>NC_079289.1:19245000-20495000 GCF_023638135.1 Falco biarmicus | reverse complement strand
CTTCAAACAGTGGGTTTTCTCCTGCTCACTGCTTACAAGCCCGTATTGCTTTTCTGAACAACATAAAAAAAAAGGGAAAAATAATAAAGCCCTAAGAAGAGATTTGAGAACCACATAAAATAATGGCTATGCAAATTTAGTCATGCGGTTTTTTCCCCAGTTTTAATGGACAGGGTGAGGAATCACTCAGAAACGTTTGAGAAGCAAACCAGCAGCTTCAAAAACCCTGAGCTTTAAAAACATCTTTCCTAACATCTCCAAATCCAGAGTGATGGGTGTTAAGTCTGTATCTATACCTGAAATGTAATAAGTCCCTTCTCCTTTCATTTTTGCTGTCATTTTGAGGATTCATGCAAATGTCTGTGAAAGGTAGGTATACCCCGTGCTATGTTAAATCACTCATTCTTGTAGCCGTGTTGACCTCCCAAGCTAAAACAAAGTCAAAGAAACCTTGCAGCTGAGGTATACTTAAGGTGCTGCAAATGAGTACACTTTCTATATTACCTTAAAGCCTTACTTGGGGCAGTGGAAGTTATGTTTTAAAATGTGACTCAGTTCAGTACTTCTAAAAATCTTAGCTAACACGTTCAAGATTCATTTATTTGTGGGGTGGAGGGGAACCTCAAACCACATTCTGTTTAATGCCAGCTATGAAAATGCACTTGCTTATTTAATTAAATTATTATTGTTACTTGTATAGTACTTCATGTGAACAGGTATGTTTTTCATGTCTAAAAGATTATGTCTGTAGCAAACCTGTGTAAAGCTATCAGGAGGACTGTATGAAGATCACACAATTGTTTTTATTTCCCGATTGACCCTTGATGATATACCCCTGAGTTTCGTGAATGCTAAGATTCTAGCACATGAACATCTCCTCTACAAATAGAGTAAATGCTGGGTTGCAAGAGATAGATTCATATGCTCTGCTTGGCTGTATTAACCACAGTAGATAAGATGTTCCTGGGCGAAAGTGTGTCTGAATAACAAAATATCTTTCAATATGCAAATACTTTGTCATCACTAGAGAACCTGGCAGAAACATAATACTTACTTTATAGTTAAGACTTATATAAGTTAAGTTTAATAATATTAAGACTAATATAAGTTAAGACTTACATAAGACTTTATAGTTAAGAAAAGGTGAAATTAATGCAAGTTTCTGAAAAAGGAGACTCTTGCAAGACCCAATTTGTAATTTTCCTCTGTGTTTTTTCCTGTTTTAACAAATACAGCTACAGAGAATCATTGGGAAGGAAGATGATTTGAAAACAGCTGGAGATGAAACAGTATTTCGGGTATGAAATAGAGATACATTTTTCTTTGCAAACACATCGTTGCATTTCCCATGAACTTTGTTAATTTCTCAGAAGTTTTAGATACATATATAAGCATCAGTATTAGTGCTTTAATTAAAGTGCATGATTTGTAAATTGCGTTCTAACTGGGGAAGAAAAATGTTTTGTCACTTCTGAATCTATCAATGAAATCCATACAATTAATGTATTTCATTACTGTGTAGTGACTCTGTTATGTAGTTTCTGTAAGCCTTTGTTTCAAAGTAACTGTCTTCAATTTATGAAAAACTCAGAAAAGAGTTTTGTATTGGCTGTATTGACATATGAGAAAAGATGGCTTTCCAAACAGAAATTGGTACCTTAAACTTACCTAAGTGCTGCTGTTCCAGTAATAACAGCTTACTCTGAGTTGGTTTGAAATGTTATTGCTGTCATTGAGGTGACAAATGCAAGGATTACTTTAGTTAGGTCCATTTCCAGAAAGAATGGTGTAGATGCAAAGCAGAAGAAATGTTCTTAGAGTGTGATCTTCCAATGGGGTTAGACGTTTCACTGGATTGCAGACCATTAGCAAATGTCAAATACATCTCATCAATGAAAGGAGCAAGCAAATTCTTGCTCTCTTCTGGCTGTTTTCCCCTGAATCCTGTCACTGCAACCTACCTTCTTCCCGCCTAGAGTCTTTGTCAGCCGCCATCTCTTCTTCACTCTGTAGTCAGCACAGAGACAAGATATTCTGTAGCCTGGATGAGATTGAAGGAGACTGAAGACAAAGAAGTGTGAAGGTCCTGAGCATACTGCAAACACCTCAGAAGCAACTGATGAACCAGGGCAAAGGAGGTGGAGACTACAGATCTATTATCTCCGTCTATTACTATAAGGTGCTGCTTACATCAGCAGCACTACTTTTGCTGTAATGCTTAAATGGGATGGTGTGGCTGAAGGATATTTTTCTTACTGGAAACTTGCTTTCAGTTGTAAGCTGAAACAGTCATGAGGCAAGGACTGCTTATGTTGGAAGCATTCAATAAGAAATTTATATGGGGCTTTGCTTTATAAATCTTTCATGCATCAGCAGTTTCTGTGAAGAGTTGGTCCGGATTGTGTTCTTTACTTTTGCACCTGCCTGGAAAAAAAATGGAAGTGGTGGTGTTGCTAACACCTTTAATATTTACTAGGCATGAACAAAAACTGTCTTCTGCTGCATAAAAGTCTTGCTCCCTCAGTATGCATCCGGAGTTCAGATAAAAATTGTTTGACTGACTAATAACCATCTCCTTTCTTGAATCTTTTCATCAGTCACCACATTAAAATACCTAGGATTAATAGGTTTGCCTGCTCCTCAAAACCTGTTTTAGTTTGCCTGCTCCTCAAAACCTAAGTATTAGACTTAGCTGCTATGACAGTGAAAGAGAAAGGATTCTGCATGAATGCACAGCTATAGTATAAGATTTCCAGAGAAACTTTGATACAGTTGGACAGATTTAGTTGTAAACACTTACTGGGAGCTAATAAAATACCTGAGCCTGGATGTCTCTTAACTTGGTTTTTGTCTTTCTTGAAATTTGTCTTCAGAATTCTCCACTGAGAAAAATCTGAAGTTACTGTAATCAGAAAATATTATTTAATACAGTTCCTTAGCAGATTATAAATGGAATTACAATATGTTCAAAAGAAGAATTAAATAGTTTTGGGGCATACAGCCATCTTGAAATTCTTCTGGTCTCTATATTTCTACTTGGCAAAATCCAAATTTTCTTCTAATTTTTATTTTCTTTCTTGTCTCCATCTCTCACAAAAGGGGTTTATTGTTTTTATAAGCAGTGAATCTGACTATACAGTGTAGCCAGTGCATATGTTTTTACCCCTTTTTTTAATAATTTTTGCAGTCATAGTATTACTTTCAAGCAAAGTAGATAAAGCATAGAAATATGGTTTTTAAATTGACTAGGTTCTTTGAAAGCTGAGACACTGCAGCAGTTTAGTGTTTGGGATAGTTCTTTATTTCCACAGCACTTTCACAATTCGGCTATGAGTTTGTTAGTTTTTCAAAGTAATCCCAGTCTCTGATATCAGATGGAAAATGTCACTGACTTACAAAAATAAGGTTTAAATGGTAGTGTGCAACTTTATTTAACCAGCAGGTATATCCAGGTATGTTTCCTGTACAGTGTGTAGACAAAGGTCCCAGTCATTTACTGTATGGAGATACCACTTAATATACTCATTGAGATACTGTATTAGGAAAAGAAAAAGCAGTTCATTTGCTGTGCTCCCAGGGTGCTTGTATCTCTGCCTGTTTTATTGAGACTTTGACGTACACATCTAAAATTCAAAATTTCACCACTTAGTAATAGCCCTTGAATGAGAATCAGTGGACTTGGTTATCCAGACAAATATATTTAAACTGAGGGATTTTTTTCCCCCCAGTATTGTAACTGATGCCAGAAGAAAAGCCAAAAAATCTGCCCAGCCTTAACCAGCCCAGTCTTTTGGGAAGTACCTTGCTGACTTTTGCAGAGCAGGCAATCTGATTTACTCATAGCACAGGTGCACACTCAGTAAAGGAGAGGTGGAGGCAGACTTGCAAGACTGGCAACCTGGTTCTTTCTAACTCGACTCGAGAAAATGATGTAGAAGTTTCCTAGCAGAACTGTTCAGGCTGCTCTGATAGTGTTCTAGCACACCAGCATTCTGGTAGAGTGAAAACAATGCCAATGGTTGCAGATACCTATTGTACAGCCCAGTTGTCTGGATCAGGGACTCTGCTCTTGGCCCTTCAACTTAGATTAATGAGTTACTGAGTAGTTTCAATACCTCTAATTTGATATGCTTTGTGTAATGGCTAATCTTAGAAATTAATTTTAGCTGTTGTTAGGAAAGGAATGATAATATAGAATGTTCTATATTTGTTCTTGAAATGGAGTTCATGCTGGGAAATAATATGTGTGTTGTCTCATTTCCAAATGATTAAACATATGCTTCTGGATTCCATTAATTAACACATTTTCATACAAAATCCCTCATTTACATGCTTTTTTAAAAATGTTTAACCAGTACTTGGGGACACAGCTATTAATCTCTTTTAAACAGAAAACTTTTGAACTGAAATGCAGTCTGACTGAAGTATACTTTTAGACCCACACATGGATATCTTCCAATTGTATGTCAGTTGTTCTAACCTGTCTACTCCTCCTTCTTTTTGTTTTCCTTTTTTTTTTTTTTTTTTTGTTGTCATTGGTCCTAAGAGAGGTAAATGACATGAGTCATTCACACATTTATCACAACTTAGCTGGTCAGCACAAGGTTTTACACTTCAACCTTCAGATATTGCAGCATTGCGATGCATCTCCTCAACCACAGAGGCCGTGCAGGCCCTCATAGCCATCTGCTCCCTAGAAGTTCTAATTAGTTTAAAGTTTTGTAGCCATAGCTTCAAAGTCTGCAAAGCCCTGGGCCCAAAATAGCTAAAGACTGCCTAAACTGAAGGGAGGAAGGTAGGATGGTGGTTGAGAGCTATGCTCTTTTAGTGCAGTAATACTCTGTCAGGGGGGGTACAGCACATCAAATTTTGCAAAAATATGGTCCAAGGCTAAAATTAATATCCCTCCCGAAAAGACTGTGTCATTAATCTTGTCACCTCTCAGTTCAGATAGAGTGCACATTTTTTCTTGACCTATCTTCACCAACATAAATGTGTATGTTTCATATCAGCAGATTAACACTGAATTCTGCTGAAAAGCTTTTAGATGCTTTAAACCAAGGAGCAGTGCCATGTTCCTGTATGCTTTAAAGGAAGCCCTCCAGACAGGTAAATCCCATATGCTTTAAAGGAAGCTCTCCAGACAGGTAAATCCCACAAAGAACCAAGCCATGTGGCATCAAAATATTAGGCTATTAAAAAACCTGCTGAGTCATTGTTTACCTCACGAACAAATGAGGTAACAGAACAGAAAACTCTGAAAGCTGAGGATGTCCATGAGGTTACATTTTTGTCATTGCTGAAGGCACTGATGGTACACCATAGCAATTCCGTGACATTACTTGTCATTAAAAAACAACTAATCCCCCAGTAATGGGAATTATGGATGTTGTTGAATGCTGGGCATCAGCTGTTTGTTGTTCAGAAAAGGCTCCATCAGACCACTTCTCAGATATTGTCTGTTGTACCCTTTGGAGAAAACAATTGTGCACATTGTAGCCCATCTGTATCAGACCTGATGTATTCTTGAATCCTACCTAGTAAGAAAGTGCCTTGCAAAACATTGAAAACTTCAGTATGGATTTACATAATGATTAAAGCTGATTCATGGTAAGATGATGTCTAGCTTTGCCAAAAAAGATTGTCTTTGGAGATTTCGATCTCCTGGTCCTATTAGCTTGCCTGTTTACAGTTCTTTGGACTGGCTGTACCTGGTAGGATTAATTTCATAATGGATACATCTTTTAAACCTTCTCCCCAGAACTGAGTTGTAGGATATATCCCAACATCTTGGAGAATCTTCAAAAAGACAGAAAGCTTGATGCTCTTGAGCAGTGTTTGAGTCTAGGCTGCTTAGACTGAAGTCTGGATTGCCTTCAGGGATAGGAGCCTGGCATGATGAATTGACTGACCTAGCAGCTGAAAAATAAAAGCATTTCAGAGAAGTGGACTCAGAAAAATTTGCCAAGGTTTAGTCTCATCTTTGGAAAGCTTTGGGACATCATTAGCAGACAGGAACTAAGATACTGTTCTCCTTGACCCTCCTCTCTTTTCTGCCTCTGTTCTTCATCTATTCACTCTGCTTCTACCTTAATCCAAAAAAAAGTAAATCCGAAATATGTATTATTTCTGCAATTTCTGTTGAAACAAGACATTGCACAGCAAATACCATCTCCCAGGAGCCACATAAGAGAATAAGGAACATATTACAGATTTTAATTATGGTGAATGCTTTCCAGTCATGCCTCAGGCAAATTCTGCAAGGGAAGGTGGTAAGAATCTAGAGACAGTAAGTCTACTAACATTTCAGACAAGTTTTGAAAATCAGTTAGGTACATTATTCCAAAAAACCTGCCTCACAGTGTGTTGTTTCTTCTTAATGGCACTTGTTGCTACTTGCTGCAGTATTGGGTCCTAAATGTCAGCAGCTCACTGGCGAGCTGCAGCGTTGAGTAGGTCTGTGCCCATGTCTCAGTGTGTGCAGCATCAGGCTTCTACATTAACAGTAGTGTAATGGAATAAGGAAATAAATGTTTTGTTATCTGATCTTGCTTAAAAAGGAATAATTGCATATTCAGCAATTCATGGTGCTTTTGAAAAGTGTATGAGGTGTTAACGTTACTCTAGGAAAATAAGCCTATGTTTGTGATACGTGCACACGTGTTCATTAGTTTATACAGACTTGTGTGGCATCAGAGCTCGGTCTTTGGGATTCGTTGTCTGAATCAGTGGACCCTGGTCTGAGTTCCTTGCTTGAGATACATCTCCTTGCCCCATCCCATGCTTGTATCAAGGTGAGACTCAGAACATCACCATCCCTTCTCCACTCTGTGCCTCAGCTTTCAGTAAAGTGCACAGCCCAAAAGGGGGCTGTGGTGCACACTCCCGGGGCTGAAGGTACCAGATACACCAGACTACAAACTTTTACTCAGTTCAGATAGTAGCTCTGTTGACTCAAAGCTACCAGTCTGGTCCTTTTTACAGCTCCAGGATTAGGCTACCATTTCATTCTCGTTGCCAAGAACGACATTCCAAATGTAAGTTATTCTTTTACCTAAGCTCAGGAGGGTGAGGTGTTGGAAATATTAATAGAGCTCTCATTATCTTCTAACAAAGATTTGTCATGTTGGTACTAATTTATACAGTTCAGCAGCAAAAGCTCCTAATGATTCTGTGGACAAAAAGGAATTATGTACTAACATGTACTTTAATTTGATAGCATTAACTCTAGGAAAAGCAATTTTTTGAAATTTTACCCTTAAGCTGTAGTCTCTGTGGTCTCCTATTGCATATTCTGTTTTAAAGAAATGTACCGTTTTGTAGTTTTAAAATACATTTAACTCTCACCAACACAGTGTTTGGACGTCTGCCAATTCCACTTTGGAATTTCAACTGATAAAGAGGGTAGCCAACAAGTAGGTGCATATTTGTATAAATCCAGGGATAGGCTTTGTCATCTTAGATAAGATGAGATACGTATTGTTTGTATGTCTTCTTTTAGCTTATAGCTAGAGAAGAGTGAATAGAAGAAAAAGACTTTTTCTGTTGCAGACTTCATTTTTAAAAGATTATTTTAAACCTTATTTTTCAGTTTGTTTTCAATACAACACTGATGTTAATATGGAGTAATTAAAATTGGAGGCATTAAATTGCATAAATTTTAGTTTGGTTACTAAAATTACATCATCAAATTTATGTCTTGTATTTTTCAAGTCCCTTTTAAACATGTAAGCAAAAACCACAAAAAGCAGATTAGAATCTCACTGCAGTGAGAAGTATGTGAGTTGTTCTCTGTTTCTTAGAAAACTTTCCATTTTGACATAAATAGTTCGGGTTTGAATTTCAAGTAAGCATATATGAACATTTACCTTTTGACTTGCAAAAAAGCATATACCAATGTTTATGCATCAGTCTTCACAGTAATCTGAAGTGTTTAAACTTTAGAAGGATAGATCTTGTGGGTATTTAAATATTCTTTGCCTGCGGTTAAATGATAAAAGTTCAGTAAGTATGGTTTGCATATAGCTTGAAAACTTTTTTTCCTAGGTTCACTCATACGTAACTCCTATCGCTGGCATTTAGTGAATTGTAGCTTGCAGTAGAAATGAGGAATGTTACCTCTTTAACTATAAAATAATGTGTCACATATGCAGTAAGCATGAAACACACAGTGAACTAATGAGACTTATTATTGATGATGCTGAAAGCTAAATAACCATTAGCATTAAATCTTATGAATAGACTCTTGTCTTTCATCTTACCTCTTCAACCAGATAAAAGACACAGAGGCTATTTAGATGTCGTAAGAATAGTTTGTTGAAATCCCTCTGGACTTACAAAAAAAAAATATCTCTCTTCATGTTACCTAGTGTTTTGTTGCGTTCAAAGAAATGCCAGTATGCTAGTGCTGAAAGAAGAATAGAACATAAATCCAGTATTATGTGTGATTTTAGGCTTGTTAAAGATACTGTTGAATTGAAATAATGTGCATCCTTGTGCTGCAGAAACCTCTTCATCAGATTTAAAAAAATATATAGAAAAGTCACTAACATTGAAAATTTGCAAGAAGCCTTGTTAGACCATATTATAATTAAGCACTGTGAATGTTTTTGTTTTTCTAGTTTTGTTTCTTAGACTATCATGAATGTTTTTAAATGGCTGTAACATACTAGAAATATCTGACTGTAAACTTCTTAACAAAAATGTTAACTTTATTTAAAGCCTCTATTCACCTAAGCATAAAGTTCTTTAAAGATTTAACTAGCAACCTTCTCAGTTCTAATAGTGAAGTACACCAAAGGTGGTTATAAATTGTACCTATCTTTCATACAGAATATTTAGAAGCAGAACATGTAATACACTGTTACCATTTGATGTGGAAGAATTACTCAGCTCTGAGATCCTGTGTTGATAGCTTTGGGAACAGTAATTAAATTGCAAGTACCTCTTGTGAAATTCTCATTCAAATATGTATTTCTAGATTTTTAGTTGAGTTGGTATTAATAATCATACAATGTGTAATAATTAACCATACAGGTTTTTGTTTTATAGGGAGCAGAACTGGAAAGCTGTGGTGTCAATACCATGTTGCTGGTGCATTTCTTTGGAAAAGAAGGAAAGGAGAAACTTCGATATTCTGAGTTTTTCAGGTATTTTTTCAAGCTAGGCAAGCCTAACAGCAGCTAGTCCTGTTCCTACACCCTCTACTTTGCACTAACACTGGTATTAATCTGACCTCACACTGAGCTGATTCAGAAAGTTGAGCAGGTAATGAAGCAGGAGATTATTTGTGATTTTGCATGATTAAATTTCTGGTTTAGCTCCTGGAGTCTGCTGTCTGCTAGAGGAGTTGAGCACCATAATTCCAAAGCGGCAGTGGGCCTGGAGGCCGTGAGGGTTGAGCGTTCTTGGCAGCTGTGTGATGGCATACCTTAAGACAATATGATTCATGAGTATTTTTCTTGATCACATCACAAAAAAAGTGACTGCTAATCAATTACAAAAGGTTTTCAGAGCTGAGACACCCCCCTCTCTATTGTAACTGTCATGATGGGCTACAGACAACTTCTTTGCTTGCTTTGAATTCCATCTTCTGTTGAAACTTCACCTGTGCCTTTTCCTTTACCCTTTGAACTACTTTTGCCCTGGGACTGTGTAGATACTTTGTGGCACTTAACGTTGGAACTGAGAATTGAGCCAAATAGTGAACACCACATCAGACTGAAAGGGCAGTGGAATACCATGTAGCCATTACTCCTGGAAACATAGCACTGTATTACATGTCTATTTCACTGCTTTGTGAAAAATAGGAAGTTCTAAGACTGGTTCTGTTTACACATCATAGACATGTCAGAAAGATGGTGTGATCCTTGTCTACATCACAGTGTGAAGTTCTGCTGTGATTGCTTTTGACTTGAAGACCCAACTGGCTGTCACCTGTTAGCGTTTTAATTGGATCAGATTCTTTCTTCCAATGTTTGTGTCAACCAGTAACAATGACCACCACCTACACAGCATCACAATTTAACTGGTTAAGACTCTGTGTTACTTGGGAGATCAATTTCTCCTGTTAGTGTGAACTCCAGCACATCTTGGTATGTGAACTTGGGCCTAGAATCCAAATGCACAGGCTTTCTTTGAGGTAAACGGAAATTAAGTGCCTAAATACCTGTGTGAATCTTGACGCACGACCAGTAGCACAACATTAAGAGATTATCTACATCAGTATTACCTTTTCTACAAAAATAACCAGTCATTTACAGACTGCAAAAATAAATTAAGATAGTGTGGTTTTCTTCAGGTTATGTTCAGAAGCAGAGAATCTCTGTCAGCCCTCTTAAAAGTGAATATTGTTGCAATCAGTAGAGGTTTAGGGAAAGCCAGAGTAGAAGAGGAAGAGTGGCAATTTTTCTAACACTAAAAAGTGTTTGGCTCCCCTGGCTCTGGCACACACCAGTCTTCAAATAAATAACCTTTCTCTTTTGAAGACCTTGATTCAATCGGAATCTGAGTAAGTAAAATAAGTGTAAGATGCCTACAGCTCCCTTTTCTATAAATATCATAGATCCTTTCAATGAAACCAAAGGCAGAGAACACCACTAAAAGGTTGTGTTTGCATATACAGCGTAAACTGAAAAGCCTCGGGTTTTAGATAAAATCCTACATTGACCCAATGAGGCATGACATTGATGAAACTATGTACCTAGTACATTCAGAATGCGTAGGTTAAAGACCTTTGCCTGCCACACAGATAGAGGCCTATAATCAAAATCAAACTCCCACATCTTGCTCTTAAAATCTGTGGGATAAGTGTAAGGTTTAATGCAGGTAATTTTTCAACAGTGGCAGTTATGTTTTGTAGAGCTGGAATGTGCCTCTTTATCACTGCGTAGACACTCGATCTTGGTTGCAACATGACAGTGAAGTTTGTTTAACACGCAGAAAGGTGAATAAAAGTATTGCTGTCTTTTTAACCTCTGTGAAGAGATCACCTTTCACATGATTTTATTTGCAAGTAAATCAAGCACATCATTTCTGGGTTTCTATTGTTCAGAGAAAATGTGATTTCTATCTGATGGCCTCTCATAACATTCTACCTTACGCAGGAAGCTATTGTTGGCTGTTTGATCAAAGTGCCATGCTGTTTTTACAAGAGATGACTGATGAGCTGTACAGACATAGATCATTCTCAAAAGCAGAAAATAATGATGGTAAATGCTTTTATCATTTTCCAAGTTCTTGCCTAGAAAGCTTTTCCATTGATCAGTGTAGTACCTAGTAGAAAGTAGGGGTGATTAGGTTTGATTAGGACACACTAAGACTTGTCACATTAGTTAAATACACAGATATTGCTGTGCTGTAGAGTCCTTGAAACTGGGGAAAAGAAAAAAGAAAAAAAAGCAGGAATGTTTTCTTTGTGAAATTTCACCGTACTTACATAGGAATTCAGAAAGCTGAGACTACTGTTCTCACCTCATTACTTACATATAATTTCCTCGTGCTTCCTCTGTTTCAGTTTGGCTGACATTAAAAAATGCTTTTGTAAGTGTGCAGCCATCTGTATCTACATGTACACTGGTGATGTCCGACCCTTTTAGCCCACAGTCCAAACATTTAAAAAATGTCAGACAGCCATAGTCAATAATATATCAGGGCAATTAATTTGCCCTGTTCTCCCTTCTTTGCATTCAGATGGCACAAAGAAAACGGAAACTGGCTGCATCTCTTCAGGCAATGTGGAGCTGATGTAAGCCAGCTCTTGTGCCTCCCGTCCTACTGCTCTGAGCACAGGAGGCACACTGGTTGTAGGGAGGCAAAGTGGTTAAGTGTGCTGTGCTCCATGTGTCTCCAGCTGGTGCATGGTTCTTGGGAAATCATAGGTAGGCGTTACACACAAGGACAATTCTCGGGCTGTTTTTTACCAGACATAAAGAACGGGACCATGAAACAGAGTATCAGATCACTTTTCAACCTTTCTTGGGCTGCTGGAAGCATGGGAGTGAAGATGGGTGTTTTGTGACACCAGTCAGGCTCTTTTCTCACTGTCCTCCAGAACATAGTCAAAACAGCAACCAAAGCTGCTCCTTTCCATTCCGTGCTGGGCAGCAGTGGTGGGACTCCTGCTTCATTCTGCAGCTTCTCCTGGGACTGCTTAGAAGTAGTGCAAGCAATCCAGGACGCACACATAGGAGTCTTTCCCATAGTAGCGAGGTGGTTTTGGAGATGTTAAGGTAGGACTCAAGGAACACATGTTCAGCTCCAGACTGTTACATGATTTATTGACAGTTGTATTGTCCTTAACATGAGGACAATATGATAATTATTACTAATAAATCACGATTTCAAAAGTGACAGCTTGTTTGCCCAGCAAAAAAAATTCAAACATAAATTATTCTGGAGTATGTTTATGTACATCCCTATTAAAGGTGTTGCATCCTAGTCGAATGCAGCTGGAATCATGATTGTCCTGTATCAGTTGAAGAAAATACAAAACAGTATGCAACAAGCTTAAAACAATTTAACAAAGAAGGGTAGATTTAATACAAGAAGCTGTAACCAGGGGAGATCTCAGAAGGTCTGAACAAGTTTCTGTTTCAGATGACCACCACTCAGTTTTACGCCTCAACAACAAAGTTGTCTTCTAATACCAGGACTCATCTTAGAGAATGTCAGATATCAAACATGAAGCCAGAATTGTAAGGTTTTTAATCTTTCGCATGGGTTTCTCTTGATTTTTGAGGCATGAATAATTTTTGGTCTCTTCCTTCCACAAAATGTTTCACTTGTGTTTTAATTTCCAGCTATATTGTATCTACTATTTTTTATTCAGAGTAGAAAACCACTTAGTTTTCTGGGTATAACAAATATTTTTTCTTGACAGCCACTGGTTTTTTTCCCTGAAAAAATCCCTTACTGATCTTGTTTAAGTATGTCTAATCCCAAATAAAAGAGGAGACGGTAATTCACTCGCTAAACAGTTTACGACTGCTATGATTTTTTTGCTGTAATCTGTCCCCAAGCAAGTTTAAGTCTCACAATCTCCTTGAAGGAAAAAAAAGTGCAGAGAGTGTGGAAAGAATATTCAAAAAACTTTATGATAATTTTTTTTTTTTTCCTTACAAGCTTACAAAAAAGTATTTCCTGGTATGGTTAAACAATGGGCATCTGTTTATCATATAAGGAAGATTAACATTTCAAATCCAGTTTATGGCATTTTCCAACATGATTTGCTACTTCCAGATTTCTCATCAGTTAAACAGAATTTTGCAACAGAAATATTCTTTAATCATGGTTTCTTCTGTATTTTCTGTTTTAGCTTGAAGGTCACAAATTGTATAACCATATACAAAACATGCCTTTTCTGTACCTGTCCTGTTTCTTTCCTTCAGTATTTTGAATTCCTTGGTACGTTTCATTTCAAACTTTTCATTTAAGAAACCAGGCTGAACCACACTGCTAGTGGTGACATTTTTCTGGTGCTGTTCTGTGTTTGTGCCAATGGATGGATGCCAAATGTCTTTCAGGTAGCTTCATCAGCCAGTAGTGCCTTTGCTGTGGTAATAGTTTGTATGTTTTCAGTTATTATTGTCTAGGGATTTGGAAGTGCTTTGCAGAAATAGAGTATGATTTTCTTCTTAGTTGTCTGTGTACCTACGCTTGTATCTATGTGTGTGTGTATGTATGTGTATGTAGAGCCCTAATACGTGTAGAGATTGCATCTCATGCAACCAGGATCAGACAGGGAGGAAGTGGAGATGGGAACAAAATCTGGCTTTGTGATTGTGTATTCCTATTATAACTGAATCTGAGTATTTACCAAATATTTAGTAAAGATGTTGAGAAGAATCTCTGTTCCTTCCTTTCCTATAGATTTAGCAAAGGAAAGCTTGATTAGTTTCTACAGAATGCTTACAAATGCAAAGTGAGTCGTTTCATTTGGTTTGGAAACACCGAGGACAGTAAATCAGAGGGGTTTGCTTGTAATTCTGAAAATGGTGAGGCTGATTAACTGTCTTACCACTTGCAAAACTGAATGTACAAATATAGATCTAAATGTTCTCTAAGTGTTAATGGGCAAGCCCTTACTACATTTTCTGTATTCAGTTTTGAAAGTCAAATTGCAAAAAGGCAACCTTGCGGCTGGTTTGCAACAGCCTTTTGGTGCAGAGAGGATTATCAAGTCTTCAAAAGGACATCAGTGTCCAAAGAGGAGCCAAAGCAGAGCACAAACGCCAGGGTGGTGGTATATCAACCTCTATCTTTGTTAAGTTTCTTTGCTATAAATCAGTGCGACAAGAACTGTTCAGTTCTGTATTAGAGTGTTAAAGCCCTGCACAAGCTTTCAGTTCAGGTCAGGAGGTATAGGAAGGAAAACTTTCCCTAACCGTTTTTTTGTGTGTTTCATTCTACTTTTTTGTGTGTCCTAAGGAATACAAAGCTGGCACTTCTCAGGTTGGAGGGCAAATAACTGCGTTCCTAAGGTCTCCCCACTTTTACTACATCTTCACTTCTATTAAAGCTGAGTTGCCAAAGAGTCTTGAGAGACCCCACTTTCTGTAATAGAGCACATGACAAAATAAGGGATAAATCCTGATAAGGTTTCTGGATGCTGTTGTAACATGATAACGAATTTGGCCATTGGTCTTCAGCATGGGTGTTTTAGAGAGTGTGGGTAAAATAGGCTATCTTAAAGGAAGTATTGTCTGTTCCCCGCCTTTTCCCCATCTTATTAATTTATGATTTACCTTTACTTTTTGTTACTTGGAAACTTGGGGCTTACTTTTCTTTTCAAGCTTCTATAGCATGAGTATTACCAGTGTAATTATTTTTGAATTGTAGAGCCCATCTACAATCAGAATCCAGTTCCCACAGTTGAATTCTGACTCCCTTCAAAGTCCTGGGCCAAGCTCTCACTGGCTTTGGGAGAGCAGGAATTTCATTCCTATGCTTGTTTTTCCTAATACCTGGAGAAATTTTTAAGGAATTTCCCACTGAAACTCATTGCACCGTGATCCAGAAGATACAAAAGCAAGTATTCCTAGTGGTGTCTTGGCATTCATGTATCAAGTTTTACTTCCTAACCAGAAAGTTATTTTTAATAATGTTTAATAACTTTAACTTTTAAAAAAACTCATTAGGATTTTTAACTCACACATCTGGGAATAAGAGTGACCTAGAATGCTGATGCGATGATTCATAGTATTTTAATTTTGTAATATGGGAGACTATCACATATAAATTTTAAATTGCACATTTCAGCTGCTGCTCCAAGTAGCATTTGGTACAGCAGGAAATCTTCCCACTCCGGCTTGCCAGGAGCAAGCCTACAAGTTGAAATGAAATATCCATTAATTTTTTTTATTTTACTTAAATAAGTAATTCCCGCTCCCCTCCCTAATCCGCATAGTGCAGCAAGATGCACAGCTCTTATGCCACAGGAAGGGTGCGGTGTCATTGCCCTAAAGCAACTGGAGAGGGCAAGACACCAAGCCTGAGAAAAGGCAGTGGAAAACCCATAGTGGGGCTGGGCAAGTAACAGCGCTTCATTCATTGTCCAACTAGAAGAGGGTACAGAAGCAAGAATGCATCAAAACTGTCAGTCAAGCCCTTCACTTTCCTCTCTGCTTTGCTGCACCTTTCAGCTGGTTGGTGCACGTGGCTAGGTGGGCCACCTGCGCCTTCCTCAGCATGCAGAAATGCTTGGTCTTTCAGCTGTCCTGCCTTTATTGGGTATGGCTAGAGGGCGGGTCACTGAGGGTATTCTGCTTTAAAGGAAGTGCAATACTTAGAAAAAATGGAAGAATATGTAGTTTGCCATCACCTGTGGCTACTGACCAGTAAAGCAAATGACTGAGAGTTAGCTCCCTAAGATAACTAACTCATACTTGCAATAACAGACATTAAGTCTGTTGCAAAATGTGTCCACCTTTCATAGATTAAAAGCCAAGAAAGTAAAACACATGGTATCTCATTTCCCTGCATTTTTGTAAGTGACCTCACTTTCAGCAGCTTCTCCTCCCCCGGACCACACGTTATTACATGGCTTGGAAACGACAGTCAAAGATGCAGTTACTGTTCTGCATGGTCTCTGCTGTGACTTCGAGCCAAGCACAAGCCACACATCCCAGGTACCATCTACTCCGTGCCTTTGATGGCCACTCCCAAAATGCAGCCAAGCGCCCCTGTCAGTCCCTGCTGGACTGACTCTGCCTGGTCTGCGTGCCTCGTGCGTGCTGTCCTCTCCCTGCAGCTCGTGCTGTCCTCTCCCTGCAGCTCGACATCCCTTCCCAGCATCTGGGAGACCCTTGCAGGCAGCGTGGCAGGACTGCTTGTGCCAGCCCTCCCCGGCACACAGCACACGCTGACTGCGGGGCCGGCCAGAGGCAGCAGTCACCTTACGAGTTAAAAGGACAGGAGCTGCCTCTGAAAACCGAGGAGTGGTTTGCAGGCTGTGCCCAGGCAGCTCTCGCTGGGCTGAAAGGCAAGGGGCCTCTCCTGCCCATCGGTGGCACAAACAGGTCCGTAGGTGTTTCATCCCCTTGTGAGAGGGAGAGTTGGGGGACTTGAAAGTGAGCCAGGTGTCCAGGTGGACTGCAGAGGACTATACCTCAGTGTCTGGCATTACTGTGGAAGCCTAGTAACCCCCTTTGCTAGACCAGAAAAATGCCTGTATAAAATGTGAGAGCATAGCGTACCGCTCCTCAGTATTGCCCTAATAAAACTCTAGCCTGAAACTTAAAACCACCTCCACGACTGACAGGCTTTCATTTACCTGCATGTCCTGAGCTGTGAAGCATTTGTTGACCATTTGTTTGCATGTGCAGCTCTCATTACTGGAGGAAAAAATACAGAGAGAGTTTAAGCTAACCCCTTACAGACTTCACAGAGCTTTGAGCTACTCATTGTCCAAGTGATCTCATTAAAGAACTAAAGATAGCTGTGCAGACTAAAATGCCATAATTTCAGGGGAATGAATTCAAACCCAGTGAGGCTGTGCAAATACTGATGAGCAAATGAGCCTCTGCTGATATTGCTACGTAGACCCTTACCTGTCCTCTTCTCCAACTAATTCCTTTGTCCTGATATAGGAGTATTTCATTCTCTTCTGTCAGTAATTTTGCAACTCAATAAAGCAAGGTTCTTTCGAAGTACTAAAGGGTTTCTGGCAAGCATCACTGTGTTTTTAGCCTTTATGTTTTTAAGTTATTGCTTGGTTTTGGATTGCCCCATTTCCAAAGTAGAAATTAGCAAAGGGATCACACAGTATTGTCTTTTACTTTCTGAAAATTAATATTAGCCAGAAGAAATTACAATGGCCATATAGACAAAACTGCGGAAACTCAAAAGCTACAACTCTTACAGTTCTAGCTCTGTACCTGCAGGTTGTTACTTGCTTCTCATGCTTTTTTTTTTTTTATCTCCTAAAGAATGGGTGTCTCCTGAAAACCTTGATGTTCACCCCTTCCTTTTTCAGACAGCTCTTCTCTTACCTTCCCAAACACCTGCAACATCATTTTCTGTGCTCTACCGAACTCCATACATGTCCCTTGTAATCCTCTTTAATCCACCCTCTAGTGAGCGCAGAATTGATTTGCCAAACTCCTCTTTGCAGTTATAATCTTTGAGGCTTTTAGTTATCTTTTCCCGCAGTGATGATTTCAGGTTTCCTCTTTTCTTTCACCTTTGTAATTATTAGGGCCTCATCTTTCTAGGCACTTTCCAACCTTGTCATTCCTCTTCTATTAATGTGAAATTTCATACATCATGTGTCAGGCCTTCAGATACCGTGTCCTTTTTCATTCATTCGTTACAGTGCTGCCTTACCTATTATTTTATCTCATTATCTGCACGTTTTTAAACATTAGTAAAACTAGATGCCAAATATATCTGCAAATTGTCTTAGCAGCAGCCATCTCTGCAGGCTTAGAGAGCACCCTACTGGTGTCATTATTGAAATGCAGCCATGCAAACAAATCTGCACACAGGTAAAATTAAACTACTGACATTTTAAACAATGGTGTCGATAGTATCTGTGATTAAGAGTTAATGTCTACTGCATTTAGTAGCTAAGATAGTAATAGTGATACAGTGATGCAAGTATCAAGTTGGAGAATATCTGTTTACACTTAGGTTCATGGAAAATCTGCAAACAGAAGTCCAAGAAATGGAATTCATAAAGTTTTCAAAGGGTTTGAACGTCATGAGAAAAGAAGATTTTGCAGAATGGTTACTTTACTTCACTGATGAGGAAAACAATGAAATTTACTGGCAGAATGTGAAAGAAAGAATTGAGGCAGGAGAGGTTGGTACATAAAGTATGCTTTGTTTTGCTTCCTGGTTTGAATGTACAGGTTCTCATTTGAATGCGAGTATCTAATAATGTAACTAGTTTCCAAGTGAATTATTGCAGACCTTGAATTTTATGCAAATAAGAACAATAATAATTTGCCTACTGAGAAATACAAATATTGACGATGAGTAAGCCATCACACCTAAACACTAGGTCCCACCACATTTAATGAAATAGATTTCCTGGGGTTTGAACGTATTATTCATTACATATCATCTGAATTCTGTGATACCCTAGAATATCAGTTTGGAAGAATTCAAGACTTTCTGCAAGTTTACAAATAACCTGGAAGACTTTTCTATTGCCATGCAGATGTTTACTGTAGCCAATCGTCCTGTTAAACGGGGTAAGTACTGCACACCTTTCGTGTGTATTTCTTTAAAAAAGAAAAAATGCATTTTGTTACAGAATTAATGTAAATAAGGTTTCTCAAGGTATCCCAGAGTAGCACTGTGAAGTCCAAAAATAGTATACTGCTCTTTGTTCTGAACTAATTGTATTTCATGAAAAGGTAATAATACAAAGTTCCCAAAATGTTTTGCTTTGTAGGTTATAATGTGCTATCATATGCTGGACCACTCACAGCAGACTAAACTATAGAATAATAGAATGGGTTGGGTTGGGTTGGAAGGGACCTTTAAAGATCATCTAGTCCAAACCCTCTGCCATGGGCAGGGAAATCTTCACTGGATCAGACTGCTCAAAGCCCTGTCCAACCTGACCTTGAACAACACTTCCAATGATGGGGCATCCACAGCTTCTCTGAGCAACCTGTGTTCCACCACCCACATCGTAAAAAGTTTCTTTCTTCTGTCCAGACTAAATCTCAGCTAGGAACCATTTTGCCTTGTCCTGTCACTACAGGCCTTGGTAAAAAGTCTCTCTCCATCTTTCTTATAAGCCCCCTTTTTATATTGAAAGGGTGCAGTAAGGTCTGCCCAGAGCCTTCTCTTCTCCAGGCTGAACAACCCCAACTCTCTTGGCCTTTCTTCACAGGAGAGGTGCTGCAGCCCCCTGATCATTTTTGTGGCCCTCCTCTGGACCTGCTCTAACAGGTTCATGTCTGTCTTGTACTGAGTTGGACACAGTACTCCGGGGGGGGGGGGGGGGGGGGGGGCACATCTCACCAGAGCGGAGTAGAGGAGCAGAATCCCCTCCCTCGACCTGCTGGCCACACTTCATTTGATGCAGCCCAGGACACGGTTGGCTTTCTGGGCTGCAAGCACACATTGCCTGCTCACGTCCAGCTTTTCATCCACCGGTACCCCCAGGTCCTTCTCTGCAGGGCTGCTTTCAGTCCAGTTTAAGTTCTAGGTTAAGAAGGAGTTATTGGAACAATACATGCTTTAGTAGCAGTTAATGATAACAGAGCTTTTTCTTCATAGCGAAGCTAGTGATCTAAGGAAACTAAACAATAGAAACCTCTTCTTTTGCAGGTCTGTAGCATCTTGCTGAGTTTTATTTATTCCTCCATACTGCCTTCTCCATGTGCTTATCTAGTGTTATGCAATTGTGGCTATGAAAAACAAACAATGTAGTAAAATAGGTTTTAAAATAAAGATTTGGAGGGAGGAAGTTGTTTCCTTACCATATGGTAGAAATAGGAGCAATGCAACAAAAGTTTCATGGCATGCAAATGCTTTTTGTTGTAAACCTGAGGTTGTTAATTACTTGTTATACTTGAAGGACAGCTCTCATAGGTTCTTTGGAAATAGCAACGTAAGAAGTTCTTAAGGAAATATGATGAGCCATTACATTCATTGAAATAAATATTTGATGGGCTTATATGGAAAAGGTGAGCGAGATGTGAGAAGACAGGAAGAGAACTCAGTATTCTTGAGAGAGAAGTGTTTGGATTTGAACTAAAGAAGGCCAAAACTGGGGGATTTACAGCTTGTGACTTTCAACACTAGTTAGTCCGGCCTTCTGGAAGAGTTTCGTTTCCGCAGCCTCTCTGGGGGGGCTGTTCTAGTGCTTAACCACTCTCATCGTGAAGACTTTCTTTTCTGTGTCAAACCCTTGCTCCAGCTTACAATGATTGTGTCTTACCTCCATGCACCTTCGAGAAAAATAGAACGCGCTGTTCTCCGTAACCCCTCTTAGGCAGTTGAAAGCTGCGACAAAATCCCCCCTCACACTTCTGTTCTCCTCAGCTTCTCTTCTTCCATCCTGTGCTCCAGTTCCCAGCTGGATTTGTGGCCCTCCCCTGCGTGGTCTGACATCTTTCTTCTGTGGGGGGAGACAGTTTTTATTTGCACAAGGTGTACAAAGTGTGCAGAGGAAAGAGGATGAATTAATGGTGAAATAATAGTCACAACTGGGATACAAGCGTGTAGCTCACTTAATAGAGAAGTATCCCAATTTAGGTGCCAGAGGATGATGAGGCCAACAGGTGATGTTTCCATGTAAGAACTCATTCCTAACCAACAGGCAGTTGTGACTCTGTTTATGCACTGAACCATGCTGTGGTCAAAAACAGTCGTCTCCTGAGGTAGCTCACAGATGTTACATATGTACATGTCTAATCCTTTCCTGAATCTCACAAAGTTCTTTGTCTTGCTGTTTGCATGTGTGTATGTGTGTGTATTCACACACATATGAATATTTCTCTAAAAAATAAAAGACAGTCCTTTAGTCCTTCCTTTTATTCTAGACTTCTTTTCTTCCGAGTTAGCAGCTCATCTTTTCTCTCTGATAAGGTGCCCTGTCTTGGTTTCAGGATTATTATGCTGTACCATTTTAGATCTTTCTCCTTTTCTTCATGTTCTGTTCAAGAAAGTGCAGTGCCATCTCTGGATTTATATTTAGCTTCAAGAGCTGAAACAGTTAACATCTTTTTAAGGACAAAATTAAGACACTACTATAAGCATCCTGTATTTCATGTCTTTTTCAAATTGTGCTATATCCTTTTACAGAAGGATTTTCAACTTAATTATATTTAAACCAACTGTAAATCAATCAACTGCATTTATACAGGAATTGTTCAGAGGCAAAGATGAGAGCTGAGTCAGGAGTGCTCTTTCCTTTAGTAAGCTTCAGAACTAATCATATTTACAGTGCTATTTATAAACAGCACTTGTTTATGAAAGCAGAACCACGTTATTACTGTATTTATTACTTAGTTGGACAACTTTCTGGAATAATCCACAATACTGCTACACTTTAATAACCTCCAGTCCCTCCTTGAAATTCACACTTCCATGATGCCTTCAAAAATGTATCCAATTCATGTGTTGTGATGGTGCTTGCTATAATAAACAATAATCACTTCACTTTTACTACCTGCTGTTTTACGGCAACCCCACACATTCCCTCATTGTCTTTGAGTCAAAACTCCAGATTCTTTACATCACAAGACCAGAAGTGGGAATGGTAGGTATTACTGTAATGCACATGGTAGTATAAAGAGAGAAGGCCAAAGAGCTGAAGAGTAGGGTAGATCTCTTAAAGGTATGACAGCTTTTTCTGTCATAAATCCTCACAAACTCTTCAATCATAATTTAAGAGAAGGTAACCTACTTCTTTAAAAAATAGAACTGTGGGTATATAAAGCTGTGTGCTGTTAACAGTGCGTTGACTGTTAGATAGTCTGTGTTCGTACAGAGCTGCCGAGGGGGTTGTTGGTTGAGGTGGAGCATATTGCGCAGTACTGTTCTCTGAGGTGGAGTTTTCTTGCAGAATGAATTGGCATGAGACTGGTTCAAGGTAAAATGGTAGTATTTCTTACGAGACTGGTGAAGCAAATGCTTACCATCCTTACGCACAGTTATCAGCCAAAAGTATGTAAGTTTTCAGCATACAGCTATTTCTAGCAAAAATTACCGCTGTTACTGTTGCTTGAGAAGTCGTGCATTTCAAAAGTTAATTGTACAATTAATAAAGATAGTGTTATGAAAGATGAAGCAAGCTCAAGAATGCTTGAACTGAGGCCTCCTAATAGTTTACTAGTTCACACATCCCAAATTCTCCAGTTAGGATACCCATGAGAGACTGTAAATTGTACAGAATCCTGCTATTTATGTGCTTTCGGATCTTCTTCACAAGTTCACAGTCACCTATGATGTAACATTATATCTTTATTATATCTTTACTAGCTGAGTTCAAGAGAGCAGTGAAGGTGGCAACAGGACAGGAGCTCTCAGATAATGTTTTGGATACCATCTTCAAGATTTTTGATTTAGATGGAGATGACTGCCTCAGCCATGGCGAGTTTCTTGGAGTCCTAAGGAACCGAATTCATCGAGGTTTGAGGGTAACAAGCTGACATTATTGTTTTTAAATACCACAGATGATTGCTACAACTGTCTCGTTAATGCTTGTAGGAACACAAGTAGAGATAGTGAACAGAAAGAAGTTATATTTTAAACTTACAGCTTATGAATCTGGGAAGAGTGCTGCCACCAAGAACTCGTTATTATGCATGTGAACTATGGAAGCAGCAGCACTGCATTATGTATTATATTTACACAGTCTGTGAATAAAGTCTTTCTTTGTGTAAATGCTGAACATACTTTTAACTTTATTAACAGGTACCACAACAGCAAGGCATTCAAGGTTACTGGAAGTGTGTGAAAAGAGAAAGCATTAAAGGAGCCAAAGAAGTGTGGAAGCAAACTGGGAAAAGTCCTTTTTAAAGCACTCCAATGTTCTCTTGCTATAAATGTTGTTGTTTAGGGGAGTTTGTCCTGTTTACATAATAGCTGAAACAAAATTACTCTCTTTTTTTTACTATAGTTAAACTTTAATTAACTGAGTTGCTAATGCAATAATTTTATATCGTTCTAGTGCTTTCAGTTTGGTTTACAGAACTTTTATCACTTTTGACCTTCATAGGGAAGTACTCTTGTTTTGGGGAATAATGTTGTTTACTCCTCTGTGGAGTCTGACCCTGCACTGTAGTGTGCAGGATACACAGGATTTAATAGTGGCCACTGGCAGCAATGTCACAGAATATTACTATCTCCTGTTGAAAGAGAGAACATCATCTCAGTTAGCCTCTAATCCAGCAGTTTTCTTTCTCTGGCAAGGACAGAGGTCCTAAAGGCTAAATCACTTGCACAATCCATGCAGATCAAGTTATCCTAAATCAAAAAGGAAAATTCACATGGTTCATGCCCTCGGTACTGTGAACTGCTCCTGTGCTATTTTGTGGTGGATGATTCCATCAGATCCTGTGTGGATGTCTAGTTTGTCTACCTTCATGATGATGATATTAAACTGGAAATACACAACCATTGATACAGGCTTTAGAAGTTGTACATTGATCTATGAATGTGCATTGAGTCTCTCAGACCTCTTCAACAAAGTATAAATGAGAAGCAAAAATCCTCATTCTATCGTAAATAGTGGCAGCCACAATTTGATTCATAACTATTTTGCTTTAATTGTATTGCAGAAGGTGAATAGTTGCTTTATATTACTAAAGGTTGTGACAGGGAATGCTGCAGTATCTCAGGAATTCAAGGTTCTAATAAGCAAGTGTTGGGGGAATAAGTCCAATGGAAAAGTAGATACAAGTGTTTATTAATCTGAAATGCAATGTTAGACATAAAATCTTGAACAGTAAAACCAGGAACAGATCAAAAATAACGTTAAGCAATTATAGATGAACATTTTTTAGCTGTAACATAGTGTGTGTCAATGTATACGCAGGTGTGCATGTTACGTGTTTTTTCCTTCTTACAGCCTTTGGGGCTGATAGTCCCAGGTCCAGATCAGTCTTCCTGGTTGGCCACTATATATAGGACATAAACTTACCTGTAAAGCTTTCAAGGTTCTTCCTCTTTCCACCTCTCAGCCGTCTGGCTTGTCTTGGCTGGGCTGAAGGCTTAACCTTTCAAGACATGTTTGTGGTAACAGGCTCAAAAGGTGGACTAGGGAGATGTCTCTTTGTGAGGAAGTATCCATCCCCTTTAAGCATGACACTAACTATGTTATTCTCAAAGTTGTATATAAGCTTAACAGAAGATGTTTTGTTGTAATTTCTTTGAGTTTCGGTGGGAGGAGTCTTGAGAAGAGGGGAACCTTCTGTGCTAGATAGACATCAGAGTAGCCCTCACTCAGGAGGGACCGGAGAAACTGCATTAGGAAACCATAAAGATCCCACCTAAGAAGCACTGAGATTACAGAGAAAGTATTTGGTATGTTGGTAGCTGTCAGGCAGGCTTGTGCTGAGGAGGAGTCCTACTGGCCGAGCCTCAGCGTGGTGGTCTCTGCTAGGGGAACAGCGTGAGAAGCTAGCAAAGCAGCTCTTCCCGCCACAGCCTTCACTTGGAGCTTTAATTTAGATTTTGTTAAAAGAGGAGGTGGTTGTATTCTTGTCATCTGTGCACATGCACCCAGTGTCACCCACCAGAACAAGACCATGTCTATGTGGGTGTCCTGAGGCTGTCTGGAAAGATCAGGCACCAGGTGACCACCAAGGACCAACCCCTTTTCCCCAGGAAACAATCCAAATGAAATAACAATGCAGTAGACGCCTCAGCCTCCCTCCTGCCCCAGACTGGACTCATGCACTGCTTTGTAGGCAACAAGAAATTAGCTGGTTTACTTTGAGCGTTCAGAAGTTGCTTGTTTCTTCTGGTGAAGGGGAGCTATGACTAAGAGATAGCTAATGGGAGCAAAGGTGGGGCAGTGGCACTGGCATCGAAGTACCACAGCAAGCTTCACGTCACCAAATAATTAAATAAAGGACACAAGCAAGCAAAGCACTGCTGTGTCACAGAAGTGTGTGTGTTCACCCAAAGTGTGCTTTGTTCCAACTCTGGCTTTAATGCAAGGCTGCCTTTTACTCATTGCTGTTAATATTTTGGCAAATTATTTTTACATTGTAATGGAGATTATTCTTTAATATTTTATTCTGTGTAATGTTAATGGATTTTATGATATTCTTTATTGCTTTATTGGTTCCTTTTGTTTACTAATTACTTACATCCTACAAACTGTTTGGTTTTCTTTTGGAAAAAATTCATTTAGCTTTACTGTATCTGCAAGTTTAATTCTTCATTGCTCATTTGTATCTGGGTTTGTGCAATCAGCAGTATCTGCTTTCGGTAACAAGTTACTAAAAATGGAATTTCAAATTTTATTTTTTAGCAAAAGCTTTGGTGTAAAGTTCAGAGGAAAAAGAAAACATATGCTTATTTTTAAATTAACTTTGTGTCTGTAGTAAAAAAAGAAATCAAATGATTGATTAGGAATTAAAATAGAGTTTCAAAATATTTTCAGAAGAAGTTATCCTAAAAGTACAGCCAGATAGGAACTCCTTTGAACGCTAGGGACTTGTCAGGCTTGAAGAATCAGACTGTATTTAATTTGTAGTCTATTTTTATTTGTCTTAACTAAAAGGCTTTACAAAACAGTCTTAAAATAACTTCTCATTTAATATCTTAGGTTGAAAGAACAGTTTATGTAAGTGTTTACACATACCTTGTCTTTTCAGGAATCCATCATAGTTTTAGCATTAGATGTTTTAGTTCCTTTTAAGTAACTGTATGGTATTTGCAACCTGTCTGTCAGCATTACTTAATGCATTGTAGTTAAAAGTTTATGCCAGCTGCCAATGTATCAGTTAAACGTATCAATTATGACTTTTTTAATGTTAGGAACTCTTCCTCTGAACAGAAATGTATAGAAAAAGTAAATAAAAATAATTTTTTTTTTAATCTCCAACATTGCATCTGAATGTTATGTGGAATAAAGATGAACACATTGCATATTGCAGAAGTCTCAAAAATTAGTCTAATGTCTTTCAGAAGGATACGTAAGGGTGAGTACAAGTCATTTAGAGCATATAACTCATTTACAGAATTTTAATTGTATCCCCATAACATAATTGTTTAAGAACAGTTTAAGAACATTTATTCTTCATTTTTAAAAGAAGCAAAGGCAAAAATGCAGTGTAATATACTAGAATTAAGAGAAACTCATTGGTTGTTTCTAGAAGTTAGTTTTGATGTCTCAATATATGCAAGCATCGTTCTAAAAGCAAAACTCCTGGAGTCAAACCAAGTTGGCGGATTTCAACAAAATATGCAACAATGGGGAGTATGTATTCTGCATATAAGAACTGAAAAAAGAGAAGTTTGATCATGATGTTACATGGCTGCATCAAAAGCAAATCTTTGACTTACTCCATCTCCTCCGGTGTGTTGTCTCCTTTCAAAGGTCAGACAGGTTGCCACTGGACGTGCCTGGAAATATGCCAGCACCTGGTCTGAACTCAGGCATCATCAGGATATCTTGGCTTGTATGTTGAACCAGGCATAAGGGTGAACAATATGTTCATTCCTGATTTCAGGCTTTCAGTGGAGAATACATAAGGGTTTTGTAATTCTAGGAATTACAAATGTTTTGTCTCTGGACTCCAAGGTGTCTCATAGCTTGTGGAATTTTGGGTGTAGATATCAGACCATGTCTGAGGAGTTTACAGGTTACACTTGAGTTATATAGTAAGCAGAGATGAGGCAATAAGATAAGCAGGGCAGGCCATGGGTTGTGGTTTCGTGGCACTTAACATCTCCAGTGCATATAGTAAAAAAGGGTCACTGCCTAATAAAGGGCTAGGATGGGAAAAAACTCAGGTATTTAGAGGAAGTATTTTAAAAATCAGGCATATTGACCATACTTTGACTTAAGCGTAGAAATAGATCGATAAATGTACATCAGAATTTAAAAATCCAGTTTTCTTCTTATGCAAGAGTTCTCATGGGAGAGTGCAAGCATGTCTCGTGCCTTCAGATTTAATCTTTCCTATAAAACAGTCACTACCGGGTCAGGTAGTCCAATGCAGAAAAAAAATCTTCAGTCCTTCTGAATAGAAAACACATGTTCAGATGGTGTTGTGGTTATTATTAGTGGGATCCAAGTCAACCAAGCAACAGCTCCTGTAATGCAGCTGGTCACAAGGAAAGTGTGGAGGTGAAAGCGGTGGATGTAGACACACACTGTTAGCCCCCAGCTGACCACAGAAACTCCTCCTGAAGAAACTAAAGGTGTCACCCAACAAGAAGTGGAAAGCCCTGTTGGGGATGGGAAACCTGAGTGGCTTGAGCATGCACAAAATTAATCGGCCGACATGTGCGTGTCTCTTCACTCTCCTGCTATTTGAAGGGTTCCTGCTGGCTTTGTTGATTAAACAATTGATAGTTGGTTCAATAATATAAAAATTAGGCAGCATATGCAGAGACAGATTTCCCATTAGGCTGATATTGGCTTAGTTAATGATGTTTTCAGTTCATTAACCGGAGTGCCCAAGCGCAGAGCTCTGCTTGCTGTCCTTGGGAGCCATGCTGCTGCTCCGGCATGCCCACCTCCACATCCACATGGAAGCTGCTTAAGAGCACACCCACTGGCGTGGTTTTGGGAAGAACGCCTCATGCCCTGAAAAGCAAAAAGCCGTGGTTTTCCACTGCTGCGTACCCAATGTGAAGCTTGTCCTTTCCTCTTCTGCCCTGGCAGAGGGTATCCCGCCTTTCCACACCGACCAGGCAGTGGAAGTAACGTGGAAGGCAGCAGGCTGTGGGAGCATGGATGCTGCACCTTGGAAAACATTGGGTTTATGTTGGCCCCATTTCAGGCACACAGATTTGAAAAGCTGGGAGGAGGAATATTCTGCAGTTAATGCAGAGAAATAGCAGGGAGGGATGTCTTGTGATTTCAGGTACCAGCTAGCTGCTCTGGAACATCCTCTGGAGGACCCGGCTTTTCTCCATGAGCTGCAAAGAGCACACAGAAGATGAGCTTGTACTTTATGAATGCTGCCTTTCATCATCTGAATACAAGTACTTAACATTTGGACAATTTTTTTTGTTAAATTGATGTGCTATTTTATGTGAAGGGTGAAAATTCTTAGAGAGGAGCTGTTTAAAGCTTTTTATTAATTTGGATCTAAAGGAAGTAGATTCTAAAATCAGAACAATCCAACAAGCAGTTTCCTGGAGAAAGGAAATACTACAGGGGAGTTGTACTGCAACACTCTGTGCCTCAGATCTGCTGCTTTAGGGGAATTTGTCAGTTTAAATATTACCACCTGCAGCAACTAGTAGCTCTAAATTACCCCCAAGAAAACCAATTGGTTTTAAGACTTGTCAGTATTTATTTTTTTTCAGGCTACATTTTGGTTTTTAATTATGTGGCATCCTACTCTGTTTTAACCTACTTTGAAACTTAATATTAGGGTGAGTGAACATTGCTAAAAATGCCATGTTCATTTCACAGAATGAAATAATTCACAGAAGGTAATTACTAGTTTACTAGGGTAGCTGAGTCACAGGGCAGGCGATTATATTCACTGTTGAAAAGGAAGGATACCACAATGTGATGCTGTGCCCCTAATCTTTAGAAAAGGGAGTTTCAAAAGGAGACTAATTATAGGTCCTAAAGTTAAAAGAAACAAAGCTCTTTTAAATGCTATTAGAAGAAATGATAATTTAGGAGACATGAATATCACTGAGCAAAAGGACACTAGGAAAGCAAGGAATACATCAGTATGGCTGAAATTAAATTTTTCGAGATGCTGTTTGAGCAAAAGCATGTTGTCACGATTTAGAAATTTGACCTGACGCAAACAAAGGCAACTAATCACTCACAGTTGGTGTGTACAAGATCACATGTGCTGTACTAGAATGTGAAGAGCAAATGCTTACACAGTCTTGGTTGGGTTTATGTGTATATTGGAAAAATTAAGCCTCCTAAAACCTCATCTGTCTGATATTACCAGGAGCAAATAATAAGATTCCTAATGAGGCAAGTTATCATTTTGCATTAGTCTCCATCTAAGAGGCTGTTGGGATGCTTCTGCCTGGGGATTGCATATTCCTGGAGTTTAACATGAGCTACTCAGAGAGGAAAAAAGTATAGGAGCAAAATGGAGATGAAATTGCTGAGATTATGAGGTATAAATAGTACAGAGAAAAATTCTGAAAAACTGGAGTGTTTGCAGTGTCTTGCTCTAAGACACCTTTCCAAAAGCATAGGAAAAGTTAGTAACTGTATATTTAATGTTAAAGTTGAAAGTAATTTACAGTGCAGTAAATTTTGCCACCTGTTCCTGCCAACCTGTGTGAACTATTTATTGCAAATAGACCAACAAATATCTAGAAGACAGTGAAATACACTAACCGGTGCTGAGGCTTCCCAGGGAAGTGTTTCACTTCTCATGCAGTTCTTTCCGTGGCTAAAGCAAGTGGGCAGACAGAAATGGAGGTGTGAAATGTGAAAATGAACAAGGGCAAGAGACACTTTTTTTTTTTTCTCCTTTTCTTTTCATTGTTTGACATTTATAGGATCAGATGTGAGTGAGGTGAGCAGTCATTCCCACAACATGGCATTCTTGGTTGCTGTTTGGCTTCCCAAAGTCTGCCCCAAGTGTCATCACTTGTCCCTCCCCTCAAGCAGCAGGAGTTTGCACAAGCTGCAGCGTGGCCGTTTAAAGCCAAACAGGCACTCAGTGATTTCTAGCAGAGGTTCCTTCCATCCTGCTTGGCTTCTATTCAAGGAGCTGGTTTCTTCTCGGGTCCTTGTACAGATGTCCCTGATGGCTTTGAGAAGTAGAAGGTGTTAGTTCCTGCCAGCTGTGCCAAAGGGCTCCTCATGCAGCATTAACTCCTCAGAGCAGGGGGACTATCAGAGCAGGGATGAATAGTTCCTCTCTGCCACCTCACAACCTTGATGTTTTCCTTGTTTCAATTGCACTTCAGTTCCTGTCAGTATGGAAACATTGCACAGAAATGTTACTGGGCATTAGCTGGTCAAAAAAATCACCCATCCTGTCCTAGGTTTATGCAGCTGTCACTGGCTTTCTGTCCTACCCAAGGCATCCGTCTGACCCACAACAGAAATACTGGCAATGTCACGGCTTCCAGCTTTGCCAGCATCAGACTCCTTTCAAACTGCATGTGGTGGCTGTTCCTGGCAGCTCGGTACTGACACGTGCTAAAAGGGATTGTGTCAACATGCGTGTGGCCCCTCCGATACCCCCATGGATGAAGCTGGAGTCAGCATCAGCAAGGGAGACTGGGGTAAGGAGGGTCATGATGGATCACCTCATGTCTTCCCTGGCATGGTGAATAATTTGCTAGTTAAGCCTATTTTTATTCATGGCTGTGCTTCTTAGTCTTCATGTTAGGAATTGTGTTTATTGTGAAGGGTCACGGGATTTTGTTAGGAAAGTTGGTGGGAGCGGGGATGAGAGGTGGGTCAGTGCACAGCAACACACAGCATATGCTTGGTAAAAGCTGTTTGTAGTTTTTACTTTCCAGGTCCAACTCCCTTCCCTTTAGATTGCAGGCTTGAGTGTACCATGTTTATTCACTGAATACACTACTAAGAAACTAGCGCAGCAACAAAATGATTAAAAGCATACACAACTATAAAACTAATTATCATTCTTAAAACTTGCAGATTACACCTAATGATGTGGCATTACAATCCTATCCCCCTTGCCTCCCCACTGCTCAGTGTCGGGGTGCAAGCCTACCCCTCCTCACTCTACCCTCCCATGCCAAGTCATTTGGGCAGAGAGCTGATGGGGAGTCCCACTGGGATGTCCAAGGCAGTTCCCTCTGGTGTGTTCAGGTTTGTAGGTCAGTGTTTCTACAGTATGGAGGTATCCATGCTCCTACTATCAGAAATCCCCTTCTGTTGTTCTTACTTCTCCCCATTTTCTCTGTTTCTGGACTCACTTTTTCACTGCCCTTGTACCATCCTTCCTCCACCCAGCTCCTCCCAAATACACACTCTGCTTGTGTTACCCTCCCACACCAGCACTAGCAGTGAGGCAAGATGCATTCAACCCTTGCTATTAATACCACTGGAATTCCCATTCTGCCTCCTTCCCACTGACACATGGTGATACCCACAGAGCTCCACAGGGTTCAGTGGTGTGGACCATACATGCTGTGAAGTTGTTCACTTCCAGCAGTGTCTGCTTAGACTTAAGGTCTTACTATATGCACATGTTCCCCTTGTAAAGCAGGTTCCTACAGCCCCATACCCAAGACTTCCAGTAGACTAATGCAAGCTTTTATATCCTGCTGTCCATACCCCTCCTTCAATATGTCCCCAAGCCAACATCCCGTTGTTGAAGACTCATCCCATTCCCAAGACAAAAATTGGCACCACTCCTCTGGTGGGTGCCCTTCTGACAGAACTGTCTGCTGTACTGCCCATGAGAAAGGAATTAACTCCTTACAAAAAGCACCTAACCACTGTTTCAGTTGCCAGGGCTTGTGCTTGGTACAATACAAAGCCAGAGAATTCAGTTGAGCACTTCGGAGGAGCACCTCAGAGGCCCCCTTCCAGTATCTAAAAGGAGCCTACAGGAAAGCTGGAGGGGACATTTTACAAGGGCATGTAGTGATAGGACAAGGGGGAATGGCTTCAAACTGAAAGAGGGCAGATTCAGACTAGATATTGGGAAGAAATTCTTCACTGTGAGGGTGGTGAGGCCCTGGCACAGGTTGCCCAGAGCAGCTGTGGCTGCCCCATCCCTGGCAGTGCTCAAGGCCAGGCTGGATGGGGCTGTGAGCAGCCTGGTCTGGTGGGAGGTGTCCCTGCCCATGGCAGGGGGGTGGGACTAGGTGATCTTTAAAGTCCCTTCCAACCCAAACCATTCCATGATTCTATAATTTTCTGTTAGATTGGCAGTCTCTTTTACCACATGCCACTTTTGGCTGTCCCAGCTAGTTATCACTGCATCAGATAACCATCCCAAGTTTATTACTGAATTACTTTGTATGAGATTCAAAATTCACCCCTCCACCCCCATCTTCCTGCATTTAGCTGAGAGCATTTCAATCTGAAATTAATTTAGGATTGCTAAATGTCAGATGTGCCCATGCCTTCTGTATTGTTTCCATGATGTTTGCCAGGCAGCCAGCATGCCAGGCAAGTTTTGCCAGCCAGGCAGTACAGAAGAGGCACAATCTGAGCGTGTTCCAGAATAACTCATTTCTGACATTCCCTACTTCATTCCATTTATTACAGGATTAATACCAGACTTTGTTTGGATATACTCAGCGTCCCAAACTAACCTGTAGCATATATAGGCTATATAACTGTGTACCTCTAGTACTTGGTTGCAAAGGTACCATGCAGACTCCATGCAGCTTCTGCACCTGCCCCATATTGTGCTCCACTACAAAAAACCACCCTAATTTCTTTGCTCCATTTTTGCTCATTCCATACCCCTTTAAAAGCAGTTACTTCTAAAAAACTATTAACAAATACTGAATACTTGGACACCAAGTACTGAAATTTGTTCACATTGTCTTGAGGCCAAATGTTAAAACTCCCTTGAGATCTTGAGGGAAAGCACATGCCAGAAGCTGTTGCATGTTTTCACACCTTTAACAGAATGAAGATTAGAGGAGCTGGAATACTTCAACAGCAGCCCAAAATTTTCCTAGTTCACTTTAAATCCAAACCGCTCTACCCTTGTTAGTACTTATCTAGAGCGACTAGTGCCCATAACCAAGATGCCGTTCATGTAAACCAGTCACTCCTCCATTGCCTTCCAGTTCTTTGTTAGGAAGGGGCCAGACCAAGCTGTTCCACCACCTCTCTCCCTCTCCTGTAATCCTTTTCTTTAACAGCCTTGCATCACTATGCACAATTTTGCAACCCCCTTCCTTACCGTCCTGCTCCTGCTCCCACGTTCTAGCATGCCCATACACTATGAGCTGATCCCAAATTGACGTTCTTTCTGTGGTCTCTGGGCACATCTCCCAGCTCCTCAGTTACTCTGTAGGCATCAAGATGAGAGGCCACTGCTTCATTCCTCTGCTCTCACACCCAGGTGAACACACATGCAAACGTACATTCCCCACGCATACGGGCTGCTGCCACATGAACATTTGTCCGGGGTATCTCTGTTAGCTGTTAGAGGCTCACAGCCTTCTGAATTCCTGACCACTCGTCTTAGCATTTTTTCCAACATCTCATCAGCCGGCAAGGCCGTAATAGTTGCCCCCCTGCCTTCTGCCAAGGCAACCCCACCGCCGTCACCTCCGTCTCAGCCTTTCCGTACTTGGAGGCGGCCCCGAAGCCCGGGTGCTGCCCCGCCCCCCCCCCCCCCCCCCCCCCCGCCAGCCCCCCCCGCCTCTGGTTTGGCCCAGCCTGGACGTTCGGGGTGCCCCGCTCCCGGTGCTGCACTCTCGGGCTGTTACAGCGTTACCCCCCGCACTACGGGCTGTATCCTCCCAGCCGTTCCCGGTGCCGCGGAGCTGCCACCGCCGGAGCGCCCGGCACCGCGGGGCAGCCCCGGCTCAGCCCCGGCGGCACCGCCGGCCCCTCCCGCCGCCGCCAGGTGGCACCGGAGCGCCGCGGGAGCCGCTGGGGCCCGGCACTAGCACCCCGTGATTTCGAAGAGAAACGGGGATCTTGTCATGCCGCGGGTAGTTCCAGCCCCGGGATCCTACCGATAGTAACGCAATAGTAAGGCTGAAAGCGTCAAACGCAGCCAAGGGCAGCGCGCGTTGAGGAGGATCGGCCCCGCTGAGCGGCGCGCGCGGCGGTGTCTGTCAGCAAGGTCGCGGCGCTGCCCGCGGTTGTCAGGCATTAACTGAAGTTCAGAGAACGACACAGCAAGTTATTTATAAATAAATATTCCTCGCAGCATCCAACCAGCTGCTCGAGCCCCGTAAGCGCATGGCCTTGGCGAGCAGAGGGGTAGGAGCCCGGCAGGGCCGCCTGGACGCGCCCGACAGCGTCCGTCCCGCCCGGCTAGGGCCGCGCAAGGGCGACGCTGAGACCCGAGACCCGTTTTCACGGCTGGAGGAGGGTCCCCGCCCAGAAGCGGCCCCGCCAGTGCAAACCCCACGGCCGCCCGCCCTGCGAGAGAGCCGCGGGCTCGCTCACTGCCCGCCCGGCGCAGCGCCAGGGGCGGCCGGCGGCCGGAGGAGGCGCAGGAGGGCGGCGGGACGCTGAGGCGTTTCGGCGCCCGCGGGAAGGAGGCGGTGGCGGACGGCGGGGCCGCCCCTCTCCCGCCCACTGCGGCCCGCCCAGGGCTCTGCCCGCCCGGCCGCCCGGGGCCGGCTCCGCAGCGGCGGCCGTAGCTGCAACCGCCGCCCGTTGCAGCGTCGGCGCTGATGCCTCCTGCGGTGGCCCGGCAGGGAAGATGGCGCCGTCCCACGTCCTCAAGTGTTGCCAGAAGGTGTTGGCCTGGGTGCCCGTGGCCTTCATCGCCCTGGTCGTGGCCTGGTCCTACTACGCCTACGTGGTGGAGCTGTGTGTGTGTGAGTGGACGGGGAGGGTCGCGGACGCCGGGAGCTGTCAGCCGGGCGGGGAGGATCCTTCGCCACCCACCTCCTCTGGGGCCGCCGTCTCCCCTGCGCCCTGGCGGGATCTCCTTTCCCTTCGCCTGCCTCTGGCTTTTCTTCGGGCGAACGAGAGGAGATCCAACCCCCACCTCCCCACCCCCCACCCCCGCCTTTCCCCAACGGCCGGCGCTCCCTCCGGGGCTGGGTTTACCTGTTGTCCCCTCCGCCCCAGGCGCCCTCCCGGGGTCGCGGGCGGGGACGGTGGCAGCCCAACCTCAGGAGCCTCATGGCGGCGGGGTCCCGGCCCGAGGTCGCCCGTGGAGAAGCGAGGGACAGGGACGGGGCAGAGGACGCCCACTGGGGGGTCCGGGTCTCTTCGTTTGGGATCGGGCCCCTCAGGGAAGCGGTGAGGGGCAGGGAGCCGTGAGGGCTAGAGACCCCACAAGGGCTCAGCCCCTCGTGTCTCCTGGCAGAAGTTTCCCCTCTCTATTTTTCTGTTGGTAGTTCGACATCCCGATGTATTAAATAACTCCTTGACCACCTTATGGGTGTATTTATCTTACCGCACCCCCGTTAAGAAGCCCAGTGTCGTCGTTGAAGCATAATGAAGCTGAAAACATCCCGCTTAAGTGGGCAGGGGAAGGATTAGGGCTTATGGGGTTTTGTCAGATCTTGTCAAGCTTTCTGTGGGCTCGGCGTTATATAAATCTGACTTGCTGGCCTTGTCAGTCAGGGTGGTACTGACCCTTTTCTGTCTTCAGGAGGAAACTTCAGGAGGATGTTGGCTTTCTCTGGGCAGGGTAAACGGAGCGGCACGGTGATGCGCAGTATTTGTCAGACTTGGTAAAACTTGGAAACGGTGTAGGAGACCAAAGGAACACATTTCTGAGTGTTTAGCATGTTTAAGTAAGGAAGCTGAAATGAAAAGGAAAAAAACCCAAAAGTACAAAGTACTATTTCAAGCTGCATGTACATCTACCTAGTATCTGGAGGTCCTTGTACTTCTTGCTATTTGTGTAAAATGTATGCTTTGATATCCCTAGCTAGAAATAAAAGGCTTGCACATACTTTATGTCTGGGCAACCTTGTAAAGACATCCTTACATTAGAAAGAGTCACTTTTTTTCTGCAGGACTTTAGTTTTTGGATAACTTTGCTGAATGCCTATGGTATTTCACAGCCTTTTGTGTTAGCTTTACATATGTGGAGTGGAATGTAAACCACAGGTGAAAAGTTGTTTGGACTTAAACCTGTAGAAATATAGTTGTAAAATTATGTTGACAAGAGAGTTGCAAATATGTCAGTGTGTCCAAACTTGCCAGATTACTATGGTTTTGTTGTCTGTCTGTGTGAATAAATAGTACTTGTTTTCTGGGAAGATCATGCTTAAAACTGTTAACACTTGGAACCAAATTTTAGACAATATTTAATACCGGAGGTCTGAGGCATGGGTAGTTGTTACAGTAGTCCAGAGAGGAACCATGTGAGGTTATAGACTCACATTTCACAGGTGTAACATGAAGGTTTTTCCATACCCATTACAGTCTGACCAGTGTGACAAAAGGCAGAATAGGGCTGTGCGTTTCTTCTCTTAGTCTCTGAGGTTTTGTTGGTTGCTTAAGAGGCTTGCCCAGGGCAACACAGGCAGTCTCTGGCTGTATTGGGAACAGAACCTTGACCTCCAAAGTTCCAGCTCTGTGTCTTGATCACAGAGTGGGTCAGGGCTAGGTGCTGGTGAATAATTTCTCCTTCACAGGTGTAGAGAAGCTGTGAAGAGCCCTTCTGAGTTCATTAGGGTTTCATTTGTGTGAAAATTATGGAAGGGATTGGCTCCTGTTTGTGTGAGAACTTTCACATCTACAAATCTGGTTTCTAGACGTTTGGTACTATTTGCTCCAAATCAGCTTTATTCTTAATGTCTGCACATACAGACTATTAAGAAATCATGGTCGTTTAATAAGAAAACTACTTACTGATTTTTCTTGCTGTCATTGGATTTTACAGTTGTTACCTATCTAAATCATACTTGGTGACCAAGTCTTTTATGTTTCTGTGAATTTTTTCAGTTGTGGGTTTTGGTGGTTTTTTTTGTTGGTTTGTGTTGGGGTTTCTTTTGGGGGGTGTTGGGCTTTTTTTTTGGTTTAAACCTGTTGAATTTTGTTTACACTTTTGATAAAAGGTCGTGTCATCAAGGGAGAGAAAAGAGATTTTGTGTTTGGGGGTTTTTTTGGAGGTTTGTGGAGGTGTTTTTTTTCCCTTTGTGTGCTTTTCTTTTAATCTGCAGTTGTGTTCAAACCAGCATAGAGAGCATTTATAGTGAAATACAGGATTTTCTGTTTCTCTTGGCAGGTATGTTTACTTTACCCTAGTGCTCCTTGTGTTTTATTTTGGTTTGAGAACCACCGCACTATGTACTATGAAGAAGAGCTAGGATGTGCCTTTAGCGCACAGATAATGAATGAGGTGATGCTGGTCTCTGCAGATGTTCACATACGGCAGGTGCAGAAACAGGGTTTATGGCTTGCTGCACTTCTGTGGCTTTGGCAAAGAGCTCAATGTGCAGCTGATGAGTGCCTGGGTAAAGGAAAGACTGATGGAGGAAGGGAAGCTTTAGAAAAGAGGAGAGACAGTAGAAAATTCTGAGTAAACACTGAGACTAAGAGGAAATGAAGCCCGACAGATACTAGGGTTTTTTCAAAAGTTATTCTTAAAGATTAGTTAACTGTGAAGATGTGAAATCAATAAGGAAACAGGAAGAGAGAAAGCCTTCATTTCCCCAACTGTTTGTTCCTGTGTTGGCTTTTTTTCTCCTTGTAGTCCCTGCTCATGTATTAAAGGTTAAACATATATATATATATTCAGTGTAGTATCATAAAATATTCCTAATAATCAAAGTCAAAGGTGGTAGAGTAAAGTTGGGGCTGCTTCTTTCATCACATCACCCTTTTTCTTTCGGTTTTGTTTCTCTGTACTGCTTGCCCCACCCTCCTCTGCTGAGGTACTCATATATTGCTCATTGTCTTATTTCTGGTGTCTAATGGGCTCAGTCTTACTCTGTAATTCACTGCTAGTATGTATTTACTTGGTTTTGTCTCTTATATAACCCTAAATTATATTACTTACATACTGGCTATGAACACTGAGGAGGACTGGTGTGAATAAGATGAAAGGAGATTCGTGAGCTTGTCTATTGTCTTCCTCCCATGGAAACTGCCAGCATCATTATATCTCTCTGAAACATTGCTGTTGTATGCTGTTGAACACGGGCTTATTTAGACCACTATTGCTGTGTAGTTGTGATCCGTCAGGTAAATTAGCTATTAAACTAATTGGAAAGGTGAAAACAGCCATTTCTTACCAAACGTGTAGAAGTTGAGGGAATGTCAGCAGAGTGGGGAAAAAAATCTGTGAACACATGTAACTGAAGGAACTGCAAAAGACTCCAGGCAGCATCTCATTCAGATTTTTTTAAATGTTTTGAAGTAGAAAAACTTGAATGAATGCTTTCTTTCTATATTATGTCGTCTTTTCACACATAATTTACCCAGAGCTCAGTTCTCAGTAAAGCACACCTAGAAATACATAAAGGGTGATGTGCAATAGCTTTTCATTATTTTTAAATCATTTATTGTGTTTTCTTGTTATCAAAACGTGTTTTGCTTTTAACATTGCTTTTGTAAACAATGGCTGTATTATGCTGTTAGTGAATTGGACTGGTTGTGTCTGCTTACTGCACCCCTCTGCTTACTGCATCCCTCAGAAGCTCAGAAAGAGTAGAGCTCTTCTCTTGTGGTTTGTTTTTACTTATGGCTGACTTGTACCTTATTACCCATGCCAAATGTTTTTGTAAGTGATGGGCTGTAATACAGACAGGCTAAAGGACGGTCAGAAGACAATGTTTTGACATATGTAGTAGGAGTTCGTGGGTGAAGCCAGCCTGTTTTCTACAGGCAACCCTTTTGCTAGAACACTAGCAGAATTTGGTAGTGCAGTCTGCACTGAGAAAAAGAGAAAGAAGTTGACTTTGGCTGAGTTGTCTGCAGATCGTAACTAAGGTGTATTGGCTGGTTTTGTTAAAAAAAAAATTAAAACCTTGTTCAGGTTAGGGTTTTACTTCTTTAAGCAAGTACTGTATGTTCTGAAAAGCACAGTCCTGGCTCTTCTCCTGGGCCAAGAGTTTTAAGGAGAATGGCTTGTTTTATGAATTTGCAAGTCTTGTAAACGAATGAGTGTTTTCATGCCTCAAACTCTGCAAAGTATGGAAAAATGTGATTTTGAAAGCTACCAGAGTCACTTGTTATGTGTTCTTTTCATAGCATCTGCTTGCAGAAAGGTTAGCTTTTTTTACTACAGTGTAATGTCTAATATGTCTAAAATCCTGGCAAACAAAGCACTTTGTAATTTAGAACACTTTGTTAATGGTACATATTTAACTCCTTACTGTTCCAGGAGACTACAGTAGCTCTTGTCAGTAGGGAGATAGCTCTGATTTCCCCAAAGCACAGTCCGTATAAGAAGCACATGGTGATCTGTTGTAATGCTTCCATTTGAAGAGTCTGTTGCATAAACAGAGAGAAGGTAATTCCATCTGCCTCCTCCAGAAGAAATCTCTACTGAAAATGCTAATGCAGTAGCTATCAAGCAATGGCAAGGTGATATTAACAGCAGTGTGTCAGTGACTTCTGATTTCAAACTACTGAAAAAGCTGAAGTATCAGCACTGAAGTACATTTGCATGCTTAGCATGCAAAAAGCATTCCCATAGGAAGAGCATTACCTTTCAAGAAAAGGAACAGCAAATTAAACAGGTTAGATCATTAGTAACAGTTAACTATGTTTATGGGCCTCTCATTTCAAAGTCAAGAAACTGAACCACTTTGGATGCACTTTTGTGTTGTAGTGTCTCAGCTCAAGTGGGCATATTATAATCTTAAACGAGAACCTTTTCTGTTACGATAAATAAGTAGAATTCCTGTTGAGGCTCAGACTGGATACAAATGTATTGGAAAACTAGATGCCCATCTTGAGTAGAAAGATTATCTGTCGTCTTACATGGTGCTTTGCACTGTACTGGTCATACTAGTTTATAAGGACAGGTGGGCATGTTGCCCTTTATATGGCTTGAAATCTGCTCTCTTGGCAGTTCTCTAATGAAAAAATTGTTCCAAGAGTAACAGAACTAGTCAGCCTGGTTTCTTGAGGAGTTGCCTTGTGTCTGCTCTTCCTTCTCTTGTGCCAGCAGAAGGACTCCATCCCTCTTCTCGCTCCCAGCTCCCTATCTGCAGTGCCTGCCCCAGCCCTCCATTGTCAGCTATTCCCCTGTATCTGTTAAACCATTCCTGACAGCTCGGCAGTAGCTGGCATCTCTCCTTGATCCCTAGTTACCATTTGATCAAAAAGAGGTGTGGTGCAATGGCCAGTTTGGTGTTACTTAGCTTGCCAGGGGGCCAAGCAGAAAATGAGTCCATGAGCATGGAGCAGCTATTTCCTAACAGAGTGTGGCCTTGTCCCTTCTACCTGTCCAGCAGCTTTGGTGAAACTTACTGGCATATGCTTAGTGTGGGACCTTCACCAAGCTTCCAAACTTGGCTGAAACTGGTCCATGGGCAGGATGGCTTTGGAGTAGGGGAGGGAAGGGGCTTAGTGAAAGCAGGGAGCTGAGTAAATCTCTGAGCCAAAGCAGGAACTCTGCCTGTGGTGTTACTCTTTTTTTTTTTTTTTTTTTTTTCTTTTGGCTTGGTTTTTTTGGGGTTTTTTGTAGCTGTGATCACTCATTGCTGCAGTCGTCCTTTAGATGTGGAGTATAAAGCTTTTGGGTTTGGTTTGAAAAGGCTTGGATAGTGTGAGCATTTAAGATTATGAAAAATAACTTCTCTCAAATTTTTCTATTCCATTTTTTCTCTAGTAACAACAGTAGGAGCTTTCTGTATGCCTGTAGAGTTAGAACAGTGAACTAAAAAGTCAGTTTCAATTTTAATCAGGGGGTTTTATGTTACTTCATCACTTACTAGTCTCCCAGTTTTCCTACCAGATGCTATGGATAAAAGGACCAGAATTTCAAGTGTATATTTTCAGTATATATTACTTTGAGGTCGTGGACCCTCTGCAGACTGCAAACTTCAGGTTCTACTGATTCTTGAAATCTAAATAATAAAAACTTTGTTCTTTAGCAGCTCATATTTTTCATGAGTTAATGTAGATATGCTTTCCATAATAAAAGAGTTTATGGTATTACAAAGATGGGTATCTGAGCTGAGTTCTGGTACACCTGTGGCAGGTGAAACACTTGGATGGCACTGTACCTGCTTTTACTTTTGGAACTTGAGTCTGCCTATGATGGAAAATGGAGCAGGAGAAATGGTAGCTGGCTGTCTAAAATTGTGCCTGTAAATGCTAAGGGTTCATGGCATTCATTTTTCACCCGTTCAAGATATCAGTGTTTATCCAACTCTTTTTGTCCAACAGTTTCCTTCAACTGGTAGGAGTTAATGCTGGTTTAACATGTACTTTCCTTACAAGTGTTATAAACTATAAGCTCCTGAGTTTCCTGAAACAGCTTTTATGGAGTTTTCAACTCTCTCATTAACTCTTCTCCACCCGGTGCATATTCTTCCTGTAACAGGACAAGAGTATCCTTTTTTTTTTCTCTCATTAGTATGTATGAAATTTAATAGAAACGTTTGAGAAATAACTACAGGCCACTTTTCTGTGTGAGCTGAATCTCCACCAAGGTGAATCAGGTATAAAAAGGATAATGAAACCTTAACAAATACATTTGTTCATTTAGCCACTTCCCCAGTATTACCTCCTCCTGCTGTCACTGAATTGTTTTCTGAGGGATGTGTTTAACTCCTGCTGTCCTAGGTCAAGGGAAAAAAGCACACTTCCCCTCCTCTTCTTCTCCCTCCCCCCCAATCCTCAGTGGAGTGCCTCCTCTGTAACCTTTGAGTGTCTTATCTGTGCTAAATATCAAGTTCCTCCTCTGCAGCACTTCAGGCCTCTGCTTTTCCTTTTTTTTTTTTTTTTTTTTTTTTAAAGACCAAATGGCTCATCTGTTTCTTATTCATGTTTCTTTTTGAGTATCAAAATTGTTTTAGGAGGGTGTCAAGAGAACTGGATCACAAGATCATGCTTTGCCTTTGCAGCTTCTGTAGCTGTCTCTCTCATGCCATATATGGTGCAGCATTGTCATAAATATGAAGCACAGAACCATTTTAATCATGTGATTTACAGACAGATCAAGCGAGGGGGTTCTGCAGGGTTGTGGTTTTTTGGTGGTAGTTCAGTTGTGCATCCTGACGTCTGTTTATCTCCAGAGCAGGGAATTCTTATGCATGTCTTGTGAAGCACTAAGTAGGGCTAAGATAGAAGATAGCAGTTCTCTCTCTCTCTCTCTCCCCTTCTCCCTCTCCCCTTCTCCCCTCCCCCTCCCCCTTCACACACACACAGAGACACCCGCACACACACCTTTGGGGCAAAAAAAAATTTAAGAGATTGAAGGACTAATTCATCTGGAATTAGGCAAGCTGCTGCTGCAGAGACAACGAAACAAAATTTAGATTAAATTTAAGTAACTCTGAGAGGAACAGACATCATTTGTTTGAAGAGACCTAAATAGACAGTTATTTTATAAACTGGTTTGCAGTTGTATGTGGTAAACTTAAAACTTTATGTTGAGTGCCATGGCTACTGCCTTGTCATAGTGTGAATGCAGAGAACCTGATATTGTTCCATTCTTGACGAGTAGTCATTGCTTTTTGGTTTGTCTAGTTTGGATTAAAAAAACAGAAGTGAAGTGGATTTCCACAATGCTGGGATTGATGCTACCTGAAGACTTTCACGTCTGTGGGTTTGTGACATGTAGATTTATCCAAATATTGCAAAGGAGCCCAAAACAGAGAAAATTTGATTTCTGTTCTGTTCTGAAAAATCCTATGGAACATGCAGGTGTTTTTTTGCAGTATCTGGAAAAAGATTAATGTTGCGCATAGGATTTTTGTGGGGATGTTTCCTGTGTGTATATTTTTATCTGCTTAATCTACTGCTCCCTAAGTTTCATGTGGTTTTTTTAAATAATTGCGTATTTAAAAAATAATGATTTCAGGCTGGTAATTGCATACAGAGATATTACTTGCTGTGTTGCAGGTAGATACCTGCTGAGAGAAAGCTAAAGCAGCAACTGGTGCAGAGTGTAGACTTGAACTTTTTTAAATAATTCATAATTTATACAAATTATGAATTTAGGCAAAGGGAAGCTTAAAGACCATTGAGCACTAGGTTTAGTAATTTTCTCTCTTTTGTGTGGCTTTTTTCTATTGACATTCTCAAACTTGTAAATATCCTGTTTCTCTCTACTGCCCACACTGACTGTGAGGTTTTACTATTATTTATTTATTGGAAGCAAAATTTACAGAATGAGAGCTATATGGATGATGGGCTATGCTCTTACATATGCTTGCCTCTCTGTTTACTCTGGAGTACTTTCTAAGTTTTAATAAGGATTTTCTGGAGTATCCAAGAATCCCTTTGCAGTGGCTCATACAGTCTTTGTGCTGTCATTTTTTCACATTCTTAAGTGGTCTGGTAGTTAAATGAGACCTGGTGCAACAAAAACATGCCCTTCTGATCTTGTCCTCCAGCCAAAACTTTCTGTCCTGTTTCCCCTTATGTTTTTTCCCCTCTGCAGCACCTGGATTTTTTGTTACATTCCTGAGGACTTGCTGGTTATTTTTTCCTTTTGCAAAAAAACTAGAAGTAGCTTTAGCTACAGTCATGGCTTGTCCCAAGACTTTTCAGTCCAAGTAAGATTTAATGAATGACATTTTGTTTTGCAAGAAGAACAAACAGAAAAGCCTCCAGCATCAAAAGATGGCAGCAATTTTTATCACCCAACTTGATGAGCCATACATATATGGACAGATTCTCTAAATCAGCATGAGAAGTCTTTGAACCTTTATTTATTCCATAAATAGGTTAATGAAATATTTTATTATTATTATTATTATTGTTTAATATTTACAAGTTTGGTATGGTGAAGACATGAATTGCCCATTATTAAACTTTCCCACAACTAATAGGCATGGTTTTAAATGACAAGTTTTTCAAACAAAACTTCCTTAAAGAGCTCTGTTCAATAGCGCAGCTTACTAATGTCTCAATGGGAGTTCATGTAAATCACATTACTCGCTGCTACATTGTTGTGTTGCTGGCAGAAAATTAGCTCTTCTCATCATAGGTAGTTCCGTATTTCATCTCAGGTGGCAAATAGCAATCAAACCTGACCAACGTTACAAAACAAATTGAACCTGAAACTTCATTTGAGGAATCCAGTGACCTAACACGTGAGGGAAGGTTGGCTTGCTGGGCAGTTTGATTTCTCCCATTTGCTGATGAATGTGGCAGCAGTAAAATCCTTCTGGCAAAACAGAGTGCCTAATAACTTTGTAATGAGATTTACTAGATGATTATTATCCATGGAGTTTTGCAAGGAGGTTTTATCCTAATATTTGAGGAAACCACTTGTTGCAAGCAGGGCCAGTAAGTAAGTAAGGAGACAGCTGATTTTGGAGGAGTCTGAAGCCCATGCAAAGAAGGGGGCCTGATTAACAAAGTGGATCCCTACTGTCTGCTGACAGTTCTCACCACTGGGCAATGGTTCATGTTTGCAGGTCACAGCAGCTGTGTCATTTGTCGCCCATGAACTAACACCTCTGCTCTCCTGCAATCATACCTCACAGATGTATGGAATAGCTAAGTAAAGACTGTTGCTCTATTTTAATCTGTCTAGAGTAGAAATAACTGGATTTACTAGTAGCGTCCTGAACCATAAGACACTCAGCTTTGAGTGACCTTAATGTTCAAGACAGGTATTGACTGGCAGTCACAACCGTGAATTAGAGTGTTCTTTTTTAGGAAATAAATGGTAACTCCCTTATTACCTGAAAAATTCTGTTATGAGGACGAATTGTATGTTGTTTTTTGGTTGGGTGGGGTTTTTTGTTTATTTTGGTTTTTTACTTTAAATATATTGATGGTTTATATATATGTAGTATTACCTGCAGAACACGTAATCTTGTGCAGGGTGTATAAGACCACTCCATACAACATATGATACTGGCACTCTTGTAAACACCAGCTGATTATGCTGTTTATCTCTCCTATTTCTTGAAAGTGTCCTAGTAGTGTCAACTACAGAACCACTGGAGCTACTCCTAACACAAAAAGCCCTTTCATGTATCCAGATACTTGAGTGTAGTGTTACTATGAGCTTGATCTGGACAGCCTGAGCTTAAATACCCCTCCTTCAAATTTAAATGTAATTAATTAGTGGTGTGGACATAAGCTAGCTCCACTCAGATGCTTCCGAGTTTCCATGCCTTTCTGCTGATTCTGTTTTTTTCCTGTACCCCAGTGTGCCAGATGGAGCACAGCTCACTGACTCGTGCAAGTAAGAGCTCTCTTTGTCTTTCAAAAAGAAACCAGGCTTTCTTTTGGCTGTGTCAGATAGCTTAAAGGCAATATTGGAAACAATTTATGTGCAGCACTTCCAAATTGCTGAGCGATAAAGCTGTTATTGTTGTGATAAAGTAGAATTTTGGGGAAAGACCTGAATGAAAAAATCCAATAATTCAAGTAAGCAGCTGAGGGGAGCCTGTAGAAGTAATGCTAAGGTTTAAAATCCATCAAAATGCAAATAGAATGAGTAGATTTTGTGGTTGTTAGTGTGGACACAAGTGTGGGACTGTGAGGTTAAGACCTAGCAACCTTCTGCACGCTAACCAAGTGTAACTCTTGGTTTTGAAATAATTTAAAACACATAGGCACCCTCAGTGAGAAGACCGTTAGGAGACCTTTGGTGTAATTTTCAAGAATATTTTGTAAATGCAGAGGTAAGGAGCCATCTGTAGGATTTTGTGGGTTCCAGAAGTCAGCTGCCTTCATAGCTGTGTTTTTGAACTGTGGCAGTGGTAGCACAGAATTTACTGTTCCCAGAATATATAGCAGAAATCTCTTCAGTTGTCATAGCTTAATTCATTCCTAAATGTTACACAGTACCCAAAGAGTATCTTGCATTGATTATGCTAATTTCTGCTGTCGTCCTGTTTGTAATTATGCATGTACCCTGCACTGAGGCTGAAAAGACTTCGGCTAAATAAAAAGCTCTTTTATTATTGTGATAAGAGAATGTTTTCTGGGCAGCAAGCCTCTGGCTGCTCTAAATTACTTGTTACATGAAAGAGTTGTGTTGATATTGTTTTAAACATACAAAAATCGTAATGATAGCTAGTAACAAGTAACAAAAAAAGATCTGCAGTGTAACTTGAAACACTAATTAATTTTACCTGTGATAATGCTGCTTTGAATCCTGTAGCAATGGGCATGGCAATCATGAACATAGAAAATCTGTGGCCATAAACAACAGAGCATCTGTCTTGCAGCAAGGTATCTCTTCCTTGGCTGCATTTTCTTCCTCCTTTCTCCTCCCACCCTAGATTTCTCCCTCTCCACACACACCCTGCAGTGCTTTTGAAGGCACCCTTTTGTGATCACTTGAAGTCACAAAGTAGCTCACTCGAGTGATGTTGCTGCACACAGCATGTGTGAAGTTTGGGCTGTGTTATGTGCTCATGGAAATAGCGGCACTGCTTTGAGGCATCAGTAGCCCTGGCACGGTTTCTTTTCCTTCTCATGACTGTGCATAACCCAAGACAGCAAGAGGCCTTTCACTGCCATTCACCCTTCATCACTGCAATTCCCTGCTCTTTGTGGTCTCTCAAACTTGCCTTCATCACTAGCTCACCCCCGACCTGAAGTGTCTGGGAAGGCAAGTGCTTGCTTTTGCTATGTAGGGGAGTGAGTAGATGGCTAAGAGGTGTAGCTTTGTAACACCTCTGCAGCAAGAGTTGTCCACCATGGGTCATGCCTCTGAGACAAGCATTGTGTTAGACCTGGGCAATGGTGCACACATGCTGCAGACCAGCCCCAGACAGTGCTACCACTGGGGCACACAGTGTGGCAATGCATGCTTCTTCATGCCAGTGCAGCATGAAGGCCTGGGGAACCACCAAATAAAACATTGCTTTCTGAATTATCTAGCAGTGCATTGCGGGGGGAAACCTGTATCGTGTTCCTGGAGATTTGGAGTGAAAAAACCACAATCAATCAGTCTAGTGTGATATGAAGATAAAACAATTCTAGGTTCATATGGCTCAAATCTATGCAGAGGACATTCATTCCAGCTAGTGGCAAGTCATGTGTGCAATTTCTGGGCCCCCATAGCCTTTCAGCAGGGACCTGGCAGCATCTTCCTGCGTTGGCTTTTGCCTATATGATGCTGTCACGTCAGTTGTCTTGAGTCATTTGTCTAAAAACAACTCCCTGCTGCTTAGGGAGGAAAGCACCTAGTGGGTGCCTGCCAGTCAGGAAATAAGAAATAGCTCATTGTGGAAAGGTCACAGAATTACAGCTTTTAGAGATCACTGGAGAGGTGAATAAGGTCTTCATGCTCCAGTACTACCCTCTAACAGAAGTCAAATGAGTATTTGCTCAAGGAAATTGACTTGTTGTCTGTCCCACTTCTGTCGGTAAGGAATGTTTCTGCCATCTTCTTGTGAGTGATTAAGGTCTGCATTTGCAAATGGGAATTATGTTACCATAAATCTAAGTTATGCTTTCAATTAAATGCCATTCTCTGAAAAAAATTAAAAACTTAGGATAATGTCAGTGGTGCCTGCCTTTGCAGATCGGGTAGTGCCCATGGGAAGTTTCTGTTGAGTTTCAGTGCTGATAACTTCTGGAAATGTATACATGTATATGTGTGTATATATATATTACCCCTTTTCCTTAAAAATGAGAAAAGTTGAGGCTGTACATCTGGTGAAGGGATGCAATTGCACATTTATCACTCTTTCTTCCCACCCATAAGGAATGTCAGCCAAAATGTGAAAGTTAATCTTGAGATTTGTGGAAAGGCTCTAATACCCCAAGTATGACTCCTGCCTAGGAGCCATCGGGGGAGGGAACATAAACATAGCACATCAGTAACAAGATCAGTTCTTTTCCTTTTCTATACTTCTACATTAGTTGCAGTTGAATTTCTTGTTCTACAAGGACCTTATCTGGCTTTGATTGGAATATTCCTTTTAGGGGAGTAGGGAGATGTTGTGTGTGGGTTTTGTAGAGCGGTTGGATTTTCTTCCAAGGTTGAAGGCAAATGCGTCATCTTTAGCATGCCTCTGGCAAGGTCTTGGCAGATCATTGCACCTCTGCTTCAGAATAGAGAGATTTGGGTTTTTTTCCTATTATGCAGTGATTTGGAAGGTGCTTGAACACTTCATAGCAATCTTGAAAATAAGCCTGAAACTGAAAGCAAACCAGCTCCCTAAACATACTTGTTCTTCCAAGACATTCTGGGAGGTTTTCTTGAAGCAGCTTAAAAAGTTCTCCAAAGCTTTCTGATAATTTCACCTTGGTCAGTTTTCACTCCAAGAGGAATGCTTCCAACAAATGACATTTCCCCCCCAGCCTCATTTTTTACACAGATAATGATGTCCCTGTGTCTGCAGGATTGTTTCCTGTGATAAGCTATAGGCTTCCGCCTCTTTCATTCTTGTGACATAGGTGAGATGAAAGATAACAGACCACAATGTGACAAAGAGTATCTAGAAAGAGGAGTAACAAACAACTGGGGTCGTGAAGAAGGAGAAAGTGTCTTTGCCAGGGGTGATAATAGATGTCTAAATCAAAACTATGACAACTTTTTCCTCTGTTACAAAGTTGAATCTGGAATTTCTGCTTGTCCTCTAAATGGACCAAGTTAAAAAGTATATTTGAATCCAGCCTAACAAAAGGCTGTATCATGTATTTTGAAGATAGTGTTCTATAGAAACTGAAACCACATACTTGGTGTGCTTCATACTGCAGTGACCCCAAAGAGTTAGGAGGTTTATCGTGTAAGCTTCTCAGTGGTGCAGGACCAGCTACTGGAGTGTATTGGACCTGTATGTCCCTGGACAAGCTGCAGCAGCATGAAGTTCAGTGTGGGCTCTTCACAGGCAGGCTTTGCTGAGCTCCTTCCCTAGTGGAGCTGATTTTGGAAATCCTGAGGTGGCTAAGAGTAAAGCTCTGCACTGCGGTCAGATAGGGCTTGTTCACTTTGACTTGCTTGGTGCTGTAATGCCGAGATGTTGAATGCTTTGAAATTATGAGGCCAAAGTGGAATCTCAGCGTGTGTGTGAGCATGCGAATGCTGCTGCTGAGCCCTTTGCAATGAAGGGAACTGCAGCTTTCACTGTCTAGTCATTTTTTTATCCTTCCCTAGCAATATTTTGCTAGAACTTCGTAAGTCTTCTCAAGAAACCAGAAACTTAATATTAAGAAGCTGATCTTAAGAATCTTTTTGCTCTTAATTTTCCTTTGGTAGCTGAGCAATAGACTGACATGGGGATATATTTTAAAATCCTCCAAAGAACAGCTGTTTTACAATGCTCACGTTTCTGGAATATGAACATGTTTGTCTTGACCACAGTGCTGAAGGCACTACCTTGTGCTGATACATATAATCTAGTGTATAGTGCTGTTGCATTGAGAGCTCATCGTATAAATCATAGGCACTGCTTATTTGTTTGGAAAATACCAATTAGTGAAAAGGCAGCACTGCTTTTTTTTTCCCCCCATACCACACCCCAAACAAGAAACAGTGTTTGAGAAATGTTTGAAGTGGAAATAGAACTGATTTAGCAGAAGCTGATGGCAGTGTCTGAGTAGTTAGAAGCAGTAGAAGAGAAAAGCAATCGTGAGCCAAGCTTGTAACTCAAACTACAGGCCAGGGATGGTGGGCCACAATGGTAATGTCTTGTTCTGTAGGGTTTTTTCCTGAACCAGAGTTCAAAAGCTAGAATTGATTTTTTGATGGTACAAAGCTGCTTGTTACATTGCCAGACTAGCAAATACTAATATTAGCTTATTTGGAAGGCTTTACTTTGTAGTATAAAGATCCAGTAAAACTGTTGATTTGCTGTTTGCTGAGTGAATTTGGACAAGTAGTAGGTCTGCTATTCATTTAACCTGTCTGACAATGGGAATAACAACAGTGCAATGGATAGAAACAGTTAACTTGCATGAACGTCTGAGGCAGAAGAGAACTGGCCATCTTTTATCTTTATTTAATTTGAGGATGATAAGACAGGATGAAAATCACAAGTCTTTCAGTGTTGGCTTTTACCTCAAACGGCAAGAGTTTGCCAAACTAAAATTGTTCTGCACAGTCCAATAACTGCATTCTGACCTAAGAGACCTAGATATGAAAGAGAAAATTATCTTCCTGGTGCTAAGAAGTGTTAATTAATTTTTATTAAGTTTATTTAGGGATCTTTTCAATGAAGTCTCACAGGTGATAAAATCTTTAGTTTGTGGTTTTTTTTTTTTCTCATCTAAAGACTGTTCATTATTTTGAGTCTTCAAGCATCAAATTTGGCTCACAATTTTGTTTTGTGCTGAGAGCAGAAATGAAGCTACAGATTATGGATTGATTTAACCAGAATAGTTACAAAAAAAATCCTGTAGTTTTATAGATAACATTGTTCTCCCTCCATTAGAGGATAATTAAGAACTTTTTTATACTTTTTGTCTCAGGAAATATGTGTTTATCCAGCTGTGTGCAAAGGTGTTTACTTAAGATACATGAGGAGCCAAAGACAAAGCTTAATCTAAAGTACTTTTTTAGTATTTTTTCCCAAAGTTGAGCAAACAACTCTACTCAGCAAGCTTGTTTTAATTTTCAGCTTTTTAATGATTTTGTCGTCTTGTGTTGTTGAAAACGTTTTAACTGGAGAAATAACACATTAGTAAAAGTTTCAAGCAAAAACACGCACAGGATTTGCTTTAAAAAATAGTGCCGCTTCTGTAGCATGCAGTGGAGTAGTACTGAGACTGTGTCATGGCACAGCTGAACCTGTTCTTATATTTACATGCATACTTTTCAGGTAATCATGTGCTTCAGGTCTGTTTTTATGTGTGGATTGTGTCCCTGTCTCAGACAGAAACATGGGAGGAGGATGTGGAAGTATGCATAACTAATGTGAAATTAAGCTGTTCTTTAGGATTGACCTCCTTTACTTTGAAGTGAACCTTGTTCTATTCTAAATGGTGATTTCTTCCTCCTTTAGATGGAAGGAACTGGAACCTTTTCCATGAACTTTGTAGAGGCTTCCATACTGGGACACACACACAAAACCACCCAAACCAGCAACCAAAACCACATATCTGAAACAAGAAGGGGTCATCTATATGTTACCACCTCATTATGTTTCTTATTGACTATAAAAAGGAGTAGGGTTGTGTAATACAGTTGCAGACCTTTTTACTATAGGTATCTGCAGTTAAGTGAGACACATGCACCTCTGTGACCAAAGTTAACCCTTCAGAAGGAAGTCTGCAGTGCATTCTGAAGCCCTGCAGAATTAAGACTAGTGTGGATCAGGAAAAAGCTCTTTTGAACTGGTATATGGACTAGTAACTAGAAATGTCAGAGCTGAGAGAGCAGACAACATGGAGTGAGGTAAACTGCAGTAGGCAGAGTGTGTGCTGTTAACCACTTGCTCATGCTAAATAACCAGAAGCTTAAATTTCCTGTATAACATGAAGAGAAAAAGAACTTGTTGGGGAAAAGATCCTTTCTTCATTGAACTTCAGGAATTCAGTTGAAGGAAGAGATCCAGCAAGGGGAGTGCTATCTAACAAAGCAACCCAATAAGTACAGCAGCTCTCAGTTCAGCATCTTACCTGGACTGATGAATGAAGTGTGAAGGTTTTGGAAAAGCCTGATGGCAAGAGGATGTACTACTAGTCAGGCAGTATACAAAGTAGATTTGAACAACAGAATCTGCTGTTGGGGTAAAACAAGTTGAGGAAGTGGGGAGGTTTTAACTATGCCTGAAGAATTCAGGTCAGGGGAAAAAAGTCAAAAATAGCATGTTGGCAGGAAAAGAGAAGTGGTGGGAAAAAATAAGAGGAAAGTAGGTTACATGTAACATAGTTGCACGGAAACTTCTGTAAGAACTTCTTTTATTTCATTTTTCTGCTTTCCAAAGGTACACCTGTTGGCCTAGTTTTTGACAGAAAACTTTGCTGGGTGCATATCTGAAGGGGAACATACCTAAATTATGATCTCATTAATGTCTATGCAAAGGAACATGCTCATTTGGTTAGTGCAGGGAACTGGATCACTTCAGCTCTTCCACTGACTCACCAGGCCTCAGGGGTTGGCAGGAGGAATGCTAACTCCTGTTTTACCCCAGAGTAGGATAGGGAGCCTCTACTAACACCTGTAGTATGCTTTGGAACAAGCAGCTATCTCATATATCTCACTTCTAGCCAGACACTTGATTCATTACAAATTTACTTACCATGTATCTTTTTTTCTCTTCCAGTTACTATTTCTTCAACTGCAGAAAAAGGTAATTTTTTAAAAATTATTTTGAAGATATGAATAGTTTTGTTGCATGCAAGTCTTAAGGGACATAGAATGTGAATATACTCCTCTATGTGTAAGTTCTGTGTGGTGAGCAGATTAGTGCTAAGAAACAAAGTAAATATTGTGAGGTTGAGTCTGTTTAGCTTCTGGTATCACAAGCTTGGGATGATGACAAGACCTGCAAGTAATGCAACTATGATTTAGGTTTGCAAGTATTTTTAAATGGGTACCTTCTAAGAACAGGAAAGAAGGGAGAAGGAACTGCTCACAAGTCCATTTGCTGTTTATTCCTGAACACACCTTGAGACCTGAAAGACTTCTGAAGAGGGAGAATTGTTCTACTGCTTGCTATTTTCCAAACAGCTTACCAAATTCCTTCAGAACCCCATTCTTTAGGGCTGGTTAGAGCTCTGCAAAATAAAACCATTTCAAAGGTGGCTGCACATTACAATTTTAAATTTCCAGCTCAAGTGGTTAAGGCCTTGTTTTGACAAACTGAAGTCTTCATATTGGCTTTGGAAAGTATATGCCTCAGTAGGTAGTACTAACAGAGAGAAACTGACCAAAAAATTTCCAGCATTCTTGCTTTGCCACTTATTTTAAAGGCTAAAGGATGATTTGATTCCGGAAGTTCAAAATATGGGATTTTTATAAAACTTTTTTATTCCTGTAGAAATACAAATTATTGATGGGATGTTTGTTTGGGAGTTCATTTCAGCTTGGGGGTGGGGGTGGGGCATGAGTGGTACATTTAAGCACAGATTTGTATTTTGACTATCCAGAGGACTGTCTTCACAGTGTGAGACCCCCTGGCTCTCATCTCTTAAATACTTTTGCAAAAGAGTGTAGAATTTGAAGCTAATCTAGCAATTTTCTTCCTGGTGGGGAGCATCCAGGAGAACACTGAAAGGAAGAAACCTTAGTAGAATCTGTCCTCTTTCATCTTCTACTGAAGAGGTGAAAGAGTGAGAAGATCTGCAAAATAAACTGTAAGCTGTTCAAGATGGGATCTGTGTCTTACCCTGCGTTTTTACATTGCACAGCTAGGCTTCACCTAGACTTTACAGAATTCTGCAGATTGCTGCCATGCTTTACTGTTGATCTGTATATGAGTAAGTTTTACTTCCTAGTTTCTTCCAGAAAGGCAAGATCCATGTCTCGGTTAAAGCCTGGCAGAGTAATAATGTTGTATAGTCAGATCTCTGGCTTTAATACAAATGTGGTGCCTGTCTGACTGAAGCAGGTGCTCTTAGATCTACCAGAGAAGAAAAATGTTTGATTAATTAATGAGACTGACAGTATCATTGGAACCTGACTGTTAGGCTTTTAATAGCTGTCACCTGCACGCTTCTTGCACCTTCAATTCTAAAGCATATCATACTCACCCTGTATACATTAATTTCTTTACCAAGGAGGTTGATCTTAAAATGATAAGTATTTTTTTATTTGAAATGAAAGTTATCATAAATTTTATAAAGTTCTTATAAGCTAACTCAGAATAGTCAGGAAATCACATCAGAAGAGTCAAAAGGCCAAAGTACCAGTAATATTGCGATGTAAATCGATAGTGTGCATCTTAGCACGTATATTTTGTTCCATATTTCAGTGTACTGTGTTCAAATCCTTTTACTTCAGTACTTAATTACAGGTTTTGATTAAATTAGTGGTGATTTCTTCACCCCATTAAGGCTAATTGTTTCTTTGTAATTTCATATTCTTGACTAGATTTATATCCATTAGGATAGGGGAATAAAGTCAGTCTGAATCTCTCTTAACGGTATAATATACTTCTGTTACATATTATTACTTCTGTAATCTGACTCTGCCTTCGAAGTAGTATTAAGAATGGTTCAGAAAAGGATGTTAAGGGTGATTTTTAGGAGATCTTAACATATTTTAGGAAGATTCTAAGAGCATGTTGTAAGATATTGTCCTCCTGAGGGCATAAATTATGGTGTAATATGCATCAGTGCCTTTAAAGAGAAGTGACCTCACTTGGTCGCAGCATGGCACCAAGAATCCTGGATTCCCTTAGCTGAGCCGAGACTTCCTCATGACTCTTGAGTCTGTCTAAACTGGCAAATATTGGGGTTGAGGCTTTTGACGTATTTTCCATCTAGCTTGTAATTACAAGAAAATGAGCGTAATAGGAATGAAGCTGGTTTATATTTCTACTGGAAACTGGTGCAAGATGCTTCAGGGAGTAGTCTGCAGAGGAGATACTGCTATCCAAAACAATGCATAGATGGACTGCCAAAGTAAAGCCATCAAAAATGGTATCTTCTCTCCCTCTCATTTCTGGGGGAGCACTGACAGGATAGATACCTGGAAGCACAGGAGTGGGAAAAGCAGCAAGAATTTATTCAGTGCAGAGCCAGTATGGACAGCCAGTTGCAGGCTCTTTCTCCTCCAGACTGAGTGATGTCCATCACTGGAACAGCATGGAAGTCTTTCTTGAGTTGCCCCTGTTTGGCTACTGAGGACAGGCACTTGGCTTTTAATGATGGTGACAGATTGCAAGATCTCAGTTACTGCAAGAGTGCAAGAGCACTTTTAACAGCTGCCTCTTTCTAGTAAATCCTGGTGCCACTGGCACAGATCTGTACCCTTACGGCAGCCAGCCTTGGTGTCTGTTATTCTGTGTGTTAGGGCATTTACAGGCTGTGATAAGACTTTGAGGTTCTGCTGCTTGACGTATTGTGTGTGTGCTTAAAATAATCCGTCCAAAAAATCTGAATTCTGGAGGTGATTTTTATGGACAGAATAGAACTGTTTACTGTGTAAGTTAGTTTTGCTGTACCCTGCCCTCCCTGTATCTTGTTTCCTCTTCCCTTCTAATCAACTCCTCTCACCCTCTTTTCTTCTGAACCTCTGATCTGTGCAGCTGACTCCACTCCAATCTTGTGTCCGTTTCTCCTCTTTCACCAAACCATTTTTTATGCTTTAATTGCTTAACCACATTACATTTGAATGTGTATGGTATGTTTTTAATAAAAGACTTTCTAATTATGCAGTGCCTAGTATAGTGATAAACAAGTTCTTTCCTATTAGGATGACAGTTTTAGGATGGCTTTAGAAAAAGGTTGTGCTTCTTGCATTTTCAGTCAGCTTTATAGCTGAAAATTTGCCAAATCTAAAGTTGGAGGAGTCAGAGGCAAAGGTAAAAAGCATAATTCTCTGAAGAAAGCTCAAAGGTTTTTTACTCCAACAAGCAGTGAAAATCCTGAAAGATGATAAATTAAGACCACTTCTGTGACTGTGCACAAGTGTTTTCTGAGCTGTTGGAAGCTTCCAAAGTCTCGAGCCTGTTCTGCCATCCATGAAGTATGTCATACGGCCTCTTAAAGGACTCTCTTTATGTGCACAGGAAAGTAGGTCAAGTTTCCTTCTTCCTGCAACTGAAGATAATATGTGAAGATAATTTAAATATTTAGTATGACTTCTTTTCTAAGACTTGCTATTCTGGCACAACCAATCTGTTTCTTCTTGACAAGTGGTAAAAGAAACTGTGAGAGGAAACAAGATTGCAAGAAGCTTCTTGGGTCATAAGGTCTGAGTCTCTGGTCTTTAAAGCAACCATATCACACAGACTCATTCATAAATTGATGAGCACCTTACTAAAGCCACGTACATTTTGTTGCCCTTGTGACTATAATAGCACGACTCTCCCAGATGATATTCCTGTGATCATTTGAAAGAAGACAATCAAATAATTTTTAACTCACAGCTAGCTCTCATGTTGGAGTGCAGTCTGCTCCAGACCCCTGGTTTATAATGTTTACTGTCATTGATGACTAGTGTCTTCTACAGTGGCACAATACTGTGCTGTTTCTATTAGATACAGGAATTAACTTGAATTCTGCAGGTCAATTATCAAATATTTTACTGTAATCTAGAACAGAATTGTATTTATCCAAAGAGGTTAGTCACATGCCACAGGTGAAGCTGTGTTCACTTCTGGGTTTTTTTGGTTGGATTAGGTTGTTTCCATTCAGACTTTGTTTTGGAATCATGCATAAAAGCATATTATTTCCTTGAGAAATAGCAACCATCACATTTGGTGATTTTATTTTATTTATTTATTTATTGCTAATGAGTGCTCTTAGAGTGCTAAGTCTACCCAGGGAACAGGGTTTAATACAACTTAATTTTATTAGGTGATTAATAGCATAGTAGTTTAGCCCTCATCAAAGGTCAGGGACTTTATTTCTTTTCAGCTATATTCACCGAACTCTTACTTGTATTTTATTGCAGTTGTCTACCTTGTGGTGTTTCATCTGTCATTTTTCATGTTTGTATGGTCCTATTGGAAGACAATTTTCACATCTCCTGCATCCCCCTCTAATGAGGTAAATATAACGTTAGAAAAATGTCAATGCCTTGTTTATAAATAGCTGAACTGTTTTCAGTGATTAAACTTGTTTGCAGTACTGCATGATTCACCTTTCCCTTCTCATTATCTAAAATAGAACAGCATGACAGTGTATCATGAATGAAAATGATCAAGTTACTCTTAAAATACTTTGTGTAATGACATTTCATATAATGAAATATGCGTTTAATTCATCACAAGTTTGACAGTCGTGTACAGTGTTTTGCTATGAAGTAGCTTGCTTGAAACTTGGAATTTTTAAAATTGATAAATACAGTGACAACATTTTTATATTTCCCTTTTAGGCAGTTTTGACCTTTGGTAAGAAAAAGTAGTAATGCAGTGTATACTCATAACGCAGAGGAGTGAACCACTCAGCTGTAAGTCAGGAGTTAAGGTTTAGGGACAATTGAGAAGTGAATACATAAAGGAGCTTTATATAATGGCAAAAGAATGCATGATGACTGTAAGAATTTTTGTTTTGAAGAACAGTATTAATTACAATAAGCCTGAGATGGATTAACTTGTTTTCTATTTTCTCTAAGGTATGTGTATGTAAGGATTAAATACTGGCACCAAATTTAAAATACTTCCCTTTCTTGGTTTTATAAAGCTTTTAAATTGTCTAAACTGTTTGAGGCTTTGGTTGCTCTGTGGGGGTTGAATTTTTATTCTATTTTTGGCAAGACTGACTTTCAGTGCTAGTGTCAACCTTACACATTTTTGAAAAGGGTTAAAACCATGCTTTTAAGGAAAAGCAAACACTGCTCTGCAGTACTTAATTATGGCTTAGGGATCTGTATCTTAAAGCTACAGAATATAAAGTGAGAAAAGCTAAAGACTGTTCTGCTGTTTAGCTAAGCAGAAAGAGTAGTACTGATTTGTTAAACCTAAAAAATTCAAAGGGATTTGTCTTTAGGGTAGCTTGTTTTGGCTTTCTCTGGGATGGTTCTGCAGGAAAATGATAAAGCTAAGCAGATTAGCTAATTGAAATGTGGTTGGAACTGTTATTCAAGGTTTTGTAAAGCTGTGAAAACTAGAGCTGCTCATAAAGCTGATGCCCTGTATCTTTTATTGTCTGCTTTGATTCTTCAGTAATAGAGAATCTCTTCTGACAGTAGTTATCCTACAGTTACAGTAATATTGTAGCAAGCTTCTCATGTGAGTGAAAAGGGATAGTTTGGGCATATGGCATGTAATGAAGATTTCCTGTATCAAGTGTGGGGGTAGATCAGATTTAATAACATTTTCTTTTACAGCTAGCTTTTTAAAAAGAAAACAAGGGGGGGAAAGTACGCCCCCAAAAAAATCAAAACAAAAAAAAAAAACACCCACCAAAACAACAAAAAATGAAAAACAGAAACCAAAAAGCCACAAAACCCAACCAAACAAAAAACCCACCACCACTTCTCTCTCTGAGGAAATCCCTTCTGTTCATGTAGCAGTGAGTAGTTTATGCTGGTTATACTTAAAAACAAAGCCTGACTTCAGAATCTCCCTGTTGTCTGAGAGTGTAAACGTATATGTTTTTAGTCATTCAAATTAGCCATTCTTGCAAAACAAATAGCATCCTGTGATCTTACTACTGAACTAAAAAAAGATTCTGCAGCTGCTGTTGTCTTAGTGTAATCCCTGTACATTTGTCATAAGAAAGAACAATCAACACTGTACAAGGTCCAGAAAGAGGAAGGAAACAAAGGGACTTTTTCTGTTTTCAATAAGAATTGCTGAAACCTCATTGGAAATTCTGTTCACTATGTGGTAACAGACAACTTTTGATGCCTTTGAACATATCCTGCCATTGTCCAAAGAGACTGTGGTCTCATGGCCCTATTAATTTCTGAAATTAGAACAGAAATACAGCTCTTCGGAAAACAAAAATCCTGCCCAGGATTTTTGGAGTAATATTATGATGTTACTTGGACAAATCAAAGTCTTGCGATTTAGTTCCTTTTCTGTGCATTAATGGTTTGCCATAGAAATGTAATCTAGAAGTAGAATTTCATGTTTAATGAAACCTCTGCTCGATTGTAGGTCATGAAGACAGGCATTGGATCACCTAGCAGACTCACAAGGGCAGTAGGGAGGAAGGGCATATTCCACCACTGTTTGCTGGCATGATGCTTCATATCTATCTTAAACTTTTGGTGCCAGCATCTCCAGTTTTCATATTCGAGTGAAATCTATCTTGGATATTAAAACTAAAAAATTAGGTCAAACTTTTGATGAGGACTGAAATGTTAAACTTTGATCCTTCACATAGATTGATCCTAGTTTCTGATTATTTAAGAGGAGATTATGTTTCCTGTTTCACCTTTGAATGGTGGGCAAGCGCAATAACTGGGAAGATACTATATGTAACAGGAGGCTTAACTAGAGCCTGTGAGATAGGAGGCAACTTCTTTGCATTCTGAGTTAAGAAATAGAGAAATTGCAGCAGTGTTGTACTGCTTCTTCCTCTCTGTAAGTGGTGTCTTCATTGTTGCTTGCTTGCCAACTGACTGTAACCCAAAAGAGGAAAAACTACAGGATGAGAGGAAAATCCATGTGAACTAATCATATACACATTCATGGTAGGAAATTATGGTCATATTAAACCACAGTAAGCCAATTTGTGTTCCAGCTGCACACACAGCATTTTCCACTCACTACCATGAATGCTTTTTGTATGTGTGCTCATAAAAAGGGCTCTTGTTGTCCATGAAGGAAGCTCAGAGTTTAAAAGTGCTTTGGAACAAAAAAACACCAAAGGAAATTCAGCCCCCACTCCACAGGGGCTTGTCAACACACTGGGTTTTGTGGGCCTTAATGGTAAAGCTCATAATTTCAGTGGATAGCAAACTAAGTTTCACAAGCGAGTGAAAGCTCTCCAGGCTTTTCTGCTAAAGCTTGACATTTCAGGGAGACTTCAACAGGAATGCTCATCATGCTTTACTCAGAACTGTAACACACTCTCAAACTGCACAGGCTTTGCTGAAGTTGCTTTCATGGGTTTTGAGACTAGCGGTGACAACTCCCATGTAAAAATTCCAGCTTTGTGCTGAAGCCCTGCTTGCCTTTTTTATCCCACCTCGTGTTTGTACCCCTCTCTAAGTCAGAGAGAGGAAGTGGCATAAGTGAACTTCAGTGCCCTGTAGCAGCAAAGGACTGTTGCACCTTCCTCTTGTTCACAGATCACATTAATTTACACTTCCTGGGAATTAAAAGAAAGATTGCACTTTCTTAAAACTCCCCTGAGTCTCTGCCTTCCCTTGTGTTGAAGGGAAAATGCAGTAGATAATGGAACAGAGATAAAGATAATTTCTTTAAAATATGCCCCAGACCATCATGGAGTTTTAAGGATCTCCTGTAACTCCTGTGGCATTGTTTTTTTCTTTATGTGGGATTTTATGGGTCAGTGGATGAGGGTTGTCCAAAGACATAACATTAAGATACACAGGGGCTTTTCCTTGGAGCTTAACTAGAACACAAAGTAATAATTAATCTCTCGCCTTCATTCCATTTTCTTCCTCTCTCCTAGTTCTGCTTGTCAAAAGCTGATAAAGAACAATATGAAAAAGAAGAGAGACCAGAATCCCAGCAGGAGATTTTGAGAAGAGCTGCTAAAGACTTGCCTATCTATACGACAACAGCATCAAGAGGTGAGATAAAGATAGCCCCTGAAGCTGCTAGTTTAATTCGGTGCAATTTGGTTGATGTCACTGAATTAACAATCTATTAAGCTCATATTGCAAGGGCTGTGACCTTGTTTTGTTATTTGTTTGGGTTGGGGTCTTAGTGGTCTTCCCCCTAGAGAAACTGGAGTCCTTTGTCTGGGGATCTCAACATGTAGGCAGTATTTGGAAAAAAACCCAAAACAATTCTTTTCTAGCAAGCAAATAATGACAACATTTATCTCTAATTTTGGCTATAAAAAATAGACACAGCAAAGAAATATAGCTAATACTGCTACATATAGAGCAAATTAAACTTTTCAGTCAGTTTAATAATCATTTATATCCCCTTTTTAAACTTCTTTTTCTGAGCTGTATCAGTTCAGCAGGAGGAGAAACATCTCACTTTAAGGCTAGAATTTAGGAATGAATAAATGTTGTTTCATTCCCATCTGTAATTCAGTACAAAGCTACTTATGGGCTATTTCTGTATTTGCCTTTAATACCTATAGGCATTTTTATTTCAACTTACATATGAATGATCTGTGAAAGTGCTGTCTTATACATATGTATACTCTTTTAAAAATCTAGCTTTTATATGTGTATATATAGATCTGTTTCTCTTTCTTGAAACTAGCAACCCTGTAGAGTTTTCCAAAAACATAAACTAAAGAATAACTGTTAGCAAAGTTTACTGTGACTTTCCAAAGTCTAAGGACACCTGACTTTTTTGTATATAAGCCTTCCTTTAAGGGAATCCCAATCTTAAGTTCCTGGAATGGTCTGGGAAGCTCTTGCCAGCTCTTAGCAGTTCTGCTTAGCTGTAGGTGTTGGCTTTTCTCCTTCCAAACTGCCTCTGCTGGTGCCTGATTTCCATTGAGAAGAGCCTGGAGGCTTGTTTAAAAATATTGAGGAAACATGAGGAAGAGCTGATTTATGGAACAGATCACTATTTGCTGAAGGGGATAGAGAAAGCTAATGCAGAAAGTTGGCTTGCTGAAAGAATGTAGCTTCACAATGGGATGCCCAAGTACCCTGTCCAGAGCTGGAAGCAAGCAAGCAATAGGGGACTGGTGCCGGAGGATGAAAGATGGGAAGACTGGGGAGCCAAAGAGTAAATGGAAATGGACGTAGGAATAGATGAAAGTATTTTAAATACTTTTCGATGTTACTTTTCCTAAAAAAAAATCAAAAGTACATATCATATGACAGTAGACACATGAAGGTCTGTGAGAATAGGTATGGCAGGGGAGGGTAGGAAGCTCTATGTTTACATTAAAGTTTACGTTAAAGGGGGAAAACCTTTGTAAAATTAAATGAGTTCTAATGACTTGACCTTTGCAGCAATCAGATACTGCGATCGATGCCAGCTAATCAAACCTGACCGCTGCCACCACTGTTCTGCATGTGACATGTAAGTTACTGTATCTGAAATGATGGATTTTCTCTCTCCTGAGATCATCACTGTAGTGTGTTCATGTCTTCAGTGTGTCAGCCCTTAAATAACAGCAGGCTTTACTATTTGTTCCTCTCTCAGACCCTCAGTACTTGGATTTCATGAAAGAGAAGTTCCTCCTGTTGATACAATATTACTATTGTAGCCCCATTGTCCAAAGACAGAACTTTTTAGGAAACCTGCTTGTAGCTTTGTAAAACAATGTTTATATAAATAAATAAAATTAAAAATCAGCAGTTGAAAGAAAGGCAGGTCTGAGATAGCAGCACCAGCAAATCCTTATTATAAAACTTTCATTGTATCTTGCTTCTGCGGCCTTGAAACAGATGTGTATTACTAATAATACTAAAAATCTTTTATCTCAAAGATTGACAGTGGAATCCCATACCTTAACCATTTCAAAGACATCACTGCTATTCCCTAGCTTCTTTCTGAATCATCAGAGAAGTCTGTAAGGGTATTGAAGACTGAGGCTATGAGTGAGACTTCAGTAGGCTGAGCTTGAGGAAATCTAATATACTGAAGAATCTAATGCACATATTTTGGCTAAAATCAAATTTATTAGTAAGTAGAGTGAATGTCTGTGTGTCTGAAATTTCTAGTATCTGTCCTTATACTAAAACCGGATGAAAACAGTATGTGGACTATTTAAATTACCCACTGTGCTGCTCTTTTCCTCAGTTGGCTTTAAAATACAATCAAGCAGCAAACATAAGAGGTAGCAAAAATAGCCCGAAGGTAGGCTTAGCTGAAGTGAATGCCAGACTAACATACCTTATCCACACAACTCTGAAGGGTCCTTTGGATTTTTTTCTCTGTGTGCACATAAAACTAGTGTGGCTTAATGAACTATTACATGATGTTGCTCAGTTATGTTCCCCATGTTAAGAGACTCTTCGTAACTCTTCTAAATCTCAGTTGGTCCTTTGGGGTGAATGGATGGCTGCTATAATACAGAAAATTGGCTTGATTGAGAAGGACCTGAAAAAGATACAGTGGGGCAAAACACCTTTTTATAAAATTAAAAAAAAAAATCAACCCCAAACTCATAGAAACTAGAAGTATGTGTCACAGAATGAGAATGTATTTTTTGCTTTTAATTTACTGGAAATTATCTCTTTCAGATGTGTATTAAAAATGGACCACCACTGTCCGTGGTAAGTTCATAAAAACAAACAAAAAAACCCTAGTGTAATAATGATGAATTAGATCCTACATGATGAATTAGACGCTGCTTAAAAAATGCAACCTTGAAGTAAAACTTGATTTTCACAGAACTTCTTGAGGCTTTAATATGTGAAAATAAATCTTGTTCCTAATGTGTGTTGCAATGTAGAGTTGTAGGCCAAATAACCCAAGTCATGCAGTTTCTCCTTAAATAGAGAAACCCTGGCATTAACAAGACCTATGAGAAATGGCATGTCTGTCTTTTGTTTAGTTTGATATTGTTACCAGGAGAAGAGATACCCACTGAACTGTGAAAATCAGTTCTCAATTCTGGATGATACGTAAGACCTGCTCAGACAGTTACTATTCTGCGGTTCGTATTCAGTGCTGGTAGTCAGTAAAAATATTATCTGCTGTCATTATAAAAATACTGCTGTCAGTAGTTGACTTGAAGGTGGTTTTGTAAGCAAAGAACAGCCGCTGAAATCAATGGAAAGGCTTGTATAATTTTCTGTGATGACCACAGTTAGTTCATAGTGTGTGAGACGCTTTCTATACAGACTGTATGTATCATACGCTTTGCCAGCTTATGTCCTGTCCTGTAGAACTTTGTGGGGGCAAAATCTATGTGAGGGGACCAGATCATTTGGCCTGAGGAAAGAGACTTAATTGAAAATGGTGGCTTAAAATGCTTCTGAAACACTAGTGCCAGACTGTTTCGGACATACCACTGACATCATACACATTATGCTCTGCTAAAGCTGAATGTATTGGGTGTTATTTTATTTTTTGCATATCGTAGTAACCTCTTTCTCTTTCCCCTCCTTCTAGGGTGAATAATTGTGTTGGATTTTCTAACTACAAATTCTTCCTCCTGTTTTTAATGTATTCCTTACTGTACTGTCTGTTTGTTGCTGCTACAGTCTTGCAGTACTTCATAAAGTTTTGGACAGTAAGTTCTAAGGTTTTTTTTTGTTTTGTTCATTTGTCTAATCCTGCATGTGTTATTGGAGGCTGAATCAGCATGTTGTCACTCACTGTTTACTCTGTTCCATAGTTCATTACCATTAACAGCATCAATTGAAGTGACTGAAGAAGGAGAACCTTCCAAATATTAATGAATTATACATATTACACTGCCCAGGCTGAGTAACTGGGGGAAGAAGTTCCAATCAGGACACTGCAATTTCTCTGCTCCATCAAAGTCAAGTGGCACAGCACAGGGATTTTTTGAAACTAATTGGGTAAAGATATGTAGACATAGAAAAAACTGGCTATATCAAACAATTACATACATTGAAAATACTGACAAATGTGAATATAAATAGCAATTTTGTGTCTTCCTAGACTTGTTTATAGATTATCTTCTACTGGATAAGGCACATCAATTTCTTGGGAACTGACACGCCTCTGTTTTGGAGTCCCTACAGAGGCGTGTCTGAACTTCATACTAGTGGCTTCTATTGATCTGATATGGGTATAATGCTAACAGACATACAGTGTTAATGATATACATCTTCCTTGCAATTATTACAAGTTATCAAATGAGTAATGCACATACATGCATCTTAGTAGATTTTACAGCATTTATATGAAGGGCAACCATCCTTGTACGTCAGTGTTATATTCCTCCTATCAGTTTTGTTCCAGTCACATTCCAGGCTGAACAAAGTGTCTTCTGGTGTTACCTTTCATCTACAAAACCTTGTGCCTTCCTGTCTCTAAGCAGAAGAGCTAGTGTCAGAATTCTCTTAATCAGTCTCTATTAACTAGCATGAGAAAAAGCACTGTGAGTGGAAGGCTCTCCATCGCATCTAAGTATATAACAGCACATATTAGATGCTAGTTATTGTCAGAGTTGACAGAAAAGCAGTCATTATCTGTAGCTCTAGAAATAATCATTATTGGAGCAAAAAGATACTACTATGTCAGGGTAATAGAAGCTTGATCATATATTCAGAATAGCTGTACTTTGAGACAGTTGACATTTGACAGGTAAGATAAATGGTGCAAAAAGTATGTTTGTTTGTGTTCATCTAAGCCTATGGGTCTGATCTGCCGAAGTACTATGTTTCTCTTAGTCTGTCAGTTCTGTATAGCAGCCTGTCGCTGGAGAGCAAGGAACTGTGTGGGAATTGAGCTGTCAGCATTTTGTGAGATGAAAGCCATAAATGTATTTATCAGTCATAGCTGTGGCTTGACAGATATTTCCAATTAAATGGTGTTATTCTGCTGTCCAGCCTTGCTTGACTGTGAATAGTTGAGTCTTAATTTGTGAATGTGCCACTCCCAAACATCTGCCTGGCTGCTCTCCAGTGCTTTGTATGCAATATCTAATGAAACTGTAGGTGTGCTCTTACATATTTACCAGTCAGTGCTTGAACAAAAAAAAACCACTTTGCTTTGTCACCTCACTTCATAAGTGTTAGTGCAACAAAAGTCCACAGGATATCTGACAACAATGAACATTTAATACCACCATTTACAGCAAGACTCTTCCAAAGCCCATTTGACACAATGTTGAAGTGAAGTGGACCCTTGAGCAGAAGAAGTAAACTTAATATGAGTTTAAAAAAAAACATTTTTTTAATTATTTAGTTGTTACAAATGCTTCCTGCAAGAATGGGCTACTTCTGAAGTGTGACTATAGACAATGTAGCTGTGTGCTTGCACTTGTTGCTTTTATTCCTGGTTACTTCCAAGACAGAATCTGGTGGTGCCATGATCTTATAATTAGAGTAGGTCTCTGACTCACTTTACTCATATTAAATCACTCATTCCACAAAGCTAATACTCCTCTGATCTTATAATAGCTTGATTAAAGTAGACTTCCAGAAAGAGGTGGAAGTGCTATAATCATGTAGGCTTACAAAACTTACTACATCTCTAGTATATAAGTTTTTAAGTAAGTGCTGTTGGCTGCAGAAGAGGCCTAGAAGCTTCTCTCTACATCCGTGTCTAGATCGGAGCAGAGTACTGCTGACTTGTGCCGTATGTAGTCCAACTGCTTCAGTATCTTGCTGATGCTTGGCTTTGTCTGCTACAGCATCAGTAATCCTTTTCTGTTCAATACTGCTGTGATGTTTTGTGTTGAGGCTGTCCAGATGTTGGGTTTTTTCTTCCAAAGCTTGACTATTGGAAACATTATAGTATACCTTCAGAAGGTAGTGTGTCTTTTTTGCTTCCTCAGAGATGTTCTTGAGAGAAAGTGTGGCGACAAACTGCTGTATATATCTAATGCTGGGATGGAAGATAAAGTGCTTTGTGCAGAATATAATCTTGGTCACTTCAGAACTTGTAGTAGTGAGGTTGTGAAGGTTTATGTGCTCATTACACAAATTTTAGCAATCCATTGTTTTGCACTGTTGATAATACTTGCATAGAGACGTGACACACTTATGAAGATAACTTGCAAACGTTGTGAGACATGTGCACCTACTTACCTCTTCTGTTAGAGAAAGTCTTTGTTTTTCTTACTTGCATATGCAAGATTTTTACATAGCATCTGTCATGCTCTATGCAGAAGTGCTGAGGAAAGACCTTGATACTGTTCATACAGTGGTGGAACAACCGCATTGGCTGCAAATGTTTACCACAGGCTTACATACTGATGCAGATGTTAAAATCTGTTTTGTAAATCAAGGGAACATGAATGAGTTTTCTATTATTATTATTATTAATAATAATAATAATCATAACTTCTTTTCCTATACTCAAGAATTTTTTATTTCTACCTAGTTAGTTTTCTGCCCTAGAAGATGAGGAGATAAAACCTCCATTTAACGAAGTGACACAAAACACCAGCACTGGCTGAACGCCCAGTCCTTGGTGCCTGTTTGCCTTGTTTACACAGTGCATGGTGGTGCTTCCCAGTGTATATTTGTACCTACTCTTGCTGTGTTCCCTCCCCTTTGAAACCTGTGTATTTTCCAGCTTTTTTCATTGTCCTCCAAATTATTTTGGCAATCCTGAGTATAGCTAATTCAAAGATATGAGATGCGTTCTGGGTAGATGGCACACGCTTCTGCAAAACTTTGGTTGTATTAACAAAAAAGAGGAAAAAAAAAAAAAAAGGTCCTTAGCTAGAACTTATTCCCTTGTTCCTCTTGCATATACACATAAAGACATATACCAGATCTTGTGAGTTTTTTCTAGATTTAAGCCAGACCTAGCTACTAAAAGATGAGTAACAAGTCAAGCTCTGACAGCACTTTTTTTTATTGTTGATTTTGTCTGGGTTTTTTGTGACCTGGTATGTGCTGAAATGACTCTGTGCTTGTGAAGGAGTTTGTAGGGGACTCTTTAGAACAGTACTGGCTTCAGTCTATTATGTGTCCTAAGCAGCCCAAATTTTATTGTGCAAATTGCTCCCTTTTGTAAGCTCTGCAGCTCTCTCACCTGCAAGTTTCTGCTTCTGTGCTGCTGCTGAGCATAATGATTTTAAATAACTAATGTCTGAAGTTTCACTGTTTTCACATGCTGTGGCATGTGAACTGCTGCTAGACACAACTGTGAATAAGCCTGTTATGTGCACTCAAAGCCTGCATGCTTCTTTCCAGGAAGGAATTGGCCTTTTTTGAAAGATGCTTCAGTTCTGCAACTGTCATTCAAGAACTTAAAACAAGCTGAAACTAAGTAGTCAGAAGAGGTGAATGCTCCCTGGGGATCACGCTATTAATTGTGATTAATTCAAAAAATCTTTCTCCAGGTTTCAGAGCTACTGTTTTAGGAAAATGCAACTGAAATGAACTTGTGTTTTCTGGCCTGCAGAAAACACAAAGACAACACTGCTGTTTAGCTTCAAAATCAACTGGCCTGAGAATTCTTTATAGAGAACTATTTTGTTTAAATATGCAACTTCAAAAGAGTAATAGAAACAGAAGTCAGAAAAATTAATTAGGAAGCTGGTGAACACTGCAGTGTGCTCTGAGGTAGCAGAAGTCATCATAGTTTGAACATGAAGCTTAGGAATAAACAGCAATTGGAGTATGTATTTTGCTAGCCTTGATTTCAAGGGATCTCAAAACACAGCACATCCCTACAGCAGGGGGAAGAGGGACTGTTGCACAAATTGTCTAAGCAAAACTGCATTAAAACAAAACAAGGCAGTGAATAAGGAAACTGAACTTAGATGGCTGTTCAGAGAGCTTGACTCCACTATCATTTGCTTACTGTAGCATGATCTGATGCTAGGCAGCATATTTGAAAATGCTGTGTTTATCTACCTGACTGCAGTGTAAATGCCTGGGCTCTCCCTAGGCTTCCTGCAAGATTACTGTCACTTAAAAGCCATACATCTTGCCTACAACAGATTCGTTAAGTGCTAGCGTCTTAGGTAAGATGGCTAATACCACTATTTAGTTTAAATTCTAAACTTTATATCTAATCTTTACTGTTTCTTGCTTTATTTTCTTAAGTACTGGTTTAATTTCAGACGTTATGCTAAAGGTATGTCCCACAGACATATGCCAGTATTCAAGGATATTGGGAAGAAGAAAAGCTGTACTAATGGGTTGCGGGTTCTTTTTTTAAACAAAGAAAATTGTGTAAAGAATGGCAGTTTATTTATGGTTTGGACTGAAACTGTATCTAACGGTAATAGATACGTTCTGAAGTCAGAAAGATTCTCTAATTTATAAACCAATGCTTTATACCTCTGGATTATTCTGAGCTTGTCAGACCTTTATGAATGGTTTCATCACACAGAACATAAACCTTACTTGTGATAGAAATTAGCAAAGATTGCACCTGGTGTAGTCATGTTGCTTAAGCTGAGGAACCACTTGAAAGTGATCCAGTCACAATCTAAATATCAATACTTCTATGCTTCAGTAGAAAATTTCATGCCTTGGAAGTTAGTAGTGTGCTCTTATGTAATCTGTCCTCCATTCTCTTGGAGAACGGGCGCTAAGGCTGGTGATGGGCGTTGGAACTTGGCACATCCGAGAGCACATGTGCACACCAACCATTTTGTTCTTAACAAAGCCTGTGCTGTTTTCAAACACTTCGTCTTAACATAATACTAGTGTTTAATAAATTGTCTTTGTTTGCGCAAAGCTTTGCCACAGGAAAGCTGCAGAGAATTGTCCACAGGTAAAATCCAATATTGCTGTAATTATTTAAATGCTGTTCCTACTATAATTTTTCTAGTCTAGTCATTCTTGATAGCTGTTTGCACCATCATAAAAGGAGACTTGTAATCTATTGCCTATGAACGTAGGAGTGTACAGGGATATAGATATACCTGTGTTCACTTGATCTTAAATGTGTTCTAGTCTACAGCCTCAGATAACTGCGTATACTGAGTGAGCTAATGGAAAAAGTAGTAGCAATAATGCTAACTAAACAGCTGAATAAAAATAGCCTCTCTGCTTGCATAGTGCTGTTAAAGGTCAACTGCTTAAAAGTACTGTGATTTTGAGGATATAGAACTGGAATAGTATTGTTACAAATCTTGTTGGCTTCTTTTAAGTGCAAGTCTAAAAACAGTTAGGGTTGGGGGTTGAATCAACTATCTGATATGGGTGGGAGGTTAACTTTTATATGGTGGTTGTACTGAAATTGTTGTTTTTCATGTAGGTCTTCTGGTGAATCACTTCTGCCTGGTCAGACATGACAGATTTGTTTTGCTAGGTACATGCTGGTTGTTGCCTAAACCTTAGAGATCATCAAAAATTCAAGATCTGTCCCAGGTCTTGTCTAGGAGTTGTTCAGTCTTGGAAACACAGTATGACAGCCATTTCCCTTTTACATTCCTTACACCAGTTCAGAAGTAGGTTCAGTATTATGATTTTGCCAGGAAAGGGTTTGGACATTTTTGTTGTATTTTTGTCCCTTCAAAGTAAGTAATTTTGGATGCGTTTTCCTGGTGTCTCTTTGGCTGTGGCTGCACAGTTAACATTTTTTAGTGTAGGATTTTTTTTTCCTTGACCCCTACTTTACATTTGAAAACTAACAGATGAACATATGCACTCATGCTACTAAAGTCAGGTGTAAGAGGTACCCATCAGCTTTAAATTCTGTTGTATACCACTTTAACATGACATTAAAGGGAAGCTGGGCTTGTGCTTTTTTTTCTTTATGAAAAGTGAGGTGAAAGACCTGTAGCAGAGTGGTTGTGGCAGGAAATGTTTAGTGGCAATGCTGAATTAGTTGCTAAAAAGTGTTAACGTATTAATCTCTCACTCTTTTTCTCCCCAGAATGAATTGCCAGATACCCATGCAAAATTCCACGTACTGTTCCTGTTCTTTGTGGCAGCCATGTTCTTCATCAGCATACTATCACTCTTCAGCTACCACTGCTGGCTAGTTGGCAAAAACAGATCAACCATAGGTCAGTTAATTGGAATACGGAACTGTTCCTTGTCCAGAAAACCAAGAAGCCAATGAGAGTGTGAGGCCTACAGAATATGCCATCACATCTAAACAGAGTTTTTAAACACTGTGCAATAAAAAGCATATTTAGTGAAAGTAAAGGTGAAACATATGGGAAAATGAAGCATGTGTAGGGGTCCTCTGCTGTAGCCAATCATTTGGGTTCATGATGAGTGTTAATCTCTCCTGCTTGTATTTTTGAGATCTCAAGGCACTGTGCATTTTTGTTGTGTTTTTATATAGTGTTAAGTATGTATCGCAATTGTACTTGCCAGAAGCCCTGTTGTCCTAATACTTTGAGTAGCTGGGTGGCCCCAACAAAGCTAAAGGCTCCACTGTGTCTGAACTTACTACATTTTTAACTAGATCCAAAAGAGTATTCTTAAATCCTGTGAAATAAAGTGAACCTCACTATTAGGAAGTGGCTTATAAAAGCAGTGCAATGCAGATGGAAACACTGATGCATGTTTCCTAAATAATAAAAAGAGTTTCCTGTAATTTCTATGCCTAAGTGTTTTAAATGGCATTAACCAGCATAAGGAAGTTACATGCATTATTCAAATGATTCAAAGTTCTTGCTAAAGCATTTTAGAAGGTGTTTTTTGCAGGGTAGGGGGGCACAGGGACTCTTAGATATTTCCACAGCTGAGTAAGTCAAAATCTTATACCTTTCAATAGAAGTTAAATTTCTATCCTCAAAAGTAAATGGGTTGATTAAAAGTGAAATAATTTTCAGTTTGCTAGACTTTTTTGATAGGAAAAGGAATTTTTTGATTGCTTGACAGGAGGGTTGTTTGAGTCCTTTTGACGTATCTACAGCTAAGAAATATTCACAGTCTCTATTTTAGCTTTGAAGAAAATGTTAGCACATGCTTTACCTAAAAGTCAGTGGTCATAATTGGCAACACAGTCAGTACTTTATTGACTTTCTGGATCATGATTGCAAGAAGCCAAGCTGTTGGTATGGGAAGAGCAATGAGTCCTCTTGGTTCTTGGCCAAGGGTGTAACTAGACTGACTAGAAAAATGGTGGTGGTTTGCCACAGTTTGTGGTGTGTCTTTGTTTCTAATGTAATAGATCTCATCTTTCTCTGATACCATGGGATGCTCTTAGTTCAACTTCAGACCTTGGCAGAAGTGGAAAGAACTGTCCTGTGCTCATTTAGGTCCAGTAGTGCTTGTGGTAAATTGCTTCTAGAAGAGGAAGTCGTCTGCTCAAAGAAGGCTTCACAGGCCAAAGAGAGAGCTAGTCATCAATAAGGGATGTGGTATCTCTGGCATGCTGATGATACTTAGCTCTGTCTCAGACCTTACATTAGATGTAAAGAGAGAAAGATGACTGTTCTGCTTACATAATGTTCTTACTTTTCATTTCTGTTTTTGTCATTAACCCTGTGATGATTTTTATACTCTCAGATTACTTCAGATGACTTACACCCCACAACCACCATCCACCCCCCCAGTACACAACAAGATCATCTCAGCTTGGCTGACACTTCTCACAATAGAGAAGTTTGGATCTGTTTGTTTGTCTTCCCTGACTCCTTATCACTTTAGAGATATTGCATGTTTTTCTTTTACAGAAACATTCCGAGCACCCACATTTCGAAATGGCCCTGATAAAAACGGGTTTTCTCTTGGATGCAGCAAAAATCTGAGGGAGGTTTTTGGAGATGAAAAGAAGTATTGGCTACTCCCTATCTTTACCAGGTATTCAGTCTGAATGGGAACGAATTGGGGAATAAATTGGTTCCATGGCTTTCACCTTGCTTGCCCTTCTCGTAAAAAATAAAGCACACCTGAAAAGCCAGCTTGGAAATCCTGCACAATGAGTATTGGTGTAGGGAAAATGTGGAGGAGAAAACTGAGCAAAGTCTGCACCAGGTTTTGTTCAAAGGCAAGAGGCTTATTGGCAAGGGCCTTCCAGATATGGAAGTTTAGAAGGGTTTTGAGAAATTTATTTCAAAAATTGTCACCTTTAGGTGGTAGCAGTATTGTCTGATTATAGAGCAGAAATCAGCAACTCAGAGGAGATCCAAATGTTGAACTTCAGCTAGACTGAAACAATGTCAGTTCAAAACCACCCCCTCTTACCCCTGAAAACACTTGGCAGCTTTCCTTTTGCTGTAGATGCCAGTTTCAGTATTGAAAGCCACCTGAGAAAGTGCATGTAAATAAGCAGCAGTGCAAAAAAAATTATGATATGATGCAAGATACTAGTTTTAAAACTTTACTTGAGCCACTGTTAAGAGTTGCAGACAAGCATCAGAGAAGCTTGATGAAGGAAGACTGACCTGCTACCCACTCCCACCACCCCACCACCCTGAAAGCCAACAGAACAAAGCAGGAGCCGTGTTTCAACACTGCTTTTCAGGGGTTGTGTATCATGAACCCATTTGTGAAGCTGTGGTCTGGCAGCAAACAGCAGAGGTAATAACAAGATCTTACATTGCCTCAGCTGTTTGCTCAACTACCATGACTTCTCATGTGTTTAAAGAAGCTATATTGTAGATGGATCAGTTTGTTTTGCCACCACATTTTATCCTGATTAAACTTGCTTTAAAAGAAGGGTTAGCTAAACTCAAAATGGTGGGCAGAGGGTAAAGCATAACCACGAGAGTATTATTATGGTACAGCTTCTGGGGTTGTCAACACCACATAGTCTGACTATGTGTGCAGAGTGGTCTGGGGGTAGACTAGGGCTGTAGTCCACAGGAACAGTGATGTTTTTGAGATCCATAGAGTAGTGCTATGCTCAGCAATCCATGCTGAGAGATAGGGTGGGAATCATTTGAGCTCCAGGATTTAATCAACTGATCATCCAGCTTGGTGGTAGAACTGTCTTACTCAAGTCTGGAGTTCAATGCTGCACTCAAGTAATTGATTCAGGCCTGTAGTGTTTGTCTTTTGGATGGGTACTTGTTCAGTTTATTTAAGTCAACTACAAAAAGTGATTTGAATCTTTGTTTCTGGTTTAGTTTGGGTGATGGGTGTAACTTTCCAACTCGTCTGGTGATTATGGATCCAGAGCAACTTACTGTCTCAAGCCAAAATGAACCTGCCAAAAGGTAACTGTAGCATTTAAGATACTGATGATTTTGTACGGTTCTGTACTTCATCTGGAGAAAAATTGTTTCAGAATGATGATTTAATTTTTTATACTTCTTGTCATCTTCAGAGTGAGTTTGTAAGTCTTCAGAGAAGGACAGAATGGATCAAGACTAAAAAATGGTGCTGCTTGATGCAGAAAGTCTGTTTCTTGGTTTTGACCTATAACAGAGGATATGGCTCTAAGGAAACAGTAATACAGAAATTAAGAGGGCTTATTGGCTCTTAACAACAATCAAAAGAGTCTCAGGAAAGACTGAATAATGTTCCGTGGGAAAAAAAAAAAGTTTTAAGACATTTTTTGGAATGAGAGAAAGGCAAGGTGGTGTTTGTATTTCACCTCCTCCAGCATGCTTAGACAGGGGATGCTGAGACACAGTTTGCAAGAGATAGATCACTGTGGTTATTGCTGTGTTTTAGCACTGGAGGGGCGTTAGCTTATTGGGTTTTTTATTCCTTCCACATTTGCATATTTTCAGGAAGGCTGCTTTAGATTCAAAGACATAAGAGTATGTGAAACTTCTGGGGGTATTTACATTTGCCATTTTAGAAGTCTTTTTTATAGTTTGCTTGATTTGTAGCTGAAGGATGTTGTCAACAGCAGTCACCTGGGTTATCAGGCATTAAGGGGGTTCAAAGGCAATACTGAGAAGTTGTTGCTTCCAGTGCAACATAACCTGTGGAAATTAACTATATGGCCACAGCGTTGATGTCAGTATGCCATTTCTTGTCTATCAAGCTGTGCTTTTTTTTCCCATTAAAACTGTGAGTGACCTGTGTCCAGTAAGGATTTAGACTGATGACTGGAAAAAGCACATAGGAGGATTAGGGTTGGGGGCACGGGGCCATTTTTAGTTGGCAGGATAGGGGGTTTTGTTGTTGGCTTTGCTCTTAAGGAACTTCAGTATTTTAGAAATGTCTGAAATAAGCAGCTACTGCTATTACAGAATTCCTGTTGACTTTGCTTTTCAGCTCTGGAGCCAATCAGTCCTTTCCTACTCGACCACTCAGTGAATCACAAAACCGATTGCTAGCCAGTGACAGTCAGTGGGTGGAAAGTGGCCCTGAAGAGGAAAATGTTAAATCAGGTAACCTGCACTGTAGCACTTCTGATGATTCTGTGGGGGTTTTTGTGGTGGGTTTTTCCTTTTTTTTTTTTTATTTTTTAGGCCTAAAAAGTCCTTAGGAATTGTTTGGAGTCAAGTATAAGAAGATTTGTTCCATAGAATCAAATCAGCATGTTTAGAAGTTAAGGCTAACTTGTGTCCCATGCTCTGCTCCAAAACTAGCTATTACACTAAGGTAATGGATAGATAATTCTTGCTTTTGCACTTCCTGTTCTGAGATTTTGGATCTTTTTACATTTCATTAGGGGGAGGAAAATATTTTTCCTAAAATAGGCACAACATGATAAATCCATTTTCTGGTTTGAAGTCTTTGCTATTTGTTGTGCAAATCTGCAAAAACACATAATTGAGATTCTCTCACATTTTAGGTGCAAAAAAGCATATTATAGTTTCATTGGAAAGCTGATCTCAGCTTATTACTAACCAACCATCTCAATGAGAAACAGGTAAGACCAACATAATTGATTGCCATTTCTGTATATGTATGAGTAAACTAAAATAGACATCTTGAAGTCAAAAGCCACTAGTCGTGGAATGCAGAGGAGTCCTCTGATGTTGAATGTGTAGTAGAATAAGTCTAAATAATAAACTCAGAATGGCTGTCTAGAAGGCAAGAATGGGAGTAATGCTGTAGTGCAGGAAACATGGGCTGGCTAGATCTGACGAGTCAGACTAATCCTGTAATTTAGATTGAAGTGGGTAGAATTAGAATTAAAGAATCTAATCTGCTAAATAGGCAATTTCAAGATGAAGTGCTGTCTTGAGGAAGCACTGTTCTTAAGGAACAGCTTAATCGTACATTGGTGGGCCATGCTGTGCTGTTATGCTTTAAGAAGCTGCGTGCACACAAGGAAGGAAGGTCGGTAGGTAAATATAGGTGTCTGCATACAGGCTGCTTTGTCATACTTGGAATCGACAGTGATCTATTACGTAAGAGCTCTGCGTGCACTTTGCATTTAGGAAGTACAAAGAGTGCTGCGGTATATATGAAAACTTCTCTTGATATATTTCCAGTTACTAAATTAGACTTATGTTGGTTTCATAGTGTGGTGATCTTATAAGCTTCCATTAATTTTTTTCTCTCTGGAAGAGAAACTGATCATACTTGCATGACTAGCAACTGTAGATGTTGAGGGCTGAGTCATTCGCTCTCTCCCCCTCACCCCCCCCAAAAAAAAAAAAGGTGGAGGGACAGGACAGAACTTGCAAGAAATTCCCATTTTCTTTGGAAAGAAAACATAGCATTTGAGTTTTGCGAGCTCAGTAATTTTAGGATCACTTTTTTCTTTTTTTTTCTTTCTTTTTTTTTTTTTTTAATAACCCTTCTGACCTAGAATGACTAGGGGGTGGGGAGGTTGGCTTGTTTTCAAGGAAAAAAAAAAATCTGTCTTAAAAGGTCTGTCTGTGGGATGGTGTGATGCTTGGACTAATGTTAGTCAGACTGATCAGTGTAAATCATACAAAATCAAAATTAGACTAGTTAGTGGTATTTCTGAAAAACCTACTTGACCATGAGAACCCACCAGTGATGAGTTTTCCCTTTGCAACTTTTCTTAATGCTTTGTATAATTTTGTAAATGAATGTCCCAAGCAAAGGACTTCTTTCAGCCTCTAGGTATATAAAAACTAATCTGATCTAAACAGGTTACTAAGGCTTTTCTATTCTTCATAGAAAGGAACAGATAACTTCTGAGAGCAGGTCATCCCAGCAGCCTTTGATAGGGTATTATAGAGAGGTTTTAATCTTTCTTTCTGCTGACCTAAAGAGGGAGCATAAGTGAATGGCTTAAGCTAGACAATTAACTGGTAATAGTCTGGGATTAATTTCCTTTTTATCCTGCTTCTCTCCCTGAAGTCAGGCCAAATTTAATAAAGGAAGGTTGTGTACTTTGTGTCACACTTGCCCATACTGCTGTAGTTTTAAAAGTAATACAAATAAATAGTGCATAATTGCAGCCAACACAAAAGCATTTTGTTATCTGTTTTCTCAAATAATGGTTAACTCAGTAGCACATTTCAGCCCTTCTGAGTTCAGTTGGATTTGATCACAGTTTCTGTAGGCCAAGGTGGTTGACTCCAGTCCCCCGGCAACTATAAGCAACTGTGCAATAGCTGTGAGATCCACAACATCTGTTTCGTGCACTTTCATATAGTCTGTAACAGACTAATAGTTGTATTTTTCGATTTTATGCCTATAACACACAGCAGAAACAAGGTTGTGGCTGATGAGTAAAATTGCCAGGTTATTTTGGAGAAAAAGAGCATGACTTGTGAAAGAAGGCTGATCTCCCAACCAGCAGTCTTGCAGCCTCACCTAGGCAAATCTCATTTGTGTCCCCAGATCTATCAACTTGGTTCAAAACGAATGAGCAATTCTTGCCAATCAGGGAGCCAAGAGGATTTAGCCACAGGTCAGTGGCGATGGATTGATGTTCTTAGTGGAGATAATCTTCTAAAACCTAAAAGGTTTAAACCAAAAACAAAACAACAAAAAACAAACCCACACCTCCCAGAAGGCTAATTATGAGTTGAAGTTATCTTAACTGCTGTCCTGAATCGTGAGTCTGTAAATCATGTTCCCTAGCCACACTGTGTACTGCACTATGACCTGTTTTTTCAAAGTGAGTGCTGTAATTCCATTAATCACCTTTTTTTGTTTCACTAGGTTTCTGCAACACATTTTGTGCTTGAATATTACTTAATTTTGTTTGGAAGAAGTTGGTCAGTAAAAAATGGAACATGAACATTTTAGGAAGAGACAAGAAATTCAAGTTTCTGCACAGTACAATGGATTCTTGTAAGCACTATTGCGGAGCAGGGAGGTTAAGACAGATGCCTTAAGATTCTTACTGTGCATTTATGCAACACTGAATTATATCCTGCTACCAAAGGGCCAAATCCTGAAGTGCCCTGCTTGGATGCACAAGGTCCAGAGTGGGAACTATGCATTTCTGTTATGCTGCAGTGGTGGGGGTAGATTGCAGAGACTCCTACCTCCCCACGGGCAACCTTCATACCTTAGGCACTGCAGAAGTCACTCCCATAGCCGGTCTCCAGGGTACAGAAAGAAAGAAAAAAGGAAAAGAAGAAGAAAGAAAAACAAACAAAAAAAAAAAAAGGGGGGGGGGGGGGGCAGGCAGGGGAAGAAAAATCAACATAGAGCACAGCCCGGTGAGTCTGAAGTGCAACTATACATAGTTCAGACACCAGGTGATGGGGAAGGGACTGGATGATATCTTCTCCCCTCTTCCTGTTAACCAGTCTACCCCATGATCATAGCTCTCCAAGTCTTCCGGGACAGGATTCTTTCTACTAGCTGTGCTTTGGAGCAAGGCAATGCCAACAACATAAGAGCCTTTTACCTGGGTGTTGCTTTTTTTTGCTGTAAGATTGAGCTCCCCCCCCCTCCCCATCATTTTAAATTGATTTAATCATATCAAGAACAAAGCTCAAAGAAGCAAACTCAGTTTTTAGTTGAAAAAGCGTGGATTATTACTTTCTAACACTTGTCTATCGGCACACAAAGAAAAGCCAATCCAAGAAGGCATTAACAAATGTTACATTATCTGTTAATGTCTGCAGTGTTCTGTATGAGGCAGTAATAAAATGGTAAAGTACCCCTGAGAAAAACCTTATTGCAGTTGTGTGTTGTTAGAAAATGGAGCTGGCAGAGTACTGCTTTTTCTATGGGACTCTTGCTGATTTATAAATACTGTTCTATACTCTTGTTTTATCTTTTTAATAAAGGCACAAGTTTTTATTGGTTCTAAATTACCATTCAAACAATTATCAAATTTTTGCGAGAAAATTAGTGTTGGATCATACATCTGTGTTAACACACTGAAAATGTGTATGCTTTAGTCTGCCACTTCCAAGTCCAGTTTAAGTGATGCTGAAATTGCTAAGGACTGAGTGCTTTGTGCAGTGATGTACCTGTTCACAAAAGGCAAAATGTGTTTCCTTCTGTGAGGAATAAAGTCCATCCTAAGCTCGAGATTTACAGCAATCCACATGGTTTGTTTCCCCCCCGCCCCACTCCTCTATAGAGAAGACTGCTAACTCATCTTTGGGTGGTATTGGAATTTTGCACCTGGAAAAAGGGACAAATACTATTTTCCTGTCTGTAACTTTTCTCATGTTGAGCTGAAGCTGATTACAAAGAGATGTGAGCACTTTAGATACAGACTGAAGGTAGTAGCAGAGTTGATGATCTGGACCAAAAGAATGTTTGGTTTCTCTCCTGGACTGATTGCTACTTAAGTCAAATATGTTCATGCTGGACATACTAAGGTACCAAGTATACTGTAAGGTTGAAAACAAGTATTTTTTTGTCTTGGGAGAGAATAGATTTTTCTTAGATATTAATCTTCTAGAACAAGAACCCTATGAAAACCTATGAACGTGATTTGGTCGCTATTGGATGTTGTTGAGACAGAAGTAATGGCCCAAACTTGCGTGTTTTACAAAAGTTGCAGAATGGTTCTTCAACCTTTGTACAAGAAATTTTGCTTTTGCTAATTTCGAAACTTACAAAAATATTTGCTACACATTAATCTGAAAGGTTTAGCTTTTTCTTCTCGAAGGTCAATTGAGAAATGTTGATATGAGCATAAGCTCTCAGCAGTACTGCACCAGCAAAATTTTGTGAGGAAGACAACAGAGACAGAAGACTAAGTTCAGACAGCTCGTTCTGGATACCGGACCCCAAAAACCGGTGGAACTGTAATGGGGGGCCTGGGAGGTCATCTGGCTTATACTGCATCAGTGTGTTACAGCTGAATTAACACATACATCCACAGATACCATCCAGCAGAACTATAAGCAAAACCTATGTCTCTAATCCAGCAATATGGTATCTGTTCCCATCACCCCCACCCCTCAAAGTGCTTGATATTCCCTCATATGAATGTGTGTATATATACTGTAGGCTAACATCAGTATAACTTGTTTGATTTCTTAAGTCAGGATAGTTAACCTACAGGAAAAACTGTAAGTAAATAGACTGGGCTAATTCCATGTGTGTTCTCTAGCAAGTGCTGGTCATCTGAAACCAGTTCTTTGTGTATCTGATGGATGTTTTTGTGGCTTTTCATGAAGAGGTGATGTTTCTGACATCTTCATGCAGATCACGGGTACGTTTTATCCCAGGTTTTTCCTCATGTTTCAGATGAGAAAAGAAGGAGAGCAATGTGCTTAAGATACTCTTGAGGCCAGAGTGTGTAAAAGCAGGCGTTACTGAAAAGTCACTTTGACAAATATGAAACATAGTAAAATGATCCAAATATGATTATTCCAAATGTACCACTCCCAGTCCCTCCCCCTCTCCAGGGAACTGGTTGCTAAGAGAAACCCCAGGTGGATGGAAAGGAGTTAAGTTCTCTAAGGGAAATGGTATTGATGAGCATTAAGGGAACACAGTGGGATAGAAGGGCCAGGCTTTCCTGGCAGGCCCTGGCTGTGGAGGAGGGTGGCAGGACGATGTCTTCTGTCTTTCAGAGTTCTGTCCTGATGGCTCCCTAGCCATAAGCAAGGGCGCTCTGTGCAGTACTAGAGAATAGGATATGCAAAACGAGGGAGCAAGCCAGAAATTTAAAAGGTGATGAGGGCAAACAGCTGTTTGGCTGTTGAGTTGCAAGCCGACGTAGGTACTACTGCCAGCAGAGGCAGGGGGCTGTAGGGGTGCCCCAGGAAATAGGTCCTTTTGGCCTGTGCGCTGGAGAGCTGAAAACTTCCCGCGAATGCGAGAAGAGCAGCCCTACCTGTTCAGGAGGCCAGGTGGGAGGTGGATCCTGAGACAACAACTGTTAAGGGTACTGGGTCATGTTGTACACACTGGGTTTGTGCTTTAATCTGCTCTGTATCAGCAAGCTGTGAAAATACTTAAGTTTGTCACTAAAAATAACAGTCCTTAAGGTTTTAAATCCATCAAAACAATTACTACTGCAAGCCATAAATAGTAGTTACTGTAGGATAGTTGGCACTGGCTGCCATTAGAAACTATGCTTTAGTTTTTCTTACTGATTTTTTTCTTTAAAAAAACCACACGTACACACAAGTCATGCACAGAAAATGACATTAACCTCCCAGTGTGAGGACAGAAGCCTGACATAGGACAAGTTTTCAGTGTGATTTCTCCTCAAGATTTCTGAAATGTCTTGAGATGATAAACCTGGGAAGATAAGGCAGGGAGATCCATAAACAGAAGATACTTAAAACTACACAGCTAATACTGGGGGTTTTTCTTACAGTTATTTATTCAGTGTACAATATACGCATTACTGCTTCTCCTATGAAAGGTGTATTATGGGAAGAGGTTTCTGTTGTAACTGACTTCCTGCAGTATTATCCTGAGACTGCAGTGTATCCTGAAATGCAGTTAGATGCATCATAATAAGCCTTTGATTAAAAACTTCCACTCTTAAGTATTCAGAGGATTATTTTAGAGGGAATTTTTTAGTGTTTTGAGTAGAAATTATGGTAACATTTTTGTTAAAGCTGCCCCTTGAATGTGAAATTTCCAAGTACCAAGCAACTTCTGGTATGCTGTTCTTAGAAACCGGTCCTGTTCTCTGGAGTGCTAAATGCCTGCAGTGTTCAGGTACTGTTTCTTCCCTCTTTTCAGCTTTTGTGGCTCTTCTGTATTGTAAATAGTCTTTTGGGGTTGGGAGGCTTTAGTTAAGTTCAATACCATTTAATATGCGCTCAAAGAACTTCTTGATCCATCTGAAGTATGGTCTGGTTGTAGCTTAACAGAGCCCCAAGAGGAGAAAAAAAAAGTGTTCTTGCGTTAGTGTCTGGCAGATTTACCAAGAGATGCATTGACTCCGACGTAGAATAACCAGATCCGCCTAGATGTGGAGCACTGACTGACCATATTTTTGAAAATGAAAAAAACCAAACCACACAACTTCTTGGCATATGTTCTCTGAGGACACTGTCTAAAATTGTATATATATAGGGGATTCAGGTCTGGGTTTACAGAGGCTCCAAATAGCGGCTACTTAAACTCAGTGCAGACCAAGAATGCATCTTTCACGGTACCTAACAAATAGCTAGGTATGTAACATCAGAGGCTCTTCTGTCCCTAAATGGCACCAAAGAGAGCAGCGACATATAAAGAAGTGATTTAATACTGAACACATTTACTATACTCATTTCTATCAATTTATTTTGTATATATAGACAGCTTTCTATATGCATTTTTCTTAATTACGTAACCGTAACCATCGTGAAACGTCATGAAGCTGCAAATTGCCATTAGTTTTAATGCTGATTAAAACTGGTGTTTGGCTGTTTGTTTTCTGCAGCAATTACTTGAATCTTGTTTCCATTAGGTAGTGAAGTCTGATGATGTTTACAGAACTGCTTTCTTTGGTTTGGGGGGTTCCCATCTTTCTCCTATCCCCTGCCCCAAGAGACAGAGAGCGCATCCTCAGCTCAGTATGTTGGGGATGAAGTATTGGGATCCCCTTTATTGGCACCAAAGCATTAATGGTGATGTGCAGATTCCCTTCAGTTTCCATTGCTTAGCTGACAGTTCATGTGCTTAGCGTGTTCCTCTCCAGTTCCTCCTCTTCCTTGACCTGTTGCTGTTACCAGCTTTATTGTGAGGAACTGAAATCTTTCTGAATGACAATTTACAATCAAAGCTATCACAGAAAGAGGCAGCGTTCCTGCTGTTAAATCTGCCCCCTCTCCCTGTTCCCTCTTCAAATTAAATGAATGAAACCTCCCTGGGTTATCTCTGCAATTATTTTTGTGTTTGCCAGCAAGGGTCATCAACATTTGCACTTATCACAATGTCCCAGCTGTTCTACTTCCACAGTTATTTTTAATTGTGCTGCCTAAACTTGTAATGAGCTGTATTTAAGTTTGAGGTGAATTGTAAAAGATATATGTAATAATGACACAGTTATTGTATTTTTTTGTATGTTACAGATAGGACTAGTCCTATGCACAGAGAAAACACATTGCCATGTATAGTTTAATACTTGAAGTAACTTTTTAAAATGGGCTTTTATAAATGAACTAAATACAAAATCACATTGCTTTGCCTGGCACTTCCTTCATGTTTTAATTGTATTGTGCAACTTCCCCATACCTATACTTTTCCGTAAATGTTATCTTAAGCCATTTATAACCATTGAAAGTGCATTCAAGGTTTTGTACATCAGTGTTCAGACCTGTTCATACTTCTCTGAAGTATGGTTCATGTTTAAATAAAAACCTTGTTACCATTTTAGGCCTCTCTTTCAGTGATAAAATACAGACTTGACACTTGAATTCATCAGTGAATGCAACATCAACTTAATAAAGTATGTGAAAGAATCTGAAAATTGCTTAGGTGTAGCACGTGTGTATTGGATCAGTGAGAAAATCCACCTACCAACATTTTGTAACTCTTCCACAGTTTTTACACTCCAGCTGCATTAAACCTAAGATTACACTCTTGACACATCTTCCAGGTCACTTGGTCTCGACAAGGGAAATAAAAACACCCCAACTTGCGGCTGACTATTACACTTAAACATGACAGAGAAATCAGACTGCCACTCAAACATGAGTCAGCTGTGTTCCTTTTAGATCAGAAATAATCTCTGTGAGACGGCAGTAACACCCAAGTTGTACTGACATGACAATGACACTGGCATTTGAATTTAACAATTCTTTCCAAAAAGTTTACAAAGCCTGTAACATTTTACAATCTTCCATGACTTCCAGCCTCGTACACCTAACTTTTTAATTCTAGTTCATCTCAGTCCATGTATGCCCGATGAAGTGAGCACTATGCAAGTATCATCAGCTGCGTCTCAAGTACTGAGGCATACAGAGTATCCCTGCAGAAGGGAGAGTGACCATTAACAGCCATCTGGTCAGTACCAGCAGATAATCCCTTTCAAGAGAGCAGGTGTGTTCTAGCTTTCAAAAGGAAATTAGCAATGCTGTAATTCTTGTTATCATCATGGCACTTGGTAACTCAGGCCGTTTTATACAAAACCCCTGAAGAACAGAAGGCAGGCAGATGGCAGACCACCACAGAAAGAACTGTCTTTCTAAAGAGACAACAATAAGAAAACATAAATTGTTCCGTAGGACTGCATTTATTAATGTAAAATTTCATATGCCGTAGCACGGTCCCATTTGTCATCCACCCTTATACTGAATTACAAAAGTACTATAACAGGTACAACAGCTGAGCCCACAATAGTGCATAATACATGCCATATTGTTCAAAATATCCACTTTTTCGACACATTTAAGTGGTTTAAATGATCGCTGATATATCTGTGTTCAGGAAACTTGGCTTTCTTCTGGCTTTTGAAAGCTTCCCATTTTGCACGTCTCTCTTCCGTGTTATGTTTGTACTCCTGTTCCCATGTCAGGTAAGGTCGACTCAGCCAATACTCATTCTCTGCTTCAATTTCCAACCTTCGGATCATTGCTTGCTTCATTGAAATGGTAACCGGTCTTGGCCGCCTGTACTTTCCGATCCACTGTCTTCCAGGAATTCTCTTTCGGAGTAATACTGTTGTTAAAAACATTATGCCTCAAAATAGAAATATAAAATACTCATTACCTTAAGAACAAAAGTTAAAAAGTTTAACAAGAAAAATTAAAAACTGCACGCATACACATCTCCTACTGCCTTTTAGCCGGCTGATTGGAACTAACCGTTAAATACAGTACACAGTACAATGACAGACATACTGGAAACCCGAGACCAGAAAAGGGATGCAGAAATCTTTATGTAGCTAATGAGTTTACTCAGTTATCTTTACATTGAGATTAAAGCATGTCCTCCATAAACTATTTATGAAAAATACGGTCCCAGACAGCATTAAACAAAGGATTCACTTCATTTCTTCTTCAGAGAGATGCACTGTCAAAACAGGGAGTATTTCCAGGTCTGCCTTCTAGATCCAGATCTGGCCTTCCCTCAGCATCAAATTTTGAGCTACAGTCTCTCCACACACTTGCTGGTATACAATTACCTAGTCTTGTATTTTGACTATGGGAAATCTCATTTGTAGAGGAAAACATCCAATATTAGACCAACCAGTGTATGTAGAAAGCACAAATACTGTTTCCAACACAATACGCAGGTGTAATAAAGAGGCAAGAAAGGCCAAGCTACGTTTAGATTTGACACACGTGCTCTTCATTAACTTATTAGTCCTAAGCATGCCTAGCTCCTAGGCCTCTCATTACACTGTATTTTCACCAACTAAGAAGCCAGCCAAGCACTTTAACACGGCATAAACCAGCCCTACTGCTGAGCAGCGAAAAGCCACCCCGCCACAGCCCGTTCCCGCCGCACAACCCCGCGCTGCTGCTCCGCTCTGACCCGGCCCGGGACCGAAGCTGCGGGGCTCCGCGGCGGCGCTGCGGCCCCAGCCTCCGGCCCCGCTCCCGGCAGGGCAGGGCACAGCCGCCCGCCCCCCGGCCTGCGCCCGCTGCAGCCTCCACAGGGCCCGAGGCCGATGCGCGACACGGCGCGGCTGCCCTCCGGGGATCCCCGGTGCCACGGGAGCCACCCGGGCCACTGGGCGCCCACCAGCTCCAGGCGGGGCTCGGCCCAGGCAGCGGAGCCCGCCCCCCACCGAGGTTATCTCCCGGTTCAGGCCGGGTCAGCCCGCCCTCGAGGCGAAGCAGCCCTGCGAACGGCCGCAGCGGCGCTCCCAGTCCCACAACCAACGGGCCGCTGACCCCCGCCCTCACTCACCGACTCCCACGGCCGGTCCCCCCTCCCCGCGGCGGGAAACAAGATGGCGGCGGCGAGCGGCCCGTCTCGCGAGAGCTGGCGGCGGGCGGGCGGGGCCTGGCGGCGCCAATAGCGCGCTGCCCGCCGTTCGAAGCTGGCAGCGGGCGGCAACGTCGCTACAGCCCCGGCAGCGCGGCCGCCTTCTCTCCTCAGGGCGGCCCCGGTCCCGGGACGGCTGTTAGCGGTCGCGCGTCGGCCTAGGGCTGCGTGGGGGGCGGCTGGGGCGCTGTCCCTGTCCCTCTGGCGCTCCCCCTCCCCGCGGCCATGGATGTGTCGAGGGAGTTCTTCAGCAAGCTGCGCGCCCTCGCCACGGCGCTGGAGAAGGAGACGCAGCAGCTGGGGCGGGCCCTGCGCGAGGAGGGCACGGGTAAGCGCGGCCTCGCCCCGTCTCCTTCCCGTGGCGGCCGAGCCCGCCGGGGCCCCTCCCGCCCCCCGCAGCAAGGCCTCCGGCTCGGGGGAGGTCCGGAGGGTTGCGCTGGGTGCCCGGCGGTGACACACCTGGACGCTGGGGCCGATGGCTGCTGGGATGGGGTGGGCGGTGGGCTGGCGGGTGTCCCTCGGGAGCCCTGGATTTGGGGTCCCGCCCGCCATCGTGCCCCTGTGGGTGTGCGGAGATGGGCGTTCGGTGGGCTGGCGGGTGCGGGGATGGGGCTGGGGGTCGCTCATAGGGCATTGGTTAAGCCTTCAGTGTTCTCTGAGCTCCTTTGTGGGTGCGTAGGTGAGCATTTATCACGGGGAAAAACGGGATGAAGGGGGGTGAGACGGGAATCACATTCGTGCTTTTACTTCTTTCCATGGATTAAGGCAGCAAAACGCATTTGCGGGGCGAGTTCTCCCCTTGTGCTGATAGCTCGATCTTCTAACTGGATTTATCGCTGTGCTGTAAGACTTCAAACAGAGCTGCATTGTCAAAACAGGGAGTATTTCCAAGTCTGCCTTCTAGATCCAGATCTGGCCTTCCGTCAGCATCAAGCTTTGAGCTACAGTCTCTCCATACACTTGTTTGTACACAATTACCTAGTCTTGTCACATAGCAGGCGTCCGCTTTTACACTATTTGCATTAACCTTGATTTCCAGTGAAAGAAGTAATGACAGCTGCACAAATAAGTGAACAATGCTAACACCTATCCATGTGCAAATAAGGCAGAATTCCGGTTTTTGTTCATGTATGTTTTTCAGTGGTGTCTTTTTTCAAATTTTATTATTTCAAGTTCGAGCTCTTTAAGGATAAAAACTTGGCATAAGTAATCATTGACAGCCCAGGGACCTACCTATTGTGCCAACATCTGCTATACATTAATTTCTACAGTGCTGCAACAGTAAAATGGAAGCCTGTACAGTTTCTCCGTGTAGCTTAACATACTATGCAAATAGCAGTCTCATGCCATGCAAGGCACCCTATATGAACTAGTTTGTCTTTTGGTTTCCTCTGTCTTGACTCTCTCTTAACATATGTCTCCAGCATCTCTAATACAGGAGATTATGTTCTGATGTAGAATGTATTTGCATGCTAAAATATCAATAGCCCTTTTTTTGTTCTAAACCCTTTTATGTGAACATGCGTATCAAAGACTATGAAGATGAATCGCCAGTAAGACTCTTCAATGACCTCTGTTGTGAAATCGAGACTTTGAAGGTAACATCTTAACTCACTTCCTTCTTGAAAAGTTGGAGGAAGGGGCTGTTCCATAAACTTACAGTCCTATTTTGATCATTAAGCCATAATACAGTTTTGTTAGTCAGCAGTACTGACCCTTGCTTTTATTCATTGACCTCCTAAGTCCTCATAACTGCTGTGGATGTCGGGGTAGTGCCCAAAAACTTGTGAGTGACTTAAAGTAGATTAGCACTGTTTATTAGTTGGTGGTCACTGTTGTCATTCAGACTGGCAAGGGACAAAGGTAACACAGAACTTGTAGCTGTACCAAGGCATAGGTATAGGGGAAAAAGATTCAGGAGCAGCAGCTCCCTACAGAAGAGGTGTGCTTGTTTGTGTCCAATAACTAGCACTTGCAGTGAAGAAAATCTTCACAGAAGTTTCAGTACCTTTGACCATTCGGTTAAACTTGTGAAGAATGTTCTTTATTTCTTTAACATAAGTAGGGAAAACAGGCTACAGAAATGAGCAAGTGTAGAGATAGTTGAGAGGTAAGCTAGGATATAAACTTGGGTCTTACCATCTGCTCTGCACTAGTTCTTTGTATGTGGGCAGTAAGATTCCAAACTAACTGCTGTTATCCTATATTTTTGTACAGTAAAAATGTATTTTTGTTTGAGAGGTTACTAAGTAGTTATCGTATTGTGAACTGTCATCTTAGTTTAATGTTTGTAAGTCTTTGTACACTTGTGCCCTATATATTCCTTATATTTTGTAACCTAGTTTTCACGTACAGATAAGGCCTAAATTTGCTGCTTATCCTCATCTGAATTGAAGTTCAATACTTGTTCACACATTAAGAGTTCTGGGATTAACTACCATGTGGTGATTTGAGAACCAATATTTCTCTTTCCCTCACCTCCTCTGCCCCCAAAGGAAGATGTTAATGCCAGTCTTAATAAGAGTTGCTCTGAAAAGCAAACAATTCATGAGTTTATGAAGGCAAGTGAAATACTGATGGAAAGAAATGCAGCAGATCTTGAAAAAATAAGAGAGCTGTTCCAGAAATACAGCTACAAAACATGTCTCGAAGACTCTACAGGTAGTATTTCTTGGCAAATATGTGAAGAAAAATGTAATTTTCTAAAATGTTTCTCTTTAGTTGTATGTATGTTTCTATTAATTAAGACATCAAGTACATCTATGTTATTTGCTTTATAATAATATCCAGAGGGTAAAAGTTCATTTTGTGATCAGTGCTGTAAGAATAAACCAAAATACAAAACTTACGAGTTAGATCTCCTGCCATGTTCTTCAGTTAGTGTGGGTTTGGGGAGTTGTTTTTTTTTTTCCCTCCAGTAATAGCTATATTCAGAAAACATGCTAGCAAACATGTTTTCGTAACCCAGAGAATTATGCTGCCTCAGCTTCTCATGCATGGGAAACTGTTGTAGATGTATCTAGATTAGTTTGTATTCATATGTGATGATTGCATTAACTTAAAATCACCATAGAGAAAAGATTAAAATAATGTGTTCCACAGCACAGATGGGAAAGGAGAAGCACATATGGGGATTAGTGACAGGTGGCAAGCAGTAGTAGCTTGATCATTGGAGTGGGAGTTCCTGAATCCAGTAGAAAGTGGACACACACCTGTGTGACAAATCCAGATACTCCAAATAAGTGCAAAATACTACAACTATCAGCACTGCACATACCCTGTCAAGGGCCAAATCAATCTTCAAGAAGCCTTTGGCCGGGCACATCTTAACTATCCCCTGAACATTATTCACTCATTACATAAACCAAAATTGTGGTCATGGACCATATTCACTCTGAGTTAAGCTACTACAACTGTTTTACGAAGATGTGGCAGAAGGCTCTGATTTTATAGTACCTTCCTGTCTTCTCTCTGCCTTTAAAGACTTCAAACAGAGCTACAAGGTTAATTTATTTTTTAAGATGTGTTTTTAAGCAAAGTGTATTTGAATATGTAATACCAAGACACACGAAAAGGTAATACCTCTGCCGTGTTATTTTAAATAGCTTCCCCACCCCACCCCACCCCTGCCTTGCTGCTTGTATCTTGCAGAAATTCACAAATGTTTTGGGGTGTTTCAGTTTAACTACAGAAATGTACAAATTACGCATTTGCTTATTTCTGCAGTGGGCTGCTCTTGTTACCTAAAAAGCTACCCACTTTCATGAGTTTTTAGTTGCTGCTTCATAACCTTTCTTCAATACTGTTTTTCTGAAGAATGAGTATTAAAGTACTGTGTGCAACCTTTGCTCTTTCCCAAAAAAACTGTTCTATACAAATTTTGGTTTTGTTGTAATTTATGTTTACATTTTTAATGAATTTCCACTCTTGCACTGAAATGGAAACAAATAAATATATTTAAGATTAGCACTTCTTGCCTGCTTCATGCAGGGAGATGAATCCTATTAAAAAATACATGCATAAAAATCTCTCAATTTCATTTTTCCTAGAAATAATATTTACCAATGAAGTGAAATTCAGCAGATGTGTGACCTATATTACAAATATAGCTTAGCCTGGTATAAGCTTTTGATATCTGTTGTAGCTTCAGGTTCAATGCTTTAAAATGAAAGAAGGTATCTATTTTTTACAATAAAACTGATTTTGAATATTGGAGAGGACATCCAAATTTATTTTAGAAATTCTTAAAAGAGAAACTTCTGGCATAATTTTTTTAATTACTTTTTTAAATAGGAGAGGAAGAAGTAGTTAACAGTGATTCGCCAGTGTCTGTCCAGAAGGAATCTGGTGAAGAAAAAGCAGATGATGTACCTCATCTTCCTGCTTGTACTGTGACGTCAATGGTGCCCGAAGACCCACTGCAGACCCCCCAGCTTTCTGATTTTGGTCTTTCACAATATGCTTTCTCCAAACCTTGGATTGCATTGAAAGAACAACATGCAACAAGTGCACATCAAGAAAATTCAAAGAACAGGACCCCACTAAAACCACTGACCACCTATGTTTTGCCCAAAACCCCAAAATGTATGCTGAAGATGGACGATTATGAGTGTGTGACACCAAAACTTGAACACTTTGGCATTAGTAAACATACCACATGTATGAATGAGGATTATACAATGTCACTTATTCGCAAGATTCCTCAGACAAGCAAGAAGTAAGTAAATGACATAAGTTCAGTTTGTTTCTCTACTGAGCTTTCTGTTGTTTCCTCTTGCTGCATTAATTTCTTGGCTGCTGTTGCCCCTGTTGTCTTCAAGCAGTTGATACATTATTATCTGCCAGCTGGTTAGTCCTGTGTCTTTCTTCAACTCTGCCTATCTTTATGTTTACCCTTTGTGGTGCCAAACGCTGCCATGAAACAGATCTCTTAATATGCTGCTTCCCTTGACTGCACCACGGTAAGAATCTTCCATACGCAATTTATTTACAAAGCGAAAATGCACAGTATATCTGATCTTTTGCTTTCCTTAACTTTGGATTTGGATTTGAGGATGTGTCGTCTGCAGTAGATATATCCAATTTAAAGGTTTCAAAAGCTTTAGGAATACAGACCCAGAAAAACACTTCTAAAGCATTCAGTAAAATGCCTTGTTGCAGAAAAGGTGTATCATCTCTTGTGTTACCCAGCTCCACCTTGCAAACAGTTAGCTCTTTTTGCTCCATTCTGTTGAAAAGACATCTCCAGACTTTCACGTTTCTCATTAAAATTAAAGAATCTGCAGCAGTGAGATGTAGAACACCTTAGCAGTAGAGGCAATTTTCTATACTTCTAAGGTGATGTAAAGGTAGTTAGGTCATGGTTTTATAGTTAGTATTAGCAACATGTTGAATTTTAAAAGCTGACGGTATCTAAAAGAAATGCAGTGCTCTGCAGCTAAATATTTGGTATTTAGATAAATTGTTCAAAAAACCCCAAGAACCATATTCAAATTAAGTTGTGGAAATAATAATTCAAATTTATATATTTTAAAATTTTATTTTTTTAATCGCTGGTATTTGCAATTTAGGCACAGGTGTGAAGTTCTTCAGAACCATGCCAGCTTGAGTGACCTTGTCCCCTCCCCCAGAGATCCAGTTTACTGCAATGGTTAAATTTTGAGTGGGGTTTTTTTTGGTTTTTAATTACTGCGGAAAAAGTTAAAGTGAAAAGATACACTTTCTTTTAAAATGGTTTTGCGATCTCTCCTTTGGAATACTTATGTAGATACTATAATATCTATAAAGCTTTATAGTATTTGAATTGTAATAACAGGAAAACTTACTCAATTCTGTAAGATAATAATTCAAACATCGTTCCCTCTCAAATATTTTGAGAATAGTTTCAGCTTATCACATAATTTAAATTATTCTCATATTTATAACTTTTTGTGGTTTTATACTACTTTTCCTATTTAACGAGGACCAGTTTAAATGTGATCTTCAGCTTTAATTATGGCTGTAATTCATAAAGGGATACATTCACAAATGCAGATTCTATTTCTGTGGCTTCTAGTGAAACAATTAGGTAGTCCACTAGCGATATTATTATACAATACAAAAAAATCCCACACTAGCAGTCTTTCATACCCATAATGATAATATTAAAATTCTGTAGAGAATTAGCTATAGCATGATTGCTTTTTAACACATCATCATTATTAATGATCGAACCAGATGGACACATACTGATTGTGACTCAAGTTAAAGCTACATATGGATTCAGAATAAGTGGCATATGTGAGGGGTCATGACATTAAGTCATTAGTTAAAATGTTGTTTAACTGTCTTTTAGCTTGCTTATTTTGTTTATTTTGCAACATTAAAGTTAGCTTGCAGTTTGATCAGAAGGGTTGAAACAATTGAACAGCTTGTTATGTCCAAAAAGTACTCATCTCACTTCTTAGTGAGAAGGCGCAGCATGTTAAATGGGCAGAACACTAAGCCAAGAAATAAAGAAACAAACAAAAAAAAAATGTTTTCATTGGATAATGGGCAGAATCTCTTCCCTGAGGATCAGATAAGCTCAAAACCTAGTACACATGAGGTAGCCTTATACCTGTAGTTTCTAGGTACAAAGACAGGTAACAATCTGACTTTCTTGGAGACAGCCCTGCCCTTTCATATAATTCGCTTGTGCCATCCAGGTCTTGTATCTAGCTGAAAACTGTCTAGCAGCTACGTATTGTGTGAAAACCACTTCAAAAATTCATCTCAAAGTTCTCAAAAATATTTGATAGACCTCAAGTCCTCCAGCTTTGTTTTTCAGTTTTAAAGCAGGTGAAAGGAACAATGTGCTTTGATGCACCTACTACAAAGCTGAAACCAAAAGTAATCCAGAGAGAAGAAAGGAGAGGGGGAAAAAAAAAAGGGGGAAAGCATCTGAAGAAAAGTGTTGTACTTGTTCTTCTCCATTGTAAAAACTAGGAATCGTATGGGTTTAGGTATCTATAATACCTCTGAGGCAAAACTCAGTTGAAAAATTCTTTTTTTCTGACTCGAGATGTGTTCATCTAAGTAAAATATACTGCCTCAAACATATTTTTAAATTTTTTTTTTTATGTTTAGGCTTTGTGTAGAGAAGCTCTAAATCTAGTTCTCAAGTAGGCACACTTTTGTGTAGAGTTTAGGTAAGCTTTCTTGTCTGGTATTGTCCCTTAACTGCCTACACCCTTCTTCCACTGGAATATTTTGGGTAGGAAAAAAGAATTCTGAACGCTTCTGTTTCCAGTTTTGTGGAATTGATTTTTAAATGGCTTTTCACTGTAAGTCAGCTAGTGATTAACATAAGTAATTTTATTCAAACTTCAAAACTGAATTAAAAACCTTTTTGTGCTCACAACGGTACTAGTTTAAGAGCCAAAAAGATTTCCTCCTGCCCTAGACACCTTTTGTTGTCTGTTCATTTTGGGATTATTTTTCTTTTAATGCCTTGGATTGAAATCTTAGTGGATTTGGTAAATTGTGGATGGACTGAACATCTGCATGCTACAAATTGCTGCAGTAGAATCATAGATGAAAAAGTCATCTTCGAGGAAATGAATTTTTGACTTGCATGTTGATAAACAAATACTAAAAAAGTGATCAGTTTGACAGTATTCCTTTAATTGTGATTTCTTCATATTACTTGAGAACTCATTGAGAGGTTTAATTTTCAGGTTGTTTGAAGAAGATGATCTTAAAGTCAATGTACCAGAAATTATATCCAGGGAGATCATGGTTACTCCTAGGCCAAAATCAAATGTGACAGCTGAGAATGGTAAGTTAAAAGTATGTGAAATAAGTATACGTATGCAATTTTTACATGATGCATGAGTAAATGCATTGTAAACACATGGTTAACTTTTAAACTGTGTTTCTTGTTCAATATAGTTAATCTAGGCCTAGTCATTGTATGAGTACTAATGTCTAGAAATTAATGTTGGTGGCTTCTATGGGAAGGTTTCTCACTTCGGTGTAAATCTTTGCTCTTTCTTCTACTCATAATCCATCTAGAATTATACAGAGCCATCGATCATTTTGTACTACAGCTTATCCTTATTTGAAATGAAAATACCGGTTTGCCAACAGCCTTTCTTCCTGAGAATACCCATTAGATCTGTTTAAAGATAGGAAAGAAACTGTTTTGAAAGAGGCTAACGAGACAGTAACTTAGATCTTTCAAAAATAGTGCTAAAATTTCTTTGAGAGGAATTATACTATGTTCTCTTGAAAATATGTGAAGACCTTTGTACAAATATAGTGACAATTGAATGTATGAGAAGCTAAAGCAATGTTGGTTTAAATTGGGCTTTTTCAGCTATTCAGTAGTGGGACTAGACTTACGACTTTTTTTTTTACATTTGCATTTCCTGTTTTTATGGAATTCTGGGATTTAGGTGGTTCTTCATGCTGAAAATATCAGCTAAAATGATACAGGTGTGTTAGAATATGCAAATAGACTTAAAGAACTAAACTGGGGCACTGAAACTTATAACATGTGTGTGTATTTTTATTTTTATTCCACACTTTCACCCTTAATTTCAGCAGCTGGCTGGATGGCTTCTCCTATGATGCTAGAGTTCTGTACTCCTGATGTGCAAATCTGTTCCAGAAAAAATACTATAGTATCAGCAAGGTCACCAAAGACAAACAAACTATCTCCTCCCAGTCATACAGGAACACCAGAGTTGCCAGATTTTGAAACAAGATGGCTAAAAACAGAAGCTAAGGTAGTAAATAGCAATTAAATACATTTTCACACACTTCTTACTGTCTGTTTGGGATTCTTTTTCAATACTATTTTTGTTATATCATTGTAGAAGATCTTTCTAATAGTAATTTTGTTTTTAATAAATGTTTTTACTTTACAGAAGATAAGTAAATTAACCAAAGAAATTTAATACCTCTTTTGCAGCAGGTAAAGCAGGGAGGAAAGAATGAGTCAGTGACAAAGGATGACACAACAGATAAACAACACATAGAAGATAGCATTCCTTTTCTTGTGACCTCTGATGAGTATCTTAAAGATTTTGAAGACCCTTCTCCTCCCAAAATAAAAAACTATGATGACCAGTTACTCAGTACTCCTCCATCTCCAGAAATAACAAGGATACCGGATGATATTCTACAGGTTAGCTAATATACTGTGGGGTTTTTTTTTTTCCCCCTAAGTAGTTTTAATATCAAAATAGTAAAATTAAAAGGGCTTAGTTCTATCAAATTGTGTTATTTGAAAATAAATAGCTCTCTGCTACTTACTAAAAATACATAAACTGTAATCCTGTTTTGAGTTCTTAGGTAATTCTTTTTATTCCCTTTTAATGTTTCCCGTAGATTCTGTCCAAGTATAATAAAAAAGTAGATTCTCCTAAAGCCAAGGAAATGGAGACGAAGGCAGCAAATGCTACAAGATCTGAAAGTGATTTTAGTAATGACTGCCACAAAGAGAACAGGTATGATTAAATTTTACAAATTTGGTTATTTAATTTGGAGGAGCTATGAAGATGCTTTAATGCAATTAGAAATTCATGCAGCTGCTTGCTCTTCAGCTACCAAAATAGCTCTTGTTGCTGTGACTAACTATTCTTCGGCATGGTATCTGACGGCCTTTTTGCAAAGAACAAACATTATGATTGATTGGGTGTTTGAATCCTCCCAACCTTACAAAAAAAAAAAAAATAAAAAGGTAGTTTTACTGTTTTATGTGTAGGTATATTTTGTTTTGTGGCCATCAAAGTATTAGTGAATGGTTTCTTCTGAGTAAATTAGGCAATAAAACTAAGGAGTTGGAGAAAACTATGTAAGTGATGTGACTGATTTCACAGTTGTTCTGGTAAAGATAAAGTTCTTTGAAATGCAAAGCCATCTTATGAGCAATATATGAGATTAAATTAGTCTACAATGAGTAATCTTTGAACAATGGAATAATACCCTTTAAAAAGACTTCAAATCAATTTGAATAGAAAGACGTTTTTGTGACAACTTGATCAAGTGTAGATATTCCTTATTCAATGTAATGTATATTACACTTGAATATCAGTTAAATTTGGGGCCAGTACAGATTGTTTAGGTAGGAGGTATAAGGAACACATAAAGAGTCAAATAATAATTACAACAACCCAGAATAAGACTGATAAAAGTACTTATCTTAATATGCCAGGAGTTGGAATCCAATTGAGTAATGAAACAGAGCAAAGTTCTTACTTTAGCTGACCTTTCTTTTTTTCTTGTCAGGATGGTTTAAAAGAAGCTTTGATGTTTGTGTCTTCTGCTAATTCAAAATATGATTGAGACAGTAAGTTCATGAACTCTTCTGGATTTATTTGCAGAGGATATCCTGGATATGTCAAGCCAAATACCTGAAATCAAGCTGAAGACCATGTTGAGACTGCTTGATATTCATGGATCTTATCACTGAATTGTAACAAGGTTGAAAAACAAAATATTATATTGGTGGGAGGAAAGAAGCATGCAAAGGACAAGCTTTATTTAATGGAGAAAAATTTTCCATTATGTGAATGAACTTGAACTAACAACTTGTGCGTATTTTTTTAATTGATATTATTGGCAAAATGTATTGAGGGGTTTTGAATATATTTATGTGCTTCAAAGAGGACCGGGGTTGTGTATGAGGTAGCACTTCAGTTGTTTCATCTGATTCTCATGTTGGTTGTGTATGTTTGTGTTTGCAGTAGGCTGTAGAGAAGTGTAGTTTTGCTGCAAGGGGACGAGTCCAGTACATTGCCCCAGAAAGCAGGTATCTCTGGCTGTTCTGGTGATGCTGCACATCATTCCAGGGCTGAGTCTGAAGTGCAGTACTTCAACAGTATTTGGTATCTTAAACAGAAAGAAGTCCTTTTCTTTACTGGAAGAGTAACTCCTGCTTTACTGTTTATCTTCAACTGCTGGAAAGATTTGCTGGCGGGCATGTAGGTGACTGCTTATTCTCCTGCTCTGCTGCCATGTGTGCATTCTGTAAGTGATAGTGTCACTTCTAAACATGCACATCTATCCCCATAACAGCTAACCAAGCTTAAGTTCTCAGGGGTGTTTGACTCTTTTTGTAGCATCTGGTAGTCATAGTAATTAGGATTTTTTTTTTTCGACCAGAGATTTTACTTTTGTCCACAAGAAATCCCAGCTTATCCTTGTTTGGAGCCAGTTTGCTGTTTCCAGTGTCAGCTATTTCTCTGAGTAATTCCAGGACTGCTCTTACCATATGTATATGTTCTTCCTGTTGATGGCTAAAATTTTGTCATTTATATGAGGACAGGCATGCAATACATGAAAAGGGAGAGACTGTCCCAGGAGCTGGGGAGGAAGTGTATGCTGTTCTGAACTTTCTAAACACAGCTCCAGTTTTGTGGTTGGTTTTTTTTTTTTAAGTTCTCAGGATATGCAAACATCTAGAGATGCCTGGAAGTATTTCTCCAGTTGCTTAGATGGATATGTGGCTAAAATCTTTTTCCTGCTATTCTAGTAATTCTCCAGGATAAGCATACATCAAATTAACTGGAGAAGCTGATTTTTTTTACTAGTTCCAGACTCAGCACACTGTCATTTTTCTGTGCTAACTTCTATTTATGTATTATTATATGTCAGTCTTTGAGCTTGATTGACACTTTTGAATAATAAATGAATCTGTCTCAGGTGCTTGGTGGCTGCTATAAAACCACTTGTTCTACTCTGCTCCTTCAGAGAGTGAAGGCCAGACCTGCTTCCAGCATCTTCACAGACTAAAACCATTTAATGGGCTGGATGCTAGTCTTGGAATGTGGTGGTCTTAAAAAGGTAAAAAGTATCTGCTGCAGAGCCAGACTGATCTACCAGAAGTAAGCAGGGGTTTCACATTCTGCATTCTCCCTTCACAGCACTTCATGGCTACTTTCTTGCCCTGAAGCAAGTTAGATTTCCCGAAGGACCCCATTTAACATGAAATGGAACAAGCAGCACTACTGTCCTGGACCTGGCTGTATTCCCTCCTGCCTTCACCTAAGGATATTCCCAAAAGTGCTTATACATGTCGTTTCCCTACACTTGAGAAAACTCTCTGCTCCCCTGCCCTATGCAGAGTTGAACCCAGCAGTGCTGGGGTTCTCACAGTAAGCCACTTGCATAGTTTTTCTTGCCTGTTAAAAAATAATTTTTGCTACATTTTGTAGCTATTTCATTAACTAATGTTAAAGGGATTCAATTACTATTTTGAAATACAGATTATCTTCAGGATGACAATTGAAGTCTTAAAATCTTCTGGTCTACTCAAGCTATTATGACATGCTGGCGTGAGACTTTTTGGAGTCTAGAAACAAAGTTTTACTAGTTAGTTTTGCTTTTCTTGCCTACAATGTTATCCTAATACAGGTAACACTGCTCTTTGTACTTATATTCTTCTTTATAGTAGGACCATTGCTGTGATGGCAGATAATTATCAGAGCAGCAAAACAAAAACTAGTTTTAGTTTGTTGTGCTTTACTTTTGAAAACCTTTTAGGTTTCAGTAAGGCCTAAGGAGTAGTTTGAGTATTGGAGGTGAGGGAGGGAAAAGTTGGCGTAAGTAAAAGCGTAACAGTGTTGGAAAATTATCTGTGTTCAAAATAAACTAGGGAGGGAGAGTTTTGTGTTTTGTCTTTTGTTTTCTTTTCCTTTTTTTTTTTCTACTCAGATCAGCTGTCATGTGGGTGGCTGCGTGGCCATCTGATGAACTTGTGCAGTTTAAGTACTGGAACAACCAGGGATGTAGCCATGGGTTTGGAGGAGGGCGAGACTCCACATAAGCCAGTATTCCTGCTGAAGGAAGGCTCGTCCCACTGCACACTCATGTAACATGTCAGAGCGTGAAGAATGCAAGAGGAAAGATACATGTTGATTTGTTGTGGGGTGAATTGGATAACAGCATTGGCCAGTCAGAAAGTGCACTTTGGATAAACAGTAGCAAATGCAGTAGTTCTGGAAGATGCAATGGTTACCTGAAAACAGGCAAAACTTTCTCAGAGTATGGTTCTGTGTTGTGCTTGATTCAGTTTAACTGGGGGCTGCTTCCACTAGAGGCTGTTACACCAATTCTCCCGCACGGAACCTAGGGCTTGTGCAGTTCTACAGTGGATTCCTTGCATTTGCCAAGCCACTGAAAGGCTGATTAATTTTGTTTTCTCTTGTAGTTTGTCCTCCCCAACAGTAATCTCAAACTCGGCTTCTGCCTGTGTGAGTGCTAGATCAGATAGAAGATGTGATCTGGTTTCTCACCCTTCCCTTCCAGCAGTAGCTGCAGTCAGGAAAGATTGAAGTCAGCACAAAACTGCACTTCAGCATTTAGGGACATCTGGGAAGCAACCAAAAAAGCATGGCCTTTAGTTTTCCTTCATTTGCTGTGGTTCTTAATTTTTTTTTTTTAATAAGTATATCAAATGCATCAGCTAACAGAATCTTCTCCCATAATCCCATTTTTGTCAAAGGAGCATCTCATTTGTGCTGCTGAGGAAGCCCCTTAACATGGTCAGTGCAGTTGTTTCCTTATCTTCAAAATGCTTTGCCTGAGGTCGAATACAAATACAGATCTCGCAGTGAAATGAAGCTTCCCAGATGGATGTCAAATGGATAAATGGCAAGCATCACTTAGTGCCTCCGGTTGTGCTTTCATGGACAAGATAAATCACTGGAGCAATAACTGGCATCCAGGCTTCCTTGGTTAATTAAAGCACCATGGATGCTTTAAATCTGCTGTAAGATGTGGTACTTGCTTTGTTCCCTGTTGTCATTATTCAGCTCTTCCTCGTGGTGGTTGCATCTGCTCCATCAACCAGCTGTAGCTGGCAGCTGGAGCTGCCTTGTATTTTGGGAGTACTTTGTTTCCCTGTGGGACAGTAACACAGAGACTGTGGCATTTGTAAGGAACAATGACAACATCCAGTGGCCACACTATGGAATCACAGGTACGTTAGTCCACAGGAGTACAACTTTCTCCCAAGAAGGCATTAGTCAATGCTACCTATATTATCTATCAACTTAGATGTGAAACCTCATGCTGTTCTTAGGGTAATACCCACTTGTACAAAGGGGCAGTTGACATCATGGTCGGGAGCTGACCAGGTCCATGAATTTCTTTGATCTTGCCAAATTCAAGTTGAAGAGTTTAAAAAAATATATATAAAAAATACCACAACTGTGCACACGCAGGAAGGTGCTCAGAGGAAGGTGCTGTGCTACGCGGGCATTTCTCCTGGGGAAAGACCAAGTGAAGGACAGTTTGCAGAACATCCAGCAAGAAGGTCTTCAAATATTTTTATAATTTTTGGCATAATGTATTCCTGGCTTAAAGCCCTGCAGTTACGCTCCCTAATGGTTGCTTACGCAATTGTTGTAAACCAGTAAGGCCTTGCTGCATGGTCCCACCTTTCCTCTCCCCCAGCCGCAGGTCCCATGCCTTTGGTTGCACCACTGCAGTTGTGGCTGCAGGGGAAGCCATTACTGCTTGCCCAGCCACCGGGAACTATCTGTTGTTTCCCAAGATGAAATTGTTCATGGACCCTATGTGCTGACCTGCAAGGGTGCTAATGGGTGCTGAGGCAAGAGCAGGGAAAGGGTGCAGGGAACGGGAGCCAGCACATCCTCCCTCCACTGGCAGGATAAGCTGCTCAGCGCGGTGTGTCCTGTCTCTCTAGCTGCTTTGGTAAGGCTTCCTGAGGCTGTTGTTCTATGAGCACTTCTGTGGCAGTTGAAGCAATTCCTCTTTTTCACCGCAGCACCCATTGCTCCTGCTCCCAAGCCCCCTTCCCCCTCCCTGGGCCACCTGCCTGGGTGCTTGTGCATCGATCAGACTGGAGGAGACACAGCTGCTACAGCCAGCCTTGCCCTTGGAAACGGGCCCTGTAGGTACAGAGCGGAGTGGCTCATTCCCAGCCACGTAGGCTGTCGTGATGTGGTGCTGGTGGGACCGTATTTCAAACCTTTAGTACTTCTATATGTGGGTGCTGCCCTTTTCCCTCCCTGGAAAGCGTAAGCTTCCTGCTCTGCGGTGCAGTTCGTAGCCCAAAGGCAGCAGGAGCGTGGCACGCCTGCCAGCAGGCCCCGCGCTACGCGAGGGCTGCAGGATGGTGCGCAGCCCCCACTGAGCAGGCAGGTGACCATGTGGGGCTGCTGCGTGCCTGGTGCTGTTCTTCCACCGCCCTGCCTGGAACTGCCGCCGAGGCTCTCCCCTCTCGTCCTCTGAAGCCGGGGGTACGTGCTTTGTGGCTTTCAGCTAGGAGGCCTCAGCAGAAGACTAGAAGGGAAAGGGTCACCTACGCTTGCTCCTGTCTCTTGCTCAGCAACAGAGCACCGGCAGGTCTTCCGTGTCTCAAACACGTACTGAGGGCTCGAGGAAAGCAACACGCAGCATATACAGCGGGGTCATCTGGGCCAGGTGCAGCTTTAGGCCTCTGTTAAAGACCCCCAAGTACTTCTAAGCCTGAAGACAGTAACTCACGTTTGCCTGAAGCACGAGATGGGCGATTCAAGCCTCAGCCAGCACGGAGGAGCTCACCCAGAGGTGCGCCTGAAGCTGCTGCTTGCAGCGTCCACTGGATTTTCATGCTGAGTGCGGAAGACAAGTGAGTTTGGGCCAGGATGTCAGTTCTGTGAGACTGGAAATGCCCCAGGGAGGGTCCTGAACGCCCCAGCCCCTCCAAACCCAGCCCTTAGCCACTTTTTACCTCCGGGGCCCAGGGTATGCCAGCCAGGCACCTCCTCATCAGCAACAGGTCTTGTGGCCAGACACAGCTGCTGCTGTGCATGACATGACAAGGGTGCTTTAAAATTTACATTCCTCGGGGTCCTGTTCTGTCAGAGGAACTGATGCTGTCGTTTAACCCAGCTGATCCGCTGTAATGTTTAGACACAAGGGATGAGACAACAGCGGGTAACTGGATCGCTTTGGTTTTGGCAGGTCACATCTCGGCTGTCGCGTTACTTACAGCGCTGCTCTTTGAACACGACCATAGGTGTTGTCATTCATCTGCTGTGACACAACAGGCTTTCTGAGACCTTTTCAATTTCCCTTACTTTCCATCGGGAGCGCGAGAACTTGCTGAAAATGCTTAATGTTTTCCTGCTGCACGATGTCTGTTTCTGCTTTTGACCAGAGCTGTAAAGCAGAAGTTAAGCCTCCACAGCTGCTCCAGTCAGAGGGCGAACACGGTGCTGGAGCAAGGCCTGTGCCTGATGCAGCCCAGGTTACTGACAGCATGTGTGCAAGTTGTCCTCGCTGCTTAACTAGGGAGGGAATTAAACCAGATGCCAGACCTGCATGAGTGGCCCAGGTGTTTGTCACCAGTCAAAGGCAGAGAAAAACTGAGCCCCTCTGAGGAAGAACAGGCATGAGGCGAGGCCCGGAGGGACACCTGCAAGGGTGGGGGGTTATCCCTGGAGAGGCCTGGGCAAAAGCTGCCTGCTGGCTGGGGTGCTGTGGATGGCATTTACATCTAAGAAAGAAATGACAAGTCAGGACATTTTTTTTTTTTTTTTTAAACCATCATCCTAGGTCTTTGCCTTAAGCAGCTGGGAGGTAAAAAAGAGCTTTGGAGAGGTGGTTGCTGGTGAAAGCGCAGACGTGAAACTGAGTGTTGTATCTGTTAGAGCTTTAAGCAGCCAAAAAGAAAAGGGGAAAAAAACCATCTCATCCAGCTGCCTTGATAAGGGACAAAAATTACTCATTAAATTGCTACATACAAATCAAGTCAGTCCTGTGGATTGACAGATCCGGATTCAGTGTCGTCTACACCACTTTACTTCCTGAGCATATGGGATTGCTCACTGTTAATGAATTTTGAGACCATGTTTTAATTTCCCTGAACCACAGCGCTGTAGTATTTTGCTCTTTTTAGGGACTGACATCCTCCCTAAGCTTTTCTAGTAGCTTCAAAAGAGACAGACAACCTTGTTACTGTGAGTAAATCCCCTCCTTTGCAGTAGAAGCTTAGCAGGTGACAACTTTTACTTACTATTCCACCACTTGCAACACCCCAATGGTCGTACTCTGGTGCTGCTGCTGTCTGAGTCCCACGCTGCACTTGGTTGGCCTTGGTTGCACTGTGGATTTTTGATGTAGGGAATGCCTAACCCTAACTAACTGCACTGACCTCTCAAGTGTCTTTTCCCACAAAGATAGGTACAGAAACTTGAACTCCCTTCACTTCCGCATTACCTTTCTCTGTGCAGTGCAAGTGTTTGAGGGCAAATCTCTTTCCTGAAACACATTTAGCCCAAAGCAGCTGGGGAAGAGGTCAGCTGAGTTTATACTTCTATGTTAGCCACGTGAAGGTGAACTCCATACCCCAGCAATCAAGCTGAGTATTCGCTACTGAGGGCAGTTCTGCATGTTCATTTCCTGGTGATTTTGCTCCACAGGATACCAAATATAAAGCCAGCAGGTGTTCCTCTCTTTCTCTGAAGTGTGCAGAGACCTGCCCCATGCTGGGCAGGCCTGAGCCCTCACTGGGCCATGTCTCCCATTCCAGCAACAAAGCTCAGCTGCCTCCCAGAGCAGCTGAGTCACAGACATGGGCTCACTTGCTGCTCTTGCCTTATATCTTGACTACATTTAATTTTGAGAATTATTCTTAAACATAATTAAAGCAAAAACCAGGACACAAAACCAAGGAAATGCCCACATTCCTGTGTACCTCTAATGGCTGTGCAATTCTCTAATTACATGCTGGTTGCTGCACTCATTTTACAGCATGGGTGATGCCCTGTGGCAAGCAGGCCACTTAGCAGCTGTCCTCGCTTTTCTGTCTGCCCGGGTCTGTAAGGTGCCAAAAACCAGACAGCTGATCAGATGGCTGTGACCCAGCCCGCAGGCGGCACGGGTCCCTAGCCTGCCCCCCGTGTCACACAGAAGTCACTGAGCTGTTACAACACACGGGCTCCTCACAGCAGCAGCGTTGCGGTGAGCCTCCCCCTCACGCCAGAGGCGACTGCCTTCACCCTGGCAAAGCATCCTACCCATCCCACCTCTGACCACATCAGATCACCCCGGTTGCCACTTCCAGTCCCTTGTAAAACGCTTGTATGGTCTTGAGCTCTCTTTAAAAAAGGGTGGGAAGCACTTTTCAGCTTCTTCCATCTTAGGGGAAAAAGTGACTCAGATGCAGGTGATTGTGCAAATGAGGGTCACTCCTGAAGGCTAAAATTGAACTCCCTAACTTATAAGCCAGAAAAGGGGACAGAAGAGGGTGAACCATGGGCAGAACTGAACCTAAAATCCTTCAGGGTTTATTGCACTAAGAGACTCTTGAGAGGGAAAAAAAAAAAAAAACCCAAACAACAAAAGCAAACACCAAACATACATATATATATATATATAAAAATCACACGTCATGAAAGCAATGCCTTGTCCTCAGACAGGACCACTTACCAGGTCTTCGCCTCTGCTCTGCTAAGGCGGGTGAGGAAGGTGAAGGCTCTAAGGAGCGGCTATGGCTTCTACTCCTGTTCTTGCCTTTCTGAGCACACGGGCACAACACGCAGAGAACAAGCACCTGGTACTCTCCCAGCCAGCCCAAGGCTCACGGTCACTGGCAGGGGCACACAGCCCAGGGACAGCTGGAGCCTGCTCTAGGACCAGCGGCATCTCCGTGTCTCAAGCTCTCCCCCTGCAGTGACAAAAGACACCGGCAAGCACTGAGCTGCGGGAGGCCCGTGTGACACTGATTTGCGGGGGGTGCATCCCCACTTCTTCCTCCTGCTCCTTAAGAAGGGACCCGGCAACGTCACGCAGACCAGCCTCCCAGTTTCCGCATGAACAGCTGAGCCCCCTTAGCTACCCTCTCCCCTATTTCGAGGATTCCGGAAGCTGGCTGCTGAACACCCCCAACACCCTCCAGTTCCATCTTTTTAACTCAGAACAAACTTGAACCTTAATACCTCTCAGCACCCTGGCCTTGCCCCAGCACCCAAGAGTTACAGTGCACTGAAAAACCCGTGTTCAATACAAGCAGCGAGTGTTTGTGAAAAGCCACCTGACGGACAGCTCAGCAGCGAGACTTACCCAGCTCAGACCAGTCAGTGGAGGGCCCAAAGTCATATGTATTCATCAGGTGAAGACAACTAAAGGGAAAGAGGCTACAATATTCACCTTCCTTGGAGTTCTGGAAGTCAAAACTGGGTGTTGTCCTCTTGGTCAGTACACGTAGACAATATATTGCTTGTGGTCAACAGCCCAGGAGAACTGGGTGTGTGAGCCAGCTGCCTCCACCCCGCAGGTTCACTTGGCCAAGAACTCGATGGTGAGGGTCAGGGTCAGGACTCCCACACACACCCAGAGCTCTGCAGCCTTACTGTCTCACCGCCTCTCGGTTCACCTAAACCACGCGCAAGAGCAGCTCTGGGCACTGCACCTGCTGTTACATTTTCATTAAGAAATAGTTCTGCCTCCTCCTTACTCAGCCTCAATCTGGAAATACCGTATTTCTTCTGGCCAGGTCTCTGCAGATACTCCAGTCTTCTAAAAGTCTCCAAAGTGGGGTGCGCAGGACAAGCCAGGCCACCTCCAAACTGGTACGCACGCAAGTGGGGTGCAGGAAGTATTTCACCTTTTTAATGCCAATTTTTTTTTAGTTTTATAAATGCACATAATACATTTGTACAGGAGTAGATGGATGTAATTTATAATTTTGGAAGCACGTGCTCAAAAGTTTTCTACTGAGGAGTGTGCGATCAGAAAGAAGTTTGGAGACCACTGTTCTAAAAAAAGCAAGCTTTATACCTTCCATTTTCCCAAGACAATACTAGTTCTTCAGAACTTAAGTAAGGCTGATGTGCAAGTGTGCTGAACCGCACCTTCCTCTGAAAAGGCCAGCAGCCCCTCCTGGGATATAGCGGTGTCACAGAGGCCGCTCCCAATCCACGGACTGGCATCACCTTGGCACAAGACAGAGCAGACCCTGGAAGCCACAGTGGTCTGCCCTAGCTCCCCTTGCCATCCCGCAGGGCAGGCAGCTTTACACAGCTCATCTCTTAACTTTCCACCATCAATGCATGTATGTCAGCAGTGAGAGTAGCGCTGAGCTTGCTTGCCTCCAACCACACCACCTACATGCTCCTCCTCCAAAATCCAGCCAGCAGTGGTTTAAGAAATCATCCTGTGTAAGGAACCCCTGTTGTGCCACCTACCGCTACTCAGCAAGCCCAGAGGTTACCAGGTAAAGGCTTTCAACTTCAACTTCTGCTTAAAAGCAGCCTTCTGAATTTCTCTGCAGAAACCTACTTTAAAAATAAACAAAACCAAACCACACTATCAAAAGATTAACATCATCAATCTTTATTCCAAACAAGAACTACAGAACATCTGTAATCCTTCTGGTCGCATTTTATGGAAATGTTGAAACACTGGACACACTGTCTTACCATTCAAAGATAACAATCAGAGATAGGATGATGGCACTGCTAAAGAGAAGTGTTTCTTCTAAACAAACTAAAAGGTAAGGTTTAAAAGTTAACTTTCATTTCTGATGCTTAGCTTTGTCTTCAGGTGTTCTTGCTTAGCAACAAAAGCAAAAAAAATAAGCCTGCTTTAGAACAGCAAGTAGGAATATACAGAAGATGTGATCACACAAAGAAGCAACGGTTTAGTATGGTCTCATGCGGCTTGATGGGGGCGGTGCACGGTTTGGAGGAGTGATTGCTATATCCAAGTAGTCTCCTATCTGGAATTTCTGGGACTGCAATGTCATAGAATCATCTGTGCCCTTCCTGCCCGACATGGTACTGCCGATCTCCTTCACCCTGCACGCAGGAGGAAAGGCAAGTTGATCATCAGAGGCAAATCTCTCTAGATCTCCAAACAAGAACTGTACTGGCTCATCACAACCCTCCCATGCTGTCCTCTGCACTCTACTTAACATTTAGCTATCTACACAGGATGATGGGTTGTTTGGTTTTTTTCTCTCCAGTACCAGGTGCACCAAGAAAAGCCATACCAAATTCTCCTTTTGATGGGGCAGAGTGTTGGGGGAACCTTCTACCATATTAAATTAAATACTAGACAAAATCCCTTGCCCCCCTTCCATACAGACACAGAACAAGACCCCAGAGATAACAGAGCACGATATATCCACTGGTTGCTGACAAGTTTAGCTCATACCATTCTGGAAGAGAGATACCTCCAACAAGAAGCCCTGCTAGAACGCAAACACATTCTCAGACGTAAGACCTACCGTGCCTCCCACCACCAGAAGCAAAGCTTCATCTGGATGCATAGGTCTGCCTTCTGCTTGATTGCCAATACAGCAACCAAAGCCTTCAAGCACCCAAGGCTTATTGTTTTGGTAAGACATGAACAATGACGGTCACCAAGCAAAATTTAGAGTTTGTATGGGTGGTCATACAGTCTGTTACCAAGAACTTCACAAATTCTGTATGTGGGTTCTGAACTTAAAAATCTGTGTTAATGAAAAATAATTCACCGGTCCAGTACCTGAAGTCTAATTTTATTAACCCGGAGAGGAAATGCCATTTACCTATACCCAGGCCTCTTGAGATCTGTAAAAACAATTGCAAAATTGAAGTGTGTGCCCTTCTTCCGTGCTTCTGGGTAAACTTCTTTCACTAAGCTGGTCAGCTCTTTCAGAGTTGCATCCATCCTAGATTAAACAAACAAACAAACCAAAATGGTTCACATTTCAAAAGCAACAGCAATAAAAAAAGCTTCCCAAAACCCATTTAAGATGGAATCAATACACTGCTGTGACTTAACCATGTTTCCTTGCTTTTGCATACTTTCTGTCAATAGCTGAAGATGAGCAATATCTTACATTCTGGCTGCATAGTGAGCCATTGATTTCACAACGCTGGGAGAATCCACCACTTACTATAGACTGGAGGCAACACGGCCTACTGCAAATGTAGCTTCTAACTAGCTTCCAAGTGACTGCAGTATCACAGTTATCTCTTCACCTCCATGTAGGCTTCAACACCTGCTTTTCCAGTTCTCTCAAAAGAGTTACTATTTAAATGGTGGAGTCTTCATTGCATAAATGTAATTAAAAAAAAAACAGCATAAGAGTTTCCTCACTAAGCTGACATCTATGTTGAAGTAGTTTTTTGAATATTAGAGGAAATTTAAGGAAAGAAAAAACAGTTTCGCATTTCCATCAAGATTTCCATTTCTGCCCTAACAGGCAGCCCTCCCTTTCCCCAGCCTTCAACCAGACCAAGGCTAAAGCTCATTTCTAGAACTTAAAGAACAAAAAGACTCAATCATCGCAACTAAAGCGGCTCTAATTATATAGACTGTACACTCACTCCAAGCTTCAAGCAACTAAGGAGCCATGTGTTGACAGACAATGCCCATTCTGACTTCTGCAGATGGAAAACAGCTCAGACACCATCAATAGCCTGGACTGAGTCCATAAATCCCATTAAGAAGTAAATTAGAACTGCATGCTTTGCTAGCCACAAATATGGATTTATTCAGCCATACGACATGCAAGTTACAACCCCAGATGACACCTTGAAGGAAAAGTAAGATTTAAGAAGTAGCATAATTCAATTTCAAAAGCATTCTTCAAAATACTATAAACAAAACCTAATGTGCTTGTAATGCAGACTCAAGCAGTTCTCCAAACTAAATTTGAAAGCAATAAAAAGCAGCTCTCTGTTAAAGTACTGCTACCTGACCATACAAAAACACACGGCTCTGCTCTCAGGCGGCTCTGACTTACAGCAGCACATCATTCACCTCTACTGAAAGAACGAGGTTGCTGGAACAAAATCGTAGCATTAAAGGAGAACAGCTCTGTTGAATAGATTCGTTGTGATAACGAAAGATACACCACAACAAAAGTCTCCGATTACCCGCATCGGTAACCGGCAATTCCACCACGCTACCTACCAGTGTCCGGCAACCAGCACCGGGCTAAAGCTGTGCTGCCGGCCTGCCAGGTCGGAGCTGCCACGGCCAGAAGAGCCGCCGTACTGCGGCAGCGGCTGCCCTCCCCCGCGGAGCCGCCACCCACCACAACTCCCCCACGTTTCCTGCATTAAGCGACGCCCACCGGACCCCCTCCGGCAGCTGCCAAGGCGCCCAGGCCTGGCAGGCGCCCCGGCCCCGCTGCCAGCCCCCTCCCAGGGCCCCGAGGGCCGGGCAGGGCCGCCCGGGCCGCCGCGCACTCACCAAGTGTAGATCTGCAGCTCGCTGGAGGGCACGTTGCCGCGGGAGAACTCGTCCATGCGGTGGTGCCGCCCGTTGTTGGTGGTGAAGACGCGAAGCAGCAGCGGACACGTCTGCGGGGCGGGACGAGGCTGAGGGGCCGCTCACCGGGCCCTGCCGCCCCCCCCGCCCCGCCGCGGGCCTCCCAGCGCCGCCACACCGCCCCCGCCCCCTTCCCTTCCCCGCTGCCCGCCCCGCCGCGCCCGGCAGCGGCGCCAGAGAACGCGCGGCGCCACCCCCGACACCTTCTCCCGGTCGATCGGCTTCTCCGGCTCCTTCTTAATCTCCTCCTGCGTAACGCGCGACTCCACCGCCATCTTGCCCCGCCGCACACACCGCCGGCGGCCCCGGATGTCCCGCCGCTCGCCTCAGCTCTCGCGAGAGGAGGGAGGGGGCGGCGCGAGCCGGCCGGAGCCCGGGAGCGGGGCTGGGGCGGCGGCCGGGAACGGGGCGGGCAGCTGTGCGCGCCGCGGGGGCTGAGGGGAAGGGTGGCCGGTGGCGAGCGACAGCGGCCCGCAGCCGCCCGCGGGAGGGGTGTTGGGGCCCGGGGCGCCGGCGGGGCCCGTATAGCCCGAGCCCCGTGTAGCAGACGCTTCGCTGGGGCTGGCAGCTGCCGTGCGGCGGGGCTGCCCGCAGGCTTTGCGTGGCTCCTCCGAAAACCTGTGAGGTGCCGGGCGGGCCCGGGCGGGGGGCGCTGCCGGGCGCCCGCTGGTAGCGCCGGATCGCCGCCTGGGCTTTTTAACACTGAGAAAAGCTTTTAATAAGCTACTGACAATCCCGCTGTCTCTCGGGGAAAAATAAACGCTTCTCTCCATATGGAGGCACGTTTAAACAGATGTGTAGTGTAGGTAAATAACGCAATCGAGCGCTGTAACTAGCAGCTGATCAAAATAAATTGGAAAGGGGTAAATCACATTTCGTTTCCCTTAATATTACATTCGGGGAAGTTCAGATGCACGTGCCTTCTGTTTACGGTCTTGTTTTTCCAAGAACAGGATCTTGCATTAGGTTAAATTCGAGCCTGTGGTTGTGCCTGACAAAACTCCGGGCTCCGTGCCCCTGGTGTGACATGGGTGCTGTTTGTTACCCGTGTTACAATGCTGGGGGGGTTGATAATTTGTTTTGAAAGAATTTATACTTACATTATTTCCTCAGGTGCTGTGGATTTATTTCAAGAGTAAAACAAAATCTATAAAATCATACAGAAATGCATGTGCTTGCAGGTGCAAAATAAGCAAATGCCGGAGGCCGGTGCTGGAAGGGAGCTCTGGCGGAGGCTGCCTGGCCCAAACTCCTGCTTGAGGTGGAATCAGCAAGAGCCAGTTGCTCAGGGCCAGATCTGAGTGGGTTTTGAGTATGTCCAAGGATGGAGACCTCTCTGGAAACCTGCTCCAGTGCTCGGTCACCCTCACAATTAAGGTGGGGGGGGGGTGGATGGGAAGAAAAAAAAAAAGTTGTTTTATTTTTCCTCTTCTATTTTACGTAAATTTCTGGTGTATTTGTATGTGCCCATTGCCTCTGGTCCTGTCACTGGGCACTGCTAAGAAACCTGACTTCTTCGCTGCCTTCCATCCAGAGTTTATACACAGCAATAGAAACCCCCTGAGCTGTCTCTCTGAAGGCTGAACAGTCGCAGCTCCCTCAGCCTGTCCTCGTATGTCAGATGTTCCCATCCCTTAACCATCCCCTTAAGCTCTACTTGATGCTGTATTATTATAGTGTTCCTATACTACTGCTATAAATTTTCTGTTGATGCTTGCAGCAGGGTACAGCACAAAGCTACATGCTGCATGAAGCATGAAGCTGCACCTCAGGGTCCACGTTCTGCAATGTACTTCTCTGAGTAAGGATAGTCAGGGTGAATTTACATCTGCATTGGTCTGCTTTCCCTAAGTCTAGTACCAGAGAAAAATAAATACACTAAATCCTGCACCATGAAAAAAGCATATGCTTGTTAAGGTGTTACAACTTGAAGTACCTGTGCTCTAAGGGTGGCGTTGCGGTTTTATTTCACATTTCCAAACAGTGTAGATAGATGTTTCCAATGTATTATTTATTAAAAAAATATGTAAAGGAGAAAAAAATTATTAAACTCTGTTCAGCTGTGAGGTTTCTGTACACCATAAAGCTGAAAAAGGGTTATGAGTCCATACTATAAAAAAAAGGAAAAAAAACTTCTGGCAGTCCACCTGTAATATCACCAGCAGCATCTGGTATAAAATATTGATTTATGGCACACCTAATACAAGATAAGAGAACCAACACCCTCAGCTTTTATTAACCTTCTGTTGTGGTAGCCTCAGCAGTATTGTACAATTTGTAATCTACGTTAAGTCATAGAATATCATCGTTTTATTACCAAAGGGAATGACTCAGCCTTGACGCCATTTGCAGGATTTGATTGCCCAGGCAACGATACAGTTTATTACACTGTTAATTATATCTGCCCTGATAATAAACGCTTTGGGATCGGTATGTGAACTGCCATTTCCAAAGCAAAGGAATTTATATCTAGATCAGGTATCATAAAGGAACAGCTGTAACAAATAAAGCACAGTTCTGTTACGAATCTAAGTACTTCCTTCTGCTATAACTTTGTAAGTGCTTTATTTACGTGAAAAATGACCTAGTGTGCTTGAGTATTAAGTAAATTAAAGCATGACTTAATTTTTTTCATGAACTGTATTAACAATCACTATTTTCAGTCTAAAAACTTTGGTTCTTCTGTTACATATTTGGAAGAGAAAGTTGAAAATTACTTGGAAGTGAAAATGCAGTTATGTGATCTGTGACCTGGACTGCAGGATGCAGGTTTTACTGGAGACTGTGCTGTCTGGTTAAACAGGGTATAACACAGTGAAACTGGATTCCCACTGGTTTGGGCTGAGGTCCCACGTGTACCCGAATTAGTCTAACCGGTCATGCTTGCCAAAGGAGGGGGCTTTAGGTCCCCGCTGCCTCTCCTGACTCTCAGTCATGTGAGGGCTTTTTCCCCTCCCTCCTGCCAGGTGTGGCCCTCACTAGATGCTTCCAAGAGTAAGTTAAGTTCCCTAACTTAACATAAAACTGTCCAGCCGGGGGCTGGTTTTCTAACATGTTTTATCACATGTGACACTTTCTCCACCAATTCCAGGATTGCTAGACCTGGTGCAAGGTGCGTAGTGGAAGTGCATGCCCAGGAGTAGCTGGGAGACGGAGGGAGAGAGTAGGGATGGAATAGGGTCTGTCCTTCACTGGTGGTGAGATGGTCGATTGCTTCACTCTCCCTTCACATTTTCTTAGGTGTTGGGAGGTGGGGGGTTCCCTGTACTTCTAAGGGACACCCTGTTCTGTGCGAACAGTGCCTATATGTGCAAACATGTATATATAGCGTATGCCGTAAAGAAAATGAAAGCTCCTCACTGAAGTAGTGAAGCAGAGTAACACTGTATGTACAAGAAAGTCTCTAGCCTTTGTTGTTGGAAAGGAGATACCTGGAATACGAATCAAACATTTTCAGATAGGAATGCCTGTAGAGAACTGAGACAAGTGGTCTCAGAAATGTGAATTGCCTCTTTAAGAACTGTTAACACACATTCCTATTTAAGTGGTTATTTAAATAGTGAACTTCTAATTGTTTGTTGGAGCATCTAGGAAAGGTATGAATGAGATGGTGTGTTGGTGCCACTGGTATATGGGACTGGGCAAAGCTGACACAGCCATTTGCAGAAGAGCACTGTGGGTCTACGAAACACCGTATGTAAATTGTGATTGAAAGGGAAAAATAAAAGGAGCAGTTGATATTGGGTGACTTAAAACTTTCTAGGCAGAACAAAGAAGAAGATAGTAAATAAAAAGCGTCCTTGGGAATATACAGAAAGGAAGGGCACAACTGGGCCTGGGATGTTAGCCACTGAGGTAAACCTCCAAGACACTAGAAACACGGTAGCAGATGACCAGAACAAGGAACTCCAAACATTTCAGACCCGTGTGTATATCGAATCTCAGTTCAAAGAAGCTGAACTTGCCTCACCCACTGCAGCATGCTGTTTGCAGGTTCCCAGGGCTCCCAGGACTTCTGGCTTATTTGCTGCATTTGCGAGTTCTTCCTAACGAGGACTACATACCACTTCTTACCTTTTCATGGTTGTACGTGTGTCCCATAAAGCTTGTTTGACAGAGGACTTGGTCTTTATCTTGATAGCGGAAGGTTCACCTACCCTGTTCTGGCAACCGCGCAATCATCTTTTCAAACATCTTTACAATCCACTGAGCGAGCAAAGTCTCAAGTTTGATGGAACTTCTGCCACAAACTGGCTTTAACTGGTGGTGAAAGAACACGGTCAAATTTTCTTTGCAAGTATGGTTGCTGGTATTTCCTGCATTTTGTGTCATGATAGCATCACAGATACATTTTGCATTCAGAATGCTCTGTGTGCGGTAGATTTCATTGCAGCCTGTTAATTTCCTGTGTTTTCTACCAAAGTTAGTGTGGATTTCAAGAAGCCTGTAGCGCTGCTAGAAAATCATACTGTTTTCATTTAAGCTTCAGTTCTTGTTCGCAGTCCTATTTTGAATTGATATGATTTGGGCTCACAAAATACACCATAACTGATGGGCTTCTGTGGCCCTGTTCAACTTGCACGTGAGCCAGCAGGTGAGTGAGCCCGTCTGGTAAGGACTAGCCGGAGTGGGCTGTTCATTTGCAATGTACAAAAGGACTTTGTCACTCTGTGTGTAAAGCATGTGGAGACTCCAAGGCAGTGTTCTAATTCAGGAGCACCAAGGCTTAGCTGCCTGGGAGGAATCTATACTTGTGTATAGATTACATATATGACCACAAGTTAACAAAATCTCTTTGAAGATGATTTACTATTATACAATATTGCAAAATTATTAAACTGTTACTGTGACAGTAGCGCTGGTCAGTCTGCACAGCCTTGTGTACACTCTAGGGACACAGGCGTCCCTGTGTTGCAACACATGAGGCAAGGCAGAGCCACTGTTGTGCCTTGTAAACAAGCTGCCTCACACTTGCCAGTGTAAGACCTTGTTTAAAGCTGTTTGTGATGTTGCCAGATGTTATAATTCTGCCGTTCAGATTGAACAATTCCACATTAGGTGTTTCCTGAAAGAGCATCCTCAGGATGATGGTTTTTTTTCAGTTTCAGAAAAAATGTTTCCAAGAATAATAATCATTAGGCAAATGAGCATTATCACTCATATTTATATTTTTTGTTCATTTTAAATACCTACAGCAGTTTGTCTAAAAACCTGCAGTATCCACATACTTTTGAGAAAGAAACACAGTTTGGCAGAGATGCTTAATCCTGTGTCAGAAATGTCCTCATAAAGCAAATATGTTTCACTGAACTATAATTTTTTAAAAAATGTGTGATTTATCCATAGTCAGCTGAGATGAACTGATATTGAGCAGCTAAATTGTACCTGATGCGCCTGGGTGTGTGAGGGATTCAGAAGGATGTCCACAGTGCTCCTGTGCTCTGTGACAGGCCTGGGCAGGGGAACTGGGAACAGTGGGGTTCTTCCTTTTTTTTCCTTAGGGTGCTGCTCCCCGCAGTGGGCACCAGTAAGGGATGCAGGATGTGATCCTGCCTGCATCCCCTGAGGGGTGTGAGGAGGGAGGTGGAGAGCAGCTCCACAGCACTTCAGGCCAACCCAGCGCAAAACTGTTTGCAATCTAAATCAACAGGAGAGTATGTGTTATGCAAGAGAAGTCCAACAAAAATGGTAAAGACTGCTTGAGTTTCACCTGGAAGAGACCAGAACAAACTGGAACTTGTAATTGTCAGCAGAAGAAGACAGAATTCAGATATAAGTAAGGAAAAAGTCCTGGCCTGTCATGTCGAGTTATTTTTTTTGTCTACACAAATACACATGAAGGTGTGATGGTGAGATGTACTAAATATTCCTCAGTTTCAAAATACAAAATTAAGGGAGAAATATTGCCAGAACCTAAACCTGGATTTCATTAAAAGTTGTTGTCATTTCTCTATAAAATACGTCTGCTACAATGTTCCAGAAATGTTAGACACACAATAGAGTAATAAACTGCTTTTATAACTTGGGTAATACTCTACCATAGATTCTTGATTTCCCCCCTACTGTTTGTATGAAATTACCTCAGTACAGAAACGTTCGTACAATGTAAGGAAGGAATAAATGGGTTGTCATTGCAATAACTGGAAATCTAAAAAATTGTGTACAAGATGTGTTTTATAGACAGGACAACCCACATCTGTAACTCACTGTAAATAGTTAAGTCAGCAGCATGGGCCCCTGCCTGCACTCCCTTGTAGCTGTGTTTCCCAGTTTTCCTTCACTGGGGCAGCTCCACTGTTGGAAGCAGCGGTGGGAAATGCAGTGTGAAGTTTTTTTCTGTTGCTGGTACTTTTCCCAGTTGCTGGTGTTGCTGCCACCCATTGAGCTAACCAGTCTGCCCTGGGAACACAGAGGCTGCCTGACCTGCAGCCCCGGCACCAGCTGCTCTGCGGGCAACAGCACTATCCTCCAAACACACTGCGTGGCAAAGCATATCCCCTCGCAACGGCATCATCTGGAGGAGATGTCCTTAATATTGTCTTCCACATTTCCTGTGGAGACAAATCCCTTCTCTGGCTGTTTCCTGGATTAACATGATCCCATCCTTGAATGTGACACAAAAGTCTGAGGAGGGGGTGAGTGTCTCCGTCAGATAGACAGTCCTGCTCATGCCTTGGTGGGAACATTTCCATGAATAAGCATTAACAGATTAGGTTGATGGTTATTCCAGTATCTTCCCCCAAATATCTGTTCTTTTCCCTTCCTGTGAAAGAATAATATTAAAAGACTCAAGCTTTTTTTCCTAAAGTAGAAAATTCCAAGAGATCTGACTGAGTACACCAAAGTACATATATTTTATACACAGCTCCCTGGCTATGCTTCTCTTCAGCTTGCCATACATCTCCAGAAGTTTCCAGTTTGCAGCACACACAGTTACTATCGAAAATAGTAGGTGGATCAAGATGCATCCTGCACACCCAGAACAGATAATTCCTTCTCTGTTTTCTGCCCCAGGATGACGGACCTTAACAGAAAGAATCTCCTCGTGTCTGTGGCATTTCACACTGATTCTTTAATGACAACGGAGCTGTTGATAAATAAATCCCCTCTGGTCAGCCACAGTAAGAGGCATGTTTTATTTGGCTTTGTTCTGGGCCTCACAAAGCCTCACAGAAGGTTTATGAGAACAGCACATATCCTTCACGGCAGAGGTTGATGTCGTGTAAGCCATTACATGTGTCCTGCCTCCAGAAGCATCATCATAAAGAGTCAAGCAAAACTTTTCCCCAGAGTAAGTAGTTCCATGTGGCAAGCCTTGTCAAGCACAAAGGAAAGCCTCAGCACCCCGAGACAGCTCAGCTAAATTGCAGAAATATCTTTTGTGGCTCAACATGCAGGTCAGAAAACACTGTTCTGTAACTTTTTCTTTCGTTTGTTTGTTTTGTTTTGTTTTGTTTTTCCCTAAGTGGCCATGCCACATATGACCATAATGTTCTGGCTGCAATAAATTACTTGCAACATTTTGAGTAGTGTAGGATAAAACCAAATTGTTTTCTGAATGCTGTGTGGTATGTATTGCAATATCAATTAACTCCATGTTTTTTTTAAAGAAGGGAGATAGATGTCCATCACTGGGAATTTACAATATGTGAACTTTGAGTCCAGAATGGATTCTGACAGCTTGGTTACCATAAGCTCCTCAGAGACACAAAGCTTAGTGGAAACATTGACATAATCTTCACGACAGTGGTGGGAATAGTGCCAGTAAAACAGAATATCCTGTAGGCATAATGTAAGGCAGAATCACTTAAGCTCCCCAGATCACAATAGCTTCGAAAGAGAAGTTGATAGAAAATTTGTGCATGCCTATTTCTTTGACTAAGAAAGAATAATCTCTGAATGTACCACTGACTATTATTATCAGCTGTACTATATTCCAATTTGCACATGGCAAAAGACAGTGGGAAATTTAAAGGACGTTTTGTTGCAAATGTGTGAAGTCTTGCTGCAGAGCAATGGAGACATGTTGGGCTTGTTGATGAGCCACAGTAAGTGCATGGACAGAGGTGCACACTGCAGCCAGGGTGCTGGTGGGAAGTCACTGTTTTTACATTTCTTGCTGTTCCTTCCCTGCCAGGTCTCTTGGCAGAGCCGGTCATGATGAGCTCTCCACAAACTTACTACAATGAAACACGTTAGCAAAGGCTTCATACCCACATTGCTTACAATGGTCTCCTTGCTCTTGCTTGGAATGGGCGAGGAAGGGTTCACACAAGTAGCTGTGCTGGTACATCAGGGGGCCAGAGGGGATGATGATAAAAGGTATCCTAACCTCTTGCAGTGGTTCAGCTGGAGTCAGAAAATTGTATCTGTCCATAACCTGGTGCTTTCAAATGACAAGCTGCATGATGTGACATTTTATGTGATAGCATGACAGACTGTGACATTTCAGATTGCTGTGTGCAGTGCTCTTTGTGTTCACTATATGTATAAAAAAGTGCAGCACTCCAAAAACTAAGTGCATGCCTCACAGAACTGCTGAGGGAAAATTCTTGTAAATGAAGAAAGGGGCAGGAAAGAAAGAAACTGTTTAAAAAGAAGTGGATTGGGGGAAAAAAAGACCTTAGGTTGACACTACTTCACAGTCAGCCTTATGCTTTGTTACAAAGCTAAGAATTATTCAGATTCATTTCCATAAAGCTTCAGGGCATCGAAGAGCAGGAGAAATGGCTCTTCTACACGACATAGATTAGATTTGCTTAATATAAAGGAAGATAAAATGAGCTGTGGTGTGTTATTTGGGCTTGAGGAATGCAAAGCCATAATCATAATAATTACCAGATGATATACCAATCTGATGCAAGTGTTCAGATTTTTGAAAGACCATTATCACTTAATGTTAACTTTAAAAAAGAGATCTGAGATTTTTCAATTAGACAAATACTAGAATAAGAGACACATTATATGAAAGGAGGTGAAACTCTCAAATACAAGGATTACAAAAATTCTATTACTAGAGGTACACATAGACTCCCTGCCTGTTAGAGATGAACAATTAGCTAAACAAGAAGGTTTGAAAATATAAAAGTGAAATATTAAGAGCACAGAGCAGTTATTGCTAAATTATTACAAATTCTGATGTATGGGCTAGATCTTAAAATGCTGTTAAAGAACAGCAGTCCGGCTGCTTGTCTCAGACTGGCTTCACCCCCAAAAAAATGGAGCTACTGCCCAAGCATGCTTCAGCCAGTACCATGAATGAGATTCAGAAAGAAAGGATGTTAGCCAAGACCAAAGATGAAATGATACACTGTAGAAGTTATTAATTGGTTTCTGATCAGAAACCATGACGACTAGTCAGAATGAGAGATTCATGAGCATTCATCCATCTTGGGCCACAAATGAAGCAGGAAGGTTTGTGTATTTGTGCTACCATATCTTGTAGTTCTTCTTTGAACTATGGCCAATGGATGCAAATGGTTTGGTATATGAAGGCATTACACATTTTTCATAAATTCATGTTTAGATGGCAGATGAAATCTTCGGTCAGCCATGGAGAAGTTCTTGCTCTAGTTGCACTCAGGGATGCCTGGATTTGGATGAACACTTTTTCATCCCACATTCTTTGAGCATCTTTTCTTAACTTTGTAATTTTTGGTGCTATCAGTGGTGGAAGGCCACCAAGAATGGGCTGTGCACCTGCTTCTGGTGGCTTTGCAGTTCATCCTCCTGCTCTCAGCAGGATGTGAGTTTAGCTCTGCGCACACACTGGATGCTGCCAGGTGAACTGCAGGAGATTTTACAGTTTCTTCAGGCTGCTTGAATGAGTCCTGGCTTCTTGCTAGGACAGCAATCCCATGATCCTGGCCATCAGGATCAGCGTTGTGATGGCTTTATCAGAGACTATCTGGCAGAGATAATAGATGGTAAAAGGTATTTGAAAGCAGCTTGTCCTTGATAGGATTGAAAACTCTCAGGTGCAAGTGTTATTGGTCCTACCTGTGTCACTGACGGAGCATGAGCAAGCTGCGGGGACACTGCTGAAATGTAGGAAATCGTACCTCGTGCACACTATTTCCTGGCCCAGCTAGGAGCAAAGCCAAAGCTAGGACAAACAGCAATGCAGTCTTTTACTAACATCATAGCTTTTAAAAGATGACTCCCAGAAAAGATGAATCCTGCTTTCCTGACTGTAACAATGCATATTTAATCCCGAACTACCTTTTCTTGTTGTCGAAGTATAAACAAGCCCGCTGACTTTTTGGGAAGGAGCGTGCAGAATGCCAGGCACTCTGCTTGATGGACATGCAAAAACCTCCGCTTGCTGGAGAGCTGCAGCAGAGGAGGGGGGAGACAGTCACGGCACAGGCGGGGTGTCCCTGTGCAGGGAATGTGGCCTTGGCAGCTCCCCTGGGAGTGTGCTAAGTGGCGCCAAGGCATGCGCCTGTCCTGCCACACCAGCAATGCCATAGGGGACAAACTGGGACGGTAAGCTCCCCTCCCTGAATAGACAGTTCAGCTCCTGTGCTGTCTTCATTCAAGTAAATAACACGTTTCCCCCTCAAGTTATTTTGTATTTCCCCAAAGGGTTCTTAAAATAACCATGACACAAAGTGCAAAGGAAAAACTGCTGGAATTCGGTCCTGCTGAGGGTAAAGTAACAATATGAAGGATATGAGGCAAGGTACCATTTCATTGTGCTTTATTAGTGCTTGTAATTTCCATCTCATCGCTTTCAAGGCCTCTGCTGGTAATATTTCCTTCTTCTAAGAATAGACCTTAAAGGTATTTTAAGAATCCTAGTTGCCGTGCAATTTAATAGTGTAACACTTTGTTCTGAGTAAAAAGATTTGCTTGTTTTGAGCAGTAACAGCATTTTGCATGCAAAAAAAGGGGGATGGGGAATGTTTTATTGCCAGCACTTTTCCTTACAGGGGGATGAATCACTTACATTCTTGGCAACCAGACTCAAATTCACAAGAATGCTCAGTTTGATCAACTTCCTTCAAAACACTAAGCTCAAAGTAAAGAGGAAAAGAGAGAGAAAGAAACTTGGATGGGCTTGGATGCGGAAGACATTACAAGATGGACACCCAAGCAGGAAGACAATAAATCTAGTGTACAAATTGTTTTGCCCAAAGCAAGTTGCTGACTTGGTGTTACAGAAGGGTCCAGTCTAAATTAAGAGAATACTGGAAGGGGGCAAAAAAAAATACAAGGAGGAAAAGAGCCAGAGAAAAGAAAGAAAGCCCCGCAGATCTGGCAGACATGGTGGATGTTGTGTCAAACATTAGTTTATTCGCTAACAAAACAATGTGAATTTCCAAGAAAAATTACCGCCCTTCCCTTTAGAATGGAAGATTGTGCCGAGAAACAAACTATGAGAATACAGTTAAGTTAGGTGTGAGGCAACTGCCCATGTTCAGGCTGTGGTTTCACACGCGAAAGGCTGAGGGTCGTGGGTGGCCGCCTTCGGCAGCAGCGTGGGGTGAACCAAGCTGTCCCCTGGTTGCTCTCTCCACCTGTGCAGCAGGTTCTAGGTCACCCTGTGGTCATGCAAACAGCTGATTTCTCCCCACTTTTCAACAGCTGTGCATTGGTATGAAAGCATGACTGTGAGGAGTGGTGGAAGACAAGGAGATAAGTACTGCTCCTCAAAATTACATGTTTCTTTTCGTGTACCTCACTTGGTACCTTTTGATTTCTCCCCACTTTTCACCCCAGTGCTTTGCCACCCTACACCTGCCGGCAGCACTGGGGCTGCAGCCCCACATAGGGCAGCAGCATCTGAGGATGCTTAAGATATGCATGAGTGTGTCATGCCCTGCAGCCAGCATAGGGCTGCTGTGCTTCTGTCCAGGGTGTCCCCCACAAAATGTATGTTCACTTTGTGAGCCCGATATGGGGAATAAAAAATAATTGGGGAAGAATGAGAAGGTAGAGGCTCAGGAGGGCTGGACCAGGCCACAGACGATGAGCACAACTTGAAGGAGGACCGAAGATACTGCAGCAATGTTGGTGTCTATTGCTCTGGGCTTCACACAATTGCTGTTGTGTGTCTTCAGGGTCGTAGTTTCAGTGTGTTGCCTGCTTCTGTCATGCTCTGCAGTGCCCATGCAGTAAACCCAGTACTTCGCTCTGATTCTGTAATCAGATAATTGCTTATATGCAGTAAATCCCACACTTGTGGGACACTGAGAATTTACCGTGTATTCACCAAACAACCACATTCCATCCATAGAATAAGCTCACCGCTTCCTTGTCTGGTTTCCTGCATGCAGATTGTACAATAGGTCAGCACAGGTCTTGGGGATATGTCCAGGTTTTCCACGTGTGTAGCCTTCCTATCCAAGCTACAGTACAGACAATCCTCAAAAATATGTGCAGGCAATTTTTCTGGGCAGAAAAAGAAAAAGGCATCTAGTGAATCTGGACACAGGATAGCCTCAAGTTAGAGCCTCCAGCACAAGAAGAAACACTGAATGAAGCTCCCAAGGAGAAATGTGTGGAATCCTTGCACTGGGGTTTTTAAGACTACACAAAAATCTGCCATAGTGAAGAGGGACAGCCTAAACTAGATCCTTCCCGGCCTTACATTCCTGTGATTCCCTGTAAGGAAGGACTGATTTGACTCTCCCTGGCATGAATAATGGCAAGCACAGTCTGTTCTCTCTGCAACCTGCTCTGTCTTTCTCCAGCCTCTTGTCAGCACCAGCATGAAACCCAGGACAGACACTACTCCCAGCCCAACAGGGGTGGGCACTGAGAGAAGGGAGATTTGTATGCAATGAATCTGTGTATTCATGCACAAGTGAAATTGTGGTGGCAGTGGTGTTCTCTCATAGTAATGCAGAGCAAGACGGAAATGCGATGAAGGGGGTTTTTTTCAGCATTAAAATAGGCAGAACAAGAGCCAGTTGTTGTTTTGGGAAAAAGGAAAGCAGTTGCTGTCAAAACGTTTCACCGACTTGGCAAAAATGCCAAGCTGGCCCTGCCTACAGCATACATGGACTTCAAAGGGCTTATCTTGAATAAGGATTAGAGGGAGCCAGATCACTGCTTCCTACGTGTATTCAGCTGAGGTTAAATGATATGCAAGGCTATACCCCAAGGGTGTGTTTTCCTCCTGATGCCAGCCAAGTTGCTGACACCTCTGCCTGCAGGTTTGTGGGATCAGTCTTGTTTTAGCTGTGTACACCCAGAAAGAGCTAAGTTCTGACCCAACACCAGGAAGAATGGGTCACACTCTTGCAACTGGTCACTTCAGGAGTGCTGCTCCACAGTAGGAATGCTCTAAAACAAATGGTCAGGCCACTGCTCCAGCGGTGAGCCCGTCACTCAGGAGGGGCGTGGGGTTCTCAAACAGGATGCAGGCTGAATAGCCCTCCATTCCTGAAGAGGGTGGTCCCCGAAGGTCAGGGCTCTGCCTTCAATGGTGTGGCAGTGTGAGAGGAAACTGCCTCAGAGGGTGCTTTCATAAATTCAGCCTGTTGTATTCTGGGTTCCCAAGTGTTAGTCATCAAAACGGTGAATAGGAGAATAAGGTTAGGAAAAGAACAATTCTCCAGCTGAATTTTCATTACAGGGTGAATAGGGGTCTTCCTCCCCCCACCCTGCTTTGCTTCCAGACAAAGGGCTTTGCATCCCACATAGGAGTTCTCTTTTCTGCCTGGGAGACACATATGAACGTAGGTGATACAAACCTGGTAGGGCCCAGCTCATGGAACCACAGAATACCTCTCAGGTGGGACGGGACCTCTCGAGGTGATCTAGTGCAAAACCCTGCTGAAGCAGGGTCAGCTAGAGCAGGTTGTCCAGGACCATGTGCTGTCAGGCTTTGCATATCTCCACAGATGGAGGCTCCACAGCCTCTCTGGGCAACCTGCTCCTGTTCTGAACAGACAGGTAGTGGCCAAAGACCTGAGGTCGGTATAGATCATTCCGGCACTTTTCACCTTCATGGTAAATTATTAAATAAAAACACAACCTTAATAAATGTATTTGATATTCACTAACTGACTCTGGTTGTGGTGAGACAGGGTGTAACAATGTGAGTCAAGGCTGATCCATACTTTACCCAGCTGCATAATTATGAAGAAGAAAAAAAAAAACCACCCAAAACCAAAGAAAAAAACAGTCAAAGAGATGGTTGGGTACAACATGGGAATGACACACTGTGGCCCCATGGGAATGCTCCTGGTTCAGGACAAAGGCAGCCATTACCCCAGTCAATGCTGTGCTAATTTAGTGAAACGAGGGCCAAGGGCCTCTGAACCTATTACAACAATAAATCCAGAAAAACAATGGAGATTTTTCATCCTTTAAGACACAAAGGGTTCTCTGAGAACATTAGTTCCTTAAGCTCCAGAAGGTGAGAGAATAGACAGGGCTGTGCTTTCTGTTCCCATGCTTCCAAGCCAGCACTTTGCCCTGACCATCACTGCTACCAGGACATCTTCTCAGCTCTGGCAGGAAATCTTATCTAAAATCTCAATTAAGGAACATTTAGGCTATCCAAGGCAGTTTTATGTTGCTCAAGCTGAAGTTGCTGAAATGTTTTAATTAGCAAGCAAACACAGTCTGTCTCTTTCCTCTGTGTGATGCACAGAAGTCTGTCTGCTTCCTCCTCATGTACTGTACAGCATGTCTAAGCCACTGGCTACTATAATTGTGACGGGGTAAGCATTTCTATGGCACTATAAAGGTGAACTGAGTGCTCTGCAAATACAAACCCACTCATCTTGTTCCCAAAGAATTCAGAGTCAAACATGGTCAAGAAAAAACACGGGGCAATTGTCTCAAGGGAAAAAATGGATCCTGCAGAGACCAAGAATCACCAGGGCAGGAGGTCTGAAGGACAGCTCTGGAGAGGGGAAGTCCCTGGCTGAATGACTGGATGCCACTCAGAAACACTGGGGTTTCTTGCCTAATCTGCCACGGACCTCAGAGATGACCTTCAGGAGTCAAGGAATTTGTGCATGAGTTCTTCTCCTGTAAAACTGGTAATACTCCAACTCATGCAGCTACCAAAATAAAGGCAGGCTACAGAACAGAAACGGGGAGGACATGAGGTATTGAGGCAGGAAAGTGTTGGGAGGCACATGGGAAGCAAGAGAGAGAGAACAGAGGAAAATGAGAAAAAACCTCCAAAGAGTGAAGAGGCAGGGAGCCAATGACAAGATTAAGAGACAAAATAGCATCCTTCAGGTGTGGGGGAGGAGAACGTAAATTAACAACCTTTTGGTTAGGCTAAAGGCAGTACAGAAGAGCCTGAAGAGTAGCTGTCAGCAATTTACAGTAGCTGAAGCAGGTAATGGCCAGATCATAGAGAAGAACTGTAGTCATGGTGATAGAAAAGCAAAGACCACTTTAAAAAGACAACAACACTGAGAAACAAAAAGCTTCAAATCAGGCCATTAATGAGAGACCAGTTTTATGAAATAAAATGAAAGAAGAGAAAAAACCTCCTCAAACCCAGAAAAAATAGAGGAAGTACTGAAAGCAGATTTAGAGAGAATTGATACTTTTATATTGAAAAAAAATCTATTTGAGGCAGAAGGAGCATGTAATAGCACCAAGGACTTCAGGAGACGAAATTTAAAATCCCACAGGGATATGAAATAGGACAGTCTAGTGGGGAAAATAATTTCCCCACTACAAAGGTGCAGGCAAAAATGATCGTGTGTGTGGAGGAGGGTGGAATGATCAGCAGTGCTGTGTTTCAGAGGCTACCAGACAAACAACTCCAGCTACACCAGTACTAATGTTTGGTGTCACCCACTCTGTGCACACACCTTCTCTCATTTGCCCAGATGAGGATTTACTATGATGTTTCAAATGGACAAAAAGTGAAGAACAGCAATAACTGAAATTCCAAGTGGCCAAGAAAACAGTCATTGCACACTGTCTTTGCCTGTGTTTCACAACATTGCATAAGGCTTCTTAAAAAGTAACTTCTGAATTTGCACACCTATCTCACTATGTATGCTGGGGATAGCTAAACAGACCTGGTGTGCTAGATATTCATGACAGCCTGAGGCTGCCTGCTTGCTACATACACACCAAGGGGTTGGCACTGTGGAGAGCATTAGAGCTTATGGAGTTATATGTGATTGTAAGAGAAGTGGAAGGTAGATGGAAAAGCAATTAGACTGATTTTGTTAGGCTAAAGGGAGTACAAAGGAGCATGGAGAGTAACTGTAAATAAACTACAGTACCTGAAGCAAGAAGTGGCCAGAGCACAGAGGAGATTTGTAGTCATGGTGATAGAAAAGCAAGGGCCATTGAGGTGTTTTGCATGCTGTCATGAGATGCTGCTTTAAAACAATCGGTTGTGACTTCTGTGTCTCTGTTCACTTTGATTTATGGTATCATAATATGACTAGTCATGTGTTTATCACATTCCAAGACTTATAGAAGACTTTACTCCTTTAAGTTACAGACTCAGAATGTTGATTCTCATTATAACCAAATCCTGTATTTTAATTATTTGCAAATCACATATTATCCAATCTGCAGTTTTAGTGACTAGTGATGAATAAAAGCTGCCCCTGACATTCAGAGCCTTTTTTCTTTAATTATAGAGTTGAGATTTTATGAGCTCTTGCACAGTATGCAAAGGTAACATACAGCAAAGACTGAAAGAAAATAGCTAAAAAATCAGACTATGTTTAGGACTGCTTTGGAGCTTTTTAGATGAGCAAATGTGTATTCCCGAAGTGAGCTAAAAGCAGTGGCTGGTGTGGGAAGATCAAAATAGATGTAGGTTGAAAGACTGTGTGGAAGACCAGGAGACATGCAGTGATAATGATAGTCATCAAATGGGAACATGTGGTGGTGAAGCAATTTTAGAATGGAAAGTCTTTCAGTTTGGATGCTGTTTTCCTGTTACAATATTCTATGATGATGCTCTAGAAGAGCATTATGGAGAGTTGGGGGATTTTTCACAGTCCTCTGCTGCGGTGGGTTGATCCTGGCTGGATGCCAGATGCCCACCAAAGCCACTTTATTGCTCCCCTTCTCAGGTGGACAAGGGGGAGAAAATATAACAAAAGGCCAAGATAAAGACAGGGACATCACTCACCAATTACCGTCATGGGCAAAACTCAACTTGGGGAAAAATTAATTTAATTTAATAACGATCAAATCAAAGTTGGATAATGAGAAATAAAACCTAAATTTGAGAACACCTTCCTCCCATACCTCCCTTCTTCCCAGGCTTAACTTCACTCCTGATTTTCTCTCCTTTCTCCCCACCAGCAGCACAGGGGGACAGGGAAAAAGGGGGCTGTGGTCAGTCAATCACCCATTGTCCCTGCTGCTTCTGCCCCCTCAGGGGGAGGGTCCTCACCCTCTGCCCCTGTTCCAGCCTGGAGTCCCTCCCACAGGAGACAGTTCTCCACAAACTTCTCCAATGTGAGTCCTTGCCACAGGCTAGAGTTTTCCATGAACTCCTCCAGTATGGGTGCCTTCCACAGGTTGTGGTCCTTCAGGCACAGGCTGCTCCAGCGTGGGCCCCTGTGGGGTCACCAGTCCTGCCAGCAAATCTGCTCCAGCCTGGGCTCCTCTCCATGGGGCCACAGGCCGTGCCAGGAGCCAGCTCCAGCATGGGCTGCTCACAGGGTCAAGCCTCCTTTGGGCACCCACCTGCTCCGGCCTGGTGTCCTCTATGGGCTGCAGGTGGATATTTGCTCCACTGTGGACCTCCATGGGCTGCAGGTAGATATCTGCTCCACCGTTAACCTCCATCGGCTAGGGCGACAGCCTGCCTCACTAGAGCACCTCCTGCCCTTCCTTCTGCACTGACCTAGGTGTCTGCAGAGTTATTTCTCTCACATATTCCCACTCCTTTCCCTGGCTGCAGTTGATCTTGCACAGTAACTTTTACCCCTTCTTAAACATGTTATTCCAGAGATGCTACCACCATCATTGATGGGCTTGTCCTTGGCCAGCAGTGGGCCTGTCCTGGAGCTGGCTGGCATTGGCCCCATCGGACATGGGGGAAGCTTCTGGCAGCTTCTCACAGAAGCCACCCCTGTACCCACCCCGCTACCAAAACCTTGCTACAGAAACCAATACACGTACCCAGGTGTCTCTCAGAGTTTTCCCTAACAAATTCTTAGGGGCTGTAATCCTGAATCTGAATTCCATAAAATTTTATCTTTAAAATGGACATGTAGCGCATACAGATGACAAGTCCAAACATAGAATTTCCTGTTGCAAAGGCCAGGCAATAGCTACCCCCATCCTTCTGTCTTGTTTGTGATTACACCAACTGATCTATAGGATTCAGGCCAAGTTATTTTATTTATGCAAGTCACTCATGTCATAGATAATAGTAGATACCTTCTCTCAGTTTTCTAGTGTCTTTCTTTGCTGATAAAGCAAACAAGTGCAAAGCACACAGGATCTCAGCTCCCACAGTACACAGAGGTGTGACTCTAGTTTTTCCTCTGCTCAGTATCTGTCTCTCTCCCCCAACAAAACATGTGAGGTTTGTTGACTGGAGCTTCTTATGCTGCTTTGAGATGCCTTGCCAAGTTATATGTTATCCCACTTCCTTCCTGCGGGCAATCCAAACAGTGGAGGCTTCCCCTGGAGCCCTGCCCCTTACAACTGTACCACGCAACTGCTGAGCCCTCTCTCAGGCCCTCTCTTGCACCGCTAGAAGCCTGGTGGATGAGTGCTGGGCTCAGCAGGGGCCCTGAGAATGGGCCACTTCTGCGGCAGACCTTGAACAGGAGAGTGCTGCAGCCCCACGGCGCTCCGAGCTCAGGAGATGCTGTGAGCCAGAGGCTGCTGCCTCGCCCTGCTGCGCCGCAGGGCAGCTCAGCGCCGTCTTGCAGATGTGGCAGGTATGCCAACATCAGGCCGGCTCAATTGGCACAGTCACCATGAAAAGCCAGTTTATTTAGGAAAATGAGACACAGCAACAGGCTTACAGCACCACTGGAAAATTACTGTGTGTCAAAGAGAGGTTAAGCAGCGAGGATCTGAATTTTGCAGACAACCTAGAGCAAAACCTCAGTCTTACAGGTTTCCCCTCGAGCTTTATGTCCAGGCAATAGCCTGGAACTGAGAAACCGGGCATCCCCTCTTACTCTTCATGTTTTTCATCTTTTTATTATTTATTTTTTCCTGACAGTATGATCTAGTTGCTGATCCTGATTCAGGAGATGAAGGTTCTTGTCCTGGCTTTGCCGTTGAATTGCTGTGTTCCTTGTGAACATTCATGCAGCCTAGCTATGTTTCTCCATTCAACTTCTCTGTCCGTCTTACCTGTAGAGATGTCATCTCTTCTCTGAAGAAGTGGTGCCTTAGTATGTTGTTTGGGCTTTTTTTTGAGAGCAATTTCAGCCTTCTAGTGCACCATCACATATAGCAAGATTAACTGGTATTTGCCCCATGCTTCTCTGAAATGTTCTCATTTAGTAGCTGTTCCACACATGCATTGCCTTGCGTTAGCATGGTCTTCTGTTTCTTTTTTCAATTTACGGTCACTTCTGTTACCTACTTCCTGCACTCTTGGATATAAAAGCAGATCTTTTAAAAACAGAGGTGTAAATATTTTTTTTAAAAAAAGCTCACCACTTCTGTCTATAGCTGACATCTATCCCTGTTTCCACTGTGGTCTTGTTCAGTGTATCTGGAATATATGAATGCACATAGCTCAATCTCTTACAGTTTGACTTCCACATTTTGTATTGGCTCATGCTTTTTTCCTTGTGTATGACTGATGTCAGTCTGCGATCTGTCTAGTTATCTTCCTCTGCACTATTTGTCCTTTTCTTATCTGTGCTTGTACTTCCCTGCCCATCTGTACTACTATTTTAATTGTCTTTGAATACACATTTATAGTACTTCTGAACACATGCCAGTGCCCATTTTTCTATCCCATCCCTTCCTTTAGTCTGTTCCATGTCTAGTTTTCCCTCAGAATTTAATCAGTTGAAATTTGTTGCTTTTTTGGGGGGGGTGGTTTTGGTTTTTTTTTTTCGTTTGGAGCTGCTTTAGTCATAATAACAAGGCTTACAGGGAAAGATCCAAGTCTTTTTGAAAGATCTGATCCAAAGCCCATTACCATGGTCACTATTTTTTTTTATAATCTTCCAGCTATAATTCCCTGCTTTTACAGACTCTGGCAGATCCAACAACATCTCAGAAGAGGAATGGTTTCCTCTGAGTCCCACATCTAGCCCAAACCACACAGAGTATTGGGAACTCAAAATGTGTTCACATGTTACTCAATCTGACACTTTCTTGTCCTTGCCTGAAGTATCGCTTTTCCTTGTATCACTTTTGATAATGCAGCCAATTAAAAGTGCTAACTTCTGACTCAATTCTACCCTTTAGCTGGAGAAGAACCATTTATGTGCTTGTAAGCTGAGATGATTACAGCCTTCTAGTTTTATTTTCCAAGGATACTGAACTGCTAGCCCTCACTGTTGAAATTCTTTGTTAGGGCATTTATTCTCTCTAGCCCTATCTTCTTGTCCTTCCTTAGGACAACAAGGATCTTGGTAAGTTTCTAAGATGTGGACACCTTGAGGCTTTCTGAAATGGTCTTGTTTTTTGCTCTGAGGAAGGTTAGGAGTAATTGTGGTAAAATGCCTGGGACTCATTCTCATTTGCAACCAAATGGATATGGGTTCCTAACTACCCCGAGGATGTGAGTTGTGTGCATCCCTCTGCTGTGACCACTGCATCTGCATGACATTTCATCTCCCTATTGGCAATTATCTCTTAGGTTTCTCTGGTGAGGTGTCTAATAGGTGCATTTCTAGTGGTGCTTTTGGGGAATGTGACATTTAGCTTTAGTGACCAGGCATTGACTGCAAGCAGGTAACTAACTGAAAGTACCCGTTTTCAAGAAAGTTTGTTCACTGCTCTTTTGGGCTTCATTTGAGTAAACAGCGGTCACTGTCATATGAGTCATTTTTGTCTCTTTTTCCAGGGTGTTATCTACAAAATCTCAAATTTCCCCTATGTATGAGCTACTCAATGGACAAAGCATGTGTCATTTTATACTGACATAATTATTTCTATATTCTCAGTGAAATGAGACACCATTTTTTCTGCTTTCCAGACTTTGGTTTTTCTATAAACCAAATGTATCCCAGGAAACAAATTTCTTCTTCTGCACTCAAAGTTGGTAACAGAAAACAACAAAACACTGGATTCAGGTTAACAGTTAAAACACATTCAAGACATCCTTTGCTCGATAAATTAATCTCAAAATACACGTTATTTATTGTAGAGGTGACAATATAAATTTCTTAGCAGCCAACAGTTTTAAAATTGATAGGTCAGGCTAATGAAAAATGCAAATTTGATAGTTACTTTAAAACATATATAATTTTCTCATGGGAAGAGCTACACAGGACTTTAATACCAGACTTTCTGAATAGGTACAGTCAATTATCAGAGAAACAAACACAGCTTGTTTTTAAATTAATGCTAAATTATAACACTGGGCTTTAAGGCATCAATTTAACATAATGATAGCTCACAGAAGGAGCTATTCATCCAGAGATTTCCTAGTTTCCAAGATGTGTGAATTGTTCCTCCTTCTTTACAGACAGGGAAGCTCTGGTGGAGAAGTGAAATGCTTTGCCGACAGTCCCAAAGTGGGATAGGGAACAAAGAAAAGCTGATCTATGCTATCCTTGTCTCAACAGACCTGGCTACCACTCCCTCCCCCAAATCAACATGAAACAATTTAGTGGAGTGTCACTGTTCTGAAGCCTTGAATGGTCTCTTAGGGTTGCAAAATACCCTTGCACTTGTGTGTGTAGGTGTTGACGGGGTGGAGGCAGAGGGCAGTTTTTAGTCTCCATAGGCCATACACCTGGCTCATTCCTCCCCGTGTGCTCTGGTGCTCCTTTCCCACACTGTATTCCTCTAGGAGCTTCTTAGTCCCAAAACCTCACCTCCATAACAGTGGCTCTGCAAATGCCTTATTATTTTCTTTTCCAGAGTACTGGAGAAGAAGCAAGTGCCTCATTTGTTCCCTCAGGGTAGGGGTTCTTCACAGCTCCCTCAATTATATTTTTTCCCACACAGGCATTTTGGCAAGCTACCCTTATCCTTGCCAGTTCCATAGTCCCTCATCTTCTGCACCAAGCCAAGGGCTTTGAATGTGCGCGTGTTCCTCCCACACCTTTTCTTTCTGTCTAGAGGGTGAATCATTCAAGGCGTCTGTGGCAGGAAGGGCAGAGCTGTGGTGGGGATGTTGTCATGCTGGGAGATGCTAACAGGTATCGTGCCAGGCTTTTGATAAAAACGTAATTATAGGCCAGATTGATGGTTGCTGGATGCCCTCACCAGATGCCAGGGCTCCATGTCCTGCATTACTCTCTTCTCATTTTCTCCAGGATCAGAAAGGCACTGCCTACAAATTAATAAAAACTTTTCCTAACATTTTGGAATCAGTTGGCTGTGATGTACAAAAGCCATCTGCATTGCATCTGAAAAAAGTGATGCCATCAAGCTGATTGCAGGGACTTGAAAATTTGGCCAATTCATTCCCAAATGGAGAGCACAACTGGCTTGCACCGGTGAAATTCCGCACAAAGTCCTGACATTCCTGCAGTCCTCTTGGGGCGCTGCCTGTGCTCCAGCTCCAGTCAATGATTGATACGAGTGTGGGGCTGGGGACAGAGTACATAGGAACATGGGTCCTTGTGAAATTCAGAGTTTTGAACCTTCTGTGTGAGGGCTGTAAAGGCAGTCTGAGCATCCAGAATGCCTTACTCAGTTAACGAGAGCCTGGGTTCATGTTTCCTCTGCAAAGCTAAGGCAGTTTCCCAATCATATTTGTTCTGTTTCATCTACTTCACGCTGAAATCAAATGTATTTCTGAAGTACCAGCTCTTATGTTCGCTACACCTTCACTGCCTCAAAAGAACACTGTGATAGATCTCATAGACATAGTCCTGACAAAAAAAAGCAGACCTAAACCATAGTTAGATTTTGGTTGAGTTTATTTTTTCACCCACACAACTATTGAAGTAATGAGCCTAACTTTGACTGCCACAAATATAATTTCGCATCACAGTTAAACATAGACATTATAGTTACTTACAGGTTGTGTTGTCTATACTGTGCTGGAGGACTCAGAACTGCTTCTCTTTTTGCACTGGTGAGTTCAGAAAAATGATTCCCCAATATCATTCTGCAAAGAAAGTCAATATATTAAAACAAGAACATTTCAGTGATGTTTACTTAAGTCTTTTTTCCTTGCACATCACTCATTTTGTGTCACAGTGGTTTGTTCTAGACATGTTGTCCTAGTGAAGGACGTCACTGTCAGCAGATTGTGTCTGTATGCTCATACACACATACGTTCATGTTTTCACAGTCATTTCACGTGTGTTTGTGTTCCTCTTTTTGAAAAAAGACTAGCAGAGAACTTGACATTGCTGATGATACTCTACTTTACTTTTCAAGTTTTCTGAATGGGTTCAAGCTTTTATTGGCTACCAGCACTGTGTAAAGAAAAAGTTAATCCACCCACACCACAATTATTTGGTTGCTAGGAGTATTTTTAGCAGCATGATTTGGTAATTGGTTCCAAATACAATAGTTTAGAAAGAGCCACACTGTGGCCCAGCAAGCAGTGAAACAAGAATATGGGGAGGGGATGAGGCAACTCACAACACTGGATGCGAGGGAATGGAGCTGCACAGAGCTCCTGCTTCCCTCGCTGCCTCAGGTGGGTGGAAGGAGAAAGAATGTGAAATGGTGGAGCTGTTGTCCCTCCCACCATACCCACACAGCGGGGCAGACAGCTGCTCAGACAAGTCAGGAGGTGAGTGCTGCAATCACCATAGGTCCAGCAGAGTCACTCACTGAAGTGGAGCCATGAATAAACACACCGACCCTTACTCATGGGAGATTATTATCTCATGGTCTAGTTTGTGAATGGATTTGCTTGTACAGGCAAATTGTATTGTTCTTTTTATGTAGCATCTTTCCTTCTGGGGATACCTTACTGTGGAGAAGATAGTTGGGAGGAAAGACTTGACTGATACGCAGTAATCTCCAAAAAATTTGCAGAGATGAAATCATGTTTTAAACAAGTTGTTGTATCATGCTACAACCCAATTGATTTCAATTTCCTCAGTATTTCTGAGGAACGTGATTTCTAATAGTTTGGGTTTCTAAAGGCTAAAAGCAGAAATAGTCTATGGAGTCTCCTCATCTGTGGCGGAGCAGCTAAATACAGGTACTTTCCAGAGAGCGGATGCAACCCACCTCACTGTACCTGCTGCTCTGCTGTTGGGAATTCAAACCCAGCAACTCTGTGCAAATGCATGAAATGCAGAAAGTGCAGCTGGCTGGAACCTGGAGGTGAAATAGGGCAGCTCAGTCTCATTCCCAGATGGACTGGAATGCAAAAGGAAAACAAACAGTTCCAAAGGAGAAAAATCAATGAAAAGATCTGTTTTACCTAGATTTAAGAATGTAGAGGACAACCAAATCTTACGAAAGAGCACATTAGCACAGAGTAAGCCATTTTTATCTTGATGCTGTTCCTTTAAACCAGCCTGAACTTTGTTGGGAAAAGGTCTCAGGCCATTAAGCAATCTCTGGTTTGGGCAATCATGTTGCTATGCTTCATCGGTTAAGCACAGCAGTAATTCAGAAAATGAAGCCATACTGCATCTGTCATATCATTGAAAATTTACTTCAGTTTTGCAGGTATTTGAGGATTGCAAAATGAACCACATTACCCTGCAATACTCCGCCGATGTTGGAATCTGCTCTGAACCTAATGGATTTCTTTAGTTCGCCAGTCAGAGGTTTTCTCCTTCCCCACTGCCCCCCGCCCCCCCCCCCCCCCGCAATATATTCCAGTCAAAGACACTATTGAAATTCTGACAGTAATTTATATACAGTAACTAGCTGCCCTTAGATGGGATACTAAACAATTTCTGTGCACCAGGCTGCATTTATTTCATGAAATACAGTACTCTATTGGCAGGCACTTCTCCTCCCAAACCAGCGTAATTTATAAGCACTATTGACAGTTTGCATGGAAGGCATTAAAGAAAAAAAGGATTATGATAAACAAGCTTGGAAAAATATCCTTAGATAGGATGGCCCATGAATAATACTACTTACAAAAATAGTCCCCCTGGCTTGGAAAAGGCTGTAAATATAGCTCCCATCCTGGAAAGACAGTAATGCACAGACTTCTCTTTATATGTGCTCTCAGTCCTGTTGAAGACACTGGGACTAGTTGCATGATTAAAGATTAAGCGTGTGTCTTAAGCGTTTGCAAGACTGACATTTTCCCTGCCAAACAGAGCACGTCTACAATGAGCACCTCTCAGCTTTGCAACAGGATTTCAAGAATTTTGAAGTATTGTTTCAGAACTGCAGGCTTCTTCCATGGTAATGATCTAAAGACACATGCATATATATATATATAGGAAAGCTTACTTTCCTATTGTTCTTACTCTATATTAGTACTCCCTGGTTATGTCTAGTGAGTGTATCTGTTATGCTGAGGGGTCGGAGCCAGCCTCTCAGATGCAAACATTGCTGTATTTGGGTGCATGGGGATTATTTCTCATTCATAATTGTCTTTATTAAAGACCACAGAGATACCGAAAATCAAAATATTCCTGCTTTCATGAAAAACAGGATTATATCCAGGCAGATCCATCCATAACAAGGTCAAACACAAGCCTTGCATCCAAAAATCCTTTGCAGCTTGGGTGTGCATTTTTGCTGCAGATGTAAATTCTCTGGCTGCCCTCATCCAGCACCTCAAAGCTCCCTTGTCTCCTTACTGCGATGAAAACACGGGAAAGCAAGTAACACCCCTTAAAAAAAAGAAAAAAGGCAAACCAGAAACCAAAAGAAAAGGCCAAATAGGCATCGATATTCCTGCCACTTTGTGTGTTCAAATGGCTACTTGAGCATGGAAGGAAAAATGGTAGTAAAAGGTTATCACCACAAAACTCTCAGTTAAGATGACTTTGGGGTGTCCGGCAAGTGGACAGGCACCTCCAAGCCGCCTCCCTCGGCCCTTTTCACGTCCACAAGCGGCGGCAACACCGTTCCACTCCTCACCTCAGCCACCCCCTCCCCAAAACCCCGCGGGGGGCTGCTGTGAGGCGGGGCGGGTTTTGTGAGGGGAAAAGGTGTTACAAGCTGCCTGTAAACCTCGGGAAGCGCACACCGAGGGGACCGGAGGGCGGAGGGGGGGGGGGCTGACCCCCACGGTGGCGGTCTCCCCCTCCGGTCCCCCGGGGGTGCGACAGCCCCTAACGGCCCTTCCCGCCCGGCCGCGCTGGAGGCCCCTCCCCCCGCTGGTATGCGCCGGGAGGGGCGGGGTGGGGGGGGCAGTGGAATGACGCGGGCGCCGCGGGTCACGTGACGCGAATGGAATGCCAACAATGTAGCGAATGTCCCGACTGCGCCCCGCACTCGGCGCCCGGGACGGCCAAGGGGGAAGATGGAGACCGGCCCACGCCGTCGGGGTCGCCGCCGCCGTTGAGCCGTTCCCTGACGGCCCTCCCCGTTGGCGAGCGGTGGCGCTGGGTGCCCCGAGGAGGTGAGCGAAGGGGAGGGGGGGCGCGGCGCCGCGGTTTCCCCTCAGCCCCGGGTGTGAGCGCTCCGCTCCCCGCCCCCAACCGCCGTGCACCGAGGGGAAGGTCGTGTGGAGACGCGGGGCGCGAAGGCGGGTCGGTCCTTGAAGCGGCAGGGAGCGTCCCGAGTGTCTCTGTCCCTCCTGGGGGCAGCTTCGGCGCCCTGCCCGCACCCTCCGACATTTTCCGGACACCCGTGTGACAGCCCAGCTCTGGCGGGCGGCGAGCTCCCCTCCTGCCGGAGGCCTCAGCCCCCGGCGGGACAGCCCGGCTCCCCCCGCGCCCTGGGGTGCCCCAGCAGGCCGGAGCTGCTGGTAAATGGCCGGAGTTTATTTTTGGAGCTTTCTGCCTGCGAAAGGTTTGGGGATGGGGGAGAAGGTCTTTGGGCTCCCGCGTTCCTCGGCGGCGCAGCCGGCCGGTGGCGGGGGTCCGTCGGAGGCCAGGAGCCTGGCCCGGTCCGCGCCGGGGGCGTCTGTGGAGGCGGGGGCCGGGGGGAGCCGAGCGGGCCCGACAGAGCCCGCCAGGTCCGGTCGGGCTGCGGCGGAGGCCCTGCTGTTCCCAGTCAGTTGAAGGTCACTGCCAAAATTCAGCACTTCGCCACCCTCTCTCCTGCCTCGTGAGTGCTGCTCGTGTTGAAATATCGCCTTCCCCGGCAAAGGCACTCGTGCAAATGACGCAAAATAGCTTATTTGGAGTGTCCGGGCTCTGCGGTCAATTACTGCTGGTCTGCTGTGGATGGGGAAGGTGAGCTGTTTCCCACAGCGCTGGACGGGGCCACTGCTTATGGTTGATAGTGGGACAGGGGCACGGTTACTGTGGGACAGTTTTCTCAGCAGGAGGAAGGAGAGGAGAAATGATTTTGGGGAAATCCTCGCTTCAGTTCTTTTCACTTTCACCGTGTGCCCACTTATAAAGGGGAGCACCGCTGGTGTAATAAGGAAATTCTTGGAACACTGCCACCCCCAACAGTTTTAGACCTCCAGTACAAAGTAGACAGTCCCTGCTTCTGTGAATCTGTGATCCAAAAGAGCCAAAGCAATACCTGTAAATTGGGAGAGGGAAGGCAGTTGTAGCAGTTTCTCAAAACTTTATTTTTTCCTTCTGCAGTGATCGCTAGTTAGCTCACTACAGTGTCTGCATGATTATAGACTAGGTAAACAGCTCGCCAGCTTGGTTGGGGTTTGGGACTTTCAGCTCTTGAAACACAGCTGGGCTTCGGTTTCTTGCCTGTGTCCTATCTCCACATTGCTCCTAGCACATGCAACCTGATGGTGAATGAAGAAACAGGAGAGTGGATAGCTAGTGCTGCTGGGAGAACAGACATCAATCAGCATATAATATCAGTGTGGTTGGCTTGTTGCTGCCAGAGCAGCTATTTGTATTTCTCAAATGAAGAAAAATAATCAGTTATTAAAAAATTGTTCGAGCTCAATGCAATTGAAGTAATGCTGCGCTTATTTGAAATACTCTATCTTCAGGATAATAGACAAGCTTCAAACTAGTGCAGAACATACAACTTTTTGGAAAAAAATCTCAGGATTGTTTAGTCAGAATAGCTTGAAGCTCAAAAACAATTCTGAAATAATTTTGTGATGGCAGGAAGGCTATTGATACATTCATGCTGTAGGCAAGGTACAGATCAGGATGTGGAGTTACCCAAATCCAGATGTACAGTCAGAAACACTTAGACAGAATTAGGCACACTACATATCTTTTAAAGCATACAACCCTTTTATTTTTTGCTAAAAATGCAAATCACAAGAAGATTTAAAAAAGCAGGTAACTTCTCTTTCTTTGTAAATAATCTGTAATATTTAGTGTTCCAATTTCTTGGCTTATCTTAAATATTTAATTAAACCCTTTCTGCAAAATATGAAAACACACTTGCAGTTAGCTCCAGTACTTACTGTTGTTGCTGTTCTCATTCATATGATCAGCGTTTCTTTCTGGTTTAGCACTATTGTAAGCTGAGGAAGTTGCCAGCTGGCTTGACCTAGCATTATTAGACTTGAGCTTAGGCTAAAGGTCACAAAAGTTCTTTATGTGAAGCATGTGTGTAAGTGGGAAAGCAGTCCTTTGCTACAAAAAGGTGGGGGTGGTGCAAACTTTCCCAGTGCATCCCAGGCCTTAAGATTGGCACAGCGACTGAAAAGGAAGAACAACTCAGATTCCTAAACCCAGCCATATGGTGCCTGCTGCTGTCAGGAAAAGAAAGACAGTTACAGACCAATTAATTGCTCTGTATCTTTTAAGCATTAGCTAGTTATGATGTAATCCTAAAAAGGCTGCAATACTTTTTTGTTGTTGTTGTTTTTAAACCGCTATGTTTTATCTTTTGCTGTGTTTTAAGTAGAAAAAATCCTATTCTTGGGATCCTTCAGTTGCTTTTGTCTTCATTGAGAACAGTCAAAACTTGATCTGTTATTGACTTAATAGCTGATTTGTTGTTTGTGGAAATACCAAAATCTAAATGAACAGCTTTAGCACTTCACTTAAAACAAGTGACAAACCCTGTCCAATGTGCAGGCATTTGTGTCGCTCTTAGCCCTCTATGAGTTAGGGTTGCAGGATACCCTTAGAGAGTACTGATTGGAGGAGATCAAGACTTTGAATACCTTATGGGTGTCATTTAGTTAACTGAGCATTTAAATCTTGTCAAAAGAGGTTGACATAGATTGATCTTCAGTGATTAGTCTGTGCTTCTGCATTTTGAACTGGTGAACCATCGTAAAAGAGTTCTGGGTCTCACTTCACTGTTGCATTTCAGCCCTTGGTTGTAGAGGAAAGCTTGAACTGGACTCTGTAGGAAGTGGTGATGGGCTTTGGAGGTGAATGTGTCCAGGTTCTCTTGGCCTTTGCACCGGTAAGCTGTTTCCCTGCCAGTGAGAAATGATGCCAAATGTATGGAAGTGGTTGTTTTGTTGGGAAATGCTATACCTATTGTAGGAAGAGTCATCTCAAGGAGTTGAGTTTTAGTATGAGCATGTGAAAATAAAGAACAATGCTTTCTGGAGAGACTCTTTACAATGATAAATGTGCTATGATCGGAAGTGAAGAACCTTTTTAAACAAAAAAAAAATCACAAACATCCAGTTGACTTCTAAGTAACTGAGAGGAACATAATGTGTTACCATCTTCTGTATTTGTGATTTGAAAACAACTGAACAAAATTTTGATCTTCCCAACAAAGGGGCTTGAGCACCATTCAGGAGTCACTTTGCAAGTGGTAATAGCAACAGCAGAAACTTGCGTAAGCAGCATCAATAGTGAGATGACATTTCTGCTTAAGCTGTCTTTTTAATTCTGTTTCAAATGTACCATTATTTAATGTTTTTGTTATGGTGAAACCACAAAGACTTAGTTAAGGTAACAACTTCATGCTGCACGGAGATGGTAAGTTGCACAGTAGTTCAGCTATGTTGCATAGTTGTTCTCTGATGCATGTCAGGAGAGGTGCATAAAACTGTCTCAAAGTCTTTTTTTTGTGTTGGGATGCTAACTGAGCTGGTTCTGCCTCTTCTGCTGTCACCGAGTAGCTCCATCTACCCGTCTTTTCTCTTTCTTCCCTATAAGGCACAGCTAATGAAATATCATATACACACCCCTCTTTTCTTTTTTCCTCCTCCTTCCAGTTCTGGGGAAAATTCTTACCTTCTGGCTTTGCTAAGGTATTCATGTGGAAAAGGCAAGATATCTTGTCTTTCTGTTATTCACTTTGTTATTGAAATACTAGAAGTTGCTATGGTTAGAGTCATCAATATTTCCATTATAAATCTTTTTCATAAACTTCTGAAACTGAGCTCAGCTAGTGTAAAACAAACAAAATCTTAAGTGGGGGAAAAACATTTCATGAGCATATGTTCCCTAATTATGAAATAGGATAGGCTTGTCCAGGATTTGATTATGCAGCTGGTTGGGAAACTTGCCGCAGTAAGGTACTGTAAAATTCTTAAATGTTGCACTTTTAAAGTGTTTTATTTTCATTTATTTTGAAAATGAAACTTTATAGAAAATTATTTGTGGAATGTGTTGAGAAAGCCTTTTGGAATCATGTTCTTGAAAACAGATAAAGTGAAAATCATTAAAGGGAATCCAACTGTGACAGCTTAATAGGTTAAACTGCTTCACTTGATTGTCATGCTGTCTCTTCAGAGGCATTTACAATATCAACTTAATTGCATGTACTTTCTGTTTTCTTTTGTTTCAGACACTGTCAATCTGCAAAATGATGATTCCAAGGATTTTCAATTTCTGTAGGAAACGTGAAGATGGTGAGCTGAAGTAAAATGTTGGCAGAAATTTCTTGAGAATTTTGCCTTTTCTTTTTCTTTTCAAAGGATTATGTTTACAATAAATTGATACCATCAAGTGACACTTTTTTTGAAATAATCTAAAAAAAAAAAAAAAAAAAGAGTAAAGCTGTATTTATGCTCAGAGAAAACTGGATTAACAATGAGGCCAAAGACTTTTCCTGCTACAACATATTCTGGAAACAGCAGACAAAGGTTACAAGAGATTCGAGAAGGATTAAAGCAGCCATCCAAGTCTTCAGGTCAAGGACTACCTGTTGGACCAGGCAGTGAAACTTCTCTGGACCCTAAGATTTTAATAGGGAAGGATGCTGCAAGGCAGCAGCAGATGAGACAAACACCCAAATTTGGACCATATCAGAAAGCTCTGAGAGAAATTAGATACTCTTTGCTGCCTTTTGCTAACGAGTCGAGCACTACAGCAGCTGTTGAAGTAAATAGGCAGATGCTCCAGGAACTGGTGAATGCAGGTTGTGATCAGGTATGTATGAGTTTGGAGGGGGTATTGTCACTGCCTTCAAAAGAAGTTTATACTCAGGACTGAAGAAAGGATTTTGATGGAAGTTACCAAGCTTGCCAGAAGAATCCATGCATTTTGTCAACTGGCAGTCTTGTTGATGTATGACTAGCAGAGTAGGTGGACTTACTGTTGAGAGATGTGCCTAGTATGGGATTAATGCATGTTAAAGACAGTCACGGTGACCTCTAGAATTCTCTTACGATTTCTCCAGTTGATAAATAAGGCTGAACAGGGTAGCTTGTCTTTTTTATTTTTATTTTTTTCTTTTTTTTTTCCCCCTCAATACTTGAATAAACCTTGGGTATGAGTAATAGGGTGGAATGTTGTCTAGCACATATAAACTCAGTTCACTGTCAGAAGCAACTAGAAGAAATGACAGAGACAGTACATGGTATTTGAAGAAGCTCACTTGCTGTTTGTCATAAGCAGGTAGAACTGATTAGATGTTCAGCAGGCAGCAGCGATTGGGTGCCCGCCTTTTTTTCCGTACCTTCTCTGCTTCTATCAGGAGGTGGTAGCCCTGTCTTAGATAAAGGTCTCTGCATACAGATGCTTGCTTTTGTCATTCTGAGATTGATGCTAGAACCTATTCTTCATTCAAAGACCATTCACCTGGTGCAGAACATGGTCTTTTTGTGTTGAGCTGCATTCATCTTGCATGTGCTTCTGGTGTTGGTATTGACTTTCACCTCTGTCCAGGAATAGTTCAAAATTTTGCTTTTTAGAGATGAAGTGCTGATTTGGGTTCATATTCTGGTTGTTGCAGACTCAGCTTTTTTCCTGTGTGATTGAATGACAGTTGTTGACATCCTGAAACATTTCCATTTATAATCCTTGATACAAATTGGAGAGATTTAAAACTGAAGTGCTTTCAGGAGCATTTCCTTGATTTCAAACTTAAACTCTGTTCAGTCATGGCAGAGTGTGAGTCTCTTGACTCTCCTAGACCATATTCTGAACCTGTATTACAAAACTAACTCAGGCATTATTGTAAACAGTCTGCATTTCTCTGGAACTATATAGATATTAATTAGTGCTGTTTCTATTCCGAAGAGTTTATGCTATGTGAGATAATCAGAGCTAGAGTAGATTGCAGATTCAGTGGGAAGTGCTGCAGTACAACTAAACACTTCCTAGTCCAGTGAAGCAAGATGTTATACTGAATTAATCTGGAGGAACCAAGAATTTTCTCTGATCTTAAGCATGCCATGAAAACAGAGTGTTTTTTAGAACTCTACCCTCTAAATTTCCCTAGCTGTTTAGGATGAGAACACTCCCTGTGCGTATGAGCCAAGGTTAAATGAGCACAGCTGGATTCTGGATTGGAAACGTGCATTTGGTAGGTTAAATGGACACATCATTCACACACAGAACAGGCTTGTTGGACTGAAATCTTGGAAAGTACTCTGAGCACACTACAGCACAGAAATGTTAAGCCAATGTATAAAACAGAAATACCTGAGCACCTGTTAAAATGTCTTGGTATTAAAGGCAGTGTAATGCACTATATATGTAAAGTTTTTAGTATCTTTATCTATTTTGACTTCAATGTTCATACAAGGGTATTGCTTCTTACAGAACACTGAGAATGAGCCCAGTTCTGACTCTGATGTGGAGATTTTTGTGATGTCCTTCAATTTGGAAGCATGTTTTTTGTTGTTTTTTTTGGGTTGTTTTTTTTTTTGTGCGGTTTGTTTTCTCAACCCCTCATCAGCCATGATTCTTCCATCCTCACATTTAGCATTTCTCCCTAGCTGTGACTTGTTGCCTGGAGACAGCATTATTGGGCATATCCCTTAGGTGTGTTTGGCGTTCAAACTGAAGTTTAAGCAGGATCACATTTGGCTAGAATGCAGATAGGGGTTCCAAAACTGGAGTCTCGTGGCTAAAAATGCTGGGTTTCCTGATGTGGATCCAGGCCATATGAAAGTTGGCTGTCGTGAAGGGCTGTGAATGAATGGAGCTTCTTGAGATGGTGTGAATGGTATCTGGCCCTGGGCATGGCATGGTGTAGGGTGACAGTCTTGATTACTGCATCTAGATTCTTCCTTTCCTCCTCATGCCTGGGCAGTTTTGAATCAGATACTGAACTGTTTCGGAGCATGATGTGTAGTAAATCAGTCATCCCAAGCTACCCTGTCCCTGCTTGTGAATCAAAGCCTTTAAATGCTTACCACATGGAGGTCTGTAGTCCTGTAGGCAGCTAACAGATCTCTGATTTAACAGAGAAGTTAAATCAGGTTCAGTTTCTTTGGGGATGGTTTTATTTACCTTTGGACCCAATGCTAGTGTGAGGTTGGTAAATGTGCATTGAAGCCCTCGTGCCATTTCAGGTGCCAGGAGCAAATGTTCAGAAGTTAAGGATTTCAGTCCGTGAATAGCTAATAGTCTTAATTGAGCCTTCCTTTACAGCAAGTCTGCAGAGTACAAGACCTTATACCTGCTGATGCTGCTTCATGGTGCAGCTCTAATTATGGGCATTTAGGAAGTTGTGAAGAATGAATAGGTGGCTATAACATTATTCAGTTTGGTCTTATGTGAACTCCATTTTCAAATTGGATTTGGGCTGATGCTTTTTGGTATTCTAGATGGAACACTGGAAAGTAATCCTAGCCTTGTGGGTAATCTGTTCTGGTGGACACCACGCAAAAATTGGGATTATTCTTCAGTCTGCTTATTGAGCCACAGTAAGGATTTTTGGAAGGATGAGGGGGTGCAGTGACAGTTAAGAAGGAAGAAGTATCCATTTTAGAGTCTGGGGACAGGATATTCTATTTATTACTCTTACTAGCTCCACTCATCTAAGCATATCTGTAGCATGGTTAGACTTTAACAGCCATTTTACGTACTGCAAGAGATGTGGTGATGTGGTCTGTTAGGTAACATAAAGGTAGGGTTTGTAGCTCCCTGTTCTGCTTAAGTGACTCTAAGTTTTAAGATGAAATGAGTTTAATTAAATAAAAAGAGAACATAGCGTTTTATTACTTTATTCTTGCTCTTTGAAAGACCCACACAGGCAGGAAATTGGTTATAAGCTGGTTGGTAAACTTAACAAGTATATAAAATGCAGTGTAATTCATGAAGTAAACACAAAATTCTTGTGTCTTTCAGTTATGGTCATCATAGGTGTTACATACAAAAATAATTTTGGGTTTTTTCAATTGATATAGGAAGTTGTCAGTGTCCTTTTAAATGACCTGTGTTCTTTCACAAAGATTTATTTTCAACCATTGTATAGCTTAGGATTTTATAATGAAATCTGGCCCCCAAAACTTCATGGGGTCTTTGCTGTTGACCTGAAAGAAGCCAGGATTACACATTCTGGGTTTTTACACATAATTAGTCATAGTTCTTCTCAAACAAATGGAGTAACTTGTCTGTTGTTTGCTTAAGTCAATCTTTTAAATGGTAATTATTATTTAGCAAGTTCAATCAAAAATAATTAGTGCAGCATAAATTGTTTTGAAACTTATAGAACATGACTGCAAAGACCAGGTCTTTTTTGTTGCAAGATCTTGAAGCCAAAAGCACTGCTGATATACTGTTCCTTAGTAAATAAAACTCGTTGGGCTTGGAAATGTAACTTGTAGTCACTGCAGAGGGACAAGATTGTGGAGCGTCTGTCCTGCAGGCTGGTAAACCACTGGAATCACCTGGGGCAACTGGATGGCGTTTGGGGTGTGGTGGTAAATGCAGCTGCTGTTGTGGATTGAATTTTTCTAATGAATAGATGCAATTGAGCATATGATCAGTGACATTCCAGCAACCTGAATGGGCTGTACTGTACTTACTGTACTTCCTTAGAGCATAAACAGCCACTGACATTGTAATTTAGAGTGGGCTGCAGCAGTTCTAGATGAACTGTGGAACATTACACACTTGTCATTCCCCTCCCCCAAGCAAACTTCTTTTCTTTGAGCAAAGATTCCTTTTCTGGGTGAAGATTTCTAGGCATGGTTTGTTTGAGCAGCTATTTTTAAGGAAAAAAAAAAGATGTTTTAGGATTTTTTACAGGCTGTGTACCCCAGTAACATGTATCATGTACTATACACCATACAACTGTGAATATGTGAAGCAGGCAAGTTCTTATGCTTTGTTTTTTCCAGAGGCTTTTATAGATATCTTTGTAATAAAACATGTACACCCCACCTGTGCCAATATCAGAACATTCCAAAGGGGAAGATCTGTCCTTTGGACACAAACTGTAGTGTCTTTCAAGGAGGTGGCATGGTGTTTGTGTAGACTGTAATGTGTCTAACAATATCAAGCTGACTATCTTGTCATCTGTATTGCACTGAGTTAATGGAATTCAGTTTGTAATGGGGTGGGTTGTTTTTTTTTTTTTTAAAAAAATCCTCCTTCTTGCATTCCAGGATTCTTTTGATCATCATGGATTACATCCTTTGTATTTAACCCATTTGGCAAAGATTCTACCCTGATTTAGGAATGCTGCTTGATTTTGGGAAACTTTGAGATTGGGGAATACACTATTTATCTCAATTTGAACAAATACTTGCACATCTTTAAGTGCGGGAAATAATGCTATGCCAAATAGAGCTTGGGCAGAAAGTCTTTTTTGTGTTTTGCATGTAGAACTAGTGTTCTGTTTTTTTTATATAGGGTTTTAGGTCATGCTTGTTCACGTATAATCCATGTGCCATCTAGCAGTGTGTTGCTGAGCAGTATGGCTTCTCACCCTATTGTTGGAGTGATGAGGAAGCAGATACAATGTGAAGTTTTGTTTTTGTAACAGTGTGTGGCTGGAGTTCTGCTTGTAGTAAAGTATCTGTTGTGATGTATTTGGTAAGAGGACAAGTTTAAAAAGACAGCTTACCTTCAAGGTGAAGGGCAGTAAATTTTATAATAGTCCTGGGCAGATGGGGGAATTAATTTCATAACATTGGCCTGTCCCATAACAAAAATTTTGTCTTTACTTGGGTAGGCTTCATCTGTGTTAAGAGTTGAGCTTGCTGGGCTATTTACCAAAACCTCCAGGATGAGCATCTTCATTATCTTCTGGGTGTTTTGGTTTCACATTGTTTTGTTAATGAAAAATGACTGAAGAATGAGCTGTTACAAGATTGCCTAGGTTATTCTGTGGGTCATATGTTAAAGGTGGCAAGAGTCATTACAAGCTATGTTGCAGGTCAGGAGGATTGTAAGTATTCTTGGGTTACAAGGAGAAAAAAAGAGGCCTTCAAATGAGGGCACTTGCTGCTGAATGCAGAAGGATTTTATTTTAGCAACTGAAGTAGATTTGATAATTCAGGTCAACAGTCTCTTGTGTGTTCATTTGCTTCCCTCCTTTGAAGGTACATTGTTCAATCTGTCTTCTCTTTACTGGGTGTGTTGAGAGCTTCTTTCATGACCTTTTCCTATGCTTTTTTTTCTCTTCTTCCTAACCTCCCTTTTTGGTTTCAACTTTGTTTTCATTTCTGAGAAGTTTCCAGTATCATCATCCAATGTTCTTCCATCAAAGCATATATGGGAATGTGTTTTCCCACCAGTACGCCTGAAGTTAGCCCCCTAAGTAATTTTAGTTCTTAGCTGCTTCAGGAAAAAAAGGGGTTTTAGCTTTCCAGGGACTGAAAGCAAGAGGGAAGGATTGCTGTTGAGCTGATACCCATTGACACCTCTGTCTCCTATCCTGTTTCTTGTCTCCAGTCTTCCAATGTTGTTGTCACTTCTTGATGATAGTCTGAGTCAATATACTTAAATCCTCGGTGCCATGACGCAGTTCCCATAATATATTTGGGAAGGTGCTCTTGGCTTTGTTCTGTGTGAGCGTGGCTCAGAGTATGCTTGTCCTGCAGAAGGAAGAAAAAGAATTTTGTCTTTTCCCTTGCATTTTCGCAGTAGTAGGTGATTGCGTGTGCTCCTTCACATGACAAGACATGGCTTCTTGGCAGCTGAGCAGTAATATAGCACTGAACAAGACTGCAGTATGTTTTAAATTCTGCCCTTTATTCTTGTTAGCCTTCTCTCTTTGGCAAACTACAGAATAAATTTCATCTTCATAGTAGGATTATGTTTGAAATGACAGAACAGAAATCAGATGTCAGACTTGAACTGTAGATAAATGTGAATCTTGAGTTACACTAATGCCTCCCTGTTCCTCGTGTCAGAATCATTCTAGAAGCTTGGGAGTTAATATAATCTAAAATTTTACATATATATATATATATATATATGTTGTAACAGGTGCAGGATAGTTAAATTGTATTTATTAAAATTTAATTGCCAGGAGAAAGTTGAGTTATGAATAATTCTTTTTAATAAAAAATGAAGTAGTTTCATCAGTCATTAAAAAATTCTGCATAAGAATTACCTTCAGTCTCTCAATAAAAAAGCCCATGTGGCCAAAAGTGAAGACTGCCATTATTATAACAGGAAATTGATATTACAATAGTAGTAGGGTGTAACTGTTCCTTTTGCATACTTTTGCGGCTTGTATCTGAGAGGAACCAATGTGATTTTATGCTGAGACTGAAAAATAGTATCTCTGCATGGGGGATGGGTTGGGGTGGTTTTTTTGGTTGTGCTTGTGGGTTTTTTTCTTTCTCAGAAGAATGGTATGACTTTTAAACTTAGAGAGATTTCAGTAGGAGGACTGAATGCAAGGCTTTTGCATGCTATAGTCTTTAGCAACCTAGGAACACTTTTCTGATAGTTGCTAAACTAAATGAAAGCTTATGTTAAATCTGCTAATTGAGTATCAGTAGAATGCAAATAAGTCCGTGACTACTTCTCGATATACAGGTATGTGCCACGGTTGTATGGAGTGATTTTCTATTTTGGTTTTAAATCCTTTTCTCCTGAAAAATCGCCAAATATACATAGAGTAACTTAGAAGTAATTTTTCCTCACTTTTTTTCCTTGCTGTATGCACAGGAAAAATTATTTTGCAGACGTTTTGAAATCAGTTGATCAGCAGAACTGAAACTAAGTTAACAGGAGGGAAAAAAAAGGGAATTCCATCTGTATCTTGTATAGAAATACTAATGCTGTCACCAGTTATATGAGTTTATAGGCATTTAAATTACAAGGCTATAGCCAGGTATTCACTTGCATAATATAATCTGATAAACTGAAGGGAAACTCTACTTTTTTCTTCCATTTTCTTTATAAAATATAGTTGCCAGATACTGTCATGTTTGCCCAAGAATGAAGTTCCTGTGACTGTATTTTCTGAAAGCATGGTAGTATTACAACTGTGTGTCTTGTTTTCTGGAAGCATTCAGGGTGCTGGCTGAATTTTCACCAGACCATTGTTGGAAGGAGGAACAGTGACCAGCATGGTCATGCCTAGGAGGTAGGGACTGAAGATCACACCGCTGTTGCTCTGAAGGTGAATCGTTATGTGCTAAAAAACACAGCAGAAGTACTTCTTGGTTGTGCAGTTGATCATGCCACTCTCGAGCAGACTACAGGTTGTTGGTGCTCCTTTGGGTACCACATTCAAATCCTGCTCCACAGCTGCTTGTGGTGGTGGTGAGTTCTACAGGATGTCTGAGTCCTGTGTGTGTTGTCTCTGTGTCTCCCCAACCTACTGTAAATCAGGCTCCAGTACATACAGTCTTTGTTCCTTGGGTACCAGCTGTCTCTGTGACTTGCAAATGCATGTATGCAATGCCGTCTATAAAGTAGAGGAGAGACATGAAAGAGACCTTCAAGTCAAGTTTTCTTGGTGATGGCAGCTGCTGTTCTCATTTATGGGTATGTCCATTAATTCCCCACTTTTGCCTTTTTTTTTTTTTTTTTTTTTAATGTCTCTTAACAAACAGGTAGGCAGGCCTAGGTTTTCCTTCATTTCACATGAAAGAATTCTGTCTGCGTTGCAAGCTGCTTCATACGGATTTAGCTACTCTAGATTAGATGTTTACAATCAAGTACTGCAGGAACAAACACAGTTTGCACTAGGAAAATCAAGGGACAGACACCCTATCTGTTTCCTTAAAGCTACAGAAGTTTGTGTTAATTTGGTCCGTATTGTTATATGTCATGTGTACAGCATGTGAAATACCACTTTTTGCACTCTTTCTGCTTATGTTCATAACCTAATTGAGTGTAGCTTGGAGCTGGCATTTTTATGTTGCTTGGAGCTGAGGCTTAGAGTGGAAAATGCTGGTCCTTGTTTCTAGGTTTTCATCATTCTCTAGCTTTTTGGAAAAAAAAAATTTAAAAAAGCCTCTGATTACCAAAATAGAGTCTAAAGTTGCTGTGGCGTTGTGGTCTTTGGTCTTACAGTACCATAGCAGCAGCAGGCTCCTATTGTCCAGACTTGAGAGGGATCCCGATTTCCCATCTTCAGAAGATGCTTAAGTAAAAGACTGGTGAATGTCAGCCAGTCAAACTCTCACTGTCTGCTTGCTTTACACATCTGCTGCTGGTCACCCAAAATACTGTTGCTGCTGGAGTATTTTCAATTTAATGTTACTTGGCAGCAGATATGTCTTCCCTGATACCATGTGGCTTCTGCTGAGGTGATTGTCAGCTCTGATCTGGATGGGGTCACCCAGCTATGGTTGCAGCACAGCAAAACTGATTTTGTTATAATGACCTTGTCCTGCCATCTGGACTGTCACTGTCAGTTCACAAAAAACTTCTTGTATACAAGTTGACACATAGAAATTAGGTTTCACCCAAGAGATGCATGTGTACTTATATGTATTATGATGACTGCAGTGTTTGCATGGTACCACCTGTTTGCAAAGAACTTAAGCTGTAGGATTTGGTTTCTTTGTCAGTTTAAGTAAACAAGATTCTAATGTTTAAAGCTGTGTTCTGCTTCCCTGCAGTGTAAGAGATGAATTTTTCCTGATGAGAAACTTGTGCTCTTCATTTTAACTGAATCCAGGCAATTAAAAATATTTCCCCAGGGAGGTGAAGGATCAAGAGAACAGGAGAGGATATGAAAATACTTTGTTAAAAAATTATTTCTAGGTCAGTTAATTTTCAGAAGGCTGAAGCCAAAGAATGTTGTGTACCATAACTTTGTGAATCAGGTAACAGCTATGGCAGGGAGAGCCTGTGAAAATAACTGTTCTGTGCAGCTTTGTCTTTCATTATTACCAGTGTATGTGTGCATGTGTGAAACTTACTTTGGCACATACTGTCTTCCATGCATTTAGAGAAATATAAACAGAATGTAAATGGAAAAATGTTGAGATTTAAATGTAGATTGCTTGAATGAGCAGGCATTTTGCAGCTGTATTCTATACCCTTCATTACTCTAATGCATGATTTGTAAATTACTCATTTCATCTGAAGCGTGCAGATGCAGTGTGTTACTCCCCACATGCATAAAATGCTAGAAAGAAAATACAGTTAAGTTCTTGCCCTTCAAAGAGATTGACTTCAGTAGGACAACTAGTAGTGTAAAATTACACCTGTGTAAGTCTTTATATGGTTAGGTTTGGATTTTATCCACCATTTATGAATCTGTTGGATATGGGTTATTTCAAAACAGAAGAAAATGTCAGCAAACTCACAGACTCAAGAGATCATTGTTGCTGCTCTGCAACTTCATTTTCTCCCTGTTCATTTTGTTCTTCCACTGTATCAACTCTTAACTATCTTCAGGGCTACTCAAGTCTATACCTTCCTTTACCTGTTGCCCTGTTGCATTGGGCTTTGTGCTCTGTTGGTGGAAATGATTGATGCTCAACACCACCTATGTGCTTTTCCCCATATGCCTTCTGAATACCTTAAGATCATTTTATTTATAAATGCAAACTATTAAGAAAAAACTCTTTTGTAGACTTTAACTTATTTTTTAGGTTTGATGTGACATCCTAAAGAATTATAAATGCAACTGTAATGTGACTTCAGTAGGACACCCCGTATATTTTCATTTCTGCATCTTTGCTTCCATTCAGTATGAGGGCTCTGTAGTCTGTGCTTAAACTAGCCACCTGTCCCTTTCATGCTTTTTTCCCAGCTTTGCCACGGTCACTCTGTTCGTTCTACCTTCCTACCAGGTGTCAGCCTGATAAAGATGTATAAAATCTAGTCAATGTAACTGGAATCTTGGAAATACTAATATGTGCAGGGTATCTTGGTTTACAAAACCAAAAAGAGTCTCTGGCAGTCTGAATTAAAAATATTAAAAGTTGTGGCCATATGACAAAGATCTTTGAATCAAGACAAATACACTCCATATTGGGCTGTTTTTGCTGTGGCTCCGAATAAGTGCTGAATAATTTTGTCCAGAGATATTAATTCCATCTTGCTGAAGTCTGTATTTTTTGATTGTCCAGCATGGTTTCCTGATTGTGCTTTTAGATGATGCCCCAGTTGCCTGTGTAATATGTGCTGCCCAGGCATGGTAGGTAGGGACCACCTGGCTGTGTGCTGGAGCAGGGTGGAATTCCTCTTTTTCCTTCAAGTGCTCCAGCAGTTGCTATGCTGGAAACTCACTTCTCCTTCCTGTGATAATTTCTTGCACCTTGCCCATCCCTCCCATTCTGAAAATCTTTTTATTATGTTTTCTCATGCAAGCACTAAGTTCATTGAGTGGTTTCTTGAAGTTGTTTTATGAAGAACCTGTGAACATGGTGTTGCAGTCATGCAAATGGTAGAGAGAAGATGTTGGTGCAGTCCTCAGCAGTGCAAATCAAAGACCTAGAGCCTAGGAGTTTACAGGCAAAAGTCATCGGTCTCTACTAGGGCACGTGGCAAGCCACCTCCCCATACTACAAAGGCAGGACTTCACTGGGAAGTGCCAGCAAGTTCAAAAGCAAGCCACAAGAATTTTCATTTGTGTTGTTGTGCCTTCCCCCACCCCCATCTCTCTGTTTACTGAGAAGTGAACCTTCAGGGGTTTTAGCCACATGAAAGTAACCTGGAAAAAGTATTTTTCAGTACTACTTTACTGCTGTAAAACCTTCTGTAACAAATCAGTTCCACTTTTTCAGGAACTTCCTTGTGATTCGTAGGAGTTGGAAACTACTGGAGGTTTGAGAACTTGCTGTTGCAGGCCCTGCTCTACGCTTATGCAGAAATGGGTGCTCAGATTTGCTGCCATGGAGAAGCTGTTGCCTCTTGAGCCTGAAAAGACCTCTGCACACGAGGCAAAGGAGAGTCTGAACTGCAGCACAATCTGTGGCAGAGCTCTTGTGTTGGAGGCAGAGCTGCCTTCTAGATTCCTGGGAAGGTCAGAAAGTCCTGCTATGTGTTCAGCATCTCCAGGAATGCTATTCTGGGCAAATAGCAGTGCTGTGTGTGTAACAGGATTCCTTGGGTTTTTGCAAAGAGCCATTTTCTTCCTCCTGTCTTAAGGAGGATGGTTTGTGCTCCCAAGCTCACCACTTTCTCCTAGAGTATGCACTCGATCATCACCCTGCATTGCATGGGCCAAACAGCAGCAGCTGCAGCATTAGCACAGCATCTGGGGGAGGCCAGTTATCTTAAGCTATGCATAAAGCTTCCTTCTCTTCCTCTCTTCCATCACCTTGAAATAGGACCATTGCCCAGCACTAGACAAATCCCTGAGTCCAGCTATCAGGGCACCATCAACTGTTCTTGCACACAAACTTTTGAGCCCATGAATTTGGGGAAAACCCTGCCACTACACCACAGATCTAGTTTGTTTTGCCATGTTCACATAGTAGTTTTGTGGTTTCCCAGTCTGGGAAGAGGCTCAGTGGAACTAATTTTTAATTCTTACATTCCCCACCCCACACCTCCTTCTGTTTTTTTTAACTCTCAGGTTGTGGCAGCTAATGGGTAGAGGAGAGGAGGTATTACAGCTGAGGTTCAAACTCTGATAGGAGAGTGGTAACTGACAGTCATGTGGGCAAATGGGAAGTATAACAAAGATGAAGCCCCTGCTAAAGAGTAGAAAGGATGATTGATGTCTGGCATCTAACTGGGGAGGAGGGCAATTGCATCACCAAGCTGGTAGTGCTGAGTTCAGCCATTGGTAGCAAACTGGTTGTTTTAACTGGAGGAACATTAGTGCTGATGAAGTATCGACCTTGAAAATTGGATGTCGTTTTTGAGGATGAAAATCCTAATTGTGCACACTGAGTGCTGTTTTGGCCTCTCAGCCCCCAAGCTGCCTGCACGACTGAAGCCAGCACGTGTTCAGCAAGGGCTTGTGCTTGGGGGTTAGGAAAGTGCTTTTCTTCAGCTCTGCAGTGTGGAAGAATCAGCAGCCTGAGCCAGAACTGCTCCCTGCACACCAGAGAAAGCAGTGTGGGGTTCCCAGCAATGCTCCCCAGAGTGAGTGCCTGCTGCTTGCTCTAGCTGGCAGGCACTGCAGAGGAGGAGAGGCATCTTCCCCACCTTCCTAGCCTATTGAATTTAAAAGCTCCAAGTTGCCTTGCTTTCCTCCTCCCCACTTCCCTCTTTTCAGTGTTTTTTTGTGTGCTTGCTGCCTAAAGTCATGCTTAACCCCTCATCCTGCCCACACGCTCTGCTCACAAAGCTTAATTGCTTTTTGTACTTCTAGGTAACACCCTCTATTCTAAACCCCTGGCTTCTATGCTTGTCGCAATGGCTGTTCTTGCTTTTGGGAAAATAAAGCATTCATTTTTCATGTAAAAATAGTTTTACTGTTTCCATAAGTGAGTAGCAATTGGGGCAGGCATATTTCCAGGTCAGTGTGGAGATGGGGCTGGATAGTGAAACCCTCTGTTCCAAAAATGGCCTGGAACCAGCAACAGTTCTTGATGTGCTGAACAAAGCTAACTGGTTTGTAGAGAAGTGGGATCCCTTTTTTGGGTGCACATGCAACATGCTGGTATTTTTCTGCAGTGCAGGGAGCCAAGCATTGATGTAACGAGCACTTTAAGTACTGTTAAGTACTTACATTAATTTTACAGTTTTTCTCATAATCGTGTTCTTTTGGTAATTGTAGGCATGGGGTTTGAATAAAAGGTTACAAAAGAAAGTTTCTTAGGGCATAGTCTATAACTACTAGTGCTTTGAGTATCTGAGCAGAAGCGACGTTTGCAGGAGTAGTCTGTAGTATTCCACAAGAGATTGTGCTCAGTTGGGTACTAAGCAAATAAACAGTAAATGTGTAGATCTTGGATAATGTTGCTCTGTGTTTGTTTAGATAGCCCAGCTGTACTTCAGATTTCGTTCTCTATGGTAGCTGTCTTGTGAATCTGTTGGCTTATTGCCATGTATTTTAGATTTATATGAACATGTTGTGGATCTTTTTCATCTTTGTATTTTGTTAATTCATATTTTTACTTCCTTCAGGCATATTTTAGAGGTCTCTTTAAGCTTTTAAAAACTAGTCAGCTCAAATTTTCCCTTTATCTTCACAAAAGTCACTACAGAAGAAAAAAGCACAGAAGGGGAATTACAGGCAGCATTAAAAATGTTCCTTCAGAACAGAAAAGCAGACTTAACATGAATTAAAAACTCTGCTCTGTTTCAGAGTTGCAAAAGCTCTTTTATTCACCAGAGAACTGTTAAAGCTAGTAATTTTTGGCATAGTATTGGTCAGGGAAGCGTGACAAAGTACAGTGGAATGCACTGAGCTGTGATCTAGCCTGTAGTGGTATATGACTTTAGTGTATGGTGCATTGCAGGAAGTGCTGGGGGGGTGGGGGGCTGGGGGCGGGGAACGGAGGGTGGAGAGGCCTTTTCATTTCATCAGCTCCTGAGTAACAGTATTCTTCCTGAAACACTGTCTGCAACATCAGAGGGTCCCTTGGATGCTTTTGGGTCAGAAGACAAAACATGAAGAACCTGCACAATCTGAGTTTCTGGTAGAACCTGGCTTTGTTCTCTGAGCACTGCTGTGCAGAATTAGGATGGGATGAGAAAGTTGGGAAGAGTCATGTGTTTGGGACTGCAGATCAACTGTGCATATATCTACAATGGGACCATATCTCCAGCCCACCATGCTGGAAGATAAAAATTCTTGGGCTGAAATTCTGCCATCGTTGAAATCAGCAGTTAAATTCCTATTGATTTCATCAGGCCAAAACTTTACTTATTTTGAGCAGTAACATCATTCTCCTGTTCCACACACACGCTAAGTCCATTTACTTAGACTTAGGTTTTGGCACAGGTTTTGGCCTTAAATGGAAATCTGTTCAAATCCATTTAGTATCAGTACCATGGATTTCAGATTACATGGATGGTTAAACACAGCTATATGTGGTAATTAATAACCAGTTCAGATATTCCTGTAATTTGAAGCATACCTGGTATTTTCCTTCTTTCTTCTCTGAATTATGATGTTGGTGGGAGAAGCTTGGTGTGGTATGGATTGTGATACCAGTGTAAATCACTAACAGGAGTTTTACTGTTCACCTTGGGTTTCACATTAGCATTGCTCAGTTACAGCGATAATCAAATACAAAGCCACTGTTACATTGGCATTGCAGTAAAGCTGTGTGGTGCAACATGGTTGCAAAAAAATGAGGTCTCTATCCACAAGAAATTACAACTTGAATCCACGTTCCTGTGGTAGGGATGTAGGAAGATTGCAGCACAGAGAAGATGATAGGATAATGATATTTAGTGTATTTATTGTTTGCATAGATATCTCTGTTATTCTTACTGTCGCCTTACTTAATGTTTTTCAAGAGGACAGCTTGATGTTATATTGAAAATGTGGGTAAATGTTTAGAGCAGGAGTAAATGAATAGTCAGCTGGTGGCATGTCCCAGTCTTGGGTTAGAAAGAATGCAGAACTTGCTTGGCAGATAGGTTGCTTAGATGGGAGCATTGTAATACTCATTGAAAGTCATTTGGCATTTAGGATATAGGTCCCCTTTAAGATGTAGACTGTCAGATTATTACAGGTTAGGGTATTTCTACTCTAGATTCTTAGCTCTGCCCTCTTGCAGAGATGAGCTGAAGGTTGAAAGCTGACTGTTCAAACTGATATACAAGAGTCATTGTAGCCATTCAAGTAATGGGCTGCATATGGAACTGCTCTGAGTGTATTACTGTTTTCATTGCATGGCAGTACTTTGGATAGTTCCAGCTTGTCAGGTATTGCATGCTCTGGAACATAAATCCTATAAATTTCAGTTGTCGAAAAATAATTGCCTAAGTTCAGGTTTTCACATATAATTCTATATGTGTGTGTATATACATATACTAAGCTTGCTTATCATTGGCCTCTGTGGCTAGTCTCTGAAGGTGGTGGCAGATAAACTGGAAAATTTGCTTAAAAATAATCATAGTGATGACAATTTTAAGAGCTGATGTATGCCCTGGAGAAAAGGAATTGACAGTTGCAGTGCTTGTTACAGGAAGTGAACGTTGACCTTGGAAACAGAGTGTCATCTTCAACACTGTGGTTCAGGAGTCATTGTATCTGTAATTCAGCATCTCACAGCATCATCCAAGGCAGTGTGCACACAGACAGAAGCCCAAGTAAGATGCACACACAGCAGAAGTGAGGAAGGAGTTTCTCTGGAGCTGTAGAAAGTACTGCAAGATAATCTCTTGGAACTTAGAGGTGTAGTGTGAACTTGATCATCAAAATACAGGGACCATCTCCATGTATCATTACCATGGAGGTTTAGCTTTATTTTGGGCTTGGCATGCTGAAAGAGTACGAACACGGATCTTCTCATGAATCTGCAGTGGGGTGTGATGCAATGGCATCTGGTTAACAGTACTTGGCAACATGCACACAGGTTAGAAACCCGTAGTACTGTCTCCACCCAGTTCTTGAGGAAATTTAGGAACTTGGAACTTGATTGCCTAACCAGATATATATTCTTATCTTTGCCAGCTTTGTTGAACAGGTGCACAAAACCTATTTTTTTTACTTCATCCAGAAACAGAGGTGTTCACCAGTACACTACTGCACGTTGTTGAGTCTTAGTTTCCAGGACTCTGTATTTTGAAGCCTCCCAGCCATGCGATGTAGCATTGTGCTTGTTACTGGTAGTGTTACCGCATCAAAACACCAGCCAGGTTTCATTCTGCATCTGAAATATTTGAGAAGATTTTTGCCCAGCATGATTTTGCTGTAGATCTCACTTCCAAGAATATGTTTTCTCAAGGGAGAAAAGTGATTACTTGTCTGTTACTGGATTCTGAATATTTTGCACCCTTAGAGATCTCAGAAGAAACACTGTCTTTTAATAGTATTCACGCAACTGAGTATGTGCTGTGATAATGGTAATAATGAAGCCTGAAAAACAGTTGCCAATTGTTCTATGGCATGGGCTGAGACTATTGGAAAACAACAGTCTCCTAAATGTTTGGGTAAAGGCTTGAAGGAGGGAGGTGAGGAACACTGATCCACTGCCAGGATTACTGGGAGCTAGTAAGCAAATGTGTCAGCACTGAGTGACTTGGTCAAGGGAACAGTTTCTTTATCTACTTGAGCCTTCTCAAGCTTCATCCTCAGACCAGCTGTGGAGGAAGGATGAGTGGAATTGTGTCCTGTGCTCCACCTTCCTCTCTCTCCGTTATTTCAGTCTAATCAAGTTCAGACTTCTGTAGCATTCAAAATACTGTATTTTCCTAAGAAGTATAGTTGTGGAATAGGTCCAGTATCTTCTACAGTCAGTGTTACAGGGTTTTTATTGGCTTGATACAGTGATATTTTTTTCTTCCTCGTGTGGTTTAAAATTACTTGTCTAACATGTTGATTTATAGCCTGTCATGTAAGACTGTTTCCCCTTGGATATATCTTTTTAAGATGATCAAATGTGTTTCTGAAAAATGTCCTGTTGTTGCCTTGAAATATTAGGTGATAACTGCACAAGTAAGAGAGGGATTAGCTTGTTAAACCTAATATGACAACAAGACACAAAATACTGCAATCAAAAACTTTCTTAAGGCAGCATAGAGAGAAAACAAAACAAAACAAAAACTTATGGTCTGAGATATCACAAGCATATTGCATTCACCCGAGAAGTTTGTAGGTTGGTGTGAAGGCAGGAGAGGAGACTCCTGGGCTGGGGCTCCAGGGGAGCCGCTTTCAGTGGTGGTGCCAGAGCCTCCCGTCTTCCCACTCATTCCTCCCCAGTTCATTGCCGCAAGCTGTGCCAGCACAGTGTTTGCAGAGCTGAGCGGTGACTGATCAGGGAACTGATCCAGGTTAAAAATAACTTTTGGGGGATTGTGGGAGGCACATGAGCACAACTGGGGGTACAGCAGGGGTGCGCAGAAAGGAGCGGAGAAGTTGAGAGCAGTGGAACTACCATCAGAGGAAATTCTGAGAGAAAGCTCAGCCTGCACTTACGTGCTCTCTCTCCTCTTTCCAGCTGTGCTCCAGAGAGGACCATCTGCTTGGTGCTGTCTCTTCTTACTCCCCCTCTCACCCAGGTCTTGTAGCTCCAGCTCACTTGAGTCCAAATGTGCTCAGTTAGCTTCAACAGCTAAATCACAGGTCTGTGCTAACCCAGCTGTGTCTGGTGGCAAGCAGACCACAGCATGGTCAAACGAGGGAAGCAGGTGATAGGCAGACAGGGACAAAGTCGAAGAAGTTTTCTGCCGACATACTTGCAGCTGAAGATAATACGTGAATACTAAGTTATGAATGCTGAAAGTAGTGATACAGTCATTTTTCACGTTGCTGCAGCTTATTTCATTGATGGCTAATGGCAGGTTTGTGAGGAGGTACTAATGTTAAGGGGATGGCATTGAGGAGGATTTTGCAAGAGGATTTCTTTTCTTGCAACAACTTAAAATACGTATCACAGCCTTTGCACATAAATGGAGCTGAACAAGAAAGATGCATCTTCAGTACTGTGTCTTGACTATTAAAGTGTGCCACTTGGCTGGTAGCCAACAGAGATAATATCGAGGTGAGCCGAGTAGACACTGTTAAGGAAACACCAGATAAAGAAAGGACAATTTAAGAGAGATACTGTGGAAACCTAGAAAGAAATTGTTTTATACTTTTAAAAGATACTTTTGAAAATAATTACACAATGAAAGCAAAGCCAGGTGACTGTATTCCTTTCAGTTGTTCTGTTGGGTATTATCAAATATTTTTCCCCCTACTCTCTGATGTTGAACTAGACTTAGGTGTCTGCTTACAAGGTTCCTCTACGAGATCAATCAAAGTGTATGTTACCAACTGGCTTTAATTTTATTTATTTTTACACTTCTCTATACTTACTGAGCACAGAAGAGGCACAGTTGCATGAAGCACTACCATGGAGCAGAAGGAGTCTTCCATTTTCTTCCTGCTTCTGGTCAGTTTTGGGGACCCTGGTGGCCATTTCTGCCTCCCCCCAGTAGCTCCTGGGCTAAGGAAGATGCAGCTGCTCTCGGGGGAATTGTTTACCTCTCTGTGGAATCTTGTCCTGGTCAGCTATGTGCTAAGAATGTGAATAGTTTTGCTGCGACTGCTTTACATGTAAAAAGACTGACCTTAAGATATTTTATCCAGCTGGGGTTTTTTTCTTTTTCTTTTTTTGCCTCTAGTACTGATAGAGTTGAGAATTTTGTCTTGCAGCTGCAGAAAGCTGCAGTGACTAGCAGTCGTATAAAGCGTTTAGTACAAAGGGATGGTTTTGTACTCTTAAAAATCATTAAGTGGCAGTCAGTGGTGTTTAGCAATTCTTACTTTTGGACCCATAGTTATACATGTGTATTTGATAGAGTTTATGAAACTAAGTGCTGCATGGAGACTTCTGGAAAATGTCTAATGAGATCCCTAGTGCTGCAGAGTTTGAGTGTATTGTATTACAATGTTGGGCATATTGATTTAAAAATGTTAAAAGCTGAATGCTTTTTGTATATTTTTGAATGAGAATTTAGAAAAGGAAAGAAAGCATTACAATTATTACATAAAATATAAAAATGCCAACAAAGTTTTTAGGAAATAATATTGTATGTAAAAGTTCTTCATGTTCCTACTCTTTGAACAATAAATACGCCAAGTTGTCTTGCCCAACACACTTGCATTCTGTGTGTGTGTGTATATGCCTGTTCTGAAAAATATTAGGAATCTCAAGATAAAACCCAGATGTTTCTTCAGTCACGTGAGATGTGCAGTGTTGGACTGCGAGGCTGAGAGAGAAGTAGACTTCATTTGTCTCACAATGGAGTTATATTTCTTGGGTATATTTATTTTCTTTTTGACTGCATTACTGCTTGATGTCTGTTGGGGTCCCATTGTAGTGTGAATCCTCAAAGGAGAGAACAGTACAGTGGTAATGCATTCCAACCAGATATCCTGGAGGTTTTAATAGGTCCATTGAAGTACTCCCCAAAGAAAAATTAAGGGGAACAAAATTCTTCTAAACTTCTAAAAGCCATATCAGGAATATGCTTGAACCTTGTTTGGAAAGTTGTTAGTATTTGACCTTGAATATGAATGGGGGACTTAATTTTACTGTCTTTAATTTTTCTTGCCTTGAAGAAGAGGTTGTAAACAATTGAAAGTTCTGCTGGTTTAAAACTGAACCACACACCCCCCCCACCCCCCACCCCCCATATAAAGTTACAAGAAAAGGAGGGGAAAGGTGTATGACTCTTTAAATGTTAAAATCTTATGAAAAATAAGATGCCTGAAGTAGGCAGCACTCAGTAAAAATGACAGAGGCATCATGAACAGGAACAGATGCAAAATTCAATTTGTATAGTTGGATATGGAGAAATGCAATAAACAGTACTAAAGCATTGCAAATTAGCAGCACCATGTGACTTTCTGGGGAACAGCTGACTTTGGCAGTGCAAAAAGCTCTTCTAGTCTTTGACACAATTCTTTTGTGTGCTTTGGGGCTTTATTCCTGGACAACAAGCCTCATAACTCATCTTGCTGAATATGAATACCACTTTACAAGTCCCTTGCATCTAGTTTGGCTAAGAAACCACTTGCAAGCTCCATGAATATTTGTAGAAAACCTCTTTTATACATAACTCAGTATGTATTTATCTTTATTGTAGAAGGAAGAACAATGGGAAGCACTCATCTTGGTGTCTGTGGCCACTGAAAAGAAATACTTTGATACACAAATAGCATTATTGTAAATGTAATGCCAGCCAAAGGCATTTTTGGCTAAGGCAGGAGCAATAAAATTGGCAAACACATCGCTTGCTGCTAATGAAGAGGAATAAGCTCATCATGAAACCTTCACTGAACTGCTATTCTATCCAGCTTGATTTACTTGCCCTGGTAGAGTAAGAAACTGCTGTCTCAAGGAAAAGAAAAGAAAAGAAAAAAAAAAAAGTGGGGGGGATGTTGGTGCTAGTAGGAAGGAGTCATGCTAGCTTTCTGACAGCTCAGTATGTGAAAAGCAGGTCTGAAGGAGAGCAGGATGGCCTGCTGCTCTTGCAGCAAATGCGTCCTGGTTACTGATAAGTGTAAAATACTAAGACCCACCTGGGAGAAGGAACCTGAAAGAACTCGATTCCAAGACAATACTTGAAATAGTTTATATAGTACTTTGTAAATGGCAGCTGGCTTTTGCTGGAACTGCCATCTTAATGTATTTGGTAATTTAAAGTGCATTATGTCAGGAGTAGGTTAGTTTTCTGGGTTTTTTTGTTTGTTTTGTTTTTTTTAAGTTTGCATGCCTTTAGTGTAGATACACTTGCTTGGACCACCCCCAAAGTATGAAGTAGCAAATGCCATTTTTTATTCATGGCTGGATTTCGTGCATGAGGATCCTCGTACAAAACTGGAAGTGAAGCTATACTCAAATGCCTTTCTTAAAACAACAATGCTGTTCTGCAGTGTGGTGCACCTTTACCTCAAGGCTGGGTCCAATTCTACCTCAACTTTGAAGATGCCTTTTGTGCAAGGTTCTTTACTGTATTCTACTTGTATTAAGAGTTTGTGACATTTCAGTGGCATAAATAAATTCCTGAAGGCAACTTGCTAAGATCTTTTCCCCAGGAAACTTGTATCGGTTCTTTGCTGGGTGCTGCAGTGTTTATTAATATTCTCAAATTGGCCTTTAATACTTACACTGGTATTAATGTCAGCACTGTTGGCCAGATTTGCATGTTTCACTAGGCTGAGTCAGACAGGGCAGAAATGGAGTAAGGAGGAATTAGTCTGGCTGAAGTCTACCCGTTCTTTTGGGTGGGAAAACTTTCCGATGGCATTGGTGAAACACATAGCACCTCTCCTGCTCTCCTAGGGATTTCAGCCCACCTTACAAAGCAGTTAGAGGAAAGTGCTTCCTGTTCTTGTCTTTTCAAGCTAAATTCTGTTTCTGAATTTACTTTCTTGATCCATTTTTGCTCTCTGGATGTAAATCATACTAATCCACAGGAAAGTTTCAAACCAAATGGTGACTGAGTATTTGAAGATTCTTGCCCCATGGGTATCTTCCTCCTAGTTATAAAGGCAGTAACACTTGATATTTTCCGCTAATAGCTTTTGGCAAACCCTGCTACTCAGTGCTGCTGCTGAAAGGATTCACTGTTCTTTGCATCAACTTGACTGCTTTTCTACCTTCTTTATCCTAACAGTAAACAGGGAGGTGGGAGGTGTTGCATTTCAAGACTTTAACACCTTGAATCAAAATACAGAAGCTTGGTAACAAGCTCTCTACTGGATTGGACTTCTCTGCTATGTAGAAAGGATTTGATTTCGAGTACCAGATGGGCAACTCTTGTTCTTTGAGTTAGACTTGCAAGCCTCAGAGCTGGCCCAGTGTTGAGCTTGGTATGAAAAGGGAATGGCCTGTTTGGTAACACCTCTAGTTACTAAAAAATGTGAACAGGAGCCTGGGACAGGTTTTCAGTGAACATTAAAAGAAGATGATAGTGCTTATTGGTTTGGGACAACTCATTTGCTTATACTTGCATTTGTTTTCTAATTGCCTTCTGTTTTCTTTTCTTCAGAGTTCAAAAGCTATTGTAGGATGTTATGTTACCTTTGTAATATTAAAAGTATTGATGAACGGTGTCATGGCTTGCCTTGTTGGAACCAGAGAAACTCTTAAGCCTCACTGGTTGATGCAAGGCATATGGTTGAGGCACTGCATAACAGAATACAGGTCATCGCGGTGACTGCCTGTCAGGAGGGACAGGAGCTAAGGCTGAACTTGCTGCGGACTGTGTCCAGAGGGTGGGAAGTTCCGTGTTCTAGTAACCAAAGTGGGGGATTTCAAGGAAGGAAAGGAGCTATGTGCACACTTGCATGTGTGTGTCTGGTCATTCACACATGCATGAAGTAAGCAAAGCTCTTCCATGCTGCTCTGTAACATAAATCTGCCAATGCAGTAATTTATAGATGCTGTTTATATAACATGATTTGCCTCAGTATAAGATTTCTGAATTAGCACATAATAGTGCTCCTGGTTTGAGTTCCCTCTGCTCCAGTGCTGACAAAAGGAGAGAGTTGTACAATTCTGTCTGTTGATGGACTCACCATGGGTCATTTGGTTATACTGAACTCTAAATAGTTTAAATAGCTCTCCAATGAGCAGACTTAAAAGGGTAATGAGGAACAGTTATGGCTGTGTATGCAATCATTTGTTCTGTTTTAAATTAAAATCCGTTTTAGAACAGGATTTTTCCCTTGTGTTTGTGTAGGGCTCAGAATAGTTCAGGCAGCTTTGAGTGCCATCACTGTAGAAAGGATTTTGTGCAGCTATAAGATAACTCAGGCAGTGAAGACATAAAATACACACTTTCCCATCTATTCTACCATTAATGCGTAGCCTCTGAAGTTGGGTATAGTCCTGGATAGTCCTGGAGCACTTCATGGGTTCAAACCTGAATGCTGTGTGCACACTAAGAAGAGATGTGAGATCATCCCACATCTGATGTGGGAGCTGAAGCAGCGTGTATTTTCCAAAATGGGGACTTTCTGTAGCTGGGGAAGTATTACTACTGCCTGTTACTATTGGCCAAGTTTGATTGCTAAATCAGGAGCCTCTGCTCCTTCAAAAGCTGGAGGAAAGAGTGGGTGCCTTGAGAAAGAGGCATAAGAGCCTCAGAGGTAAACATCAAGTCACCACGTATTTTGGGTGCTAACAGTGTCACTCTGTCCACCAAATATCTAGGGAAGCTAGTCTTCTACCACCAGCTGTTCAGCCACAGATGTGCTTTTCCCAAGGTCGGGGACGGGGGGGGGAGGAACAGGGAGAACGGGCTCTTTGTCTCTGTTCCTTAGGTTTATCTATTAAGCTGCCTCTGTAACGGGGTGCTCTGAATTCTGCTACCCTTCCTCTCATGCCTGTTGTTCTGGTTGGGACAGAACAGCTCAACTCTGTTCTTGCTTCCAAGCCTACTTGGAAGAAAGGGGAAAAAGAAAAGAAAGTCCTATTCATGATGTCTTTAGATAATTTTCACTCCCTTTCCATTATTGTTGTTAATGCCATGGTCTCTCCTTGCCTGTTCATGACACCTGAGCTTCATGCAGAGTACAGGTTGGTTGCCTGGGGCAGAACCTCTTCCAGCTCCCTGCAGCCCTTTGCCTTTCTAAATCTTTCCCAGAGTGCCCAAGATGCTTCTGGAAATGCTATAATAAATGTATATATAAATATATATAATGAAATTACTTGTTTGACTGGTGACACAAATAAGAGCCTGATTTATTCATGAAGGAAGTATTGTGTCTTTTTTAATACGCTGCTTCAAAAGGGCTCACAGGCTTACTTAAAATTAGGTTAATATCAACACAATCACGTACACAGACATGCACACATTGTTAATATCTACATGCATGCCTGTGTACACACAAGTACTCTCTGGGACATCAACAGGAGTTGTCTGATAAATTGTTCTGATTAGATTTAAAAATTGACATTGCAGTGCATGTGTGTTTTTTCTTTAAACAGATTGCATCTCTTGAATAGTTCATCGGAGTTTCTTGAAGCATTCACATACGTGCTCTTTGTCTGGAGATGCCTCTTGTTATAAATACTTCCTTCACTTTACAAGCGTTTGTTTGGAAATATGTTGAGCAGCCATGCTCGGTTTATTTCCAAATGTCTCAACTTTGGGACCTTGGATTGGCTTATAGCCTGAAGTTCATATCTCTCCTTTTCATGCAAAGAGCCATATTTGAACAACTCGCAGAACACAAGACTGTAGTATAAAATGGCAGGCGTCCTCTGTGAAACACCCATGGCCAAATACTGTGTCTTACAAGGAGCTGTGGTAGGAGAATGTACTGTATGAGTTCAGTTTTAAAAAAAACCCAAAAACACAACAAAAAGTTATATGCACTCTTGATATAAATTGCATAGTGTTAAAAAGTATTTTGATGTAACTGATGTCTTTTGAGATACCTGCTAAGGAGCTGTGTCATATTTCTAGATACTGTTGTCAGCTCTTGTTTTTTTCTCTCTTTTTTTTGGCCTTTTCCAAGTTGGTGATAGTGTTATGGCTAGAGTGCTAACAGAACTGAAAATAAATACAGGAACACAAAGGGTAGAAATGCTGCAACCAGGGACTAAAAGCCAGGAATACTCGGCTGAAATTAAGAAAGGAAAGGAATGACTTTACCTCAAGGGTGACTTTCCAACGCCGTTTGCACATCATCAAGAAAGGTATCAAAACCATGCCGCAGCCTGATCTTTTGTGATACAGACATGGGCTAGTACAGCAATAAGGAAGAGCCTGCTTTACAAGAGAAAATGAAAAGAGTGTCGTTTGCTTGGCCCAGGAGGCCAAGCTGTAAGCGTCCCTTAGCTGCTGAAGTTAAAAGACAGTCCAAACTAAAGGCAGGGGGAATAAACTGACCCTGTATAATTTAGGCTGGCACTAAGAGGGAGGTTTATCACTGCCAAAGCAGTATAGCTTTGAAGGAGCTTTGTAACAGGAGCAGTGAGGGGCAGAAAACTCTTAATGAGCCATGGGGTAGATCTCCCTTGGTTTCTGAATGGGTTATGTGGTTTGTGACTGGGCAAAGTGATCCTGCAGCAAACAAATGGGCACTCAGTAGGTTTCTGCCAGTGCTGATTTCCTCCTGCTTTTTTGATACACTAAAACTGAAGAGGGCTAGTAATTCTCAGGATAGCTTCTTAATTATGTGGCTGGAATATTTTAATCAGGGTTATAGTTAGGCATGGGAATTTGTGGGCAGAATTTAGCCCCTGATGTTATTAATCTGAAAACAAGCAAAACAAGAGTAGAGTACAGAATTGGATGGAGCGTCCAACTAGAGAGTATTATGGAATGAGTTTCTCTGCTCTGTAGGGCTGCAACAATCCAGACAGAGCATATTGTACACATTGTTTCCTGAGTTTCTTAGGTTTTGCATGTTTAAAGTCATGAATGAAAATTCCTGCAATGGTGGGCTATCACAGCAAGGTTCATAATCAATTCTGGATCATCTCTTCTGGCATGAGCTTTAGTTTTTTCCGTTCTGCAGGGAACCTGTATCTGTTTCCTGCATCTGTCGCCCGTCCTTCTTTGTGAATGGAAAGCAAGTAATTAATTTTATTGTTGTTAGCAATTAATTACCCTTGCCAAATCTTGGAGGACCTATTGTCTCCTTCAGACACAATGTTCTTGGAAAAAAAAATCTTACTTATTGTAACCTCTTGTGCAATCTTCACTTGGATGACAAATACATCTTGGCAACGAGGAGCTTTCTGAATGAAAAATGTTGCTGGACAACCCTGTAGTACAGCAAGAACGCAAACCTCTGCCAATGCTGGTGGAGCACAGCCAGGCAGGAGGGTAAAATGGGGAAAGCCTTTCACATTGCCTACAGAGCACAGAGTGAGATGAAGTCTGTATATGCACACATCAAAATATCTGTTTACCATCAAACAAGGATTTTCCCTGTTGAGCATCTGAGCTCAAAGGTGGCCTTCCTTCTAGCAAAATCTTGAAATCTGTTGGAAAACTGCTTTCTGCCAGCGCAAGACTGGGGAAATAACGGAGAGCATGTTGACTGTGCAGCTGTCTGGTTTGGGTAGCCCACTGTAGGAAACAGCTGGGAAATACCCCCCTCCAATTTTTCTCTATAAACCCACAAATTTGGGATCCTGCAGAGTTGCCTCAGTCTGCTTTGTGGTTGATGGCCTGACTTTGGTTTTCCATTAGATCTGTCCAGAACCACAGCTGACCACTGAAACCTCATTTTAATATTGCAGCTGTAACATTAATTACAAAATTCTTAATTGTAAAAGTACATTTTCCCCTTGTAGTTTTTCACCTTTAAATTTTTCACCAACAGCTAGTGATGTCAAAAAGGTACATAAAAACCCTGCATGGAGAGATGTTTGAATCCTCCAAAGGGAATACACAGAATGCAAAGAATGAGTTGGGGCCAGGACTACTCTGTTCCCTTGTGGTTCTTGTGCACACTGCCAGCAGCTTGTGTTTCTCCTTGCAGGCTGACAGCTGGCTGTGGGGCTAGCAGAATGCAGCCAGCGGCCAGGTTTCTCAACCCATACTGCGGCTGACAGCGTTTGGCCTGGTGAAAAGGAAATGATCTGAAGCAAAGGGCCTGATGCAGTGTACCTTGCAGTTAATGGAAATCTTTGCTGACCTCAGTGGGAGCTGGATTTGATCTTGTGCCTGCTTGAATGTTTTGGTGTTGGTTATGGCTCCAAGCAGATATTTTTTTTCGTGTCTCATTTCTGGTCTTTTTTTCTTCTTCTCTTTCTCAAATGTATGTACCTTAGAGTGATGTAAAATCAAGACAGCTCTATTTAATGTAGCTGTGCACTTTTATACTTGTCCAGTGTCTGTCCTCTTTGTTTCCTCAGCTCTTCTACTGTCTGCAGTATCAGTTTGCAAGATGCTGGCACTGATTTCTCCCCTCCTTCTTGAGCCATTCTGCTGCTTCTCACAAACATCTCACCTAATCCTCTGCTCTCTAACAAGTGTAATTACTGACACTGCTTAATCTATCTTCTGCTCTTCTTCCTGTCTTTCTAAACAGTCCTTATGTCAGTTTCCAGCAAATGCAGGCCAGGCTCTGGCCCCTGCCACCAGTGGGGAGCCAGCTTCCCCTTCAGCAGGCTGCTGGAGGCCAGCCCGTCGCTGCCTTGCACTAGCCACGCTCCCATACCCAGCTTATTGTTGCACTGCATATAGCGAGGGCCACCATGCCCCATTAGCTAGCAGCTGCCTCGGGCACAAAGCATAGCCTCTGTGAGACCCAGCCATGCATCAGCTTGTCCTCTGTCCCTAGCGAAGAGGGGCTGGAGTGAATGGAGCCCTTTTCAGGTGGCTGCCAGATAGGAGAGCACTGCGGGTGTGGAGGATGATGATGGGGAAAACAATGCAGAGGAGGCCCAAGACCAGCTATAACAGTGCTGGAGCCTCTTGTTACCTTCCACTCTCCTGGAGTATCACATGCCCCCAGAGGGATTTGTCTTCTGGGTAGAGAATTATGATTATATGTCATCTGTCTCTGAGAAAAATGCTTTGCTTTTGTATGTGGAATGTTTATTTTTTGTTGGTTGCTCTCCATTTGCTTGGAGATGATGCAAGGCTTTTGTGAACCAGCATCAGAAACAGGCTGTTTGTGTCTCATGATGGCTATGGGGGAAAGGGCCAAAGCTATGGGATGGTGTACAGAGGAATCACAGGTGTTCTTTTGAACCACAAAAAAACTTACTTCATTTTTTCCTGCAGTAATGTAAATGCTAAGCAAACAGGGTATGTAATGAGGAAACCCTTTGGAGGGTAGGAGCTGACCTAAGGAAAGATGAGAGGGAGTGAGCTGTGGAGCACAGGGCTGCTGCTGCACTGGGGGCTTCCAAGGATGAGATTACAAGTGACACATCTGCTGGTCCTCTTAGGTTATTGTACAGTTCACAGTGAAATGTATTGGGCTTTCCCCCTCCCATTATTCCCACTCAAGTTTAAATAGGAATCTCCTAACATATCTGCTGAAGGTAGAACACGCAGCTTCAAATAGACCAGTGTTGTTTTTACTCTGCTTTTCTGACATAGGCAATGGCAAAAGAGGATAAAGTAGTGCCACAGTATAACAGGAGGGAAAGGATTTTTTTTTCAGAGATGATATTACTATTCTGGTAATAAAAAAGTAACCTATTTATTGTATCCAGAAGAAGAAAAAAGAAAGAAAGAGAGGAAAAAAACATTGTGGGAAATTCTTTCCTTCATACATAATAGTTTTCTGTTGATTTAAAATTGCCCTTAGTAATGTGTTGATGCCAGTGAAACATTTCAGCTATAGGAAATATGAAACAACCACTGCTTTTCTATGAATTATGAGTCATAAATTGTATGAAAAATATTCAAACTTGCTATAGCTATTCCCCAAGCAGAACCTCTGAGTAATGGAGAAAATGCTGCCATTCTGGGGGGAGTAGAAGGGGGACTGAGCTAAGTGAAGCAAAATGCCAAGTGCCAGCTCTGTGCTAAGTGTGAATTAGTGTCATCTGAGATGATCCTCCCTTGCTAAGTAAACAATTAGTGAGTATGTTATGTGTACTTGCAATTCAGTCAAGCAAAATTGTTCTCAGATGATACGGGAAAGGGGCATACATACATGTTGGGGCTACCTGACTGCTCGCCAGTGTGCCGGACTGACCTTTGGGAGGGCAGTGCACTTGTGCCAACCCAGCTGTCACATTGCAGTTGGTAAGCTAAGCCAAGAAGGCACAAACTCCATTTGATTCAGCATTTAGCAGGCAGGTTGTGGTGACAGAATTCCCCTAAAAATGGCAGTAAAGTGGCAAGATAATAGGATACTGATGTTTGCAGGCAGGGCCGTGTTGGTGACATTAATTTCATCCAACTTTAGCCATCTAAGAGCTAGGAGTTCAGTTCAAATTAGTTCTCTAATCTTCTGTCACCAAAAGTCAGTTTATCTCCTGTTGTATCTGTTTTATTAATTGCCTTTTGGAGTTTATCATAGCGAGTTTCTCAGCAACTACTTTTGACTATGTATCTAACTTTTTGATGGGTGAAGTTCAGTGAGTTGAATTCAGCATTAAAGCTCTGGATTTCAGTTTCTTCGTCATTTCAGAAAAGACCATGTAGCCCTGTGAGGATTTGCAAATTTTTCTTTGCAACTAGAGGCTAGAGTCATTGTTGAAAGGTATTCTATATACCTGAGCTATAAGTAAAAGTATAAACAAACTGCAGGAGAGTATGACCTGCTGGCTGTAGAGCAGGGGATGCTAACCATGGTTGTGCTAGTTTAACTAGAGCATTTCTATTTGCCCTAGTTTTAGTTTTCAGTTGTGTGTCTGGCACCCATATTAACTTCTCAGTGATGGATGTGTGCCCAATAAAATACAGCTAAAAAGACTAACAATGTGACATGCAGTTTGGTAGGCCTAGTCATTTTCCAAACAGATAGTGAATGATGTCCCGGCTGTACTGAAAACAGCAGTCTTTTTTCCCCATTGACTCTAGTCAGCAGAAATCAACCTCTGCCTAATTAGCATCTGTGAAAGGGTAAAGCTTTTACTGTGTTCAGGTGTGACTGAGACATGCTGTCAAGTATCAAAAGCTAAAGATTCTATTTCATCCTATGTCAAACTATGCTGTCTTTTCCAGACCTGATTCAAAGTTTATTTTAAGGAATCCTAAAGTGCACATTACAATTTGATGCTTCTTTAATTGTCAGAGTCTGGATATGTTGTGTTTTTTGTTGTTTTCTTCTTTTAATTTTTGAGTTGTATAAGGCATGCAAACGTTTTCAAAATATGAGTGCATTTGGCTTCAGGCAGCTGTGATCTGGTGTGAATTATAAAATGTTTCTATAAATGTAAGAATGCTTACTGCTCTCTGGCCTGCAGTACAGTGCTTGGGTTTTGTCTCAATGTGATTCAATTCTCGTTTGCTTCATACAGGAGATGGCTGTCCGAGCACTGAAGCAGACGGGTAGCAGAAGTATTGAAGCAGCTCTGGAGTATATCAGTAAGATGAGCTACTTGGATCCTAGAAATGAACAGATAGTACGTGTAATTAAGCAGACCTCACCAGGTAAGTGTTACCTTTTTTTTTTTTTTTTTAATTGGGTTCTTTCTTCCAATAAGCTAGTTTTTGAAGTAGAGTCATTACTGGTGAGTAGTGGATTGACAGCATTCAGCAGTAGTCTTGTTGGAGACAGTGAGGTGAACATGGCTTTGCAAGGTGAGCTGGGCTGGAAGCTGAATACAACTCACCTGCTTTGCAGGGTTTGTCCATGCACATATTTGTAGTCCAGCCTTCTTAAACTGAAAGCCGTTTATCCTTCCACGCAAGTGAGTTAAATCATCTCAAGTTTACTGTAAGGGAAAAGCTTTTGTATAGGGAATTGCTATGGAGTTGTGAGAGAGCTCACTTCCCAGGAATTCATTCATGTTAACATCCTTGCAAGTAAACTGCAGAAATAGCTTGGGCCAAGACAGCAGAAGCTTTTCTGCACATCCCTGCTAGTCTGCTTCAGCTGTTTCATCTATACTACCAAACTGGAGGATTTGGGCCCTGTGTATGCCTCATCAGCAAACATCCCGCCACAGCTGACAAAAGGCCTTACAAGAGTTGTTTCCATTCAGATATTGGCACTTTGAGCACTGCAGAATGCTTTTGATCTGCGACCAGGATACACTCTGGTTTGGATAGTTTGTTACTTTTATCTTCTTTCAGTTTCAAAAATTGTCCAACCAGACAAGTAACCATCCTCTTGATTGGCTGAAAGGATGTTATCACACGCTAGTGTTACATGCTGCGGAGGGGTTAGTGGACTAAAGGTTGAGTGGATTGGAGAGCTGTTTTCAGGGGCCTGTTGCGTTGGCCAAGGAATTTGTTGCGTCAGTGGCAACATTTCGACTTAAAATGTCTGTGTTGGAGTAGTTGAAGCTAACAAATCCACTCGATCGACCTGAATACAGTAGTATAGCTTTCTTAAGTGTGGCCAAAATTGAGTTTACTGAGTGCAACTGATTTCCACACGACAAATTTCTCAGCCACCTCAGCAGCACTTTCCTCCTTGCCTTTTGATCAAATTGACAATCTTCATTGGGAAGGGTGTTAAATTTGGCATAGCTGATAGAGAGGCATGTCTGGAGGTGGGGAAGGCTGAGGAAGAGAAAGCCCATTCAATTAACAAAGAGAAATCCTTGGACAGGAAGGAGATCTTCAGTAAAGCCACTTCTTTCCTGGGGGACCCCAAAGGTAGCCACATATAAGGAAGATGAAAACAGGGAAGGACCTCATTTTCCAGGTGGTCACTTTCAGGAATGGAGCTTCAGATGTGGTGGGAAAAGATGATGGTTCTGTGTAAGGAGCAGCTTTAGCTGCCCTTTCTGTCAGTCTTTGACGTCCTGTTTTATTATTTTGGAAAATTCTGAAAAACTCGTAAGAAAGTATTTCCAAGGGTGTTTGTTACCCTGCAGGATGACCATCTGACAGACAAAGTAGTAGTACAGACCAGTTTGCTATTTGAAGAGTTCTGTCCTAATACATGCACAAATGTGGCCTCAACTAGGCTTTACAGAGAATTTAAAATAACTTTGGCAGAATTACTGATATGTATTTTGCTTTATATTATAAAGGCTTTATTCCTTAAAGTGAAAGAACACACCCAGTCCTAAAGAGCATACATTTCTTCTGAAAAGGTTGAAAAGTCTTTCTAGGCTAACAAAAATGTTGTCTTTCATTTGCATTTGGTTTTGCTTTCTTAACATTACAATGCATGCAGCTGTTTTGAATACTTAACCTTTCAAGCTGAAAATCAACCTTTGCTTTTAGGATACACAGAATGCAAAACTTAAATATCATGTAAGTGATGTTTGCCTGCCTGAGGTGCCACAGATTCATATTGATTTGTTTGATATGGTATTGCTTGTGCTAGGATAGCATAGGTCTTCTCTAGTTCATTAGGAAGCATGTAATGCTACTTGGAAACTTCATTTGCAGATTGAGAATTTAAATCTTCAGGGTTTGAATTCCATATATTGGTGTATAGAAATAGATTTTCAAATTACTCATTTTTGTCCTGCTTTAACCTCAGTAGTAAAGCTAACAAGAGTTTCAGCGTACTGGCAAGACTCAAAACTTATCAGATACTACTGCGTGACAGAGAGTTATGTATAAAAACAGATGATTCCATGAGTATTGTTGATTAATCTTAAGAATACATTCTGATCTAAAACCTTCAGAGGCAAGAGACAGTCATAACAGTTACTGTGTTGGGTGCGAATGTGTAGGGAAAAAAAATCGTCTACAACTACCACATTTGGTATCTTTACAAATCCAGGTATTTCTCCGTCACACCAGAACAGACTTACTGGTATACAAATCTAGGAGGTGGACATTATGCCTCTCTTGACATCAGCAAGATTCCTTGCACAGCTGAAGTAAGTGTCCCCAAATGAGGACAACTACTGCTGCTGCTGCTTTCCTTCATGGCCTCAGATAGGGAAAAGCAAAGTCAGCTTGCCCCTGAGGCTCAGCATGAATCCTACTGATAGAGGTGACAAAGGTCTTATGGCTGCCTCCCACCTGCTGGCCAGAGTAGCCACTTCTTAGGATGCCTTGGGTTGCCTCAGCCTCATCAGTGCATCTCACTGTGTCGCAGCGGGTGAGCTATCGTAAGTGCTGTAATAAGTATAACCTCAGTAAGCACGCCCTTGTGATATCATAGAAGTAAGAGCAGCTGAGTATAGATTTCACTGTGAAGAACACTGATTATTTGTCCAACTTGATTCCGTTTCAAAACATTGCATTGTTTATGAAACTGTCGGTGTGGGGCAGCCTTTTCAATGTGCAGAGATGGTGCATAGACCTGTCTTAATAACGTGCCTGTCCATGTGTGTCTGTATGTAGCAGGGCTTGCGTGTCAAGGCAAGGAGGCACAGCTCTGCTCAAGTGCACAGCATCCGGCCCAGCTGGGACATGCTGTAATGCAAATAATCCAAAAATCTTGCAAGCCAGTGTTCAATCCTGTTAGCTCAGTATGACTATTATTGTAGACCTTGTGAAATCAAGATTTTACAATGAAATTGTTTAGGCATAAATGGGCCAAGTCCTGTCATTTGTGAAAGCTGAAGAACCAGAAGGGAAACAAAATAACGACGGCACTGAGTATCCCCTTGTCTTTAGCACAGCCAGTGCTTTATACACCTGCAGTTTGTCCTCAGATCAAAAAACTGATGAAAAGTGCCATTAACACTTCCAATACAGGAATGCTGGTATCTTGTCTCTGCACATTCTTCAAACTAAGGTTAACATGTTGACACTCTGAAAGGTTTGCCTTCCAAACAGATGGAAGATGAGTAATATGAGGGGATGCTCTATGTCCAACACATTGGAAAGAACACAGGACAACTGTATGATGGTTTTGTTGCAAGTGAAGGAAGGGGAAACAAGGATTTTTGAGGAGAAAGATGGAATTGAGAAATGTAAGCAGATCCCCAACATGAGCAGTGAGCGCACTGTACAGATGTGGACAATGTGGTGACCTAGTAGCTTACAATAATGTTGACTTCAAGTAGTACTGACAGTCCTTCTGGGAGCTATTTTTCTTCTGTTGGTGCTGTACTTAACCCTCTGTTCTGTAGCTTCCTTCTGTCTGCGAGTAATGACTGGTAATACTGGTCCAGCTTTAAAAACCAGGCTATAGTGTAATCTGATGATTTCATAGTTGAGGAATTTGTGCTTCTATTTTCATAATTTGATAGGACTCTCAGATGATTCCTGGCATGAGCAGTGTTGTGGCCTGTAGCTCGTTATCAGTAGTAATACTTGGCACCTATAACTTTAAATGTTCAGAGTGCTTAATTTAGGTTTTGGAAGGTGTTTTTGTAATACATAACTCCCTACACAGTGTGCGTGTGTGTATGTATGTATGTATAGATGGATGAGTAATGCAAAGTAATGGGTTCACCTGAATTGTTTCCTAACATTCTTCTGTGTTCTTTTATAAAGGAAAGGGTATTGTGCCAAATAATGTAACCCGCAGGCCGAGCTTTGAAGGATCAAATGAATCTTTTCCATCCTACCATCAGATCAGTAATGCAGCCTATGAAGGGACAGGCTTTGGAGCAGAAGGTGCAAATATGCTAACTGAAGTTCCAAGGCCATACATGGACTATTTAATCTCTACTTCACAGTCTACAGCTATGAATGCTCCTGTACAGCGACCTTCTGGAGTAGGCACTCACAGCACACCAACAAGCCATCAGCAGAAAACATACCCTGCAAATATTGAGACTTCTGTGATTAATTATCCAGTGGCTAATCACAGTAGTCAAGCCTTGCAGCTGCAGGTGTCCCATGGCTCCAACAGCCAACATTACAGTAGGCAGCACATGATGGTGCAGGGAGAACCTATGGGGTATGGTGTTCAGCGTAGTCCATCTTTCCAGAACAAGATGCAGCAGGAGGGAGGATACAACAATCTCCCAAATAAAGGGGCAGTTGTCCAGAATAATTCAGGTCATGCATTTCAGCAGGCACCGGCAAGCCTGTATATGTCACATTCTCATCATAAACAGACAAGTCCTTCCTCTCATCAAATGCATGTGATATCCAGAGGTCCAGCCTTTGCTAATGACTTTTCAGACAGTCCACCACAAAATCTATTAACGCCATCTAGAAATAGCCTAAACATGGACCTCTATGACATGAATAATCCTCAAGTTCAGCAGTGGCAGGCAGCAACGCCATCACGCCGAGATTCCTTACAAAATCCAGGAATAGAGACATCTCCACGGCAACATGTATCCTTCAGACCCGATGCCACAGTGCCAAGCCGAACAAACTCCTTCAACAGCCACCAGCAACAGCCACAAGTGACAGTGTCTATAAGACAGGTTCCTCCAGGAAAACCTGATCCTTCAATTACTTCTCCAAATACAATAACAGCAGTCACGTCTGCTCATATTCTCCAGCCAGTGAAGAGCATGCGAGTGATGAGACCTGAGCCTCAGACTGCGGTGGGACCTTCCCATCCTGGTTGGTTACCTGCACAGGCACCGGCTGTGGATGGCCTGGAGATAATTGAGCAGCATGTGCCACCTGTTGGAGCAGCTAATGCCTATCAACTAGATGTGGATTACAGTAACCAGGAACTTCGGTGTCCACCACCACCGTATCCCAAGCATTTGTTACTTCCCGGTAACTCTGAGCAGTTTGATGTCAACTGCTTATGCATGGGCGTAGAGCAGACCCTCCGTGTAGTCCCCAATTCAACGTGCAATAAGGCTGAGGAGAACAGTGAGCGAAATGATAAAAGCAGCAAGAACACTAAAGCTGAAAAACCAAGCAAGGATAAAAAGCAGATTCAGACATCTCCGGTGCCAGTGCGAAAGAATGGCAAAGATGAGGAAAAGCGAGAATCCCGAATAAAGAGCTACTCACCTTTTGCCTTCAAGTTCTACATGGAGCAACATGTAGAAAATGTCATAAAGACCTATCAGCAGAAAATTAACAGAAGACTACAATTGGAGCAAGAAATGGCTAAAGTAATTACCTTTATTTTGTCATAATAAAAGCTAATGGGGGTTTAATTGATTATTACTGGTTTTAATCAGTCTAAAAATTTATAAAGGCAGACTCCACTGGAAGTAGTAGGTATCCAACACCCCTATTTTTGCTTAGAAGCATGGATGCAGGTCTGGGAGGCTGTTTGAAAAACCTGAGATGTGAAATAACATATCTTCGTACCAGAAAAGCAGGAAAGTATTAGGTTTGCTTAGGCAGGAACTTAGAAGTCAGTTTTGAGGCTGAGACACCTCTGACAATACTTTGGCAGGTCTTGCAAAACTCTGAGAAATGTTTTCCTGTTGCTCCAGTTTTTCCTTCCTGTTCCATGATAGCCCTGCATTCACCAAAGCCATGGTTCAACTTGGCAGTATATTCACTGTGCCATATTTTCAGATAAGTATGGAATACTTAACTAGAAGTTGTTTGTTGCCCACATGTAAGTAATAATATCATGCAAGTAATCATGTCTTGGCCAGCTTGAGCTGATCTTGGGACCCTTGCTGGAACTTGTTCTAGAAGCAGGTCTCAGGGAGGTGCACTTTGAGTGAGCAAGCTTTTTTCATGCCTAACTGTAGCTCTCAAACCTAAGCTGATTCACTGATGCGGCTGCTTAAAACAAAGCTGCCAAGTTCTGGTGGTTGCTGTGGCAGTTTTGGTTTTAATTTTTAAACGTAGAAGACGGGTTTTTTTCCCAGGCGTGACTAGAATATGACTAGTCTACTTTTGTATTTAAGGATAAACTCTAAGGAAAGCTATTATTAACTCATATTGGATAATAATTAACTACCTGATCTTCCCAAGCACAGTCAATTTCCAGAGTTAATTAATTTGATGTTCATGTTGCTCCAGAAAACTCAGCAGTTTGTTTGTTGAGATTAAAATTAAACCAATATGCTTCTAAAATCTCTTGAAAGGTTGCCATTTTAGTGGCAGTTAATAGTTTCTCCTCACTGCAAATACAGATTGTGTTGCATTGGTTGAATTTTGTGAATATTTTCCCGAGATTGAGATAGGGAGTGATCTCTGGAGAAGTAAAAAAGCAGCTAATTGCATTAGTTCTGTTCTGACTCTTCAGCTTTCCCTCACTTCATAACTCAGAGATAATTCAGCTATAAACAAAAACAACTCCTTCCCCTAGCAACCTCATCGCTGGCTGGAATAACACAGGAGATTTTGGCTAGCTGAACATCACATTGTTCTAGAATTAACCAAGAACACAGCACACTAATTATTTTACCTTAAAACAATAAACACTTCCTTTATTATGGGTTGATGTACTTGCCTTACATTTTAAAAACAGTGTTACTTGTTTCGATTTGGCTGTTACTTTCAGTCTGAAAATTCATCCTACCTGTTTTGCAAGTTTCTGCAGACCTCTTCCATCCTTTATTCATACAGATTTCATTTTTATACTGCAGGGATCTCACTGCATAGTCTGGCTGCCCACATTCATCTTTAAAGACCTAGACTACAGACATGAAATTAAATCCATCTAAGAAGCAGCCCTGTGAGCATATGCTTGGGTCTCTAGGCTGCTAATCAGTCCACTTCAACTCCCTCCACCCTCCTCCCCATTGCCGCTTCTCACCAGGAAATAATCTTCCTCTCAGAGTGCTTCAGTTGATGCCAGTTAATTCAGGATTTTGGAAATGGGATATGCAGAAAGAAAGGGGCATGCTGCAGAGGATGAGTTGTCTGTGTATCCTGGGGATCAGCCCAGGGGTTTCTGCTGGCGGAGGCCACCAGAGGCCGTCAGGAGAGGGACAGGCACTGAAGATGGCAGAGTTAGCAGCATGTAGGCTCTGTCTTGAAAGGTGGGGAAAGTCTGGTTCAATACTGCTGCTTCTCTCTTTTTCAGGAGGTCTCTCCCCACAGCCATATGAAACGTTGCTTACAGTTACTTGGCAGCTCTCTGGGGATGGGAGGTAGACAAGCCAGCTTTTTTACAGCTTAGGCGCGCAGGGAAAATAATACATTTAGAGGGGAAGTAGCACCAGGGTCTGGGCTGCAGGGGCTGAGGAGAGGCCAGACCTGAGGGTTATATGCATATATTTTGGGAGTGAAAAGGGAGAAGTTTATAGAACAGGTGGTCAGGAGATCTGCAGACCTCAAGAGTAGAGGCTGTATATAGCAGAGGAAGAAAAACAGTTTTGAAAGAAGATGGTTCCCAAGGTACTTGAGAATATGTAGGTCAAAACAAGCTTCTTAATTACAACACAAAAACCAACAGACCAAGAATCAAACAGTCAAACAGCACTCGGGGTAGGAACTGTTAACGTGAGTTCCCCTGGAAAACCGTTCATGAACAAATGGACTGCTGCATCTAGGTTTATGTTTCAGTTTAAGTTAAGCTGTACTGCAGTACGCATACATGTAGTGGAGTGCAGTGGCAAAAGGGATATTTGAAAGGTGTAAACCAAATCCCATGATCAGGTTTGTGATATTGTGTTCTCCTCTCTGACAGTATTGCCCCATGTCTGTTCATTCAGTCAAATGAGAAAGGCAGACCAATCTCATATATGGCAAATTCAGGTAACAGGTTTGGGCACAGTGAATTTGCCAGTATTTCAGAAATACCTCAACAGACAGACGAGATAGCTCTCACGAATATGTGTTTTCTGATTCTTGGTTAATTTTTCTCAGAAATGCATTTTGGGAATGCTCATTTATTGTTCTCTTGCTATGAATGTAACAGTACTAGCTCTTGTGGTTTGCTTTCCTTTGTAAAGGCTGGCCTTTGTGAAGCAGAACAGGAACAAATGAGGAAGATTCTCTACCAGAAGGAATCCAACTATAACAGACTCAAAAGAGCCAAAATGGACAAATCTATGTTTGTGAAAATCAAGACTCTGGGTATTGGTGCATTTGGAGAAGTATGCCTGGCCTGCAAAGTAGATACCCATGCCCTGTATGCCATGAAGACTCTGCGAAAGAAAGATGTGCTAAACCGGAACCAGGTGGCTCATGTCAAAGCGGAGAGGGACATACTTGCTGAGGCAGACAATGAATGGGTGGTTAAACTATATTATTCCTTCCAAGATAAAGACAACTTGTACTTTGTGATGGACTACATCCCTGGTGGGGATATGATGAGTCTACTGATTCGGATGGAGGTCTTCCCAGAGCGTCTGGCTAGATTTTATATTGCAGAGCTCACTTTGGCTATAGAGAGTGTGCACAAAATGGGATTTATTCATCGAGACATCAAGCCTGACAATATTCTGATAGACCTCGATGGGCATATCAAACTGACTGACTTTGGACTGTGCACTGGATTCAGATGGACTCACAATTCAAAATACTATCAGAAAGGTAGTGTTCTTAGACTTTATTTGTGATGGTATTGCATTTCTTACTTTGAAACAAACATGTACCTCTTGGCAGAAATGCCGCTTCAGAAGACAGAGGTGGTGTGTACACTGACAAACAAAGACTATACGATGTGTGTGTCTCTCTCAGACTCATTCACTTAGTTTGTTTCCAGTCCTTTGTTTCCAATACTGTTCGATTCCTGATCAGTAATATGGCTAACCACTGCAGTAGCAGCAATTTTTCAGGTTGTACTTGTTTGGAAGGTTTATTTTGATGGTGAAATAATTTAATTGCAGATTTGAAGTAGTCCACACGCTTTCTTCTGTGTGTGCCGTTGAGGAGTATTGGCATCTATTGGCAAAAAGGTCATAAGCAATTGATATACTTAACCTAAATATACTCCATTGTTCTGTATCTCCCATATGGGAGCATGCTTCCTTGTGCTGAGACAGAGATATTTTGCTTGCTTTGGAAAACCAATTGTGAAGGGGAGGGCAGAAGGAAATGCCTTGGGTTTAAAGTTCAAATGCTGTTCTTCAGTGAGAGTAGAAGATGGCACAACTAGAGCTAGATAAATGCTTTTCTCTTTGTGTGCTGTTTTATGACCATGAATGTAAACTTTCTCTCCCGTTTGAAAGGGAGCCATATCAGACAGGACAGCATGGAGCCCAGTGATCTTTGGGATGATGTGTCCAATTGTAGATGTGGAGATAGGCTGAAGACGTTGGAACAAAGAGCTAAGAAGCAGCATCAGAGATGTCTAGCCCACTCCTTAGTTGGAACCCCAAATTATATTGCTCCTGAAGTCCTACTTCGTAAAGGTAGATAACCTGTATGTTTTTCCTGTTTAAGTGAACATTGATGCTTTGAAAAACTTCTTTTTTCCTTTTTTTCCTTAAATACGCTTGCTGCTTTCGAAGATTGTCATTCTGAAGGCCACAGGCACTTAGCTCAGATTAAGGAGAATGAATTTCTCTACATACTCCACCCTTTAGCATCACATTGCTGTCATTGATGGTGGTCGTACTTTGTGTATCTGTTTATATCTACACTCTGAGGCCTTTGAATGTGACTGCTAATAAATGTGTCAGATGATGTTGGCAGTGGTATTTTTCAAGTATAAAGTAGGTTATTTGTACTCATGGAGTACAACTATGACCACTAGCAAGTTTACATAGACCAGTGAGTAGCCAGCTGATGGTTCTGAATCACTGATTCAGGCAGGCCTCTTAAATATGAATGATGTAAACTTGTGGAAACAGGTCCTCCAGAGTTCCAGCCAGAATCTTGGGGAAACCCAACAAAAAGTCTTCCACAATTTATGCTGGACACCCGGCATTCAAAAGCTCGTCTTGAGGTATTTTGACAGTGCTCAGTGGCTATCCATGCAGAACAGACATGGTCACTGTAGTAAGGAGATTAGATGTTCAAAGTTGTCTTGCAAGCCAGATCCTAAGCCTGATCTTTCTCAAGCTGAGAGATTTCCCATTGAACCCTACATCTTCCAATGACACAAATCTCTATTGCTTTGAATTCAGTGTTTAAATCCTCCATTCCTTTTTGGAGATCTCAAACATACACCTTATTTGTCTTGTCACAGCAATTAAGTGATTGAAACTGTTCCTCTGCTTGGAACTTCCTCAGAAAGTGATGTGTGGCTTTCTTCTGTTTCTAGAGCGTGCTGTGTCTTTCAGCAGCTTTACAAACTTTCAGCAACTTTCAAACTCCACTGAACCTGGGGGGGACATCAGTTGCCAAACCTTTTTGTTACTGTTTGAGGTCAAATTTGTGCTGTGTAGTGATGTAGTTGTGGAACAGGGCACAAAAAAACCTGTAACTCCTAATCGTATGACTTCACCACTTACTTTTGTTGAGAATTACATTTCTTCAGAAAGATTCCCAGACAAGAGGATTAGATCTTTACTAGATTCTACTAAAATAGAGTTTAGGTCAGCAAGCAGAAGCGACTTTATGATGAAGCTAGATTGGGAGTCCTTTATTTTTAGGTTACAAATTGTTTGTCTAGAACAGGCAGAAATCTGTGCTGTATGTTTTGATACTTAATTGCAAGTATCTCTATACACATTCTCCTTGGCTGGTGGAGGACAACCTTTTCACTTGCCTTTCAGGATACACTCAGCTTTGTGACTGGTGGAGTGTTGGTGTGATCCTTTTTGAGATGTTAGTGGGACAGCCTCCTTTTCTGGCTCCTACACCCACAGAAACCCAACTGAAGGTAAGTTGAAGCAAAATTCCAATCTGTGGTAGCAAAATTTTAACCTTTTCCCTTCTCCATGCACAGACCTATCCCCTTTGGTAAATCCTTTGCCAGTCAGTGAAGAAGGTACTGAGTATCAGACCAGGACTGACTTGTCCAACTGCATAGTTTTATAAGTCTTCTCAGCACCATTCTGATTTCTTAAGCACGAGTTCATCCATCTAAATTCCTTTGAGTACCTATCAGATTTGAGTAAGCTGATATGCCAGTGATAATTACAGTTGGCAATGTGTTTCAAAGTCAAGCAGTGAGTGGTTTTTTTATTAGAAAGGATGTATCTCATGACCACTTTTCCTCATTTACATTTTGGAGCCAAAATGAAACAATTCCTTGAAGTCATTCCATGAAGTCATGTGTAAACTGATTGTGTTCTCAAATCTGACTATGGGACCATTCAGGAAGGAATTTTCTTTTTTCAAAAAACAGAATTGCTCCTTTTATCTGCTCTCCGAGAATGTTTCTTGGTTCGTTAAAGTTATTATTAATAGCTGATGCAATCTGATCATTGGGTTCTTGAACCTCTAAAGTAAATATGCAGATTGTGAGTTGACTAGTTCTGTGTATATTTCTGTACAGTTAATGTTGACAATCAGAAGTATTCTGTTTCCAGGATCAGAAGGTGTTTAATACCTTTCTTACCTCCAGGTGATAAATTGGGAAAGCACACTGCACATTCCCTCACAGATCAAGCTAAGCCCTGAGGCAAGTGATCTCATCACAAAGCTCTGCTGTGCTGCTGAGGACAGGCTCGGAAGAAATGGAGCAGATGATATTAAGGCCCATTCTTTCTTTCACTCTATGGATTTCTCTACTGATATCCGTAGGCAGCCAGCTCCCTATGTTCCAAAGATCAGCCATCCCATGGACACTTCAAATTTTGATCCAGTTGAAGAAGAAAGTCCTTGGAACGATGCTAGCGGTGACAGTACCAGGACGTGGGATCCACTAGCCTCTTCCAATAGCAAACACACAGAACATGCTTTTTACGAGTTTACTTTCCGAAGGTTCTTTGATGACAATGGGTATCCGTTCAGGTATCCCAAACCTTCTGGCATGGAAGTTGGCCAGTCTGAGAAATCTGATGTAGAAGACAAAGGTGTGGTGGATCAGACTGGAGCTTGTCAGCCTGTATATGTGTAAATTATTGTATAGAGTACTCCAGGTAAGACTAATCTAAATCCAGTAGGGCCTTTAACTGATCCTTTAGGAGCTGATCCTGCAGTGCTTGTTAAGGTGTAACTTCAGCTGAGGTTGAAGGCATCCTGGGGAGTCAGAAGCTTGGAGGATCAGGTCCTAAAAATGGCACTCTTGAAAGTTCAGGTCAGTTTTACTGTAAATAACTTTGTTGATAATTACACTTGAAATCCTGGTCTTCACCAAAATCTGCAAGGCCAGAAGTCTGTCATTTCTAGGCCTATTTTTATTTGAGGTCAGCATCCCCCTACTCAGATTAACATTTACAGTCTTCTGCAACTGTCAGCGTTATTTTTTAAATGAATAAAGAGCACTTATATTTTGTTTATAGCGGGGGGGGGGGGGGGGTCCTACTAAATTATAGGGATTAACTTTGACAAATCGTGCTGCTGTTCTTCTTTTCTACATTTTTATTTTATCCATAGCACTTATTTCACATTTAGGAAGATGCGTAAAGCTGAAGAACATGTGATGAAAGGTCTCAGTGCAATAATGTAAGAAAGAAAAAAGAAAAATGAAAAAAAGAAAACTGCTCTCTAATTTTCTAAATTTACTGATGCCATTGTATTCGCACCATGATTTTTGTTTATTATATGTATTTTCCACATTTCAAAATTGTGACATAAAGCTGCTTTATTTCCTTCTGCTTATTGGAGTATAATAGAAAGTGTGAGCAAGTGACAATTTGGGTGTGATTTCATTGTCTAGTGTGTGAAGAATGTTGCATGAGCAGTGTTTTTCTATTTGAAATGGCCTTTTCTTGCCATTCACAGGCAGGTCCTGTGGATCCGTTTTTACTGAAGGTCTAAAATTAGACCATTTTAAACCGTGTGTTGATAATGTATTGTGTGGATGGTTTCCTCTTATGATTGTATCCAATATTAATTTTGTAAAACAGATTGCAAAGGTTATAAGTGAATAGTGATTTTGTGGTCTGATGTAATAGATCATTTTAGTAAACACATATCATCAGCACACACGTTTCCCCACAAAGGATCACTAGCAAGACCAATATTACAAAGCTGGGTTGTGGCAACAGCCTAGATTGGGCTGATTCACATAGCGTGCAGCACGGTGTTCGTGGTTTAATACTAGCAGTAATGCAGAGCACCAGTACTAACAGATGTAGCTCAACGTCTTCAAAAGAGAATGTCGAATGCTGTTCTCCCGTAACACATCGAGATCCCAAGTGCGATGAGGCTGATGTTGAGGGCGTGCATCTCCACAGATGTCTATGGAACCTGGAGGTACGTGGCTTTTCCAGACGTCAGATCCCTACACATGGCTGTATATCTGTTTAGGTTCTTAATGTTTCAGGCACTGACATCTGAAAATGTTGGCATTGTGCATACGTCATTCTGTCCTGTTGTCTATAGGTAAAAATGTTGCTGTGATGGAGCACAATAGTCCTTCATTTCTGTCAAATTATAGGCATACTTTGAAATATCAATTCTTAACTATGTTAAAATACACATTTTTCTTATATGTATAAGTGAGAATTATTCAAGGCGATATCAGAATACTAAAGGTAATTAAGCCATACATATTTGCATATATATTATATATAACTAAATAAGTAAACACACACAAAAATCCTTAATTCAGATTAGTGTAACAGTCCTGTTTAAAGTGATTGATGTAATAACATTTGAGGAAAACACTCCTTTAATGTGTTTTTGCTTTATTTTATTTTTAAATCTGGAGCTTCATTATTTTTTCCGTATATTATTCCACATATTATTCCTTAATGTTTTAGCATATCCTATCCTATCCATTGTTTAGATATCTAAGCAACAACATATAAATTCATCAGCCTAAACTAAACAAAAATGATTGTGTATTTGTTTACATTTGTATGAAAGGAGTGTTCTGAGGTATGCAGTGCTTGTGTTGTGACAGTTCATGTAAGATTCAGTATTACTGCTTTTTTTTATATAGTAATGCCATTTTTTGTTATTTACATCTATCTGACGTTCTTTCATGTGGTAGGTTCTTTCTCAGGAACTCAATTTAACTGTTATTTATTGATATATCATTGCCTTTGAAAGCTTCTACTGGCACAATTTATTAAAAATCTGAATGAAAATCTAAAATGCATTATGTGTTCTTGAAAAGGATAATTTCTGCCTATTTTAAGGCAGAACTTTTAATGGGTTTGGTTTTGTAACATTAGCGATGGGTTTGAGCTACAAACATGAACTTCAAATCTCACCTCTCCGTCAGCGTTTGACGTAGGATCTCTGGGTACCTTAAGACCGTTTCTTCTGTCGTCGTGGCCCTTGGCAATAAGGGGCAGGGTTCCAAGGTAAAATTTGCTTTGGTGTGACCAGGTCAGTAGGCAGCATAAAATTTATAAAATTTTAAAAAAGAGTCCTTTTCTCTGCAGCAGTGGCTCTGCCTGGGCAGCCACAACCAGTGTGCTTGCCCCCTCTGGCTGTTGCCTCTGTTGTGTTTCTAAAATGTAAATAATTCACCTGCAAATACAGAATCTTTGCAACTAAGCAAAAACAAGAGAAACTAGCCCAGAAGGAAACAGGTGCTTCCACAGTGAATATATTACTCATGTAACATCTATGCTGCAGGGAACAGAAGCCAACTCACATTTCACCTAAGGAAGGACTGTTACGAAAAACAAATCTTTTGAGTTTATCCAGCGCTGTCTCTATAAGGCTCACATCCTTTGCAGACACTTCAGGGGTAAACAGAAACTTGGAGTGAATTTTATGAAATTTGAACAAGTAAACAGCGTGCCATATATTGGGATTGGCTCAAACCATTCTCAGTTCTGCTAAACTTCTTGCAAAAAGCATCTAATATCTTCTTTGAAGAAGTTACTTAAATTCAGTGTTTATATATTAAAAACCCCCACATCTTTCTTTAAAAAAAAACAACACAAAGAAATCCCTCAAATGTATTTATTCCTGACTGAAAGTAAAGAGTTTGCTAATTCTGAATTAGTGTTCTTGATTAAGGCCACAGGTGACATTTGAGATGCCATCCTAACTTTACCAAGTCAAGGAAGGTTGAACCTGCTGCTGATCTCAGCAAGACAGGAATTTCATTCCCGGGTTTCAGCACAGACACGTACGCGCAGTTAACACCACCTGCACTGTGTACAGAAGTGTAAATAATTGCCTCAAAAAATGTAAGTAATTGCTGTTTCCAGAATGGGAACTTTGTAACGCAAGGGTGCCGGTGGCACAGGAGCAGAAAAGGCCTCCGCAGCCTTTCATACCTGTACTCTTCAGTCTGGCCAGATTTGCCAAGAAGCAGCAACAATTCTTGATAAGAAAATGATGCCTAGTTGGATGCAAAAGAGCTAGCAGCAGGAGTTATAACCAGGTACCTAGCCTGAATAACATGAAAGCTAAATGAGGGAGAGAAGCATTTGACTTTTAAATGGAAATGGAAGAATGAGGTGAACTATGCAGGAGGCAGGCGATAGCCTGTAAGTTGATGGAAAATCAGTCTCATAAACACAAGAAAATTCTGTTCCTTCCCCTGTAATTTTTAAGGTATGAAATAACTGCCTTAAAAGCTGTCCTAGAGAAACTGTAATGAGAAGAGGAATTTAGAACATATAATTTGTTTCTGTCCCAAAATGTAGAAACATAGGCAGAAAATGGCAACTGTTACTAAAATTATTATTGAAATTAAAAATATTAAATCTTTCCCACAGGAAATAATCTCAGAAATAGATAATGTAGAAATAGCAACTGTTAAAACACACCAAAAAAAGTGTAAAAAATGTTTTTCCTGGCAGAGAAATCTGCTGCAGTAAGAACATGGAAGTTGTGCTTTCCTCTGGTTTCTGTTCTGAACAGTGAATGAGGAGTGAGTAACATTTAGTAAAAATGGAGTCCTGGGCTCATTCTTATCAAAATAACCAGGATCTGATCCATAAAGCTGTGGTCACCTTCTGCAAATGCCACAGCAGCTCCAAGCCCTGCAGAAGAAGCTGGAGCTTGTGACATGAACAACTGAAATTTCAATGGACTGAGGGGTGTACTGACTTAGCTCTCATGGCTTGGAAGGTGCCTTTACTTCAGTTCTGAGAGACGAAAAATAGCTATGCCAGCGTCTGTTAATTTTTAGATATGTGAAGAAAATGGGGCTGCTTGAAGCAGGCTTTGTGTGATCTTAAGTATCTATTAAACTTCAGTAGGGCTCAAAAAATAGCAGGGTGTAAGGCACGCCTCATTTCCTGGTCTTGGTCCTGGGATCCCCACGACCCAGGAAGTCCCCAGACACTTGGCCCCCTTGGCTGTCGTAGGAGAAGAGGGAATTGAATGCACAAGGGGTACACCTGGGTGAGGGGAAATCGCTTATCGTGTTAGATCATGAGTGGCAGCCAGGAAAAAGACTTTAAAGATGGTCCAGCCTTGCTGCAGCATGCAACAGTTACCCCACGGGGGTGCGTGTGTGGAGGAGAACATTTATGCTGGCACCTCCTGTTTGTCTTCTACTTTTGGGGAGCACACAGCACACAACGCCCGCCTCGAGGAGTCCTGCTGGGCAGGAGGGAGGCCTGCACAGCTTTGGGCCATGCCGTAACAGGGAGGAGAGGCTGCATTGCTGCCTGGCTGCCACACCGCTTCCATCCCTGGGCTGCTTTAAAGGAAAGCAGGGCAACAGCTGACTGCGATGCTGTGGGTCTGCCCAGCAAAGCGCCACAAAGCAGCTCGCCATGGGCCACCAAGTGCTTACTACAGATGGTAGGTTTTCCCCCTAAGCTCTTGACTGTGCTTCTGAAGGCTGCGACAACTGTCCCGTAAGTACACTTGTCATATGTAATAGCTTTTCTTTTTTTCCTGCTTTTATGTTTTCCACAGCATTGGTGATTCTTGGCCTTAATAGCAACAGTAAGCTCAGCTTAATAACTGCCTGTGGCTTTCGTTGGTCTGATGACAATTTCGGAGTAGTTAATTTCGCTGAACAGATACCTGATGGTGCTGAGTAATACAATCATCAAAAAGGAAAGAAAGGAACACGTATTTGCTTTTTATGTGTCTAAGTTCACTACTGGGACCTCATTGCAGAGTCAAGCATTCATTAGCACGTTCTTATGAAAGGCTCCGTTGTCCAACGCCTTATGGGTATGTTCACCAGCTATTTACAGTGTTTGGTTTTAGCTCAACGTTGGGGGGATTGGTACAAAGTTTTTTGGTTTGCTTTTCTAGACGTGAAATCTAACAGATAAGAAAGATCAAAATTCGGCAGTGATTTACAGGATAACAGCTTCAAAAGCGTCTGTGGAGAGTGTGGTTTAACCTGATGCTATGATGAAACACCAACAAAAGCTTTTTTTAAAGGAGCAACTCACCTGGGTGAAAACCAGGGGGACCGCAGGTAACCCCAACCAAGCAGGGAGTGGCAGAAGCAGCAGTGGGTATCAAGGCTGGCCTTCCAGCTGCATTTGCTTTGGGTGAGGCCAGGGGTGAATAAAGGACCACAGAAAAGCTGGTTGGCAGGGACCTCTGGAGATGTGCAGTCCAGCTTCCCACTCGCCATGGGCCTATGGCCAGTGCTGGTTCTGGCCAGCCAGTGCTTTGTCCAGCAAAGCCTCTGGACATGGCACGTCCTCCCCCAGCACGAGAGCCTGAGCCTGAGCGGAGCAGGAGATGGCTGCCACCAGCGAGATCTGCTGCTCTCCAAGCCCTTCAGAGAAGGCTGGCAGCGGGGACGGCATGGCAGGTGTTCTTGGCATCGTGGCACTGCACAAAAGCCTCTTACTGCCATTGAGCATTGTATCGTAGCTGTAGGAATGCCCAGAGAGACAGTGTCCAGCCAAAAGATCTTGAAAGAAAGTACGGCTATAGAGCTGCACGAAGGATTATGAAGCAGCTGAGATGTTGATGCACATGTCATCTTGGCTAAGTCCCCAGCCTTTGCCCACCACTGAACAGAGCTGTGCACAGGCGGAACACAAGTCTCACCTACAGGGGATCCTTTTCAGAAAATGCACACCCCCACGGCTGTAGGTAGGTGGGGTGACTGCCAGGGACCAGATGCCATTCCACAGGTGGAAGTGCCAGGCGAATGGCAGAGCTCTGCTAGGAATGACGACAGTCTGCTGCGAGCCTTGCGGGACACCGTGGCACGTCACCAGGGGCAGTAATGCCTTGTCTGTGTTCAGCTGCTCAAATGTATGCCTTGTCCTGGCTGTGCAGTAACACTGATGCGAGTCAGTGCTCTACCCCTCAAATGCTTAATACTGGAGGAATTACCTAAACAAAAGTACTTTCCAGAAAAAAAAAACCCGTCTTTCCATTCCCAGAGGTCATGCAGGGACAAGCTGTTTCCCTCAGGGAACTCTGTGTCACTGAAGACCAAGTCACTGGGCAGAAAGAGGTGAATTTAAATCCATAGTGGGTTTTTTTCCCCAAGAAAACACTTCTCATAGGAAAATATTGGTTTGGCAAAATGGAAGTATTTGGGGGGAACTTACTAAAGCATTTACAATCATACTTCCAAAAAATGATAAAAATACTTTGTTTCCAAAGAAATCAAAGCAAAACATGTAATAAGAAGGTTAAAGGCTTGCATTGTGTGTAATACATTATATTTAAAATTATAAAAATGAAAATGGGCTGCTGTGACTAGGTCACTTTGATGTTTCCAGAACAGATTTTGGAAATATAATTTCTTGGAAATTTCCAACTGTGTGTTCCAATTTAGGCCTAAAGGATTTTTTCTTTAACATTCAATTTCCCACATAACAGGACCGGCCAATTTAAACAAGCTCTAAAAATAACAAAAGAGGTCAAACAAATCCAAGTAATATCTGGAATTAAAGTGAACTCAATTGACAACCTCATCTCGCGTGTAACTCTGGTGCCATCAGTTTTCTTGCCCTCTTTAAGTTTAATCCGTATCCCAGCCAGGGCTGGGAACGGGGGTCACAGCAGAAATGGCACCGAGGCTGTGACGCGCTGGGCTGGTGTCTGCACTGTCCCTCGGTGGAGGGTACCACGCGCTGGGGGACAGTCCGCACGTGCACAGCGGTGCTGCCACGGCACACTGCCTGGCAGCGGGGGTAAGCCAAGCTGCTGGACTTGCACCGCAGAAGCCGGGAAGCATCACTGTGTGAAGTGCCAAGAAGAGACAAGCAAGAGCTTATTTACCCAGGCTCATAGCTGAGGGTTTGACACCGCTGCACACAGTTTGCTTTAGTTTATTGAAATGCTGTGGCCTGATGATTTATAAGTATTTTCTTCTGTTATGGTTCAGCTTAGGGTAATGGTGATCACTGGAAATGCTGTCCTGAGTGCATGTTTGCAGCAATGCAGGAACGTTTTGTTATTGTTGTTTTCAAAATGAACTGTAGCCCAGATCTGCTTTGCAACTTTCCCAATGGAAGGTAAAAAGTAGTATAGATGACAAGACGACAAGACGTAGTGATGTGAAAGCATTTCAGAGTTGGCAGGTTTAAGGCATACTGGCCTGAGGCCATGAGCTCGCTGGAAGGAGTAAGCATGCTTCAAGGCTGTGACTTGTGTGGGCTGTACCTGTCCTGACAGAACTGGACCAGGGACCAGTCGCTACTCTTGAAGCCAATTGGTACCAACAGGCTTGTGTCCACACTGACTGGGACTAGTGTCCCATCCCCCAGGGATGTTTCTTTGTCCCCACTAGCTGGGAGAGCCTAACACAAGGCCAGCAAGTAGCTGAGCAGTGCAGATGGTCATGGCCTAGGAGATTTGTCATCTCAACTGTTGCAGAAGGACACAGTACAGGGGACATGCAGCCATCCATAGGTGATAGCCAAGCCTATGTCTCTGCTGTCGCAGGCAAGCGCAGCACATCGAGTGCCTGGCAGATGCCAGGCTGAGCATGGCACACGATGCCCACAGGAGACAACGTTCTGGGCATCTCCATCTTTTCTATCCCCATGGACTGTTGCTGTTTGACAGAGGGATCTCCTGGTGTTCCTTGACTGAAAGCAAAGTCCACATAGTCATGGCAATCAAGACCAATTCCTGCCATACGTAGCTCCCTAGCCAATGCCAGTTCCATGTTCCAGTCTTGCACTTGGCCCTGGTAATTAACACAGTCATGACCTTGAAGACAAATTACTCAAAGTCACAGTAAAATGAACACCCTCAAGCAGGTTGAAGGCAACATACTAGAGACAGTCTGCTGAGTGCCTGTGATTGCAGTGCCTCTGGGTCTAGAGTGCTTTACTTTTGTGTTTGGTCTCTATTAAATCAAGCCTACTTCAAAATCTCCTACACAGGGTGAGAAACTTGCTGGCAAGCTGCAAAATCACAGTTGTGCGGTGTGGAGATTGCTTGGAGAGATTTTTAAACAGCTGGTTCAGGAATCAGCTGATTAATAAGTGGTTTTGCCAAAGTAGAATAAATTGCTTCCAGCACATTCCTGCTTGGGTTTCTGCTCTACCTCAGCTATAAGACACCTTGAGGTGACCTTACACCACCCTGTCTGAGTTCAGAACAGGAGGTCAGGTTAGAGACCGGGAGGAGTCTGTGGCTCTGGGACAGGGATGGCCAGGACCTGCTGGAGGCTCCCCTGGCCAGAAGGTGAAAGTCTCAGCAGCAGAAACAAAGGACCAATAAATAAGATGGAAAACAGTTTATCTGGAAGGAAAAATCCTCTTTTCTAGCAGCTGAAAACCAGCAGGGTAAATGAAGCACAGCTGTAGCCAGCGAGAAGGAGAAAACAGTGATGATGAGTGGGCTTGGGAGCAGCTCTGTGGCTCCCTGCTAAGGAAGAGTCATGGTGCCAATGCCGGTGGCAGCAACGGGAGTTCAAGGCACAGGGAGGAAACTTTCCAAAACAGATTGCAGATCTCTGGTTTTGTCCACTCTTCTAATACACTGAAATTCACTTTGCAGCTAAATGACTGACTTAAATTAAATGATTAACATCCTCACTCTGACATAAAGCTTCTTCATCCGCTTATTACAGATTTAAGCGTTACTTTGCATTTTCTGAGTGTCAATATACATAATCAGTCTTGACTTCCTTTTGAAAAATATCAATAAAATAACAGCTTCCTCTGTCAGGCTCTGGCACAGTTCCCAGTTATTGAGCTACTTGAAACACCATTTGTCATTGATAAAACCCATTTTTTAATATAACATGAAACAGGCCATAGAAGTTTAACTGCTGCCCTCTTTTGGGAGGATGATTACTGCTCATCGCTGTCGAGAGACTCCACCACCAACAGGTACTGAATTATCTCAGCATTGGGAGCACAGTGGTGGTTTGTACACGGCATAATATCCTTTAATATCCCCAGATTCCACACGCTGTTTGTACCTTCCTTTACAAGTAACCGTGGCTTGCCTATGAAGGACTTCGCAGTCAGTGATGATTTCTGTGTGTCCTGGTTTCAGCTGAGATAGAGTTAATTTTCTTCTTAGTAGTTGGTGCACGTGCACGGCTGTGGTTTGGGTTTGGTGTGAACGCAATGTTGATAGCACACTGATGGTTTTGGTTGTTGCTTGGTAAAGTTTGTACCAAGTCAAGGACTTTTCAGTTTCTCAGGCCCTGCCAACCAGAGGGCTGGAGGGGCACAAGAAATTGGGAGCAGCAGGGACAGCCGGGACAGCTGACCCAAACTAGCCAAAGGGATATTCCATACCATATAACGTCATGCCGAGTACACACAAGCTGGGGGAAGAAGAAGGAGGGGAAAACTTTTGGCATTATGGCGTTTGTCTTCTCAAGTAACCATTACATGTGATGGAGCCCTGCTTTCCTGGAGATGGCTGAACATCTGCCTGCTGGTGGAAAGTAGTGAATTAATTCCTTGTTTTGCTTTGCTTGTGTGTATGGCTTCTGCTTTACCTATTAAACTGTCTTCATCTCAACCCACAAGTTTTCTCACTCTTATTCTTCTGATCCTCTCCCCCATCCCACTGTGGGGGCAGTGAGTGAGTGGCTGTGTGGAGCTTGGCTGCCAGCCAGGGTTAAACCATGACACTGTGTCGGAACATTTTTCTTCTACGGTTCCTGTGGGCACCAAACAACTCCATGCTGCAAGATATGGTGGATCACAAACTTACATTGTCAACATGTTTTAATTGCTTACAGAATACCAGGGAGAATAGTGTAGGCTTATTCAGCCTCTGTAGCCTGAAATTCAGATTGCTTTCTCTTGCACTGGGAAGTCCAGGGTTAATATGTACTTGTATTAACACGAACATATTGTGCTTCTGTTAAGACTCTTTCCCCTAGCGTCTGTATTTATTTTTAAAGCGAATAATAGCAGTTAAGTAGTCACAAGGGGGATACAAGAATCTGTCAGAGCAGATACTGGTAAATGTCCCAAGACAAAAGCAGTAGAAATGCAGACGCAGAGAAGGACATTTAAAGTCCAGGGGAAAGACATTAAAGAACACCTGTGCCTTTGCAAATCAGCTTCTAGTGTATTTTTAAATCCTGGGATATGAGTCAAAGGTGAAACATTTCCCTTTGAGTCACTGCACAGGGCAGCTATAGCTGATCAGCCATCGTGAGAAGAAGCAAGAGGTAGCCAGTATGGAATCAGTGGAGACTTTTCTGGAAAATGCCTGTCCCTGGGTGGCATGCTTTCCTTCCTCTTTCACGCTTGCTGTCAGTGGACAAAAAGTGAAATGAGGGGAGATCCACGTTCAGAAAATGTGTTATCGTGCGATTCCTCCGGTCTGCCTTTGCCTTTGGCTTCACTTTTATCTCTGAGGTTAAGCAGAGAATATGAAAAGGCTTGTCATTAGGATTATTTTCCCTTCCCCATCACAGCTCTTCCTAACAGACTCCTGAGCAGTGAGTTGAAAGATGGATGTCTTGTGTCATATCTTTGAAAGGAGCTGAAACCCAGCTCTTAAAAGGTGCTTACATGCATCTGATTTATTAGCTGCCTCTTGCCTTGTTTAGACAGCTCTGGCAAACTCTCAGGCTGCTGCACAGCTGCCGCAAAAGCCCCTGCTGAGTCCAAATCCCATGGGGTCCCCGAATTCATGGGACAAAGACACTCAAACACCAAACCTTGCCCCATGCCTTACAAGCTGCTGAGGGTCCTTCTTCAAGCTAATGTCAGGTTAATCTCTCAAAATGAGATTCTCAGTCTGGACAAGGGAATGCTTACCTGACCATCAGAGCCCATTTTGTTAGACATGTTCTGGGTATCTTTAAGGCAAAGGGTGGCTAATCGTGTCTTGCTCATTATGGTACTGGAGTGGGGTTTAGGGTCAGGTTTCTCCTCCAGAGCAAGATTTTTCAGTTTCTTTTTTATTTATCTGAAGGCAGATGCTCCTGTATAACCTGTACAAATTTATATGGGTTTTTTTCAATAAATTTCTTTGGTAAGATCGTGTAGTCATCTTTTAAAGGAGTGTCTTATTAACTGGAAATAGAGTTGGTCCCTCTCTAGCTTGATATTGCTATTTATAGAAAATAAAACGTCTTTAACATGTGAAAACAAGAGAGCTTCCGTGACATGACAGCCAGTGGCCTGAGAAGATGGACTGTCACAAGAAGGGTAAGAGAAACTTCTGGCTCCAGGAGAGGCAGAGGTCCAACATAAGCCCCTCTTCCACCTCCAGCCATGAGGCCACTGACTATGCTCAAGTGAAAGCAGCTCCCTATTTGTTCCCAGGTGAGAAAGCTGGCCTTTGAGTGTCTACATGCCAATCTCTGGCCAGAGGTACCAAACGGGTGACGTAAGTTTGGGGTTTTTTCTCTCTATATCAGACTGTCTCAAGTGGCTCCCTCAACAAAGGAGTGTATCTATTATAAGCTTCTAATAAGATACCCAGTTCACCCAGGAATTATTTATGGGACCTGGCTATGTACTTTAAGGCTGTAGGAAATAAGTGACACCACAAATTCAGGCACTGATGTCCCTTTTGTTGATCTGCTTTTGGCGATCTTTAAGGCTGAGGGCTGAATGGCCCCAGCAACCACTGACGCTGATGACAGCTGAGAGCACCCCATGATCTCACTAGATTAAGTGCTAACCTTAATAACTGCTAATCTAAATGTTCTCACTCCAGCCGCCAAGGAGAGGGAAAACGCTCTGGAAATTTAATTTAACCTTTCAGGACAAGCATCCCATGTGGGCCTGGTCCCTGCTGCTGGACCATCTCCCCACAGCACACCGCAGCCACCACCTCTGAGGGACTGCTGACACAGTGCTAAAAGCTCATCCTACATCTGATCACTTTAGACATTGTCCAGTCCCCACATAACGACACCCAGGTTAACTATGTAAAGCATTTATGTTTATGTTTTTGTTTTGTTTATGCTCATGGTGTTTATCACACCTCATGAATGGGGCAGAGAGGAATCGGCTGTGCTGTTGCTGTGGAGCCCGAGGATAATCATGTCCCACTGGCTTGATACGTTGGGAAAGTATTTTGTAGAGTAAAACATGATGATAATAATTCCTGGACCCTATAAGAAACAGAAACCAACGGCCGGTGCTCCCAGGGCCCTCCATGCAGCGGTCAGATGGTGCCAGCTGTGGCTGGTAAGGGCCATCTTGTGGCAAGATGCTTGCACAGTCACTTTAAAGTGGTCAGTAAGGAGATGACACTAGGTTCAAAAAGAGTAATTCGAGCCTCCCTCGACCTTTGTGTTACTGGTAGTATTTTAGGAACCAAAACCGAAGGTGGCTGCGTGGTAACTGTTTCCAGCCGATGCAGACTGGGCGAGGGCCTGCAAACATGGCTGAGTAGCAGCCAGGCGGCAGCAGCAGGCCGAGCTCGGCTGTGAGGAAAAATGGATGTTATCTTTTTCAGGGAGATTTTAGAAACTTCTCAGGTTTTAAATTTAATTGGCTGGCAGTTTTAAAAATGGTGCCCAAGAATGCTTTTTTAAAACAAATGCCATAGTTATGACAAACTCCAGGGAAATGCTAAAACAAGACTATAACAAATCTGGTAGATAGAGGCTACTGCGGTTGGGGTTGCTGTCTCCGCGCTGGAGCACAGTATCGCAGGCTGTTGTACAGCCAACGGAGGAAGTGAAAACAGTGTTGTCAGACCTGGACAGCCTTTGGAACTGTGGTGGAGATGCTCTGCTGCTGTGTATTTTGGCCAAAGTGCAAGGACACACGCAGCTCGGCTTCTTCTGAAGCAAAGCTGAGATGGCTGTTGCCTTGATAGGTGTTTCACAAAAAGTTACACCATGTTGAAAACAGCAGTAAAACTGGTTGCCTTCTGGAATTTTCCAAATATTAAAAAACAGTGAGATGCATAGATAATATATATTATACTTACAGTATATTTATAATATATATATAAAAATATAAAAAATGCATTAAAAGTTCTTTTTTCAGTTTAATTTCTTGATTTTTGCTAATAAAGGCTTGAAATTGAACAGAATTATGTATTACTTGTATATTGTTCTCACTGTAGGCTGGATCATTACTTACAGCTTAAGTAATATTGATATCTAACAAGTGGCACAACTATCTGGTTTTTTAATCCTCTGCTTCAAGTAACTGGTGACAGCAAAATACTTCAAGAAAGTTCCAGTACAAAAAAAAGAAGGAAAAAGACACCTGGAAAGGGCATATTCATGCCAGAGAGACTGGATGAATCACTGTGCTACTCCACGGACTACTATTGCTTCATGGGTCAGCCCTACCCTGCTTTTTCCCAGTTTGGACCCCAGTTTAGGGGTGAGTGTCCCCAGCCAACTCCCTTTCCATCCATTGTCAGGTAGCAGTTAGGACAGACTGATGTTGGAGAGCAGCTCACCGGCATCAGATGAGGAGGAGCGTGCACAGGAGCATTGCTCAGCTCAGACAGGAGAAGACAATTTTCCTTTTGTCTTTAGTTGTGCCAGAGCGGCTGTTCTGCCTCCCTCCACCTTTGCAAACATATAGCACTCCTGGAGTAAGTGCTGCAATGCCTTACATGGAAAGAAAACATCAGGAAAGGCAGGATGGGATTCAAACATAGGCAGATGGTGTTCTCTTAGGCAGCTTCAAGTAGTCCATGGGCAATTTTACTAGCAGTGTCTAGATACAGTCCTGAGTTAAAACAGGTCATGGAGACTGAACTGTGCTGTGGTTTCTAGAAGAGATTCCTCCAGTCAAGCATGCCGTTGATCAGCTGGGAATCTTGTATGGCTGCTGCCAGCGTGGGAAAGAGGATTTTGCCAAAACCGCTTTGTGAATACAGAGAAGGTGGATCCCAATTCCATCCTGCCCCTGGAATCCCATGTCTCTCTGAACAGTGTCATGGCATTTCATGAGAGGCTGCCTCCAGCAACGACAGTTGTTGAAGGGATCCCTCCGGTGTTCCTTGTGCTCCATCCTGCCTGTCCCTGCTTGCTCTTGCCATTTTGCAGCACCATACAGTGCAGCTGCCATCTCTCTGAACATCCTCTGCGACAGCACTGGCCAGTCCTGTTTCATGAGCTCTACCTTCACCAAAATATTTGGAGCAGAGAAACTAGATGCACTCCCTCAGAAAAAAAAGGTGGATTTAATTGCAGGAGTGGCTGAAAAAAACCGAAATTGCCTGTTCTGAAACAAACAATGCAGTAGCCATCATCATACCAAGCTTTCCACAACACTGAGAAAAGATGACTGATACATACAGCTATGCTGGAGTTGGTACATTGGCCTTCAGTGCATTTCCGGACAATTTGGTAATAACCACTTCCTGGCTAATAAACAGTCTCAGAGTTTATTTGTCTTAATCACCTTGACTTTCCGCTCCAGAGTTCACCCAGCTCAAAACAATGCTATTGCATTTCTTGTTTGTTTTTTTAAAGACACATCCTGATGTCAGAGTTACAGTTAGCAAAGGAACAGGACAGGCGACACTGCACTGCTGCGAGCAAAGGGAGCTACAGCTAGTGGCGTCACTTGAACTGTAGAGGTGTTCCCCGTGCAGGATCCTACCGACCTGCTATTGCCTGCCGTGTTGTGTTTCTTCCCCATTCTTCAGCGTATTAGCACCAATACACATTTTACTTAGATAACTCTGGATGGGTTATTCCTAAATGCAGCTGCTGACAGTAGCTTAAACCTATGATAGCAAATAAAACAAGTTCTGTACTAACAGCTTTGAAGGATGGAGGGAGTCAAAACAGCAGCAATAGAACAAAGCAAACACGGTCATAACTCGACTCCTACCACACTTACTGTCCCCCCAACAGAAAACCTCCTTCAGCATTTTGTTCGATGCACGAAGTCCTTTGGATGCTCAATAGAAACAAACCAAACCTAACTCAGTGTAATACCTTCTTGTTACACACATGGCATTTCTCTCTCCTTTACCCATACCAAAAGTCACATTTAGATGATACAATTTTCTCTCCCCAAGACAAGGTAAAGGACAGTTTTCAGTCAGTATTTCAGCACAGAAAATGGCACTTCCAAGCCTCAGAAACATTTGGCTCCACTGCATTTTACTGTGCCACCCTGAAAACTTGAACCCCCTGCCCTCTTGAACGATTGGGAGTCTGAGGGAAACCATCAATAAAACTATCTTTGAGGCTAATGAAGCTCTTGATCTCGGTTGTTCTAGTCATTTAGGCAAGACTGTTTACTCTGATGCTCACTTTCTAATGACATTATTTAGAATTACTGAAAAATGTGCTGGTAGATGCTACAGCTAAGAATAATGTGAAACAGCCAGGTGATTTGCACAGGGGAAAACTTCTGCTTATGAAGATGAGTAAGCCAATAAATAATCTTGTTGTCTTAAATTAAAATCCTAATTGGGAATATTTTCCTGATAGCAAATTATCGATAAATTACCAATTTGCTTTCTAAATGAAAAGTTTTAAAATACAGTGTCACAGCATTTTAAAATAATGTGTAAATGCTGTAGAAGAGACTAATTATAAATTAGGATCCCTGCCTTCATTTCTCCAAAGCAGGAGCCTTACCTCCTATTTTTGATTGTATAGGACAAGTAGTCTCAATATTTAAATTTGACATTGGTTATTTGCTCACCAGGTTGGTTTTTTTTAATTAAGGGTTAAGCTGGCTTCAAACTTGTAATTTTTTCATGTATTACATACATATAGTAAATTTATAATCAAGCATGCTTCTAAGGGTAATGCCCCCCAAATCCCCAAACCGAAGCCAATCCGACCCCTGAGAAGGGAGACTGGATCTATCAATCCCATGGTATTTGGGAAGCAAATTTTTTAAATGTGTAACATACAAAACCTATCTCCATTATAAGATTGTTATTGTTCTGTCCTCAATGGGTATCATTTTGGGAGGCAGATTAGGCTACTAATTAGGCTGCTGGGCTATCAAAGCTGTGATGTGACATTCAGCAACAGTACTATCTTAATACATGCTAGGTGCTTGCTCTTTCCTCAGTGCGTTGACTTGTCACCCACGTCACCTTCTTCCCAGGACAGGTGTTTGTGTGACTATGGGGCTTTCCAGATCAGGGAATTAAACCTGCTGAAAAATAAACCAGGAGAAACACTAGATTATTTTTTTTCAGTTAGGAAAACTGCCCAGCACGGGTCACTGCACAGCCTCACAAATGCTTGTGCCAGAACAGTGTGCGAGGCAGCAAGAGGAAGCAACGACAGGATCAAAATGTTGCTTGTTGGGTTTGTGTAGATGAGGATTACACAGCTAATGCTGCTCCCTGCCACCCCTGTGATTCCCCCACGGTTGTGCTGGCATAATTGTACAACTGGTCGGCAAACTCAGAGCAGAGACCTTAGGCCAGAAAACAACCCAGTAAAACAGTGCCTGCTAATTTTAGCTGGATTGATTTTCTGAACCACTTCAGTGCATGGTGACACAGACAGTTGTGCCGGCTCGGCGAAGGAGCACAGGGAACCGAGGGAGGCTGGAAGGATGGGGTCAGGAAGGACAGGGTGGGAACTGTCTGAAGTGCCCCTCTTGCTGAAAAATGTCAGTGTAACCGTAATGAGACTGGCTGTGTCACTGCAGGAAAATTTGTGAGTACAGTCTTGCCTGTCATGAGTCATCATTCTCCACATTACTGTTTTTCTTTTGGAACAGATCACACATTGATTTCAAGTCATCAGCTTTCACCTCTGATCCTACCCTGTGCATAGGCTTTCGTGGGAATTACACCTGGAATAGATCCTGAGGTTTTACAAATATGAGACCAGCAGCTCACCAAGAAAAAAAGATTTTTTCACAAATTCCACATTATGGCTTTCTTTAATCACAAAATGTTTGCAAGCAAGCTGCAATTTTAACAGACCTACTTTGGGAAGTGTTTGCAGCAAATTTCAGCTGTTTACTACAAACATTCCTTTGAGAAGTTAATACTCAAGACTGCTTACCTAAGAGATATGATGCCTTACATTGTAATGTAGTATTTCCGTTTCTGACTGGCTAACCAAATTATTAGGTATTTGCTTTTCTGGTCAATACAAATGTAATCACAAAACAAAACTACTCTGTGATTAAACAAGTCAAAGCCTTTATCTGAAGGAACAAATGAACGCAACTTACTTCATCTGAGTTTATTTGAATAATTGTGTGAATGAAACTTCACTGACAACATTATGCATGGACAACTAATAACAAAATCATTGTTGAAATACTTTTTAATATGCATTCCCTTAACATTCTGCTTACTGGGGAAGAAGACAGGGAAGTCATGACACAAAAAAGGTGTGATGGTCTCAAGGAGGTAAAGCACATTCTGACAGCACACTGGCTCGTAAAATCTTCACATCAAGGTACTCGTCTACCCCAGCCACCATGTAAATGCATTTCCTAAATTAGCTGTAGCACTGAAGGGCTGAGGGACTGGCCGTGATTGTGCCTGCTTTGTAAAATAATTCTATGTTTGATCCTGAAAAGCATAGATCAGTAAACCTTTCGTATGTATCTTGACAAATTTGTTGAAATGATACTTAAAGAGATAAGGCAAAAATGCCCAGAAAATCATGAGATGTTATGCTAATGTTTAACTAGCATGGGTTCTGCACAAGACAATAAAGTTCCAGCAATCTCACAGCATTGCTTAAAAATTGTGATGCAATTATGAAAGAGGCAATTTATATTTATTTAGTCTTTCAGGAGACTATTTAAGAAATTAAGTGGCCTCAAAATAAGAATCCAAATAATATAATAAAAAAGAACTGATTAAAATTACAGAACCTAAAAGAGATTTATGCTGTAACTGATAAAAATTAGGAACAGGTACTTCAATGTTGTGTATTAATTTCATTATTTTTTAAAATATTACCAAATGAAGGAGGAAGCATTAGATAAAAAATGTGCAGATTGTATAAGTAAATTAATTATTCTAAAAGATCAGGTGCAGGCCATGGTACTTAAGAGTGATTTAGTAAGAAAATCTGAATAGATAGCATGATAGCAAATGAAAATTCAATAGTGACAAATACAATACAATAAACACCGGAGACAAAAATGTAAACTATCCATACACCTTCAAAGGGTATAAATTAATTTGATCAGCTCAAGAAAAGTATCTGTGGATGAACACAGGCAGCTTCTTGAATACCTCCAGTAAACATGCGGCATAGCCCTGAAAGCATGTAAAATGTTACAATGGTCAGGGAATATATAATACTATTAAACAAATCTAGGGAGTATCTCCATGTGGCACGTTTCACCTGGTTCCATACTCTCTCTTAACTTGTTCATTTTTGATGGAAGTGAAAGGAGCAAAGTCAGAGGGGGCACTTCTGAGGGAGTTGCACTGATATTAGGAAACATATCTGCAGAGTATGATGTAGCACAACTCTAAGCCAATTTATAAGGACAAAAATGTAAGCAACACGAAAACATTAATTGTGTGTAATAATAGTAAAAGCTCACAAGTGCTGTTGCGTATTACTATACCCAAAAGTTAATGATAAAATGTCTTCTGCCTTTGGAAAGGGTAGATTTATTCCAGGTCTATCTTCAGCCGTTAAAGATGTGGACGGCATACACTGAGGACAGATGATTCCATATCTGCCAGCTCTTCATCTGCTTCCACCTTCCTCTTCATTCCTGTCACCTCTGACTACAAGGTATAATATTAGATTTATATAAGGTCTAATCCAGAATGGGAATGCTTATATACCTATGCATTTATTTTGTAGAACCAAGAAACTACAGTCAAATCATTATTTTATTCTAGATTAAATTTTCTGGAGTTCAAAACCAATTGTTTCATTGTCACACAGAAAATTATTAGTTCAGCTACAGATGCTTAAGGTTATTAGGATGGAAATTATCGAAGAGAAAACTAGAATGGATCCTATTGGAGAGAAAATGGGAGGAAAGGATCTTGACTGAAAGCTTCTAGAACAATAAAGATCGATCTCTAAATAACTTTCCTTCTGATTTCTTGTCAGTGGCAGCTTACACCAGGCATGAAGTAGCTCCGGTGTCTCAGCGGTGGAGCAAGTGTACCCTGGCTGGACTGATCACAAGGGTGGGCAGCACCTGAAACACATAAATGGCAAGCAAGCAGTAGCAGTCACCTGGGACTGTTTGGCAACTGCCAGGGGAAAAACCCTGAGTAAGGTGAGATATCTGTGAGAAGAACTGTAGTCTTACAATACACACCACCCCCAAAAACCAGTGAGAAGCTGATTTGTCCATCAAACCCCCTGAACCAGAACACTGAGCCTGTGGGACCAAAGGAAAACCTTAATCTAGGAAAACCAGCTTGAAAGATCTATCCCGTAGTTCCCCCATGCTGACATACCAGAGGTAGAATGGCAGTAAAAGGATTTGCCAACCAGTTCTTCAGCTAAGGTCACAGGGTTGGCCACCAAAGTACCCACTTACTACCCTGTCAGACCTCAAACCAGAGAAAGCAAAGTAGGGTCAGGGTCTCAGCTGCTGACAGAGGGACTAGTGGGGGACCTCAGAGAACTCCCACTAGGAAGGACTGGGTAAATAAATAGGAGTCGGGCACATGCATGGGGGATGGGGGGGATAATCTAAAATTTGCATACAGCTGCTCGAGACTTCCAAGGCCCTCCTGCAAGATGGAGAAAAATGGAATTCCTGTTCCAAATTTATTAGAAGGATTAGGAACTTCTTCATAGCTGTTTATATGAATAGCCCTGTGCAAAGCTGATTCTAGCACCAAGACAATCTGCAGCAAAGTCCCTGAGGGGCTGCTGCTGAAAAATAGAGACGGTATTTCTGCCACATAGGCCACACTGCAAAAGGGCATGTCGAGGGGTGGAAAGCCTATAAATAGACCCAATGTTAATACTTTTATAAATGGCTTGAGAACAAAAAGTAGAGCATGCTAATGAAATCTGCAAATAAGTATTCAGGCACATTCAGGCACATTCAGTAAAAGACTATTAGCAGTACTGTAAAAGGAAAAACTAGATGACTTTGATGCATGGAAAAACAGAAATGGCATGAAGTTTTTTACTCTAAGACTTCTGGGATTAACATCCTAAAATTCCTGCTCTGATGTATGTATGCGTATCAGGTGATTTTTGGATGACTAAGCCACTAAAATGATGCAGATTTTTAGAACCATCACTGACAAGAAATCGGGAGGAAAGTTATTTAGGGATTGATCTTTATTGTTCTAGAAGCTTTCAGCCAAGATCCTCTCCTCCCATTTTCTTTCCAATATGATCCATTCACCTCCAAGAACCAGTGGAGGCAATTTTACAACCTTGATCTATGCATTTTGAACAAAGCTACAGAAAAAGTAATGTCTTTGTAAAGCGTAGTCTGGAGTATCACCATTCTGGTGGTCATTTTTTGAGAAAGATCAACCCAAGTTAGTACAGAAGTGCTATTTATGGAAAGGAACTTATTTACGGGAAGAAAACTCTCCTAATGCTATATAAACTCACAAAATGAAGAATAAGGGCAACTTATCTTTCTAAATATAACAAGAATAAACATGAGGAAGAAAATCTAATTGGGATGAACAGTATCTATCCCTGTGCCAGCAAACCAGCAGCAAATACAGTGAAAGCAAATAAGCTGGAAGTTAGAAGTATTTACAAACTCTCAAAAGCCAAATTCTATCTTATTGAATAGCTGCTCAACAAAATATGTGAGGACAAGAAACAACTCACCTTAGACACTATTAGCTTCTGCGTGGCTGCACATGACTCTGCAATGTGAGGGGCTTAAACTTAGAACTGTAAGGCCCTTCTGATTTAGCATGTTCCTCTCATAGATGACATACAACTTTATCTTCCTGCTTGACTTCATTAGGCTGTCATAGATCTGATCATATCAGCTACTCAGATGGACAACACTTATCTCCGAAAAGGCTAGCAAGTGTTTGGACTATTTGGTATAACTGGAGCCGCCAAAGGATCTTTCTAAATGTCTCAGCACAGTAGGAAAATTAATCTTAATTTTTTCAATAAAACAGTCAAATCCACCTCAGACTAACAAGAAGAGTTCATATCTAACAGTGCAGTTTTGCAGGGGTCAGCAGGAGGTGCAAAATTGAGGCGAGATTTGAATTTGTTCAAAACCACAGTGACAGTGGTTATTCACCCTGGAAACATGGCAGGTAAGAGTGATGCGCATGGTTCATAATAACCCATCATCCACACTGTTATGTTCCATCTATACAACTCAAGGAAGGGGAGAAAGAAATCCTTTGAAAATCCTAGTTTATTCCAGAACTGCCTAAGCTGAAAAATCCTTAGGATAAGCTCAAATAAGCACTGTACTCTGTCATTTGGTTTTCAGGGAGCTTGTGCAAGCTATAGGCCCAAGCTGAAGCAGCAGATTGGTTCTATGTAACGACCATTCTGATTGTGCACCCCCAGCTGTTAGCAAATCTACAACTGGCAGGGCAGTTGCTTTCTACTACCTGCTTCTTCTCTATATGGAACAGAAATACGGAGAAACTAAATGATGAGTCCTGTTGCATATTTCTGCTGTGACTTCAGAACTTAACCATCTTCAGATAGCCGTGACCAACTAAATAAAGGGCCTTTCTTTCTCTATTGACTTCTTTACCTGGCACACACCTCTGGCCATTGTACAGAGGACAGGTCAGCTGGGTTATTAGCTTGCTTTCCCCCAAATGCCTTCAGAATAGGAAATGCATAGATGATGAACCAACTTGTGAATACTCCGTGGTATTTCTGCAGCCAGGGGGAAAATGTTAGGGTAAAAGTTCTCAGCTTGTGTCACAGCTGGTTAAGGGAAAACCTCCAAAGTAGCATAGAAGTGTTCCAAGTACTACAAGTAAAACAAGTGCATGCATGTGTGTGTTTTAAGCTGCAAAGGCTTCCTTGGCACCTTTTTTCTGTGAGCTAGCACAGATGTTTCACCTGCCAGCTTCTGTAACCCCACTCTTTAGTACTTAGGAAACACACAGGGAGAGTCAGACATCCAGATTAGGCCCATGAACTCCCCCAGCACTAAGATGGTAAGTCTTTGCTAAGGGTCTCACTGAGGACTTCCACATAGGTCCTTGCTTTTTATGCAAGACCAGGGAGAACTTGACTGTGACTTGCAAGCTCCTGAGAGGAAGGAAAAGCTACCTCCTAAGCAAAAGGCCTCAGGAATAAACTATTAGGAGGAGGAAACGCTTTGCAGGCATCTTTAAAGCAGGGTCAAAACGGAACGATTTCAGATGAGAGACTAAAGCATCAGTACTGTAGACTATATTAATCAAAATAATGACTTAATCTTGAGTGAATGACACATTAAACAAGTAAGTGTCTAGAGAGAGTAGCCTAAAATAAACTGGTGCTACATTGATCCCTTTTGGGTTGGCAAGCTGGCCTTTACAGCAGTCTTGAGATGAAACAGGCAGTAAGCTGGCAATCTGAGTTGGCATTTTGTGTGCTTCAACACAGATATCTGCTGCATGAAGTTTTTTAAGTGTTTGTTACAGACAAGATGAAACAGGCTAGCTTATGCTATCATCCTACCATTTGGTGTACCAGTAAAGTGTTCCCGAATACCCCAGAAGACCACAGTAGAGGCAGCAGAGTCTGTGTGATAAAAACATGTTTTCCAAATACCTAGTGTAAATTATCGCTGATAAACTTCCAAGTGTGAATTATAAGCAGCGTGTTCTGGTCAACCAGTCATAAATCCTAAAGATAACTTTGAAAGTCAAAATAGCTAAACTTAGTGACTGTTATGTTCATCTCCCCCCTTCTCAGTCCACTGAAGTTCTTACCGACATGGTAGTTACAGGCAAGCAGAGCCAGGAAGAAACAGAACACAAGCAGATACAAAAACAAATACAGCAGGTTTCCTGTAGAACAAATAATTCACTCCCTTGTTTTAAACAATGCTGAAGCTCTTACTATTACAGCTTCAAATACAGGAATAAGTGTCACAAGATGCCAAAAGTTTAGATCTAGCAACACTGTCCATGTACCCTACATTTTTTCTTTCTACTGACATTTTGCCTCCTGGTGTCAGTTATATCTACCCCAATATAATGCCTTGCTTATGAAAAGCCAGGTTAAGCAAGAAGTGCGTGCCTCAATCCTTGGGCGGAATATTAGTTTAATAAAAACTGAGTATGACTCAGTCATCTGCATGTCTGATATCCTCCTGAATTCCCCTTCTGCAGGCTGCTGTTGTGACAGCTCAACTGCTGCTCTGGGTGTGCCACGGCTCCTCCCGGCCACTGTCACTGTTCACTGCTCTGGCAGTGTCACAGGTACTGCAAACACACAACTACACAATGCACCAATTCTCTATAACCTCTTTCTTAACCTCTGTATCTCTGCCTGTGTACCACTGGCTAATATGGTTTGTACCTTCCTTCCAGTAAGACCCATTCTTACAGTTGGAGGTTGTTCACTTAAATATTTTACCTCTTCCTGGTTAACCTCATTTATGACACATTCCATTCCTAGCCAAAATCCATTCTTAACAAAACAAAGAACTTGAAATTAATTACTTGAATGACTAATCTAGCTTTGCAGCATTGTGTACCCTTGCTTTGCAAGAAATAAACTGAAGAGCCAATGTGTACTTCAAAGTGTGAACACCCAGCTACTGAGAGGAAGGAAAAGCCACCTCCTAAGCAAATGGCTTCTTCTTCAGATAGCAAATAAGTTTATTTTTAATTACTCCAGTGGAGCTCTCATTTGCAGTCTTCATTTGCAGTTGTAGACCTTCAGGGCTGCTACAAACAGACCCCAGAAATGAAGTCAAGACCCATAAAATAAGACACACAGCAAAAATACAAAGCCTGGTTTAAGCCCCTCACCAGAGCAATGCGAGAAAGGGCAGGCAAAGGCAGGTACTCTCCCAGAATTCCTAGAATCTGCTTAAACATTTTTGTTCTGCGCTTCTGCAACAGGAAAGGTAAGGTTCCTACTGCAGACAAGCTCCTTCTCTCACTGGTCTTTGATTTAGAGTTGGATCTTACCTTATTCACGAAAAAGACAGGAAGAGTCCCATTTTCTGCATCCTGAAGAAAAGCAGGGGTAAGTGAGACATGGATGGTGATTGCAGAGATCAGCCAGAAGCAAAAGCTGTGAGGCACTGGGGCATGCTCTGGAGGATGAGACATGTGCAATGCAGTCTCACATGAGAGCTGCGAGGGAAAGGATTGTTCTGAGATCCTCCGTGAACACCAAGATGAATTGTAATTGAGAAGGAAAGTCTGCACGCTAACATTTGCTTTATCAAGTCAAGTACATATAAGCCTTCTCAGTTTATTAGTTCAGATGTGGCCAAGCACAAACTGGTTATCGGGTATGGGAAGAGACACTTGCCAATCAAAAGTTTGCTCTTTCTCAAACCTTGCAACCATTAAAAAAAAAAAAAAAAAAAAAAGTGGCTTTCTGCAAAAGCCTCTATTCAGTCTTTCAACTTTATTTTCCCCTGGCTTTGTTCTCAGAAGCAACTACCATTTTAGCACAAGTGTACATATTCTCTAAGCTTGTAACTGTTACCTTGCACAGAAACCTATATTGCCAAAATTTTAAACTTTGCCCAACTTGAAAGGCAATAGAGAACTGGGTTCATAATAGGAAATACCGACCAAGAGCACAGGGCAGCGCTACCTGACTTGCTTACAATAATTTTGGCAGAAACTTTTACTCAAGAGGGGGACAGTGACTTATGTGCCTATGTAAGTTGACTGAGGCCATTTGTATGTAAATCTAGCCAGGGTGTCTAAAGGAATTAAGTAAAATTGTTTCAAGTGGCCCTGCCAAGTGGTGGACAGTAGTGGTTCACAGGGCGTGCATAGGACTGTCTGATTAACACATATTTGAAACGAAATAAAACCCCTAATTTATGACTGTTTTACTACCAGCTGTTGACTCATTTTCCTTAACATTTTAATCCTTAGCCAAAACTAGCACTAGTTGGACGTTTTCAGCTGTGGAAGAAAGCAAGATAGAGGGCTGCTAGAACAGGAAGCACAGGCTCCACTACCAGCAACACTCTTTCTGGCAGTGAGTCCAAACGCTCTGAACTATTTTGAGAGTATTAACACCACAGAAGAGGGAAGCATTAAGAAAGACTGCGATGCATCTTTTTTAGCCAACAGCAGAAATAGCTTCAGCATTTACTCTGACAAGATAAATGAACAATCAGTTTTTCTAAGACTAGCCAAGAGAACATTAAGATTGTAAAATAGCTGAGAGAAAATGTGACTACTTGAACGTGTTCTTTTTTACTGCAGATTACCCCACTCAGTCCTCCCACTGGAAACGAGGGCAAGATGCACCTGACGATGATATGGTAAAATCCAAGATTTTGTTTGCACATATTGTATACATTTGTGAAAAAAGAGTGGGTTTAATGAACATGCTATTTTTGAAGTATGCTCAGACAGACAGACGACTTCAGGGAGAGAAGGGTAAGATATAGATTGATCAAACCACTATACTTATTCAGGGAACTGATGGATGGATCCTATGGTGTCATACCTTACCTGAGGTGGAATAACCACCAGAGCAGTGTAGACTGAGGACTGATTGCAAAAGGAATCTGGAGGACGAGGTGAACTGTGGCAGGGGCAACAAAAGCAGGGCCACTCCATGAGGGTGGATAAACGGGGAACCAAGGCTGACCACAGGACAGGCAGAGCAGTGCCCTCACCAACTAGGGTGCAGTTCCATAAGATTTGGGCAGGGCTGGGTTGGTGGCAGGTCTCCTTGACAGTCCAAGACAAGGCAAGATAATGAGTCATGTCCAGGGCCCAGCCAGAAAGTCCAGCCAGGAACAGCAGAAGACATGAGTCAGAGACAAGGTCCATGCAGGAGATAGGGTTGGACGCAAGGCTATATATTACATAGGTCCACCCAAGAAGGCCAACTGATAAGCCAAGACAACAGAAGAAAGGACTGGGCACAGGTAATCAGTCTTACAGTACTGCACATGCAAAAGTCCCAGGTGAAGGTGGTAGGGCAATTAAGGTCCAGTTGTGTGCTTTCCTTGGCCCTGACAAATACCAAGCTAAACATAAGCAAGCAGAACATGACAGCAGTGAGCAAGACTACTTTTTATAAAGACATTCTGGGTTTTTTACAGGCATGAAGCCAGCAGACCAAGAGAATTACTAGTCCTCTTTATTCAGCACTTGTTACATCACATCTGGAAAACCACACGACACTTCAGGTCCCCTGGTATGAGAAAGAAGTGGACAAATTGCAGTGAGTGCAGCTGTGGGCAATCAAGATGGTGAGGAGGTAGGAGCTCATGCCCTTTGAGGAGAAGCTGAGGGAACTGCATTCAGTCAGAAGGCTTGAAAGGGAATGCAAGAGCTTCTTTCCAGTACCTGAGATAATCAAGAAAATAGAGAAACACTCTCTACTGAGGTACACAGCAGTAGGATGAGAGGCAATAGTCACATGGGGAGGTTCTGATTCAAAGGGGAAAAAAATCACCATGACAACTATCAAGTATTGGCACAGGTTACCCAGATAAGTTGCGCGCTCTCCATTCTTGCGAGGACAAAGCCCTGAGCAACTTGGTGAGAAGGTTGAAGAAGAAGGTTATAGAGACCTCTTGAGTGCTGCCCCTGCCCACTCCCACCCCAAACAACGCTATTCTATTTCTATTGATCCCAGGCCACAGAAGAATGAAAAACCTTTGAGCGTGCCTCAGAAGTTGTTGAAGAATCTAATTTTGAATACAAGCTAGAAGTACAGAAATACTCAACTGAAGTAGTCCTTTACTAAACACAGATTTTTTAAAAATAGCATTTTTCATACTCTTCAGGGGTGGGGGGTTTTTTCATATTACCTCTTTGTACAAAAAGTTCTAAGTCTTTAGCTCTTGTTTTGCTGTTCTTTAGAGTAAGACTCATTGTACATTGCACTGTTGGCCCAATAAACACAGTTCAGGACTTAAGTGTGCTGTCACACTTTCACTGTCTTCGAACTCCTCCATCTCTGATCATTGGTTCAATTTTCCTTATGCAGTCAACTAGCTCAGTATTAGATCAGACTTGAAATTTAGACAAAGTATGTAAATATTTATAATGAAAAACAAGAAATAATTTGAAAAACAGATGTTACAAATAGTTAACAAGACATGGCCTTGGGAGAAGGAATAGATACCATAAATATGTCAAGCTGGGACACAACAAAATATGCTCAAGTAGAACCAAAGGGTTACTGAAAGCAAACAGAAAATTACTTGAACTATGTGTGAACTATTCAATTAGGATATTAAAAGAAAGCCCCCTCCCCAAGAGCATATACAGTGAAAAAAAAAAAAATGTTGCACCTTTAAATGGAGACTAGACTTGTAAGAACTCATGAGAATTAAGTGTGACTGAATTTAATTGTAAACAATTATTCAAAGTGTATGAAATGTTTTATTATGTGTTCAGAGGTGTGCTAGCTTTGTAGATTTACCACCTAGCACCCATCTCTGCGCAGACACAATAAACGATATCTCAGCTCTGTGTGTGAGAGTGGTTCTTTGCACACCAGGTAAGCAGCTGTTTGTGAGAGAAGGTTTATCTCTCCTTTCAGGGCAGCCCTGCTGATCTCCCCACGTTCCTCAACTGTGAAGCTGAATGTTACCCTGAAATACATTCAATGTTCCAGCATTTACCTCCTACGTAAACCACAAAGATCGATCCTCTACATGGTGCTATTGCTACTTCTGATATCGGCTGGTAGCGAGCACTGCCATGCCCCCTGTTCAGCACTGAAAGCTGTCATTTCTTTGGGGAAAAACACTTGCATTCTTCTTTTGAATAGGAAAGATGTCTGTCTTGCTGTCATCTCATTTCCTTGACACTTTCTTCTGCCTTTGGCTATCACACCATATCACTGCATGGAAACACTGCAGATTTAAACGCCCTTTGTGAGAACAGTCTGTGAGCATTCAAGGCTGGCATCGGCTTGCCCAGTTAGCCGTTAGGTTCCAAACTTTGTGTAAGTTCAGCGCTGGAGCTCAGCTAAGGTCTTCTGAAAGTTGGGAGGATGGTTGAACCACGGTTGGAAATACCTGACTGCAGTTAAGAGTAGAGTGATCTAGTGGTATCTGAAACCGCTGACGATGCTAAGCAGCCTGCACTGGGGGGGGCAGACTCTGAAGGGGATCTAGCCTGGTTCTGTGCCCTGAACACTCCTTGGCAGCTGCAGATCTTGCAATTTAGTTTCACCTGAAGGTATCAGAGCTGCAAGCCTCCTCCAGCGTGCAAACCAAAGTGGAAACCACCAGGTTTGTTTAAAAGGCAAACCCCTAAACCAGATCGGAATGCCAGTGAACCCTTTTGCTCCTACGGGTGCACAGCCATGTTCTGCCCAGCACATGTTTTGAAGGCGATGCTGTCTCGTAACTCGCATCCATAACGTGAAGTGAGCTCCTGATGGAGTTACGTGGAATCTTAAAAAAAAAAAAAAAAAAAAAAAAAAGCGGTTTAGATGAGTTTTAAACCTTGGCTGTTTTTCAGTCTGCCGTAAAGCAGCGCCGTTCGCAAAGACGCTGGCCCCCGCCCCCGCTCCCCGCAACCTTCTGAGCTGCGCGTCAAACCCGCATCCCTCTCACCCCCCAAACGCTGCAAGCGCCGCCCGGCGCCCCGCTCCCGCCCGGGTTCCCGCGCTGGGCAGGCGGCGGAGTGGGACAGCGCCCGGGCAGGCCCCGCCCCCGCCCCGAGGCCCGGCAGCGGCGGCCGCGGCAGGTGCGGCGGCCTCGAACCGGCGCCGGCCCCGCCCGGGGGCTCCGCGCGCCACGCCGGGCCCGCCCCGGAGGCGGGGCGGTTGGTCGGCGGGAGGGGCCGGGCGGGAGGCGCGAGGCGGGTGGGGGCTGTCTCCGGCGGCCCCCCTGGCTGGCGGCCGGCGGTCACGCTGCGGAGACGCCGCCGCTTCGCCTCCGCGCCGGGGCCGGGCCGCGCCGCGCCGCGCCCCGGATTGGCTGCGCGGCTGCCTCGTCCCAGAATGCAGCGCATGGCGCGTCATTGAAGAGAGACCATGATGGCGGCGGCCGCGGCGGCGGGGGGGGCCCCCGAGGTGATCGCCCAGCTGGAGAACGCGGCCAAAGTGCTGATGGTGAGGCGGCGGAGCTGGGGGGGAGGGCCGTGCCGCGCCGCGCCTGCCGTTCCCCTGGGTCCCCCTCCTCGCCTGCGCTCCCGCCGCCCGCGCAGCCTCCCGCCGCCCTCGCCCCTCAGGCGCGGGGCTCGGGGCGCGGCACCTCTGCCGCCCCCTCCCGCTCCCTGGCCGGCCTCCCCCTCCGCGCCGCCGCCGCGCCGGCTCGTCCCTGTCAGCCCGCAGCCGGGGTCGGCCCCCGCCGCGCACGCCGCGCCGGTCTTCCATGTGCCGCCCGCTCTCCCCCGCCGTGGGCGGGCTGCCGGCTGCCCGCGCCCCCAGCTTCCCGCCCCGGCGGGGCGCCAACGTCCCCTCACGCCCCCCAGCCCCCCGCACCGCCATTGTCCGCCGCGGAAACCCTCGCTGAAGTTGCCAGCGAGCGGCTCTCCCTCCCGGCGGCGGGGGCCGGGCCCCGGGGCCCCTCCGCGGCGTTTGGCGGGGGTCGTGCCCGGGGCGAGGGGCCCCCCGGCAGCGCGGGGAAGCGCAGCGGGCCGGGCGGCGCTCGCTTCCAGAGTTTTCCTTCCCGCGGGGGAGCGCGGAGCCGCTGGCGGGTCGCGGTGCTGCCGCGCTGTAGCGGGGCCATCAGCCGTGCTTCGCCCTCGCCTCTCCGTTGCCGATTCGCTGCCGGTGCCTTGTGCGTTGTTTTCCCTGACTGCATGGAAAAGAAAGTCCCTACGGGAGAGATCAAAAACGCAGCGGCCGTCGGGTGTGGAAACATCCCAGTCATGGGTCCTTGCAAAAGTTTTCTGTTCGTTTGGATGAAAAAGCTGTATGTTGGCCCGCGTCGTTTATGCATCTTGCTTGCAGGTCTTCTAAAATTGTCTGGCCCAAAGCCCTTCCCGCAAAACTTATCATACTGAGACGTGATTCCAACAGAAGTAAAGTTTGTAAGCTGTTGATATTAAAGGGATTTCAAAAGAACCAAGCAAATGGTAGCAGAGTTTGCCTGGTATCAATAATTGATCAATGTCCAGAGCCTGAATGGTGATGGTTTAATGTCTGCCTGTGGCGGCGGCCTAGCCGCAGAGCAACAGGTGACTAGCTTTGCTTGCAGGTGTCCTCATCAAAATGTGTTATTCCTTGTGAAATCAAAGCCTGAAAAACGTTGACTGTGTTTTCAAACAGGAAAGCAAAGGTAGATAGCTTAGCAGTAAGCATAATGCTTTTAGAAAAAAACTTGTCAAAGTATGTGAACAGTGATGCATTTTAAGCTTTGAGCCACACTTGATTCACGGATGCCTTTGCAAAACCTAACTGTATAGACTATTGGATGGTCTCGTAATGTCTGTGTATCTCAGTTTTAAAAATAACAGTAGCTATATTTACCAGAAGTGTTTGACTGCTTAGGGGAAACATGTAATAAGTAGTATTGAGACAGAACACATATGTGGAAGGAAGCTGGTGGTTAGGTAGTTTTCAGTATCGAACTGATAACATGTGAAGTGGCATCTCCGAAGTTTTGTATCTGTGCTAGAAAACTTAACCTTACTTGCTTTGGCATAATTTCCCTAGTGTAGTAGCCCTGCTATCATAGAGAGGGAGATGCAACTTAATGTGGAGTTAAAGCAAATAACAAGTTAAATGATGTGAAAAGATGCAAGCCTCTTATGGTAAGGTTTGTGCTTCTGTTGAAGAACAGGTGCTAAACTTGATGGTAACAATATGTCTCAGGTCTGCAGGCACATGGCTGTTAGGGTCCTCGTTGAATTTCTAGCTTACTGTCTCCCTCCAGCCTCTGACAGTATGGAAGCTGACTCGTTGTGGTCATTACCTTTTTTTTGTTCATTTTTCTTTTCTGCAGCTGCTCTTGGAAGTTTCATAGACAGCACCGAACTGACAAGAATTAGTTAATAATAAGGCTTTTCCTGAGGAAGCTGAATAAACAAGAGATATTTACTAAAGCTGTTTGTGAGGCCAAGGACTCAGGCTTTAAACTGGGCTGGCTGTAGAAGAGCTGCGAGAATTGTTTAGCGTTGTTGCTTTGTGTTTCTTCTCAAAAATCATCAAGTCTTTGGAGTGATGGAGGAGAGGAGGAGTGCAGGTTGCTGGGAGCTTTTCAAAGGTGGAGGTGAGACCTCAGAGACTGAAAGGGTTGTGCACTCCATTCCTTACTTACTGCTCTCTTTCTTACTAGCAACTGTGGAAAAACAAGGGCTGAAATTGTGTTTCAGGACTGCCCCTGGACAGTAATGACCTTAATTTACTTTAACCGTAGGACCACACTGTTTGGTAAAATCTGGTATAAGATCTACTTGGGCATGAGGGCAGGAAGTAACTGTGTGTGGCAGCTAGGAGATGTGAACTGATCAAGCAAACTGGTGGGATTGCTTAGAAAGGTATTTATGTAAAAATCTGAGGATTTGGGGGAGGGTGGTGAACCCGGTGCTAGTAATGGAGGTCATGAGTAGAGGCTGGTGCCTTGCAGTGGAGCCATACCTGAAGTGATGGAAAAGGGCAGAGCTGTGAATGGTCTGACAATAGATGGCAGCAAGTTTTAACTAGGCAGGGAGCTGTGGAGGGATTCAGCAAGGTTTTCTTGTGGCAGTCTGTGGCAGCTGAGACAGTAGCAATCCTTGCAGAATACTGTTGGCTAGGGAGGCTTCAAAGGTGTTACAAAGTGTCTGAGGATGGAGCAGGAAGTGGTGGTGGTTTATGTGTTACTTGTCTTGATTTCAAATTGAAATATTGAGCCTTGGGGAGGATAATGGACTAGAATTCAGACATGCTAATACAAAAAATCTGAATGTGTTTAATTAATATTCCTTGGGGGTAAGTATGGATGGCCAGGGGTTCTCTAAATCTTTGATAAGTATTTTCATAATTTTTTTCAATTGATCTGGGTTAGCTGAGTTTTACCTTTAGAAAACTAATTTTATACGTCAGAGAAGAGGTATGTTAGTTCTGAACTCATAAACTGGTGATCTGTATGGACTTAACAAACCACGGCATGCAGTGTATGAAAACTGGGAAGATTCAATCTGTTCTTTCACCGAGCTCCTCTACAGCTGTGTATAATGCTTTTCCTTTGTTACCAATAGCGCCTTTCAACAGGTTCTAGGTAGGCCATGTTCAAAAGGCTTAGCTTGGAAAACAATTGAAATCTGGTGTCAGTCGAAGAGTTGTTACAAAAGTTGAAATTGAGTTGTCATTAGCTGCCAAATAGGACTTTGAATGCTGATTCTGTGACGATTTGCTTTGGTGTGGGTAAGAGTATTTGCTATATGAAAAAGTATGTGGGTTTTGGGTGCTTAATTCCTTTCTAACAAAGCTAAATGCTGTTTACTTTAAGTAAGGTCCCCATAGAGCTTTGTAACTTAAAAGTGCAGAATGCTGTGTGGTTTTTCAGTGCCACAGGCCGGTATATATACCTTTTGACCTCTGTGACTTTGGCTTGGTGAAGACCATACACCAGCATCTGTTCCAGCTGGCATGGCTTCCCATAACCAAATGTGTATGATTCCTATCTATTATGTTCCGTTTAGCTCAGGTGGTAATTAATACCAAATATAATTACCGTCAGTAAGCACTGTTTTAATAACTGTCTTCATGGATGAGAAAAGATATAGGTAGTATTATTAAGGGGAGAAATGTAAATGTCATGCTATAGGTGACAGAATGAAGTAGGAAGCATGTGTAAGACTGTTTAGTTATTGCTGAGAGCTTATGAAAGCAGGTTGAATTTTTTTAGCATATGATGTTCTGTAACACCTAAATGTAAATTCACAGGTTATAGCTTGTTCACCCCACCTGCCTCCGAAAAAGGGTGCTCTGTTCCTACCTGCAGCACCACTTTCTCCTTTGTGACCCTGTGCTGAACATATTAATATTGCTGAGATGACATAGGAATTAAACAAGGGAATGGATTTCTGTCAGGTTAGCAAGATGAATTGACTATCTGTGCAGACATTTAGGTTGCAGAGCTGGCATGGGGGGGAGCTGAAATTAGATTGTTGGACGTGTACAGGGCTGGTCTGCCTCTGTGAGCTGTTAGGTTGGCTCAAGTGTATCATATACCTTCACTGTACAATTTACTTGCTAACTCAGGCTTTCTTGATATTAGACTTTTCTTAGAGCAGCACAATGAAAAAATTGAAAAGATAAGAGTTTACAAGTTTCAGAAAGGGAAATTGCATCTGGAGAGAAGGCAAAAAAAACCCCACAGTGAGTGTGGTTTGGTGAAGGCAGTGGAGCAGGCTACCTGGAGAGACTATGGGATCTCCCATCTTTGGAGATACTTAAAACTTGACTGAACAACGTCCTGAACAACCTGATCTAACTTTAAATCAAGTTCTGTTCTGGGCAGGAGATTGAGCAAACTGAAGTCCAGAGGTCCCTGTCGTCCTAAGCTATTCTGTGTGGTATGGGTCTGTGTAGCATTACCAGGTTCAAGAAAATTTGAGCAAAGGCTTCTGCGGAACACTTCCTTCTTTAAAAGTTTGTAAATGTTCTCGTTTCACTGTGGTCTGTTTTGGAGGTAGTGGGGGTGCACACATGACTATCTTTTTGGGGTACTGCTTTGTTTGTGACTTATCCTGCCCTTCTGAGGGAAGTTTCAGGCTAAAGTTGGGCAGTCTGGCAATGGTCAAGCAAACTTCTCTTTCAAATGTTGAAATAAGCTTATAGAATAAGAGCATAAGGGAGCATATTAGTATCCTTAAAATCCAAGGCCAAATTATTTCTATCATCTACTCTGACAGTTTGTATGGTTGGCTTTTTTTAACTTGCCTTTCTTGGAGTTCAGGACCATGACAGCCCTCCTTCCATGAGGAAGCTCAATTTCTCATTGCAACCTGTCGTCATTGCGGGGCAGTTTTTCAGACTGGGAAGCATGACAAACGGTAGGGGTGGAGAAATCAGACAAGTGAATCATTCCAGTGCTGAGATTTGTTGTAGTCCTCCATGTCATCACCCAGCAAAACAAACTGGATATGTGCTATATTATGGCTGGATTAGACCAAACCTCTGCCTAGCTGAGATCTGTTTCCAGTGATGGCCTCTAGCTGCCAATTTAGAGAAAGGGTCTGAAAAATAAGGATAATCCTTTCACGAGTATATACTTTACCTTATTTGAATTAGCAATTTCAAGAGCTTGAGGTAGCAACGTTGTGTTTAATGATTTTTGATCAACTTTTCTTCCACTAATGTGTCCCGTTGTTTTTGGAATGCATTTATATTTTTCATTTTCTTAGTTTTTAAATTATACTTGTCTGGTAGTAATGAGTTTCACAGGTGGTTTTGGGAAAAAAACCAACATTATGTTATTTGAGAGAAGCCTGATGGTTGATCTTTTCATTCATTCTTGAATTACAAGAAATACCTGATAATTGTTCTGATTTTTCTTACGTGGTATCCTTTGTGACCTTTATAGCTCTCTATCATACTTCATCCTCCCATCACCTGTTGGCTAAACTGAGGGTCTTGTCAGTTTTTTGTATGGGAGATTCCCTATACGTCTAATCACCCCTGTACTCTGTAGCTCTTTAGATTTACGGTGCTGTTTTTGAGATGGACTGACCATAACTGCATTCTTTTGTGATGTGGGTACTTGAGGATTTTATATGGTTTTAAATTTCTGGTAGTCTTCTGTATTCCTTTCCTAATAGTACTTACATTGTGCTTTCCTTTATTACTTCAGAGCAGCAAGGTGATGTTTTCAGAGGATTATACCCAAGCCATATAGATCTTTTTCTGGAGTGGTACTAAGTAACTTAGAGTCCATCATGTGTATGTGTAGTTTTTCCTCCTTTTGCTTAAGAACTGGTATGGTTGGTGCATTTTACAGGCACACGGTTCAGGTTACAGCTTGGGAGGTAAGTATGTGCAGTGTACGGCATGCTAATGAAGCTTTTACCTGGAAGCTGAGAACAAATGTGCATGGACCATACTCTAAGCACACAGTACTAAGGGTGAGGAGTTGAGAATAGGGATGTGAGGATTGATACAGATTCTGGTACCTCTGAAAAGCAAACATAGCATCTGATGAGTGGGATTCTTCATGCTTGGAGTTTATTTACCCCGACTGTTTCACAGAGAGAGTATTCATCTTTTTGAATCAAGATGATTCACGCTCATTTGACATGTCATTGTTGCATTGGCAAATTTCTGTATTATGTGAATGAAAATACTGTGTCTGCTCCTAGATTTGTCCACTGGGGAGCTTCATTAGTCTGTAACTCCATCTGGTTAATTCTTCTTCAGGCACTACCTACTGCTGTCTTCTCTTCAACATGCTTCCTAAGAGTCTTATCGTTACGCTAATCTGTGTTCATTAGTTAATTAACAGCTTTCCATGTGGAGGGGTAGAAGAAATCCTCTTGTTGAGCTGATGCTGTCACAAGCAGCTAAGTAAAATACTCCTTTTCATCAATTTCTGACACTGTTTTGATACTAAAAAGTATGTCTAGATTAGGTATACACAGGATCTCCATTTCTGTGTCCTGCCTTGATGTAGAGGTGGAATTCTGGATTTTGATGATAATGTCCTTTTCCATTTTAGAAGGGGAAAATGTATTATTTGTATCTATCCAGTTTTCTGCTTTCCTTGGCTTCCCCAGAACAAAACAGAGTGGAACTGATGCCTGTGTTAGGCCAGTGATCTGGCAGAGGGAATGCTGTAACATTTATTACAATGTTTTGTTTTTTCGGTGGATAGTGGGATGTATAAACAGCATAAAACCACATATGTGCTGGGAGATGTGGCATAGAAGGGAGGGTGTCAGATGTGAGCTGTAGGAGACGATACAGATCTTCAGTTCTTTTTCATCCCTTTGAAGTCTGTCTAAAACATCCTGTTGGATAGGGAGTAGTTGTTCAAATAGGGATTTTAAGAAATGGAGGAAACTGGCAGAGGACATATTTTAAGTAGTCCCTCTTCTTCCCTCTCCTGTCTCCCAAAAGGAACCCCCAAACTTCCCTGCTTCTGAGACTTAGTGATGAGTGGCATCTATACAGTGCTGCCTTTGGCTCTGACAAAACATACAGTAGTAGTACACCCACCTAAGTGGCTGCATGGCGAACTGGATTGGGAAGTGGATGCAGGGAGAAAAGGGATTTTTAATTCAAGTAATTTTCACTGTGATACATTATAAACAGTTTTGCTACCTTGACTCAGATGAAAAAGTTTGCCTATGCTCCTAAAAGATTTTGTCGAATTATGCTGTTAAACCACGTAGGAAGTAGCAGATATAATTCTCTTTGTCTTCAGATCAAGACTGCTTATTTTTTTAGTGGAAAATACAATTAAGGTTATTTGGATTAATATAAGAGCAAGTGAATGAGGGTTTCTTGCTTTTGTTAACTCTAGAAGTCAGATAAGTTGGTTGAGTGGTGCCTACCAAATTCAGAATTTACAGAACTATAACAGTGCGTATGAAGAGAGACTAAAAATATATCATGGTTTGTGCTGAAATTTTGAATTTCAGTATTTTCTTGCAGTCCAGCTGTTACATGCAGCTGTGCAAAATGGTAGAGGCACAGCTGTAGTAGTGTTGAAAATATTCCTTATGCCAAGGTCTCTTGAAGGCTTTGTATAATTAATTTGTGGTTGTGAGATCAATAAAGTGCAGAAGGGTGTTTTGCCACTGAATTTTACTGTTTATGACAGCGGTCCCTGGGATTTCAAAAGGCTTGGCCAAAGTGAAGAACATCTGCAGTCCCAGGCTTGTGTGTGCACAGAGGTAAGCTGTTTTCACAGAAGCCTAAACCAGCCTAATAGTGAGTGGCTGAGGAAAACCATTACTTGTATTTTTGCTAGATTGATTATCTGGTAGTTTAGTGAGCTGGACTGGTTCACAGAAGGGCCTGCCAGTTGCCAAAGCCAGCACAAGATAATAATGTGTGTCTGGGAGTGGAGAGGAATTAGTGTGGTTGGAAGGAGAGAAGGAAGGTCTCCATCATTGCATTGCTCCTCTGAGAACCACAGCCTTGGCGTTCTGGAGAGGCAGATCCTGTCTACTACTATCAACTTAGACTAGGATCCTGTTGTAACAGAGGAAAAGAATAATACCAGCATCCTTCATGAATGTGTTTTGAAATCTGTTAATGGGAAGAGCTGGAGAAAAGTTACCTGATATTTGTCTCTCTGTGTACTCTGTTTTCCTGGCAAGAGTGGACTGTAATGCTTGCAGTGCTGGTGTTTTGGGAGGGTTGCTGTAGTATGGCAGTAAGGCTGTATTGGAGTGGGTGGCATGTTCCTTGATTTTATATTTCCAGTTTTTCAGAAATGAGTAAAGTTAGAGCTTTTAAGACATCGAGAGGTGGTTAAGCCATGTTCAGTCAGTTCTTAAGGCTGCTTTGGGAGGAAGTTGAATTCAGCTTTTCCACATCACAAGTAAATACCCTGGCCGTAGAGGTTTTTGTTCCAACAGGTGGAGGAGGGTAGAGGCAGTTTGTAGAATTCAAAAAACAGGTTGTAGCTTCATTAACACAGAGTCTGAAAATCCAGTAGCTGAGTGTACTCCAGAGGCTGGTGCGCTGACCTGTGCCACAGGGCATTTGTGGCTCTGGGACTTGCGCATGGGTTTGTACCGAGATCAGTGGCGCAACTGGATGACAATTGATACTGAGTTACACCATCATTTATTATTATACTACAATATTCCTACTATTATTAATTGTGGCATTAGTGATGATAGGCAAACAGTATCAAAGCTAACAAAAAGCAGAACCAATTTTACAGACACAAACCTCAGTAGCTCATTTACGCAGTTGTTGATGAAGTACTGCAAAGCTGCTACCTTTTTGTCACATTGCAGGACAAGAGAAGTCGTACTTCCATGCACTGTGTCGTGCTTTAACCCCAGCCAGCAACTAAGCACCACACAGCTGCTCACTCGCTTCCTCAATGTCAGGATAGGGGAGAGAATTGGAAGAATAGAGTGAGAAAATTCATGGGTTCAGGATAAAAACAGTTTAATAGGTAAGGCAAAAGCCACACACCCAAGCAAAGCAATTCATTCATTCACTACTTTCCACCAGCAGGCAGGTGTTCAGCCATCTCCAGGAAAGCAGGGCTCCATCATGCATCATGGTTACTTGGGAGGGCAAACGCCGTAACTACGAATGTTCCCCGCTTCCTCCTCCTTCCCCCAGCTTGTGTGTACTTGGCATGACGTTATATGGTATGGAATATCCCTTTGGCTAGCTTGGGTCAGCTGTGTCCTGACTGTCCCCCCTGCTTCCAATTTCTTGTGCCCCTCCAGCCCTCTGGCTAGCAGGGCCCGAGAAAGCGAAAGTCTTTGACTTGGTACAGACATTACCTAGGAACAGCCAAAACCATCAGTATGTTATCAACTTTGTTCTCACACCAAACCCAAACCACAGCTGTGCACGTGCACCAGCTACTAAGAAGAAAATTAACTCTGTCCCAGCTGAAACCAGGCTGACTGACAGGCTGGGGACAGGGGGAAGGTTTCCACATTGGTGATGGGGGCTAAGCATCATCCTCTCAGGACCAGCATCTACATGCATATCTGCTTTGAGCACGCAGCAAAGGGTTCTTCTCTTTTTGCTGATTTTGTCTGGCTCTGCAAATAGGTGGTCTTCAAGGTTTTGGAATGAACTTCTCCAAACTTGATCTGCCACATCTTGGGCTTGTGTCAGTGGTCTTGGTATCACGTGGCCCCTTAAGTCAGTTCCTCTTTCGTCTTGCCACAACTTTACCCAGGCATCATTGGTCCTGGTGGACCCTGCCAGCCTGCTGTGGGTTTCGCCTCACAACTCGGTTTCCTTTTACGTTACACCCCTCATCTTAAAGCTACGTTTTACACATTTGTCACTGGTAGATTTCATAAGGATCCACAGCACCTATATGTTTATATGTGTATACAGTTACTCAAGATCTCCAAATGGGAGACTGGATTTTCATCTCTGTTGCAAGAAGACTGCAGCCCTGCCTTGGGGGGGAAGTATGTTCTCCCTTGCAGCTACAGATGCTGGTTTGATATTGGGTGCCTTAAAGCTGAATTTGTGAGGTGGTAAAGCAGTGACTGAAAAGCGTTACTTTCATCTTCACTGATTTTATGCACAGTGATTAGAGTTTTGCATGTTTTCTGCACTGATCGTAGTTTGGGACTTTTTTTCACGAAGGTCTTAAATGTTCACACTTAGTGTAGCTTTATAATCTCTTCACTCTCCGACTACTATTTGCTTGGCTAATAACGTTGCTGCTCTTTGACTTTTCTCTCAACCATGCCTTTTTGGTAGTTTCCCAGATGGCTACATCTTGCATTGTTATTGAGGAAATGTGCAAACAGGTTTACAAAACATACACTCCTCTCTGGTGAAGAAAACATGAATAGCGCTTTCCTTACCTGTCAACAACAAAAGCCCAACCCCCAAAACAAATGTGCTTTTTCCTGAGAGAATTAATGAGGCTTAGCTGCAAAGCCTTTATTTTGTGAAGCTGTTTTAAGTGGGATTAAGAACAGATGTTGGGTAGCTTCAGAATAATTAATTGTTTAGTGGGGAATATATAAATATGAAATTCTAATATCAATAGAAATAATATTGTTTCTGGGGCTATTCTCCTGTTTACATTACAATAACATTCCCTCTCACAGAACTGAGAATAAAATATGTAATTATGACCACATTTCTTCACAGTCATTTTTCAGTAAGTATGTGGAGCCCAGTGACTCTTCAGAACTTGAGACTTAGCTAATTTATGCAGGTTTCTTGGAGTGAACTTAGGCACTTAACTTTGAGTCTTAAAAATTGCTTTTTCTAAATAAACCCAAAAAACTTGTGTATGTGTAGTAAAAAAATAAATCTTCATTAAAAAATGGTTTTTAGAAGAGAATTTCTCAAAATATGTATTGTGTGTTTGCTCCTCTGTATATTGGAGGATGAACAGAGATACGTAATTTTTTCAGTAACAAGGTTCAGGCTGTATCTGCAAGAGCAGAATAAAGTAGTGAAACAAGGTAAAAGTAAATTACATCCTACCTTCTAAAGTGTGTATGATTCTAGATACATTTTGCCTGTTACTGGGAAATGGCAAAAATATAAGGGAAAAGAGCTTTTTGTAGGTGTGTTCAGTGGAAGTGTGTAATTTTTCCCTGGTTTTGAGTGAAAGAAGTTATTCACATCACAAAATCATTTTCAATTTCATAATTTCTCTTGGATTCCTTATCCTCCAGCCTGGCTTAGATGATGAGCTGCATCCTCTAGCCTCTATTCTGTTGCTCTTTTTTTTTTTTTTTTTTTTTTTTGGCTAAACCGTGATTTCATGTCTCTGTAACTACATTTCTGTTTGCTTACATGATCAGGTATTGTATTTTGTGTGTATTTTACTTGTGTCTGCCTGTAACTTTCTGTTGGTGCCCTAACAGTTAAAAGCTATTAATGAAGGTAGGTATTTTAGGCTTTGCTATTTTGAAAGTGCACTAAGCCAAAGGAGTTTTCCATATCAAGTTTAGATAAAACTCCAAAAACTTTTAAAACTCCCTTATCTTGCTTTTAATAAATTAATTCTAAATAACTATGATGGCACAAAAGGATTTTGAAATTTTAGCAAGATTGATAGAGGAGGAAGTATTAAAACTTGAATTTTGGCAGGGAAGCTGGCTGCCCTGCATGCCTGCCTTTCTTCATTAGTTTGTTGGGAGGGAATGCTTTTGTGATAGGAGGCAAAGCCTAAAACTCCCAGAAACCAAAATGCATCACTATTTCAGTTTGTCTTGCACAGAGTGAGTTTTAGTTTTTGTGTTGGGGTGTGTGTGTGAGGTGGAGGGGGGTTACCCATGTGATGTCCTGTTACCCCTGTGGTGCCCTACCCCATCTGCACATGCTTACAGTAGAAGGCTACATGTGAGTAAAAATAATCCCACCCTTGCAGCAATGGGTGGTTATAGCTGTTCTTTCAGTAAGTGTAGTTTGGAATTGGACAACAGGAAAAAATACATATTATAAGACACTTCTTCACATGTGGACAAGAAGACTCTTGCAGGATGAGGGCAGTTGCTGACCATACTTGATGTACAGTGAGCCTGATAAATAGGTTATATATCATGTACATCTCAACTTGGGAAATTTGGAAAATGAGTGTTGCCATTACCAGCGTTATTATGATCTGCTGTCTAGTAGAAGAGGGGTCACAACAGTTCTTTCTTTAGTTAAAACTTTGTCTTGAAATTCACAGTCACAATCCTGGCATTTTTTGTTAAGCTGTGTCTAATACTGCCTTACATGTACAAAAATGGGTAATACAGAGTTAAGCTACTTGACTCTTATGATCAAGGTGCAATTAGGATTTCAGGGGCTGTGAATGGGCTTGTGTCCTGTCTCCTGCTGGAGAACCAGGACCTGTCATGGGGCTAGTCCACTCTGCAGCGGAGGCAGTGGTGTGTGTTTGGGCTGAGACTCCTTCCTACCTTCTAGGATGATAGCCTCCAGGCCTGAACTTGGGACCCGTTTATCATCGTAGAATTACAGAATGGTTTGTGTTGGAAGGAACCTTAAAGATCATCTAGTTCCAACCTGTGCCTCCTTGCAGGGGAAAGAGAGAAGCATCTGTTGTTGGCGGGAGCCGAGAGAAGAGTTTGGTTCCGTTTCCACCAGCTCTCCTTCTCCTTGCCACAGGATGTGGAGGCCAAGTTCACTCCAGCTCCAGGAGACCATCAGAGGAAGGAAGTAGGAGAGCAAGACTTCAGGCTAGTGTGAGTGCAGTTGTAGTAAGGGCACTTTTATGAGTTCTTGTATCCTTTAGTAACATATTTTTAGGGTCCTGTGCTACTGCAGTGACTCGTGCTGAAGTCAAAGCAAGCTGGTTTTACTTGTTAATGTTAAATGGGTTACAAAAGATTTGGAACAATGAAGATTTCCATAACTGCACTGCGTAGTTACAGTGTTCTTACCTTTGTCCTTCTCTTCCATACTGAGTTGCGTTTGTTCTGTCTCGACTGAGCTTTCTCTGGTCTGTGTGGGTTGACTGCTTGTTGCTTTGTAGGATCGTACTAACTTCAAGGGGACTCAGTGTGGATTTGTCCATTGCCACCAGCCAGGTGTTTTAGGGAAATTACTTTGCTAAACAGAACAGTGGGTCAGACCTTGCTTGTGCTTTGAAATGTTAAGATGGTGAATGTGGAGATTAGGAAATAAATAGCATTTAATTTAAGGGTTTGAACAGTAAACTCATGTCAGCATTCATCCTCTGTCCACAGCCAGACTACCATGAACTGAGTATCCATTACAGGGCGTTTGTCAGACTTGCCTGATGTCAGTGTGCTTCCACCAATGTCCTAACTTCAGTTATAGAGGAAAGAGTAACAAATAGGTGTAAAGCATTTTGCCTTCACTGCTGTGTTACACTGTATCCTGGTTTTCATTATCTAAATTTACAGAATTGAAAGACTATTTAAGTTTACACTGAATTTTCTTGATTCCAATTTGAAACATATTTCTTGATGCAGAAATTATAAAGAAAGCATTAAGATTTTAAAAGAAAACCAGATTTTGATTATAGTGTATGTAAAGTCTGTGATAATTCTGTGTGCTGCTTTTGTGATTACTGTATATGGGGCTCTGTGAGTTTGGTCCAGCAATGACAAGTTTAAACTTGTAACTCTTGGGATATGCAGAGTTTCCCATGCAGAATTCAGTCATTTCTCCAAGTTCTGTTGGAGCAATCCTCCATGGGGTGGATGGAGTCTGGGCTGATCCTGTTCACCTAATGCTTCCAGAAGGTTGGCATGAGTCAATATACTGTTTCGTTGAATTTGTGGATTTTCTTGTTGAGTAATGAGCACAGTGGTCAAAAGAAAGTCCTAAATGAATCCTGTGAGGAGACTGACAACAGTCAGAGCTGATAGTGGATGAACAGCTCACATAGGTACATAGACCAACTACAGACATCTGTTTGTCAGTGCCCTGCCACAGCTACCTGAGGGCTATACCTTCATCATCCTTTATTCTTTTTTCTTCCTCTTCTATGGTCCTGCTTCCTCGAACAAAGACTCCATTCTGCCATCCTCCCTTTTGCCTTTCAAGTCCTACCCACTCTTCTTTAAGCAGCAGGTGTTGGGTACCTATTTGGATGCTAAGGAGCAGACATGAACAGTGGAAGCAGTTCCTCTGCAGTCTGGTTACCACAGATCATGTATCTGAAAAGTATTGTGCACGTATATGAATGGTAATTTCAGTGGAGAACCTATAATAATCCATATTTGAAGATCACATTGTTAGCAGAGAAGTAAAATCTCAGCAGTTCTTGTTACTTATCTTTGAGAGGAAGTCTTATCTCAGAAACATTTTGATGTTGATGGTAATGATTTACTTTGGCTCTCTAGTCAATTAATGTATATATATATAGTATCTTATATTTAAAGACCATTTCAAAACTGATAATAGATCTTATGACAAACCACAATTTATCTCCTGTTTTACTTGTAAAAGACTTAATAAAGTACTTCAGTTCCAAAATACAAAGCAAAATCTGATATGAAGAAAAAAAATGTTTTTTTTCCCCTATCATTAAGTCTCTGCATGAAAGCAAGACTGTGAGTAGATCAGTAGGCGTAGATGTGTAGGAGGTAATTCCTCCAGCAGTCACGCATTTGTTCCAAATATATACTGAAAAATACTGGGCACTCCGGGGTTTAAATAATTCAAATAATTACTTTTGGGAAAGGATTTAAAAAAAAACAAACCCAACTTTTTGTTCAGGAAGTCTTAAATCTCCAGCATGTTGTCTCTACTGCATGTCTGGTCAGAAGCCATCTATTGCGTCTTTCTTACCAATCTTCAAAAATAGTCTTGAGTATCTCTTAAATTGGAAGATGAGTTACTGCTGTAGATTTAAATGATTACTCTAAAAAGCAAGTGCAAAGGAAGTAACTGGAACATAGTTGAAATTGTTTATTATGCTAGCTAGGTTTTCTGTAGTAACTTAGATATTATTCAAGGCTCTGGCATTTTTTTAACAGCAGATCTGGACAGCAGAAGCTGCTGTCTATACCAGTTGTCTAAACTGCCTTCTGGCTTGGTGCCTGAGGCAGGAATGTCTGATCCACTTGTGAAGCAGTTGCTGATTGCTGCAGAGCTGTGCACCTTCATGTAGCTTGAATGGTTTGCTGGTGGCATCTGCTTGATGAGGGGGTCAGACATCCTTGTGTTGTTGGGTATCTGCAGCTGCTAGAGAAGTAAGGGTGAATAGCCAAGAACAAAAGTGTGGCTAATGTCCAGTTCTCTGTCTGACTTCGCTGTATTTAGTCTCTCTGATTAGCTATTTTAATAAGGCAAGTGACAGTTAGTGAGTGTGCTGTGATATACTGTAGAAAAAATGTTACTTAAAACACTTGAAACATGTTACTGGTAAAAGTGGGATGAAAAACCCATTATGGCTTGACACCACAGAAGTCAGGGTAACGCAGTTGCAGGGGACATTGCTTGACGTGACTTTGGTAGAGTGAAGCTTCAAATCTTATTCTAAGAATCTGATACTTTTGTATAACTCACCTATGTAGCAGAACTGTGATGGGGTATAATTTTCTTATGGGTTTTTTTGTTATTTAAGATACAGAAATCTCTTTTAAGGGGGTTTTGAGCATCTTAGAAGAGCACATTAAGTTAAAATGTCATTACTTTTGACTGTTGAGGTACACTGCAGCTATAACAATTGCTTACATGGATTGAATAATGTATTTAGCTGTCTAAATGCAGTATGTGCACTAGTTAAAAATTATTGTCCTTATGTTTGGGGTTTTTATCCCCCTTTTTTCCCCCTCTTTCTCCTTCTATTTTTGCCCATGCCTCTCAGCTACATTACCGCCATCACATGATGTTCCCCTGCACATGCTTCTCAAGTTCACTCATGATCTTTCTCCTTTGCATATGCCTCACTGTTACTTGGCTTCCCTGCCTGCTGGGACATGTTGGCAAGCCATCTGGGCTTCCTTTATTCCTCACTTCTCTGTGCGTGTCTTGCCTGATGGTGGCTGTCAGCAAGGTCCAGACCCAGCTGTGCCATTGCAGTTTCTGGTGGCTTTTGCTTATCCTTGTATATTGACAGAGATTGGGTTTCTTATTCTTGTCTCTGTTAGGCTTCCAGGCTCTCTGCAGCACAGAGTCTATAGACACCCTTCTGAAGAACAACTGACATGTTTAATTGGTTTTTCATAAGCCGATAACCGCCCACAGACAGACCAGAGTTCAGGAACAGTTTTGGTTTTACCTCTTGACTTCAGGGAAGGCAGGATTCCCCATGATATTTAGGGAAGCTCATTTTGGAGAGTTTGTGGTGAATTTTATGAAGTCACACACTTGAGCAGAAATCTCAAGTTTTTGTTTCTACCCTTGTCAAGTTTGTAAAGTAATTTACTTGCAGGCATAAACATTGCCTGTGGCAAGATAGTTCCTTCTTGGCTTTAGTAGTAGCAGGTACAAGTAATTTAATCTTTTCTTTTTTTAAACCCCAAGAAAATTCTCTTAGTAGGCATGTTTGCATTTCCATAATCCTACTAGTGTTTAGGCTGTACTGTTCATAGGGGACCTTTTTTGTAGGTGGGAATACTGTGGGCGTCAGCTTAAAACACACTGGTGCACTCTATGTTCCCTTAAGCAGCAAAGTCTGGAGGAGTGTGTGACTGTTCTTTGTGATGTGCTAATTTGCAGATTTCCCCCAGTGTAATTGTAGAAAGATGCTGAACTTGGTTGTATTCAGTGCTCTCTTGCCATAGCAAGTCTATGAAAAATCAGGATTTGTTTCTAGCCAGCTTTTTCTGTCTGCAAGGAATGAAAGCCCTTCATCCCATCCTTAATTATGTTTACACGCAATCATGGCCAGGATGTTTCTTAGCAAAAGTATGGTGCATAGGTAACAGTGCAGACTGGTTAACTAAATCATACTTAAATAAAAAACTATTCCATTATTGATTTTAACAATAATGTTGTCTCTTGAATGTTAGAAGTTACTTATTGTAAGAAACTGTTACTCTCCACAAGTGACCAATAAGTAATATTCTCTGACATCTTCTATCATTAAGAAAATAATGTCACATCTAGTATATGATCAAAAAATGTTGTATTTTGTACGATCAGCATGAAACTGCCTAAACAGAATTACCTGGGGGGGAAATACCTTTTTTTTTAAAGCAGAAAGTGCTGCCAGAAATAAGGGGAAGGAGCTAAAAAAGCAGACACCACTTTAAATATGGATATGGTGTAATTTCTTCAGCCTGTTATTGGCAAATACACGGTGACTTCAACTTCAGTCTTATGAAGAGAGTTCAGTCTTATGAAGAGAGCATGTGATGTTTGCAACCCATTTGCTACCTTTCTCGTGTCTATTGTCTTCATTGCTCGGCACCCTTCATCCTGACAAGTCATAATTATGTATTTTTACTGAGGTAGGAAATGCTTGTACGAAGCATGTGGTTCTGAATACGTATGTGTAGCTTCATATCCTTCATCTGCATCTACTACTTCTATTTAAAATAAAACAAATACCCGAAGCCCCTTATTTTTCCCATGTGTACCTTCACCAGATGTTGCCTAGTCATGTGTGTATTTTCCAAATGACATTTGGTCTAACCCTTTCTCATATCTGCCTCTTTCCTGTTCTAAGTGTCACTGTGAATTAAGATTTTAAATTATTTCTATTATCTGTTTGTGTTAATCAGTTTCTGCCTAAGCAATGTATGCCAAATTTTTAGCCTTTTAATTGTTACCAGTTGTGCTGTCCTTTCTTGTAGCATCAGTGAATAATATGATAACACTTTGATGGTGTACCACAAAGGGAGGAGCAGAAAAAAAGATGATCAAAGTTAGAAATGAGAGATCTGTTATATAAGGAAAAAACAAAGATGGCTTATTTTGGAGAGGAAAAAAGTAAGTAGCAATATATAAACTTAGGGAGTTAAATGATGTTGCTGTATCAGGTGCTCTTTTATCTTCCCATGGTACAAAAGAATGGTTACAGGGACGCAAGGATGGTTTCAGGCGGGAAGAATGGGAAAGCTAGTTAAAATCCTACCAGTACTCTTGTGACTGTTGAGGAACCCATGCTGTTTGGAGGGTTTAATATTGTTAGTCTGTGTTTGTGACTTCTGCATTTTTCAGATCAGTGGATCGCTTATACTAAGTTTGCCAGAGGTAAACAGTTGTTACAAACAATGTTGTTGCACCTCCTGTTTTGTTAGTAGGGAGAGGGGTGATGGAGCTTCTTGTAACATTCTCATAGTGGTAAGAAAGGGGAGAAGGAGTTTTTAAAGGAGCTGTGCTGACCTTGAACGCATTGAGGAGAAACTTTTATTTCTGATAAAGGTGAATCCAGTTTTATTTTTATCAGGTTCCACACTGGGAGGAAAAGGTAACTACATGGAAGTTACTAGATTTTTGTAAAATATCTAGTCTAATAGTCAAGGAAGGTAGGGTGAAAATTTATTCAATTGATTGCTGCTTATGAAAAAAATCTTTGTCTTTAATTAGGAATTGTTTAACTTGGACAGGGAGCTCAAGGACAACTTTAATGAGCAGGTGGTGTTTGTCCTGAGCCCCCTGGACAAGCATGATGTGAGCAGAACCATCCACACAATAAATACTGTGCACAGCTGTGTCAGGATGGTAACTCCACCACACTTGGGTATCTGAACAATGTCCCTGGTGTGTATGAACCTTACAAATCATGAGAGAGTACACGCCTGCACTTAGCCTAAACTTAAAAGTTTACATACACTAAATGTGTAAACTATTTTTATTTTCCACTGAGTATAAAGGTGGGCGAGCTCTGGGACTGCACCAGAAGCCTCACCTACAGGTGGATGCATTGCATAGGGGTTTTCTCAGTTACTGAGAGACTCCTGGTGCCACCTGCAATGGGGCTTCCCAGCCGCAGTGTGGGCCTGGATAGCGTTAAGGTGGTAATTGGTGATGTATCCTTTTCTTAGCCTCTCTGCAACGCTTTGTGGTAATGACTTCATGCTTTGCCTCTATTGCTCTTTTATCATATTGTGCATAATAACTAGTACAGTTTCCTTTTATCATGTTGTATGCTATTTTCCTTCATTGTAATATAATAAACTGTACTTATTCTTATTTTTTATTTGGAATTAATTTTTGCTTGGTATCCAGTCAGTCAACAAAACAGAAGGCAAAACCTGACTTGGGATTAGTTTTACATGACAGTTTCTGTCCTTCCAAAATAATTGTCTTATTGCTATAACACCCATGTAAGCTGAGATGGGTTATCTCCTGAGAGTGGGCTGATTTTACTGTTGGGGTTTATTTAATGTACAGAAAGTGAAAAACCAAATGCAGGGTGATATGTGAGTCTGTGCAAGGAAACTATTAAGAGTCCAATCAAGGATATAAAAGCCTACTCTCTCTCTTTCTACCACTGAAGATCACTGCCCAACTTTCGAAAGGCTTGCCTGTGTCTCAGATGCAGACCAAGGGACTTGCTCCTGGCAGAATGATCTTTATGTACAGAAGGAGCTGTAGTCATTCTTTGTGTATTCGACCTTCGTAAAGAAAGCTGGAGCATGCTTACACTGCACCAGAAAAATCTGTTTGTACCTATGATTTGGACAGCTTTTCTGTTTGTCTAAGCTGTACCAACATTTCTTCAAACTGTGTCTATCTGCCTGTATCCCAAAATATTAGAAAGATGCTAACTGCTGAGGACTCAGTAGTGCGTTTACCATGATAATGGAGATCCTTAATCTCCAGCTCTTGGTTTTTTTTTTTTTCTCAGTCCTTTTTTCTGACTGTGAAGATGTGTGAGATGTTAAAGGTGTTTTCTACTTTTCACTTCACAGGCTCTTAGTTCCTCCTGAAGTTTAGAGTTTGTGCTCTTTTCAAAGATATTCCCCCCCCCCCCCCCCCCCCCGCGGCTCATTTACTGTTGATGGCTTGAAGAGAAATTGTAGGATTTCTGTAAGCTCATGCAGGCTTTAGATCTTCTGACATATGCTTATTGGCTTTGTAATAATTTTGTTATCAAATAACTTACCTTAATTTTTCTCACTTTTTATTTTTTTGGTGTTTTTTGTTTTGTTCAGACTAGTGATAGCAGATGAACAGAAGGAGAGCAAAATATGGTATTGGTTGTTTTTTTTGGTTTTTGACTGGTTTTTTATAAACTGGTTGACAGGAAAGGGAGGGGGCTACATTAGTTTCTTATTAATTGTCCAGGCTTTCAGATAAGTCCAGTGGTCCTGAAAGTGTTAGTGCTAGTCTGCCAGATTTTCTAGTCTTTTTTTCAGTTGCTCTTTCCCTTGTGTGAATAATTGCTGTTGGAGTCAAGTAGTTTTACTGGATCTGATCAGTAAGCACTGCTGTTGCTGTTCCTGTTCTGTTTCCAGACAAGCCTTTGTAGCTGAAAGGATGTAATGTTATGTACGGACTCTATTCTTACGGGGCAGTATCTTGCTATGCTAAAACCAGGAGAGGATCATTGTCCTGGAGAACTTTTTGTAGTTAACTTGTAAGACAGAGTAGATGGGTGTTAGCAGCAACATCAGACAGTACAGAAAGGAAAGACTGGTCATTAACATACTGTTTTTTAATGCCCTGTAAGATCGATTGTAGAGAAGAGTTTGAAGGAGACAATTGGAAAGAAATCAGTGAATCTGTAGGTATTTTTAGGGGACTTTCCAAGCACTACGGGTACTTGAGGTATGTTTCTAAGCCTATTGTGCCCAGGGGATGCTGGGCACTGGCTTCCAGGGCACTTGGGATCACCTAAGCCAGGGTCCTTGTAATATGAAATTAGTACACAGAATACGTATGTGCCCGGCCTTCCTTAGAGCCTTAAATAGCTGGATTTTCAGTGTACGGGTAACTACTGTTTGGATGAGGTGAAGGCAGTAGACTCTGGGCTTTAAGCTCCCTCTGGTGGTTTTAAAGTACGGTTTAAAGCTTACCTGTTGTAGTTCTCTGCTCCGAACAGTTTTGAGTTTAAGTGCATAAGTCATTATTAAATTATCGTGATTTTTAGAATTATTACAGGAATATGATGTGCTGTGCGCCTTTCAAAGGTGCGAAAGGCCTTCTGTAATCAGCCTTCAGAAAAGTAGAAGAGTTAAAATAATGTAAAGTTGGAAGTCTCTTTTCTAGTTATTGTAAGCATAAAGGGGATATTTCCCATTAATCTTGAATTCTGTCTTTTTGTAATGGTGCTAGAGTTTGCTGATGCTGTTCCTGAAGATGCCCTTAAGTATTACAGAACACTGAAAATAAATACAATCTCTATGACAAACTCAAATATGCTTTGTTAAGGCAAAATTAGTTGAAGATCAGGTAGCCCTGATTTGCTCTAAGAATGTGACTATAAATTACCCCGGACTTGCAAAATGTAATGCTTTGTCACACTCAAAGAATTCCTTCTGATGTGGCTGTGATTAGTGAGGCTTCACGGGACTGCAGAGCTGTGAGCTGCAAGGTCTGTACTGCTGAAAGGGCAATGTCACTGCACTCCTTTTCTCTCCGTCGTTGCTCTGGCACTTGTCTGACTTCCTGATTCTTAAAGTAATAAAAAGAGTGTTCATTCCCTTTGTGGCGTGTCATCCCCCCACACCCCCCTTGTCTTTTTGTGGGCTGATTGATAGAAGGGGTAATGCAAGGAGGTGATGAGACTGTGCAGTTGAGAGCCAGAAAGGAGTGGGACCTCTCCTTTTAGTAGCAGAAACTTACTAAAATAAGTCACTTGTCTCAAGAAATTTTATTCTAAGTTCTTGCAAAACTTAATTGACTAAAGCTGTGTGTTCCTTGAGACTTCAGAGTGTTCCCATGGCATTGCACACCAACAGAGGCTGTAGATTAAAAGAACTTTAAATGGTAATAGCACCAATCACCAGCTATTATGTCCTACGCTGTGCTGGTTTATGGTGAACCAGACTGGGGAACTGATCGAGATGAAAACAGCCTGCCTTTGGTGGGATGCTTTTCCGTGGTCACTTCCCCAGTCTGGTTCTCCGTGTGTTTGCATGAATACTTGCCCATACAATGGGGGCAAAAAAAGCAGGGACTGCTTGTTTGTTTGTTTTGGTTTATTTGCAGTAGTACTGAAGTGCATGTCAAGCTGCTGCTGCATAGGTCCTTCCTGTATTTTTGATAAGCTGCTCCAAATATTCTCCTGGCATTCAGTACAGTGGGTTCTGTTGCAGTGAATGTAGCTGCAGTCCACAAGAAGTACTGTCCGTCAGATTGCTGAAAGCATGGGTGGTTAGGAACAGCTCCTGCTGATGGCTGGCTGCATGCAGGAGCATTGAGGTTTTATCACAGAGGTGTCACATGCCCCGGTTTGGTAAGGCTGTTTCTTTAGAAGTTTACATTGGCTTAAAAAGTTATTGAAGTTCAGATTTCTGCATTGGGTTGGAGTTCACTGAAGCTCGGTGTCCTGGAAGGACTAAGGTGCTGCCATGGAGCTTACTGTTGTGTCGGTTGTTCAGCAGTGCGTAATACCCCAGATATCTGAAAACTTTTGTGTGCATGCATCTGCCTGCAACCAGCTGACTGAGCACTTGAGATGCTGCTCTGAGCACGTGGAAGACAGACATGAACAGAAGGCATGCGGCTGTCTACACGTATGCATGTGTGCAACCTAACATGAGCTGCTGCCTGCCCAGAAGGGGACATGGACAAACACTGTGATTTTATCCCCGGAGCTGGTAAGAGCTGTTCTGCATACATTCACATCACTGTCCAGGGAGATCCTAAACTGGCTATAGAGCAGAGCAAGTTTGTGAAGGGACAGAGCACTTATTCTGTATCCACAAGGCTTTTTTGCAGCCACCTTCCTCTGCTACTTATTTTACTCCCTTCACAGGTATTCGTGGTACCTGCACAGGAGTTTGTGAGAGTCAGAAATTTGCTGCATAAGAAGGAGCACAGCTGTTTGTTAGGACCCCTTTGATCCAAGGATCAGCAGACTGCTTTTCCTTGCTTCATTTACTCAAATTATTGAGTTTTAAATCTGTAGTGTTATTTGCTCATATTTGAATCTTTTGTCATCTTGTCTTTTGTCAAGGATGAAAGAGTTACATCTGTTTTGATATGTTTTATTTACTGGAAAATATTTCACTTAAGTTAAAATCTTGGTCTTTATGCTAAGCTCTTTGTGCTTTTATTCCCAAAGCAGTGGATATAAATCAAACCCAGAAGATATGTGATACGCACACATTCTCTGCAAATTGCTAGGGTCAGGACTGGAATTTGGAGTTTGGAAGTTCAGCTCAAGTTCAATAACCTACATTGTCACCTTGACCCGGCTCTGCAGTTTGTATGCAATCTTTCTACATGTGCACGTTCCTTTCTCAAAGGTGCATCAGTTCAGCCTATGCTGCCTTGCGGTATCAGTCCCCTGTAAGAGTATTTTGTGCCATGTGCTTGTTCAGATAAAACCCAGATATCAGATATCGGAGAATATTAGTGGCAAAAGTGGAGAGCAGTGTGGTGGTGTGAGCAGCTGGCATTTCTGCATGGTTGGTTTTACCTTGTTGGGGTAGCGGTAGGGGATCTTGGGGGTTGCTTGATGAGGTGAGGGTGTAACGCTGGTGGTTAGGTCTCATCTGTGCTCCATAGGTGATACCCCACCTCACAGTAGTCCAGGTTGCTATGCTAGTTTCATGCTTTACCTGTTGTTGATTTTCAGATAGAAACCACCATGGAGCTGGTTTTAAGCAGCAGTGGAGCAGCAGGTGTTACCTGAGCAGCCAAGGTGCCCGTGACGTAAGGGGCTGGGTATATAAGGGGCTGTGGCGGTGGGGAACTGCCATAGCCATCCTCAAATGGGTTGACTGCTCTCTTCAATCAGAGCCTTTGCTCAGTCGTTAGGATGTCACTTCTAACGTTAAACACTAGAGGGTAGTATGTTACTGCCAATATTTTTATTTTAGACCATATCCGTAGTCATTTTTTAATCCCTTGAATTTATTGTACAATTCAGTATTTTAAAACAAATTTAGAACTAAAGAAAAACTAGTGCTTTATTTCTGTAACTGAGCGTGTGTAGTAGCGTTTAGTGGTGTGCAGTGATATTTTTTGAGTAGAAAAAGGAGGGGGTTGAATTTAGATCTCCTTTTTATTTTTCATCAGAAGCATTATTAGGAACACAATACTTAACATTTATTCACTCTCTGCCTGATGTCTCAGTATTCACACTTAAGTGCACATGATATAAATACAGTGGTATATAAGAAGAGGCCATGACAGAGAAAGAGCAGGCAGTTTTACCAAGAGATACTTGGGTTTGATGTTTAACAAGGCAAATATCTGTAAGTTCATGACATTGTTCATATATATTTACAATCAGGATGGGGTTTTAGTGCTTGAATAACTTTTTTTTTTTGTCTTTCAGGCACCACCTTCCATGGTCAATAATGAGCAACGCCAACATGCTGAGCACATATTCTTATCATTTAGAAAATCAAAATCACCATTTGCTGTTTGCAAACACATTTTGGGTAAGTTCTAATAAATGAAGTTAAGCATGTAGCTGTAGCTGTTTTGATAACTGGCATGGTGCTGTTCTTCTGCAGCCTAGAATATGAACATCAGTTTTGATTTTGATGAGGGGTGCTTTTTGGTGGAGGGTGAAGCTTATTGGTGCCCTTCCTGATTTTATTTCTGGCAGCTCTAAAGCTGTACGATGTAACTTCATGCAGCCAAGTTCCTAAATGGATTTAATAGATTCAGGTTTCCTCTGGGACCGCATGGGGCAGGTTTTTCCTGGCAGCGTAGGTAATTGTGATGCTGAGACCTGGAACTGAGAGACTTTTCCCAAAAACTTTGTGCTTCTTGAGTAAATGTTTGTACCGTCTGGACAGAAAGAACAGCTAGTTAAGCCTTGGGATTTGAGAAGGGAGGCACAGGGATTATAAAATCAGGAACCAGGGAAGGGACACAAGCTGTTTATAATGAAGAATGAAAGAGTTGAAGTGTACTGAAGGAATGTTTGCCGGTAAGGATGGGCAGCAACCAGAGCATAAGAATAGATTGCTTTAAAAAGAAACAGAAAAAAAAATGGTCATGACAGGAGCTTGAATGGAGGTAGAGAAAGATAGCAAGGATGTTGATTGTGTTTGTGGAAGGAAAGGTGTATGAGTGATACAGGGAGGGCAATGGAAATGATGAGTGTAAAGAAAAAGGGGAACAGTCACTACCATTGAGTTCGTTTAAAAACCTGGAGTTCAACCCAAGAAGCATGAGGCTCTTACGTTCTTCTGCTTTAAGTTTATAGCTGTTAAAAGCTGGCAAAACTTGTCCTGCCTTTCTTTAGCAACTTCATGTAGAGGATAAGGGTACTTGGACTAGTTACAAGCTCACACTGCATGCTGGAGGTCTGTGCTGTTAAGGATTGCAGCTGTGCACCTGTGGTACTTGATGCAAAGGAGAAATTCCATCCTTTCCTTTTCTTAATAGCATTCTTTTTTTGTGTGAGCTTTGTACAGTTTGAAAAGCCAAAGATCCAGCAGTTAAGAAATGTCAGAACTAAAATCCCATGCAGGAATAATTTGGCTCATTTTTATGTGTGTTAGACATACACATTAATCTTCAATTAAGTGGTTCCTTAGTTTTTCCAAATTAAGCTAAGTAGATTTCAAGGTGGTTTATTTTGATTTGTGTGTAGCTGTGTAGGGTTTAGATTTGAAGGCTGATTAAATTACTTAAGCAAATTAGCCATTATCTTGAATATAGAACTTGCATATAAAGGAAATGTGTATTATAAACTTGTATGTTTATAATCAGGGAAAAAAGGTCTGTTTTGTAGTCATTTAAAGCCCATCATCTTGTGACCAAGGTTTTTTTAAACAAACCAAGTTTTTCTTAGTCCTTGCAAGTTGCTCGCCATAGCTCAAACTCCACTTCTTGTTTGGGAATTTTATTTCACCACTTCGTATTTTATGCTTTTGCCACCATGTAGCTACACCCTTTTTGAATGTTCTTTCTGTGTTTCAACACATTCTGAGCTCTGTGGAAAACACGCTACTGATATGCTACCTGTTCTTTCTACTTCATAGTCACAGAAACTGTTACCTTTCTATGTAACATCTTTTTCTACTTTCTTTAGTGCATCTATATACAAAGCAATTAGATATTCAGATAATAAGGGCTAATTATTCCTACACTGTGATTGGAAGTTATATTTTGATTACCTTGAGATAAATATGGAAGCTTGAACATGATGTAGAAAACCTTGAATACACCAGTATGTAAAACTTTTGCTTTGATAATTAAACACAGATGTCATCTTTAGGTCTAAGTGGACTTGCTCCTCATTACCATCCATAAAATACATGTAATGTTATGCACTGTTGGTTCTAAAGGCAAGCACACAAATAATAGAGGACTCCAGTTCTGGCATGCCTGTCAAATTAGTCATATCTTAATGTATTGGGACTAAATATATAATCTTTTTTGTTCCACAGTTGTGTTAGCATTCTTATTCCTGATCTTTGGCCAGTCTCCTTGAGCAGCCAACTTTTCTTCCCCTTTTAATATACTTTATTAATACCAGACAATTTGATAATTGGGTTATTGATTATTTTTTTCCCCTTTTGAGTTGTGAATTCTTTGTTTGTTTTCATAGTGACAAAATTCCATTTAATAATACATAATAGTAAAATCCATTAATTTTTTTGTTGGAAGTGCATAGAAGCTACATATGTATTCGTCTACTGATGCTCAAGTTTCCTTTGTTTTTCCCCACAGAAACTAGTAAAGTGGACTATGTCCTTTTTCAAGCTGCTACAGCGATAATGGAAGCAGTTGTAAGAGAATGGATTCTCTTGGAAAAAACTAGCATTGAGTCACTGCGAACATTCCTTCTAACCTATGTCTTACAAAGGCCTAAGTAAGTATAGAAAACATACCTCTGAACATCTGGGATTTTGCATAAAGTCTGGGTTATCCTTTTGTTTCCCAGGGTAGCAGCAGAAGATCATTTCAACAATAATTTATCTTCCATTCTTAACACTTAGTTGACTTCTGTAGAGCTGTCAGCTTTCCCTTATGAATTCACACAAAATGTTTGAAAAATAAATGTGTTGAAAATTTTATTGAGAGTTTATGTTCAGAATTATTTGCAAATTATTTTTGCTATGTTGTTTACAGCCTTCAGAAGTATGTTCGGGAGCAGATTCTCTTAGCAGTAGCGGTGATAGTGAAACGGGGATCATTAGACAAATCAATTGACTGCAAAAGCATTTTTCATGAAGTCAGCCAGTTGATCAGCAGTGGTAACCCCACTGTGGTAAGTGTTTTACTTTTTTTTTTTCTTCAAAATTTAAGTGATCAGTATCAGCAGTGCAAGTTATATACTTAGTGACTATAAAATCTTGTATACTTTTATCAAAAAAATTAAATTAGTGATTAAGTTAATAGCTATTCAAGCAATCTTTTACTAAGTCGGAGGTTTTTGAATAAGAATATGTTGGGACTGGCAGTTATGTGTAGTTCTTTAGTACACAATTACACCATATTTTTTAGGGAATAGGTTTCTCTGAATAGCTGCTTTAGGCGCCATGAGCGTTGTGGGTTTTGTTTCTCTGGATTTCTTTAATAAAACAGCATGCTCTACAATGGATTTTCTGTTAGCTAGCAGGTTTGTTACACACTGTTCCCCTTTCATCTGTGCAATGCTGTACCCTCCTGTGGCTCAGCTGTTGGAATGGGCTATGGAGCAAGAGAGATAGGCCTCTGCTGTTCTCTGGGTGACGGGTAGGTGGAGAGAAAGGGGTGTGAGGAAGTAAAACCTGGAATGGAAATACAAAACTTACTCTAGATTTAATGTCATACTACTAGGGGTAAGTGTTACCTTCCATACTGAGCTCAAAGTGGAAACAAGGTGTCCAATATCTATCTATGCATTTAGTGAGATTCCGTTTGCTATGCCAGGAGATAAGTTTAGAATAGGTCATAATAGAGGCATGTAACTAGAGATTAAAGAGAGGTGATTTTTCTCCTAGCAAATGAAGATTGAAGAGTATGTATATTACATGCTGAAACTTTAACTGAAGCTGTTCTCAAACAAAAACCTTGGGAGAACTGGCTCATAATGTTGCTGAGCATTTAGAGCACCAGTTGTACTAGATGTGAGTGGCAAAAGTTTAACTGAAAATTCGATCAAAGTGTGCTAGTAGTAATGCAGCTCATGTCATAGTCCTAAAAATAGTGTGTCACCTCTGAGCACAGTGATATCCCTCCAGGGTGTGGAAATTTTAGTTACACTTTCAGTTACACTGATTTCAGAGTTATTTAACTTAAGGAGAACATTTTAGCCTTTTCATTGTGTGTAATTTGGGTAGAAATGGGTATTTGTTTAGAACAGTGCTGAGTTCCTGCTTTTTTCCAGGAAACAGCCTTGTTATTAAAATGGAGTTACAACTGAGGTTTTCAGGTTTTATGGATGCCAGTGTGTATGCTTATGTAGTACGATTTTTCTGTAAAGATACAAAAATGGAGTAAATGGAAACCTGGATGTTGATGGAGAAGTTCGCTTTGAACCAGCTCTTGCACAGTCCAACTTACACAGTTGTATTCTGTGCATGCACTAATAGACGGACACACTACACTGACCACAGCATTCAGCCACCTAAGGCTGCCAGCTCCGAGGATATCATCCCAGGCTTGCTGCAGAACAGCTTGTTGCAGAGGAGCTCTGGCTGGGGGAAGGGGCAATATTTCACTCTCCTCCACATTCTGCTTGCTGCCACCATACAAAGACCAAGTTTGGCTCATGTTTTTATTTCTGTTTATCCATGTCTCTTCACAAGTACTTTCTCCATAGTTTCTCCAAAGTATTTTTGCTCAAGTTTTACAAATGGTATTGAAAATGTCTTGAGTATATAATGGTGTTTTCTATTCTGGTATTGACTTACTAGCAAAAAATCACTAGACACGTGATGCTGCTAGAACATCTTTTCTGTAAGGCACAGTATACGTTTGTTAGTCTTTGGCAAGCTGCTTATAAACACATGCTCCCTTACATGTATGAGGTTTTATGTTATAGTTCTCATTCATAAGTGTTCTTGTAATTTTCTGAGACTTTGCTGCAAGAGAAACTTTGGTACTGGCACAGCTTCATGTGACCCAGGACTTGGTATACGCAATAATAAGCCATAATAAAGCTGTGTGTTAGCATGTCACAGCTGAGCTCCGAGTTGGGTTCAGGGCATGCCTCTTGTATAAGTGTATAATGATTTTGAGAGGTTGTATGAAATAACTCATACAATGAACTATCCACCTATCTTTTCAAATATGGATGGGTGTTCTTTTATTCGTGTCCCTGTAGCGTTCAGCCTTGCCCATCAGGCCATGGGGAACCACAATGGTGCAGCTGCCTTGCTGCCTTGTGGAGTCTCAGCTAAGGGTGCTTCAACGTACGGTGTGAAGCTAAGGGAGTGGTACTGCTTTCAAGATTGAGGATGGTGCCATGCAGCGTCACAGATGTTTCTGCACTTCACTGGACAGTTATTTGTATCAGTTATAAAAACACGCCTCCATCCAAGTCAGGGAGGAGGCTGGGATTTGAGTGCTGGGAGACATCAGCAGATGTTTTTCAGCCCTCTGCGCCTCCCTGACTCCTCCTTTTTTTTGACACATCTTTCCTGTGATGTGATGTATACTCTTGCCTCCAGCCTTGTACACTCAAGCTTCAGAAGTCTTCTCATCTTTTGTGACTCCTAATTCTCTGTTGAGTCTCTTGGTCACTTTCTGTATCCTTCCCAGACTTCTGCTCCCTGTTTCCTTTTACCTGCTGCTCACCCATTTATGTCCTCCTACCTGAGGTTCACTCCAGCAGCTGGGAAGTAACATATGGAGTCAGCAGCAGATCACTTCATATTTAAAAATGTTTAAGGCTCGCAAATGTGGCTCTTACCTGTTGATAATGGCTTTCTACAGCAGTTTGTAATTGAGAGAAAATCCTTTTTTAAGAAGCGAAATGGTCTCTTGCCTCTTCCTGCTTGCTTTCTCCTCTCTGCTGACTCTGACCCTTCTTTATCTTACAAGAATGAAGTAGATACTTAATCTTTTCCATTCCTTGCAACCCTTCATCCAGTTCCTGTCAGACATCTGTACTAGCTTTGTGTTTCTTAAGCACTCATGCTGCATGAAATCTTTGGGACTCTTCAGTAACATCTTGTCAGGGTCAGGTCCTGAAGGTTGGTTTAATAAGGACAGTAGTGACTGTAGATGGTCGTGAGTCTTTTGCATGTGTCCTTTTGCAGTATTTGATATGCTTGATACCATAACTTCTTCAGTGATAGTTAAAAATACCTTTAGAAATGGGTGTATTTTGAGGATGGAACTTGAAGGTACATGAATAATGTTGTGGCAGATGGACAAGACTAATAGGTGAACTGTTGAGAATGAAAAAATGAAAAGGAGATTGGAAGGAAGAGGAGTAGTGATGAGAGGAAGAAAGTGGGCAGGAGGTGAAAAAGATGACTTTAGTATTGAGTAATCTCTCTTAATAGTGGAACACTGTGTACGTGTTAAGGAAGTAGCGGGGCACTAAGGAGAGGTAATATTAGAGGGATGGGAAGGATGTGTGGTTAGAGCCAGGATTTGAACCTGGAGCTTTGGCTCCTGCTGCTGTTTCTCTGCAGTATGGACCTTTATGGATCTTGTGGAAGAAAACTCTGTCTGAGAAGGGAAAGCAAACTGCAGAGGGTCTGGCTGCCTATTAACTTATAAATAAGTTAGGGCAGTAATCCTCCGGGAGGAAAAGGATTAGCTTTGGAGCTCCTGGTTTTGTTTTTCCTGGCTCCTCCTGTAACATTGATACAAGCCATCCTCCTGCTCATGAAGGGGAGTCTGTAATCTTCCTCCAATAGCAATTTCAGGACGACTTTTCAAAACTTTCATCTCTGGTGGAGAACAGAGGTTCTGGCAGTAGACGCAGTGTCATAGGGAGATCTTAAAATGCTCTTAAAATGCAGAAAAATACATGTTTTCTGTTGCTGATTTCAAGATTTTGGAGAACTGTTTGGGCCAAGTTCTGAGCTGTAAATGCCTTCAATTTCTTGGCCTTTTTGTGTTAAATTGCATAGCTGAAGTATTTCGTTTGTCCTTCATCCCTGCCAGAAGGACAGCAATCCTGGCAGCTAAGATGATTGATTCCCAGGAGGAGGAGCTGGTCTGCATGTGAACACAATCAGATGGACTTTGTTTAAAACTGGGCTAAGATATGGGTCACACTTTGATTCCTTACAGAATACAGGCAGGCAGATGCAGAGGGGTCCAACTGCTGTAGACCTGACATGGGACTGGGAAGCAACAGAAGCTGTGTTTAAGATCATGAGTGCAGAGTAGAATGTATTCTAATACAAAGCTCCATACATGAAGCCTAAATTTTTCTGTATATGCAAGAAGACTTGTCAAAACTTACTGGAAAAGCTCCGGAGTCCTAACAGTTCCTTCTCTCTTAAAATCTGTAGATCTGTTGTTCTGATTCCCAGTGTTCATGGTTGGGCTAGAGAGGACACTGAGATGCTCCAGGTTACCTGAAACTGCTGAGGAATGTGCTGTGGGTGGGTTTCATGTGAATGGTAGGGAATATTAATAAGTGGAACTCTAGGCATTCATCTCTATTGAAATGAATAATAAATACCAATAATAATGGCTGCATAGATAACTAGTCACATTTATTTAATATTCATGGTTCTTATTTCTGTTCTTTAAGAGGAATTTTACTTCTGGATCTCTGTCTAGCTGTTGCTGTCTCATGTGGTAGGGTAGGAGTTGGAAAGACTCTCATTTTGACAAAAACATACATATTATTTTGCCCCCTCTACCCTCAGCTGTATCTTCTGGTCTAATAAAATTATTACCTTGTCCTATGAAACTTACTGCCCTTGAGACATTTTGAGTATGAAAAACAGATGGTAAACCAGGATGTTTAAGCTGTTTCCTTCATGCTGACAAGTGCTCTATAAATGCCTAAGTTAGTGTGTTAAAAATTGGCTTGGAATTTTAGGGATCCAGAAACTACTTCAAATATGAGGTTAAAACTCAAAAATGTGAGAGAACTTTAAAACATAAGTATTTTTTAGTAGCTGTATTAACAAGGATGCCTTTTAAAAGTTTGCAATTTTTTTTGTTCTGTTTCCTTGAGAGCTGAAAGAGAGCCTACTTTACCGAAAATGCAGTACAGCAAGAATCCAGCTTAGTTGCTTAATAACTTCACTATTAAAAATTGGTAGCTTCCAGTATTATCATTCACAATAGAGCTACAATCTCAAAGACCAGGCTGGGAAGTGAGGAGCTGTGATCCAGCGGAGAGATGTGTGCCCCCTTTTCTATGCATGGCATCCAAGGACTCTTCATTTCCTCAATTCTCCTGCCTCATGAGCTGTGCAGGTGTGGAGGCCCTCACCTGTAGGCTTCAGAGACTCACTGAGAAGTAAGAGATTATGCCTTTCCCTGTGTTACACCTATAGTTCTTTTATTACTGTGGTGGCACACAAATAAACAGGCTTGAGGGGAAAAGCCTCTTTAAGAAATTTATTGACACTAGCTGCTGGGTCTTTAGTCACTCTTCCTCTCAGAAGTACTGCCCTTCTGAATATATACATTCCATAATAAACTAGATCTGTGTGGGAGTCTACTTAAAAACAACCAGCCTTCTCCCTCCTTACCTCTTCCCCGCCCCCCCCTTAAACAGATCTGCTGTGGAGCACAGCCGTGTAACGCAGCTCATTTGGCATAGCTGGCAGTGTGGCAGGTAGAAGCAGGCAAGAAGGCACTGGGAATGAGTACTGGGAAAAGGGGGGGGAGAAGGGACACCTGCCTGTCAAAGAGCACTTGTCAGGGTGATGTATATTTAAAGCTGGGCGATGCTGATGGTGAGCTGCATAGCTAGCCTTACTATTCATTATTTTGAGTTTAATTGAAGGTCTTGGATTTGTTCATGCAACTAATGTAGGGATGAAGACTCAACTGGTGCCTTTCAGACAAGAACCTGGAGAAGGATATGTTTCCTTCAGATAAATGGTTTTCAGACCATCACTTTTTTTGGATGAGTTTCAGTTTGGGTTTTTTTTTTCCTCCTCCTGATTTTTGCTTCACAACTTCACCTGTCCCCAGAGAAACAAACGCATGTCTTGCACCCTGTGCTCCAGCAACCTCTGCCTGGACCTCTTCCATTATTAGTAGAGGCTGCTACTTCCCTTCTCTCTTTGGCCAAAGACTACATGCTTCACATGCCACAAGATCATCTTCCTGTGGCCCCCAGTGATTCGCAGAGGAATTGGTTTTCTCTTTCTCAGCTCAGCCTTGGGGGTTTCCCTTGCTTGGTTTGCCTGGTTCCCCCCAGGGAAGGGAAGCAGGGCCTCTTGCCCGTTATGCTGCTGTAGGTGCTGTGTCTGTCTTTGCAGAGTGGCGGAGGGGGAATGGAAGGAAAGGGGTGCATTGCCTAGTCAGTCCTTTATTGCTGACAGCACAAAACTGCAGCTGTGGGTCCTATTCCTATCATCCTGTCCCTGCTCTACAGCTTTTTTCCACCAGTTGGCTCATTTGGGAAGGAGCAAACAGATAAAATCCAGTGGGTTCTTCCTGGTGCTTGAATATATTTCTTCAGAATATATATTAGTTTTCTTTGGTTGGGAACTTTCAATTCCTGGGATGTTGTCCCTACCCCTCCATTGCAGTACTCACGAGTTGAAAAGTGTGAGTGGCCCCCAGTTACTCTGTGTACATAATAGTATTTCTTTTGGTCCTGTGGCCATCCTGTTAACCTTTCCATTTGGAGTTTAGATTTAGTAAATTTAGATACCCCAAAAATGTTAGCAAATACAGTTGTACTTATGCAAAGAAGTTAGAGAAGGAAGCCTTTCATTAAAAAAATCACTTGGTAAAATTGCTTTTGACACACTCTTATTACAGAATTTTGTCACCTAGGAGCAGCACAGCAAATTCTGCCTCTGATAGATTTACTCATTGATTCTTCATGCTCTTGTGCAAGTTAAATTAGGTGGTTTAGGATTTTATTAAATGCTTCTGGGTTTCAGTAACAGAGTTTACATTATATGGATGGAGACAAGAAGTACTCTAAATGCATATTCAGCCTGGCAGTGATCTTGATGTAACAAGGTAGATGGTATGATTTGCTCTGTTCAGGCAAGACCTTTATTCTTTTCAATATATTTACTTGTTTTTTCTGTAGGTTTAAATGACAGTTGCAGAAGGTGGGGGGGTGGGGCAGGGCATTGCGTGATACTTCAGGTTTTGTAGTAAAATGAATGATTTAATCAAACCTCTGACAAACTAGCTGTATATCTGGTCTGAATTTCAGATCAGAGGAAACATTTTTGGTGTCGGTAGTTAATTCTGCTTTCTCTGTTGGTTTTTCTGCCTCAGAGCTGCTGTACCACATGTCCATTTTTTCCTAAGCTGTACTTGAACTCTTCCTTTCAGATGCTTTGTAACCTAACTACCCACAAATGAAGCAGTTCACTTATTCCATGGGCAGTCCAGGCACAAGTGTGAAATCCCTTCAAACACTATGGCTTTAACTTTTGTTATAGGGGACATTCCATTTGGAGGAATAAGTTGCATTTACCTTCTGCATCTGAGTTTTATGAACAACATATAAATGTTGTTTGCTGTTAAAATGGTGCATGGTCTGTGTTTTATTAGAGTAATTTGAAAAGAAAACCACTAAAACGATGTTACTACTGGGTGTCTGATTGCCAAGTTAATCTCTTATCACAAGTCCCATTGATCTTCTGTTTGAGCAGCTGAGAGTCTATTTTATGTATAGTGATCTTTCATAAAGTTTATTCCTGGTAATAAAGCTAACTGGGGTGAGTGCCAAGCTATTCTCAGAGGCAGTCCGCTCTCGGCAAGAGAAGTATTTTATTTTGTTAGATGGGGTTATTGTTTGGGTATGTACTTGTGGCAGAACTGGTGAAATTGCTAGCGAGTGAGTCAAACTAGGTTCAGAGGTGTACTCTTACTGGTATGAAGTTAATGGCATTACTGCACAATAGACATTCAGATCTGACTGTTAATATGATGCCCAGAGTCACGTGCATTTTCTACTTATTACTGTATGGTATTACTAAATTGGATTGTTAATCTCTTCTGTGGCATGGCAAAAACCTTTAAAAAAGCACACTACAAAAGAACGAAAAAAAAACCCCTTTCACCCTAGAAGTTTATATGTATTATGTGCATTCAATTTGGTTATGTGTAAGAGGAAGTAATTTTTATTTCACAGAGCACAACTGTATTGGTTTACCTGAAGTTGTTGTTTCTATGTTTTTGAAATCTTTCTTCTAGTAGCCTACATTTGTGTTGAAGTACTTAATGTCTTGAAACCAAACACATGTGTAAATTTAAAAAAATGGATTTTAAAGTATTAGTAGTTAACCTTCTGTAAAGTTACTTTTCTTAAAGTAAAATCTTACTTTTCTTAAAGTTTAAAGCTTTATTCCAGAATTTCTGAAGTATTACTGTGTATTCAGAAGAGTTCAATAGATGGCAGGGCACATGTTCTTTTAAGCCAATTAGTTTGTTAATATTCATATGAAAATGGCAATCTTGCTGCTATGCACCACAATCTAAAAATTTTGATGGTCTTATGGCAGGTTTGGGAAGCAGTAGTGGTTTTGTGTGCAGCTTTATGCAAATGCTTGACATTGCAAGGGCAGGTTGCAGATCTTGATCTGTTCCTCTGCTCTTGTCAGCTAAACTCCTGGGGGCTGGCACCTGCCTTCTAGGATGCTAATCTCAAGCAATCTCCCCTCAGCCTGTTGTTGCGGTAAATTAGTGGCCAATATCTTACCTTTGGTCTTCTCCTGCTCTGCTGACCCGCATATGTGGGAGTACTTACAATTTGTCATGGACTCAAGGGGTAAGTGCAGATGTAGATAGTCACAGGAGGACATGGATGTGCCTGTAATGCACACAGCACACTTGGGATGGTGAGGGAATGGGGCAGGATTTGCACCCCAGGTACTGAAGCACCAAGATGAGATGGAACTGGTGGGATGCTGGAAATTCAGTGAGAAGGAGGAAAGCAAAGGGATGCAGTGTGGCTTGATGTTCCCTGTGAGCTAGGCTATTGGGGAGAATAAAGTGTGTAAATCTCTAGTAGCATTGTGCTCAGAGCAGGTACTGATGACAAAACTAGCTGAAATAGCTCTCGTTAAAGTCAGGGTGACAGGTCACTGTTCAAGCTGCTTTAACAGGGTCTGAGCAGATTCCGTTGGCCTAGCTGCATCCATTGCCCTTTACATCTTTGAAGAGATTTCTTTACCGTCAGTCATAAAATTTAACCTTTCTTTTAAATTTCTCCTTGAAATCAGAAGTAAAGCACGCAAAAAAAAATCTGGAACACAGTCTTACCATGCAATAGCACATTACTATCCAGACAGAAAGCATGAATTATTATGTACCATATAAACAAAGTAGAGAAAATGGAAGGAGAAAATATCTGTTATTTCAGCTGATACTAATTATTTGTAATCACAGTGGAAACAAACATATTTTTTTTTCTTATTGCTCCTTACATGTCATTCAATTTTACTGATTTATTCTCCAGTAATAGGCAACCAACTGCAAGTGATAGGTAGTCTGCATCACTGCGCTGCCTGTCCTGTGGTCATCTGGATGGTGGCGTGGTGTGAAGGCCTTTTCATGATAAAGCAGAAGCAGCTTAGCTTTAGCCAGGCTGTTGTACTACTGTAGTCATTAATACCACACAGTAATTGTGGTATGCTATAGAGCATCAAACTGTACAGATCTGTAATTGCAACTAATGATGTCCTTCCATCATGGCTTCTCCGAGCTGAAAAGTATCAGTGTGTCAGTAATTCAAGCATCAAATAAAAGCCTGTGTCTTAAAAGTATTAAGAGAGCCTTGTGAGACTTCTGCATCTCCTGGCACATAATGAAATCGGGCAGTGTGCTCTGGCAACTTTGCAGTATTCCTTTAAAAAACATGTATTCTTACCTGAAGCATTGTTTTAGATCCAAATGTCAGATTTTGGGGGGTTTTATAGTTTGGCTTTTTTCCCCACTCAGATTAATTATTTTCATATGGAACTTCTAATGTTGGATTTAAAACTCAGTGCTAGCCTGCACTGAGGGTTTTTTTTATATTGGATCAAATCTGGGTTTCCTTTAAATAATTAATTATTGTGTAAATAGCTTACACAGAAATTTGGAAATAAAATACTGAAATGTTTGAGCTAATTGGAAATATTTCTAAGTCTAATATAGAACTGACAAAATTGCACTTTTATGGGAGTAAAGTGTGATGCTGTTTTTTGCTGGCTAAACATTGCTTTTATCTTACGTGACATGTGACAGTGGTGACTGTAGATGAGAAATAGTCCACTTGAAATAAATAGTTATTTCTTTAAAATGGGAAAGCTTGGATTTATCAACTGATCAGCAATGTGCTGGTCTGCTGTACAGCTTTATTATACAGTAGAAGAGAAAACCCATATACTATCACAAAGCCACTATGTTTGATCGGTCTGGGACTTATTTGGCAAGTAAGAATGTTAATTTAGTGTATACTGGCTAAGATAACTAGTTGTCTGGGGGGTCAAGGTACTGACTTCAGAGGCATTTCTGAACAAAGATGTTGCAGTTGGTGGGTGGATGGCACTGGTCTCAGCTGTTGTATGAGCTTGCATAAATAGTATCATCTCCACTTTAATCTTTCGGGTGTTCAGAGGTAGTGTGCATATTTCTGTTTAACCCCTGGACACTTGCTGGCATGCATGACCCTTTAACAATTCCTATCCCTCTGTCCATCCTTGGCACCTTGGCTCCAAACAGTCTGGGAGGATAGCCAGTAATTTTGAAGTTTTTTGTTAAGAACATCTCTTTAACAAAAAGCGTTTTCATTTCAATGGTATAAACTTGCTGTTGTGCTTGTTACAGTGGTATATGGCACACTTCTAAAGTACAACTTGCATCTCCACTGTATGATATTTACTGCCCTTTGTGTGTAATGATTAGTAAAAAAAAAATACATTACAACTGGTGATGATGGTTACTGGACTTTGGCATCAGGAAAAAAAGCTTTGTTTTTTTAGTACAAAAACCAGCAACAAAGGCTTGGAGCAGTGTGTTTCATAAAGGAAAGTTGGATTGTAAGCTGCGTTTCTGGATAAGCATTTGATTTACCTTACCTTAAATTTTGAGAAAGAAAAAGATACTTAAACCTTCAGTCTTCATGGATCTGTCTCTTTAACATTAATGGGCCTTTTTCTCAGCAATTTTTATATTGCTTCAAAGATGTTGTTCTAACAGAGTAGTTTTAAAGGTTATTTCTGAGGCTTGTGGATGCTGTGCTTTGGGGGGAAGTGTCTAAAAGCTTTCAAGCATCAGAGCTTTCTGTGTATTCTTTTTTGTTTGTTTTGGTGGGGGAGAAGGAAAAGATGTAATAGATGGTGTATTGACATAAAACAGGTGGTTTTGACTAGTTTTTCTCACTTTTGGTGGTATACTTTTAATCATGATCAAATATCAGCATGGTAAGTGTAGCAAGTGCAAAGAAGGGCCAAAACAAACTTCAGAGTGACCTGAACTATTAGATCAACAGAAATAAGTGGAAACTGAATCTTCCATGAAACTAATACCTGGAAAGCCCTGTGCACAGGGAGAGCAAGTAAGCAGCAAGGCTGGGGAATGGATTGCAGTAAGTTTATTTCCATTTTGTAGTGATGATCACACAGGTGCTAGCATTTATATTGCTCGGATACTTTAATTTCTTTTGTATGGATAGAGCCTTGATGATTCCAGAGATGGTTCACCCAAGATACTCCTGAAAGTTTGACTTGTTCTAGTTTGTGTTAGAAGAAACTGAAGTAATAGTTGTAGAAAAATGCTAATAAAAAAATTTAAGAACAACGTAGGTGGTATTACGTTATTGGACATCTCTTAGTTATATTATTCCCCCTTTTTTTTTTATAGCAAACTTTGGCCTGTTCCATTTTAACGGCGTTGTTGAGCGAGTTCTCAAGTTCAAGTAAAACCAGCAACATTGGACTAAGCATGGAGTTCCATGGTAACTGTAAACGTATATTTCAGGTAAACTAGTTCTGTATCAATATCTGCTACCTGTCTTTCCAAAATTTAAATATTGAGAAGCATAAGTACTTTCTTGTGCCAAGTGCATTCAGGTACAGTGCGTGCCTATCAGCATTTAATAGGACAAATATTATATTATAAATGCAGATACTGGCTACTTCAGGAAAGTTGATAATGTATTTTTAAAAAGCTTTTTATCAAAAAGGTGCGGTCCCCTTTTGCCCATTTTATGAATGTAGAGCTACAGATCTTTATGTGGTTGGACTCTTTTAATTCCTTGGCTACCAATTGCAAACAAAACGAATACTCTGTGGAACAATGATAGTCTTAAATATAGCTTTGGTTTAAAGCCAAGGAGAGCTATGTATTTAAAAATATTATTGCAGATGGTGTAGTCTGGTTGTCTCAGATGTATTGTTTGGCCGGGCAGAAATGTTTTTGAAGGCATTGCTTTAAACTGTTGTGGAACAACTTACCAACCTTTTTTTCATGCCAAAGACCAACTCTCTCCTCCACCAGCTGTTAAAAACATATTGTTAAGTTTTTCTTTTAATGACTAGCATATATGAGAAAGGTGGGGTTTCTTTTCTTATTCTTTACATACACAAATTCTGGCAAAAGTGCGGGGTGTGTTCCGACTGACAACTTCAGAATATTTTCTGTGTTTTAATGAAAAACAGGGTGAAAACAGAAAATTAAAAATAAATACTTTTCTAAAGAGAAATTAATCAACATTTTAATGACTGAGAGACTCTATTAATGTATTATGTTCGTCCTGACTATAGGAGGACGATCTGCGGCAGATCTTCATGCTCACAGTAGAGGTACTTCAGGAATTCAGCAGACGCGAAAACCTCAGTGCTCAGATGTCTTCAGTGTTTCAGCGTTATCTTGCACTAGCCAATCAGGTCTTAAGCTGGAACTTCCTTCCTCCAAATTATATCCTTTTAATGTCAGGCCTTTATTTCAGCTGCCTTCTACTGGGTGATAAGTGAAGTCTTTGTGAGGAGAGAAAAATGTAAAACTTACAAGCCTTGTATATCAGAGAGACAGATCTCCTTATATATCCTTGATCTATGTTTTCTTCCATTAGTGCTCTTGGTCGCCCCTGCTAACAGATGCTTACATACAGAAGCTGCTGTTGCTCTTCATTAAAGTTTTGAAGTATTTTATATAAAAGGCAAAGCTAATTCAGTTATGGGTTGATGGTCTGTCTGGTTGGTGCAGGGGAGAGGAGAAGTGTAACATGTTTTAGTGCAGAGCCAAATGGTGAAGAGGTCTGAGCTCTGAATTTTTGTGCAGAGATCTGATCTGTCCTACTTTTCTCCCTCAGAGGAGGGGGCAGGTAAATGCCCCATCATCTAGGAATGTGCATGCTCAACCAATGCCCCATAAAAGAGCATGGTCATATACTAGAGTGTGTAATAGGTTTTCTTTGATCTGAAGAAAAAGTATTTGTTAGCTGAGAGAAGAAATGGCATCTCCTTTGTAGGCTGGTACCACTGCTCCCATTTTGACATTTGTGATGTGTGCTGATTATGAAAGTCCAGAGAAAGATGGAGATGGAAAGTAGAGGAGAAAATAGAAAACAGAAGAAAAAACAGTCTTAGTGAGGGAGAGAAGAAAAAAAGATAGAAGAGTGCTCAGTCCAAAAAAATGGGCTCGAAGAATGTTGTAGAAATAATCACATCCTCTATTTAATAGAGGGTTGAGACAGCACTTGCAGTTAAAACATTACAGTGCCTCTTTTAATAGTGAGATCATCTTTAAGATGCTCAGCAAACTTTCCAAGAACCAAATTTTTAAGCTGGCTTATAAACTTTTTTTTTCTTAAAAGCCTTTGAAACTGCTGCTAAGTTATACTGCATGAATCTTGATGTTGCTTTCAAATCCACTGTAAAGGATTTGATTAGCTTTTCTGGTCTGACAGTCAGAAGGCAGTATCTGTGTGTTTCTGTTGTCTTGATTCTGTTCAAAAATTAAACTTATTTAAAACTGGTTATTCCTTGGTTCACATTGCAGAATACCAGTTACATTGTCTTTATGGAAGGTGCCATGGATTAAAAATAAATACTGCACTCCTATTAATCACTGAAGTGATTTGGCAGGGGTCCAAAAAGGAATTTAGTGTGTATGCCTACAGGACCAAGACTGGAGTCAAATTATTGTATCTTATAAAAGCTTTTGGAAGAGGATTTGGGATTTTAATAAGAATTTTAATAAGATTTTAATAAGAATTCAAATAATGTGTGAACACTTTTTTTCCTAAGCTGTAATCTTAAATAGAAAGGAAATGCTCTTGTGTTGTGCAGTGGTGGTTTCCTTTGAATTTTAGTCTTGTTCTCTGCAAACCTCTGTGTATTCCTAAATACTGATCTGGTTGCAGTTTGAAAGTGAAGTCTGGTGGAACTAGATGTTATTGTGGTTTAACGCTGGCTGGTAATTAAGTGCCACGCAGCCGCTCGCTCACTCCCACCTCACACAGAGGGATGGGGAGGAAAATTGGAAAGGAATGTAAAACTCGGGGGTTAGATAAGAAAAATTTAATAATTGATATAAAATAAAAATGAAAGAACAATAATAATAACAGTTATAATGAAAAGGAGGGAGAAGGAGAGAGAAATGATATCCAAAGGGAAGAGAGGCAAGTAAACAAGTGACACACAGTGCAGTCGCACAGCACCTGCTGACCGATGCCCAGCCAGTCCCCAAGCAATGATCGGCAGTCCCCAGCCAACCGCCTTAACCCCCCCCCCCCCCAGTTTATATACTGAACACACTGTCCTATGTTAGCTATGGAATATTTCTTTGGCCAGTTTGGGTCAGCTGTCCAGGCTGTGTCCCCTCCCAATTTCTTGTGCCCCTCCAGCCCTCTGGCTGGCAGGGCCTGAGAAACTGAAAAGTCCTTGACTTAATATAAACATTACCCATCAACAACTAAAAACATCAGTGTGTTACCGACATTTTTCTCACACCAAATCCAAACCACCCCTGCACCAGCTACTAAGAAGAAAATTTACTCTATCCCAGCTGAAACCAGGACAGATATATACAAGCAAGATGTAGAGCCTTGGGAGTTCCAGTTTTCATTCATGCCTCTATATAATAGGAAGTGATTTAGTCTGTAGGTGCTAGTAAGTGTTCATTGAAACAGCTAAGTAAGCCATACTGCTGCTTAAGTTGAACAATGTTTTCTGCTGTTTGGCCTACTTTAGATACTACAGGTATCTGTTAAACAAGTTCTGGCCGCACCTGGAGATCAGATGGACCTTTAGTCTGAACCACCCTGAATGTTGTTAACATGGCAGTATTTCAAATCTTTACATAACTTCCGTTCCACTTGATACTGTCGTCTTGTTTTCTACCACTGGACGTTTCATTTTGCTGTAAGAATTACAGCACCAGCTTGGGTCTTCCTCCTCAATGTAGCAACCTATTTTCACAGGAGTTGGAATGGCTCTAATCGTCCTTGAGAAATGTGGGTCTTAGCTGATGAAGATTCAGTAACTGTTGGGGCTTGCAGCACCATGTTTATTGTGTTATGGCATGAACCTTCCTTAATAAGCCTGGTTTAAAAGTAATTGTTGGCTGTTAGCTCATGGGCAGTGAAACTTAACTTGGCTGTGGTTTCTAAATAGATAGCACATTACATAAGAATGTAAGAATTGCTGTGTTGATTGATCAGTTGGTGTCCTTTTGGTATCTTCTTTCCAAATCTTGACAGTACATATGGCAAAGCAACGGACATAAATTTAATACTGGAAGCATAGAGTAAAATGATCCATTGTATCCTCAGAGAAATCTTTTTTCCTATATTTGGTATTTCCCCTGGCAAGATAGTATTGATTCTCAGTATGCCCTGCAGCATAACAGTAATCTGCAGCATTTGTATGTAATCTTTAGCAGGATTCTTGTACCTTCCAAAAAAGGAAGTAGCATAAGTGTGCCTTAACTCTACAGTGACCATCACCAAGAGGCATGTTATTTAAATCACCAGGTTGTGAGAACTGCATCAAGAGAGATCACTTTTCAAGAGTTCTTGTGCTGTTGTAGCATAACTTAGAATGTGTCACATTGCTAAATGCAGTCTTGGACAATGCTGCCACCATTCATAATGCAAGAGTTGTAGTAAGCCTGTATTGTCTATTGCTAGCATGAAAGATGTATTCTGGAATAGCCACCTCATTGGAGCAATGAAAGAAAAGAGGCTGGGACTACTTTCAAGTTGGAACTTTGTATTTTTCAAGTGTCTGGGGATGTTGTGCCTGCAATAGGAAGAGCAGGACATGATGACATAGGAGGATTCCTTTCAGTCATGTGCATTTCTTCCATTTCATTTTCTAACACACAGGCAATCATCTATTGTTACTTTTATCTGCTGCCTCAAGGTATTAGTTCACCTGGTGTTTGTGGATGCTTCAGAGGGTTTTGGCAGTATTGTTGGCAGTGATAGTAACATAGGATTCCTATTTTGCACTAAGAATGTATGGTAGTCTGTTGTGGCATGTTGGCTTCTGTAGAGTTTCTTTTTTTCAGTGCTGTTACAGCACTGTTAAATGTTGTTTACTTGGATGGAACTAGTTTTAACTGCATCTTTTCTTAGATGAATGTTTTGACTCATTAAGGAGGTACAGGTGATCAGTACTAAGAGGTACAGCCTTTTCCTTTACAAGAGTGCCTTCAAGGATCTCACTTCTAGTTCACTGTGATTGTCCAAAGTCTCCAGTTAAGGAGCTGAATGTTGCTGGGCTTTAATGCATCTTGACATGGACATACATGTCCTGTGGAGCCAGGGTGTAATTATAATTTATATTTTTACCTCTAGAGATATTTCTCACTTCTTGGGATTTCTCTGTCGGCAGACACATTCTAACAGATTTCAGATGAATGTCCTCAAATACAAAAGTTCTTAAAGAGAATGTAAGATTTTTGTCCAGCTGTCTCCCCTTTATAAAAAGGTGTCTGTTATCTATCGTTAGGAGCTGTCGTACAACTACTTACCCCTTATTCTGTAACCCATGGATTAGGGAACAGGCTGCCCAGGGAGGTGGTGGAATCCCCATTCCTGGAGGTGTTTAAAAAACACATAATGTGGTGCTTAGTGGAATGGTTTAGCGATGGACTTGGCAGTTCTGGGTTAACAGTTGGACTTGATGATCTCAAAGGTCTTTTCCAACTTAAATGATTCTGTGATTCTATAGTATGTGAATAAAGAGAAACCTGAGCTGTAGTTTCTTGATTTCTGTTTGGTGCCTCTGCTTGCTTGGAGGCAAGCTGGCAAATTTTCAACTGTGTAGAATAGGGGGTTGGATTTAAAATACAGGTTATGTAAACCTAATGGGATGCACTCCACTAATGTGCGTCATTGCTGTTCCATTGAGATTAATGGTGCAGTGGCAATTGTATGAACTGACTGAAGCTTTTGTCTGATCTGAATGTTTGGGGTTTTTTAAGTGTGTGTGTTCCTTAGCCACGCAGTTAAATGAACAAAGCTTTTCATATATCTGTTTTGAAAATGTCTTCTAAACCTCAAGCCAGAATGAGACCTCTCTGGGAGATCCTGTGAACTATGTAGTTCTGCAGACTTTCAAGATTTGAACTTGGTCCAACCCAGATTGATATCATCTGTTACGCATAATGGAAGTGCATGAGAAACACACAGAATGCTCCAGGAAACTTGAGGTTTGTTTTGAGGAATGATTCAGGTTGACATTGCTGCTGAAAAAGCATCCTGCCTTAGCACCTCCCATGAGCATGATACTGAGCAGGGAACCACCTGGCTGGAAACTTCTTTTTTAGCAGGTTGAGGTCCCCAGTTCGATTTGTTGCAAAAAGTGCAGGTTCAATCATTTCTGTAGAGCAACACTACAATTTCCTTGAGCTTTTCTTAGGCCTCTGTTTGTTAGCAGCCTGGAATTATCCAGGATTTGCTACAGCATTCTGTTGTTATCTGAAAGATGAAGGGTTGGAGTACTATCCTGGCTATTGCTTGGGATATAAAGAAAAATTTTATGTAGTTAAAATACCTGTATTTAAGAAAAGTGCAAGAGGGGGCTGCATTTTACTTTTATCAGACCTATCAATCAGGTGAAAACTGACCTGACTTTGAAATCCCCGATGTTTACAAGTTATTTCCAGGGTACTATGTGTTTTCTTGACAATCCTGTCTAGCAACTTTTTAAAACAAAGTTGGGCAAAGCCAAGAAGATGGACAGATCCCCTGAATTTGGTCATAATTACACCAAACATGTTTGTGTTGATACTGAACTTCTTAACAATTAGTCTTTCGTCGTTCGGGTTGTCCTGAATGAATTTTGGAATCGGCTTGCAATGTAAGAGCATCTTAAAAGCATTAATGTCAGAACAGGAAAGGAGACCCAGTAAATGACCCTTTTTAATAAGGGGAACTGATAAAATATATAGGTGTTTTCCTCTTCTGCTGTCTTGCTTCAGCAGTTTTAAGTTTCCAGTTTTACAGTGACTTGTCATCAGCTTCCTAGATTGCAGCCAGTATATAGTGGAATGGTGTGACTCTGGAGCTGCATTTGCATGGCAGTCTCTTCTGTATAGGTGCTTTAAGTGAAAGTGATCAGCTTGCATACTATTAGCTGTATAACCATAGAAGCAAATTGTGACAGGAGCTTCAGAATCCACTTGGAATGGTCAACATGAGCCTTGGTACTGGTATGGTTACACTGCTAGCGGCTCCAGAATTGGCCAGTTTTAAAATTAGCTTGGGTCCTTCTACACTTCCTATGCCTGTTGCTGCAATCAGAGTCCAGTGTCTCCAACACAAAGTAGTTACTTCATTCTCATGGCAGTTAAGAATACCCGTGTTTAATAATTAAATGTCTAAGCATACGTTTCTTCTGAATGCTGGATATGTTCTGCTGAGTGTCAGTTTTATAAAGATCTGTGAAGCATTTCTCCATAGGGGGCAGCAAGCCTCTGCATCAATCTTGGGCAGTTGCTCCTAGACTCATGTGCTTGGCTGACTAGCTAGCAAGCCAGAGGAGGTTTTAGAAATCCAAATAAACTCAGCGTGTTAACGTTGTAACACTGGATGTCAAATTTCCAAGCAGTTACCTTTCTAATGCAGCTTTTTATTTGTAAGATACAAATCTAAGACTGACACAACACTCTCCAGAAAGGTTCTAAACAACAAAGGTAAAGTGATTAAAATAGTGTTTAAGAAAGATATTTGGGCCTTTGCACTCCTGAAGTTTTCCCTCCATTTGAGTTATTCTTCATTCCTGGGGACAAATTTGTGAATGGGGGTCTAGCAGAGGAAATCTCAGCTTTGATTTTTTTTGAGTTCCTAATTTACTGCTTTGTCGAAGGGCAAGCCTTACCTGTCTTAGGAAAAAGACCATGGGATCCATTCTCAGATATTGGAAATTGTGGGAAGTCCTGAAGTGAAGCATTACAATCCCTTATGGCTGCCTTAGGATATGAAATATTTTGATACTCATCTTCACCTGTCAGTCCCTTCCTAGGAGAGAGGCAAAGAGTGGGAGGAAAACTACGTTTATCTTTAATTTTCTTTTTTTCAAGAAACATGTAAACTTTATTTTTCCAAATTACTTAAAAGGGATTACTTACTGCTTCAGCTCATGAAACAAAACCAAGAGAGCATAGAGCTAATGGCTACATACATAAATTTAGGCCAAGATAAAAGAAAATCTGTCTTAAACATTATGGTCTTCTCCTCTTCCTCTCTAAACACTAATTAGTGAGCATATGAGCCTTATCATACGTTAAGGTATCTGGTTATATTCTTATGCTTTTCAGTAGAGCTTTGTACATCTTATTGAATAATCCGTTCTGATTCAAGCAGAAGTTTCTAGTCTTTAGGAATTGGTGTCCTAAGTCTTGTGAACTGGGTGAAACGTTGCCATGTTTCTGGTAGCTGTTTCCTAGCTTGGATTTCCAGGTCATTAAAGTGAATTGTAATGACAGTTATTAATTTTTCAGTAGAATTGGGAACATTACAAGCATTTGTATTGATTGTAAACCACTTCTGGTGATACTTTTTCATTCAAAAACCAAAGAAACAAAAAAAACCTTACCCAGACCCCTCCAGGATGGCATAGTAGACTGATGTATGCTTATCATGTCTATGCTGTAGCTTGAGCGCTTACAAAAAAGTGTTGCACTGGTTCTGTACTTTTTGTTTCCTCAGAAGTATTGAGAAGTAAATTCATTTTTGGTAATGAAGACTGCATTTGTCCCATTGTACATGGTACATGGACATATCCCATAGTGCATTGTACCCATGTACTAGGTGATTTAGTGCCATTTTTTTTCAGGTTGGGCATAACTGGACTGCTGCTAATAAGGCTGAACCATAGCACAGTTGAGGTATTTCATGGCAGCAAGCATCTCCACCGCCAATTTATGCTGACGTTTGTTTGCATACATCTAGTACGTGATGCAAAATGGGTATAAGATCTCCATGATGGGTGCAGGCGTAATTTGTATTATTCACTGAACAGATATTTTACCCACAAATCTGCTATTGTCAAATGTGTCATCAGTCCATTAGCGTGAGAATCGGTACTAAAAATAACAGGATAGGGCTGCTAAATACTGAGGCTTGTTAAAATAGTGACAGCAAACTAGCTCTTCTTTCATTCCATGTGAAAAGTGTTATGTAGCTGGTCCTCTCTGAAGACTCAAGTAGCGAAGAGCAAATTGATTTTCCAAGACTGATGAAGATCTATAATCATCTTCTGGTCTTGATATATTTCTTGATATATTTATTGGAGAGTTACAGTAAAGGACACTCTTGTCGATGAACAATTTTAAATCACTGTTTTTTCTAAAACATTCCAAATGAAAAAATGAAAAGGGAAAAAAACATAGCTTAATTTGCCATATAAAATTAGTTTTATTTTTTTAAAATATGTAATATTACTCCTGATAAAGGATGCTTGTATGTGATAATTTCATGCCCATACTTTTTTTTTTTGTTTTATCTGGGAGAACTGAACCGTTTTTGATCACTTAAATTATGCCTGTATTTCAGATGGAAGTAAAATAGACAATTCTGTGAATTTTAGTTTTTCCTCATCGGAAATAATGCAGATCTGGTATGGTTCAACACACATTGATATTTTTGAAAATGGTGAAATTGGTTTTGTTTTGCACTAATGTGAAAATCCCTGATTGTTCTCATGCATTATAATGTGCTGACAACAGTTCTGGACACATACCACCAGTGAAGGTCCACTTGGTACTGTGCCTTGGAAAAAGTCGCTTTTTTGGAATGTGATGCTGCACAGTATTGTTAGGAATTTTTGGTTTTGGCAGAACTCGGAAGATAAGTGTAAATAAACTAAAATTGTGCATCCTGCCTTGTGCCACAATTCTTCATATCAAGCTAGATGTTTGCTTATATATTGTTCTTTTAAAGCCCGTCAAAAGTTAAGCGGTCTGCTTTCTGACTTCTAGACATACAAGTACGTTTTGAGATGCCTTTTTATATAATATCTCATGACTTACAGTACAAAAGTTAATGCAGTTCATTACCAGTAAGTAAATTACATGAAGCTGAGCGTGCTGTTACTTATTTGAATGGGTTAGAAAGGGATCAGAGAGAATAATGAAGGGTTTAAAAAAGACAAATAAAAACGTTAAGTTGCTGAGTTGAAGCAGTTTTACTACTACTTGGGTTGGAGGGTGTCACAGAAGGACACTTTAAAAAATCTTTAAGTACTTTTCTGCATGATTGGACTGACAAAAAAATGTAACCTGCTTGTTTAAATGTTTTTGCTCATGTCTCTGTTTTTTCTGTACTAGAGCACTTGCAGAATTTTGTAAATCAAGTTATGCCAGAACACATGGCAAGAAGTAAAATGAGTGCAGCAAAATCGTGGCTTTATGATGTGTGCATTTTTCATGTGTCTCTTACAAACGTGTTTAGTATGACGATGCCTTGTGGTGCCTTATGCTTTTGTTCTTCACTGTGTGATTAAAAAAAATGTAGATTAATGCAGGGCTAACATATCTGCATTCTGTGACGCATATTTGGCTATTTAGAAAAATAGGATATGGATTTCAGTGAGCTATCTTTAGCTATCGTAAGGCCTTTTTAAAAGCTGCCAGGAAAATTTTTTAGAAAATGATTTCCTATTTTGCATAAATTTTAACACCTGTTAATTGCGGTTGCTTTTTTCCCTTCTCGCTGTGTCACATTAGACACTCTGGTTATCAAAGTGATCGTATCGCTATGGTATGTCTCATAATTATGATCAAACTGTTATCTAACATTCCTGGAGCATTCTTTTTTTCAATACTTAATACCTTTTATTCCTTGGCCTCATGCATGAATTATGCTGTGTATGTGAAGAGGCTTAAAGTTTGTTTCCATTACATTCTTTCTGAATGGATCCTGTTGTATCTAGGATTTTTTTAAAGCCAAGTAGGAATGTTATTGTTGACCTTGACACCAGATAACTGGGCAGACATTATATAGCTATGTTTGAATCCTCACAAAATGTGATGCTAAAGCCAACAGAATCCTGGCGTGAGACCCTCCTGGACAGCAGAGTTATGGAGCTTTTCTTTACAGTAAGTTTCTTTCTTCAACTTTCATAGTCCAGACCACAGGGAAAGCAGCTCCTTCCTGTGCTAGAACTATTGTTGGACTCTTCCTTTTGCATCAGGTAGGACTGATTCTGTTAACTTCAGCTTGCTTATCAAAGCACACAGAAGTGTTGTTACTTTTCCTAGGTTACCAAATGTGTGTATTGCCTATAAATTGCTTTAAATTGATGACCATTAACAAAAGGAAAAGGTGTGTGGTTATCTAAACTTTTTTACATTTAATACTTCTGGACATGTATACATCAAATGAAACAGTGTGGTGAGCAGTAATTGAGTATATCTTTCAGATAAGGTGTAATGGCTCTCAAAAAAGATCAAATGAACAGTATGTTTGCAGATCTTAAAGCATTTGCTCAACGGAACAGCTGAAAATAAGCAATGTAGTTACAGTTTTCTAGCCAGTTTCAGCATACAGAATTCTTCATCTCTTTCCTCGGCATAAAGTAAATTCAAACAAGTTAAAATAGATTAAGTTAGGAGGGATGGGGAAGAGTAGAGTTGGGAGAGGGGAATGTAATACTCTTATTTCTATAATTTAAACTATGATATTAAAACCAGTATTATTTTCTTCCTACAACTGTTAGAAGTTTGTAGTCATTGCTCAGCTAGAAGTTGCTGCAGCAGCAACATATATTGGCTTACATATTTGTTTACTGTGCTGTGTTATATTACATCTCTTGGGACCTGAGAATTCAGCATTCTCAGGCTATTCTCATTTTTGCAAAACAGAGAAATAATGTGCTCAAAACTTGGATGAAGCTGTTGGTAGGCAAAGTAAATGTAACTCTCCCGTGCTGCTTGAGAGAGTTGTCTGATAAGTGTTTGGATACATGTCTGTCCTTTATAGGATTTTTTGATAAATTAGATTAATTTTTTTAAAGTTTTTTTTGACTGCAAGTTTATCTGTTCCAGCAGTTTTGAAAAGGTGAAAAAATCACTGGCAGAACTCTTAGCAGCTACACACAATCTGAACAGCTGTCTAGACTATCCAGACAGTTGCTACTGTCAGCTGTGAACCTCCACATGCAAATAACTTTTTGGCTTACATATTAACCCTTCATCGTTTCATAGTATGAAGTTGTCAGAATTAGATAATCTGTTTCTTTGATTGGTTTACCATTACTAATTCATAAGAATAATGTTTTGAATAGCATGCAGAATTGTTTTAATACATTTGCATTTTACTTAATAGTAACCAAAACTCGCCTGTATTTGATTAGTTTTGAATGAATGCTAGCCAGGGCAGTATGCTGTCAGTTTTGGGTTTAGATTCCTGATTTGCAATGGTTGAGGCTTGTAGTCTTAGTTTGCTATTTGAAGTAATGTAAGTGAATGGTAGTAATTTATATTCATTTATCTGATCTGAGAAATTTTAATAACCCTGCAAAAGTTGGCAGGACTGCCATGTTAAAGAGAGCGCTTTCAGTTCTAATCTCAGCTTAGTGTGGGAAGTGTATTAGGAGGGGAATTTCTTGCAAGGTTTGTTTCTCCTGCTAGTTTGATCTTTCAGAGATTAACTGTGCAGCTAATACAACTAGTTATGAGTTGGGTAATGTTGCAACTATGATGCCACAGAGAACTGGTTAGTGTTTTAATGGTACTTTAGTGTATAATACTGTTGAATAATTTACCTAAATTTGCTTCCGGGTGAAAAAACTACCCTGTATTTATGTATTTATTTATTCATTCATTAAGTCTTATGTGACAAAATAAGAGGCGCAAGCCTAAGAAAATTCTTTAAATCCATATTTGACAATTACAATAAGTATGTGAAAAAATAGTAAGATTTGAATCTAGCAAGTTTTACCAGTAGAAGTAATGACATAACAGTTTGCAGAAATGTGGGAAGATTACTGTTGGCCTTGTATAATGTAAGGGTGTTGCCAAGGAAGTGATGCATTCATTTTTGTATATGTCTTCAGTGTTTACCTCTGCTAAAGAAGCATCTATATAATCTTGATTGAACTTGTTGACTAACTTTAGCGAGACTCCGCTGCCTAGGCATAGTTAGCATAATAGAGATGACTGTCATTATTGCTGTTTTTAGAAGGAGCAGTATGTCTGACTGGCTGACATCTGTTTCTCTCTTTAAAGCATAACATTCAGTAGACAGTTCAATTTTCAACGTGTAGGTGAGACTTAACTAAATGTTAGTTTCAGTGAGTTAAATCAAGGCTTGCAATTTTGTGAGCAGAGTCTCAATCTTGATATTTACTATGGTTTAGAGAGCTGTAGAAACCGTTGCATTTCAGACTGAATGGAAGTTATAGTAAGCTTTTTTTGGTGTGTGCTCTTTTGGATTGAGCACCATGTGACTGTTGTAAGAACACCCTATTTTCGTGTATTATTAACTATCTCACTTCCCGAAAGGTACATCGAAAAATCAGAGAAGATACAGATATGGCCCAAGATTCATTACAGTGTCTGGCACAGCTGGCATCTTTGCACGGGCCAGTCTTTCCCGATGAAGGTTCACAAGTCGATTACCTGGCACACTTCATTGAGGGATTACTGAATACTATCAATGGGTATGTATGCCTGCTCTCTAAATTTAGATGGCATCATTTAATCTTTAGTTTGGACTGTAGCATATCTGTGTAGAGAACTAGCACGGCTTGCTTATTTCTGGGTATACTTGTGTTTACTGTTGGATTACTGAAATTCAGAAAAAGCAGTTTAAAGCAGGTGGTGCTTAAGTAATATGATGTAGATTTATTGATTGAAAACATTGAAAAAAATCAATTCACTTTTAGGTTTTGGCCGTTAAAAAAAATGCTAACTGCTGTTTCTATCTATAGAATTGAAATAGAAGACTCTGAAGCAGTGGGAATTTCCAGTATTATCAGCAACCTGATAACTGTATTTCCTCGCAATATTTTAACTGCCATTCCAAATGAACTTTTCTCTTCGTTTGTTAACTGCCTTGCACACCTCACTTGTTCTTTTGGAAGAAGTGCTGCCTTGGAGGAAGTGGTAAGTATCCATTCTCAAATAGTAGGTAGTCATTTTTTGTTTCTCTCTATTTGTGATAAGCATGACATGAGAATTTGGTTGTTTTATTAGTAACTGTTGTGCATTCAGTGGTTGTGTTCTAGATACTTCTGAAATCACATCTGAGAGGATTTTCTTTTCATTTCAAACCACGTAATGAACATAATTGCACACTGTGTGTATCTTTCAGACTTTATTTTGATTTAAAGCACTCCTCTCGATTTTAAGAGGAATAATTTAAAAATATTAAAGTCCTTAAATATTGCTGACTTACTCTTGTAGGACTTCTGAAAACTGATGTACATAATGAGCAAACTACAGTCCTGAAAACTTAAAATGACTGCATGAACATATGGACAGACTGAAACTTAACTGCTGTCAGGAGTTCCGAGTCAGGAACTCTTGTTTTAAGTGAATGTAGCTATTAAGACCTGGTTTTAACCCCATTACTTCTAAGCTGTTCAAATGATCCCTTCATTGCTGACACTTCAAATTCTGTGTACAAATCTAGCACATGAATTCAGAGGATTTTTTTTTTATGTTTACTACTTTCAGACTTTGGCTGTAACATTAGAGAGATAGCCTAAGTCTTCTGCTTCTAAAAATGACATTAAAAATAAAAACTTCTAAGGAGACCTAGTTTAAGTAAAAAAGCCCATAGAATGAAGGTGAATAATCTTGCACTTAAGCTACTTATGTGCAGTAGCTATTGTTCTAAAATGATACTATTAAGATACTAGCCAGTATTTCCCCATTGCCATTAAAAAGTACAAATTTTTACCAGTTCTGCTATATTGACTGGGCTTAATTACCTGAGTTTGAAAATAATTACATAAATAATTACAAAGTTGATGGATTTGTTTCTTTACCAGAGAACAGAGGTGTGTTAGCATTCATCGCAGGGCATTCAATCATGTCTTTGCTGCCAGGTTAAAATATATTACATCTGGCCCCACACTCAAACTTTCAAGTGTGTTAGTGTCTTAATCAAAAAATTGACAATTAAATTTAGAATCTAAAATATAGGTACTCTCCAAACCTTATTGGTCAAAACTTGCCCTGCTTTTCAGATTCTTCTAGTAGAACATTGAACATATGTTCTGGTGCTCACTAACACATTTAGGAATGCTCCTGAAGCCTTTATAGAAAAGATTCAGCAAAACCGTAGGCACCTATGTTTTAAATTAAAGGGACTAAAGGGATATTGTTTCCTCAATTAGCCTCTTGTTACTTCAGAGCTAGAATGTGCAACCATGTTTATCGAAAACAGTGCTCAACCTAACACCATTCAAAACACTTCATCTCTTAGTAAAAGTTTATGGTAGCTTGTTACCACTATTTGGTACAAAGTTTTTGGAAATGACTGGTCAGTTATGCCTAGTAAACTGTGGCTGCCTACACTTAAATAATCCCAATAGGTTTTGCTGAAGAAAGGTATTTTTACTATTAAACTTACATGTTCTCAGATTCAGCAACAACAGAAAGAAAGAATGCAAGATTTCTTGTTTAAGAGAGAATTTTCTCACTGTCCTTGAATATTTATATCATTCTGTGGAAAGACAAACATTATAGTTTCACCCCTTCCATTCTGTCATAGATAGCTCTTACAGATATCTCAGCTTCACTCTGTCTCTGATTTGGAGAATGATACAGAATTCTGTGCTGATGAGCCTTCAGAATAATAGTTCTTATACCTTAATAGTGTGTCAGCAATAAGGCATGCTACCAAGATTTAAGTTATTGCTGACATAATCCAAATGACATAATGATACTGCGTGCTGTGCCTGTAGAAATACTGCTTTGCATCCCTGAAAACCATCTTTTGGCTTAGGAATGTCCCAGCCATGGTTAATGTGTTCCCTTGAGCTTCTTGCTTAGACTGTTTGTAGTGACACCTTCTGTGAGCTCATGTGCTGTCCTCAGTGCTGTGAGGGTTAGTTTATTGTGCAAGTTGGACCAGTAATCTCTTCCTTTAATAACACTGGATCTGAGAGAAGCAGCTTGTTCACAGCTGTGCTTAATCTTGCTTAACAATTAATGCTTATGCAGAAGCAGAAATCGAATAGTCCATCTGAATTAGTGATGAGTATGAACAGGATGCTGGGTGAAAAATCAAATATAAATAGAAATTATACCAAAGGTTTCTTTTTCTCAAAATGAATCTTAATGCACTGTTCCGGTTTCATGGCATTTTTAAAAAATGTCACGTGATGGGAGAAATCATTCTGAATTTGGTCCTCTCTGCTGTGCTTCCAACTCTTTCCAGCTTGTTGCTGCTTGACAAATTTTAGAAGTGTTCTTTCTTCAAAGGGTCAGCAGACTGAAGGAAGAAGTAGCAATTTTCTTTTTTTCCCATACTAGAGAAATTAAGTATCTTTGCTTTGACTTTACTGGTTGGATCTTGCCTTTCCTGAAGATCTGAATTCTGAACTGGGCTCTGCCATTGCTTCTGTTGGATCCATCAGAATGATTCAGCTTCCCCATCTACAGCATGTCACTTAGTTTACCTGTATGACACCTTTGGTAGCCTAGCTGTAGCTAATATGATTGAGGATTTTTGGTAAGGCTCCTTTGTGACCAAATTTGTTCAGTATGGATAAGCTCTTTCTGCTGTTTGGGCACATAGTTTATAGAGGCACTTATTAATCCTACCTTCCTGATGAGAATACTGTAAAGTGTTAAAAACTTTTTTTTTTACCGTGACATTAACTTCTGTATTACCTTCTGAAATTAATGAATTGAGGGGTTTTGTTTTTCATAAAATGGCATGCCTATTTATTGGCTCATGCTCTGGATTCTTATAGATTATTATATGTATGTTATAAATGTAGATATATTACACATTTCAGAATATTTCAGGATTGAATGAGTTGTCTATGAATTCGGTTGTCCTTTAGCCAAGTTTTAAAAAGACTTGTTGTGGTGTCCATCCTGTATTTGTGGCTTATGTTAACTTAGAATATAATTTTGCCTCTCTTTGTCATGTTCAGGTTTTGTTTTCACACTAGCATCAGTGTCCCCCATATTTAACTTCTGTAAATATGACCGCTTTGCAGTTACAAAATGGTGCTGTGAAGCTATCTTGAAATGCTTCCAATGTGATATCAGTTTTCCCTCTTAATCAGTCATCCAGACAGTGTTTTCTTTTCCTTGCCTGTTCATCCAGCTGTGTGTGTAACTTCACTGAAAGTCAGGAATTCTTCTGTCTGGAGCATGATTAAGGCCTTAATATCTCTTTATTTCATCAGTGAATCATTTTACTAAGCTCAGCTATCTCAAAGTAACTTTTGCAACCACTCCTGTGGGTTAAAACTTCTTAGAGGAAAGAAATGTCCTTTGGCAGCATCCATATGGTCACATTTTAAGTTACTTGAAGTTGGATATATTTACTGAAGGTCAGTTTTTTGCATCAAATAAAAAAAGTTAGTAGGCACATTAAAAATACTTTTAAAAAGAAATGGCCTCTTTGCAATTTGGGTTCTCTAGTTTGCCTGTAATGCAGGACTTTGGTTTTTGGATGTGTTATTCCCTTTTGCAACTTATGTACTACATAAAAACATAGATAAATAACTAAGAACATGAAGCATCTGTTACAATGCACTAAGCAATTGGAGGTGCAGGCTTATTCTGTGGAATTCGGCTTTTTTGGGGGTTTCATTCATAGAATGAGAAGTTGTGTATCATCATAAAAAATGGCTACTTGCAGTGAGGTTTCTTGAAAACATGCAATCTTACAATGATTTCCTCTGGAACAGAAAATCATCTTTTCTCTTTATTTCAGAAATAGCAGAATACGTATAAATCTACATGCACATGTTCTGTATTTGTATATTTAATTAGAAAGAAACAGCTCAGTTCTTCATTGTTACTAATAAGAGCTGAGATGCTTGGCATCCTTGTGGTAAAAGCTCAGTAGCTCCTGTGTTTAGGTAATTATGTATTAAAGGTTTAATTTAAGACTGTATGTGTTTTGAACATCAGATGAAGATAAATGGCTAACACTTTGACAGTCTTTTTTAAAGCCTAGCAAGCATGAAAGCTGCACTGGCCTTTTCAGTGCATTGCTTCAGTTCGTTCTGATCCTTTCTTGGCTATCCTTAGATGGGGTTTGAGACTGGTTTTTTAATTGTTTCAACATTAGAAGAACATTTGTTAAATAATAATGAATATAAGTGTGTTCCTCTGGCTTAGTTTAGGAATAAGATTTTTGTTGCATTTCTTTCGTTTCTTACAGCTTGACAAAGATGACATGGTATATATGGAAGCATATGATAAGCTGCTGGAATCTTGGCTTACTTTGGTACAAGATGAAAAACATTTCCATAAAGGTTTCTTTACCCAACATGCTGTGCAGGTCTTTAATTCCTACATTCAGTGCCATCTAGCTGCTCCTGATGGTACAAGGAATTTGGTAAGCCCTCATTCTAGTAGTTCTTGATGATGATATATAGTAACTAGCCTATGTCTTTTGGTGTGTACTGTATTATGTAGCTCAAAGGAGCTAGTATGGAATGACTATCTGTTACTTCAGAAATTTAAAAATTGCTGAATTTGTTATTCAGTGGTCATTTTCCAATCTGGCTCTCTCATTCTGAAGAGGAAACAAAGAAATACAAAGTTGGAAGTCACTTTAAAAAAAAAGGGGGGGGGGGGGCAGAGAGAAAAAGTAAACCTGTTACTCAAATCACATGCATTTTACTGTTCTCCCACAGATGCTATGGCTAAACTTGTGAGCATCCTTCTCTGGACTAGGGTCTTAGTTAAAATTCCCAGTGAAATTGGAAGCCTTTTGTATGATTGTTACCTTCCATACATTATCTTCAAAGTATACTTTTAAAGTATAATTGGCGTGCACATATATCTGAAAAAAATTTGAATGACTGTGCTCAGACTAGGAGAAACTTGCAATGTTATCTGTTCCTTTGGATAAAATTAATTCCCAATTGAATTTTTGAGGTGATTGTTCTGGAGAAAACCTAAAAGCACCTCAGGTATCTTTTGACCCATGGAGAAGGCAAGCAGATTAGTCTCTTTGCCAGGAATCTGGATCTTATTAAATAGATTCTTGCACAGAGTTGGATGTAGATGTTGGATGAATTAATTATTGCATAGATTCAATTCAATAACTATATAAACCCCTCTCTTTAATTTGATGCTGTGCGAAGATCTCAGAGATACCTCATTCTGAAAAGCACCATATAAAACTTAATTCTGCTATCTCAGTATGTAACAGATGCCGAAACAGAAGTATTTCACAAGAGAACTCTGAATTCATATCAGGCAGTCTTGACATAACTTGTGTACACAGGTTAATTCATGTCATTCTGTGAGATAAGTGATTTATCCCATGGGTAACCTTTTAAAAGCCACAGCTGGCATTTTAGAATGCTTCTTGTTCAATATCAAAGCAGTAACAGGAACTTTCAGTCTGCTTTGAGAGCAGAGGCTCACCCTTCAGTAAACAGCTGCAACTTTGAAGTTGTCAAAAGAGAATGATTTGCTGCATTACATAAAGAAAAGATGGGTTAAAAGCACTTTGAATAAGGAGTTGTGTGTGGATTCAGTTTTTCAGAGTCTCTATAGAAACAAAGCATGTTTTGTGAAATGGTGATTTTGAAACAATGTGAACCCATGTTTACTCCTCTGTTTAACTACTCTGTGTCTAATTTAGTACCAGTCTGTTGTTCATCCATGCAGAACACCTTGAAAGAAAAAGCTAACATAATGTTGAAGATTGTGATGATAATATTTAACAAGTGTAACACTAATTGGTTTCTTCTAATTTTGTTGAAATAACCAAAGACTGCCAATGGTGTGGCCTCTCGGGAAGAAGAAGAAATAAGTGAACTGCAGGAAGATGACAGAGACCAGTTCTGTGACCAGTTGGCCAGTGTAGGCATGCTGGGGAGAATTGCTGCAGAACACTGTATACCTCTTCTTACAAGGTACAAGAAGTCGTCATGTAATGCAAATTGATAAAGCCATCCCATATGAAAAGCCTGACTTTGCCAAAACCAGTGAAGTTATTTTATTGTTATTTGCCCACAGCTTATTAGAAGACCGAGTGACAAGGCTTCATGGCCAGTTGCAGAGACATCAGCAGCAGTTACTTGCCTCGCCAGCATCAGGCTCAATTGACAATAAAGTGCTTGATGACCTGTATGAGGATATTCATTGGCTTATTTTAGTCACAGGTTAGTGAACAGCTTTAAATAGTACTTATTCTGGTACTCTTATTGCAGCTGGAACACCTCAGGAAAAAAAAAAAAAGCCAGTATATCAACTACTCTTAATTGACTACACATTTTATCCCTTATGATGCTTTCATTTTACATACACTGCTTGCAAACTCTTTGTTTTACTTTCTTCTTCCTTGAGCAACATGAATGTTATCTTTGAAAGATGGATGAAATCTTTACATGAGGCAATGTCCTCTGGAAATTCCACAACTGATTTTGTTACAGATTTTTTTGACATCTGTTATCAGTCAACCTATCAACCTATTCAAGAAATTAAGTCTGTTCAAGATACCAGTTGTATTGTCTGGGGGCACATGACTTTATAAGGGAATCAGCGTGAGATCAGGATAACAATATTACTCAGTGGTGGCAAAGAATCAAGTAAGTTCCAGAACCACTCAGTGCTGATGATCCATGTCCTGGCGTTTTATTATGTTTCAGGGAACTGGAGTCTGGAACCTTTTTGGGTTTGATTTTTCAATGGATCTTACACTGTTTGCAAAACATAACAACAACTAAGGCAGTGTCTGTACTTTGTTAGGAGAAATGTATATGAAATATTTTGTGGGATCTTTCTGAACATCTGATGTTTTAGTTGCTTTCAGATGTTGGCATGAATGTGTTTATAATATTGTTGTTTCACTGTGGGATGAAGTTCATATTTGTAGCTCACAGATGGTTATGACGTCAGACATTGAAAGCTACAACTAAAGCTGTAATTGATATTAATTATCCGGACACCAGAGTATTGTATAAAACTCCATGCTTCACCTGATCTGCAGTTGCTGTGCAAGGAAAGCTTTATTATAGCATGTCTTTGGTGTGCCTCTGACAGATCTGAAATGTTAGCAGAACAGAAGGGCCAAATGAGATATTGGTGGGGAGGCTGTAAAATCAAGGCTTCTTCTATCACATAGCAGAAAAAGAAAAAAGTGACAACAGAAATGTTGTTTGGGGTAGGTTTTTTTGTTCCACCCACCTCGCCCCAGTTGAATGACTGTAGTACTTTTACATGAAGCAAAGGTTATCTTTTTTTTTGTTTTTAAATTTGATAGTTTCTTGTCACTTTATGTTCTTCTCTACTGAATGGCTTTAAGGATTCTAAAGTTAACTTAAACATATTTAAACAGCATTAGTCAGAATTTGTGCAAACATTTGATTCTGGTATGATGTCTGCAGTTAAACCAATGGGTTCTCTATAATCAGAAAGCCCTAAGTTAACCTGGGGTAGAATGTTGTGATCACTTTTTCTTTTTTAATGTAAGGCTACCTCTTGGCTAATGATACTCAGGGAGAGACTCCGCTAATACCTCCAGAAGTAATGGAATATTCCATTAAACATTCAGCTGAGGTTGACATCAATACCACACTTCAGATTCTGGGATCTCCAGGAGAAAAGGCCTCTTCCATCCCAGGGTACAATAGAACTGATTCTGTAATTAGGTAAGGATGCATGTTGTGCTATTAAGTATATTAAATGCTTTTTCAGAGGAAAAAAGTGAAACTGAATAGACTTCTGTGAAATTGAAAAGTAAAAAAGCAACATGTAAACTCTGAACATCGGAAATGTCTCCTTAACTAGTATTAAAGTTAGAGCAAATAACTTATAAGAATGATTTTATAACTAGCATATTAAGGCAGTGCTGTATAAAGAGATTAAGACAGAAAAGATGAAGTGTGAGTTTTTTGGTTTTGGTTTGTTGGTTTGTTTTTGGGTTTTTTTGGTTTTTTTTTTTTAGGGTAAAGAAAGGCAGGGTAAATACAGATGATATTTCGAGTCAAGGTGATCCAGGGGAGTCCTGAAAGTAAGGCATCAAAACAGATAAAACTTGAGTCAGGATGGGAAGGCTGAAATGCCTAGGTTGACCTAATAGTCTTCACAGAGCACATGAGCCGAAGTCTTGGAAACAAACAGGAATGTTTTTCTATCTCTACTGAAAACCCATCTTTGATCTGTTACAGAAAAGCCTTAAAATGTCTTAAATTACTAGAAAGTTGGTAGATCAAAAAATCACGTGCTCTGGAAAGCGTTTGCTGCTACTGCCAAGCTTAAGCAAAATTGGTCATCAGTGCAGGAAGAATTGTCATTTACGTGTACATATCTCTGTTAGCCTATAAAAGGAGCAGGAGAGGGCTGATGCCCATGAAGGACTCCTCAGTTTGAATCCTTTGATTGCATTTAACTTTTAATTGACATGGAAGATTCTTCGCCCAAGATTAGTTGTTGTGTACTTCATGTTTTCTTTTCCTGGAAAAGGCTAGAAAAAATGGGTCTTCATTAGCAGTGATGCACGAAATATTTAGAAGTACTGATCACTGATACTATTGGTAGCTTCAAGAAGTGGCTGCCAAACAAGATTTCTTGACGCAATGTCTCGGTGGTGATGGGAACAAAATCAGATCTAAATAAGGAGAGATTTGAGGCTCTTTGGCAATAGCTCTGAAAGATCTTCAAGAAACAGACCACTGGCAACTCCTAAATTCCTTGTGCGCTATCACAGTCTGACCAAATGCCTATACTACAAAAGCTAATATTTAATGTAGTTATGGACTGATTGTATTAATGCAGTCACCTGGTGATCTGCTATTTCAGACTGTTTCTCTGCAGTATTGAAAAAGAGAGAAATAACAGGTCATTTCTGTATTTGTTCTTTAGTGTGTATCACACTGTGAAAGCTGCACAATTAGGATGCACTTGGTCACTAAGCTTAATGGTACAGGGAAGGGAGAATTGGGTTTTCAAAAAGCTTTTCAAGCATTCCAAATAATAGTCCATTTGTCTTCATTCCCTTGATGCTTGTGAGGATTCTTTGTTGCAGTGATTTTGATGTCAAAGATAATCACTTTATCTTTTAATGCGTATGCTGGCTTTATGGAGGATATTTGCCAGTCTATCCTGTCTCTCCCTCCTTGCATTTAAAGAAATAGATTCATTGCAGTTGAACTGCTTTGTGTTATCCTGCTTCTTCTGTCATATTTCAAGAAAAATGAAAGTGTGTGGTAGTCACGTTGTTTCTCCAAAACCCACTCTCAGCATCCTCGTTGTATTTTAAATCTGCAGGTTGTTATCTGCTATTTTAAGAGTGTCAGAAGTAGAATCTAGAGCAATAAGGGCAAATCTCACGCACCTCCTGAGCCCTCAGATGGGCAAAGATATTGTATGGTTCCTCAAGCGGTGGGCGAAGACTTACCTCCTGGTAGATGAAAAGCTGTATGATCAGGTAAGGATATAACTTTTGTGAATTAGTTGGTGAGTATTAGCAATATTATCCTGTGAATGCAGATGTCAGCGTAGCTATTTTAAGGGGCAATGATAAAGCATTTTTCATGTTAAATGGGTTGTAGTTTATTTTGGAATTTGTTTGGAAGTTGATGTTTTCTTCAGTTTTTTAATTAGACATATATGTTGTTAGGGGACCCTTCTTGCACATTTCAGTGCAAACGTAATTTTTTGATAGCCACTGCTGTAGCAGAATAGCATAGCACACTCTCAGGCTGCATAGTGGGTGAAACTCATTGACCACAGCAAATTTATAAGCTACTTCTCACTATCCATCAGATCTTAGTCCATCTCAAATACAGTGGTTGCCCTTGATGGATGGTTTAGTGAGTAACCTGGTCACGATCCTGAATTAGATGTTTAACACCATCACAAGGTAGTAGGCATTAGCTAATGTCATACTGCTTTCTCTCCTCTCCCCATTCTCATTCTCATATGTTCTCATTGTATATATCATGATTTCAATGGTGCATTCTTTGCAAAGGGCAACTTCTTACCATGTTTGGGCAGCACTAATCATGATTAGACCTTGATCCTGATTTTGCTTATTGGACTAACTATAATCCAGCTAGCTGACAGAGGCTGTTCATCCTGAGGAGGTCCTGTTGACTAACTTTCAAGAAGGAAGCCTCCTCCTCCCCACCTTCATTTCCACTATTGAAGCAACTAAGAATACTAACGCTTCAGGAGGGCCCTCCTTAACAAAAATAGGTATACCATAGATTTGTAAATATTTAGAATCATATTATTCACCTTGTACTTACAGCAGAGCTAAGAATTTGTAAAGATACCACTTGGGGAAGAATTGGAGAACATGTAAGATGGAGATCCACATGAGAAACAACATGAAAAAACAAAACAGAGTATCTAGGAAATGCACACGTTTAGTTTGTGTTGACATGTGAAAGTGATCGAAACCTCTATTTAAACTTTATGCTCAGTCATGTATATATTATGAGTTTTAAAGTTAGAAATGTTAGTGGTGTGCTGACAGGAATCCCCTGCACAATTATTACAAAACCCTTGGTTTTCAATCTTGAGAAATTTTTTTAAAGATAGAACAGAAAATTTCAAGGAAGTGTATTTTAATGCGCCAGGACCAGAATGTGACACCTTTCCTAAAAGATGTATAGACCAAAGGAGCAATCTGCAGAAAGCAGATGCGGAAAAATTGCGATGAAAGCTTTTACAAGATTCATCCTGGATCAACAGCTAGGTTTGTTTCTAATGATTTTCATCAGTGAATTTTGAGGCATTCCATTGTAAATTAATGGAAATACTTTTGAGAGATGAATTTGGGATCTTTCGCTTAATTTTTAAAGCTTTTGAATTTTCACTGGACTTGAAAGCTAAGCATACTTAAACCTGATTTTGTAATGAGGTTGAAATTTTTCTTTGTTTTAGGTGTTATGCTTAAAAATGCAAGATAAATTTGGCAAAGATTTTTGTTACAGGTATTCTTTGCCTTTGTCTATGTAACTTTTGTGTATTTTAAGTAGGGAAGAAGTGACAGCCTGAAAAGAATTTGCTGACAATGATTACCATACACTTTGGGGTTCTGGCTTCTGTAAAACTCACTCATTTTAATGCTTTTCTTATAGATAAGTCTGCCATTTAGTACAGCATTTGGTGCTGATACAGAGGGTTCCCAGTGGATTGTGGGTTACCTTTTAGAAAAAGTGATCAGTAACCTGGCAGTGTGGAGTTCAGAGCAGGACCTTGCAAATGATACTGTACAACTGCTAGTAACATTAGTGGAAAGGAGAGAGCGGTAAGTTGCTATACCTCTGGAAGTCAAAAAATTTCTTTTGCTTCCTTTAAATTTTTTTGGCCAAAGTAATCCAGATATAGGGCACTTCATAATTATGTCTCTCTAAGTCAAGTTACTTTAGTAACGTAATATAAATGAAAAAAAAAATAAAGTTGTCTGACAAAGCGAGGAGTGAGACCTGTATTTGAGAAAACATAACCTATTTAGAAGTGCACTCTCCTTCCCTTACCTTTATGCCTCACTCTTAAACAGTGAGAAATGATAACTCTCCTGGTCTCCACTCTTCTTGCAAGGATTTTTGCATTGTTTATTTTTGTTGAACAAGTTCTTCTGGATTAAGAGTTCAGATACTGGCTAAGGCAGTATAAAGCGTGTTTTGTAAACATGTTAAAAATTCTTAAAAAAAAAAATCTAGGATTTGGCTGATTCAGACAATTCAGAGTTTTCTTTGGTATTACAAACCGTGAAGCAGGAAATTCTTGAATGTTTTACTTTTGTGAATTGACATGCAATTATAAATGCAATCATGCATTCAGTCTGCTGAAAGACTGTTCTGAAGTTTGAGGCTTGAAACACTTGAGGAATTTTCTTTTTTGAAAAAACTAAAACCCACAGGAGCTAGTTTTGGAATAAACTGCTTATTTTATCATGACGTAATGAGACTAAGCTTTTAATCCGTGCAGTATGTCCATTAACCCTGTGTGTGTATGTGTGTAAAACTAAAGCACTTCCCTGCTTTTCTCCCGTATGAATTGAGCTACTGTCAGAGTATATACTTTAGAAATTTTAGAGGTGAGACATTAATGATATGAAAGTCAAAAGGCAATTTAGCCTTAGAATAAAGGAATTTAAAAAAATAATCTTCTGACAGCTGCTAGCAGCCTGATGTGCTCTGCTCATACAATTTTGTGAAGCCTTTTCTTTAATTAAACTGTTTTTCCCTCTTTTAGGGCAAACTTAGTTATTCAGTGTGAAAACTGGTGGAATTTAGCAAAACAATTTGCAAGGCGAAGCCCTCCTCTTCACTATTTGTCCAGTTCTGTGCAAAGAACACTAATGAAAGCTTTAGTTCTAGGAGGTTTTGCTCATATGGATACAGAAACAAAGCAACAATACTGGACAGAGGTAAGTTATTGTAATGCTTCTGTTACCTCTGTTTTAGCCCATAGTACAAACAAGTTAGTGTAGGGAATTTCATGGTAACACATAATCAACTTGTATAGAATCTTCTGAGCACCTAGTATTGATAATTTTTTAAAATCATTCTCTTCGAAGGTCAATAATTGTATGGCACCCATGAGCTACCAAAAAATGTATCTAAAACATAACAACCTAAACAGAAACAACTAGTAATTACCTAGAGGATTTGTGAAGCAGCCAGTATAGCTGTACACTTAACAGAGGCTGTTATAAAAGGTTAAGAATTTCCGATGGAACTGTGTCATTTCTTCCTTTTTTTTTTTAATTTGGTGGTGTTATGAATTATTCAGTTATTCACTTAATGATGTTGGCAGTAAGTAAAAAGCTAATGTGGAACACAGTGAAGAGCCTTGGCCAGCTTTTTGTGCCCTGACTCCATTAAAGCTCAGAGTTTTAATATCAGAAAGGTTGGTGCTAGAAAGTAGCTAAAATGTGATCAGAAGGCACCGTATGAGTTTGTAGAGTGTTGGCCTTCTGAGAGAAGCGTGCTTTTATTAGCAAAGCTGTGAAATTAGTGAATGAAGGGAAGACTATAGTGCACTGGAAGTAATTTGGGAAAACATGTAACTATTATGGAAGTTTCTAAACTGGTTCCAAACACAGCTGATTACAAAAGAGATTGTGCTATTGAGAATCATAATATGACAAAGATAGTTGTGCACAGGATCATTGATAAACTGTAACAATTTTTCCCCCTAATACTGAATTTGGAAGAGTATTAAATAGTGAGCCACAGAAAGTCACTGTAATTTGTTCAAACACTGCAAAGTAACATATTTATGGAGGTGCTCATGTTGAAACCAGCCTGCAGGTGATGATGTATAATGAGAATCATTAATCACTACCACTTCATCTTATGGTAATATGACAGATAATAATATGAGCTGTTGAAACTGGAAGTGATTGATTCTTGTACTGCCATGACAAAAGCAATACCTGAACTTGCTAAATTACTTAAATTTCACATCTTGTATAATAGTGTGCTTATCTTAATGTAACTTTTCTGAAAAATTTCAAGGTTCTTCAGCCACTTCAACAGCGATTCTTGAATGTGATAAACCAAGAAAACTTTCAGCAGATCTGTCAGGAGGAGGAAGTGAAACAGGAAATCACTGCTACGTTAGAAGCACTCTGTGGCATTGCTGAGGCTACCCAGATTGATAACGTAGCAATTCTCTTCAATTTCCTAATGGACTTCCTTAATAATTGCATTGGATTAATGGAAGTATACAAAAACACACCAGAGACTGTTAATCTCATAATAGAAGTCTTCGTTGAAGTTGCACATAAACAGATTTGCTATCTTGGAGAGGTAAATACAACCAGGAGGGGAAGAGAGAGTGTGTGTGTGTGTTTGCATGTGCATATATGTGTATACAGTGCTATCCCTTTAAACAAAGTGTAGTGATTTTTAGATTCTATAGAGAAAGAAATGCTATATGGTCACATCTGTCAGAGGAATTCCTTTGTTTAAAAACATACACTTGCAAAGATTTATTTTTTTAATCTTTGTTATACTGTTCTTACACCAATAAATGTAACCAGAGTTTATCACTAGTCTAACTCTATGCATGGGTGGCAAAAGAGTGCAGACCATGTTGAGCAGTTTTTTTAACCATATCAGACTTCTCGGAAGGCTAGTTTAGGAGAATTGCAGCACTGTTTTATGTGACAAATAGAGAGACTCCCTTGGTCCTAAACAAGGCATTAATAGATACCAAGAAGTTAATGGGTAAAATGAGTCAGTGCAGTACACTGATATCTTTGTGCTGTTGGCTCATTTTGCTTTTGCATCTAGACGAGTGCCTGCCTGTTCCAAACTGGCTATGCTCAAACAGCGTGCTGTGGCTCCAACCTTCAATAGCTGAAGTGAGTCCCCAAGGGCTTTTGTTGGTAATCTGGTTTGTGAGCACATCAATACATAGCTGTAAGTGTTCTTATTGTTCAAGGTGACAGTTTCCCTGATTTTGTCTGCAGTTGTTACAAAAAGTGGTCGTATAACTGAAATCAAAATCTGGAGGTATCATCAACCAAGTAATGCCATCTTAAGACAAAGTGTGTCACTTCTAGTGTATGGAAGTTTTCTTACTATCTAACGTTGTTTTATAGGCCAAAGCCATGAACTTGTATGAGGCCTGCCTAACTCTGCTCCAGGTGTATTCCAAGAATAATCTAGGTCGACAACGGATTGATGTTACAGCAGAGGAAGACCAGTACCAGGATCTTCTTCTTATTATGGAACTTCTCACTAATCTTCTATCAAAAGAATTCATAGATTTCAGTGATACAGGTATGAAGGAATTGGTTATGGCTGAGCCATAACTTGTTCTACACTGTAAAAATCATTGTTGGGGCATGCTTGATCCAGATAAAGTGAAAACTGGAGTTCAGGCTTGATTAGATCAAGATATGGAAATTACTATTTAATGTGCCAGTAGCAAAGGAAGAACTTTTCACAGTGTTCTAGCATCTGAAGCTACTATTGCTGGCATAAAATAAATAGGGCATTTAGGAAACAGCTTGCAATCTGAATGTTGCAAGTCTGAACATGTAGTAGCAGCAGTTTTGTAATAGAAAACCCATAGAGAAGTCAGAATAGTAAATTTCCACAAGAGGGCAGGGGCAGGTGGATTGCCATGTTACAAAAAAGTTGGGTCTTTTACCAACACTGAGCTCATGAAAATTCCATCATATTTGAGGTTCTCTGTATTCTTCATTCATAGAACGTTGTTACGTGAATTACATGCAAAGTTAAGGGTTCTCTTTTGTATCCTAACTGGTTACTTTCTTCTGTATATTTGCCACTTAAAGTTGCGGTCATCCTGAATATGATCTGCGAGTTCTAGCTTAGCTTGCTGCATTGCTTTTGAATAAGCTTGAAACACATTTGCATGATTCAAATCTTACCACGTCCTATACAGTTTGCAGAGAAAACACGCTCAGTAACAAACTGAATCTGCCTAGGCTGTTTTGATGTTGTTCATTGTTTTTCTGAGGTACAGCTTGAAAGAGAGAACCTTGTACTCCAAAATTCAGTGCATCAGTCTAGTTTGTCAAGCATGCACAACACAAATACAGGACCAGGTTTAGACTTTGTCCATTGAATGGACAACTCGGAGCCCTGTAAACTATTCCCTTTGAGGTCAGAGATTGGATGTTAGTTGCATGGAGAACACTGTAAAGTACGTGCTGTGAAACTAAGCAGTGTGAATACTACCTAAATGTAACGCCTGGAGATCCAATGTATCTAAAGTTGTCTGCATGTTGTTGCTGACTCAGTGCAGGAATTGTAAAGGCAAGGTCACTGCTAGTTAATGGAAAACGCCTTACCTGTAATGGAAGAAAACTTGGCAATGTCTAAACTACAGAATTTTATGCATTAACCCGTATTTTTTTCTCGCTGTGCTTGTAAAATACATATAAATGTGTAAATACATAACATGTATATATAAAAAGTATAAAAATGCAGTAATGTTTTGCTCACGATCTGTTCATGTGTGCAGGCATGAAGCAGCTATCACTAGAAACAAATGCAATGTTCTGTAACAGAAGAGAGCCCTCAGAGTATCTGAAGCGTTCTGTTTTAGCATGCCATCTGGTACACGTGATTATGAAATGCTTAGTCCTAATGAATATATATAGAGTGAGTGGTGTGGCAGCCTCCACTCACAAAGATTCTATTTTAATACAGTGCGTCATATTTTTGTTTGGGGAGAGGGGAATAGTCCTATTTTCAAAAATTTCTTTATTATAAAGAAATGGGACTCTTCCTTCAGTATCTTTAATCCTCCTTTTACACAAAACCTTTTTTGTCTTTTCTACAGATGAAGTATTTAGAGGACATGAGCCTGGGCAAGCTACAAATAGATCTGTATCAGCAGCAGATGTTGTCTTATATGGGGTTAATCTAGTTCTGCCTCTAATGTCCCAGGATCTGCTGAAGGTAAGTATATTTTTACACGTAGCTGCTAGAATATGAAAACTTTATAGTAATGAGTTCCTAGAATTCATTCCTGTATGCATTCTACCTCTGTAAGCTGAGTTTTCTAGGCTTTTTAAGATGTAAATAACTGTTCTGTAGTTCTAGATACTGTATGAAAAGAAATATTGTAAGCTGAGAAAACAAATCTTTTTTTCTTCTAAAAGTGGGTCTGTGCAAGTCAACAATTAGCCAAACCTGAAATATGGCTTGTGAATCCTTTTTTTTGATAGTCAGAAATGTGATGGGAAGGATAAACAGTGATAGTAGTTTAAACAAAAAAAATATATTTTCATAGTACAGCTGGCTTTTGTATCATAGACATCAGCCGCTTCTCACTACAACAGTAAAATATGAAGCAATGGAATAGCAGTATTTCATTGGGTTGTATTGTGTTAATGTTTTGCTTTGAATCAGGGCAACACCTCTGAAGTGTACCTCAGTTGTCCCCTCTTAACATGCTTTCTCATCTGGTAGCGTTTGCTGAGTGTGAGAGCTGTGCCCATTTTAGATGAAACTTAGTCAAAGGATGTACCCTAGGAGCTCCTCTGTTGTGCTCTGAGTGCTCGTGAGACTTTTACCACACAGGCCTAGACCTAGTGATGCCTGCAGCAAAGCTCCTTGGATTTGTATAGAGCAGATACCATACTCTCACCATCAACTGTTTAGCTATAGCAATCTTTTTTTATTATACTACAGTGTTTGCTAATAAAGTTGTAGCCATCCTAATGACTCTGAAGTTGTGTGTTAAAATTGTCTTTTCTTCTCTAGTGGAAAGCATCAGTCCTGTCTCTCTGTACAGATGGAGATTATGTCGGAATAGAGTTATGTGATTGATTCTAAAATTGCCATGTTTTTTTCTTTTGACAGTTTCCATCCCTGTGTAATCAATATTACAAATTGATCACTTTCATCTGTGAGATATTCCCTGAGAAAATTCCACAACTTCCAGAGGACCTCTTTAAGAGCCTAATGTACTCACTGGAGTTAGGGATGTCATCGTATCCTTTATAGAGCTTGGGAGTGTTTAAAAATCTGAGTTGCTTTTATAAAGACCTGTTAAAAATCTGATTATTTTTTAATTTGTATTTTTTTCCTTTTCTGTCAGTATCTATAATTACATATTGGTAATCAGCTCTTACTCTCCACTCGCTGGTGATTGAGAGTTTCACAGTAGTGTCTATTGAGCTTCTAGTATTAGCTGAATTGCCTCTGACTTGTGGTGTTTGAATGCACCCTTTAAGTGGTTTAGTATGTAAGTTTTTTCTGGCAGCCATTCCTGCCTCCTCCATTACTTCATTGAAGAGTGTGTAACTTCATAAGCCTTCAGCTGGTATCCCAAAGCCATTCCTGAATTAGTTTCTCAGCTGGTAATACAAAACATTGCTGCTGTTCTACTGGGCTGGCTCCAGAGCATTTCCTGTCAGGGTGCCAATGGGCTCTCCCTCTCATAATGGGAGTACCATTTTCACTAATCTGTGGCACGTGTCAGAAACAGATGAGCTTGACCATAAGGGACTCTTTCTGAAAATGTTATGTCAGAGAGGGTTATGTTACCTTAGGGTGTGTAGCTAATAAAAGAAGGCAACAAAGCTGGAATTCTTTTTTCCTCTCTTTTTTTTTTTTTTTAATTTATTTATTAACAGCTTTATAGTAAAAAGAAATCTTAGAACATATAAGCATTTAAAATATTTTCTAGTGACACAGCTGGGAAGTTTTAACAAAATTTAGTTGAAATCTGACTTGGATTCTTTAACGGCCATTATCAGGATGAGTTCAGAGGTTTGCCAGCTCTGTCTGGAGGCTGTAACACCATTAGCAGAACAGTGTGCAAAAGCACAAGAAACAGATTCAACCCTTTTTCTAGCAACAAGGCACTTTCTTAAGGTAAGGTAGCTGCGTTTCATGGTACTTTGGTTTTTTAACATAGAGGTAGTGTCAGGAGGCCAAACAGTGATCCTATCTGACCACCAGGTTAATCAGGACCACACATATAGTAAGAAACAACCCATTACCTAAAAAAATCGGCAGTTTAAGAAGAAAGAGAGCATGAAGGACTGGAGACACTGAACGAGAATACACAGGAGGAGGAAATTACTTAACCACCAATTGACAAAAGACCTAAGCCTCTCAGAATGCAGTTAATATTTATCCAAGCTCTAGAATGAACCTAACTGACAATTTTGGCAGTCAAGTTTACTGTGAAAATTGTGAAATAGAAAGTGTCCAGAATTGTGTGAACTGGAGGCTGGGTAGTACTAAAACAAGAGGCAGAAGAAAGAGCATAGTTGGGAACTGGAAAGAAAATGTTGTCATTTATTTAATGTAGCCAATTACTTACTCATTTTTATAATCCAGTGTCATATTTAGTACCTTCCTTTTAGGACCATCCACTCTATCTCATCAAATTTTGGAGTGACCTGGTAGCAACCAGGTTCCTGCTAACTGGGAACAAAATAATTGTGGAATTTGTGTGTTTGTCTTCTGATTTTGCAAAGATTTCAGTTCTCCTTAAGACTTCTTTTTTTTTACCAAACTGATATACAGACTTCTGGGGATTTCTCATTAAAAGCATACATCAGCCTGGCTGAAAGAATGAGAAATGCCTTAAATAATTTTATTTGTCTTTATACTTCCACTAAGTTAACGTAGCTTTCTACCTTTTCTCTAAATTTCGACTTAAAACTATAGTACTGTTTTTACTAACCTGTTTGGCTTTCCATGAGCTGTAGGAGTCTCCAAAACTTGAGGAAAAAGTTCCCTGCTTTATTCTAGAAGACGAAAGGCTTTTTTATTATTTCTCTGGCATATCTGCAGCTTTTGGAGAAAAATAAAGAGATGGCATTTCTCTCTGAAGAACACACATAAATCAACAGCAGGTTTCAGTACTTTGAGATGTGAATTTGTGCTGTTAAACCATGACTCAACTTCTAAAAGAACTTGGCTTTCCAATTACTGTTATCTAAAGTAAAAAAAAAAACCAATGAAACAACAACCTTGGATGTTTGTAAATACATGTTCATTATTAGAAGTGAAGATGAGGTTCAGCAGGAAACATTGGTAAAGTTAGAAAGCTAAGTTTATGCTTCTGTAACTACTTCTGTTTTGTGATTTCAGATGGTCTTTGATATGTTGGTACTCCAGAAGCACAATACAGAAATGACAACTGCAGCGGGTGAAGCGTTCTACACATTAGTGTGTTTGCATCAGGTATGGCTTTTAGACACTTATGCCCTGTAAAACCAGTCATTTGTTAAAGGAGAGTGGTTAGTGACTGTGTGTCTGGGAAATCACAGAATCATTCAGGTTGGAAGGGACCATCAGGAGGTCTGTAGTCCAGTTCCTTGCTCAAAGTGGGGTCAACACTGAATTCAGATCAGGTTGCTCAGGACTTTTTTTTTTTTTTTTCTCTCGGCTGTCTTGAAAACCTCCAAGATGGATATGCCAAAGCCTCTCTGAGCAGTCTATTGAATCTTTATTGTACTCATCATTCATGTGCTTTCAGCACCTGCCAGTCTTGGTGGCCCAGCACTGGACTCGTTGAAGTTCATCGATATCCTTCTTTTGTTAAGGAGTCCAAAATGGGACATAGTATTCCACATCTAATCTAACAAGTGTGGTGTAAAGACAAATAATAAATACAGGCCAGTATGCTGCTAGTGTTCACTGCTGACAGGGCACACTGTTGACTTGCTTAGCTTGCTGTCCATCGGGACCTTCAGGTCCTTTATTCAGCGGAGCTGCTCCCCAGCCTGTGAGTTCTTTGTCTATATAGTTGCAGGGGTTTAGTCTGTTTCAGCTGCAGGACTTTGTATTTATCATTGTTGAATTTCATGAGATTCCTATCGGTTCATTCCTTCAGCCTACTAGGTGTCTGAATGTCAGTCCTGCCCTTGAATGCACTGGCTGCGCTCCCTAGCTTGGTTTCATCCACACTTGAGGAGAGGGCATTTCCTGTCCTCTTCTAGGTCACTGGCTAAAATATTTAACAGGACAAGGCCCAAATGAGAGCTGTCAGGGCCGCTTGTAACCTGTGTCCTGGTGGAGTATGAGCCATTAACCACAATCGTTTAGGAGCTGATGTTACAGGTGTGTTTTCACCCATGTAGAAGTCCACCCATCTAGACAATAAAATCCCAGCTTGGTTACAAGGATACTGTGCAAGACTGCTAAAGAATTGCTGACATCAGGCATCCATTGCTATCTGCTTATCCACAGATGTAGTCATCTAATCACAGAAGACAGGCTGGTAAAGCGTGATTTACCCTTGGTAAATCCACACTGGCTGTTCTCAGTCCCTTTTTCTTTCACGTGCCCAGAGATAGCTTCCAGGAGTTGATTTTCTTAGTTGTTCAATGATGATAGCAGCATTGTAATGATATGAGCCAACCTTCTGAACCATTGGATGGATTCTGTCAGGCCTCATGAGCTTGTATGCATCAAGATTTCTCAAGAGATCTCCTTGGGTTGATCCTCTTTACTACTAGTAGTTCCTTTCCTCCTTAAACCCTGTCTCCAGTCATAAAGGTCTGGGAAAACCTGTCAGTGAAGACCAAGAAAGCATTGAGTATTATCTTTTGTCTGTTGTCACTCAGTTACCTGCTCCATTCAGCAGCAGCAGGACCCGCATTTACCCTGTTCGTTTTTTGCTCTTTTAATGTACTGGTAAAAGCTGCTCTTGTTGTCCGTGGCGTCCCTTACCAAATTCAGCTTTAGGTAACCATTGCTTTTCTGTCATTGTTCTTGTCCAGACAGTTTCTGTTTTCCTCCTTTGTAGCTGTCCCTGCTTCTGTCTCCTGCACATTCTCCTTGCACTGGAGTTCAGATTTGAACTCCCTGCTTAGCTGGGTCGGTGTCCTGGTGTGTTTATATTGTTTTCCTCAATATTTGACAGGCCATTCTTGTGTTTGGAAGAGGTTGTCCTTAAAGACCTGTCAGTTCTCCCAAGTTCCTTTTGTCTTCAGAGCTCTCTCCCATGGGGCCTCACCTACCAGTCTCCTGAATAAGCTGAAATCTGCTCTCGTGATGTCCGGGGCCTGTACTCAGCTGTCCTCTTTCTTTGCTCTCCTAAGGATCCTGAACTCCACCATTTCACGATCACTGTAGACAAGGCTGCCATTAATTACCACATCCCTGACCAGCTCTCCCTAGCTGTGAGTAGCAGATGCAAAGTGACCCCTGGGTGGCCCATCTGCACTGGAGCAAATGTCAGGGAGGTAATCTCTTGCAAGTCTGATCTGGAAACTTCCTCAAGTTGCTTGAAGATGACTTTGTCCGCCACTCACCCTGTTGTAGTGATTTGTGACAAGCTTCCACCATGATTTCATCTTTACCACCTCTCCTCTGGTCAGGACCCATAAGCACTCAACTAGATTGTTACCCAGTCCGTAGAAAAGCATCCTTAATTTGAGCTCCCCTTTCACAGGAATGGCAATCTTCTATCCTCTCTTTCTCTAAAGAGCTTCTGTTGGTCCCATCAGAGCGCTTCAGTCATGCCACCTGTCCCACCACATTTCAGTACCTGCAGTGATGTTGCAGCTCTGCATCTGCACAGGGAGCTCTAACCCTTCCCGTTGGTTTCCAAAGCTGAATGCATTTCTGCACAGACATTGAGGTTGGCCTCCTTTCAACCTGTTTCATCCTTCCTAGTGAGCACTCTTAAACTCATCACGCTTCCTTGTGTTCTTACTACTCTTGGTCTCTATCTCCTCGCTTACCTACAAGCTGTTACCACCATCCCCCAGCGTGCCCTGTAAAGCCCTTCCTGCCAGGCTGACAAACCTCTGCAAAGTTGTTGCTAAGCCACTTTGTCATGTGGATCCTCTGGTAAGCAGCCCTCATCCCTCAGAGGGACTTATGATCATGTAAGACAAAATGACGCTGTGACACTACCCACGGTGGCAACTTCACGTTGTGTCTACGCAAGCCCTTCACCGGTAGAACTGAGGGAAGTGCCAGTCTGTGTCCTTCGATTCACCCTTGCTCCCAGAGCTCGGTAGTCACTCTGGGCTTGCTCCGGGTGCCCCTTGCAGTGTCCTTTAGTCATGTTTAACATGTTTCTTTGTCGTCTTTTCTGTCCAAGTCGGCATGAGAGCAAGTAGGAAGCTCGTAGGAAGGAATCTAAGCTCTTTGTCCCAGGGAAAAGAATCTAGAAAAGGGAAAACCTGTGGGAGGAGATGGTAGGTATGGCACACGGGGCAGGCATGAAGAAAAGTGCAGTTTGCAGGAATAAGCCTATGCTAAGGAAGAGATAAAGGCCCTTTGAGTGGTGCGCCTTAACGTTTTCGTGTTACTCTGCACTGCAGAGCGCCGTACCCAGCCCTAAAGGCTTTTCTGGCCTTACTGAAAACCCCGCTGTGATTGAAGGGCCTTGTCTGGTTTAGAGGTAGCTGAGAGTCCATGGGTCCATAGTTGCTTCTGGTACTCTAGTCAGTGAAAGTAGTGGGTAACAGGTAGAGAGGCACTGATAGTTTTCTGTCACAGCCTTGATTTTGGATTTTGTCCTGCTGAGAGAAGTTGTGTATATTATTTATTTTTTTAAAAAAGTTCACGAGATTCCTGTTTATTTAACAGGCTGAATATTCAGAGCTAGTTGAAACGTTGCTATCAACTCAACAAGATCCAGTAATTTACCAGCGGTTAGCAGATGCCTTCAACAAGCTTACTGCAAGCAGCACTCCTCCTACACTGGACCGTAAGCAGAAGATGGCCTTCTTAAAGAGTTTAGAAGAATTTATGGCAAATGTTGGTGGACTTCTCTGTGTAAAATAAACAACAAAACTCTATGCCTAATTTAGACCCTTTCTGCAAAATGCACTGAGAAATGCTGAATGCTGACTAAATCTTGTACCTGTCTCTGGGTTCTTTGCAGCCATCTCAGATTCTAGAGAGCCTGGAAGTTTGAACATAACACAGTGGAATAGGAGAGGTCAACTTTGAATCAGCTTCTGCTATTATGTGTTAGCTGCAATCTGTCATACTTGTGTGTGTGAGAGAATGAACAGAAAATTTGAATTTAAATTTTTCCATATATGTGCAAACAGGTATGGGCACAATGAAAAATAAATGCAGTGCCTTTTCCCCCACATTGGTTTGAAATATGAGTGGCCAGATAAACATACAGATTTGTTTTCTACCCAAAATCATGTTAGTGTGATGCAGATACATATAAAGCTCTAAACAGTTTAGCTGATTTTGAGCTTTATTTTTCCTCTCAAAACTTGAGTTTGTGTTTTAATAGGGAAGAAAAACCAAATGATATTTTAACTTGTCTTTAGTTCAGTTTTTCTACATCAACCTGACATTGCATATTTAATGCAATGCAGATTTTTTACATTACATTCTGCTGCCTAAAGTTCAGAGAAAAAAGGTGTATATTTTTGTTCCCCTAAAATGAACTTTAGGAACTGTAGCCATTTCATTGCCTTAATTTAAAAGAGGAACAAAAAAAGCTCTTATAGTTTAGGTAAGAAATTTAAGGCAAGATTTGACTCTGAAGAGTTGGTTTAGGATGTTGTTGGTATTAAGCTGCTTGTGTACCTGTTGCAGCCCTTATTGTTGATGTGTCAGTTTGGAATGAGTGTTTAATGCAAGGTTCACGTGTAGTTTTACTTTCAGTATCTGTTTTGATCCATACCCAGGTTGCACACAACTGCAATGTATTTCTACACTGAACTGTTTGCTTAAGCAATAACTCAAAAGGCATAAATTATTGGCAAACTTTTTAAAGTTGGGGCATTAGCTAAAACAATTATGCTAGAACAGGGGCATCAAACCCTGTTACACAAGGGCCATAATCTGTTTGACTTGAGAAAGGTAATTGGGATGTGTAGTGCTGTGGGGCATTTTTGGGTTTCCTGAATCTAGTTCCACTTCTGCAGAGCCCTCCCAGCTGTTCTCGTTTTTGTTGTGTGTTTGGTGTTTTTTCTAATAGGAGTGCTTCAGTTATTACAACAGTACAATATAGTGCCCAGAGTGTAGTGGACCAACAAGGGAGAGCAGCACATGAATACAAAAGCAAGGCCTGCTTTGGCTCCAGTCATGAGCCAGAGAAAACTGAAGCAAACACAAATGCTGTATGTCTAGTAAAATTGATTTTTGTGGAAATACATGGAGGCAAAAGTGGGCCCTTTTGTTTAAGAAGTCTGCAAGATTATGCTGTTTAATATTTCCCATGTGTTTTTGAAATTTATATAAAATATATAAATATACACCTTTACATGGCTATGTGTAGCATCACGTTTGCCATTCTGTGCCATTCTTCAGCTATTCATCTCAAAATTAGTCATGATAGCCAGAATTCATACAAGACAAATCTCTAATAATGTGCTATAAGTGATCTAAGGTTCTTTTCATTTTTTAGTTAAATCCATACCTGTCTCAAGCATGGATCCACAAGGCCAAAAATCCATCTCTTCATTATTGTCTCTCTTGTGTAAAAAGTAGGCTAGGGCAGATTTACACATTAAAAAGTGACCATAAGACTTGTTAGATAACGTACCTTCCCAGCTAGTATTTTATTTCTAAGATAATTTGTGTAGTATTTTTGAACAGGGATATTGATCTCAATTTTTGTCTTGAAACTCTTACGCTTTTCTTTAAAAGATTTCTTGACTGTGCACTTGCACAAAAGACAACGATCGTAGTAGATCCTTCTGTTTTTAAACTTCTGATGGCTGATTTTTTTAAATCTCTCTGGGTTTTGCTATGTTTTTGAAACTGCTTCTGGAGTTTCTCTTGAGTTGGTACATTGTATAGGGCAGCAGTTCTGAAACCTTTTTTTTTTCTTTTTTTTTTTTTTTTCTTTTCAGATGAAGGGCATTAAAGCCTGGGAACATAAGCAGCAGTAGAAGCTGCTGGTTTGTCATGATGTATTTGATGTCAGATATCTAGACCAAAGGCTTCCAGGACTTCATAGCAAATGCCTTCAAATTTTTTTGGATCTGACTAAATAACATAGTCGTCATTTGTTTTATAACTAGCACTGTCACTATCTTTTTTTTTTTTTAATCCTAAAGCTGGTTCACTATTTAAAAATATTTATTAACTTTAAAATTTTGAAATCCTTTGCCTATTGTGATTGATGAATGGGAGCACAAATAGAATTAGCATTCAGGACAAAGTAATGTGTATACCCATTACTTTTCTTACCAGGCCCATTGTGTTGTAACAAGCAGAGACACGCAGCATCTTTTGACTATCAAGACTTAAAGTATGAACGCTTATTTTCAGAGTAGTTTTGAAGGTTGCTTAAAACTTTCCTTTGCCCTTCATTTAAAATTAATATTATATGTTAAAGGGAAACTGTCCTAGTAATGTGGGGGTTTTTGTAATTTTCCTGCTTGATGTTATGCTAGACACTATTCTCTCTTTCTTTGTTTCTTATTTTTTCTTTCATTCCTGTGTACTCAACAGGGATCTTTCCATGCCATTTTATGTTCTTTTAGAGCAAATGCTACAACATCTCTGCTTAGTGACATCTATGAAACTGTTGCAAAAGATTCTGGGAATAAGTTTTATTAATTCATAATCCTGCTGGCTAAGTGGCTGCTTCTACCTAAACTATTTGGCTTTTATATCCCTTAAAAAAAAATAATTAAAAAAAAATCCTTCAGCAATGTTCTACACATCCAGTTGCTGTAATCTACATGAGAAAGGCTCATTCAAGTCCATGGGAGAGACTCATAGACCATTTTTAGCGAACATTGAGAGTTGGCTCCACATAAGTGTTCTGAAATTTTTATAGCATCACTGCATTGATTTTCCATTCACTGTGCAAAGTGAATAACGGCTCTAAAAACACATCTGGTTTTTGAAGGGGGGGAAAAAAAAGGCAACTCAAACTGAATTATAAATGCTGCATGATATTATTGTAAAAAATGTATTTGTCGAGGCTGTTTTTGCTAAAACAGTTTATTGCTCCAGTGTTTTCATTCTGAAACTAGAAATCAAGTGGCTTCTTTCCCATTTTGCCAGCTCCTTCCCCATTGTGATAGCTAGTTCTAATGCTAATATAAGAATTTTCTGTTATTCAACGTATAATTTTTGATGCTGGCAAGCATGACCAACTAGTTGGGCCATGAAAGCCAAGACCTTGAAAGCACAGATACACATGGACAGGGAGAAGTAGATGACTACTACATGAAACTTCCACTTTCATGTGCATTTATGCCTTAATTATCTTCACTGAATTACCACCAGAATCTGCTACTTATTGCCCAGAGTTTGTGTTTCACTGTATAGTGATAAAGGGCTCACCATTTTCCTCAGGAATGAGAAATATGTTTTCTCAGCATGTCCAAATCCTACTAGTTGAAAGGGAGGGGTTTGAATCAGAGTCATCTCTTCGATAGTGAGTAGCACTCACTAAAGCCCCAGTGTTTACCTGGGTAAATCCCTTTATATCTAAGCCATGTAGTTCTAGAAAAGCTTGCTCAGAGCAGTCCGTTGTCCATTTAAAATCTAATTCTTTAAAAAGCAAAGCAAATTCTAATTTGTGATCTGTAAAGGTATTCAGAAATACAAATTGCAGCATTTGTCTTGTAAAACACTTCAAGTAATTTCAGTTTTGGTTAATGATAACATAAGAAGGGGTGTTTTTTATGGAAGTAGCTTGATGAGTATAAGCGCAGGAGTAGGAGCCAGGCTCCTCTAATTTTGTATCAGTTTTTCCACTGGATCCTCTGTGGCCATTGGCAAGTCGCTAGAACTGTGTCATTGTTAAAGTAACGGTAATACCTACCTACCTCACAGGGATGTTGTGAGGATTAGTTTATGCCTATAAAATGCATTGAGGATCTGAGATGCTATGTAAATATTAAATATTTCAATTTTAGTTTTGTGAGGTGTAAGATTTACTGTAATGAAAACAGAAGATTTTCATAATTATAAAGCCCAGTAGAGGCAGCAGTGGTGCAGTATTCCCCAGAACTGGTCTACTGCAGACGGTAATGCTTGCTGTGGATCATCATTATTTCAATTACAGGCGATTGAAATGGTGGCTGCTTCTTAAATGAGATGAGTATTTCCCACCAGCGTGCCTCGGTTCTGGTCTACACAGTGAGAGGACAGTTGTTAGTTATTCAGGCTTTGGTGCCTCTACTTGTGACAAGTGCCACTTGTGGTGGTAGGATTTTTGGTTGCGTTTGGGTTTTTTTACACTTCCCTGCAAGGAGCAAACACCACTCATTTCTCCTGTACCTGTTCCAGTCACTCAGTATAACCAAAGCCTAATGATAACAATTAATTTAAAGAGCCAGCCCCGCCCCCTCTGTAAATTTGCTTTTAATATGAGTAGATAGTGCCCTCTTTGCAGTACATGAGATTAATGCTTTCTAGCACTAATCGTGAAGCAAATCATGAAGTGTGATTCGCTTTAGAACCTTAAGCTCTTGGCTCTCTTACAAAACCCTTTTTTCAAGATGAGGTTTCTTGGGGCCCTAGCAACTGAGAAATAAGATATCCCTGGCTTTCCCTTCTCAGTGAATGAAAGTAGATTCTGCTTTTCCATTTCTTCCCTTTCCCTATCCTACTTTTCCTGTCCTTTTAAGCCATTCTTATAGAAGGTTTGGAAGATGCTTCCAACCTCAAGGGAAAGATACTACCCATGTGATTTTTCCAATCTATTACAGCTTGATACTTGAAATTCATAAAATCCTTTCTAATAGCATTCCCCAGCACACGTCAATCTCTCATTGAACTATTCCAGAGTTTATAATGAGGAAAAAAAAAATATTACCCTCTTCTATTTGTTCCCTTTGTGCAAAATAAGGAACCTCCATACAGTGAACATGCAGTTTTAAGGCAATAAATGCTAGTACTGCTGTTGGTCAAGCGTGTAAATATTTTAAATGCATAATTCAGTACTATGTTGAGTTTATATATTAAAACCGCAGGGATTGAAGTGCTAGTTGATTGCAAGTATTGTTTTACCTGTACAGTTGAAGATACAAAGTTGCAAGAAATATTTCACAATTTGTTGCAATAAGACTTGGGAAATGGCTGTGTTATCAGGCCTTATCACAACTGAACTTTCAATTTTGAAGTGAACTCTTTGTGTATTTTTAAGATCCATAAGCAGGAGGAGGAGGATAAAATCATTTTCCACTAAAGACTTTTATTATTTTGTTTTGGCCACGTGTGATTTGTGTGTATTCTTGTTTAATATCTTTCTAAAAGCTCACCTATGTTGAATCCCTGAAACAGCATTTATTATACCTCCTTACATCAGAAACAGAAATAGGAACATTATGAAACCTCAGGCTACACGTTGTGCTCTTTGGCTACTGTGACTGCACAGTAATTCAGTTAAAAGTCGATGGGGTAGCTGTAATTTACGTTGGTGCTTAAGGCATGAGTTTGTCCATCAGCAGAAAAATTGTGGTTAGGTGTGCAACAGGAGTATCCCACACTGGACTACAATTACAAGAAATGGCTATGAATATATAATCAAATTAATCTTCTCCCCCATCCTCCAAAAGTGTTTATGGTGACTGTTCGGGTCACTATTATCGGTAGTGTTTGTCTACCCAGAAGGAATAGTGATTTCTGGGTCTTGATTTTTTTTTTGTGTGTGTGTGTGTGTGTAGATATAATCTAAACAGTTTCTGATGGTATTCGGCACAGAAACGTTCTCCAAGCTCGTAACCTGGTCGCATGTAGGTGACATCTAACAGTATATTACTTCAGGTATATCAGAAAAGTTCAGTCACAGGCAGCAGTTCTTAATGTGCTATAATATAATTACATTTGGATAAACTACAGCTATTTTCTATTGTTCCCCTCTTACTGTCATGCACTCAAGCTTTTTTTTTTTTTTTAAGAAAAAGGAAAAAACCCAATAACCAACTTCACAAATCCTGAAAGTAAAACTATGCGACAACTATGGTGGCGACAGCTTGCTATACGTCTTGGCTGTATGTATCACTAGAATTTTACTGGTTTCCGAAGTAAAATTAATGCAGTTATACATTTATATTGGCCTGGCTTAGTTCAGTGAATATTTTGGTGAAGGACAGAAATATTTGAGGTAATTTTGAGGAAATCCCTGAAAACAGCTGGTAAGATTAACAGCAGCAGTGTATCTAAGAGCCTTTCATGTCGAAAATGGAACTATTCAGCTTTACCTTAAATACGAGGTCTGGAATAAACTTGAACGGTTTGGGTACAAAGCCTTTATTCACACTTGTTTGTGTAAGTGTACACAAAACCTATCAGTTTTGCCTTCATAAAACTTAAATTTGCTTCAGTCGTGAGTGGTGGAGTTGGTGGTGTTTTTTTCCCTGCACTGATTTGCTGTGTATTACAGGCAGAAAGGTAGGAAAGCTCAACCTTCCCAGTGGAATTTCTCTGGCAGGTCAGCCGAGGAGGAGGTCGTACATGAACTGGAAGAGAGGAGGAGGAAAAGAAAGTAAAAAGTTTCCAACCTTATGTGAAGAAAAAAAATGTCAAGCTAACCTGTAAGAAGAAAAAGAAATCTGTAATACAAGTGTTGTCCTGTGCCCACATAACCCGTGTCATCCTGCCAAGAATTAGTAAAATCTGCCATTTCAACAAATTTTGAGGGGAAAAGAGAAAGTGCTATTTTGGAATTGTATGAAATGCGATACTATCTGTGTGAATTTTGTTAATTAAATAATAAAATAATCTTTATTTTGACAAATCTACATTTCCGAAGAGAACGCTGGAGTTACCCACCGTGACTGGTATATAGCTTATTACTAATTTTTCTCCCATCTATATTTGAATCACACAGAGCAACTGTTTCCACCTTAACATCTGTCAGATGTTACCAGACTTGATTTTTCTGAGCCGCTTTTGCCTTTGCAAGTTAGGGGAAGGCAGAGGTTTGGGCATGATGTACTTCCCTTACTCCTCCCCTCTCTGTCTGGCCTGCTGTTCGTGGTGGCAAAGGCGTGTCTGTCTGATTTGCTTTAACTTACTGTTCTGGGTGACGCAATTTAGGTTTGTGGCATATTCCAACGGCTTCCAGCCTCTGCTTGGTGTGTACTGAATGAATGTCATCGCTAGACTCCAACATTTTTTCAGTGGTTTAATAAGTTGTCAGGACACTTGATTTAATTGTAGAACTGCACAGATACTTCTAATGGTCTTTTGTTCATGCAAAACATAGTTGTTGTAACTTGGGGGGGAAAAAAAAAACAAACAACCCAACAAAAAAACCAAAGCCAAAACCCCACCAGCCACACTGTGGAGTCTTTAGGAAGATCACTGATGTCCTCACATGAGATCAGCACTACTTTGGGGAAGGCTTACATTCTTCTGCCACTTTAAGGAAAGACTGTTCTTCTGAAGTACTTTTTGCCTGCTTTTAGGCTGTTATGCACTTTCATGATTTCTTAACAAACTACTGTTAAAAATGTACTGTAACACGGATTTTGATAAGCGCACATGTATTTAAAACAATTCACTCAGCCTCAGGAAAGCTGGAAAAATCAGATACCTGTTTTGTATCTTGGTTAAAATGTTTGTTACCTACATCCCTTAAGATGGCCAGATAATGTCTAGATCCTGTGAGTGTAACTATTTAAGATACCAGTATAGTCTGTAAGAGGAGGACAGTGTAATTTTGCTCTAGGGACTGAGAAAATGGTGTCCTCTTATTTTTCTTAGAGGTATATATAGTCTGAATTGGAGTTTCAAAAGCAAAAACCAGTAATAAACCCCCATTTACTGTTCAGGAAAAAAAATACGTTTTCTTTCTTAATGCTAGCTTATTTCTGTTTTCTTCCTTCTCCTTGAAAAGCATGTGTGAAATAAGTGCAAAGGTATGTGTAGGAGAAACTGTAAAATCTGCTGCTGTACATAATGTTTGCTACTTGACTGCATTTTCTGTTCCACTTTAATTTTACTGGTTTTGCTAAATATATTTTATATATTTTCCTTCCTGCTTCTTGTGATGGCCGAGTGATTACATCTTGGGGGGCGGGGGGGGGGGGGGGGGGGGAGCGGAGGACGAAGCAAAAAGAACCACAAGAAGTCTCTGGCCACAAAATTCCATCGTTTGTGTGTTAGCATGTGTCTCGGGGCATTTTTTTTTTTTTTTTGAGAGAATGGCATAAATCAGGGTTAATATGGCATAGTAAAATCAATGTACAAAATGTATAAAGGTGTAGATACTGGTAATTCTGCTTCAGGGTGGTGGGTTTTTTTTAATTACTTCTAAAATCCATTTGAAACGTCAATACCGCTAGGTGGTATTAAGTGACTAGTGGTCACTTAAGTAGAGCATTTTTCAATCTGAAGACTGTAGCTGTCTTTGTGGTCTCCAAGTTATTTCCAAGGGATCCACAAAGCCTGGCAAAAGACAAAGAAGTCATTGTGATCAGGTATCACTTGTGTTTCTAAGATTTGCATCTCCAACAGAGAAAGAGTTGGGAGTCCATAAAGTGAGGATGAAAACTTACTACTGTACTTGAATTCGGAGAGTGACTGCAAGCTTTTAAGAGGCAGACTGGTAGTCTGTCCTACCGTGTGACCCAAGTTCTCAGGCAGGTGTGATGCATCTGGCCCACAGAGCTGCCTCCCAGGGCTCTGACACACGTTTTGTCCTGCATCTGTGGGAGAACGGATCAGTATTGAAAGAAGAAATGCAGTAAGCCTCTCTTACAAAGAAGAGATGTTGCAGGTTGTTCTGCAAGCAGAGCATTTCCACTTCTGTTATTTTCCGTCTTTAGAAGCAGGATTATGTTGACCTTAACGAGAAGTAATCATTGTATGGTCGTAAAGCATCACGTGCTTGGCTGCCTTCTGAATGAACGTGCAGTTGTGGTTTGCTAGCCCTAAAAATGTCAGGATTTGGGGGGGGGGGGGGGGGATCTATTAAGTTTTTTTAGACTTAATGGCAACAGCAGAGATTCAACAACTGGAATTTAATAATTATTTTCATGAGTTAAAACTGATTATACTTTTTCATATGGCTATGGCTCGTACATTTCAGCGGAGGACTGAAATGTATAGACTTTCATTAGTAAAGAAAAAATACAATAGACTATAAAATGAAAACTCAAACACCAGAACACAAAGCTTTTTGAGTAACAAGTTGCTATTACTTTCCTAGGTAGAACTGTGTTTTTAAAATACCTGTTTCATGTTCCGTTCCTGATCAAGTCCAACGTAGAGTCCTAGCAATTATATTAGTAAAGTAACAGTGGTCTGTGTCATCAGGTTTGTCTTAGAGACAGCAGTGTCACTGCTGTGTGATGCAGGTCTGTCAGTGAAAGGATAAGGGAGATTGCTTAACTAAAGTACATTTCTGCAAAAAAAATTAGGAAACAATAAACCCTAATTATTAATAAAAGAAATTTATTGCAGGGTGCACTTTAAAAGTGTTCCCGTATTTGTGGTCCATTTGTCCTCACATCCCGGAGAAACTACATTGCAAGATATAACCTATTTTCCTTCCTACAGGGTCACTTGAGCTCCTCCTGAGCCTTCCTTCTAGAACCATCTTGTAACACAGATTCAGGCAAGGTCTTGAGCTGTCTCTTTGCTGCCAAGTGGTATCTGATATCATAATCTAAATAATGTCATCCTGTCCAGCCACCCCCCACCCCTACACAGCCATGTGCCCTTGCATGATCTCTGCAACCCTCACTTGTCACGGGGCAGGGATTGTTGCTCCAGGAAATCTAGACTTGCAGTATGTGTCTGCCCAGTCTCCTTTATCCTCTCATTATCAGCCCTGTGCAGAACATGTTTTTTTAACATAGAAATGCTTCGCAAACATGCATGAAATAGGGAAATTACTGAAGTGTCACTTGTTTGTAGAATCTAAACCAGATTTCTTACTGCACTCAGTAATACTATGCAGGTGTCAGGTAATGGTTGTTTTGCAGCAATACCAGGACAAGGGGGTGGGGGTTTTGTTTTAAATTACAGCGGTGGCTGTAATGCGAACAGTTATGAGTGTGCTCCATATAGAACAGCCTTCTAGGCTGGGATGAAGACCTTTTACGGCAACACCTTTCCAAGACAAAGAGGGTAATGCACTCAACACCAGATCCAGACTACTTGGAAGTCTTTTAAAACCAAGTGGAAATGCCCACAGTTCTCTGTTGTCGTGCAAAGCCTTGCTTCTCAAGGAGAGAGAGGCAAAAAGCACGGGGATCAGACAGAAAAATCAGCCCAACCCCACATCCTGCAGCGGCAAGAAAATTTGATTCTCTGCTGCCTACATACGCTGTGCTGCGGAAACATTTTATCCAAATTTAGTATTTCTGTCTTCCAAGGAAATAGTTCTGCTCTGCTGGTAGGTGCCCAGTGCTCAGCTGAGGATGTTCCATTTGGCCACAACAAAGTGTTGCAGCAGATGAAGATTCAGCAGGTTGTGGGTGGAATAGCAGTTTCTTACGCAACGCATCGCTGATAGGAACATGAGCTCTGAAGGGCGTGAGGAGAGCCTGCTGCTGGGTTAATTGTAAATAATCTGATGGGCAAACCATCTGTGAGTCTGTTTATAGGAGAGCCACGGAACAGTAGAAGGACAATGCTACGAAAATGCTTTTTACAAATTATCAGACTTTATAAAGAGGGATGGAAAGAGCAGTGGTGAGGAAGTTACGTGTTCTGGTGGGACAGTATGAGGGGACAAGAAGTGCCAGACAAGTGCGTTATGCCTGCAGAATGCCAGACACGGAGATGAGAAGTTTCTATGCCCAAAGGGCAAGATGCAGTGAATTAATTGAAACGGGGAAAATACTTTAAAACTTAGGATCTTTCAGAACTACCCTACAAGCAGCCCGACTTCTGCCTGAGTGCGGGGGGCAGCTTGTTCCGACGCGGTACCACTCGGTTCAGGCGGGAAGGCTGAGCGGGAGAGCCAGAGCAAGAAAAACCGGGAGGCTGGGCGCGGCGGGGGTGCCGCTAGACTGGCAATGAAGTGGCTTTTTGACGACTTGGGATGGAACCTGAGACACATCCGTGACTTCGCGGTCCAACCTGACCGGCCGCCTGAGGCGAAGCACGGCCCGCGCGGGAGCGCTGCGCGCCGGGGGCCTGCGGGGGGCGGGCCGGGGGCAGCTCACGGCGGTGGCTCCGCTACGGCTCCTGAGGCTTTAGGAAGCCCCTGTTTCAGTCGGAAACCCCCCTGCGGACGGCTTTAAAGCCACCCGAGCCACCGCGGTCGGAAAGGCACTGCGAAAAGGCGGCTTTCCCGCCGGCTGCCGGCCGAGCAGCGCTCCGGCAGCCCCCTCAGGCGGCGGCGCTCCGGGCCCGCCTCGGACGGCACGTGCCGGCAGGCGGCCACCCGCCGGTGTGTCAGCGCCCGCGGGGCGCGGGGTGAGGGCGGCAGCGGGGGCAGGCGGGGGCGCTCCCCGGGCCGCCGCCGCAGCAGGCGCACGGCAGCGCCCCGGCCCGGGCGCCCTGTCAGAGACGGGGGGAGGGGGGTGCAGGGCCCCGCCCCGCCCCGCCCGCCGCCAGTGCCCAGCAGGGGGCGCGCGGCGCTGGGGCGGGGCGGGAGAGGCCCGCGTGCGCGGAGGGCTCTGGCGGCCGGTGAGTGGAGTGAGGAGGCGGGCGCGGGGCTCGGGGAGTGGCGCGGCCGGGGGGGCCGCGTGTCCGTCCGCCCGCCTTGCCGCCCGCGGCGGGGCCCGGCGCTCCGCTGTCCGTGAGCGCCGCCGCTGGGGCCTGCTCTGTGTGTGTCTCCCCCCGCCCCCCCCCCCCCCCCCCCCCCCAGGTCTTCCGCAGCGGAGGGGCCGCGCGAGTGGCGTTTGCGGCCCGGCGGCCCCTCACAGCGGGGCGGCCTTTAGCGGCCGGGCCCAGGGGAGGCGCAGGGGGGCCGCGGCTCGGCTCCCGCGGCGGGTCCCGGCTCGGAGGGGGCAGCTGGGGCGGGGGGGGGCGCTGCCACGGGGCGGGTGGCGGCCGAGGGGAGGGCAGGCGGGCCCCTGCAGGGTAGCCCCTGGCAGCGGGGTGCGGGGCCTGCAGCGGTGGGGCGGGAGCCGGAGGGAACGGGCTTCCTCCAGAGACCCCCCAGCGTTTCACGGTGTCCCGACTGTGCTTACTGGGAAGGGTGAGGATTGCGCTGGAATGCACCGCGCTCTCCCGCCTCCCGGCAGCCACCTGCCCTCCAGACGTATTGAATCCAGCGCAGTTTCTGTGTATTTAGTCATCCCCCGGGTGTTTCTCTTCTATTAATTTTTCCGTGTCACTTTGAAGCACGATGAAGTTTCATCACTGACAGGGATTCTGTAGCTCGGTGAGGCCCTGTGTCAAGAACCAGCTCCTTTTGGTTATTTGGTTTTTTTTAACAGGGCTCTTGCAGCCCACACGTGTTGCATTCTAGTTCTTGCCTTGGAAAGCAGCAGTGGATCTCAGCCCATGGTGTTTGTGCCGCTCATGGTCACAGGCTCTGTCATACCCCTTCTCAGTTACGTCCTCCTCATAGTCATTCCACAGCAAAAGCTGTTCTGGTCTTTGGATGTCTCACCACCCTTCTTGAAACTTTTCTGGTTTCAGTATTTTATCTGCTTTTTGTTGAGATGAAGGGACCAGAACTGCTGGCTAGTTTTGTTCTGTATGTGCTGCTGTCTTGGAGCTCTTGGCAGATCCTTTTAAATTTCTTGTAAATTCTACTTAATCATGTTCTCATCAGATGCTGTTCCCATTCAGGCAGGAGACTTCAGGATTATGATGTGATTCTCCAAAAATATCATACCAGTGTTTGGTGGCAGCCAGAATCAAATGTTAGAATTTTTTAGGAAAATAAATAGACTGTAACAGAAAACATCATCAAATAACAGCATAAATGTGTGGTCATGTGTATCTTAGATATTGTGTAGAGTTCTGGTCCCCTCATCTCAAAAAAAAACCCAACCAACTATTAAAAGTGTTTAACAAGGATGAGCAAATGTATGGAAAGACTTTTGTCAACCAGTCAATGGAGTGGATTAAACCCTTCAGGCTAGGAAAGAGCCAGCTTGCAGAGTGAGGGAAAGGGGGTGACATACAGGTGTCTGTGAAATGACATGTGGAATGGTGTGGAGAGTGTGTAAGTGCTCAGCCATTTGCTTTCTCTTCCAATGCACAAAGTATTTACATCACGTGAAGCTAGGTAGCCATGGTTCACAGCTAGAAGAGGTACTTATTCATAAAATAAAACTTATTACCAGCTGACATTATAGATTAAAAAACATTATGTCAATTTAAGGGGTACTGGACAAGTGTCTCTAAGAGAACTGCATTCACAGAATAAATCACTTCAGGTGCAGAAACAGCTGCCTTAGGGGACAACGGTTAAAGTCTGGGAGAGTACAGAGCGGGGAGGTATCACATGCACTTGCCTTATCTCGATCCTTCTGAGACAGCTGCGTTTGGCTGCCTTCAGGATAGAAGAATGACCAGTATCAACCCCTGATCTGAACTAGTACCATTTGCCAGGGACATTAACAAGATGTCCTCCAGACTTAATCCTGAAATGGAGCTGTTCTCTGATCTATGGTGGGTGAGCTGCTCCTGGTTTGCAAATCCTGCCTTGACTCTCTTTCCCTACTGCACAAAAGCATTAGTACTTCAGGAAACTGTTCCAGGTTTCTGTGCAAGTTTGTCAGTTCTGCTTTTCTGATGTCCGCTGGCTTGGCCATCCTGTTCAGAGGCTGTTCTGTTTCATGGCACCTAGGCCCCAAAACTGTGAGTCGTGGAGCATTTCTCGGTTGACTGCAGAGGAACAAGCTGGCTGCATGTGTTTGAGGGAGACCTCTCAAACGTTTGACAAGTTTTGATTTGTATTCGAAGTCTCTACAAACCAGATGTAGCTATGGCCTAGCATAGGACACATGACCAGCCTTGTAGTAGTTTTCTGGTCCCTCTGATGGGGACTCGTTTACCTCCAGGCAGGTGGTTGCAGCCCCTTTCAGGTGATTTTTATTATGGTTGCACACCATTGTCCAGCTTTTCTCGGTATGTGTCACAAACACCATAGACGATGAGCTATTTGCTCAAATACTGACTTGGGTGGCTTGGGGAAAATGTAACTATTTAACTCTGTTTTATGCTATCTGTCTTTAGATCCAAGTTACTCTAGAATAAAATCTTTACTGAAGTTGCAGGTGTGCTTTTTATATTCTTCGTAAAAGATCTAAGGGGCTAACTCCATCCTCTTCCTGCCCCCTCCCAGCGATGAACCGGGTGGCTTTCCAGTTGTGTTCCTATTCCTTGGCCCTCTCAGTAGTCTCTCCCCGGACCCCAGCTGACCTGGTGACTGCAGGTTTCCAAACTTCACTGGATAGTGGGACACACTTGGGCATAGAAGCCACCCTCTTATCTCAAAGAGGGGCTTCCAGGTGATCATAATGATGGGTGGACCAAATGTACAGGGGACTAAAGACTGTAGGAATTTTTGAGTGAGTTAATTTTTCCATAGAATTCCTTCTAACTTTTTTATTCTTTTCCCTCTGCTTTAGAATTTGTCTATGTAAAGTTAGAGTTTTCAAACATGACATCTGGAAACTAATGTTAAATAGGTACAGTATTGTGAAGACAGGGCCTTGGAGTCTCCTGTACTACTATTTTCACTTGGTATTACCACTTTTTCTTTTTTTTTCCTTCTTCTTTGAAGAGCTTTCACTCTGTATGGATGACATTTACCTGAACAGCTCATCAACTAATAAGAGAGAGGTAACGCTGTGCAGAGGGGAAGGGACTAAGGAGTCTGCAGGCACCTCCACCCCTTCATGCCACCTGCTGCACCATGGGAGCCATACGCCATGTAGTGTAGTTGTTAGTCACCTCGCTTTTCCCATTTTATGGGCAGATGAGGCTTTCCAGAGGCCAGTAGCATTCAAATTTGCCATTCTGCCCTACGAACACAACTGCGCTTGTCCATGTTCCACTCTGTCTGTGGGAGCTTTTTTCCTGCTTTCCTTTAAATGACCTCTGACTTTACCATGACTCTTTATTTTTCCAAACTGCATGCAGTGTTCTTGAGGTGCTCTTGGAGATGTGCTTTCTTTATCTTTTTGCTTTTTAATTAGGTGCACATGCAACACTTAAGCTAAGAATTAATAGTAAAGAAGATTTACCACCTTGCTGGTTTTAAACCTTGTATTCCTATTAATACAAGGGTTTAATGCAGGTGACATGGCTGTATCAGCACTGTACATGTTACAACCACTCTGAACCCCAGGGAATTCCTAAAATGCAACCCTGTCCCCACATTGTGGCTCTTGTAGAGAGTCCGTGAGGCCAGAGCGCAGGCTGCTCTAGGAGGGACCCAGGGCCTGGGGCAAGCACAGATGGGCCGGCGGGAGCCTCAGGGCTCAGATGGGCCTTGGGCCTTTAAATAGAGTTTAAAGGTTCCCTAAGGGCCAGAGGCACTGTGGGTTTCTCTGCTTCCTCCCATCCTCCCCCAAAACTTTTAGGGTTGTTCCTAGACTTGAGAGCAGTGAACTTTCTGAGAGGGGTATGGAGGGGCTTTCGAACAGTAGAACTTTCTCCCTTGAAGCCAAAGGAATTTACCAATCTCATTCACATAAACTCACTTTAATAGTTTTCTGATGTAGTTCTTGAGTATGGAAATGCCTTCATGCTAATGACCTGTCAGTGTATATAGACAATATATGTATGTTCAGAAAAATATAATTTCTACCATATGTTCTGAGTTACCTTTCCTTGCAACCTCACAGTTAATTACTGCTTGGTTCCTAAGGCTTTAATTTACAAACTGAAAGGAAGACTATCAAAAAAATCAACTAAGAAATATTTATAGAAAAAAGATGTCTATGGCTGTATGCCTTTTTATCTACTGAAACAATGGGTAATGCTTCATCAGCAATTTTATCTGTGAGGGTTTCATTTAATGGGTATGGATTTAGTCCTTGCAGATGCCTATATAGGCTAGCTGAACATAAAATTTAATTTCTGACTTAATAACTGCAAGTTTGCATCTGTTTCAGTTTCTTAGTGTCGAAACATAGATATGTCCTTGCCTAGGGGATAATAGCAAACCGGATTATTATATGTATGATGCACTAAAGAAAAAAGAAAGTCGTGAGATGAGGAGTGGTTTTAAACTTCTAACATCTGTCCTAATGGAAAAAAGTTCTTGTGTAGGGCCTAAATGGATTATAGCGTTGCATAGTTAGAGCATTGTTGCTAGAAACTATATTATCCGTGTGAACTTGCAGTCATATAGGAAGTATTTTAAATAATAATATAAGTAATTTTAAAGCATTTATGTTTTATTCAACAGAAAACTAGGGACAAAATTAGCCATTTTGGCTTTACTAGGTAACTTGACTTCCGAATTCTCCTCTTGCGTAAGGCGCAGGTGGGTCTGCAGGCTCTGAATGATTCCCTGTTTGGCCAGCCTGGCCCGAGAAGCCAGCAAGTCAATAAACAATACTCTAGGAAAGCCAAGTGCTTTATTCTCATCACATGTAGGTGTGTACCGTGTCAGTGGAACGGCAGAGTAATTATTCTAGTCAATACTGACGAGTTATGTCACAGTGGCAGGTTAATGGTACCATTTTTCCGGCAAGCAGGGAGCAGCTTTGTTTTAAGTAATGCCTTGAAAGCTCTTCTAGGGTGAGTAGCATGGAGGGAAGGGTGGAGGAGGAGACTGCGAATTCTGGAGTTGTCATTGTAATGCAGGCAATGGGGAGAAGAAAAACCATGAGCCAGCTATACTAGAAATGATATTTACTGTTGAAGTTGCCCATGGTTCAGACGGCCCACGGTTTTCTCAGTGACTTCTGTGCAAAGGCAGCTGTATGCCCCTTTCCGAGTTCCGTTACAGTAGTTGCTCGTGTGCCAGTTCTTAGATCAGAGGCAGAGAAAATTAGTTTCTTGAAAGAAGAATCTTTCCCAGTTTTCTCCAGTACTTTTCACGTACTGGGTTCCCATTTTCGTCACCTTCATCATACGAGGTGGCACTGTCCCTTCTGGGAAGGACACAACCGGTTCAGGTGCAGCTCAGCTGCCTGGGCTCAGCAGGGTGAAGGGATGCTGTGCGGCGGCACCCGCTTCCAGCTTTCTGAAAATGGCTGCACTTTGCCGTTACTATGTCTTTCTGGTACAAGTTACGTGCGTGCTGCTGTGCACAAAATACACAAGTTTTCGGTTGAGTAGTGTTGTTTTAGAAAAACATCTTCTCAAGCTTCTTGTTGGCTTTTGTTTGTAGGAGGTTTCTGGCATTCAGAGGAGTCTTGTCTTTTTTTTTTTTTTTTTTTTTTATGGCATGGAAGTTAAAGCCAGGTGACGCTGATCCTGGAATGCTAGTTTACTTCATTTTGAGTCAGAAATGTCTGACTTTTGAACATGGGAAGGAATGACCAGCAGCTATCCTTATGTCTAGGAGGGAAAGGAATAATTTCTATAGGATTTGCCAAATCCACTAAAGGGTGGTTTTCTTCTGCAGGCTAATACCTAAAAGGTGTACGGATTCAGGAAATCCAAGAACTGCAATGACAACTTCCCTCTATGAATACAAGCCAAATCTGTGTTGTATAGAAAGGGAGCAGTGTTGCTGCTGTTCCTGAATTCTCTCTGGAGGCATGTTACTCCTGATCAGCCTCTCACTGGTTTAAGAGCTCCTAAGTAGAGGGAATATGTTTTCTCATGTTAGGCAGTTTTCCTAGTTAGCTGTTAGCCTGAGTCTGCATTGTCAGTGGAAGTTGTTTGATTTGGGAGACTATGCCATTATTAAAAGTGTTCACCATTGGAAAGGGTTAATTTGATTAATTTTTTTTCCTCTGGTTGAAGTCTAGAAAAATGGATGATGATGATGATGACATTCCCCAGCTTTCATCCCATACGTTGGCTGCCCTCCAGGAGTTCTGTTTGGAACAGCAGCAGAGAGAGGGCATGAAGACCTCCCAAGGGTTTAATCAATATTCCATTGGCTCGATAGAAGAAGACTGGGTAAGAAACTATAAACTTCAGTGAATGAAGCACAGTTAGAGGAGTAGCCTTTACCAAGTTTCTTTTGTGGATGGATAATGAAATGAAATGAAATGAAAAAGGGGAACGCTCAAGATGTTCTTAGAGTAGCAAAATTAATGGACAGTGTTACGGTGGATATTTGCCTAAATCTGGGCACAGTTGTCTGTTCTGCATATGCGTGGGGGGTACAAACTGAAACTGCATGGAGAGGGAATAAAGCTGCCAACAGAAGCATGCATCCCTTCTGGAAATTTTAACTCCAGCCTGGCATGTGAAGGTAGTAAAGATTCTTCCCCCAGTTTTAGACAAACACAGTGTAACAAGACCAAGTGATCTTTCTTTTCACATCATATTTCTTTCTGTGTTTTATTTCTTTGGTTTTGTGGATGGCTGCTTTGCTGCTTTTTTTTCATTCTGACTGATTTTTTGATTTATCTCTGGACTGATGTGCGGGGGGGGGGGGGTTTACTCTTCCTTTTTCTGATGTCTTCTCATTCAGTATTTTTATCCTTTATATATATCTATATATATCTATATATATCTCTCTCTCTATATATATATAGAAGGATATATATATATCCTTCTATACTGTCACTTTTCAAAGTTCCTTTTTCCTTTTCCACTAAAGTAACTCAGTTTAAGAGCACACAGATATTGAGTATCTGCACACTGGGTTTGAACTAACAAGTGTCTGATTTTGCATTACTTGGTTTTCCTGATACTGCAGTACATGCTTTGGAAACACACAGTGTAAGATCCCTGCTGCATGTCACTGGATTACAGAAGTAAAAAGACTGTCAGGAAAATAGGCACCTTTCCAGCTTCAGTGTGTGAACTGAGAAGTTGCTATAAATTTTGGTTTTCTTCAAATATGACTCACCACACCTAACTGTACATAGCACAGTCAGAAAGGTTGATGTTGTTTGTCATTGCATGTTATCTTTCTCAGCAACTGAGCCAGTTTTGGTACAGCGATGAAACTGCATCTTGCCTGGCTAATGAAGTGGTTGTGGCAGCTGGAAAAGGTGGCAGGTAGGTTTTAATAATTACATTGTAGATTTAACATGTCTTTTCTGTAAATGTTTCATTTCTACTATGTAGACAGAGCATGCAGTTTAATTCATTACTCGTAGTTCATCTTTGTTCAGCTGGGATACTGCAGAAATGCTTTGCTGCTGTGTAGTTAATAGTAGTTCATCAATAGTAGATCTTACCATTTAGCATTTCACTGAATGTTGTAGGCTCTGTCTTGTAAAAGTTTGCTGAGTCTTTTTATTTTTGAGTAATACAAAGAGCTGCAGAGCTTATTAATGACTTGCAATTCTTTCCTCTCCTTTCATACAAAGTTTCTGCAGAACAGATGGAAAAACTTGGGTTTCGTCCTATTTCTGTAAGGAGTCGTTTTTAATTTCAAGTTTTCAAGTACATTTCCTGGCTGTTCTGAAACAAGATTTTTCTCTGTAGTTAAGCTTCAGGTCTTTGTGCAGCATGGAGGTTGAATAGGTTAATGGCTTTAATACTTAAAACTCTGTTATTAAATGATTATTTGTTAGAATGGAGGAATAACAGTTTACATTTTTGGGACTAATGTTTAAAATGTTTTGCCAAAGCAGTCCTGAGGGCTGCTGTAGGGTTTTTATTGTTGTTGTTTGCCTTTTAAATTAATATTCTAAGTTACTGTCTCTTTTTCAGGATAGCATGCATTAGTGCACCAAGTGTGTACCAGAAACTGAAAGAACAGGACGGTAAAGATTTCTCGGTGTGTATACTGGAGTATGACAGAAGGTTTTCTGTATATGGAGAAGAATTTATCTTCTATGATTACAACCACCCCTTGAACTTACCTGAAAATCTCCTGCCACACAGTTTTGACATTGTAATAGCAGATCCACCTTATCTATCTGAGGAATGTCTTCAAAAAACATCAGAGACCATCAAATACTTAACAAAAGGAAAGATTCTGCTTTGTACAGGTATAATTGATAAAAATACTAGGCCACCATTAAGCATCTTTTTCTCTCTCTCAAAAGACAAACTTACTCAAGTGAGAAAAATACAAACTCAATAGTACTACTTTATCATTAATTCAAGGAGGAGTATGTATCCTAAGCTTTTTACTGGAATACTTTAGTTCAACATTTATTTTAAACTGAAGGCATGTGTTTTTTAATAGTTGAGGTCAGTACTTTCTTCATGTGGCATTATGAGTTTTACTAAATTTTTTAAGAATTGTAAGATCCTCCTGCAAAGTTCCAGAAGTGCTTTTTCTTGTAAAAGGGCCACTCTGTAATTGCAATGATTGAATGAAATCTGGGTATGACAAATCTAGGTGCAATTTATTGTTAAAGTCTTATTGAATAACCTTACGAATTTGTGATTTTTTTAAACACGTCAGTAGCTGCAGGACTTCAGCTGCCATATACAACTTAGCATCTAAGGTGCACTAAGTAGAAATAATGACAAATAGGTTGGAATTGCCTCTGCTGAGTAAAGTGGGATTATTTCAGCTAAGTCTTGATGAAAATAAAAAGTCAACCTTTTTTTTCCCCCCACATTACCTGTCCTTACTGGTAAACACAGAAATTGTCATTTGCATGAATATATGAGGGGATTCTGCCACTATGATTCAAGTAAAGAGATCTTAGGCAGTGAAATACAGCTGGAGGAATTAAAAACCAGTGATCAGAGCAGTGAAACTAGATAACTTGCCAACTGTACTTGCAGGTCCTTCTTTATGGAGATACACTTGTTGGTTTAAGAAGTGATGAGTTCTGCCATAGTCAGGGTGTTTCTTGAACTGTGATCTTATTACAAGACATCTGAAGACATCCAGGAAAGTTTTGCAAAAAAAACAAGGACAAAACCCCTCTACACAATTTGAGGGAAGTTAACCAAGCAGGCAAAAAAAAGAAAAAATAACGCGTGGCCATAGAAAGCCTGCTTCTTTGTTTAATTGGACATGGCAGTCATGCATAAGGATGGTTCTAAGATTTTTCTTCCCTAAAATGGATGGGTTGTCCTTCAGTTTAAGAAGTTTGAGAAATACTGCGCAAGGAAGTGATTTCTCAAGTGTCTAGTTGTAAATACCACACTGCAGTTCATCTGAGTGGAAGAGTATATGTAATCTGTTTGCATTTCCCATGGCTCCCTACCATGTAATTTCTTTGGCATGTAGCAAGAAGATTGAGTTCAAGTTTCTGTTTTCTATAAAAGGGGCACTGATCTTACCCTCTGCTGCTTGCTATGAAAGTTCTCAGACACTGATTTCCTTGGGGCATCTTCTGTTCTTTTAGATGTATTTTGAATTTGCCATTAGATTCAGGTGTTAAATGTTTAGCTGATAGTGTAGCTGCTTTAAGCCTTGCTTCCTTAAAAAAAGTAGGCTCTATCTATATGCATTTGGGAGGAGCTATTAAAAAAGCCCAAACATTCTGTTGTTTTTCTCATTGAATACTAATTATTTTTGCTGCAGGTGCAATCATGGAGGAACAGGCAGCCAAATATCTTGGTGTGAAGATATGCAAGTTTATTCCAGAACACTCGCGAAATTTAGCCAATGAATTTCGATGTTACGTGAACTATGCATCTGGATTGGACTGATTCTCCTAAAATCTACAACTTTTTCAGATTAGTGACTCCACATTTCTCAATGCTGAAATATTCAGCTCCAAGTACTGTTTTCTGGGCTAGCTTTAATCAACACAGTGTGATAGCCTCTCTCTTTTAAATGTGTAAGCAAGCATGTGCAGTTACTTTGTTTTGAATCTTACCTGTTAGGTAAATGGGGACCAAACAGTGCAGGTGCTGGATAATGAGAACTTCTCTGTTAAAGAGTTTTATTCTAACTGCCCGTTTTTACTGTCCAAGGACTCTTCAGTGACCTCTGAAGTGATTTTAGCTGGCTGACTTATAACAACACATAGGTGCTTGCCTCACAGACATCAGAATTGTCATTGCATCAGAACTGATGACTAGGTAGCTAGTGGATGGTTGAAAGAGCATGAATAGTGGTCTCCTTTCAATCTTGAGAGATGCCTCTCAGTGAAGGGATTGAGAGATGTTTATTCTGAACGTGTCACATGTTTTCAGATTCATTATCCAGCAGGCTGATGTTTTTATAAAGAATAACTAGAAGAGAAAATAGCTCTCCTTCTAGGGAGGCCTCTCCATTTGTTTTTAATAATAATCAGAAGTACCTACCAGTTGCCAAGTAAGGTAAGACATACTATCCACTGTTGTTGCCAGACTGACTTTTTAAAAACTTGTGGTTATTATTTCACCTTTTCTCTAAAGCCTTGTCACAAACCCAGACTTTCTTTTTGTAAAAGATAAGTTCTATTTTGTCATCACCACCAAGTACACTTGTGCATGTATGTGTGCTGGACTAGAGAAAATGTAAGTCGTTAAATGTCTCTGCAGAAGTACAGTGCATTTATTTTGCGATGTTTATGTGTTAGCACAACAGAGAGTCATGAGCTTTTAAAAGACATGACTAGGCTGTTCTGTTTACTAGTTAAGTGAATCTCCAGGGCTGTTATAAACCTGATGTCTCCTTCAAAAAAAGCACAGTAAGGATTTCCCCATTAGAGAGGGCTTTACTTTCATTAAGAATCCTATACATTAGTCAGGCAAATGCAACACATCAGCTGGGCCTTGCATTAGTGCTTCAGACTGTTCATCGATTCTCACTTTGAGTTACTCTTGCTGTTAGTTATGAGATGCTTCTGTAGAAACGTGACCCACACGTTAGTCACTTAAATCTTGACTCATAATGAATCTGGTTAAATATAGTGCCTGCTTTTTAGCAGATTTCAGTATCAAGCTAAAGGTGATTTACAGGTATGTCAAGTTTGTAGTTACGAGAACAGTCCTTTTTTTTTTTTTCTATTGCCCAGTTTTATCTTTGCCTCCTGTCCCACAGACAGCAGTAGAGCACTAGAACAGAAGTGTCTTAGAAATCCTTGAATTTTACAAGGCCACTGAGGTATAACATAAGGTATTGATCAACTCCCACTGTTTTTAATAGACAAATGTTAAATTTTAGACACCAGGTTTGGGCAGTATTTTAATCAATTTCAATCAAAATAGGTGATAGATTAGAAAAACTTTGATTTGGAGTAGTAGAGATTTTTGGTAACTGATGATAATTTTGAAAGCCAGTTTTGACTAACCTTTTGTCTACTATTACTAATGTATTTTTGGGTAAAAGCTGGTTCATAAATTCCAAGGCGCTCCACAGTTTTGTCAGCTATAAATATACTATACAAAACCTAAGTACTTGTCTTTTGTATGCTGTATTTATATATTGGGATTGTGTAAAAAGCTACCAGAAATGCTGCATCTACAAAACGAAGCACCTAAAATGAAGTATTAAGCAATTTGTTTTGCAATGGGGATAAACCTAATTAAGCTTGTGAGACAAGAGTTTTAATACTTGTGAGAGATAATACTCATGTTTCTATGCATTTTTGCTCTTTGGATGCATATTTTCCCATCTGGTGGAGTGAATAAATGAGCAGGAATAACATAGATGGAATATAATCCTCCTTCAGTGCTCAGAGAATCACGCTTCTTGAGCTGGACACAACAGTGGTTCATAAATATCCACCCAAGCCAGTGTTGCTCTCTTCCCCATTTTTCAAGAAATTAACTTCCTAAGGCTTTTCCCTCCTCACATTTTGTATCTGCTGCTTCCTCCCCTCTCTCCTCCCATATAGTGTTCCTGAGTTCCACGATGCCATTTTTCTTTCTTTCACGCATCTTGGTTTCTGTCAGACTGGTAACAGGTATTGTTAAAATGAGAGAAGTGCAGCAGATGAAGAGCTTGCAGGGACAACAGCGACCAGGCTCTTCTGACAGTCTCTGTGAGCCCATGGCCGATACAGTTTTGCCTTTCAAGCCAGAAGCCATCCTTGCTGCTGAGCCCCATAAAGCCAGAATCTCCCCCCAAAGTGACTGTCCACAGGCGGCATACAGCTGGGTTTAGCTGTTTTCCAGGAGGCTACACCATTACCTTTATGTGGCCAGTTTCAACTTAAAGCAGACCAGAAAGTTAAATGCATAGGTGTTGGCACAAATCTATATGTCACAGTTGTAAACTGGTTTATGTTTACTACCTCAGTGTCTTGCACACCAAGCAGATGGAGACAATGAAGTAACTCCTCAAACTATGCAGAAGCTTCAAGTGGGACAGGTACAAATGCCAGAAGGTATGATACTCTTCCCCTGCCACCCACCTAAATTAGAACATGCTGTTCTAATACAAGCATCACCTATGTTGCTGCTTTGCTATTTCCTTCAGTTTGCTTCATTTTAGTAAACATGTGTTGTTGGGCTCTCTGTATCAGAATTAAAAGACGACTTTGCTAACTTCATCACAGACCTTGCTTAAAAAATGAAAGTACACCGTTCAGTTGTACCAAGAAATTCAGTTCACCAAGAAAATAACTGCTACTTCTCACATGTAGGTCAGATGGCTTTGAAAGGCAGCACTGTGAAGGTCCACAATTATGAAAATGAGGGTACATGTGAATCTGTGCAGATGCAACAGAGCAGCACGTTGTCCACCAGCTTCCCTCTTAAAAGGCTGGTGAGCGCAGGCAGCTGCCCAAGCAGAGCCTCACTAGATGCATTCACAGCCTTCATCAACGGTAGGAGGTAAACTATTTTTGTTGTGCTTGTTTCCAAGGAAGTAGCTGTGTTTCTGAGAAGGCTGCAAATGACAGAAACTGGTAGTGTATTTGTACTTTGTGGCACTGCAGTAACTTCAAGAAATACTAGGTGATAGCAAAGTCTCTTCTGTAATAGGATTATGAAGAAACCTTGTTTCAAGTAGTGATTGGCTTGCTTTACTGTGGATGTCTCATGGATGGACTTTCTATTGGAACAGACTGTAGTGAAGCATTACCACCAGGCTGCTTTTCCAGTGGCATTTACGACTGCAGAGTCATATGTGCTACAGACTCTTGGCTGCTGTATGCAATGCCCTGCTGCTGGTACGAGTGTGACACTTGACAGAAAACCTGGGATCTGTGCACAGGCTGATGGCTGTAGTTGGAAGAGACTATACTGCAGCTGCCTGCACCTTACTCCAGATGACAAATGAAACGTTTCTAGAAATCCTGTTGCATGGCGTCCGAGGTGCTGCTTCCATTAAGATCTAATCTGCACTTCCTGTTAAAAATGGTGTTGCTCTCGCAGAACCACAGAATGGTCGGGGTTGGAAAGGACCTCTGCAGATCACCTTGTCCAAGGTTCTCCTAGAGCTGGTTGCACAGGATCACATCCAGGCAGGTTTTGAATATCTTCAGAGGAGGAGACCCCACAGCCTCTCTGGGCAGCCTGTTCCAGCGCTCTGTCACCCTCAAGGTAAAGCAGCTCTTCCTCATATTCAGGTGGAACTTCCCATGTTGCAGTTTGTGCCCATTGTCCCTTGTCCTGTTGCTGGGCACCACCAAAAAGAGCCTGGCCCTATCCTCTCAAGATATTTGCCTACATAGGTGAGTCCCCTCTCGGTCTTCTCTTTTCTGGGCTAACCAGGACCAGCTCTCTCAGCCTTTCCTCATCAGGGAGATGCTCCAGCTCCCTCACCATCTTCGTAGCCCGCCGCTGGGCCCTCTCCAGTAGTTCCCTGTCTCTCTTGGAACTGGGGAGCCCAGCACTGGGCACAGCACTCCAGATGGGGCCTCACCAGGGCAGAGCAGAGGAGAGGATCACCTCCCTCCACCTGCTGGTCACGCATCTCCTGATGCCGCCCAGGGTCCCATTGGCCTTCTTGGCCGCACACCCTTGGCTGTACAGTTAGCCGGTCTCTGTACCACACAACTGCTTTCACCCCTCCGCCCATGCCCCTCCATACCACAGCAAGCAGAAAGTATCTCTGATAGTTGGTTTTGTCACTCCTTCTCAATTACCTGCACGGTGCAGCCCCAGTGCCATGCAGAGAGGTGGGAAACGGTGCAGTTGGGGTTGGGTTGCAGCAGCTCCTTGTCAGCCCGTGTGAGAGCTTGTGCTGCTGCTCTGGGTCTGCTCATGTTCTGCAGCCTCCTTAGATGGGAATACAGCAAAACCAAGTGGTAGCTTATGCTGCCACTCAGCAAAATATGTAGGACTGACAAGATCTCCCTCGTGCCCTAGTCCAGGTAGTTATGGCTGTTCCCTAATCCCAGCGAGATTAAGGGGTCTTTATACTTAATGAGAACATCATATCCTTTTTCTCTTTTCCCCCTGCTGCTTTCTTGTTTGTGTCCCCCCACGCAATTCCATGTTTACTTGCAGCTGTAGACCTTCACCTATTCAAACACCTTCATGTAATGACTGGCTGATAAACCAAAACTAGCATCTCAGGCTTTTCTCAACCTTTCTAAATGATAGGAGTTTTCCAAACTATCTTAAGTGATATGACAGAGAAGAAAATAATCTCTTTACCAAGGATATTGTTCTGTATTTTGTGGCTCCTAATGTATTCCAGGGACAACCTCATTGAAGGAAAAGATTTTCCTGGCACAACAAAAATTTTCTCAAATCAGCTGCAGCTGCCAGAGAGTTTCAGCTTTGAATTGTTTGCATTTATTGGGCCTGGAGTTGGTTCAATGAGGCATTTCATGTCTGCCTTCTGTCAACAGTTTGTGAAGCCTTGAAGCAACTCCAATGCACCCTCCCTCCCCCCATGCAACTTACAGGCAAGGCTGCAGCAGCTGTAAACAGCGGGCTAGAAGCTGGAAAATGTCACACTGCAGTTGAAGTGAAACTGATATAAATCTATGATATGCTGATATCTTTAAAAAAAAACAATCCCAAACAGGCACAAACTACATTTAATACTCAACCTTCTCCACGTGAGTAACGTGGAGAGAGTTTATATATGGAAGGATATTTTGAAGGTTAACAAACGTTTGTGTAGCTAATACTTCTTGATGTTAAGTATTAACAAACAGTTGTTCACTAACAAATTACTACCAAACAGTTGCTTATGCTAAAACATAAACATAGCTTTTAAGAGACACCTAACTGGAGAGCTGGATCATGAGACAAATCGGCTCAGCTAAAAAGTCTGTCACAAAAGAGGGTGAGGATTACAAAAGGAAAATGGGCTTCTGAGTAAGATAACATGAGGTTGCTTGTAACCATAGGAAACTTTCTGCACTTGTTGCAGTATGATGAGAAAGAGGTTGCCAACGTGCATAATCTATTGATCCACTGAGGTTCTGCAGTTCTCTAGTACTCTCCTTTCAGTCATCTAATTCCTGAAGCTAGATGTAAGCTAAAGCATCTTGTTTTTCTGGATTGGTGAAACTGATTATATTCCATTTACCTGATCTTAGCCTGTGACTCCCAGGAATTCCCAGAACATGCTCTAGTTACTTGAGAACCCAAAATGACTCCGTAATTTATGCCTGCAGGACAAGAGAGTTGCAACAAAAAGTGAGATTTTTTTTTTCTCCACATCATGCCAATAAATCCATGTGCTCTAGTAACTAATGTGTTGCAGACAAATTTGTATAACAAGAAAGTGTGGACAGACAGATGAGTTTTGCTGGAGGGCACCATTTACCAAAGCTTTAGCTGGTAGCCCTTCTGGGTATTTACTAAATGTTAAGGGTTGTGTGGTTTGGCATTTTTTTGTTGCCTGGGTTTTTTTACTGCCTTTTACTGTGAAGACTTTGCTTTCTGTGCTGTGGAGTCTGAAGGTCCAACTTCACCCTGTCTGAAGTGTGCGTGTGGAAAAACCCCCACAATTTAACAGTGAAATCATAAGAGGTTAGACTGCTGAAGCATCATCCAACACAGTGTTTCTCCGGTTTTGTGTGTCTGCTTCTCTTTTGAGCCCCTCTGTCTTTTATTACCATTTCCCTCTCCTCAGAGGGTGAGAAGTTCCTCCACATTAGGAGGAAGGAAAAGTGGATGTAATTGCTGCAAGTATTTACATTCTCTGGGGAACAAGTAACTACCTATAATTGCTGGCAGCAGCTAGGCCATTAGCTGTTCTCCGAGTAGTATAAACACTTTATGACTTTCTTTGAACTCTCCTTTGAGAATCCCCTTAAGATAGAGGCATCACAATTTGAGGAAACACAGATCTAAAGACAAGTAGAATTGTGGAACAGCATCTGCACAAGAAACGCAGTTATCAACTTCAATCTGACATTGTGATGGGAATCTTTTATTGGTTTCTGGAGTTCTTAAAGTTGTTTTAGGCTTTGCAAGAAGCTACACACAGATTGCACTGTAAAAATAGTTATACTAGACTGAGTCAGAAAGAGCACAGCCAATAATTGTGCACCAAGACAAGGAGTTATCATATGATTTTCATTCTCTATTTAACTTGTTAATTCTGGTTAGCTCATAGTCTTTCCATTCTTCATCCAATGACACTCCAAAGGAGCATGTGTTTGTGTAGTGTGGGGACTTTCTCCACTATGAATTAAGCCAAATTTTGAGATTCTTGATGTAGCAAATACATTGCTGCATATGGTGTTAATTCTTTTTTGTAATGATATTGCAGTCACGATCTTTCAACTGTAAAAGATACTCTCTGCCGTGCATTCAGAGTTAATCAACTTTGGTGATGGTGGCTCTCTGAGGAGTTACGTTTGTGCAAGGTATGCCTGGTTATTCCTGATTCTCATCCACTAGACTAAGTCAACCTTCAGTCTCTTGTTCTGGAAATACAAGTTTTTGTGTATCTGGAGTTTCTGGTTAGGGCTTGCCATCAGGTTCCTGTAAGCTGCAAAGATGGAAGACTGCTCTTCCGCAGACCAGCATCTTTTGCAGATGATTATCTGTTATGTGTTGCATAGGGAAAAATGACTCACACCAGTTGTATGAATCAGTTGGACTTAACAAGTTTGCATTGGCCGGGACTCACCTCAATGACTTCTGGAGCACCTAGAAGTTAAGACCTAGCCTGTTACTCATCTGCAGTGTACCTGCAATGAAGCCTGTCCTTTGTACTTTTCTTTTTTGAATGGGGAATCTCTTCTCCTAACATGAAAAAGGGTTTGGCCTTTCAACTGTACAGAATACAGTTTTGTCACAGGAAACAGTTAAGCAGTTAATGATGAATGAAATCTAATACAGATTTCTTGGGACCCAAAGTGTGTTTTTTCTAGTTGATAATCTTCTGTGTAATTAGACTTAGTCCAGATCAGGAAAGTCCACTGCTGTTTTAAAATATTCTAGCATGCTTTTTCTCAGCACTTTTGTACCCTTAGCCATTTGGCAAGGTTAAAAACAACAAACTTGTAGAATATTGTTTCATGAATGACTCAAAGCCAGCAAAGGTTTCCTTGCTGTAGTGTATAAATAGCCAAAGATGTAACAGCCAAGAACACTGTTAGGAGATGAGATATGCAATATAAAGGAAGGCTCTCCCAGCCTGAGAAATTATCCTTTTAACTGCTGGTTTGGGACATGTATGGCAGCTATGTGATTTCTATATAAGAGTATTTAAAAGTAGAGTGTAAGAGGTTCCTTAAAAATGTCTACAACCAGTAGTCTGCTATAGTAATAGCTAGCATGCCTTACAGTTGCATCATCTAAAATTTACTGTGAATAAGCAAGTATAAAATGTTCTGCTCTAAAAAAAAAAAAAAAAGCTACTTTGGAATTTGCAACAAATACTTACATGAGCTAAAGAAGTTCTTAATATGAATTGTCATCTCTTATGATCTGAGTGACTGGACAAAACTTTCCATCTTATAACTGGAATTAAGTAGAAAAAGAGGGTAAGTCCATGTGTTTGCTGCTGCGGTGCAGTTTCTTGAGGTTGTGAAATGATGATGTCAAGCCAGTACTGTAACACGATTATGTATTCTTCATTCTGATGATGGCTTGTTCTGGCTTACCAGCAACTTCATTTCTTGCTTATCTATGCTGGAATTTACACTTTCAGCCTCTTTTTCTTGCTCAGGTACACAAGTGCAGCCCACTGGGATAGTGACGTAATCTTCTGTGTAGACGTAACGGCCCCCGGCACATGACGACGTGCGACGGAGGATGACTGTTGGCATGTACACAGGGGTGCTGCGGAAGTGAAAATTCTCCTCACCAAAGATCCCCATGAGGCAGCCTTTGCACAGACAGTATGCTTCAGGAATGTATTTAGGGTATCTTGTGGGATCATACGAAATTCTATAGGGAAGCAAATAATAAAGATTCATTAGTATATCTAAAAATAGATAAATTTATCTGGAAAACATTATTATAATGTAATTTGACCATAAACATTTATGTAATGTTTTTGTTTTCTTTGCCAGGAAAAATAGCTGTAGCTGTTGCTGTCTGGCTTCTTATTTGTAAAGTGTAAAGAAAAACCATGAACAACTTATAGAACCAATCAGGTCCTACAGTGCACATGCACCTGGGAAGTGACTGGCTTTCTAAAATGTGAGATTTGGGGGTAAGCAGAATAAGTTTTGCATTTTGGGCTGAACGGGTAAATAGAGCATTAAAAAGGACGCTTGGGCATTTTCAAACTTTTGATCTGCCTTGACTTCTTCAAAAATTGGTACAAATCCTTTTTAACATTAATACTGTTAAAGCTATGACATGATGTTTTAAAATTGTATAATTTAAATAGAATTAAATTGTACTGCAATCATTTTTGCTCCCTAGTATACTTGGGGTTATAAAGGTGCCTTTCTCTTGAAAGAAGAACTCTGTTTTTCTTTCTATATTTTTTTCTCTCATTAATCCTCCACTGTCTTTTCCTCTAACCAGAGAATAACATTTGCACAACCACATGGAGATAAACTGCAAAGTTAAATGTTTTTTTCTGCCCTCTCCTGCTACGTTTTGAAGTAAAGCATTGCCCCAAAGCTTCAAGAGTATAGCCTCTATTTTCTATGGTCTTACAGTTTGTTGTTTGACCATTTCTTTTTGCTTATGAATGCCCTGTCTCTGGAAATTCCTGATAAACAGAAGCTGGAAAGCTTGTAACCTAAGTACAGCTCAGACCAATGAAGTCCAAGTTTCACCATTCCTCTCCGCATGTTGTTCGACACATGAACAAAGATGTCATACTACGATAGAGACCATAGCTGGCAGACCTACAGCTGTTGTTTTTAGCAAAGAGTAAAAGCTGATGAAGTCTGCTTGTTTTTCAAAATAGAAGACAAAGTACACAGCAGAGTACACATACTGGAGTGTTTAGCCACGCTGCTTATTGTGGTGGTGATGTATGTGTTGCTTTGCTCTTTACCTGCATTTCTTGCTTGTACTGGAACTAATTGCTAGGCATGGCTGTAAATTGTACGTTATTACAACTGCACGCCATTATTCTAGAAAAGATGTTTGCACCTCCAGAAAGAGGGTATTTTAATATGTTTAGCTCCTATGCCAAGTGTTCTCTATGTCACTCTACGCTTCCCCCAGATCACCTTCTGTTCTCACAGTCAGAAAACGAGCCCTGCTCCAGCACGGGTTGCACTGTCCAGCTGCAGAGGGATGACGGCTCTCTTGGCTGGAGACGCATTCAGCCCAGCAGCACTGCCAACTGCTTCTTGGTGCGTCTCCCCCAGAGCCTGTCACCACTTTGGGAGGTTGCTGACCTCACAGATGTTATCAAAAGCACTTACCTTACCTGTCAGGTAACAGAAAACCCTTTTCTGGCCTTTCCCCCGCTCCTCTTTCACACTAGTAGACAGTTAGACCTACACAGAGTGCACACCAGAAGTGTCCTACAGGCTGTTACTGGCACGCAGAGGACATGAAGACATGTTGGGAGGTCACCTAGTCCAAATGCCTCCATGAGGCAAGCTCAGATGTATTTGCCCATGTTTGTCCAGCCTGTTCTTAAGAACTTCCAGAGGAGACCCCGAGCCCACCCAGAGGCTCTGTTGCAGTATTTCACCAGCTCTTTACTCAGTCAAGTGGATAATTTTTCTTCTTGCAACTAAATCAATCATTTCCCATGTTTGGATGGGAAATTACAGCAGCTGAGGCTAAAAAACTGAGTAACAGTCAAAGATTTGACACCAGAGAGAACGTTCAAGCCTCTAATGTTTACTGTGAACTGCCGCAAAACCAGTAAAAATTCTTGCGCTGGGTTTTAAGTCATCCTCTAATTGGGAACAGGATAGGACCACTATGCAGTAGATGAAGTGAGGCAACTACATAAGAAAAATGAATAAATTAAATACCTGTCATCAATATAATTATTTATGGGATGATACAAACTACTGAGTATACAATATCCCCTTTCCACAGTTTCAAAACAACCTATTTTGAAAACCACAATAGGTCTAAAATGATTCCTAAATTGTGTTTCCCAGGGTTTGTACCACTTCCTTGGGTATCAAAGTGTTAGCCTTTTATCTCTTTAGGTGGCCTCTGAGAGGAGAAGAGGTTTCAGCTGTGGAAGAGGCAGTGTAAGTCTGACCACACAGTCACTTCTAGTCAACAAAATCTGCACTTGCCAAAACAGGCAGCCTGGGTCTCCCTCTCGCCTGTGCCTCTGGGTTGATGCTGATGTCCTTCTGGTCACAGAATTGATCAGGGAATTCAACCAACTGAAGAGAACTTCATCAAAAGCTGGATTTTGGTCCTTCAGCTGTCTTGCCCCACATACACAGCACCCTACACAAACAAGCCAGTGTGAACAAGCAGCTGTAGATGGAGGCAGAAGGGAGCTGCCCTTTTCAGAAGTATCACCAGTTTATCACGTTAAAACCCATTTGGAATCACAGCTTTAGCCAAACACAAGCTTGATTATCCTGTCATCGAAGAAATGAGACTTTTGTTTGTTTGTTTGTTTTGCAATGGCCATATAATCTGGATTCTTTGTCTTTTTACAGAATTTGTTTTCCTCACAGAAAAATCTGACCAGTTCTCTCGCCAGACATCTGTGATGTCACAGGTATTTTTTTGCAAAGCTTCTCTGTCCCGTTTATACCTGCTTACTTTCCCCAGGAAATACCTTCATGTTACAGGATCTCACACCAATGTGAAATAAGATGTCTGGTAGCCAGCAGAAGGGAAGAAAGTGGAATACAGGCTTTTCTACCGTGATACAGTCCCATTTCAAACTCAAGTGTGAATAATTTCAGTGGTGGATTGTTAAACACACCATATGTCAAGTCTTCGGTATTTCCTCTACTGTATTATCTCCAGCACCTGGTTTATGATGTTACTGGAAAGCATGAACATGCTTCTGGACGCAAACATAAGGGTTTTCACTAATAACAGGAGAACACTGTCAGTGGAAATATGGTCTACAACAAACTTCCCATTCCAAATTCCCACGTGGCAAAAGTCAGGTATAAATGAGGGGGTTTTTGGAAGGATGGTGTGGTGTGGTTTTCTGCTTTCCACAGAAAAATCTCATATATTTCTAAATTTGATGCAGATACCTCTACTCCATCGTGTGAGGGCTGGAAGGAATCAGAGGATCCAAACCCAAAGATGGAACTAAAATATAGACATGGTTTTGCATCCAAGGCTGAAGGCTCTAAGTAATGCCTCCTGAAATTAAACACTTACATATCACTAAACTTTGGAGCAATATCCAAGGCTCTGCATCTTCAGCTCAAACCTGTTAAGAAAAGCCATATGACTAAAGCCTCACTGTTACCTTTCTAGGCAACCCAGACTGATTTGGATCAGAACCACTAACAAACACCAGTAAGCCAGCTGTACAAATGCAGTTGTGTGACCTGCTTCCTCTGTTTGCATGTACTGAACATAATCACTCTGTGCATACAATGACCATGCCTCAGCTGCTGGAATTCGATGCATCTCCATTACTCCATGCACTACAAGTCATGTTTTTATGTCTTCTCCTAGAACAGGGCAAACACATTTGAGCAGGTTAACCAGATAAATCGCATGGTCCAAGTTCCCACTGACTCTTTCCTATACTTGATGAAAGAGACACTCGACTGGGGTAGGCACAACAGAAGCAGCTGTGAAGAGGGGTGGAGGAGCAAAGAAGTGCAACTTTCCGCTGGCACCCAAGTGTCCCTTGCATCCTTGTGTCATTTGCTGTGGCCACTGCTGCAAACGAGACAGCCCAGCTAACTTGATGAGGGTTGCCCTTGTCCTGTGAACTCAAGTTACTAGTACGTAAGGCTAACTCTGCTTAGCCAGCACTCCTGATTTACAAATGACAGGAGCAGTGAGCTATGCCAGGCTGCTGTGTTTTGATCTGCTGGAACAAGAAGCAGGTTTGTACTGAACTGGAACTGCTAATGAAGTGTGACTAGTTCTAAGCTACTTTTCCTTATGACCCTATGAGTGCTTTGAGAGCTCCCAGTGAAAAGCAAACTTCCTGCCGTTTACGTACTAAGCCTGGAAAATCAAGAGAAAAGTTTCTGTCAGAAGTAAAACTCTTGCAAAGACTTAATCTGTCTTGTCCTGTACTGTTGCTTTCATATGTAGTATTTTTAATAATATTATAACTTCATAGTTTCCAAGCTGCTAACTCCAGTGGGTCAGGTGCTGCGCTGGGGCAGGCAGACACAGCTGCCTCTTCAGAAAATCACTGTTAGCACTAGGCTCACAGCTGGATGTTATCAGGAGTCTAACGAGCAGATCATCATCCCTTTACTTTGGACTCTGAAATACTTACAGGATTAAAAGCTAACAACTTTTTTTCCCCTCTTGGCAAGACTTTTTTTTTCTATAACGGGTGTTCTTTTATTCACGTTATGCTTAGTTTGTTTTATGTACAGGTAGTAATTACAGTGCCTGCATAAAACAGCCTAGTGCCAACTGTGATTTTCTGAAGAGCTGTATGAACATGTACTCAAACAAAAAGGATGGCAGTTCTGCATCCCTTTGTATTCTTCCCCTCAGCTGCATCTTTGGGATACGCACACTGTGCCACATGATAATGTTAAATCCTGGGAAGTGTCTCGGATAAGGTTCATGAAAGTCACTGGAGTATTATTTAAAGGAAAGCCCTCTTGTATGACTTTTTCCAAAAGCACTGCAGAAAAGCTTTGACTTTTACCAGTAGAACAAGAGACTTGCTTGTATTACCTTTTAAGATTTTATGTAGATGAGCACTAAACCAAGGATGCTTATAAACTGAAACTGTTTTTTTAAAAGCAGAAAAACCAAGGTGGGCTATGATTGAGAGGGGGACTAACTAACATGGGATTTCATTATCAGATCAACACTGACAAAAGTTAAATCTCTGTAAACGAACCCTCAGTAAATGCAGGATTAAGCCCCAGAGACAGACACAGAAGCCATGAGATCTGGAAATTCAGAAACAGGAATGACTTCTTGAATACACATAAAGAATTTTTGCTAAATTCATGCAGAAGTGTGTTGCAAACTTCTGCAAGAAGATTCTGATTGTATTCCTACAAACTAGCTATGAATGTTACTACAAACTTAAGACAACACAGAACAAAAATAGAGCTGATGTATACAGCTGATTAATGAATGGCACCTGTGCTCTGCAGCACCATGAATGGAACTACAAATCAACACTACCTGTAAATGCACTGTTGGCTTCAGTGGGATCAGAATTTTCTGCCATTACTCTAAGCTTTATGATCAGATCCTGCAAACATTTAGGCGTGCATTTAAAATTAATCCTTCTTACAAAAGCACTTGTCCATGAGCAATTGTTGTGTGTGTCTCTAGGGCTGAGTATGCATTCATAAAGATCCACCACAATTATGGTTTCTGTAACTTTTAACAAGAACCCATCCTGTGCTGTTGGCAGGGATCCATAGGTGGTAAGACAACCTGTATCACTTAATTCTTGTGACGCAACTGCGAACCGCAGCAGTAGCCAAGGACCACAGCCCTTGCCAGTACCTCTCTTTACAAGCAGGCTGTCTGGATTTCACTGACTCTCCATGTAATACTGCTAAAAAATACAAGCAACTCCCGGACAGATGTCACAAACTGGCATACAGCTGGCCTGATGATTTCAGGGCATGATGATTTCACGGCAGACCTGCTGCTGCTGGCTTTATTTTTTAGAAGACCTGGGTAATTCTTAGAACAATTTCCTGGAGTGCTGGGCAAATCCAGTACGACCAAGACTTCACTGAACTGACTTCAGGGAACTCTGCTGTCTCTTTATAGCTCTTCAGAGTAAAGAGCGATTCATGTGATTAAACTTTGTGCCCTGAGTTACATACTGATCTCCTGTGGCCATCAGGATGGAATTTCACCATCAGACAGATGAACTAATATTTTTCCCCTAACCCTTGCCTCAAATACCACCTGTTGGTTGCTGCCAGCAGCAGGAGCATGGACCAGATGGATCTATGGTACAATACATGTGCAACTCCTATATCTCGGTTGTAGCAAGCCAAAAACGATCTAAGTCCTGATTTTTGTACAACAAAGTTAAAGACCAAGTAATTGAAAATAAATAGTATGCACAGAACAAAGATAAGGAAAGAAGCCACACAAGGATTTTCTGAACTTTGAGTCAATCAAACCTAATTCTTCCACACTTAAACAGAACGACAAACTTGGATATATGCAATGCAGTAGGGTGAATGTTATATACAGATCTCTAAGTAACATATCTGGTTCTTTCTCACAACTGCTGATACAAAAAAAATATCAGTTTACTTGAACTAAATGGTCATCTGAGCAGAAGAATTACAAGAAGCAGTGTTGAACAGCTGGGAACAGGTGCCTAAGGAGATATGCAGGGGAAGGTAAGCAGAGCCAGACTTAGTATCTTTATTATTAATGACTTGGAATAGGGAGTATAAACAGTATGTTAATGAAATCTGCAGATGGTAACAATGGGGACTGCTGCAACACAATGAAGACAGAGAAAGAGCGTGCGGTATTTCAGACATTAAAATGCAGGTAAAGAAGAAAAAAAAGACCGTTTATGCCCAGAACAGAAATCAACCGCACTGTAACTCTTTAGGGGCAGAAAAGAAGTTTGAGAGCAGGATGTCTGTGAGGCACACTGAAATGGGCCAGGCACTTTGATGCAAGTTTCAAATAGTCAAATTCATGCTCTGAGGGGTGTCCTACCAGAGTGTACAAGAGGGGTCTGCCTGCAGTGAATTAATTTCTGGGCATTCACTACTAGAACAACTCTGGTGATTCAGGAGGCAGTTCAAGAGACAGCCACGAACAGTGAAGGGGAGCAATTTATGAGGAAAGATTAAAAAAATTAAATGTAAGCAGGCCTGCCAAGAAAGTTCTGTATTACAGAAGAGAGCTGTGTGCAGCTTTTCAGAATCACACCCCAGCAATGGAGAATAAATTGTTGGGATCGTGTAAGTGAAATTGCTTAACCGCTGACAAGACGTGATGCGCCATAACTTGCAATCTTTAATGGAGAGTTGCTTGTCCTTTTGAAAGATAGGCAGTAGCTCTAATTGGCAGCTTGCTTCCAGGGTAAGCAGGTGAACACCACAGATCAGACCAGATCTTCCTAATGCTTTTATCTGGCTTCAAAATCTATGAAATAGCAGGTTGTAAGAGCAAATGCACATCACTGTTCATAATGAGCAGGTTTGTATTTTACACTTCCACTTCACATCTTGCAATGTCTGTTGCCGTGTCATTGCACACTAACGATACAGTAAAAATGCAACTGAGAAAAAAAGCTGTAAACAAGACCTCCTAACTGGACAGTGTACTCAGGCCTCTTCCACCCTAGAGAAACAACTTTTCCCCTGAACGTAGTTTTAGATTTTGCCTTTAATGGTGTAATACTTTTTTCCCCCCACTATCTTTCAAAATTGCTAGCTTGGAGATGTCATCAAGGTATTTGTATGTGAATAGTTTGTGGTCTGTTGAAAAGTACAGTGGATTTACAGTTTCTTAACAAACATTTTGTAAGCTAGGCCCCAAACAGCAGCTGGTTCTCTGTTAGGAAGTGAGCCTATGCAGAGCTCCAACTGAAAATAAATACCCGCCTAAGGCGATGTGAGCATGGAAGGCACTGTTTTCAGACCAGGAGGCCAATTTTCTGATAGCACTAGTATTTGGCAAAACCAACATTAAAAAAGACCTTGAGCCTAACGGTAGGTATTTTTTGTCATCATACTTGCTTTTTGCATGCTTAGGTAGCTTTAAAAAATCCTCAGTTTGCTTACAGAAGATGTATTACTAAAAATTCTATTTCTAAAAATACTTTGTTTATGAAAGGCTCATTGAGCAAATAAACTATTTTGCTCTCAGTAGGATTACTTCTTAAACTAAAAGTGGGCAAAACCCACGCCACAAAATAAATGTTTACTGGAGATGGCTAACAAGGAGATATTTAAGTTTGCTGAATACACAGCAACTGCATCAAGGCGTACACAAAGGATAATGCACAGAAAGCAGCAATAAAGTCGGTTCCTTTTAAGTTTGCGGATGTTCTAGCTTCCGGTTGTCTGCAGTGTCTCACGAAGCCGAAAACAGAGAAGCCAATTCAGTCTTGCTCACGGGAGAAACTACCAGAAGGGTGGATGTGGCGAGGCGCGCCAGGTCTCGCGTACTGGACCAGTGCCCACAAGCTTTCCAGAGTTCCCCGCAGAAGCGCGGCCCCTCGTTCCGTGTATTGACCCGCCTAACGCCGGATTTGCTTTACTTATTTTTACGCCCCCCTTAAAAACAGTCTGTCACCCCCCACACCCCCCCGTTCCCCCTCAGGGGTGCGAAGCGCGGGAGGGAAACGCCGACGCAGGCAGGCGCCGCACGCGCTCCCCGCGAGCCCCGGGCCGCGCGCAGCAGCCCTCAGCAGCGCGCGCGGTGCGCGGCCGCGTTTGGGAGAGCCGCGCGGCGCCCGGAGGCACACCTCGGGGACGGCGCGCGGCGCCGCGGGGGGCTGCTGCGGAGCCACGAGGGGCCCTCCCGGTGACGGCCCGTTGGCGGCGGCCCGCCGAGGCAGCGTCACCCGCGGCAGCCCGCCCGAGCAGCTTTCCGCGGGGCGGCCTGTGCTGCCGGGGGTGCGCGCCAGAGCTCAGCCGCGCAGCTCGCCCCGCCTCGTTCGCGTGTCATTTATCTTTCTGCCCATTAGACATGTGCCTCGTTTACACCCGTTTACCTCCCGCCTGCCCATTACAGACGCCTGCTTTAACACCTTGCCCTCCGGCCGCTGCCCGATGCGGCAGCCCCCCTCAGGGCCGGCGCCCCCGGCCCAGCCGCGGGGCACCGCATGGCGCAGGGCGGCGAAGCCCCCGGGCCGGCGCGGCGCTGGGGGTCCCACGCACGGGAACCGGCTCAGCTCCGGCCCGACGGGACCCCGGCGCCGCTTCGCCCCTTGAGGCGGCCGGGCCCCCCCTTCCCCCCGGAATCACCTGTAGGCCCACGGCGAGGCGCTGCGCAGGTTGACGGGGAGCCGGAACCTCTTGTCGCCGGCCGGCCGGCCCCCGGCGGGGCAGCTGGTGTTGTGCTGGCGGCCCGGCGGCTCCGGCTGCAGGGTGTGGTGGAAGGCGCTGAGCATGCCCGCCGCCAGCCGCCCGTACAGCTGCTCCAGCAGCTCCTCGGGCCGCTCGCCGCAGGTCCGGGTCCGCGCCGGCCGCTTGGGCGCCTTGACGGCCTCCGCGCGGAGCGGGAGCAGCGTCGCGCACAGCAGCGCCGCCAGCGCCGCCCGCACCTGCAACGACGCCGCCGTCAGCGGGGTTGGGACCGGGCGCGCCCCCCCACCCGCCGCGCCCCGGAGCCCCCGGCCCGGGGGTCGGGGCGCTCCACCCGCATCGCCCCGCCCGGCCCCCAGCCCGCAGCCCCTTACCCTGCCTCGCTGCATGGCGGTCGGACTGCTGGAGCAAGCCGAGGAGAGCGGCGGGCTGCGGAGCCGCGCCGTGCCACTGGCTCTGTCGGCGGAGGAGCTGTTGGAAAAGTGCCCCGCTCCTCACTGCTTCTCCCTTGGCCTCGCATGCCAGGAACATTTTAGGCGCTCACGGAGGAGGCGAGCGCTCAGCGCCGGGAGCGGGCCGGTCCCGCGCTCGGCACGGCCCCGCCGCCCGGGACGGCCCCACGGGCGGGGACGTGCTCGGTCCGGCGTCCGGCCGCAGCCACCCCGCAGCGGGCCGCCCGGGTGTCGGGGTCCCCTGCGGGCGCGCCCCGTGTCCCCCTCGGCTCCGTCGGCAGCCCAGCGCTCCTTCCCGCGGCCTCCGTGGCCGGGCTCCCCGCAGCCCTGCCGGGGCCACCGAGCCCCGAGCGGGACCCGCCGGGCCTGGGCACGAGGCTGAGGCAGGGTCGGGGCGGGTGTGGCCCCGTCCGAGCCCAGGTGTCAAGGCCGATGAGAAGTGTGGGGATTTACAGCCGAAAATAGCGCAACTCCGGCTGCGTGGCTGCCGCGGGGGAGGGGGTCGCCGCAGCCCGGACTCCCGGTCACGCCGGGGCAAGCAGCGCTGCCCCTCGCAGGGTTTGGGGGCTCCAGGCAGCACCTCTGGTTTCTCCCCACAAACAGCCCTGCCGTGCTGCCTCTCCAGCAGACGCCGAGGCGGCTGAAGTCCCGCGCAGAGACCGGGGCTGGGCGACACGGCGCCGCCCGAGCCGGCAGCGGAAGGGCTCACCTGCCCATGGCTCCTGCGAGGCGGCCTGCAGCACACACCGGCTGCGGGGTCCCTGCTTCGGGAGGCGAGAAGCTTGCATCATACATATCTACACGAGATCGAGCTCTCACCTCTAATGACTTCTCTGTCCATTCTGTGCCGGTTTATCTGTATGTTTAGCAGGTATGTAACGCAATACATTCAGGGTCTCCGGCGCAAGCCACAAAAATAGGCATCCGCAGTACTCTGGGTCATAAAAGATACAGTCCACTGAAATGGTTTGCACTAAGAGAAGCCTCTAGAATTTATCACTTGAATCAAGTATTTGGTGCACTATGATTAAGCCCTGCACATCTGTTGAGGCATTTAGTAGAAGGATAATTAAGTGAGAAAGTACTAATCAGGAGCAAGGGAAAACAGGTCCGTAAGTCACACAAGGCCTGTGGAGCCCCAGCTTGGTACCACAGAAATGCAAGAGGTTAGCGTCACCGACCAGGCTGGAATTGAAACTGACCCGGCATTCGTAATGTGATGCAGTGACTTGATTTCATGGCTTATGAAAAGTCGTTGGGTTGAGTCTAACTGTCATTTTTAATGGGTCTGGGACTTTATGCATCACAGGTCAGTATCAGTCATGAGCAGTATCTTAACTTTGAACTGTATGGGATTTGCATCAGGTTTTGACTCCGAGGAAGGACTTCGTCTCAAATTGAATTCAGAACTCTCCTTTGCAGTCGTATCCTCAGGTGACAGACTGGGGCAAGGCAGCTGCCCGTTTAGCCCAGTCCAGTCTAACCCCTGAGCTCTACACTGCACCTGGCCTTGTGTTACTTCAACACCTTTGAGTGGTATGTGTGGCAACATGACCAATATTTATCATGACACATCCGTCTGTATTACACTTCCTATAACAAATGAGTATCTTTTCTCAAGGCTTTCTGAGCAGTGTGAGGATGTCACACTTGGCTTTGCAAAACATGACTCTTATGCACTTCCTTTGTATGTATTGACATTTCTGGGAGAGGTTTGCCTCAAAAAATCAGAGCAGAAGGAGAAGAAACAACATCACAGGCATTAAATTGCCAGTGAGTTTAAGGCCTTGAGGCTTATCTAGACAATATTCTAATTCTGCACCTAAGTTGCAGTGTATTGTCTGATACAGCATTTCATCTCACAGGTTATAATAATTATATGAATGGACGTTGAATTGCTTATTGTAGAATTCCTGTCTTTTAGTAAATACTTAATGACAGCAGAAATACATGTCACAGCACTATAGCAACAACATAGCTTGACATGGTATCTCATAGAAAGGAAGTAACTAATTTATGTTAAAACACAACTGATTTCCGCCCCTAACACACTCTCATACACACAAACACCAAGATGCACGTAGGTAGTCCACCGAGCAGTCAGACACTGACACCTGTTATCCAGGGAGCCTGCCCAGGACAGCTTGCAGTGACACGGAGCACAAGGGGCACCAGTTTTCAAGCCTATTCCCTGCACCAACTGGGTTATTCTTAGGAGGGTGCTGCTTTTGGATGCATCTCACTGTACCCATCAGGAGCTGACAGTGATGAATGTCTTGATCCTGTCCCACCTCTGGTGAGCGTTTAGGAGTTAGTCAGTGTGTGCTTCAGATCTGGTTTTCCTGAGAAATTGAAGGGACATGTATGCTAGAAACTCGATGACCTGCTACTGTAGATGTCAGCAACATATGCTGTTTTTATAGTGCTCCTCCTGCTAGTATTTTGTACCTGTGTGTTCCACATTTCCTTACCATTTATATCAATATAAATTTTTTTATTACAACACTCTACATCCTTAGAAAATTCCTGGACTTCTGTTTTCTAATACATTGTAGGATCTTTTGGACTTGCTGCCAAAAAAATGACAGCTACTTTTTCTGCTTCATTAAGTGTTCCTCTCAATAGTCTCCCAAGCTTCTGGTGTTGCCCTTCAGTGTTTCAACAATATATTATTGAAAACTTTCCACTTTCCTGGCCCAGAATGTATTACAAATGAAGATAACGGTTCACCTCCTTCTATGCAATCATTTACTCTATGAATTCTACTATAATCCAATCTTCATTTTCTATTTTATTGGACTCTGGTGAGCTTTATGGTGTGCCTTACCATTTCTTATCCTCCTTTATTCACCTTACATTATCCCTTTTTAACCAAAACAAAAAGAAAAACTTTAGAGAGGAAGGGGAAGAGAAACTTGCCACTGATAGAAGAGACAGAGGAAATCTACTGAGTAGTAGCAAAAGTATTTCTTTCACTTTGACCTAATATTCTAAAGGCTTTTTCTGGGGTTTGCCATGCAACATTTATACTCAGCTGCCTTTCTCCTGAGATTATCACCATAGTGATCAATGCCAGATAGTTACTATGAAGTTCAGTTCCACAAATCCCTGCTATGAGAAAGTCAGGATGTTCAACAGAAAACTGAGCTGTGCAGTTCGTATTAGTAAGAAGAAACATTCCATCAGAGAGTGTTTCATGCAATATTAAACACTGAAATGCACAAAACCCACATGAGGTTTGTATCTTTAGTCTTACATTGTTACTAGTAGCTAGAGAAAACAGGAGAAAAAATCCTATTCAAATACATTGTCATCAGACCATTAAGATAATTTGGAAAGTTGTTTCAGAACCATCAGAATGATCATGAAAACCAGCCAGCAGGCGTAAGAATGTAGACCTTCCCAGAAACATTAATCACCAACGAGCATCCTTGTCAGAACTTTCTCTTGGTTGGGATTGCTTTCTTCCATGGCTGCCCTGACATGACAGCTGGTTCCAGATACTGTGGTTCACACATACATAAAACACATTATTGTGACAAGCATTATCAACGACACCACAGTAATGTGCTTGTCATCCTGCTACAGCAGGGTGTGCATTAACGGATTCCCATCTTTATCTGAAATAATGATGTGAAAAACATTTAAAAATCTTTATATAGATCTTCAAGTTCAACAACTCATCATGTTGTATGGAACAAACATTCAGCTGGCATCACCAGCAAGTATAAATCTTCAGAGAGAGAATTAAATTACTCCCCAAAGATGTCCTTCTCCCACACATTCTGTTTGCTGATAACCTGTCACCCAAACTGCTGATTCTGTTCCCATTCCCTGTTCCCTGGATTTGTAAGCACTGGAACACCACTTTGAAGCTTCCATGTCATAGCACCTTCTACAGCAGGATCTTAGCATATTTTACAGTTGTTAGGCAATTTAGCCTTGCAAAATTGAATTCTTGCAAACTGGAGAATCATTAATAGCCTTCATTTTGAAGAGGTGGAAACTGAGCAGCAAGAGGCTGAAAATAGCCTTTCTATTGAAAAGTTGAGCATCCGCGCCTTCGAAATCAAGATCAATCAAAGCAAAGCAGATGAGATTAATTTCTTATGGTCTTATACTACACTTGCAAAGGAACCAGGAAGAGAAACGGCCCTTCATCATAAGACTTGCAGAACTATTTATCCTTTCTTTGTACAGCTTTCAATTCCCATGAATTGAATTCTAAAGAATACTCTAGAATAGCTTTGTTTTAAATAATGAGTTACACAATCTGTAGCGAAGAAGGTTCAAGATGAAACATGAAATATGTGAATAAGGATGCTTTGGTATTGTGGATTTATGCTTGTTTAGCAATAAACAAACTACTACCTAGGTAATCGTTTATATTTGGCTATGCTGCCAAGATGCTCATCACCACAGTAACCAACTGGTGTATCCACAACCTCTGCTCTAAGAGGCTAATCTCAAAGGATTTTTTTTTCCCCATCCACTTTTGAAGCAGTAGTAGACATAGAAGACTAGAGAGAATCAAGAAGACAAGTGTCTCTCTTAAGGGACAGAATTGCTGTGATTACTTTCCACTTTTATCCAGGGAAACTGAATTTCTGTATGTTTTGTAAAATGACAGTGATTTATAGGGTTATCACCAGAGAGCCTAATGTACAGAGACATTTTTCATATATGTAAAGTACGTAACTTGGTATCTAACTGAATCTAGCACATCCTGAAGAAGACTTACAGACTATCACAGGTCTGAGAGGTCAACTGAGGATTGATTAATACTGTAACCAATATATTTTCCATGATACAAGCCAATATAGCTCAGGAGTTAGTTCCTCAAGAGGATTAGCATTTTCCTAGGTTTAATACTGCTGCTCTCCTAAAATAATAATAAAAAAATAATAGCAGTTTTATTGCATTTGCCAAAACTTTATTTGGGAATTTTAAATGATCTACTAATTCCAGAGTGAAAGACAAAATCAGGGCTTAAATTGTGCTTGGAAGCACATACCTGCAGTGTAGCTTCTGGAGATAGAGTCTGTTTTGCGCAACCAAACTTGACTAAATGTTTCTGCTTCAATTTCTGGGGTGAAGGTAGAATTATTTAGCCCATGCAGTGTTTCTACCCCTGTGGTTTCTGAGGTATATCACAGGACTGAGGGCATCTTACATGACCGCAGGGAACACAACTCACGTCACACCTGAGCTAAACGCCAACCAAGCCACCTTCAGGACATGGGCAGGGTCATCACACCAACATAACACAACAGTCACGTGTAATCCAAATAATTACTTTAGACACAGAACCCCACTGGCATGGCCACGCTTCCTTTGAGACCTGAGCTGCCTGAACCATGAAGGTATGTTCACCTACCGATAGCCTGAGGCCTTCCAACTAAGCGCTGACATAGCACTTTGGACATGGAACACAGTTTCTTTCTCTTGAACAGATTCCAGTTATATTAGTCCCCATCAGGGATCACTCTCCAGCCTTGAGGCCAGGTCCGATGTCACATCTTGTGTTCCCTCACACAGAATGTCTCACATAGCAGAAGGCGGCTGCACCAAAATTGCTTACGAAGAACGGTTCCTGGCCCAGGATAACCTTTGGGTCATGCATGGGAATTGGCTGGGAGACTGCTAGTAGTTATGGGCCAAAACTGTACTGGGGAGCATGCTACTGGTCTTACGGTACAGATGGTTACACATCAGCTCTTCTAGTCTGGGCCTGCCCTGGCTATGTTGCAATTCTAGTGGAGATGTAGCCATAGTTAATGTGGTTTTGAAGGAGATGAACCTGAGCTAAATTGATTTGACTGTCAGCAGGACTTACTATTCCACTGTTGGAGCTGGATTGCATGGCTGTCAGTTCAGAACAATTCAACTGTGCTTGCAAAATAACGTGCAAATACATCATAACCCATAATCATACATCAAATCATAACCATAATCAGATCCTCATGCTATAGGAAACAAAATGTTCCATTAGTTCCTGGTAGTTTGTGCAGAAGTAGAACATAAGCGCAATTCTGTTTGTAAAACACAGAATTTAGCAAAACATACATCTGGGCTAACCAAACCAAAAAACTGCTGCAGATTAAAACCTCTCTGATGTCCATAGGAGTGTTTCTATGGGCTAAGTTGTGAATCATATCCCAAATTAATACCAGTAATTCATACCACTTCATCATCGACACGTCTGTGCAATTGCAATGTTTGATCAGATGCTCTACTGAAATGGTTTTGTGTTAGGAGATCGTAACATTGTCTTACCTGTCTTCTTTGCACAGTTTCACAGGTTTATCCATGCTCCCTTCTTCCACCGTGACTGCTCAGACACCTCATTCCCCTGCAGTCTGTAGCTGAAAATGCTCTTTCCTGCCTGGCACGTTGCATCCTCGAGGTTTGGCTCTTCCAGGACTGTAAGCCTGACAGAAAAGAACTACCATAATATTCAGGAATGTGTCATCCCATGACCAGAGCAGTAGATACGGCAGCACTGAAGAACAGGCAGGAGAAAACTGTGTCTCAGTTGTGACCGTAAGGTTCAGTCATCTGCCCGAGTCCTCCTCTGAGAATTGGTCAGCTCGATTGCCTTTCCATCTCCTCTCCTTTGTCTTTCTGATTGACATTTCATTGAAAATATTACAATATACACTGCTGTACTAGGTGTCAGTGCCAAGGTTTTGGCAGGGGTGGCGTGGCAGGGGTAGCCTTGGTGAAGAGCGGTCACGGCTGCCCAGTGCCAGAGACAGCAAGTTCCTGCTGGCTCTACAACAGACCCAGAATAAACTCATCTGACAACAATACGTGACTCTGTGTGGACAGGTGTGCACCATCTGGGCTACTGTCAAGGGGTGGAAAAAAGTGAAATGGTGAAGCCTGCAGTGAAACTGGGGATTCACCAGACAAAAGAAGCAACATAATTTTGTATTTCTCACTCTAAAAGACACAGAAGGCATCCTCAGCTGAGTTGAACGGAGTCAAAAAGCCAAAGACTGCTCTGGCTTGGCATGTTAGCATCACGGTGTGGTATCCAAGTTCTCCAGCTACATAAGCCATCCATTCTTTCCCTTTCTGCCCCGACCTGCAGCAGACGGGGTCATCTTTTTTTCCTTTGTGTCCTGCGGTTAAGAAAGAACTGCAGCACAGGGAAGATTTGCAGAAACAGGACAGGAGGCATCCACTTCCTTCTCACGCTGTTTTATGTCCTCTAGGAGGATCAGGCCCCAGAGCTCACCGTGTCTTTCTTCTTCGGTGAGCTCCTCAGGGGGGTCCATAAACTGCACTGAATGTGCTCTGCTTATACCACCAAGCAGAAGCCACCCCTAGACTGAGTGCTGCACCAGTATCATGGGAAACCCATTACGTATAAAGCAGTTCGTTAACTGTACCGTGAACCCCACAGGGCTACATTCATTCCTACAACTGTGACATTACAGAAGAACTATTTCTGACCACTTACGTGCAGAGACATCTTAAAGAGACCGGGCAGATGTTTTTAAAACCTGAAAAAAACATTCCCTGAAGATATGAAGAGAACTTTCCAGGGTCACTATTTGGGAAACAGTCTAAGCACCAACACTGAGAATGGGCATTGGAAATTTTTGAAATGCAAGGATTCAGTCTTCTAAGTGTAATAACCAAAGTCTAACCATTAAACCAAACTCACACCAATGTTTTACAAACAAGTCCCTGCCACCCCAGTATACTAGTTTTGCAAATATCTGTCAGGAAATTCTGAGCACCTGAATGTATTTTTACCTCCCAAAAGTGATATAAATCAGGAACCCCATGTTCCTTCCTATTTAACATGTCTCAATGACTTCAGATCAGACTTGTTCAGTTCATAAGCAAAATGATGGTTTCTGTAACTAACACCTTTGCGTATACTCCACCTAGGCTGCAGAAAGCTGCCTCTGCATAGTCAGTGCCACAATCCCCAATGCAAGATTCAAAAGCTGAAATCTAATTAGCAATTCTGAATAAACTGGATTGAAATCCTGCCCACTCTGACCATTCAAAATAATAAAAAAAATAATTGTAAATAACCCCCTCATCTTTGTAATTGCAAAAATACCTAGGAGGTTGTCAAGAGACTGCAAAACGGTCCTAGTTCTGCTAAGCACAGACTAAAATTAAGATGCTTTCTTCAGTATCAGCACTAAGTGCCTTGCCGAATTAGGGCCCTAAAGATGACCAAGGTCATACCCAGCATTTTCAGAAAAGCAGTTAACAGGCCTTAAATACATTCTGGCTTTGGATGAAGGACATGGGACTTTCAATTTTACAACACTGCTTTGAGGTATTTCACATTCAAAGGTGAAGTTGTGGGGGATGCTGTTTCATATTATCATTGGACATATCTCTGAAAGCAAAAGCTTTACATCTTTGATATAGTTTGCAATGAGTTTGAATACTTGTGTAGTTTTGATGCATGAGTAAAATAACCTCAGGGTTTTTTAAAATTAATTCTAAAAGACACTGCAACTTTATATCCGTGTTTTTAATGTAAGATACCATATATCCAAAGCATTTCACAAGTATTTTATCAAAATCCACTATAAAATCATCATGGGTCAAAGTTTTTCTGCTAGAACTTGTAGAAGGATAAAATATTATGTGTGGACCATATGCTATTCTGGAAGCAAATCCTCTCCTAGTTCTTCATCAGCAAAGTCATCTTCCTCCGTTCTTTTTCTTGCTGCAGTTTTTGGTCTTTCTGCTTGTGGTCCAAGTGGATCTACGTAGGATGCATCTAGGGTTTAAATAAATACATTTGAAACAGTCACCTGCAAGTAATTTTAGCTTTGTTTCAAACGTATACAATCAAACACAAGAGTTTATTTTATTACTATCATTAAGTGAGAAAAAGACTTCAGAAAAGTGCATGGAACAGCGAGACTGATGAGTTGGTTAAGGAAAGGCATTTTAGGAAGTACCACATTCCACATGGATTAGGTTTTTAAACTCCTTTGAAAATTCAGTCTTAGTGAAGAACTTATGACTGCACAACCACAAGAACTGACTAAAGGATGCAGCAGACAAATATTAAAAGTAATAAGTATTTACATGGGCCACATTTCTTAATATTCACAATTACTTTATAGTGAGATTTGAACAACAAAGCTAAAGCCGTTCTTCACATTTATTTCATGAGGAAAATATTCTCTTAATTGTCTAATTTTACATGCTCTTCCAATAACTTATTTTTTCCATCTCCCTTCTCTTTGAGGGCCAGGAAAGTAAGAGGGTATAAGATGCCCACTTGCCTATTTCTTTACTGGTGCTGCTTTCATAGGGTTCACTTGTTCCAGGAAAAGCTTTTAGTTTGACACTCAGTCTTTCCCCTTTGGTACCACCACTATCTGGGGAGGAGAAAAAACCAACAACAGTTGAAGACATATAACATGCTGTTATGTTCTGTGAAATCATGATATAAGAACAACATAAATTCAGCTACTATCTGTCAAACAAGATTTGGATGAAACCATCTTTTCATGATGGATACAGTACTCATTTGTAATAGTGGTCATTAAAACACAATGGACACTGTGTCCACACGTGTTTTAATTTAAAAAGAATATATACAGTCTTATTTACTTTGGAGTAAATGCATTAAAATATTTCTCCTTCAACTTTTCAGTTGCTTATAAATTACAGTCACATTTTGGAGTTAAAATAAGCATGACAAGTATAAACAGAGTCACAATGTATATGGATATTTCATATGTCTGTGTGCACTAATATATTAGTGTGATCACCTGTTCAAAAGTGTCAATGTTAAATACAACACTAATTTTGCTTTTAATTAGAAGAGTATATTTGGCATATGCTGTCTGCACGGCAGGCAGACAGTGTTCATGTATACAGAGCATCCTGGCCCTGCATCTTGCTGTAAACACTGTGCTGGCAGCTCAGTTTGCAGCAGGGCCCCACGGAATGTGTTGGCTCCAAGGGCTGCCTCCTGCCCAGACAACATCAGATTAACATTCTCTTGCCACAGCAGTATTCCAGACACTTTAAATATTCTGTTCACCTCTGAATCTCTTTTTCAGATTCATGGCAAACTTTCAATTTCGGCTGCTACAACAAATTTTTATGCAATTTTTCTCTCCTAGGAGAAAATGTTTCATGTTTGGCTTGGTATATTTACAAGGCAGGACATGCCATGCAGCCAAAAACAAACATGCTCATTTACAACATGAAACAATGCTGTTATTAGAAGTCCTCCATCTGTAAGGAGGAGAAATGGGTTTCATTCAGCAAACGTTAATTACAAAGTCTGGACTTGGCAACACTTTTCCATTGTCTTATTTACTATAAATGTTCTTTTTATAAATATTGTTAGTATTCAAAACCAAACAAACAACTTCCACAAAGATGACAAACCGTTATTTCTCTATAAATACTACTGCAGACTTCAGTTTACTCAGCTCTGAAATGAAAGACAATGTCTCTGCTCCAAGAAAGATCTAATACATGCAGTCACATGTCAACAGTTAATGTGTTTACAAGAGACAAATTACAGTTGAAATTTCAAAGCCAGGAAAATCTATTTTAATGTACTTCGATCTCCCTTGGATCAATTCATACCAACAGGTTTCATGAAAGAAATGGGTGCTTAACAAGGGATTTGAAGAAATGGAAAGCAATCACTGGGTTTGACTGTGGGGGCTCAACCAAAGTGCTGTGAGATTAGAAAAGGGCTGCCTCTTGATTTCAGCGGGCTTTGGACAGGCCTGCACATCAACAAGGTGAATGCTGAGAGCTTCAAAGATGGTGGGGTGAAAACATTTTGAGGACAGTTTAGAGGAGGATACAAAATGTTTAACAGGGAGAGAATGAGTAGGATAGAAGGCGGCAGTCTTGTGCAATGGAAAACAAGGAATTTACAAAACAAGGATAAAGTTGGAAGAAGCAGGAAGGAGATATAAAGACAGGAACAATACAGCAGGAGCTGTACTAGGGAAAAACTGATCAAAGAAACTCCATAGGTTTAATTGGTTGGTTCCAGAAAGGAAGAACTGGGTGTAACGAAAAGAGGAAGAAGATGGCATATCAAAGGATTTCAACTGTGAAGGAGAAGACCACCACTAGAGGAAGGTGAAAGATTTTATATTACCTGCAAGAGGAAGAAAAAAGGATGGTAGACAAACATAATACCCAGAAATTACCTGTACATCTTACTGCCCTAAAACAAACAATTGAAAACAGAAGTTTTCTTGGGACATTCTGGGACCTTTAAGTTATATTAGGGCTACATCCATGAAGGCAGTAAAGCCAAATTTCCCTCCCTCTTCTTTCCCCATCTAGCAGCTGTACAACCCTTGAAGCATCTAAACCTCACCAGCTGCCCCCATCCCCACCCCCCCAACACCTGCATAGCTCTGAAGTTCCTTAAGCACTTACCGCTATGACTGAGTTGCCCAAAATGGCCATCCTGAGCAGCAAGACACCTGCAGCAAGTTCCCATTTCCGACTGTCAGCCATTCAATAAATGGGATTGTGAATGCTGTGACAGTGAGCAAATGTTGCTGTTCACGCAAATGCAGCTTTTTAGGCTTGATTCAGTTGCCCAAACACATTATTTACTGCACTTCATGAACTGAACCAAGTCATCAAAGGGTTAGATTAATGCTAGAATAGTGCAAGGGAAGCAGCAAGAACATATGACCAGGAATGTGAAAGGAAAGAAGCGCTGAGAGGGTCTGAACTGTTCTTTCCAGAAGCAGCAAGTTATTCGAACAGTACATCCCACCTTGACTGAATACACCCTGGGAAAAACTATGAAGAGTAAGTGTCTATGGGCACAGCGTTGTCTTGACACTCAAGCAGCAAGAACATAGATGCCTTACTAGATTAAAGACCTATCTAAACTGGCTTATTGTCCATCCAAAAGAAAAAGATGATTAGAGAAGAGCATCGTAAGTAGAGCAAGCATATACAGTACCTCTCCAAGAATAATTTCCTAGCTTCCAACAATTTGTAAATCAAGGATGTGTTTGGGAAAGGGGGCAGCTCTTCATATTTAATAGTGGATTGATTGATTTATTCTCTAAGGACTTGTTCAGTCTTCCCTTGAGCCCCTGCAAAATCCAGAACAACCTGAGAGAAGGAGTTCCACCTCTTTCACTTTGAACCTACCAATCTAGCCCCGCCTCACCACAGAGAGGAGCACCCTGCCCTTTCTGCCCTCCATCACATCCCCCTCCACATGCTGTCAAGTGGTAGCAGGCTGTGCTGGAGTAGGTTACGATACATTTAAAATAACTCAATAAAAACTTTTTCTGAAGGGGATCAGCAAAGTAATGCAGCTCACCTTACCTCTATATGACCATTATATCTACAGCAAGAGTGAAGGGAAGGTTAACACCTCTTCTGGTAGCAGCCCACAATTAGTTTAAATTAAGCTAATATGCAAAACTACATCAGGTCTCCATGGACTGTACTACACTCCGAGCATACCTAAAAACGTGGAAGAGCAGCACACTTTAAAGTACATCTGGAAGAAAGTAAGAGGTGGTTGACACCATCTATCTTCCACAATGTCAGCCAGCAGCTCAGGTCTGGCTCAATGCCTTCCTTCACCTGAGGGAGTCCAGACCCACAGTTCCATCTTTCAGGAGCAATGTCCTCGTTGTTGAGCTATTTGGGGCAAAGCTTTTCCTTGACACTCTGCCATGGGATACAGGATTTGGCTGCCATTACGGCAGCTATTAAAAATTCTGCTGACCATATAACATGAATAGCCAGAAGTTTAAATCTCACCTTGAAATTACTTTTTGTAGGTCATAGTAGATCATCTACATAGTAGATGAATCACCTATATGTTTTTATTCAGTGTACGTACATACATAATTTGGCCAATGTTAAGGAATATAAGTTTGCAATGTAGACTTCTGGATTTTTATATTCTACAGTGAAGAGAACTTCAGGGTAGGAACTGTTTTTAAAGCATTTTATCAGACATGCATACTTTTGGCAGGTGAGTTTTACAGTTTCTACTCGCTGTCCCCTGCCCCCCTCTCTCAAATACAGGAAAAAGATTTTATATACATTCCAGCTTTTGAATTGTGGGAACGAAACTAACTTTCGCTAAAGTAATATACAGAAGAAAACAAAGCGAACAATAGGACAAAGGATAATAATAAAAACTGCACAAAACGCTTTTTTTTGGTAGTTTTTCTCTACTAATAGTACAGCTTTGAGTGTTAACTTCTGTTTGATTGCACTTGCAATCAAAGGACTACAGGTAGACATTTCTCAAACTGCAAATTCATTCTACCTGCATTACGCTAGTAACTGTACAAACACATGCTCCTAATTAAATAAAGATTTTTGAATAATGGAAGACTACTGCTGAATTAAACTGCTCTCTGTATCTAAGGAAACCTTCACCGCAATTAATATATGCTCCTTATTTTTTTTTACTTAAAATGACTCAACAGTTACTCTGTAATATGATTATACCTGAGACTTGGATTATCATGCTGACATTATCTTTCCCTCATAGTCCGTGTTCAATAGCCTTAACTGAGAACTAGGCATATAAAGACATAAATCATATACTCTGCATGCTAACATCTTTTACAGCACATTCCTTCCTCTCATTCATTTAAAAACTATGTCCATATACCTAGGATATTTAAATTATTGTATTAGAAGTACTGTATGCTCTGTTCATTCAGATTTGTTCAACTTTCTACAAAAACTAATTTAAACTAATTCCTCCACATACAATTTAAAGGGGGAAAAATTATTCTTTTTTCATATGAACATACATATATATATATCTGTAAACAAAGTATAAACTTAGCTTAAAAAAATGGTTAATTTTATATGGCAGAATAATGAATAACGCAACATACTGCAAAAGTAATCCTATTTTGGAATAATCCTATTTTAAGTAGTGATATCTAGCAAAATAGATTCTATCTTTTTAAGTGTTTCGGTACTTCCTACTAAGCAAGATACCTGTGTGTGTATCACTTCAACCAATAAAATCCACGATATTTATACTTATTTTTTAAAGGAATTGCATTAGTTGCAATAACAGTGATAAGACTACTGCATTTGAAATTCCTCCAGTATGACAAAAGACATAAATCAGAATTCTTAGTACCATTTTACTCATCAGGAATAGACATCAAAGGGTAAGGTTGTCTGGTAATCCACCTCCTTTGTAAAATGTTTATGTAATGAAGTGCATAGTGGGCTAACGCTTTCAAAGACTACGGATGCTTCACTAAATCCAGAATGTGTTTAAATGCGGCTCTGCGTATCTTTCATCTTTGGGATGAAGACACCATTTTTGGAGAAGAGAGTGCTTTGGTTTGGTTTGACCAAAAAGAACAGTACGTTCAGCACAGCAGGCAAAGCAACATATTAAAACTGAGAAACAGCATGGGAAGCAGATGCAATTTTTAACTCTGCTGCAGTTAATTTTGGTTTGAAATTCTGTTGAATTAAAATTGTTTGTGGTATGTCAGTTCAGCAAACTCCTTAGGTGAGTTCAGATGCAGAAAACAAATTAAGATGTTTTCTTCACTCATATTTTCCCTGTCTGTTAAATTATAGTTTTTTCCCCACACACAACCAATGGAACCATCCCACAACTATTTCTAATTAACGAGGAATCAAAGGCACACAAAGCCTAGAAAATATAAGTGATTGTGAAGTCCTGGCTGCAGGGTAACAAAAGAATCTCTTGCTCTATCACAGTCAAGATTATTTGAGATGCTTATAGCCCTAACATCTATAATGTGCTTCCAAATTATATGAGGACATCCCTATGGCCAGTAAAGGGTGTTTGGATATGGGATGTTTGTTTGGGATAGACAAACCCATTTCTCCACTGACAATTTCACAGGTGAGATGAAGAAGGGAAAAGACACCTAAATGATTCTTCTTCGGTTTCCTTTTCAAATTCATCTGGGCAGGCTTAGGTGAAAAGGAGAATGCAAAGTGCTCAGCCTTTCATCTTCTGAATTCAACACCACTTCTTTGGGCTGCTCTCTGAGACTGCATGGCTCCTCTCAGCCAGTACAAAACTTCCCATTCAGACAGCAGCGCAAACGCAGAGACCAAGTAAACACTGCTGTGGTAATGTATTCCTTAAAGTCATACTTTACCTATGAAAGGCCTTATGCTTTTGAACAGTAAAAATCTCTTGGGGTAGCAAAAACCACAGTGTCCTAACTTCCAAATTCTGGATATTACTATCATATCTCTGCAAAACACAAAAAAACTGAGTATGAAAACAAGAAAAGATTATTGCAAAGGAAATATCTGAGAACTGTCTAAACTCAGATGTCCTGTTAGTTCCCTTCAGATTTTTTTAGTTTGTTTTTCTTCTTTTTTTCCTTTGTCCTTTTTTAAATTAAAAAGAAGAATTTTAAGAGAGTGTATCAATGTCATCTACTTCCAACAGGAATAAAAAAAGACTGAAAATCATAAATCTGATAATTGTGGGGATAACAAAGTTTCGTTGTTTTACAATAAGAGTGAACAGATGTGTTCAGTTTTGGGTAGGCATTTTAGATTTAACGCTTATCCTTCTCACAAGACCAGAGCAGACTTTAACTGACATTGATATAGAGGTCAGTTTTCTTAGTCTCCCTTTTTCCATTCTGTCTGCCATCCATGCACAGATGGACAGATAATCATATTCTTCAAATTATGCTTTAATGCATCTCATGCACCTTCTTTTTTAATTTATATTGCCAAAGTAGTAGGTGTCCTATGAAGTACAAACCCTGCTGACTCAGTTCTCTTTCCTCTTAGCTTGCTCTTTAAAAGCAATTCTAGGAGGAACTCCTAAAACAAGGAAGCCTGAATTATTAATACTCCTAATATAAATAGCTGCATAGGGACAAAATACTTTGGGGGTGGAGGCAGAATCTGTTAGGAATGCCAGCAAGGATAGGGACCAGTGAGCTGGTAAGAGGAAAGAAATAAAACATGCATCACACCTAAAATATTTGGAATGTATACACACTTCATTTAGCTAGTAAGTACTAAACTAAGGAGGATTCCATGCTTCGCTGGATTCAGTAACGAAGGCAAATCCCTCATACAGCGTAGGAAAATGATCCCTTTAGGTCTTGGCAACACCAGTGGAAAAGACTAATCTTAAAATGTATACAAATGATCTTTTTTTTTATTTTGAAGCTATTATTTTATCAATAGTGTATTAAGATTCTGAAATAAAATAACCGTGTTTATATTTCATATGCATCTTCAAACTGGCCATATACAGAAATCTGAAAAATACAGACTCATAACCACCAAACATTGGGCAAAATAATGTTTGGGTCTTCGGGTTTCTCTCAGGCACCCTCAGTAAAACGTAGACACACTACAACATAGCGTTTAACATCTGTTACCATGACCGTGCAGTTTCTTCACTGATAAGGTTCCCCAGAATCAACATTACTAGTTAAAAAATGCATAATGCCTTTGATTCCTTCTAAAAATACATGTTAGTACATCTCACCACAACTTTTAATTAGGAATCCCAGCAGAAAGTTAACTCCAGGCTCAATACAGGACCTTCTTTGTACCTCTGCTTGTTTGCCGAGTCATTTCCAGAAAGGCTGGATCTTTGACACTGTATTTGTATAACGGAGACCTCCCAAAAATGCTTTTATACAGATTTGGTCCCAAATTCTGTTTTTTCCCATTCTTTCATGAATTTGACATAATATCTTGAGCAACAATCTAAGAATTATTGATAGGACAAATTCTAGGTCAGTTCTGACCCTGCTTACCCTCTCATCCTCTTTATGTTACCATCCTAAATGTCTGCATTCGCTCTTTGCCAATTACTCTTTCCCCCCCATACCGAGAGTAATACCTTGGAATTACTAGAGCTTGCAGTCAAAGTTCCTCATGTGCTCAACTTTGGAAGGGAGAGGAAGGGATTTTTTAATTTTTTTTTTTAATTTAAGAAAAAGACAACTCATAGATTATAATTCTGTCTTTAAAAGAAGTATTGCCAAACTGGTAGTTTGGGGGGATTAACATTGTCTTAGCAAAAGAGCATATAAGTAACAGTCAAGATGGAAAAATGCTAAATTACTGACTCACTCCTTCTAACATACCCTTTTTTCACTAATGAGGATAGAGCTAATTACAAAATACAGCTGTAAGAAAAGAGAACCTTTCTGCTCTTTGCCTATATGTCTGATGCAATGTTTTGCACAACTGTAAATACCCTTGCCTGCTACCAATGCTGCTCTTAATTTCCATTTATTATAAGCCAAAGTGGATCTCCACTTTATGACAGAAATCAGGGAACGATGCTTTCTTACACTGCTGTTTTGCTAGCACCTCCAGCTGGCTGCCTGATCATAGGGCTTATGTAAAAAAGGAGAGTCCAGAAACATTTCCATCCCTCTCTGCTACCAAAATAAGGAATTTCACCCCAAGAATTACTTTGGCCTGAGGCCCAGAACAGGTAAAATTCAATCCTAGGTGAATGGTGTTTTTCCTACATATCAAGAAATGATTTAAAAGTTCTCTAGTAAAACTACTGGGCTGAAAAAGGAATGAAATTTCTCTTAAGTACCCAACACTCATTCTTAACCCTTAGAGAACCCAGGAGAACACTCTTCATAAATCTAACATGACTTTTCATGACCCTACAGAATTGGATAAGTATAGTAAAGCATCTGCTATGTAGGTGGAGAAATAAGATTAACAGGTAAGAAAAAAAAATCCATACATTATTTCTCTGTAAAAGGAAGAGAAAAGAAGCAAGAATTTATAGGGCTTATCTTTTTACGAGGCCCACTGATATTAAGATAAACCAAAAGCAGAATACAAAGAAACAATTTCCTTTTTGGGTCAAAATAGGGATTTTTATTTTTTTCCCCAGGTGGCTGAAGTAGCTTAAAGTCTGCTAGATTCCTTAGCACAGCAGTGGGGAACAGTTAGGTTTAACATTACTAACATTTCATGGATTTAATAATGTGAGGGGAAAATCATTAGCTCAGCAATATGCAGACTACCTAGTGCAGAAAAGATGGAACAGTCCAGTTTCCAGAGGTAGAGTTTTACAACTTATGAAAGTCAGCATTGTACATCGATAGCAGCAGAGAAACTAGTAGTCAAAAGCAAGCTTTCCTCTATCAAAGATGCTAGTACTTCACTCTGCTATACTGGGAAAGGGGAAAAGGGAGCTCAAAGACAGCATGGGTGTGTTTTCCTTATTTATGGAGTTGGTTGCACTAAATAGCCTCTTGAACTTGTAACAAACACCTAACGTAATATACAAGACGGTGGACACAAAATTCCCTTTCCTCCATGTTAAATAAAGACACAACGAATTCCTGTTTTTCATGGCTTACATGTTCTGCTTTGTTATAATAAATGATTCCTTATAGTAAATATTCCAAAGTTAATGGGACAAAAAAGTTCAAGTCAAGAGTAGTGAAAACAAGTAGAAATTTAGCTTTTGGAATACACTGAGATCTGTATATAAAGTACAAACCTTAGACCAAATCCATCTATACTGGTTGAGGTTTCATACAGCAATGAGATTATCAAAATTATCAAAAGGCATGAAACAAAATTTGTGAAGTACTCGCATATTACTCAATGCATATTTGTGTGCATTTCAGAATGTAAACCGGTTTTACAAACACTGTAAGGAAAACTGTTTTCTTTAGGATCATGACAAATCTGATATTTAAACATTAAGTACTTACTGGTATCACCAGCAACATTTCCTTCTCTGCGGCTACGTGCACTGCCATCTCTGCCAGATTTAATGCGCTGGAGAACAGTGAAAAAGATTTGAAAAGAACAGAACAAAACCCCCATTTAGTAATATACATTAGAGATAATCACTGAAAACTCAACCTAGCTTTTATTAATAAAACAGTAGAAGAACATTAAACTAGGCTTACTACGCTGTAACTAATAAACCTTGGTTTTTCAATGCACAAAACAGTCCTTAAAATCAACGTTAAATCCAACGTTTACATAAAACGAGTTCTATGAAATTCAAACAGAAAATCTCAATAAATTATTTTTCTTCAGATAAAATTTATACAAGGAACGTGCATAAAAATAGTTCAGATGTACTTTTGTAAAGTACAGCTGAAAAAACAGGCAACACAGCCCTTCTTGCATGAGTTCAAAGTAGCCCCTGCCTATTAATGTCTTGTAAATCCCACAAGCATTTTATTATTGTAAAGATTCAAAGTGGGGAAAGTAGGGAAATCTATAAAAAGAACTATTCACCCCATAGATCTTAAATTCTGAATACTTGGCACAGCACTGTACTTCACAGCAAAATTTAATTTGCTGTTGAGTGTTAAATGCAAGATAAAGGTGAAGGTAAATACCTGAAAAGCTGTGTTTGAAAAGTCAGCTCTCTTGCACTGAGGAAGGCACCATAAACATCTTCCAGCTGTGTTTTTTTTAGTGTTATTTGAAAACTTTTAACAGTTTATCAAAGCAATACCTCTGTATCGCATGACAGACTCTGCTGCTGGCAAAACACCAAGTTCCTCATGCATGTATCTTGTCAATTACAAGAAGGTACATCTCAGTGAGGGACTTTTTGATGGGTAGGTACAAAACCTTGGTATTTAAAGCACTCAGCTGTTAATAAACTAATCTCTGCGTCTCATTCCAAAATATGAATTCAGGATCTGATTAAAACACATGTGCGCACCACCTAACCATGTATTCAGGTCAATTACTGTAGCTTCTTCACTCATTTTTCACCAGAAAAACCTCACGGAGTCTGGCAAAGTTAGAATGACAGAGAAGTGAAAGAACCTTCAAGATTCATGCCACCAGAAAAAGGAAGAACCCTTAAATCAAAACTCACAGGAGTCAGACATGAAAGCAGAGAGCCTAGCATGAAACCAGGAATGGTCTTGGAGTGATCCAGTTGGGGATCAAAATTTCTCATAATTTTTATTTATTTTGGAAAACCCTCAAGTCTAAAATATGTTCTCTGAATGCTAGATTAAATATCCTATTCACAGTCCAGTGAAGTAGCATATATCAGCCCTTCAGGAAGCACATTCAGACTCCCCAGATGCTGAATGACTGACAAGTCTGCCAGCGGAAGCTCAGCTGCTGTCTCTCAGAGGGAAGTGGTCTCTACATGACAGTGCCCTTGTGGCATTTGCATCCTAGGACCTTACTCCCAAAACGTTACAGAAGTACTACAGCTTAAGCATATGACTAATTCCTGTAAAGTTCCAAGTGAGTAGTTCATAAGTCATCCTATACTGAAAGCAGACACTTAAAATAGGTCCAATGATTTCCACCCTAAAACTGCCTATTTCTCTCCCATGACTGCAAAAGACATTTAGGATGATCAGTCCATATGCAGATGCCTGAAGGTAAAGGCAGTAAGTCCCTCGCAGCAATCGTACCTATCATCACTGCTTCACACCACACCCAATCAGTCCCTTATTATCAGTCATTAAGCTCACTTAACGGAAATAAATAGTAATGTGTGTATACATCAGTGCCAAGAAGGTTGTGTGAACTTTTACACCATTACCTGTTGTCTTTAAACTGAAACATGAAAAAAGGAAGATTAATGCAGTAAAAACCAAACAAACCCACCCAGCCACCAACATACGAAGGTTACAGTAAAAATCCAATCCTGTAAGAGGCAGGGAGAAAAATTTCTACAGGGAACGAACCCCACAGATGTTCCCAGATTCTTGGCTGGAAGTATTTAACAACTTGTCCCTGTTTGAGAACTGAGTGAAATAAGTACTCAAGAATATTTATTTTGGAATAAACTCCATGTGGATATACTTATTCTCAAAAAACAATGCCAGAGTAGCAAATTCTGATAAATTTCTACAGGAAGACTAAGTCTGTGTGCAGGCTTTGAAATGTAGGTGTATTACACTAGCATTTATCTATTTTCTCTTTACTGGGTGCAATCAAGAAATCACAGGTTAGTCTGAAACTGGGAGCAGGAATTGAACTCTATCTGGTATTGCTAACTGAAACCATTGTTCCTATTGGAAACTTACATGGTGAAATGTTAAAATTTGGTAATTTTAGAACTTGAAAGTATAGTTTATGACTATATGCTCATGGATGACAGTTGGCATTTCTTAGGACAAAAATACCTAGTAATTTCCAAAGCCAGATGGTAGTCATAAGACTGAAAAACCACACACACACCCCAACCAAGCAATCAACAAAAAAAAAAATATCCCCAAACCCAAAACCAGAGGATGGGAACCCAGGTGTAATACCAATAGCAAAAAGACATACAGTCACAGAAAGATATTCAATCTCTACTACAGGACAGCAGTACACTAAATCGCAGCACATTCTAAAATATCTTTCTTTTCTTAAGAGTCTTTGTTCCTTTACATCTACAATGGTGTCGATTTTTAAGAAAACTGGATAAGTGGATTCCTTGGAGGGGTAGAAAAAGTTGTTCCTTTTCTTGAGGAGACACTGAACTTGGGGAGATTTCAGAGTGTGACAGACAAGAGAGCCAGAAGCGGGAGATGGGTCCACGTCTCTCCCTGACAAGGCACTGCAAGAAGGAGCAGGAAGCAACTGATCAAGTTTCAAAGGTTCTGAAGAGAATCTACCAGGAACTGCAGGGGCAGAATTTTGCTGCCATTCAGAAACTCACTGAGCTTACTCAAGCTGGAAGCATGTGCCCACCTGGCAGGAATGAAGCTGACCAAGCTGACCACAAACCTGCTTGATTTCTATTGTTGGTGATGGGTTTGAGGGGGCAGGGCAGGGCTGAGGGGGTTGTTTTGTTTGGGGTTTGTTTGGTTTTTTTTAAACCTACTGCATTTCAGTTTTCTCTGTTTATAAAAAAGTTGGTTTAGTTTAAATTATAATAGGATCAGGCTTACTTGAATTTAAAAGCCTGTTTTCTGGGCAACAAACTATAGGAAAATATTTAGGCAGATCTACCTTAAGGCTTTGACTAGTTGGAAGTGCCATCACAGATACCTTATTCTCCCCCTCTACTCCACTCTTATGAGACCCCACCTGGAGTGCTGCACTCAGCTCTGGAGTCCTTCGCACAGGAAAGACATGGACCTGTTAGAGCGGGGCCAGAGGAGAGCTACAAAATTGATCTGAGGGCTGGAGCAGCTCTCCTGTGAAGACAGGCTGAGAGAGTTGGGGTTGTTCAGCCTGGAGAAGAGAAGGCTCTGGGGACACCTTATTGTAGCCTTTCAGTGCTTAAAAGGGGGCTCATAAGAAAGATACAGACAAACCTCTTACCAAGGCCTGTAGTGACAGGACCAGGGGCAATGGTTTTAAACTGAAAGAGTGTAGACTTACACTGGGCACAAGGAAAAAAATAAAAATTATGGTGAGGATGGTGAGGCACTGGCACAGGTTGCCCAGAGCAGCTGTGGCTGCCCCATCCCTGGCAGTGCTCAAGGCCAGGCTCGATGGGGCTGTGAGCAGCCTGGTCTGGTGGGAGGTGTCCCTGCCCATGGCAGGGGGGTGGACTAGGCGATCTTTAAAGGTCCTTTCCAACCTGAACCACTCTCTGATTCTGCTTTACAAGGTTAGTTTTGTGACAGGACAGAGTCACCAGACTCTTAACAGGAATACTGAAATGTAATACAAACAGTGAGTTTTCCATGCCATGGCTGAATTACGATCACTACTGAAGTCTGAACGGCCTAAAATAACTATGCCATAACGTGTGCTACCATGCATCTGTACTGGGTTCCATTGATACCTCTGTCATTAAGGTACTACTCAATGAAGTCCCTTAACACAATGTAGTCTGAATAAAAAAAAAAAAACACCATAATTTAAACTTAATTTCTGTGTTATTAAAATCTTAAATAACTTTGATTTTTATTTTTTTTTAATATGCTACTGGTAGCTTTTTTCCCCACCAGGAAGTATAGAAATGTGCTCAGGAAAGCTCCCACGTCCAACATGAAATAAACAGGAGGATGTGACAATTTTACTTTTACTTTTTTTTTTTCTTAAACATATTCAGACATTAACTTTCTTAAAAGGAAAAAAGTGGTTTCCTTAGAATTCTCAACATTTGCAGATCTATGGTACATAATTAATATATTCAGTGTAAAAAAAATACTGGAATTATATGCAAGGAAAATAGATAACCTCTCCATCTCCAGGGACCTCTCTCTTACCAGCTAAAAAATAATCCCATTTTAACTGGTTTCATCTCTGAACTTTCCAGAGCAAGGCCCTGAGGTATTGGAAGTTATTGCAAAGAACTATTTATATCACTGACATTGAACTGATATTCCCTAGAAACCAAGCAAAGCCTGTTTAACACACTTCAGAGAGATCTCTTAATTATGAGTTTTGCAGAACAGGAACATTACATCTGCTCATCTGTTTTGCTTACTGATACCACTATAGGTGAGACACGGAGGAATATTAGTCCCACTACATTTGTGGGCTGCCTTCTTTCGTCCATTTTTCCAAGTGCTTTAAATTTTACATTTACTGAAAAGCCAAACCAATATACTTCAACTAACCCCACAAAGTAAGATTGTAGCATAAATTTGGAATCCTTTGATCAGTGTTTCCGTCTGTCAATTTAATTTTTAAAATGTACTAGCGTACACGTATATACTCAAACTCTCTGGAATTGAAGTAACTAAGGATGCACTTACACGTTATCTGACATCAAAAGGGAGCCAGTAAGTGTTACTAGGGTCAGAGTAAATCAGGTAAAACTTACTGTGTCCTAACGTGACTACGTAGCTTTGAGGCAATACACTGGATAGGAAGAGCAAGCTTGAACAGTTGGCAGCTCAACAGCATGGATAATGCTTTCCAAACAGGAAGTTGATTTTAATTTTAGAATCTTACTTTATCACAGAAATACCACAAAAACGATGCACATACGTGCACACCCATGCTCACTTTTCTGAACAGAAGGCAAGTTACGATCTCATACCTTTCACAGTCTGTAGCTTTTCCATTATTTTTTTTTTTCAGTTTAAAAATTGTCACTAACATGAATAATTTACTTCTACCTACATAATCTGTCAATGTCACAGCTTTGTATATAGCTAAAAGGAGTTCTACGTGGACAAATTCTTAGGCTCCCCTTCTCTCCCTATAGTTGCATTATTACTTGGCTCATAAATACACTTTATGCAGTCTGGCAAGTAAGTAGGAAAGACGACATTCCAGAGATATTGAATTATGTGGGTGGCTCCAACATTCCCATCACATCCACATAACCCATCTTTCACCAGTATTTTAAAAATTACAGAAAAAACAGTGCTCAAAAACTGTGCAGACAGATACAAGGCCAATCAGTAATTCAAAACTAAAAACCTGAAAAATCACAAACCACAAGCCTCTCTAAACTAGAAAGTTAATACACATTTTATCTTGAAGTATCACAAACAGTATTTTAGCTTCATCTATGTACATGCAGTGATACTGTATAATCACAGAAAGAAACAAGATTACCTGCTCTCTTATTTCTTTTAATTTTTCCACTTTCTTGAGCTTTGTCATATATTCCTGGACTTCCTTCAGCCCCATATCTGTGCAGAGGCGAACTAAAAATCGGAGGCCTAAATGAAAAGCAAAACCATTAAAAAAAGGCTTACAAGCAAGTCAAACTACAAGTGCACCGTAACACAACTGGACATACAGAATAGCAAATAACACAAATACTGTGAATACAAGGTGACTCTACCTTGTGTTGTGATATTTTGCAAATAATTCAACATTTTCTGTGATGTAACATCTATATCCATGAATAGTACAATACATTTATATATGTGGAAGGCACAAGACATACTAACTCATCTGGATCACAGCTCCTGACACGAGGAGCCACTATCAATGGCATTTTGTTAAAAACAATTTTACAAATACCAAGTGAATCAGAATGGTTTGGTTTTCCCTGTTGCTGTGGTTGATTTTTTTAAAGATTAGTATTTATAGAATTAAAAAACCAACAAACTAGACATGAAGATTGAGTGTAACTGTATGATGGAACCAAAAAAAACCCCCTAAAACCGATCTCCTGAGACACTATACCAAACTCTGAAAACATTGTTGCTATTCCTATGCATGCGTCCACATACCTTTGAAAACTGCCTCTGAAGCGGAAACAAGCGTGACATGGCCATTACTGTCCTGACTGCTTTCACAAATACCTTATTTTTCTTTTTGTGCTAAGTTACTTCTCTGCTGGTTTAGGGAGCTGAACCTGTTCACTGAGGGATCAGATAAGCACCAGAATGTGCATAAGATGGCTGGGAGCACACAGCCAGGGAAGGATGAGTGAAGAACCGTTGTTTCAGAAGCAGAAAACTTTAAAATCAGTTAAATTGTCTTGTCTAACTCCTGCCTTCGTTTCATAATTTGTAGAAACTACATTCAGAAAAATACAAGCATTCAAAAAGGTTTAATAAATAATCTACCCCTACGAAACATGTCTGACCAATACGAACATGACAGTTTGCTTTTAACTTCAAGGAATAACAGTATCACATTTCTCTTGTACAACAGAGCTGTATGAATCCTCTTTAAAAAAGTAGCACATTTGTTAAAGCAGAACAATACAATTTTATTTTGAAATACAGTGAATGTTCTTCTCACATAGCATTTAAAAGCATAGGTTTGCTGGTGACAATCCTGTATTTTAGAATTAGTGAGGCACTGTGTGGGATGTAAGAGGATTGTTTCCACAGCCAGTGACAACCCCTATTTTCTACAGGGCTTTTTCATTTATAGTACAGGTGAGACTGATTCTGCAAAATACTCTTTGAAGTTCTGTTTCCTCTAGTTTGGTTTGAAATTCTCTATTGATTTTCCAGAGACTGGCTGACCAACTGTACTTAAAAATGCCAACAACAAAATCTCACCCTCTACAACCTCTGGGAAAGCCTGGATTTTGCAAAACAGTTGCTAAGATTTTCTCCTACCTAGAAACTTTGAGCAGGAGTTTTAACCAGCAGGGACTAGAAGTAAAATATATATACGTTTCATCATGAGAGATTAAATAAGTAACATAGTTAGAAAACGTAGGAAGTATGATTGAGAAAACTCAACCAATCTGCTGAAGTTTATTTTAATCGCTCTCCTCCAGCATTACCCTAATATTTCTTAAATCATGGTTTAGTGTTGTCACAGAAAACATGCAGCAGTAGCATGAATAAAAATGTTAGTTCATGAAAAGATTTTCATATGAAAAATACTTCCATCACGCCATTACTAACACAAATATTCAATGCAACAAAGTTTCCTTTGATAGTTGTACCACTCAATAAAACAACTTACATTCAACATTCTCTGGGAATTTTCTGTGAATTACTTTGTATTTCTCTAGAGCTTTCTGGTAGTTACCTGCAAAGAAAACAAACATCTCCTACCCACATACCCAAACATAAAAAGGAATACCCGATGAGAAACTGATACAGTTAAACATCACTTCACCTTTTTAGTTTGGGTACCTGATTTAGTATTACAAGATCAAACCTGATAAAACCAAACTTAACATTCTTTAAATACTGATAGAAAAAATTAAGAGCTTCTAAACCCAGTCCAAATTACTTCATAAATAACAAAATTAACGAAGAGGAGTTTCCCGATTTTTGTGCTTTATTGACCTGCCTCTAGGACCCCATTGTTCTATGGCACACCTACTAGACAAGCTGTATCAAGCATACCAGGGCTTATCTAAGGCTGCAGATGTACAGATTGGTCAAACAGAAATCTAACAGCTGAGCTCTGCCTGTCCTTCCTTACCACCAGAATACTAACCGTGTCTCTCTCCTTTGCCTAGATCTGGTAGTGAAGTAATTACTCTTTAAGACTTTTGCCTTCAGTTTTGGCTCAGCTTGATTATTATGGAAAGGACTGATAAAACCTGTGGATCTAAAACCTCATATCCATAAAACACCTGACAAAAAAAGTTTGTTAAATATCACTATTTTTATTTTCCCTAGTGTGAGGTATAGATCTAACTGACCTGCTACGTGTTAATACAGTAAGCTGGGAATTTTGCCAATGAATCATAAGTGATCTAAAAAGCAGCCAAAACCATTGTGCTTCTTTGCTGGGAAAACAGTTAATCTGTCTAGTTTTGAGTGGTGCTGACTGTTCTTAATTCACTGACTTCCCTAGGTCCTGTTTCTTTTCTCACTGTTGTATTAAATTACTGAGCAGAGTGAGAAAATGCACTAATTTATTATAGAAGTCTGTTCTGCAAAGTTCTAAAGAAGCATAAAGGAGAGAGACAAAATGGGCCAGCAAGAAAGAAGAGTATCATTTACATCATCAAGTGTCTTGAATGCATTTTAGGTGATGAAAAAACTCAGAAATATTAGTCTCTTTCTGTTGTTTTTTTTATTAACGTATTATATTCCCAGTAAGAAAATACAGCACATTAAGACTGCCTTTCGTTTGTGTAATTAAAATAGTATTTTAAGATCAGAAAATGATACCTGCTGTTGGAAAGGAATGGGAATTAAGCAACTTTAAAATCTAATTACTCATGTTAGATCAGCTGGTAGTATAACTTCATTAAAAAAACCTTCTATCAGATCATTATGCTCTACCATCTTCTTTATTTTACTTATTTAACAGCACAAGAAGTGTTTCATGCATAAGCCAGTGCAGGGACATTTCCAGGACTTAAAAGAAAAGTTACATTTTATTACACAGATACAGAAAATTCATAACAAAATAACATGTAACTAAATTTTTTAAAAAAGAAAAAAATCAAAACATCAATCAAAACAAAACAAATCATACAATCACAGAATCGTTTGGGATGGAAGGACTTTTGAGGACTACAGTTCCAACACCCCAGCCATAGGCCCCATCCAGCCTGGCCTTGAACACTTCCAGGGATGGGGCAGCCACAGCTTCTGTGGGCAACCTGTTCCAGCCTCACCGCCCTCATCCTAAATTTTTTTTCCCCTACATCCAATGTAAGCATATCCTCTTTCAGTTTCAAACCACTCTTTCTTGTCCTGTCACTACAAGCCCTGGTAAAAAGTCTCTCTCCCTCTTTCTTATAAGCCCCCTTCATACATTCTCCAGGCTTCTCTTCTCCAGGCTGAACAACCCCAACAAGTTACAAAAAGTTACAAACCTCCAGCCAATTACAAAAAAGCTACAGAACTTACCGCTTCTCCTGTAGCAACTGGCAACCATCAGCTGCCACTTCACTTGTGTCGGTCTGCACAGAAATAAAATAAAATTATGCACACTGCCAGGCAATAAATAAGCAAAATAATCTGCATAGCATTGCTAAACACCTACTATTAAACTACTCTTAAAATTTTTCACATAGCATATCGCCTTCCCAGGAAGAATTTAGCCTGCTCAGTTCACACACAGTTTACCTCTGCATCCTGCTCCTGTCTTCAGGCCTCAACGTCACCCATTTGTAGTTCTGTTATAGTCTCTCCTGCTCCTGATTCTGTGCACCAGACAGAATTAGTAGACCTGACACACGAACCACCAATCTTTGTCTGAGGTACAGAACCATGCAATGAGGGAGAACAAAACACTAAGCTGTATTTTGAGGAAGTCCCAGCAGTAGCATCCCACAAATGCCCAAGGGATCCCTGCCAGGAAGCACATTCCCTGCTCACAGCTTTGAACTCTGGCTTCTCTGTGTCATCACCTCAAAGCCCTAGCTGCTACCTGTCCCTTTCTTCTTAGCACGTAATGGTGATAGATATCATCAGAGAAAATATTTGAGATGTTTGAGCATGTACCACAAGTGTTGGACCTTTTTCTCATTCTTATAAAAATAATTTGAAATCTAGGAAATTTTCATGTCAACAGCATAAGGATGCCCTATAAGCCAAAGCACTTTTCACATGTGGCTTAAAATGCTACAGTAGTATATCCCAAAGGCACTGCACGTCAACGTTTTCAGAATAGTTTTGTAGTTATTCTCTTCAGTTTTTCTCTCCAGTCAGGGCACAGGTAATTTTTAACTCTAAATAATATGTTTGCCTGATAGTTGCCAAACAAGCTTATGAAACACAGCTGCTTCACCTTCTTTAGTTTCAGCTGAGTATGGCTGCCTTTATTGTTTGCAAGAGACAAGCATACACCATAATAAAGTTTATTAAGCAATTCAGTATGAAAACTCTAGAGAGAATAAATTGCCATCAATCAGCATTAGCTGCACAACTCCTTTTATTAATGATAGATCTGTCCATGCTGGTAAGATGTAAAATAGTGAAAAATTGTTTCTCAAGTCATCGTTTAACACGTTATCTTAGAATTCAATTTAAAATGTAATTACTGTGATTGAAACACTGAATACACTGAACAAAGTTAAACTAAAAAATACTGGTCACAGTTAAAATACAGTTATAATTTTAAAATGTAACTTGTTTGCAATTACTAGCAATTTATAATGCAACATTCATATTTATCAATTAGCATATCTAGGTTCTATTTTTAATACTAAAACACCGAAACATCTATGCTTTGTCACCCACTATTAATAATCTCATCCCAGACAAAAATAGAATCATAGACTCATTTAGGTTGGAAAAGACCTTTAAGATCATCAAGTCCAACTGTTAACCCAGCACTGCCAAGTTCACCACTCAACCATGTCACTAAGCACCACATCTACATGTCTATTAAATGTCTGCAGGGATGGTGATTCTACCACTTCCCTGGGCAGCCTGTTCCAATGCTTGACTACTCTTTTGGTGAAGAGATTTCTCCTAATATCCAATGTAAACCTCCCCTGGCACAACTTGAGGCTGTTTCATCTTGTCCTGTCCCTTGTTATCTGGGAGAGGAGACCAACTCCCACCTGCCTACACCCCCCTTTCAGGCAGCTGCAGAGAGCAATAAGGTCTCCCCTCAGCCTCCTCCTCTCCAGGCTGAACACCCCCAGCTCCCTCAGCTGCTCCTCATCAGACTTGTGCCCCAGCCCCTTCCCCAGCCCCGCTGCCCTTCCCTGGACACGCTCCAGCCCCTCGACGTCCCTCCTGCAGCGAGGGGCCCGACACTGAACCCAGGGTTCGAGGTGCGGCCTCACCAGTGCCCAGTCCAGGGGGCGGTCACTGCCCTGGCCCTGCTGGCCACACTGTTTCTGACACCAGCCAGGACGCTGCTGGCCCCTTGGCCACCTGGGCACACTGGGGGCTCATGCCCAGCCGGCTGTCAGCCAGCACCCCCAGGCCCTTTCCCACCGGGCAGTTCCCAGCCCCCTGCCCCAGCCTGTAGCGCTGCCTGGGGCTGGTGTGACCCATGGGCAGGGCCCGGCACTGAGCCCGGTTGAACCTCACACCACTGGCCTCGGCCCATCGGCCCAGCCTGCCCAGACCCCTCTGCAGAGCCTCCTGCCCTCCAGCAGACCAACACTCCCACCCAACCTGGTGTCATCTGCAAACTCACTGAGGGTGCACTTGATCCCCTCATCCAGATGGCTGATAAAAGATACTAAACAGGACTGGCCCCAGTACTGAGCCCTGGGGAACACCACTTGTGACCGGCCACCAGCTGGATGTAACTCCATTCACCACCACTCTCTGGAGTCAGCAAGCCAGCCAGTTTTTTTACACGGCAAACAGTACACCCATGCAAGCCATGAACAGCCAGTTCTCTAGGAGAATGCTGTGGGAGACAGTGTCAAAGCCCTTACTAAGGTCCAGGCAGACAAATCCACAGCCTTTCCCTCATTCACTAAATAATTTCTCTGTATTACAGACAGATTACAATTGCAAATAGTAATGAAGAATTTTATATGCCAATTATTTGTACTTTACAATCCACATACTTCTGTGTTTCACGCATGGACTGAGTGCAACACGAAGCATAAAATATTTAGATCTTTGCCAAAACAATACTATGAAATAGTTCTTTTTAGTTTCAGCTGTTTATTTCCAAAGTTCCCAAGAAGGCCATGAACACCAACATACGTGGTTTATTTAATGTGGCCAGTATTCATACTGAAAAGAATACTGGCAAACCTGTGAACTGCGATTTCTGTTAACTGTCTCCTGCATATCTTCATCTGCTCTACATCTCTATTTCTTTACAATTATACCACAATTTGGGTGAAGCCTATATTTTCTATGTATTCTTAATTTTTAAACCTTATTTGAGGTTTAAAACCCTTGGATTTTCTCTTATATAATTAATGACTACTCTAACTCAAGCCCTTTCAAAACCATAATTAGTATTTTTTACCAAACTTCTAACCACCTAACTCATGGTATGATCTTCCTTTGAATAACAGTGTACACATTTTTGTTCACATGCTGTCTTGTTCATGCATGTCATTCAGATTCACAGAACAAAAAGAATGTCAAATTTTAGATCAGCACAAGACAATAACTAAGTTTTGCTTAGCCTGATTTTTGATAGGTTTCCCATAACACAAAAGAAAAATTCACACTTTGAGTGAATTTTAGTTGCACAAATTTTAGTTGGTCTATTAACACAAAATACTTCACGAACAAAGACAAATATTTGTTGCCGCATGAAAAGACCATATGCATGTCTTTCTAGAATTCTGCTTGAACTCTGGATTACAGATTTAAATTCGGCCAAATTTTTGTTTATTAACCATTTGTCAGAATTCCAGAACCTTTCTAATCTAAAAAAATGACCTATATACTTTAAGTGCATCATACTCTGCTAAAGGACAATTTCAGCAATTAAGTTGCTGAACTGACCTCAATATATTTCAAACATCTCTATTGGGATCAATTTGATCTTCAACTTACTTTCACTGACCATTGGTAATTCACACTGCACGTTTTTGCTTGCTTCTATACCTTATTTGTAATATCCTTTTTATGGCAGTAGAAGTTATGCAAAAAGTGAAAATGCAGCAGTAACTGCTAACAGATGCATTTATCTAAACTATCAAATCCTTGCTGCATGGTAAAATAATAGAACGGAAATATTTCACATAAAGCCACAGAGGAGGTGGTCTTGGTGGCTTAGGAGAACTATTCCCCACTTCACAGTTGTGTTTAATGGGAAAGGATAGAGAAAAGAGATTCTAATACCTAATACAATACCTAATACCTTGCACCCAATGGATGATCTTACTTAACATTGAAATTGCACAGTATGAGCAAAACCACACTGTAAATGAATAGAAAGTTGAGAAAATTAAACAATATCCTAAATATTCTTAACTCTGGTATTTGCTTATAGTATTAAACTTACCCAATTTATCACTAGATACACTTATGGATATCTAATCAAAAATATTTGAGTAGGCATAAAATAATAATCACTTACAGGATAAGGGCTGCTCTTTCAAAGTACTCAATGGCTTTTTCACAAAACTGGGTGTCAATGTAATAGGCTCCAAGCCATTCAATGACCTCAATGTTTGAAGGGAAATACCGGTATGACTGACAAAATAGGAAAGGTGAAAGAAACAATTTTAGTGATATACAACATATTTATGTTGCTTCTGGAATATCTTACTCAAGTGTTTAAATCTCCAGATGCCAAAACTGTGTAATATATGAATGGAAGCAGTGTGCTATACGAAGTAATCCTGAAAAAAAGAAAAAGCATGCCAAGTTTTCTAATTACGGAATGCTTTTCAGAAGTTACTTGAGATGAGCCCGTCACATTTTATTAGCCTTATTAGAAATATTATTTTAAATAGCTTGCAACAGCAAAAATGTTTACTTAGATCATGTCTACATGCAAATAAGTTAGCATTTTTTAACATTTTAGGTAACTAATACATGTACAATTCTACACTCAAATCAGTCTGCTGGAAAACTCACCCTAAAAGCATTCTTTTCTATCAAATACGTATGTATGCAAAATAACATTTTCAGCTTTTTAGAAATTCCCACTGAAATAGGCAGCAAAATTATCATCAAGCATAACTCCACTAGTATTCAGATTGTAACACAGCCTTTGGTCATCCTCGCTTTACAGAAAAAAAAAAAGAACTCTCAGATTGCAGCAAAGCAACTTCCTGTCTTATTCCTGTTTCTAAAACAGAGGAATCTCTATAAACTACAGATAGTGCTATGGCTGGTTTGAAATAAGAGAGGATGCCTATCTTTAGGCAACTGTATATACACAGTGTGTAGCTACACCCTTAAAACATATATATAAACACATTATATATGTACCTCCATATCCATTATACAGATTTAGTTTCCAATCAAGGCAGTCATGTTACACAACTTTAAAATTACATTTATTCTATACATGTTTTGTCTTCATTATATTTCAAATTAAAATTGTTAGGGGTCAATGTAAACAACAACCATACAAGAAATGAAAGTCTGAGGTCGAATACTACATGAAAATACAGGTTATTTGTTTCCTTAGGATCTGACTACAAAAATTAGATTTTGTCAACTCTCTCCCAATTTTTTTTTCTTTTCTAGATGACATTTAAAAAAGTTTAAATGAATCAATTGCTAATTTGATAAAGAAATTTTGCCATAGATTCCTATAACTATGACAAAGTGCATTGGAAAAGCAATAAAGGACAAATACCTCATAGTAATAATGAAAAGCTTGGGATTTATCACCTTCATTATCATACAATTTCCCTAGCTTTGAAAGTACATGTGGATCAGTTGGTACTATACTGATCAACTGCAGGAGCCACTCCATGGCTTGATTGGGGTCTTCCATGATCTCATATCTGAGTTTTCTTCAGTCAAGGACTGATGCCAATGATATTTTGATTTAGTTAGAATTCCTACTACTTTACATAATGTAATCCATACGCTGGACAGATACACCAGTCACTGTAGTGTGGAGAAACATTGGCCTTTCCCCCCCACACATTGTTTTCATAATTTATCCATATCAGAAAGTATTTTTGTTACACTGAGGAAGAGAAATATTCAGAGGCTACGGCTGCTCTTTCACCTTAAAAACACTTGAGCTCAACAGAACTTTGGGCTTGTTTCTCCTCCCTCTGTGTCACTAATTTTGACTTCTTCATTTATAAGAACAACATTTAAGAACCAGGCAATTTATTTGTAGCCTTAACAACTTGCGTAGTTTTTTGTAATACATCATTTGTCATAAAGTGAGTGTTTAGGTAAAACTGCTATCCCAAGAACTGACTTGTGTGCAGTGAGATTTTTTGCTGTATGTCTAAGTAGCACAGCACAGCCACTGTATGATTCTGATCCAGCGAACAGCAGCAGCCTTAGCTGTAATAAGGGCTGCAGTGTGCTCTCCCCCAGCTAGTCACCCCTGAGTAGCACAACAGCTCAGACCTCTGCAGCAACACAAGCTGCAGCTACTGCCCAAAGTGTTTTTTCAGTTTCTGCTGCACCCTACCCTTCATGGAAAAAGGTTGTGACTATTGGCGGAAAGCAGTTTTATACAGCACTGGAGCAGATAAATTCTCCCCCAGACAGGAACTGGGAGTTGTAGGGCCATTTATGCTGTTGTAAAGGGGCTATACAAGGAACAGAGATCACAGCCCTTTTGTAGTTTTGGAGGTTACTTATTTTACTGACTAAAATATATTTTTATTACCTTCATTAATCTTCAAAGTGTAGTACAGCAACTGGAATCTGCAACACCTTGGAGAGGATCTTTTTATGGTTTGCACATCCTCAGTTGAAGAAATTCACAGTGTAGAATATCACTGGGGATATGCAAAGCCAAAACCTCCCCTCCTCAGCTTTTCAATCTATTGAGCTTTTTGAATGCTGGGAGACAATTATTTTCTTACACATACACTAACTAATCTGAAAACAGGTTTCCGAAAAGAACTTCATTAACTATTATTTTTTTTTTCTTAAAAGATTTTACTCCTTTGTGCTTGTGTCTGCCCCATCATTTTCATAATAAAATCAGCAGCATTTTAAATATTACATGATAATATTGAGTTTAAATGTATTCCCTACAGTGTGAATAGTTTTAATGTATTTCTTCACTGGAAATGTCCAAGAAGGTTTTAAGTTCTGTTCTCACTTTCAAACATCAGAGCATGAATCTATGCATGATCATCCTAATAATGGACACTACAGTAAATTTTTAAGTCATCATGTCATGATTGAAACACGTATTTTCAGATTAAATGAGTTTACTAAAACCAACATTCCTTATCATAATCCATAAAAAGATACATGTTTGCTATCTGGTGAAGGACTTGGGCACTATTTCGAAGGACTGCGTGGAGTTTCAGAAAACAATCCAAAGCTTCATCTATTCTGTTTAACTTCTTGTATGTTAAACCTAAAAATTAAAGGTTACAGTATTAATACAATGAGAAAAAGATGACTTCGGCATATTAACTGACAGAATAACCAAGAAAAATGAAATAGGAACACAGCACTCCGAGGCAGTGCTACTGCCTTGACACTGATGGACTCTATTTGAGAACACCATGCTTATAATTCTTGCCAGCTAGTATGACTTACTGAATTGATAAATGCAAGGAACATGAACCTAACCAAAGACCAAGAACATATGTAATCTCACTTTTTGAAAGAGATGAATTAAGGAAAAGGAGGGCTTTTGGAGGGGAATTAATCTGATGGTTTAATAATGCTAGAAATGGTATATTTTTAGTAGGTAGTAGAAATTTTTAGCTTCAAAGTGACTTAATCATCTGCAATGACTGCAGATGATGTTGTTAACACTGGGGTTTTTTGCAGAACAGATAAGAAATACAGCTTAATACTTGCCATAAAATAAACTACTGAGTAAAGTAATAATAATTAGTGTTATATACTTACAGACAAGAAAACTCTGAAAGCCAGATTCTCAGAACACTAGTGTTAGCTTTAGACAAAAGCTAAATCACAAAAGCACCTTTGGCTTACCGAGATTGTAAAGTGCTTCAGTGCATGAGGAATCATTCCTGAGAGCTTCCTTATAAAACTCAGCTGCTTTTTCATAGTCTCCATTTGCAAAAACAGTATTTCCTTTGTTAGTTAGAGCTGCTGGATTGTACCTATCAGAATTTACAGCTAAATCTGCGTAGTTAGTTGCTTGTGCCAATTCATGCTCCTACATGAATGAAGCAAACATTGCATTAGTCATTTGTCAGTCAATTTTCTTGCAGCTGTGGTTTCTTACAGTTAATATAGTGGAATTTCAGAAGACTGAGAATAAAAAAAAACACAAACCCACAACATTCTTCAGTCCTAAAATATTCCTTATGTATTTTCATAAGGCAGACCATCTCTTTCAAGTTTCAGAGAATTTAACACTTGAGAATTGTTCTGCCACTCTGTCTAGAAGCTTTCTTTGTTGCAAGAAAGTAGTATTTATTTCTTTAAAAAACCCACAAAAATAAATTCCCATACCCTACAAACTTCATACACAAACACACCAGCCTAAGCTACATACTTCACATGTTGCTGAAGTTGAGCCAGGGTCTTCAGGACCCAAGTTTTAAATGCAGCTGCTAGACTTCTGCACAAATCACACTGCAGGCACACTTCTGTGGCCTAGGGCTCCATCTGGCTCTTCCTCCCAGCAACAGGATACAAAGGACATGCTCCAAACTTCAACTATAGCCAAGAATGGGTGTTCTAGAGTAACTCCTTGAACATGCAGTTTCCTTGTGTTTACAGAGGTTATTTAGACACAAAAATTGCTACAAAGATACAGAAGTTGCTACATACACTCCATCTAGTTTTGTGGATGCAAACACTTACCAAATAATAGAGGAATGAGAGGTTTGTTGCAGCTGCACTCTTCACTCTGCTATCCTTTTTTTCAAACATTTTTAAAGTCTCCAGTGCCTAGAAGTTAATATGGCAACAATTTACTTCCCACCGAAGCAAACTTACACCAAAAAATTCTTTCAGAAAACATTGATAAACTTCACAGTAACAAACAGCTAAAATTATCAACTCATATACTCACATACAAGATAATTTAGGGCTTGTAACACACTTGTAAGCATGTACACACAGAAGTGTATCTGTATGATACATAATATTAGTCTTGATCACAACATTTCAGTAGTATTGGCTATTTATTACTTCTTCAAAATTTAGATTAGCTATGGCTACCTTGAAGTACACAGATATCTGACAATTGTATACATATAAACCAGACGTTTATATTATTTGCTTTACATTACTCGACTAACTGAAATTCCCATACCTGTTTTTCCAGTTCTTTAACTGAACACAAAAAGACCAACATTAAAACTCTTCTTAAAAACCTAAAAAAGCACATGCTATATAAAAAATAATATGCAACACAGTGTAGGATTTCAACTTGCAGTTGTTTTGTGTAATAAGATGGTGACACCTGTCTAAGTTTTGGTAAGTACTCAAACTCGAAGACTGAGGCCAGAAGACTTAAAAAAAAAAAAAAATCAACAAAACCAAACTTAAAACTTCTACATGAAAACTAAATTCCATAAACTTCAAAATAAAGTTTATGCACAAGTAGTAAACAAATTTATAGCTAATAAACTATCAAAGAAACTTTGTAATAAAAGGCAGTGCTTTTTTCATTGACTATGTGATAACATTTGTAACTGCAGACTAAATTATTAGGAAAATCTGGCTTCTTTACACTAAATGTTTATACTAACGACACAAACTGTTAGGACTATCACAGTGAACCCAGTTCGATCATCTATTACAAAACAGATGTGGCAACTTCATTTTAGCCATCAACAATAGTAATACAAAAGTTTCCTTCTTCCTTTACATGTCAAAGTGAATTAATGATACTGTGTGGAATGCCAAAACAAGCATAAAGGATCCAAGTTTTAATTGACTGTCATACATACTGTTTTTACAGTTCCTTTACACAAAGACCATGACTGTACTAGTGGCGTGTAAAATGACAACATATATACAGCTAGATGTAGTTCATTAATTCAGACAACTACATTCCACCCAAGAAATATATACTACTAAAGATCATAATAATCTCCTAATAATAGAAAGTTCTCTAAAGAAATACACCAATTTCACTCAAGAATAAGTGTTTCAAAAGTTAGGCTCTAGCTTTTGTGGTCTCTGAAATGTAAGACTTTGACTATGATAATTTTAAACTTTTATATACATTTGTGACTTTCTCCAAAAAAGGAATGGTCCCAAGTACTTACAGGTGCAACATTACTATACTTGAGGTACTCTACTCTAAGACTTGCTTCTTCACAGAATTCATTTTTAGTGAGCTTAGAGCTATATAGTTCATAAGTCACTTTCTGAAAAGCCATTCCCATTGTAGCAGATTTGTTTACCTTTGCTTTTACTGCTAAATGGAACCTTTAATGATAATGATTAGACTAGAAGTAATATCTTTTTCATGTATAATGAAAAGTTCACATGACTCTGAACTCTTGTTCACCTTTAATTATGTTGCAAGTCTCTTGAACCATTTCAGCAATTACGAGCCTTAGGATGAAAACCCATAGGAATACTCCTTTCACCCTTACAAAGTAGAAACGCTCTCATTGTATCATCAGCTAAATTTATATATTTCTAAAGATCTTCTAACATTTTCATCCCAACAATAACAATTACTTTGATTTAACAATCAAAACACAGACTGTCCAAATTTTTCTTTGTGACATGTTTCCAATGTACTTAATTATTTGCTTATAGAAATTAAACTTCTAAGCAGCTTGCCTGACTCAAGCAGTGTCTGCCAGAGATTTTAAGGAGCTGTATGACTAAGCTGAAGAATTTTGGTTTTGAATTAATTTTCAAAGTTTTTCTTTAAAATTAAGAAAACATTCAAAATATCTAATACACACAACCTCTTACTAATAAAATGCAGCCTAGAGGTATAGAGTAATTTCCACCCTGAAGCTTGGTGGTTGTTTTTTTTTTTGCTAGGATTGTTTTTAAATGATTTATTCATTATAATAAGCACATAGTGAAGCCCATTACAACAGAAATCTATTTTATTTTTTTTTTAAACACAGTAAAACTTTCAGCCTTGAAACTATTTCAAGAAGTTTCCATTCTTGTTCTTCAGCCAAAGGTGTGTTGAGCAGGTGGTGAATTAGTAAGTATATGAACAATAGACAGTATGAACACAAGTAGTTGCGGCAGTTTTATTAGGGGCTGGGGGGAAGACTGCAATCACCATTCTGCGTCCCACTCTACTATTTAGTAGTGCCAGTGCAGGTTAAAGGTCTTCTATCACATGATCAAAATAAAAAGAGCATCCTCTCCACTTACTCCTAACTTCCAACACCCTTCTCTCTCCCTCCATTGGAGTACTCCACAGAAAACTCACCAACAATCTCTGCATCTCATTTTACCTCTGACAATTGACTTTTTCTAAACCTATACTGGACACTAACTGGAAACTACAAAAAATTACCATCAAAATAGCAAATTCTTGAGATCATATAACTGCATACCTACCTGTAACACTATCACCCTTCAAAAGCTATCATCAATAAAGCTACAAGATTTTCCAAACTCTCAAACTGCTTCCTGATGTCCAAAAAGCCATCAGTCAGACATGCAGTATAATAAAGGATAACTCTCTTGCTCTGTCTACAGGGAAGGAGGACAGGACAGACAAGAGGAGCAAGAGCAGGAAATCAGAAGAACTTAAATATGAGAAGAAAATAATGACAATGGTGAAGGGACCGGAGCATCGCCCTCATAAGTAAAGGCCGAGAGAGCTGGGCCTGTTTAGCCTGGAGAAGACAAGACTGCGAGGGGAATTTTACTAATGCAAACAAGTATCTTATGGGCAGGTCAAGACGATGGGGCCAAGCTCTTTTCAGTGGTGCCCAAAGACAAGTTAAGGGGCAATGGCACAAACTGCAACACAAGAGGTTCCACCTGAATATGAGGAAAAACTTTACTTTGAGGGTGAGGGAGCACTGGAACAGGCTGCTCATAGAGCTTGTGTAGTCTCTTTCTCTGGAGCTACTCAAAACTCACTTGGACACAATCCTGTGCAACCTGGTCTAAGTGAACTGGCTTTAGAAGGGGGTCGGACTAGAGGATTTCCAGAGGTCCCTTCCAACCCCAACCGTTCTGTGATTCTGTGAAAAGTAGGCTAAAGTTAAGCACATGGTCCTATGTGCATCCCTCCAAGCTACATGAAGGTAAAGGACCTTAGAAGATAACAGAGGTACTCAGCTTCAGTTATAATTTTGCTGTATATGATCTCTCATACTTCTTGCCACTCGTGCAAATCCAGGGGCTGCTAGATTCCTTCTTATTATTCAGTATTTCTACCACTGAATATACTGAACAGTGCATGTCAGAAGGAAATCGAGCAAATAATCCTGACAGATATATGAGCTTCTTTTTGTTCAGGTGGAGCTGTTTTCCAGCTGCTCACATTACAAACCGAGCCATTCTTCACAGGCAAATAAAAGATCACATGACAATTTTGACAAAAACCTGGTATTATAAGTTGTCCAACAACCTATAAAAATGTGATTAAGAGCAAAAAAAATGCATTTGTGTTAAAATAAAACCTAAGAAAGGTGCGCATTCACTTAAATAATACCAAAAACTTAAATGTGGTAAGTTGTGGTATTAATTTATACACCTGCATGGGCAATTTATATGTGCAGAAAAGGAAAGCTACAGTTAACAGCCTGCTGTACTTATTAGCAAGAGACTGATGATGATTTTTAACATGACGGCAGTTCAGCATAAAATTCATTGGCAGAAATTTGTTTAACTAGTGACTGGACAGCCAGCTGCAGAAAGAGGCTTTATCCACATAAACATGAATAAATAATTTCAGCATAACCAAAAGTGACTTCACATGTATATTAAAAATTATAAACAATGAAAAGAGAACATGTAATAAAACACATGATAAAATCTGTAAAATCACAAATATTTTGGTAGACCTATCTTCTAAATTCCTACCAAGTAATGAATTTTGAGCAATGAGCTATATTTACTTGGAAGTACCAACACTGTATCTGTTCTATGACCTTTTTTTCTAATACACACTGTGTCTTTAACTGCTATTATATATTTTCAGTAATGCTGATTCATCCTAGCCCTCTGTGCCCTCCAAGGGAGCAATCTTTTGTAAGAGATGCAGAACTGTCCAAACTCCTGAGCAGATGTTTAATTTAAGTCCAAGGTCAGATTATAGTACTTTAGGGAATGCTGTAGTACATAGGGAACAGTGAGAATAACATAACATTAACAATAGTAACACATATGAAATGAATCTGCATACATTTTGGTACTATAGTCAACCTAACCAAGAGAAAGATTCAGCTCATACTAATGAAAACACCTCCATTGATTAGCAACATGCTTTCCAGGCTCTATTGACTGTACTGACTACAGTTCCACTAATTTAATGACAGCTTGGACACCCAGTGAAGATGTCAAAATGTAAGACACTAAATTTAATCATGAACTGCATTCACTGTAACTTCTGTGGCAGAAATTTCATTTAGATAAAACTCACCTCTTGCAGCATTTTTATAAATTTGACTAAGCAGCATCAAGGTAATTATTACGTTTGCATAAATCTTTCGCTTGCTGAAAAATATGCTGTGACTAAGACAGACTTCTCTGCCAATACAGTATTAAAAAGTAGTAATGTGAAATGTTACTATACCTGGTTAAAATCCTGCTGCCTCAAGTAGGTAGTGGCTTTATTTATTTCCAAGTCATTGGCTAACTCTACATAGTGGGAAGCTTTTACTACTTCAACACACCTGCAACAGAAAGCAAGCCATAATGATAAACAAAATGCATCTGTGCAAATGCCAATAAATTACATATTTTTGCAGCCAATTTGCTTTCTGAAACAAGTTGTTCTTAGCTATTCCTTCTTCACAGAAGCAAAGAGCACTTTGATTAAAAAAAAATTGAAAAAATATTTTATTCTGGTAACCTACCTTAATAGTATGCCTGCTCTCATTTTTTTTTTTTTTTTTTTTAGTCTGCTGCATACATATCATTATTTCCCATCACTGGGTGATACTTGAAGTCAGATACTGACTAAGATGATTTTTCAAACAGTTTTCTTTGGATATGTTCTATCAGGTGATTTTTCAAACCTCATCTCCTGTTGCATATACTACCAAACCCATAAAATAGCTTAATGAACAAAGCCAGAGACTGCAGATTGTGTCCCTGAGCTACATAATAATAAAGTTGTCATAATAAACCTCTTTCTGGTCATCACCAAGTTACTTTTGGCTTAGGGTCTTCTGCAAAATGGGGGCAGAACAGAACGCAGCAGACAGTTACAATGTTCACTCACAGACACCATCTTCCAGGGTTTGATGTGCTGTACTTTAAAATTTCCTAATCATTTGAAACAAAACCCTTCTTTATTGTATGCATATACTGTTCTCTCAAACTATTTGGAATTAAGCACACCTAACTGAGCAACTTTGTGGGATGCTTCTTTAATCCCTTCCATTTTTTTTTTTTTTGAGTGGTGGAAAGCCTTTTTCTTTTCTTCTAATAGTTGGCTAATTTGCCAACAATTGTTGTTAAATTAAACAGTCTGCTGCTACAATTGGGTTGGCACATGGACAGTGTCTATACAAAGCATACAAATGCCTTTTGATGTTGGAGGAAAAAATATATTGAAAAAAATAGCAATTTCTGCAAAGACATCTGTAATGAAAGTCAAAAAACATTTATCAGCTGTTACTGTTGAAGTCTTAACCATAAAACGCAGTGAGCTCTAACTATCCAACTGTTCCTTCTGGAATATGACAAAGCAGTCCCAAGATTATGTCACATTTTAAGTAAGATGTTATGAAATCCTAAGACTGTTTGTCCCCATTTTATTTCTGTAAATAAAATTAATCTGATGAAAAGCACATTTAATACTCAGAGGACTCATAACAAAGTGTAATATTTGGAAAACCAAGCTCAGACTGCTGGTTAAACTTCTTCACTGGGCTTGAATACCTCAGCCTAGAAGAATAAATTGTCCTGATATATACAAAACAATCTCATATATCTCACCAGAAGTTGTTTAATTAGCCAGAACAGATATGAGTTTTACTTCATGACAAGTATTTTGTGGATAGCACTAAGGAATCTGAGTATCTGACAACCTTTTCCAGTTTTCTTGAACAAAAAACAAGATACAGAGCAAACAAATTTGACTTACTCATGCTAACAAGTTGCAAAGCAGCAAGCTAAATTTCACAAGACATGCTGTTTAAGTTCTGGTAAGTCAGAATGACCAAAGTAGGAAGATTATAAGATTATAATGATTATGAAACCATCAAACACCACCTTGTGGACTCCAGCAGACTAAACACGTCTGTGTGAGAGATTATTTCATGTTAGTATAAACAGTTTTATTAGTAAATCATAATTATAGGACCTGCAAAATTTGAAAATAATCCTAACTAGCCAAAAAAAAAAAACAGGTAAAGGAAAGTTCTCTTTTCCCATCAAACTTCCTTCACTTCCCAAACACTGAACATATCTGTTTGTAATGTTGTGACTGCAGATATACAACATTCATTTGTATACATGTTATTTTCCAATAATGTTATTAAAAATACTAAAAGTATCAAAGTAAGTCCTTACAATGGAAAACTAGAATCTAGTATAACTATTCAAGATGTATTTTTAACCAATAATTTTTTTATACTGTTCTTATGAGAAGTGTGTCTATTTCATTTTGCTTTAAAGAGCATTCTGCTCTAGAAAGCACCACAAAAAGCAAAAGCTAAGCTGTAAATGGAAAAATAGAAGTGGATACGAAAGTCAAAACAGTAAACTGTATCAGCAGCCTATCATTGTATACACTTGTATAAGTCTAAGAAACAGTAGATTAAGTTTACATTTATAAACACTAAGTTTATAAATGAAATAGAAATAAACCTTCCTAGTAATATTTAGATTCCAGTGTTTTATAGAATGTCTCTATGGAGTAATAAAACTTCTTAGGCACCCCAAGTCTTTATTATGCTATCTTCAAAATTACAGTAAAGAGCAGCGATCATTGCTTTCTGTATAGCATTTGTCTATTGAGTCTTCTAAAAGTTCTTCAATTTTCAAACTGATTTTTCATATTCATTTGAACTTTAAGCCCTTTTTGTGCTAATACAGAGCAGTTCAAAATATGTAATTGACAGTTGAGTTTCAATGATAAATGAATTATTTTTTTTTAACACAGAATACACTCCAATGCTTTGTTTTATTCTTCTCCACAGCATTATGGAGGCAAACTGAAAACAGTCTGGATGCTATGTATGAGATGTGCAGCAAACTATGTTTCCCAGGCTGTTTATTGTTTGTGAATCTGGTTTTGTAACCAGCATCAGAGATTACCATATAGTTTATAGACAAAAAGAACCCCTGCTTGACTCTTACCAGTCATAGCCCACTGCAAAAGATGTCTCAATTGCTGGTGCGATCAGTTTAGCAGCAGTCATGATGTATTCCTCCGCCATGGATTTCCTAAGGAAAAAAACCCAACACAAAAATGTGTCGCCATTTCAAAAACACGTAGAAAAAAAACCCAAATCTTGTTCTTGCTTCTTCGTGCAAGGATAGCCCTGCCCTTCCTCAGGACAATCTTAGAAGTCAATCTACCCAGTCCCCTGCTACCGCTACTGCCCTGTATCCTGATAAAGCTCTCAGGTTTTTTCTGTTTTCCTTTCACTGTACACTGTGGTTGTATTTTTTAAAAAAACCCCACATGCTGCAAGTTTTAAGCAGTGTAGCCTATAGCATTTGGGGTAGATATTCTTCTTTAGTGCAGTACACTAAACTGAGTGATCCAACCAGTTCTTCCAAGCATGTTCTTCCCCAAGAATTATGGGGACACTTTTATAACAAGAGCTGTGGACACATGAGAAGACTGGTAATACTTTCAGGAGCTAAAAATCGATGGCACCACAGTCAAGAAAGAACAGGCTCCATCATTACCTCTCACGTTCTATTTGTCTTAAGCTGTCATTTTTAATGGCTTCCATCAGTAGATTTGTATGTGGATCATCCTGGAAGGGGACAAAACAACTGCAAATTATACCAGAATACGTGCATTTTAATTGTTTTATAGCCAATATTACTGTAATCATAAATAGATGCAAATTACATAGTCTATAATGTCATTTATTTACTTTTCACATTTCAAAAAGGTCGTTTCAGTTTAAAGTAGTTTTCTAATCACAAAATCCGAAATTTGGTATTTACAACTACTTTAATCCTGTTGTTCTGCTCATGTATGTGGTCATAGCTCACATTAGGGTTGTTAATAGGTGTAATGTCATTTGTATCAGACTGGAAAGGCTACAAATCACAGTGAGAATACTCACATGCCTAAAGATAAGAGCATGCTTAAGCATTTGCTGAACTGTAGTGGTATTCAGCAGATGAGGTGCTACCTACTCATTACAGTAACTCACAATCATCTTGTGGTTTCTATCACACGTATCTGCATCAGTTCTTTTAGAACTAACAGAGATGTTGGACCCCTTCCTCATTTCTTTAAGACAGGTCATAGATTTAGACAAAATAAAGACCAGAAGAAAACTTTATGATCTTTTCTGACTGCTTCATCACAAAATACAGAGCTTGCAATGTCTGTCAGAACTATAGCTTGCCTATCCTTAGAAAGAACTTCTATAGTCTAAAGCTTTTCTTCCAGTCAATCTTACATAGTCTTCAATTAATTCAAGTGTTTAATGACCCTTAGTTACACAATTTCTAACATGAGAAATCATATACAATTATATATAAAATACATATAAGAATTTATATACATATTTATCAATATAAATAAATTTACTTCATATATTAAATTTTATTTGCTTATGCTAGAACAATAGGAAGCAACAGCTACTCTTCAGTTTCAAACAGTTTGAAGATTGTATCTCTGATCTTTAGAATTTAAAATGGAAGCTTTGTATCACTGAAAAAAAGATCGCTAGGAGAATATAAAGGCCTTGCCTTGATCTTTCTATAGAGGATCTTTCTAAGGGGACCTTTAACCTATCGAGTACTTTTTCCTGTCTTTAACATCATGAGCTGCTGCCTTCATGGTACAAAGGCAGGCCAGTTTCCAACAAAGTTTAACACTAAAATAAGCATCTGTAAACTTTACTACAATTTTCTTCTATAAAAGAAAACGACAGTGTTACAAGTTTTATTAGCACTCATTTGAGATAATGTGCATTAAGTCACTCATTGCTCTGTTCCCTTTTTTAGCTTATAAACATTAAATTTTTTTATAAACAAAGGAGGTAAAGCAGTAAGTCTGCTATGTAAGTCAACATAGATAAATTTCAACAAAATAGTTATGAAGATAATGTAGTATGGATTTTCTGTACATCATATCTTTTCAGGAAGAAAGGTTTTGAATGTTCTCAACATTACTTTACACTTCTGAGCAGTGCTGGTAAAAAAAAAAAGTTATTTTAGATACACAAACACACATCAATTTACATATTCAGAACAGTCCAAGCATTCAGTGTCTCTTCCCCTTTCTCCTGATTTACCATATGAAGATACAGTTTATTTTGTTCAAACTTACATTTGGTGAAATGTATTTATCATCATAGTCCACTTCCAAGGGAACCGCAATCAGTTTTTGGAAAGCTTTTTTCATTTGCTCACCGTTTCCAACAGCAAAATAACACAGGATCAAGTTGAAGCCTGCCTTCAGGTTTGGGGACATACTCATTATATGTTCAAATGAAGAAATGGCATCAAAATATTGGCCAGTTTTAATAAATGCAACTCCAATATTTTGCATTATTTTAATCCTAAGTAAAGAAATGAGTATTAGGTGGTATTTTTAACTGTCAAACCATATATCCAAATGTTGTATTTCAGAACAATGCCTATTAGTAGAAACTCACCTCATCTCTTTGTGGACACTAGGAATTTGGTCTAGAGCCATACGGTAGAATTTTATAGCTTTGGAATAGTTCCGTTGTTTTAAATATATATTTCCCATATTCACTTTCAGTCTACCTATCAAAAGAAGTCAATGACTTACAGACTTTTAAAACACAAAGCATTTTAAATTGTTTCAGAGTGACAGAGTAGAACAGCTACTTAATAAATTTGCCTTCATTATAGGGTGCCAGTGTCCTTTTAAAGAAGCACTGCACAGAACAGCTTTCTATGAATTTTCACCCAGAAGGAGGTCAAGTAGTAATAAACCCTAGGAAAGAAGTATCATGTAAGATGTATTCTGGTTTTGATTGTGAATTGAGGGATGAGGTAGAGATTATCTAAGTGCTCTCCAGGAAGACAGCTGCAATAAGCATCTCTGAGAAAAGTGCACTGTAGGAGTGCACAACGCTAGAAGTGGTTTTCAAAAGAGGAAAGCTGAGTCAAAAGAGAACAAAAAAATAGTATTAAAGCAGACGACACAGTGTGTGTGGCATGAGAGAATTATATATTTGGCTTTTTGATTAGCTTAGCCTATGGAAAGAAAAGACTTAATGAGCTGGAGAGCCAAACCACAGTAAGTTATACCAACTCAGCGTTCGTTTCTGTCAAATGCTCTGTCTGTCAAACACAAGGGGTGAGATCTCTGCAAGTCAACACCACACAGGTGAAGTCCTCATTTTGAATGCCTGACAACCAATTTTATTCTACTTTGGGATGTTACCTACCTCCATTGCTGAACATCTTATTCTTCACTATAACTTGGTAAGTATTCAGTGCTTCAGCATACATTTCATTAGCAGCATACTGACTGGCCAGATTGAAAAGAACCTACAGAAAAATGGAATTACAGGTACAAGATAAAATGCTGCTCTCTCAACAGCAATAAACTTGAATTCATAAGAGATAATTTCAAATTAATTTTACCTTGGAACTTTTGCTCTTACCAGTTTTAAGCTTCCCATCTTTAATGCTCCTTTGTTCTTGTACATTGACATAAAGAAAACAACTTTCAAATCTACTTACTCTATGTAATTCTTTCATTTTTGTACTTACGTAGCATGACTTCTACTGGTAGTTAAGTGGACCTTAGACCTAAGTAAACACAATGTTATAATGCGAGGCTATTATGAAACATTCGTACAAGGTAATTCTCAGAAACTGCATGTAATTTATGACTCCCAACATGCGGAAAACGGTTTTACTACCTGTGGTCACTCAGTTTATGAAAAGAGAATTTTTCCAAGCTGCAGTTTCAAAACCCAAGTTCTGCTGGTGTCAGGTAAAACACCTCTGCATTTCTTCCCCCGCTTTACTCTCATCTTGACCATAAAATAAATTACTAGGTCTGCCTAATTCAATGTATGCATTGTAAATAATTTCCTCTACAGCACTACCTGGAGTATAACTTTAAATTCCCCCTAAGTATTTTTATGTATAGACATTTTTTAAAGTAGTCTACTATTACTTTGAAAACCAGAATGTAAATCTAGATACCTGCTTTAAGATTCAGGATTTAGAAATATTAATATGTCCTATTTAATGTAATACATTCTCTGTCACTTTATGGTTCAAGTTAAAAGCAATATCTGATCTCTCCTGTTTACTTCTCTTGGCATGTTACATGTTCTGACTATTTATTTTTGAACTAGAGGGTTTACTTATGTTTTGCATGTGAGTAGATAGCTGGAATAAACGTTCATGGGCATCCTTCTTCACTTAATGCTGATATGTGGTTTCTCTGGTACTTGAAATTGCAAAGGAAAACTCAATGATATAAAGCGATCTTTGCAAGTGTTAAGTTTTTAAATTCAAGTAATGCACTTTATCTTCATAAACTTCCCCTGCCCCCAAGTGTAGCCCGTATCTGGTCTGGTACACTGCTAGGAGAACTACAACACACATATACACACACACACACACACACACACACACTGAGTCAGTAAACACCGAAATGTCTCTTTAGGAGGATTTTTACCAACACCTTTTACTCATTGAAGATTTCTAAGCACTTACTGAGTAAGTGAGGTCTAAGTTGATGTTTTCTGGAGTAGCCATTTGTTCACGTTGTCTCACCAATACTCTTTCCTTTCTTCCAGCCTCTTTTGCTTTTTCCAGAGCCTTAAATAAAATACTAGAATTTAGCAGTGCCTCGAATCTTATTAACAGACGATAACACAAACGCATATAAAACAAGCATGAAAAGAATATACTCATGCCCATTTTCTTTAGATGCACAGACTGTACCCAATGCCTGAAAAGTAGCAATATAACCACAGAAAGCTGTTAATTAGCAATAAGCAGACATAGTTGCCTACTTAGCTGTATAATTTTAAGGTAGTATAGTCACACTCATATATACACCAAAACCACTAGATTATGGTGACCCTAGGATATTATTCTACTTGTACTAATCATAGAAAGTGCACATGAATGCTAAAAAAAAACCTCAAAAAAAAACAAAAGGAGAGTGTTTAGGCTTGGCATGTTTCCTTAGTTGCACAATCCCAGTGCAGGAAGGTGTTGGAAAGAAGAAAGTGAAGACACAAAAGTATGCTGTACATAAACCCTGACTAATTCTGGATGCTGAGAAAGTGAAGGCAGGAAATAAACATGCACGTCACACAAAGGTACACTGTATATATATATCTTGCATAATTCTGGATGCTGGTAAATTGCTTCACTTTATCTGTCCACAAATGGTATTTCACAAATACATTCACAATTTTAATAACTCCAAAATTATTGTTTTATCCAATTATAATCTTCTGCAGATCAGTGTCATGACCCTTTGTACAAGCAATGCTACAGGTCTACGAGTCCCACTAGCAGTTCTGTATGCCTCTGCAAGGGCGCAATGATTTTAAAAAAGTAATAGCTAGCAGTTAAGATAGCCATTTCTCAGCTAGTGGTGAATGATGTACTTCAAGATATAGCTTGATTCTTAGTCCTTATGATAGAAGGCAAATCCAACTTGGCTGTTTTATAGATGTTGGCAACTTTGATGACTCCTGCAGGAAAATGGATATTCTGCTGGACTGTCAGAAACTAATACAAACATCCTAGAGGACCCTCAGAATGGTTGGGTATAGTCTACATAAGAAACAACCCTTTGACACTGAGAAGCAAAGAACATTCTTGACCATATATGCAAGAGGCTCAAGAAAAATGAACAAAACAAGTTAGCTCATCTCCTAGTGAAGACGAAATTCAGATATGATACGAGAAATAAATTAGGATAGGTCTGTAAGGATACTTATCCTAAATGAACATAACTAGATAGACTGCTTTCATACTCTCTGAACAGAAGCCATCAGCAGCAGGAAAAAAGTTTTATTACGAAAGTACAACATAAGAAAATCTTTAACAGTTTGAAGGGTGGACCCATCCAGTCTAAACACCAGATTTAAGTTCCACTTTGGGACCCAGAGTTTCACTATTAGAAACCTGGTTAACTCCCGAAGGAAGTAAACTCCTTACACTGTGGGCTGCAAGGTGAAGATATCCTAAGTGAAATCCTTCTCTTCAAAGGAGCTACAGGCTATTAGCTCACAACAGATAATCCAAAAATTATTGGAAAGGACTATGAGATAGACCAGGATTCCAGACAGTTGTTCTAGTAGGCACAAGCATAAAGGCAGTCCTCACACAGTACAGTGTCATCCTGATACTGGAACTGTCTAGGCTGATCTATCATAATCAAGATGATCAATGTTCAGTCTTGTCTTAATTTGATCAGGATCACTGGAATTGCTGCAAAACTGAAGAAAGGTATATACCAGATCTTTTGGTCAGAGAAACAAGTATGCATGCAGAGCACTGGAACAGGCTGGGTTTTGGTGTCTTCCTCAAAAGCAACAGATACAATGCTTCTTCGTAGTAGGCAAAAAGATACGGGATGTTACCCATCCTGAAAGACAGTCCTCAAGACAGCTTCCAGTCATAGCCTAATAGGGTGAACATCTTATCCTGTATTTGAAAAATACTCACACTACACCAGACAAAATCGTTGACAAGAAAAGTACATTCTTGCTGTACTAGTTCCAAAGGTAAATTGCTATCTTAAAGAAAGGAGAAAACCTCAAATCAGGTATGCTTCTTAATGGAACACTGGATATTTCTCTACAAAGGGCAGATTCTGCCACCATAACATACCTCACCATAACATATCTCACCTACAGTAGGCCTGAAACATGCAAATAAAGGATTACTAATTAAGAAATCTGCCAAATACACACAATTATATTCACAAATACAGACATTGTGTACAATGGACAAATGATGTAATTTTCCTGATTCATAGCAAAGCTCTATTACAGACCATATCTAATCTTTGCAATGAATTTTGGAGCTCACGCTCCAAAACATGAGAATTTGATCAAACCAAAGGCCATCTAGCCTAGGATCCGTATCGGACATTAGGAAAGATGCTTTACCCATTCTTGTACTCCAATACCTCCTCAGAATACACTCCTAGACTAAAAATTTCACAGCTCAAATGACTGTGCAAGAACCATCACCTCTCATAGCTTAGTTAATTTTTTCCCCTTATGGATCAGACGCCATCAACTTGAGAGGGAAATGGATTAGCAGAGAGGAAGTCTGCATCACTAAGAAGCCAATGTATATCTTTAATTCTAGCAGTTGAGCCTGCTCTGCCTCCAGTAGTTTAGGAGCTGGAGCTGGCCAGTCCAAAGCACACGGAATAAAAACAAACCTTGCCCTAAGAAGGAAGCATTACGAGGTTATTTTGACATACTGCAACCCAAGACTAACGTGCTTTACTGACACTGCCTTACGAAGGATACTAGTGTTGGCACTTTAGGGTTAGCTTAGCTTGGAAAGTCCCTTTGTCTGAAGGACTGAAAGAAGATGAAATAGTTCATCTTGATGCTGACCCCTTACAGTGGAACAAAAGCAATATAGTGTCTAACATCAAACAGCCCCTGACATGGAAGGGTACTGTGGAGGTGGCTTAAATGATATTGACTGTGAGTCCTGGATGAAAATTACATTATGTCAATGTCAATGAAACAATGTCACTCAGCCAAGATCCTTAAACATCTGAGGATCAAACGCTGTAGAGATACAAAATATAAGCCTGATATTGAAGAAGGGTCACCGACTCCCATAGAGTCCATAGGTTAGACTGGGCAGATCTGTGCCAGTATGACTAACTGATGAAACCCATTTGAAGAGGTCAATGGAGATACGGGGAAGGGAGGTTTTGTAACACTGAAATCTTTAACAAATACATACACAAGAAATACACAAGCTCCTACTTTTTGTTTGCAATACAAGGTACCACTGGATTAAGAGAGTCATAAAAAAAGATAGAATTAAGATGATTTTAATAATCTGAAATGTCTGTATCCAAGTCAGTTTGAAATATCTATCTATACAAATCATTCTTCACCGAGAAAGTGAAGTGAAATCCAGAAAAATTACCAATTTCAAGTCTCCACAGCTGTTAGCAATGCAGCTTTCTTCAACCAGTTCATTCACTTTTTTTTCCAACTGCCTAATCTTCTCTTCTGAACTAAAATAAAAATAACAATAAAAGGATTAACACTAATAATGCAACTTGCAAATGCTAAGCTAAGCTTTTACACAGGATTCCTCAGTAAAACAACAGAGATGTATCACATGTCACCACTAACTGGTTTTCCCATCAAAGAAAACAGTGTGAAACTATGCCCAGAGAACATCCTCCAAAGAGAGCACATTCACACTTTTAATCTGAGAACAGAGACCTACCAAAACATAAATCCTTCTCCAAGAACAAGACAGACAAGCCAAATTTCACAGGCCCAATTTGTTCAGGAGAAGTAACGACAAACGAACAGATGGGCTGGTAAACCTTTCAAATCAAACACCTAGTGAAATGAAGTATTGTATTAAAAGCAATTAATGGAGCTTTTAGTTGCATACATATACTTTATAAAGTACAGCTTACAAAAGCAGATTTTAATAAAATACCATTCATCTAGATTTTTTTTCCTCAGTTAAATAACCAAACATTTCAGTAGGATTCCCTTTTCTTATATGTAGAGGAATGAAGCTGGGTTAATTATCATTGATAATCTACAGCTGTGAGCTGGCTTCAGGGGCAGGGGGTTGGCCGATGTAGATAAGGTGCAGCTGTGGCTGGTTCTGTTAAGTGGTTGGGCAGCAAGGAAGAAGCAGAGAGAGAGAACGTACACCCGGGGTGAGGAGAGACTAGGAGAAGGCAGCAGAGGGACTGGCATGAAGAGTATGTTGGTATGAGATGGCAGAAGATCTTGTTGCAGCCAGCTAGTTTGGAGAGTGCTGCGACACATATATAGCTATATTTGAGGAATACAGCTTTTGTATTGAAAAGCTCAATGACTTTTTCTGAGCAAACTCACATTCACACCAACCTGTAAATTTTACCTCAAATGCTAAGGTCAGAGTGAACAGAGCGAAACAGCAAGCAAATACCCCCCAAGTTCTTCCCAGGCAGCTGCAAGAATCATGGCATTCCTTGCCTGTCACACACTCTTCCGTAATCCTCCACAATTCTATATAAGTATCACAGCATTTGTGTGGCAACAACTACGTCCAGGCTGCTGAGCTACAGTCAGAACCAGAAATCACTGAAATCAGAAGTTCCTGAAAGTCAGTGCAACTACTCTGGCAGGTCAGCTAACCACATGCATAAATGTTTGTGGCATTAGTCCACAAAGTGAAGAGTTTGGCCCTTTGAGATTTTAAAAACATCTAGGCAGTTAAAACTCTACCCATGTTCTTTTTTATTTTTAACGTTAATTTTTTGAAATAATTTAATGCAAAACCGAACAAACCTGTCAAAATTTTTCGTTTCCAGAGGTGGAGCAGGACCTCTTGCTTGGCCAAGAGGATCAAATGAAGAACCTGCAAAATTAACAGAGTACTGAAAATTGTAAAATAACGCCTCTCTCCAGCAGCTGGCAATTTCTACAAACTGTACCTCTCATAGCTGCCTTAGTGTAACCTGCGGCATGCACTGCTGTCATTGGTCGAGCAATGCCATCCTTAAATAAAAAGAAAGACATACTAAAATCATTTTCCTAAAAAAACTGATTGTGGACAGCACAGACATCAGTTACATATTACAAAACCTTTAAATACAAAAATCAGTTGTTACCACTTCATTAAACTGAGTATTTTTTTAAAAATTTGTATTTCTCAACTATTATAGATCGTAACTGTCTGTCTACAAAATAGGGGAGCAAACACTGTTGGGAAACTGTAACTGACACAAAGAAACACCTACTACTTTGTGTAAATTTTATACATATTCAGAATACTTAATTTCAAAATCAAATTATTTTTAGGAAATTCTTAAGAATTGTTGGTCTTGAGATCTGTAGCGTACTCTAGCTTACTGTCACACTGTTTTAGAACTCAGTTGCTTTTTTTAATTTTTATTGACAATAAAAAGAATCCTATGAGATTATGGATCAGAATGTTTTACTTAATCCAAACCAAGAGAGGCACAAACTACAATTTTTTTATTTATTTGTAACTTCTTATCAGACAATGCCTCCCAACACAAGAATGTCTGACCCCACCTCATGCCAGTTTATTAAACTTTCTTGTCAGGACACTGAGTGCACTAACCAACCTTAACAGCCCTGACCAGACTCACCTGGGGCTTCCAGCCACACACCATACCCACACGTCCAGGAGCTTTATCTAAGCTCAACTATGATCCCTCGGTTTCTGCCTGAGCTTTGTTGGAAGACTACTGATTTCTACATCAGCCAAAGCTATGCCAGGCCACAGAGTCCCTGGATCCAGATTTCAAACTGAGGGCTGACCTCCTGGATTGATCTGAGCCTTACCTTGTCACTATGGGCCTGGCCAGCAATCACTGGTTCTAACCCTGGCCCATGCACTGACTTTTTGGCTTGACCTTGGACCTGCCTCATCACCATGATATTGCCTTACGTTCTGAACTTCTGGTTGGACATGGCCAGTATTTCTGGGTGGATCCTATTTGCCTTGCTCAGGTATTGTGGGACTGGGTCCTGGCTGGTGAGGCCCCGGCACTGCTGGCTATGCAATTTCCCCCTAGGCTCCTGGGTCTCCTGTTAGGGACTAGCCCTAGTCTTGATGCTCCCTGATAATTCCCGTTTCCCACCTGGGCTGAGACAAAAGAATATAGTCACTATAGATATATTTAATGTTAAGTCAATATGCTTAATGGTTGTGGAAGGAAAGTAATTGGTAAATTGCTGCAGATTCTTATTAAGAGTACGTAAGAAAAAACATGAAAACCAGAATCTACTTCTCTTCCCTATTTTAATGAAAAACTATTGATTGCATGTCAGTAAGTGTTAAAGAGCACTACGCTGGTATTGCTTCCAACCTTGTGCTCAAATAAAATACTCATCACAACCCTCATGCCTTCTGACAGTAGTATTTTCAAAAAAGGACAAATTAAAACACTGTAATATTTGTATTATTTCAATAAACTTCTAAATACTTGTATCAAACATAAACACTTATCAGAAATTTTCATTGTTCCAAATCAATACAACACATAAATATTCAAAGTTTTACCTGTATAGCTCCTGTCATTGGTCTTCCCATAGATGAAGTTAAAGTTGTCTTTGACTACAAAAATAAGTAAATGTTTGAAAGTAGCATTCACAGAGTATTAAAAGCCTGTAAAAGGCTACGTGCAGTCTTCCCAACACTGAGTTTTAAAAGTCTATCTAACTCTCACGTAAGTTCATAGCAAAGTTCCCTTTTATGTTATTCATATGCAATATACTACCAGGGCCTGGCAGACTTAAAGATGTTGGACACTTCAGTTAGCACAAATTCACAATATGGTTTTTTTATGTGTTTGGATATTTGTCAGACCTTCCAAAAAAAATTACACAGAAATTTGAGGCAGCAGTACTTTCCATTATTAAATTATTGAAACTACTATATTTAAATTGAACAAATAATTTACACAAAATACTTCAGGAAGATTGAGTACAGCTGATAAGAGATTAATACTGCGATAGATTAAGTCATACTTCCATGCACATTTATTTTACAATAAATACAATTTAACTTCAAAGTGCCAATGGGTCTTTTCTATTAGCTGACATGTCATATACCGTCCTTCTGTAGTAGTTAAAAATGTAAAGAAATAAACGTTAAATATTTAGTGGTAAGTGCTAAAGGTTGCTACAGATATATCATACAGACAAAAATAAGGGGTTTCAGGCCATGAAAAAGCATTCTCCTAATTCCAAGTCAGAGGCCTATGTTTTACTATTTTACCCACTACCCATCCCATCATGATTTTCATTTTTTCTGCTAAGGCTGAATCTACATTAACAAGAACTGTAGTGTAGGAGAAGCAAATCTCCAAAGTGAAACAGGTAGTGCTGGTGTGGAGTGGACAATACTGTGGATGTTTCCAGCTCTACTATTGCAGATAAACATCTCAGCCTTTATTATCCTTAGGAAGTGCTTTTTTATGCACTCCTTTAACAAGATAGCTTTTCCTGTTAGAGTGTAGTCCTACACTAAACATCTGCAAATACAACTGCTAAAAAGCACTCAAAAGGAATATATGCAGAGCAGGTGACAGAAGGTTCAGAGTAAAAGGTTGTATTTGGATGACATAATAGAATGTAGGTGTTCTTTAGATGAAACTGTCACCCAGCTAACTTGTACGAGAGATCTAAAGCAACGTGACATCTCTTCTTTATTTGTCATAAAACTTTCAGGAACTTTATATCTAAGAGCACTGTCTTTTCAAATTTGACAGATACAGGCCAACAGGTTAAAAATGTATTGGGATGAGGGGATAGTGGATACATCACTAGTGCGTAACTTCAGTTTCCACAACAAACCAGGTTAATGTATTAGTGATTTAAGAGTTACAGTAGGTTAAGTATACCAAAGAATATAACCAACTTTATTTTGAAAGGTGATTTCAAAGCCTGTATTTTTAAGACTTTCACCTCAACTTCCAGAAAACCTTCCCAAGCCCAAATAACAATCCACACTGCAAGAAAATCAGGTTAATACCTTGGAATCTACTACCTTATGCAGTACAGAAGTTGATTTGCAGTATGGTTTGGGAGAAAGAGAAAAAAAAAAAAAAAAAAGAGGAAAAAAAGTCAGTAACCATGCCTTGACCAGGTGCATTATTGTGAATTAATTAAAATTAACAAATACATGTAGTTCACTGGAAAGACATACTCAGATAAGAAGAGCTCACTTTGTGCAAGGGATTAAATGGCAAATTTAGTTTTTGGTAAATACCTCCTTTTCATTAAGAATACAACAGAACAAAAACCTACCCCAAATCCAGTAGCTAAAGGTCTTGAAGCTGATGTACCAGGAATTTTGGCTGTCACCTGAGTGGAAAAACACCCAAACCCCAAAAAACTCCCACCAATTAACACCTATATGCGTTAACTGTTAGTCTTTCTATATAGTTTCTATAGTGAATTCACAGAAATAATGCTTCAATTGTGATAGAAAGGATTCTGATTGTAGTACCAGATTATTCAGGCAAAGCAGTAATATCATTTGGTCAGTTCCAGCTCTTCTTTAGACATATAGTATGTACTTCTGAAGTGCAGGTGCCAAATTTATACCTAGTTTTGAAAACTGATTAAGTCACAGCTAAATTAAGGTAAGAAAATTAATATAAATTACATGAATATGGAGGGGAAAATTGTCAGAATAGTAATACTCAGATTTCTAAATCCAACTGTCTAGTATGTATCTCAACCTTGTAATTGTATGTCAGAGCCAGTAATTCTATGTATAGAATATTAAACAAAGTCCTTTCAGAACATATCATTTTGCTTTTTAACAAGGTTTTATCTTGTTTTATCAAACAAGAATACACATTTTCAACCAAAGTTCCTTGTTTGCTCTAGCTTAACTCCAGAACTTAATGGAACTTGTGCTCTGCTAATTTTTTACTTATTTTTCATACAAATAACTAAAGTCTGTATCTTAATGTTAATGGTAGACAAGAAAAAAAGAAAAAAAAGATACAATGTTCTGCAGACAAGTTTGTATCAGTGCCAAAATTACAGCTCAGGTTCTAGAGAAGGTCTACACTACTGCAATGTATTTTAAAAGGTACTTACAGGGGGTCTTCTACCATGACTTGTTCTTGCTGCCTGTTGAAAAGCTACATCATTTTCTAAATCCTAGAAAAGATAAAATAAAAACATCAACCCTTTTAAAACCACAACACCCAAACTCACAATTTCAGAATCTTAGGACCACTAAAAGCAGATGGGTAAAAAATTAACCTCTTCCAAAAATAGTTGACCTGAAGATAGCTGAATGATAGGTTTTACTGACAATAAATAACAATTATATTATTTGGTCTATCTTTTTTGGTATTTTACATTAAGAAATGTAAAACCTCATTATTCTATGAAAAATAAAAACACACTTCTCAGTAGAGGTTGAGTGACAAGATGTAACCTGAAAATTTTATTTCTGTCCAAAAGCTTACTACTAGCACTATTTCTAAATTCTAACACTGATGCCTGTCATGCCAATACATTAAGAGTTCTCATATCCCTAAGGTCACACTGCAACTACCACGAACTTGGCATTGGGATTTCATACAAGATGCCAAGTCGTGCAACAGTGGTCCTGCTTTGAGCAGGGTGGTAGGTTTGGATCAAATAACCCCCTTTTGTTGTTCCAATGCTACTACACCAGCAGTTACCAGAAAGTGGTCTGCAGGCTTACCTTAAGTCTCTACCAATTGCAGAGACCTGCAGGACTCCACTCTACTGTTACCTCCTTCAGCCGCAGCACAGCAAGAGATCAGAGACCTACCAACCAGTAAGTACCCTCTTTTGTCAGAAAACCTCCTGCTGCACACTGTCTGGGAAACACCACATTGAACATGCCTAAATGTGAATATGGCCTTCAAATAACTAGGATTTTATACTTCGTAGATTCTAACCATTACAGCATATGAGAACTGCTACAAAAAGCACACAAGTGTTTTGTTGGAATAGAAAACTATCAAAGAAATAACTACTCAAAAAGAGCCTGGTGAATCTTTATATTAATTTCTTGCTAAATAAAGAAAATTTCACTTCAAAGCAGTAGTACATTTGTACATTACCATACCCAGATGTTCTTATCTTGTACTTAGAAGTTACAATCTTATGGATGGGAAAAGATGGGAAACAGCAAATATTTTTACCTCTGTGTCAAACGTGGGATTATAATCATTGTAGCCAGAATAGAGATCGTCTTCATCAATCTCAGGAGCCAGATGCACATTTTGCATCATTTTTCTGTGAAACATTTAACATGCCAAATGTTATCTCAGTGGTTTTATATATATCTTTAAAAATGTAAAATATAAATAATAACAAGGTTTGCCCAAGTTCAGAAGAGCTCCAATTTAATTTTAGTTTTTAAATCACTGTCTTTAGAATTAAAAATAAACTACAATTTGTCATAAAAACTAGGATTCACCTATAAAAAATGGTAAATGGCACCATCTCAGAGAGTTGTTTTGTTAGGTATTTATAAAAATGGTTTTAAAGATATTTATCATTAAAACTAAATTATCTTATCTGTATTACTTTTAGGACAGTATCTTTACATTCTCAGATAATCCAGATTGAAGATAACCCTTTCACATTCTAAAGTTTGCCTTTGTTATTAGGCCAAACCATAGCAGTCTCATGAAAGACAGTTCTTCCAGTCTCAAATCTTCCTTCCTTCACCTGTGTCTGTGCATCAGCACAGCCACAACTATTTTTGACACGCAACGTCCTTCATATGATTCAAATGGTTATTGCAAACTAGAATTAAAGAAGCCAGGGTGCCAATGTCTTTCTTCACAAATACTTCAGTGTCTAGTAGGGCTGCCCTCACTTAGCGTCCTCAGTGCGGGAAAGACCACAGAGGGGGTCCCTCTTTGCCTGGCTACCTATCTGCATAAAAACCTTAAGGTAACATTTGATGTCACCTGTATCGCAAAGCACACGCCCTTTCGCGAGTCAGCCCTAGCCAGGACCAAGCGCTGCGCACCCTGCCGAGGGCCGGGCCCGCTCCAGCGGGAGAACGTCCGCCGCTGCTTCCCGCTGGGCCGGGGCCTCCCCCGAGCCGCACACCGCGCCCCGCAGCCGAACCGCGGGTTTGCCGGGTTTCCTCAGTCAGCGCCCGAAGCGGGGCCGCCGGCAGCGACGCGCCTCCAGGGCGGCGGCGAGGCCGCGCTCCAAGGCAAAGCGCGGCAGGCCGGCGAGAGGCTCAGCGAACCAAGGCGACGATGCCAAAGCCCTGACGCGCTGCCACACGGCCCGTTCGCCGGCGGCACACGGCCCGCTCTCTCCGCTCCGAGCACGGCACCGGCCGCCCCAGGCCCAGCCCGAGCCGCGTTGCTACGGGGGAAGGCGGCGGACGCGACCCCCTAATGCACCGCGCCTGGCCGCCGGGGGAAGGAGGGGCTGGCGCCGGGGGGGCGGGGGGCAGGGCGTGCGCGGCGCTGGCGCATGCGCAAAGCGCCTGCCGACGCCCGTGCCCCCCGCGCTGTGAGGGGCCGTCCCTGCGGCAAATGGCGGAGGAGGACGCCAAAGGCTCTGTGCCGCTCCCAAAATTGATCCCATCGCTGTGCTTCTGCTGGCCGCCACGATCGGCTTGGGCATGCTTAGCCTTCGGTTAGGAAAAAGCCAGCCAACCCTCGTTTCGGCAAAAAATTCTGTCCTCTAAGATACCTAACTGCTGGGAGGAACACCCCACAAATCCAAAATATTTCCATGACCATCTTTTAGGTGGGACACTACTGCTCTGAACTCTCCCAGACACATTTTTTCAGGTGGATTTGTGTTGATTGCTAAGCTAAAGCTAAAATGCGAGCTGAATTTGACTTTTTGCTTGTTGTGGGGCTTACTCTGAACTGATCCTGCAAACATTTAAACATACACTCGATTTCCTGAGTTACGTTACGCATGCTTCTAAGGTGGCAGCCTGTGTGCCAAGAAATAAAAGTTGCCTTGTGATGGCCATACAAACAAATTTTGTTTCCCACTGTGCTTTCTTCACCTTTGGGAAGAGGCACAAAAGCTACTGTGAAGGATAGCAGACGACTCAGACTGCTCCGCAGGCTGCCTACCTTTAGTCCATGGGGTAAGGAAAACATAAATGGAAACAAGATCTATTATCTGCCAGACATTGCTGTGTGCAAACAAAAGTCTGTGATATACTGATAATATTTGCCAATTTAAAGGGGAAAATTATTAGGATAAATGAGTTAGTGTTTCTGAAACATTAAACAGCGTTCAGCATGGGGGGAAAAGACTTCTCCATAATGGGAAATTTAGGATTACTGGGTCATAGAATAATTCAGGCTGGAAGGGACCTCAGGACACCTCCCATCCTTATACCTAGTTTAAATTTCTTTGTGTCTCTTCCCAAGAGTAAAGCCAACCTGCTCTCACTTTATGGTGAAAGCTGGTACTTTATTCTAGAGATTTGCTATTGTGACAGATAAACAAATCTACTATGGTAAAGTAAATGGCTTCTCGCATAGCTGTCAACCCTTGTGCCCAAGCATGTGTTCTATACCTGAGAGTATCTCTGAACATGTTTCTTCAGCTTCAGATCATTGCTGGCAGGTGCCATCTGGAGCGTGGCAGGGCTCCACCAGCAGGCAATGCCATCAGGCAGCAGCCACTGTCTCCGCTCAGAGACCTCATCACAGTCACCACTCACTCTTGGGGTGCTCAGCAACACCATTTCTTCCAGTTTGCTGAGAAAAAAGGAAAGGCTCAATAAAAGAAGTCAGTAAAGCTTCCCATCTGCCATAGTGTCTGAAACTAAATAAAATATTAAAGGCCCTAATGTCTTAGAAAAAGATGATTCCTAGTAACTTTTTTTACTGCTTTCTCTTAGCTGGTATTTTGGAAACCTGGTCAAGTCTCAGGTGATTTTCCCACAGCAAATCATTACACTCGGGAAAACTTCCCATGCCTAAATGGGAAACAGAATAGAGCAGGGATCTCTGAACATGCCTACAGTATTTTTGAGAGAGAAAATATTTTACGAGACCAATTGTAACCTACCCCTGCATACAGTGCAGAATCAGTCAGAACACCCTTTTTATGGTCCGGGTTTGTGAGCATTATGTAATGTCAGCGCTTTCTGCTGCTCACCTTCTTTCAGCCTCAAAGTCCTTTCTGAAGAGATAAGGCACAGAGGATATGAGTGAAAGGTCTTTCTACTCTGGCTCCCAACAAGAGAAACAAAGATAACACAAAGAAGTATTAAGACATTATCACTTCTTGCATTAACCTGTTCACGTTCCATGCACGAACCACTTTCACACAGAAACTTTAGACTTGGGACCTTTGGACATGCCAATCTTTATACCTGATGTTTCTGGAATACAAGTATTTCACAGAATAACAGACTTAAGGTGGGAAAAACTTTCAGGTGAATTACTTGAGTTACAAATTATGAACTTCAGCATAAGAAATATATAGCCATTTTTAGCCCCCTTTTTCTGCATATGACTCCTCATATATAATTGAGCCTATGGCTTTGAGATTTTTCTGATGGTCCCCAGACACATACATATGTATCCGAGCAGCAGTCATGTTCTGTGGCAGGATCCCTAGCTCTGCTACCCAGCTTGTCCATATCAGGGACCTGGGTATACTGGTGCCCAACATATTCTAATGTTTCAGCCCAATTATCTAAGGCAGTCGAAGGCATCATGATAAGGAGGCAATGCATCCATCTTGTAAATGTGATGATGCTGAGACACCACTGGAATCTGACCATGTTCATATTACCAAACTGTCTTACCCTCCAAAACTGGGAGTATACATGCAAACCAGCTATTGTATGGTCCCTGACCATACTGAGAACTGTTTGGGAGCATGATAACTAGCTAACACTGTAATGGGCTATTTTAACCCCAGAGACAGACAGCTTCAGTGTCTGGTCCATAGGAGCACGCTGGTCAGGAGTCTGGGAATACTTCTTGGCCTGGCTCCTTAGGCCTGTCAGTCCAGCTGACAGCTACTTCTGATATTCTCACAACAACATGAGAGTCTCAACAGACTCTATATTTCTAAAAGCTGTGTCAAGCTACAATTATTTTTTTCTGGGGCTATGAAGTATAAATAGAGCTTAATGCATGAGGATTTAACACAAATCCCCCAGATCTCAGGATCCTTTGTGGCAACATGGGACCCTACTCATGGGTTGTGATTATAAGACATGTTCTAACAAGATCATGCTACAGGAAGAAACCCTTACGACGTAAATGTCTTTACTGGTGTTGGCTAAATCCAGAGGGCAACCTGGAACATGAAGGTGGAAAAAAAAAAAAAAAAAGAAAAAGAAAAAGAAGAAAATTTAGCATACAGCCCCAAAAATGTTGTATGCTGTGAAATCCTGATCATTTAAATTTGATTAAGTCAGCACAGTCACTAAATGAAGTTGTTCCAGTCTTTTCCCATCTGATTGCTGCCCTAAATCAGTCCTCTGACTGGCATCAAGTTAGATGCTTGTGCAGCTGAAGCAAACTGGTTTATGATCAGGTTTTTCTTCAGTTACCTTTCAAGACATGAAGTACCTGATCCACTGAATTCAGTGAAAATTTATGGCAGATTAAGGAGACCATGAAGCTATACTTAACAGTACTAATTTCTTTGCCTTTCAGTACATGGTAAATTTGTCTTTTTGCAGTGGTAACATTGCAAACAAGGATTCAGACAAACTGTTCCAGGACCTACTGACTTGGGTTCAGGGGTTACTGGCCACTGTCTGCCTGTTTTAATCACTGTTAGTGTGTACCTTACCCTTGCTCTGGCCGTTTAACCGTTTGCCTGATCAACCCCTAGTTGGTGTTTTTAGAGAACAGTCTAAATTGAAAAAGTAATTCTCCCATTATAATATTTAAAAAGTAATTTTTAGCATTGAATTCTGGACTGACCAGAAAATCTGCACAGATTTTCTGCTGTCATGCAGAGACCCTTCAGCTAGCTCAACTGCCATAAACAGTGAATCTGCATTTAACTACTCCTCTGGGAATGAATAGATCTTATCAGCATACCTCTAAAAATTACTGAAGGGAAAGAAAATATGGAATGCATTTAAAATTAAAGCCTTCCTAATACTTAACCTTTCTAAACTTTTTTTTTAGTTGAAAATTTAAGAATTTAATGGCAATTGAACTTAATGGTAACTAAATTTATTTTGAAGACAATTAAAAAATTAAAGCCTCAAATCATGCTCTTCCTACACTTGAAAATTCAAACTTCAGCTGTTTAGTATTTTGCTGACTGGTCTATGTTACAGCCTTGATACTCCAGGCTCACTTATCAACAGATGAAATGTTGTAAAAAGAAAGTAACTGCATGTTACTTTCCTCTACTATTAAGTGTATGAGCAGTATGGGTGTTAGAATCTTTGTATATTAGCTGTATATATTTCTGTGCTGTTAAAACCACATCTCTATAGCACTTTTTAACATAAAGCTCTTCCAGTTAATGTTTCCCAACATAGAAACAGCAAGTTAAAGAAGCCTTTTGTCTCTTGTAGGAGATTTAAAAGGCAGTTTTATGTTTGCGATCTCTGAGTTGGTGCGCATAAGCATCTATAAATTACATTAAAGATAATTCAAGTTAGAAAATAAAGTTTCTAGAGCTACTCTTGATGGGATAAGTACAAGGATCAGATTTTTTTCAGGGTTAGGTTCTTGATGAGGATGTAATTAGGTAAAAATATTTTATGGAGTTATATTGAAAGTTTTTAAAAGAGCTATTTTAAAACAGTTCTAAAGGTGGAAAATATTTGGTGTAGTTCCGCTCTGAACATCAATTTACTATATAGTCTGTATTTAGTAAAGAAGTAAATTAATTTACACAAAATTTGTAAACAAACAAAAAGAATAGAACATCACTATGAAAAATACATATGTTACAAATAATATATCTTGTAGTTGGGAGTTAAAAGACATTTGCAACAGGAAAATTATCTTGTTAACAGGTATTTTTACTGTTAAAGAATATAATTCCATCTAATTTTGCTAAATCATATTTTTGTAATATCTATTTTACTACTATTTAATTTCTGATTCCTGTAGATACCTTCTTTAAAAATTAGCACTTTAGCAGTATTGGTAGTATTTGCATCAGACCATTTGCACTGTGAAATCCCACCTAAATTAACTGCACAAACTACTAGCAATAATTAAAACGATAGTTTTAGTTGTAGCATAATTTTAATATAATCACTAGTTATAGTTACAGTATGCAAACCATTAGTTAGAACTCTACAGAATAGGAATAAAGTTATTAAAGGTATAACTTTAAGGTATTATGTTTTCTGAACCATTAGGATCATAGTAGCAATGTACCACAGCCCATTACAAAAGAAATGTACATTGTTTGCTCTGGTAAGCAAGTAATGCATTAAACCAATCTAATACTTGACAAATGTGAACTATGCCTCTGTTTCCATCCCATGCCAAAAGCTCAGGCTAAGACACTGTTATTTTAGAAGCATACAATTCCTTTATTTTCTGCAAGGTGGAATTAACATCACCTTCATATTGCACCTCCTAACAGCTCACAGTTAATGCTAGTTATTTCCCCTTGTTCATGACATGCCTTTTATACCATCCTGCTCCTCCCCTTCAGTAAACTCACCACCTCTCCACAGCCCCTCTCCACAGCCAGTAGCAGACTACAGCTCCTCACTGGGGCAGTGGAGGAGCATGCTCAATAGAAAGAGACTAAAAGCAGGGAGGGATCAACTTTCCAGCTCCCAACACAAGTTGAGTCTGCTCGCACTGCTGTTGGACTTAGAAGAAAAATTATATATGTTGGTGAGTGAATATTTGCTCCACTTGGGCCTCTCCTGCTGCCAATACAAGCCCTGCTTTTCATTCCCTAATGCAGCTGAGGATCTTTTACCACATTGTTACAGGTTTTTGATGTCTCTGGGCTTAGGGTACCTTCTGCTCATCCCACGTGAACTGCAGAAGAGGAAGGGCAATCACTGTCCCTTGTTTGTGGAGGCTGTAAGTCCTGGGCCTAAAAACTCTTATGCTATTACGCAAAAATGAAACTATGCTTTTTTTTTTTTTTTTTTTTTTTTAAATCATGTTTTCTTCCCTTGACTTACAATTTTGAGAATTTAATTCTTTATCTTTTTGTTGGGGTCTGCAGCGGGTCTGCAGACAAGTTAGTTGACTTCAAAGACTTAGCCGTGTACCTTTAAGACAGCCACAAACTGTCAGGTATGTAAACAGGGTGTGAAGAATCAGAGCTTAGAACCGCAGCATACGGGCACCTACAGCAACAGCAAATAGCAAGCAAGAAGAAGGACACAAAACCCTATCAAGGTCTAACACCTGCACTGTCTAAGATATACAAATAGTTTGTATAAACAATAAAGGCCATTTTGTCTGAACCTAGCCACGCAGACATAGTGTTTCTTTTCAGTCCGCCTCAACTTTCGTCACCGCATCTTTTCCTTTTTTCTTGCAAATTACACTCTCCACTTGTGATCTGTTCAGTTTGGACTCATAAGTGTGTCTGGTCAACACAAACATTGTGGAATATTGCCACTGTCACACGCTAATCAAATAACTGATCCAAAGCTATGCGGCTTTGTGACTAATATGTGGATTATAATAATATAGTTCAGATATCATTGCCACTGGCCTCTTGCTTTGCTCACCAGCAGAACTTAAAGGTGCTCTAATTATCACAACTATCATTAGCTCTCAAACCTCTGTAGTATGCCTCCTGCAGAGTTTAACTGAACTTTTAATTCTGCTGAATCCGTTTGTCTATCTGTAAAGGCTTTTGTCTCTAATAGTCTTATTACTTAAGACAACTTAAGGTACAAATACACATCTCAGGAGGTAAAAGATATTAAAATAACTGATAAGTACTTCCAAATGGGAGAGATTGTGAAGTTATTCCGAAAACTGTTTCCAAAGCTCAAGAGACATTAATTTTATGTTCTAGGATTGTAATATTTTTTTTTAAGTAAAAGCTTGAGTACACAAAGTAAGTATACATCAGTTGCTTCAGTTATACTTTGGCTAGACAAAGGTCTTTGTGTTTGTAATGTGTGCTAAGTCGTGCCATTTTGAATTAGTCTTCAAAGGAGCAAAATTGGTACTTGCTAAAATCATAAAACAATGCTTTCTATGCCAGCCTACAGAAGCTACGAGCAGCAGAACTGGCACTGTGTCCTGCATCCTTCTCTCCCACTTTTTAAAGTCTTCCTGTTGGCCCAGTTATGACCACTTTGCTCCACCTACATTTCCCAGCTACTGGCAGGTCTAAGGTTACCTTTGTGGTGTTAAGGTCAGGAAGTCAGGGAGGTACTAGTTTGGCTTTCCACCTGCTATCCATTGAGTAGTTTTCATGAAGCCTTACGGAATTTATACTTTGAAATTTCTGTTTCCTTGATAAATGTGGCTGGAATTAGCAAAGTGCTGGTAAGGGGGATGGACGTCAAAGTGATTATATGGTCTTTCATTGTATTTATTTATTGGAATCTAGAAGAAATGATAGCCAAACAAAGGTTGAAACGATAACAAAAGCTCACTGAACTTCATCGGTAACTATAAAACATTGATTCTGGGAGCAAATGTATTATCTTCAACTTTTTTTTTTTTTTTTTTTTTTCAGAAAGCCAGAGAGACAGAAAAACTTGCAAGTATTTCTCAGCTTTGTAAAGAGTACAGTAATATAATCTTTGATAATAACTAACTTTGTTAACTTTTGTTTCCTTTCAGGAATATCCAGCATGATTATAGAGCAATATGCAAATGAAAAGCAACTACGCAGAATTAGAAAAAATTGGCAGCATGCCAACAGGAACAGTAGATGTTGTAGAGCAGCTTAAAGAATTGTGTTGACATTGTAATACATTTTTGCACAGTTTTGAAAACTTTTCTACAAAAATAAAGGACAGTAAAAATATTTTTAACTCAGAATTCAAGAAGAAAGTATTTTTAAGAATAATAAGGCCTTGCTTAATGTGAAAAAAGTATGAAATTAAGTTTCAAATTTGAACTTTACTTTGGAAATCATTTGTGCCCTTGTCAAAAAAAGAGGGCAGTGGGTTTGATGTATTCTAGTTGTTTTTGGCCAAAGTGTGCCCGAGCCTTTGCATCTCCAAAGGCAGCTGTGAATCCCAAGGCCTAGATTCTACAGGTGTGTTTCAGGTTCATCAGAGCTCAGCTGGGGGTACCTGGAGCCCTTTGGTATTACATGGCTGCAGGGGCCTGCCCACTTTAACGGCTGGGTAAAGTCGTGGCCGTCACCCAAACCTTTGTCATGTCCCACCCTGAAGTGGGTACAACAGGTAGGCCTCCTTCCCGGCAAAGGCCGCTGTCGGCCCCTCATCCGGCAGGTGACCCCCTCCCCTGGCACCGCTCGGCCCAGCCTGAGGGCGGCCATGCCGGGCCTGCTTGCCCGCGGGGAGGGCGCCCAGGCGGCGTTGCCAGCGCTGCGAGTTCGTGGGGAGGGCTGTGCTGATACCGCGAGCGATGTCTGGGCCGGGCTCTCCCGGCCTGCGGAAAGCGAAGGGGCGCGCCGGGACTCGCCTCAGGTGAGAGCTGCCGGTAGGTGAGCGGGGGCGCAGAGACCTGCCTACCCCCGTGGCCGTGCGGGGCGGGGCGGGGCGGGGCCCGGCCCGGCAGCCTGCTGGCAGCGGGGCCGCTCTCGCCCCGCCGTGCGCCGCCTCGGGGCGGGCTCTTCCCGCCTCAGGGAAGCTACGGCCGCCGGGCGGCTCAAGTAGCGGTCACTGAGGGGCGCGGAGCCAATCGGAGCGCTCGTAGCAGGAGCCAATGGGGGCGGCCGTAACATGGCGGGAGCCGTAGGGTGAGGGGCGGGGGTGTATTAAGGCAGCGCTGGCTCTAGCAGCACCGTGCCGGCTCCTTGTCCCGCCTCTCTCGCCCCCGCAGGCATGGAATCCTCGCAGGTTGCCATCATCGGCAGGTAAAGTCTCTCCTCTGCCGCGGGTAGGTGCGGCGCCCAGGGAAGGAGGTGCCAGGCCAGCTCTGGGAACGGGTGCCCGGGGACGTGCGAAGGGGCTCGGGCGCGGCCTGGCCTGCGGGAGCCGCGTTCGCCGACTCAGCGCGGCGGGGGAGGCGCTCCCTCAGCCAGCCTTGCCCTTACGGGCGTCGCATATAGCAGCGAGGGGCTCCCCGGGGGTCTGGCCTGTGTAGCCCGTGCAAGGGAGAGCAGGGTTGGGGTAGGGGCAGGGGAGCAGCGCTAAGGAGGGCTGGCAACTGCGGGGGGCTGAGGAGCCGGGGGGATGCACCTGTTTGGGTCGTTAGAAGGAGTGTCCTTGCTTCAGCCTCTGACAGCTCTGTGCTACTTTAAGCAAACAAACAAAATCCCAAAAAATGAAGCAAGCGACAAACCAGCATCCACTCTGCTCGAAGTCAGTCACCCTGTAGGTCTGAAAGACTGCTGCCGTTTTCCACTGCAAGCGTTCTGTGTAAGTGCAAGACCGGAGAGATCTGAGCACAGCTTTAAAAATCTGTTTGTCAGCTATGTCAAGAAAGTCCCAAGTTTCTCTTGGGCATGCCTGCAGTGATACATTTTTATCACAGGATACAGTGGCATTTCTGACCTGTGTGGGAATGCGTTGTTTCATCCTTTTCTTGGCCTAAACTTCCTGAAGTTCTTTATTTGAACAATAATCTTCTGTGGGGAGAATATGTGCCAGCGAGTAACAGCCCCCTACGTACCACTATAACTTGGTGCTGGAAGTGTGGGCTGCAACAAACTTTATTAGCAAGACTGCTTGAGGTCTTGGAATGTGTCTCGGCACCATCTTGTGATGGTGACGAAGCTGGCGCTTAGTGGTGGTGCTGGTAGAACTTTCATTCCCCATAGGTGTGTGAAGGGTCAGGAGAGCCAGGCTCTCGCTCTCTGAGGCTGCTGTGGCACAGGTGCACTGAAGGCAGAAAAACTGTTTATGGTAGCATCTGCAAAAGTTCTGTGAGCAGATCTGGTCAGTAATACTTCATCGTTGGGCCCAAAATGACAGCACTTAAAGCATCAAAAAGCACTGTGTTGGGGTCAAATATGCTAACATCAGATTCTATGTTGCTGTTGCGTAGGATGGACTAACAGCACGGGTCTGATACCTACTGTTGACTTACTTTGTGCACTCTGTAGTTCAAAAGAAAAACAAACCCTACAATCCTAAAAACTTGTATTAAAATAAAAGAAGCTCTTTTTTTTTGGGGGGGGGGGAGCTCAAACACTGATTTAAGGAAATTTCATTTAAAAGTGCAGTTTGGGAGAGATGATCCTAATTTATAAAGATACTGGTAGCTCAGACGTGCTTGTTTAAGTGATGCAAATGCTCTTATTTTAGAAATGCTCTTATTTTAGAAATACTTGTTAGCCAGGAGGCTATAGTAGGTAACAAACTTTGACCCATACCTTACCTTTTCCCAAAGTGTATTGGTTCTGTAGTTTGCCTGAGAACTGCTGAGGTCTGAGCTTACTACAGTGGTGCGTGGTTTTTCTTTTAAATGGTAAGTTTTGAGAGAGAGCTTACTGTCCACTTAAAAGGTGAAATTTTGCATTTAGTGGGTTTTTTTTGTCCCAATTATTTCCACTGATTTCTGCTGTTTCCTGAAACTTCCTGGTTTTGGGTTTTTTTATATATATTTAAACCAAAGGCTGAAGATGTTCCTGTTTTCCTACTTTTCTCATCTGCCCTATTGGTTTATCTTTGACTTTTACTTCTCTTTTAAGCCTTTATTCATGCCCAGTGGCCTTATATTTTCTGATTGCCAGAGGTTGCTTAAGTTTCATGCTGCAAATACAATTATCTTGGAAATGCCAAGAAATACATGTAATTATCAAAACTCCCACAGTAACAGTCATGGGTATGGAGTTCTGCTATTATCTCTTAAATGGAATTTATTTATTTTTTGTAATCTTAGGTTATTTAGGCTTCTGACACTGTGCCTCAGTGCTTCCATTTGAAGAGGCTGATGCCTGCTATAAATCTAATTAAAATCTGCATTGCTGTGAGAGATGGGATAAAATTGTCACTTCCTACAGGTTTCCTCTATGTATTTCTTAGTAATGTGACTTCACCAAAAGATGTAGGAAGACTGTTCCTGTATGCTTCCAGCATGGTAAAATGCTTTGCCTAAAAATAAAAAGTAGTGCTAGAGGTGGGTAGGTGGAAAAGTAGTATCAGACCTACATTTGCTGGGACTTTTTTTTTTTTTTCCTTTTCACGTGCTTATGGTACTTCCTGAATTGCTGAGGACCCATGACTTCAGTAGCTTAGTCTTAGGTTTTCTGATCGTCCCTGAAGCAGGATCCTGAACTGCACCAAAGGACTGCTGTCTGTCTTTAGACTATGAACTGAATGAATGAGTTTTTAATTAAAAAAACCCCAAGAAACAAAACACCCCCCCCCAAACCCTTAATATAAATTCATATACCAGCTCCAGGTTAAGACTAGCTGACAAAACTGTTTATACGTGAGTCCAGCACCCCAAAGTAGTTGTTCCTGCTACTTTTTTTGTAGTATTTTGAATTTTTCTGTCCTCTGTGGTTTTTTGGTTTTTTTCTTTCTCATTCTTTCTCCCAGCTCTCAGAGAAGCTGTTACACAGTTAGCAAAGGATATTTCTCTGTTAGAGAGATTTGTTTCTTATCAATATGTAAACAATCTCATAATCAAATATCGAAGAGTCCAGGCTTTGCTTTTCTTCTTGCAATGCTTGTCAGACCTCCTTCCTTGAAATAAATGCTTTTTTATTAATTAGCTCGTATTTTTCCTTTCAGTGGACTCATTGGTTGCAGCTGGGCCATGGTGTTTGCTGCTGGAGGCTTCAAAGTGAAACTTTATGATGTTTCACATCAGCAGCTGACAAGTGCACTGGAAAATATTCGGTAGGTCACCTGACTTGAAATGACTGGGTTTGTAATGAAACTGTGGGATTTCTGTAATCATGAATGAACAGTCATATTGTACCATTTGAGGTAGCATAGATTTTAATCTTTGATGAAGGCTTTAACTTTGAAGTACAGGTCCTGTTAACATCAGAAGAACTGTGCTTCCCATATCGCTCAGTGACTTTTCTGAAGAGCACTTTAATTCTTAAGCAATGATTTAAGAGCTTGAGTTTAAATCCAAATTCTTGAAACATTGTTTACCGTGATTAGGTTATCTGTAGGCAGAGTTTAAAATACATGAACATAAGAGTTTTAGCATAGAAAGACAACAAAGACTCTTTCAGAATGGGTTGCTGAAGAACCCTGGTACATTTATTAGTATTTTATAACTAGAATTTTTAAATTCTTAGTATTTTTTGAGTCCTAGAAGAATAGGTTGCTAGTTTCACTAAACATGCAAATACTGATCAGTTGTAGTAGAGGCTAGGAAGCATCTTTATAAAGAGCAGATTTGAGGGTGTGAACATGAGAACAATCACACTGGTTCAGACCAGCAATCCTCCAGCCCTTTTCTCTGTTGCCTTGTGACACTATGGCTAAAGCCCCATGCTTTTGGTACATGACAGAGCTACAAGTTCAAGTCCTACCCGTCTGCTCCCTGCCCCCAACCTTCAGTGCCTAGAAGCTGCTTATGTATTCAGTAACTCTAGATTTCTTCCAAGTATTTCTCTAACCTTCCTTTGAACCTGCGTAAATGCTTTTGCGTCCTTGCCAAAGGACTTTGTGTTCTGCAGGTTTACTACTAGCTTCGTGAAGAGCTATTCCCTTTTGTTTGTTTTGAACCTGGCTCCTCAGTTGCTTTGTTTGGCCCCTAGTTCTTACAATAGAAGGTTCAGTGTCTGGTTGGCCCAATTCACCCTCTTGCTGGACCTGGAAATACTGTTTTTCTATGCCTGTGAGAGTGCATTTTTAGAGTGGTTCTGTGCACAACCTTATTATGTTGCTGTATCAGCATTTAATGCTAAAGTTCAGGTTGCTTCATGATTGGCATTGACCTAAATGTGTCAGCCCTCCCTTCATGATACCTTGGAGTGAAATGTGTTAGCTGCTGCGTGTTGGCTCCTATGGGGAGTAAGCTGCACCTAGAACAGGGTTGGGGTGCATTGCACCCTGATTGCTTTCTTTAACAAGGCGTACAGCAAGGAGGAGTGACTGCAGGAGCCCCTTGTAGGTCAGTCCCGAAGTTAAACAGTGTGTGGTATCTAGTGAGATTTGCTAAAAAAGGCTTGATAATGAAAGAGGGAGAAATTTTTTTTTTTCTTTTTTTCCCCCACTTCCCCAAACCTTTCCCTCCAGGTGGGTGTTAGTCAGACTGAAGATCTCTGTTGCTACACCTGGATGACAGACGCTTTTGGTTTTTGCGGAATTGCCATGATGAGATTCTGGATTATTGCAGAGGGGACAGTTTTGCAGTCTATATTAATGAAGATGGGACCAACCCCTAACTTCTTGTTTTTGAATAACAAAATGAGGACTTTAGCTTTCCAAAGTTTTCAACTTGGAAAACTGAAGCATAAAATGTTGTGTCAAGTAGGGCAGAGTGCTATTTGGATGCGTCTGTACTGTCCTGTGCCTGCAGGTGCTGTCCCACAGGAGTTCAAAGCAGGTTTTGCCTTTCACATCAACAAGAACAAAGCAGGTGTTCTTAACTTATAATTAACTTGTGTATCTTGGCTCTTGTAACATCCTAGTTAAAAAGCCTTGTTTCAGGACAACATAGTTTTTATGAAAATACAAGGTATGCGGTTTCTTCAACCAGTATTTTAATGATTGTATCTACCAGAATATGGTCAAACTTGAACTTTGTCATGCTGATTTCTTAACATACAACCTGCAGTTGAGTTGTAATCCTTTGAGTTACTGGTACTATATTTGTGTAAGAGCTGGAGCCTGAGTAGGTAACAAGGACTTGCTGGAGAGAGCAGGAGGGGAGTGCCTATTGGAGCTGTCTGACAAAGCCAACTGCTGGGTACTTATCTGGACTTGCTGGGATTTGTCTTTTTTTTCCCCCTCTGAATAGCAAGTACTTTTAGGGAAGTTTTTAGGCTTAGGGGTTTTGTGGGTTATTTTGTTTTAGTATTGAAAAGTACTTGTTCCAGTTTAGGCTGCAATCTATGAACTTTTAGTGTATGGAGGTACTTTACATATTAAGGAGAAACTGGAGTGTGCAGAGAACTATTTGTAGTTTCCCTTTCCTAAATAAGTGGGATTTGAGTAGTAAACAACATTTACCTTCTAAAAGAAGATGATACTACTTTGGCAGAAATAATACTTAAGTATTTTTTAATGTGATTGATGTTTAGTACATTGACTTGTAACTTACAGCCCTTTATATAAATTTGAAACATCTCAGGCTTCATTAATTCAACTCTCACAAAACAGTAGGTGGGTAGCAGGGGTGGGTAGTCCTGCAAGAGGACTGCAATGAATCTGGGATGGATCTACAATAATCACGAGAGCCTCATGTATCTTTATGGAAAATCTGAAGTGTACTCTGTAAATTTATCCAAAGCATTTTGTTATGGGTAAAAAACATTGAAGCGTGGAATTTGGATCTACTGAAACAGGTGGAAGTATGTATTGGGTTGCTACAGTATCAGTAGACCAGATAGAGAAAGAAAAGGAGAGTGTGTTTACTAGGGCCTAACATGGTGCCATGGATTTACTACCTGTCTGCCTGTTCTCAGACACGTGGTAGTCAGTGCCCTGACACACAAAATGACTGCACATTGGATTGAAGAACTGGGTGTACCAGTGGCATTATTAACCAGTGTCTGTTCTAATGGAACAACCATTTCTTCCAGTGAAGAAACAAACTAATGAACAGCTTTATGCCACACTTGACTTACTGAATGCATGCTGTAGTAACCCACCTTGGAAAATGTAACTTTCTGTATCCAGTATGCTTTGTTCTGAGTCAATGTGATTCTGATTTGAATGCAAGATTGCTAAACTTTAAAATAATGAGAATTAGAAAAACAAGTAGTACCCAGTTCCTGAAAGTAATCCTAAAACATAGGATGCATAAATGTTTTAGCGCATGCCCCCCCCCGCAAAAACACATTTATGATTCTTGCAATATGTGAACTTTTTCAAATAGTTACTGCGTTACTGTTCTAAACATAATTATGCTGCTGATACAGCATTTCCACTGTAATTAAACAATCTTTATTCCCCACCCCCCATGTAACTGGTGTATGTTTTATATAGAACAGTTTTTGTATGTAAATGAAAGACTACTGCAAAAGGAAGAAGTTTAGTTGAATCTCTGAAGAGGACACTAGAACTTGGATATTTGTGCATGCATTCTGTGATTTCTTTCTAGAAGTAGATGCTGGTTAAATACAGTATTTACTTGAATACAAAACTATCTCCTCCAGGACACAGAAGCAGGTAACTGTTTTAAATGTATAAAACCCAAACAGTTGTATGTGTAAAGGCTATAGCTAACTTCAGGAAAAAAATTGTGGAAGATCTCAGGATGTAGTTTGATAAAATACAAAGACAAGATTATTTTTAGAAAGACAAGATTATTTTTAGAACTACTTTATTATATTCAACTGCGCTAAACAGTAGATTTATACTAGAAACTCTTTTCTGTCTTCTCATCCTTCCTTCTTTTAGCCTTAGTAGAAAAATTTTCTGGGACAGGTTGAAGTCGACTTTGTGAAGTGGTAGTTGTATCTAGGGATATGGGCACATAAAATTACTATTGCTACTTTTATTACATAGATACATTACATCTCACTTATTATCAAAACATGGAAATATTTAGTTGGGAGGGAAGCAACTGTGACCCTCTCATTATTGAATAATAGGGACCCTATCCCCTTAATTTAAAATTAATTAATTAAAATGAAATTCTCAGTGAGTTCTGCGCTTCCAGAATGGACTTGTACAGAAGTCTGCCTTCTGGGAACTCAATATATAGTGCTAAGGTTGCATGGTACTGAACCTAAACTCAAAAGTAAGGCTGTTCAGTGAGGATTACTTGTATGTCAGCTTTATCTGACTATAGGTTGCTCTTCTGCATGGGTCAAGGATGTTAGACCTTTAAAGTGCTGGAGCCAAGTGGTCTTGAGATCACAATATTCTACTTCCTGTCGTCTTTACTAGATATCAAGTCCAATAATATTTATGACTAAAATAATACTTAAAGTGTAGTATTGCACTAAGCAACCTCAGCTTTTTTGTGGTGTAGGAGCACAGTTGCTATGAGAAATGAACAAGGTGCAGGAGACAGAAAGAAGGAGAATCACCCTGCCGAACCCCTGGCCAAGTGAAGTACTTCAAGCATTCTGTACTGTTGTGAATGGGGTTGTGAAACTTGAATTGTCTGAGGTACGGCAGGTCATAAGGGCAAGGAAGTAGACTGTATCTGTGTCTATGAGTTTTTTTTATAGCCAGAGCTTTGGAAGACATCCCCCATAACTCAGGTTCATCATCTTTCTCATTTCAGGACAAGACTATTGTTTAGAAAAGACATTTGGATGCACATGAATTCTTGCTGTGTGATGCCCTCTTATGCTTTGTATGTATAAAAAGGATACCAGCTTCCTGGGTTGGTTTTGTGGCGTGAGGATGCAGGCTTCACTCTCCTTTCCTAGCTTATGGCACATTCCACAGCCATGTGGTTAGGAGCTTTCCCGAGCTGGCTTCCTCTTACATAAAACTATCAAGGAAGACCTAAGCCAAGCTGCATTACAGTATTGATACAATACAGAACAGAGACGGTATCCCCTTTGAGGGGACAACTTCTAACTAGATGATCCTTTTCAAAGTTTATTTTGCTGTTGAGTGCCTGACACTGGCGTATCGAGCTTGTGCTAAATCATAGGCTTGATTCTACTTTTCCATTTTATTTCTGCCTGTGTGCCACTCCCCCACCCCACCCCCCAACCCTGTGCCCCGAAAAGTGCAGTCAGCTAGCTAGAGAAAATTGCTTCATTTGCAGAACTAACTAGAGAATGTGTTAATAGGCTTTGGAAAGGATAGATTCTTTCCAAAGGTTGTGCCTCACCATCCTGTAGTTGAAAACAACTCCAAAGGGAAATGTTGTCTTTTCACCTCATTCCTGTGTGGCAGTCAGTCCCCTGGGCAGCTAGGATCTATGATTTAAATAAGACTGATCTTCCTAATTACAAAGTAGTTGAGAACAGTCATGTGCTGACACTTGACTGGTATGCAGAAGTAACAGGTTGTCCAAAAAGCTGGTGAAATCTCCATCCCTGAGGGCTTGCAAGGCTTAGCTGCACAAAACCAAGGCTAACCAAATCTGGTATTAGCAATGTTTCTGCTGCAGGTGCAAGAGACTTCTCAGGGCCCCTCTCAGCCCGTGTGTCTGTGGGAGAACCAGCCTGAAACCTGGGTCTGCGTGGCTGGAAGCAGGGATGTGAATGGTCGGTCTCTATTTTAGGTAACCTTTTCGTCTTGAACCTAAACTTAAAACACGCACGCAAAAACCCACTGCATTAGGAACCACAGAAAATTCTTCCTAGCAGGAAGGTTTCCTGTCATAAACTTACCAGTTCTGATGCCAAAAGGATTTTGACAAACCTAACAATTAAACTTATTTAGCTCACTAGATTTGGAGACAGCATTGGAATTGATACTTTAGGGTAAGAAGTGACTTGTGGTGAGTTGCAGACCCTGCTCAGACTCTGCAATGTTGGCGACTCTGCATTTACCATGGGGGAAGAACATTGTGACCGTAACTGCCTATTTCTGTTACTAAGTCTTTCCTCTTGTTGCAGCATTCAGTTTATGTAATGCCACTATAGATGTCCTGAGAGTGCCCTGGCTGGAAAACAGTTTGTGTTGGATAACTTTAGGAGATCTCAGAACTTCGATTGGCTTTTTTTTCATCACTGTCCTCTTACGCCATGTCCTGGCTCCTCTGTAGTCCTTTGCTTTGTGCCTCTTCAAAACTGTGTCAAAGGCGGATGTGCAACTATCCCTCTTCAATATACTACCATTGCTATGGATGAAGTGCATTTGACAGCTCCGAATCTCTCTTGTCTGGACAGAAATATACATAACTTTTGTGCTCCAGCTTGTACTGCTGTTTCAAGGAGACTTAATATGTAATAACTCTTCCATGGTAGTGTGTTGTATGCTTACCTTTAGTCTGGGAAAAGCAGGAAGAGGGAAAGTGGTTACTAACTCATTCAGCTGACAGATTGCAACTTGGTATTAGCAGCTTACTATTTGGCTGTTTCATGTGTGGACAGTGAGCTGGTCCCAGTGTCAGGCATGCTTTGCTGCCTACTTGATCTGTTGTGTCTCAGGCTAGATATATGCCACCGGTGATGTTTTGTTTGTTCTGTGGTTTTTGTTTGGGTTTTTTTTGACATGCCAACTACCCTCTCATTTATTAGACAGCACTAGATGGTAGATGACTGGTTAATGGTCCTAGTCTTTAGGCAATGATAGTTAGCTGAAATTGTGAAGAATAATATTTGTGTCCTCTTCCCTGCATTCTCCTTGGTGGTGTGGGCAGTAAGTTTGTGATTAAGTGGTCTTTCATCTTGCAACAACCTGTGCTGAATACTGTGGCTGCCCATTAGTAGCTGTAGATAAAGGTAAGGCACTGAGGTGAAAAAAATGTGTTAAGTGATAGCATCACTTGCAAGGTCCTTCTGTCAAGGATTTTAGAGTAGGAGTTGTAACCAAGAGCATTCCAGGCAGTTTATGTGATCAGGTATGTACTATAGATTGGGTGCCTTATCTTGAAGCAAATACTGTCTCAGTTCCCGGAGTAGTGTTGATATGGGCAGTCAGGTACAACAGTAAAACTCTGGAGGTAGACAAAGTGTGAGGTCTAAAAGGAAGTAGTATTTTTCTCATGGACGTGACTTCTTGATTCTTCAAGGACTGTACAGGTATTGAGTCAAATTCTTCAAGCTACGTGTACAATAAAACTACAGAGCGAAGTCCTGTGGTGTGTGCTGTGGACACGACTGCAATGACCTCAGGCTGTGGTTGTCCTCAGGGATGATCACCCTGAAGTCTAGGCTGCCTTCATCATCCAGCACAGGTCAGTGGCGCACTGCTGTATCTACAAACTGGTCTGGTTTGTGCCTCAATCTATACCTATCAGGGGATGCTCCTTTTCTCTCCCCACCCTTTTGCGGTAATCTGATACCCTAGGGGAATATGAAGAAAGTTCAGCATTTGGAAGACTTAAAATTAATTTGTGGAACAAAGTAACCAAAATGTCTATAAATATATTGAAGGATGCCATAGGAGAAAATTTCCTGGAGAGGAAGGCCAAAATTGAAGTAATGCACGTATTTCCTATTCCATGCTTTAAATAATCGTACTAATTTTAAATAAATGGCTAACATGAAGATTGGTGGTGTTAACAGGAAGATTTTTGTTTAGGAGGAAAAAGATCAGTTCAGCCTTAAGTTCCAAAGGTTGAAGATGGTGATTTTGCAGGTTGATTAAGAGATGGTGTTCACTGCACAGTGTAGTGTGTGATGGCTTATGACATAGTAGCAGAAATGATGGCAGGGTCGTCACTGGCAGAGCAGGTAAGGTATAGAACAGGAGATAGCTGCTACAAACTTCTGTAAGAGCTTGTGGAAGAAAACCAGAAGCTAGATCTCTTAGTCTGTGAGTCTAGCCTTTTTGAATCCCTGAGTTACCTGTCAGACTGGTGTTTCAGAGGACCAGGGAGAATGAGACAAATGTAGTATTTGCACAGAAAATGAACAAGAACTTTACTGTCTTCTTCAAAGAAGAAAGTAAGTAAGTTGCGGTCTCTTCAAACTTAAATTTTGGTTTTTTAAAAGCAATATACAGCCTATGAGCAAAAGTATGGTGGATTTGGGCAGGAATACCTGGGAAATGAACTTCTGATGAACGTATAGTTAAGACCTTTTGAATTATTGGCTCCTTATCAATTATTGGTTCCTTATCTTGCCTCACAAGGAGTGAAGGAGCCAGAAGTTTGGATACTCTAGCTTGGGTGTACCTGTTTCTTTACAGATGAAGCACTGGCACCTTTAGTGTGCTAGACACCCTAAGTCTTGGATGGAACTTCTGCCTAGCAAGCTGTGGTGTACCCTGGCAACTTGGAAAATGGAGCTGAAGCTTCCTGTCTTCTATCCCTTGCCATGCAGGTTGCTCAAGAGGTAGAAGCCTGTGCTTTCCGGCCATCCATTTGCTGTGTCATTAAGAAACCAAATGAGAACTTCTCCAGACACTTGATGAGTTTCCTGCTGACTTCTGTGACTGTTTCTGGGGGGATGGGGGTGTGTCTGAGCACAAATTATTATTTTTCCTCCTTGAAGTACTCTTAAAAGAAACTTACTAAAAGGAATTTGACTAGGTTTGGGTAGGAAAGGTCTAGGTTTTTGAGCCTAAATGCATATTTGAGAAAAGAGGTAGAAGGCTATTAATGGAACTGCCCATCTGTTTTGGACTGCATAAATTGCGAGAAATACTGATTTTAGTACCAAATGTAAGGGACTCCAAGGAAGCAAACAGGACAGACCTGAGCAATGTCTAAAAAGTGTATATGACTCTTGGCGTAGTTTTCCAGTCAAGAATTAGTTGAACCTTTTCAAAGCTCTTGTCCAATGTAAATGGAATGCAATGCCTCGTTGTTTACCCAGGTGTGCTCTGTTTAAGAGAGTTAAAAAGTCACTGTCCATGATCATCTCTGGAGAAACAAAAATAAAGAGGAAGTGTTAGAACTTGCAGTACATAAATTATTATCTGGAGTTAGTTGCTGAAGCAGCTTATTAAGAGGAGAAAGTTAATGCTTGTAGGAGTTAGCACTGTGTGTGCACATGCATGTGGATATTTGTTGTTGATTTTGTTCTTCCCAAGTCCAGAATATGGGTACATATTGGTCTGGAAGGTACACTGTCACCTTTACTAGCTTCAAACAGAGCCTCTGTTGACATCTTACTTGCTCCCAAGTTATTGGAAATCCTTTGATTTAATATACAAAGTCTATGGTGATCTGAAGGTATTTGTTTGTTTTGACTGTTGTGCGAAATCAGGAGCAGAACTGCTGTAAGCATTTTTGGCTACTGCTAAGTGGCCACTGGGTGCTCTTTACCTTGATATTTAGTGGGATTGCTCCCAGGATGAGGTATTGCTGCTCTGGGTGGGTGTGAGAGATGTATGTTAGGAAGCTGTTTTGTTTGCTGGGAAACAAATGTTCTTTTTTTTTCTACTACTCGGAGTGGAAGAAAGGACATCAGAGTAACTTACAGAGCTACAGATGTTTATGACTTACTAATAAAGCCAGGATAAAACTATCAGAGCTTATATTCGCTGTATTCTTGGACACAACACAACTATATGGATGCTGAAGTAAATTTCTGATTCTTTGGAAGTTAATGATAGATCTAGTGAGCCAGTTCAAGCTTAAGATTTGAGGGCTTGGTGAACCTCTGCTGAGATATGGCTTGCTTCTGTATATTTCAGTGGGAACTGGATTGTCTTTAAGTCCCTGCAAACTTTCATCTTTGGCTGCAGAATACTGTGGTCTAAATGTCTCATCTAAGCTGTATTCTCTTGGGGGGGAAAAGTAGGTACTTCTATTATAAAACAAGATTCGTTCTTGAATACCTAAAAAAAATCAGACAGCTGCACCTGAAACAGTGCCTCGCCACCCTCACTAAAGAATTTCTTCAGAATGTCTAATCTAAATGTACCTTCTTTCAGTTTAAAGCTGTTCCCCTTTGCCCTATCACTACATGCCCTTGTAGAAAGTCCCACTCCACCTTTCTTGTAGGCCCCCTTTAGGTACTCGAAGGCTGCTCTAAGGTCTCCCCAGAGCCTTCTCCTCTCCAGGCTGAGCAACCCCAGCTCTCAGCTTGTCTTCACAGGAGAGCTGCTCCAGCCCTCTGATCATCTTTGTGGCCTTCCTCTGGACTTGTTCCAACAGGTCCATGTCCTCCCTGTGCTGAGGACTCCAGAGCTGAATATGGTACTCCAGGTGGGGTCTCACAAGAGCAGAGTAGAGGGGGAAAATAACCTCCCTCGACCTGCTGGTCATGCTTCTGTTGATGCAGCCCAGGATATGGTTGGCTTTCTGTGCAAGCACATGTTGCTGGGCCATGTTGAGTTTCTCACCCACCAACACCCCCAAGTCTTTCTCCTCAGGACTGCTCTCAATCCATTCTCTGCCCAGCCTGTATTTGTGCTTGGGATTGCCCTGACCCATGTGCAGGGCCTACTACTTGGCCTTGTTGAACTCCATGAGGTTTGCACAGGCCCACCTCTCAAGCCTGTCAAGGTCTCTCTGGATGGCATCCCTTCCCTCCAGCATGTGAACTATACCACACAGATTGGTGTCATCTGCTGAGTGTGCACTCAATTCCACTGGCCATGTTGCCAACAAAGACATTAAACGGTCCCAGTACCAACCCCTGAGGAAGGCCACTTGCCACTGGTCTCCACTTGGACATTGAGCCATTAACTGTAACTCTTTGAGTGTGACCATTCAGCCAATTCCTTATCCACCAAGTGGTCCATGTGTCAAATCCATGTGTTTCTACATTAGAGACAAGGTTGTCATGTGGGGCAGTGTCAAACGCTTTGCTCAAGTCCAGGTAGATGATGTCAGTTACTCTTCCCTTATCCATCAATGCTATAACCCTCTTGTAGAAAGCCACCAAATTTGTCAGGCACAGTTTGCTGTCAGTGAAGCCATGTTGGCTGTCAGCAATCACACCCTTATTTTCCATGTGCTTTTGCATAGTTTCCAGGAGGATCTGGGCACAGAGATGAGACTGAGTGGTCTGTAGTTTCCTGTGTCTTCCTTTTTTTTCTGTTTTTTAAAAATTGGGGTTATGTTTCCCCTTTTCCAGACAGTGGGAACTTCACTGAGCTGCCATGACTTATCAAATATGACGGATAGTGGCTTAGCCACTTCATCTGCTGGTTCCCTCAGGATCCATGGATGCATCCCATCATGTCCCATGGACATGTGCACCTCCAGGTTCCTTAGATGTTCTTGAACTTTATTTTCTATAGCAAGTGGTTCTTCATTCTCCCAGTCCCTACCTTTGCCTTCTGTGACTTGGGCAGTGTGGCTAGAGTACTTGCTTGTAAGACTGAGGCAAAAAAAGTCATTGCGTACCTCAGCCTTCTCCATAACCAGGTCTCCCATTTCCTTCTGGAGAGGAGCTGCGTTTTCCCTAGTCTACCTTTTACCACCAACATACCTACAGAAGCTTTTCTTCTTGCCATTGATGTTCCTGGCCAGATTTAATTCTATCAGGGCTTTAGCTTTCCTTACCTGATCCCTGGCTGCTCAGACAATTTCTCTGTATTCCTCCCAGGCTACCTGTTCCTTTTTGTGTTTGAGTTCATCCATGCAGGCCTCCTGGTGTTTTTGCCTGACTTGCTCTTTGTGGGGATGCCTCGCTCCTGAGCTTGGAGGAGGTGATTCTTGAATATCAGTCAGCTTTCTTGGGCCCCTCTTCCCTCCAGGGCTTTATCCCGTGGTACTTCACCAAGCAGATCCCTGAAGAGGCCGAAGTGTGCTCTCCTGAAGCCCAGGGTAGTGAGCTTGCTGTGCATCCTCCTCACTGCCCTAAGGATCTTGAACTGCACCGTTTTGTGGTCACTGTACTAAGGCTGCCCTTGAACTTCACGTTCCCCACCAGGCCCTCCTTGTTGGTGAGAACAAGGTCCAGCATAGCATCTCTCCTTGTTGGCTCCTCTATTGCTTGGAGAAAGAAGTCATTATCCACGCACTCCAGGAACCTCGTGGACTGCTTATGCTGTGATGTGTGGTCCCTCCCACAGATACTGGGGTGGTTGAAGCCCCCCACAAGGATCAGGGCTTGTGAAAGTGAGGCTGCTCCTATTGGTCTATAAAGGGCTTCATCTGCTTGGTATTCCTTGTTGGATGGCCTGTAGCAGGCCCCCACTATAATGTCACCTGTCCCTGCCCTTCCTTTAATCCTTACCCATGAGCTCTTGTTTGGCTCCTCAACCATCCCCAGCCAGAGCTCCCTTCACTCCAGCTGGTCATTGACATCAAGGGTGACACCCCCTCCTGGTCTCCCCTGCCTGTCATTCTGAAAGAACCTGTATCCTTCCATTCCACTGCCCCAGTCATAGGAGCCATTGCATCACTTCTGTCTGTTGGACCCCATCAACCCCCAGTAGACCAGCTTTCTCAAAAGAAGTTCTATGGTCCAAGTAGCTGAACCCCTGGCTGTGGCACCAGTCCTGTAACCATTTGTTGATTGACCAGATTCAACTGGCCCTTTCAAACCCCTGTACAGTTAAACAGTGTTCTTACAGCAAGGCTTCGTAAGAAAAGGGCCGTTTGTAAAACTAGATGAAGTATACTGAAGGGACCCCCTTCCCATTAAATGAGTGGGAAAACTCATGCTGATCCTGCATCAGTGAAAACAAGTTTGAGGTAGTGACAAGCATGCATCTAGGAGTAGATCTTAAAGCTGTCCATGCTTGAAGAGAAAGAAGAAAATCTTATGAGGGAGCGAAGAGAAATGACTGAAATGAACCTTTGTATTTTTTAGTATAAATATATGTTCTGGATGGCAAGTAGCTTCTTAACTATTAGTTTTGTTTGTTAAGTAGTGTTGTTAGTACTGTGCTTTTAAAAAAAATTAATGGTGGCTTAACAATTGTAAAGTATTTAAATGCATTTATATTGTTTCTGTCAGCAAACAAATGAAAGAGATGGAGAAGTCGGGATTCCTGAAAGGAACTTTGAGTGTGGAGCAGCAGTTGGCTCTCATTAGTGTCTGTACAGACCTGAAGGCAGCAGTAGAGGGTGCTACTTTCATTCAGGTAAGCAAAGATTTGACAACTCCTAGCAAACACTTTAGAAGGATGATTCAGAGCTGAGGTGGGCAGTGGAGTTCAACATCCTGACCCCATAAGGATAGTTGTGCTTGTTAAAGTTCTGTCTAGCCTAGTATCCTGACATGGGAGATCATGCCTCTTTGCAAGGTTTCCTACTTAAGAATCCTTGGAAATTTCTTCTGGCTTATGTTGGAAAAGGCTGGCAGTTAAGCTGAGAGAGAATTTGCTGAACTACGTGTATAACAAAGACTGTACCTGTTAAAGACAGATGTGAGGGAAAGGTAGGCAGGAGATTCTTGGGGAAAGATTATCTCTTAGGGAATGTCACATATTTTAGTGCTGGGGAATAAAATGTTTCTTCCTCTCCAGGTATGTAGGAAGGGCAGGGAGTATGGCTGTACCCAGAGGTGACTTCTGTTCTGACTGTGAGGAAGCGCTGTAGCTAAAAGCAGCTACCTCAGAGAGTGTTAAGAGTATTAAAAACAGGGTTGATGTGTAGGGCTGGAATCTGTGCTGCTAAGTAGAATTGGTGTGGGGAAGAAGCTGAGTTACTGGCCCGAGGATAGTCTGTGGCTGCTTAACTCGTAGCATGCTTACTGGTATGGCCATAGTTCAGGGAACAGGTGAATCAGGGACCGTTTCTGGGGCAAAATATGAGTGAGTTTGCATTAGACTTGGTATCTTCTAGTCTATGTGATCCCCCAGTATTATTCTAGTGTTGTACCACTTACTGTCTCTCCATGTATGTGTGCATGTTTACAATTTATACTGTTTCAGGCTGTAAATCCCAGTCTGCTTAGCTGTAACACATCCCTAATAACAAATTAAACTAAAAGAGGACAGATTTCTAGACCTTTTCTTCCTCCCAAGTTGGTGAAGTGGAGGGGGAGAGAACAGGAGGCAGAGCAAAGCCTCACACAGGGGTCAAGGTGTGAATGCATTATAGATTTTTGCAGTGGTATACTATTTTGTGTTCAATTCCTTTTCTCCAGATCATGAAACTATATACTGTTCCCTTAATATCTTACTCCTTCATCAGTAATGAGCTCAGAGCTTGTCAGTTTGTATTAATGTTTTCACCTATATCACCTACCTCTGTTGAGTTTAATCTGCAAATCTATTGTCTAGTCAGTCAGTCCTGTGAAGTCCTTTCAAATATCTGTGGTTGTAGTGATGATGACTGACTTAATTTTATGAGCTAACTTTCACATTGTTTATAAATGGATATAACAGTGGGCACAGATACCTGTGAAACAGCACTAGTCAGCAAGTTCCGTAAGAACTGACTGTTCTTCCTACCTTCTGCTTACTATCTCTTTACCAGTTATTGTCCATGAAAAGACCTTTTTGTCTCACATGTGACCAGTTAACTTCCTTGAAAACTTTTATTACTTTTTGTTGCAAGACTTCTGGGTATTCACAGGAGCTGCACCACTACATGACTTCCATGCCTGTGCTTGCTACTTCCTTTAGAGACTTCTACTAGGCCTGTGTGTCAGGACTTCCCTCTGAAAAGTTTCTTTGATTCTTTGCCATTTATGTAATACTCATTTGGTGCTACACTTCTCTCTTAACTTGCTTAACAGAGACATAAGGCTTACAGACTCATTGTTGAGATCTTTCCTGAAGTTCTCTTAGAAGTTGCATTATGGTTGCCACTCTTCTGCTCTTTGGTACCAAAATAGTGTGCATTCAGTTTTGTTTCAAGTCAGTGGTTCTAAGTCATTGTTACTGTGTTGGGTAATTCAGCCATATCAAAACATGTCCCAGTACCTTGGTTCTGGTTCCCCTTTTGTCTGTTCTATGACTTCTTCAGCTGCTTCCAATGTGAGACACACCCTGGGAGTCCCCAAGACCTAAGGCTTTGGTTTTTTGCAAGGATTAGAAGGAAAAATGGAACAGTTGAAAGAAATCACTGATGTGTGTGTTTTCCAGATGATCCTTCTGTACTGTGATCATCTCTTGGTCCTATGCATTCTTCTTCATACGTTTTTGAAGAAAGGAAGGGGAAAATTAATTTTTTTTATTATTATTCCTCCTGTAAATTGCGAGGGGAGTGGTGGTGTTGTCTTTGTTGCTTTGTGGGTTTTTTTGCCAAATTAACAATCTTACATGGCTGTGTTCATTTGGGTAAAGCATGAACTTTGTGAAGGTTTCTTTCTTGTTTCTACTAGACTCTTCATTCTGCCTGGTTTATTTTGCTTTTTCAAGCATTTCTTACTACCTGGTATGTCCATGTAGTGTTTTTACTTTCTCTGTATGTTATTACCTGTAAGGATCTGATCTTTCTTGCTGCCAACTTTGCATCTCCCTAGCATCCTCACTTTTATTTTACTATATTCTCTTGAAGCTGAGCGCAGCTGTGGTGAAGTTCTTGGCTTTTGTTGCTCAGAGAGAGATGCTGGATTTCAGTATGCTATTGTTTCTGTTAGAGAGGCTTTTCAGCAAGGTCCTGCATGCTACTTCAAATTAAATCAAGGGCTGCATCCTCCTTGTGTGCATCCCCCACCCCATCAGAAATAGGTGTTGGGCATATGTTGCAGAATCAGTGTAATTTTGAGTTGGAAGGAACCTGTGGGAGTCATCTGGTCCAATCCACTGTAGAAGCAACTTACATCAGCTTGCTCAGGATCTGTGCGGTTGAGTTTTGAATATCTCTAAGGATAAGCACTTCTGGTCTCTTTGGTTAGCTTGTTACAATGTTTGATTATCCTCATTGTGCATCTTCTTTCCCAATATCTAATTGGAATTTCCCTTCTTGCAACTTTAGTCTCTTGCCTCTCATCCTACCAGCATGGACCTCTGAGAAGACTGTGTGTTTCCTTCAGGTAATTGAAGACAGCAGTGTTGTGTTGATAGTCTCTGAAGAGCAACAATCTACCTGGGGTAACTCAAACCTTCTGGTACTATTTTATGTTCCCTTAGCCCTTTTGATGTCTCTTAACATGTAGTAGTTTAGTGTATAAATAAATAAAAATAAACTAAGTAGCTGCAGTATGCCCATGGGCATCAACTCATACTTGTAAAACACTGTTGGTGGTATTTTTATCAGCTCATCATTTTCAAACCATAGCATCAAATTTTGGTTTGATACAAAGTGCTAACAAATACACAGTGTAAGTGGGCAAATCAAACTCGTCCTTAATTTGCTCTTGGAAGAGTGGTGGAATGGATATGAAAGAGTCTTAGTTCTAGGCTTATAGCCTTATTTCAGCAATGAACGGACTGCTTTCTAGCTGAACCATATTAAACTTCAGAAACATTGCCTAGTGCAGCTTTGAACCTTCAAGGACAAAATGAACTAATTAGAACACTTGCACTCCTAAGTTATGACTTCTAGTTACTTAGAAAATAAAACATCGGTTGCATTGATGTTAGTTGAATACAGAGGATTCTATTTTCTTGCTTAATGATATAACCTACTGATTAACTCGTTAGAAAACTTCCATGAGAACTGCATTTCTTTACCAGAAATTTCAGTTGGTTAAATCTTGACAACTTCTCAAATTTGGCCTTTGTGGAGTAAGTCCACTTAAAGCTTTAAAAATTTCCTTGATGTTTGCACTCCTTAAATGAGTTCTGCAGACATTTGCCTTCTATGTTGTTTTCATAGAACATAACTTAAAACAAATGGAATGAAATAGTAAAAAGTGAAAATTCTTAAATGACATTAATGAAGATGTAAAAGTGAAAAAGATGCAAGAAATAATTAGGACTGAGTAAGAAGAAAATTCATAGCAGTAATGTCATGAATCTTTAAAAACAAGGTATGCCTTGATGTGTATTATTTTATATATTTCCTCTCCTGAACATTTTTATGAAGTAACCTGTATTGATTCAGAAGGAAATCAGTCTGGTTTTTTGCTCTAAAACAGAGTATTCACCCAGTTTCCCATCTCAGAGCTTTTGTATGCCACTTAAGAGTAAGCATAATCTATGGCGTTTAGTTGGATGTGTACTGCAAGCTTCTTGCATCACTGAAAGCTTTAATTCTGAAATAACTTTTCCATTAGCTGAAAACCCCATGGAGACAAATTAATGGATACATTTGTACTATAATATCCCTGGCATGGGGCTATCATGGGTGAAGTAAGCATTTCTTAATATTGTGCTCTTAACTTTCCTGCATAAATATATGATGACTTTGGTCTTCTGTCCTTATGTGACTGTTGGATACTGTATTTATTAGTACTCCTTTCACTATTAAAACCAGATTTGAGTGGATGTATGTCTAGTTCCTAAATAATATAAGCTGAATAGAAATCAGTGCAGCACTTACATGATTTCTTACCACAATGCTAGTAAAATGTAAACATACTTTTTTAAATGCTTTGCTTTGAAACAATTTACTAACAGAATAATAAAGTTTACTAGCTCTCAGAGGAGGATAAGATGACTAACTGTTGCAAGGATCTTACTCTTGACACTTGAACTGCAGTGTGTGCTGGTGAATTGCGAGGCCTGGCTGGGCTGGTTGAAGTTGGACACGGAGGGTGGCTGAGGGGTGATCTCTGAACCTGTCAGTCGTGCTGTGGCATGGGACAAAACAGACTGGCAAGGGAATGAGATTAAGCTTGTAGCTTGTAACTTATGGTCTTGAGGTATTTATCCTTTTTGCTTCTAAAGGAATTCTGCATAAAAGCCTTAAAATAGTATCACTTCAATTTATTTTTTCCTCCTTTAAAAACAGAGAGTGTACATATGCGCACCCCTACCCCCAACATTACACTTGCAGACTCTTTTGAACTGGTGATAACACTAACAGGTCTTTCATGGTCTCTTTTAGATCTCACTGGCTCTTTTATTTCTCCCAGTTAGACATACTTAGAAAAAGTGTTAAGCAGCTAAAAAACAGCTTTCAAAAAGTGTGGTGATATGTCAGAACTGGAAACCAGCATTGACTTGGGAGCCTTGACAACAGGTGTCTCATGTCTCCTTATCATCAGAATTTGTCTTTGATTGTCTGGTACTGGTTTGTACTTCTAGCTTTTGTTTTACTTTCCTGATGGCTTTCAAGAACCCTTTTACTTCTGGGGTTGAGGGAATACCTGCAGACAGCAATGGGTGAAGATGTCTGCAGCTGTCCTGACCTCGTAAGACAGAAGACCATCCGCCCAGTTTGGAAGTGCATTAATAATGTACTTCTGTAAATACAAAGCTGCTAGAAGGCAGAGTGTGCAAGCATTGCAGTAACGTGGCATCTTCTGGACTGGTCACTGGTCAGCTTTGAGCACTGGAAGGCAAACATGGCTCTGTTTGCTCTTAGCTAGGTAAATATAACCTTAGGCCTGGTTTTACCCTACTTATCTTAAATGCCGATCTGAGGTACCAGAAGTTATGTTTTGGCTTCTGAGGGAGCTTGTTTTAAGCATGTGACCTGACTTGCCGTCTACATAGAGGTTTTGAGAACTTGTTTTTCTGATTTTAGAGTTTGAAACAATCTGATCTCAACGACTTGCTGTATCAAGTCAGTGTTTGAGTTGAACTGGAAGACAATGTTTGGGTAGACAGCTTGCCAGTGTCACTGCTGTGGTGCTGCTGAATAGACTTCTGGCCTTCCAAACTTTCTACCATTCGTTCCTCATCTATCCTGTGCATATAACAACTGGTGTTGTCTACCATTACAGATTTGAATATGGGTTTGGTCCCCATTACAGGAGATTGTCATATTTTCCATCAAAATGCTGGATTTCACCTCACCAAAGTGTTATTTACTTGTATGGGGTTGTGTGGTAGACAATCTTGCATGTCACTCAAGAGGCAGTGATTTAAGAAGCATTAGATTGCATGCTGGTATGAGCTCATAAGTTTAAGAAACTAAGTTATCACTTTAGATTTGAAGTGAGTTATAGCCCCCCAAATTATTTTTTTTTTATTAGATTAACCTGAAAGTACTGGTGTTTTAACTGATACTTTTACAACTGTACTGTAATAAGCTTACTCATCTACTGTCCTTTAGTTGATGGCTTTGAATTCTATTAAAGCTTTGCTGAATGTGAACTTAACACTGTTCTAAAAGCCAGGCACTTTCAGATTTACTCTAAGATGCTTCTATAACTGTATTTTGAATGGAAATGTAAAGAAGTTTAAACCCTATGAATCAGAGTTAAACTTGGGGGGGTGTGTGTGTGTGTGTCCTGCCCCACCCCATCTTCTGCTCCTCAGCAGAACAGTGTATGAGAAGACCCCACCTTTATTATAAGATTAATCTTTACCTTTTCTGCCCTACCAACTGCAGAGTGATCCAAAATCAAGCTGCGAGGGGCTTCAGAAGTTACTTAGTATAACCCCTTCTACAAGACAGCATCAGTCATACCTGGACAGCTGTCTGTCAAAAATAAGTTAACCTGTTCTTAAAATCCTCATGGGATGTGATTCCTTCTGCTCCCCTGCATTAAGCATTTTATTTTAGTGCTTACCTGCCCTGTAGAAAGTCTGTAACTGAAGTCCCAGGATGTGAAGCCCCCATGCCTTTCTATTTGATGTCTATTTCTTATAATTGTGTAGTCAAATGGTGCTAATGTGGCCCTGTCGTTATTAACAAATTGCCACTCTGCTTTTCATTTAAAGGAGCTGCTTTCTTTATCATGCTTTCTTACCCTTGGCTTACAGGATAGAAGTTCTTGTTCAAGTTCAAAATAAAATCTTAGTTGCCAAGATTGTGTGGCTTGTTCTGGGCTAACTGGAGTTTTACATCTGAGGAGTCTTTTGTTGCCAAACATATATTGGTTAATGATCTAGTATTTGGACATGTGCTTGAAACAGTCTTGGAGAAGGCTTGTATACCAGGTATGTGGAATAAATACCTGCAGGGAGAAAAGGGGCAAACAACCTGATGAGGTTCTGTTGCCTTGTGTGTATCCGGTATGGTTTGGGTTCCTGCATCACCTGTTTCAGGGTCAAAGGACCACTTAACTGCACCTCCCTGCAGTGCTGCACAGCCAGGTGCTCCTCACCCCCCTGCTTCCCCTGTCATCACCCTGGCTGCTGAGGGCTTGAGTTCTAGTCATGCACTAACTAATCATAGAATGGTTTAGGTTGGAAAAGGTAGTCTTTAAGGTTGAGTCCAACCATTAACACTGCAAAGTCCAACAATTGACATAATCATGTTGGTGATCAGAATCTATGCTGTCAGTTGTTTCTGTTGTTCTTTTTGTGATGGTTTTTTTCTCTGATCTTACTCATTTTAACTGATCAAAACGCTGATGCCATGCTGAAAGGTGTGCAGTAACCTGGGGACTCCTTCAATAACAGCTGTATGTACATGTCTCATGTTTCTGTGCTGTATCCCAAACCCATACAGCACTGAGCAAGAATGTGTGTCTCCTCCCAGCTGCTGTCCCTGCCTTTACCCTCATATGAGGGTAATAAATCTTTCTAAAAGAAGGCTTAAGTAAATGTGTTTTCCCCCACCACCTTTACAGTTTGAAATGATGTGTTTTTATTTGACCCCTTGTCTTAATTAACATCCTGGTATTTTTACATACTATCCATCTTTAAAGTGTCTCAGAATAAGCATCTAAAACGACTTTGCCATTTTGGGAGGGAGCAGGATGGAAAAGTCCAAAATACTTGCAATCAAGTATTTGCATTTGAAACATAATAGTTTTGAATTTTGTGAAACTACCAAACTGATGTAACACATGAAAAATTGTAGATAGTTGAGCTAAATCATAATAGTTAGTAATAATATTAGAAGCAAAATTGATACTCTGATGTAATAAGCTGTTCTGATTTAAAAATATTAAAAATACCATTTTATTTCGGTGCTTGTTTCACTAGCTGACCTCCCAAACTCTGCAGTCAGAATGTCACTCTTTTTATTTGCAGGTGGCATAGTTCCCCAGGTTCATGTACATGACTTGTTTACCGAGTAGAATGTACATTAGTGTCTGACATAGAATACAAAAGAAATAAGCTCTGGTTTCCTTAACAGAAGGTGCATCTTCAGTCTTCCAGAACAGCAATACAGACCTAAACCCTGCAGAATAATAAACTAGCATGTCAATACAAAAGCCTAAACAGAAATAATATTAATAATTAGCACTGAAATACTAATTATAATAGTGAGCATTTTAAACACTACTTAAAATATAATTTGACTCGGATATGGATTCTATAAAACAGAAACATAGCAGTCTTATGCATCCGCAAGTGAAGCAAATAGATGCAATCTTGCTTTGATAACTTCAGTAAACTCAACTTTGCCAGTAGTATTGGGGGGAACAGTTGTAAAACAGTAGGGTTTAATTTGCAGAGATTATTTTAGTATCTGTACTTTTTTTTTCTGAAGTCAACTAAGTTTTTACAAGAATCTTTTCATTATTATAATTATTTATATGTAGTAAAATTATATAAAATAGTTGTATTTGACTGTACAGTCACCAGCTATAGTAATAGTGCTTTGAAATCTGTTTTGTTTAATTAAGCTTCCAAGTCTCATTTTCAGGTATTTTTAATGTCTGTCATTATACAGATAACCTGAATGCTGTTTTAAATCCACAAATCCCTCCTTTATGTAGGATTATGTTGGGCAGGCTTTGTTTTGGAAATAGGATGTTCCAAAGTGACTTGGTAGTATTAAAATAAAGCAGTTATGCCTGAAGTCTTTTCTGTTAAGTTCTTTACCCAGTGGATTATAACTATGGAAGGTAATGAAAGTATTTGTTTAAATGGACTAGGCACCAAAACTTTCAGAAAAGCTGCTTTTCTGAGATTCAGAACTCATGTCTCTTAATCCTGTGAAGATCTTTATATTCACAGAAAAAGCTGGACATAGTGTGGTTCCTGTTGCAAGAGTGCTGGCATTCTGGCTCCAGCTTGTGAGATTGGTGCTCTGAAAGCTGCTGCTACATCTTCATTCCATGAAAGGAGAGGATTACTGTTACTTGGCTCTGGGATCTGTTATGCAGAAGTGCCTCAAAATTGTCAGCTAAATTGCAGCACTGAAAAGCTAAGACTATTTAAAATGCTGTAAATTATATGTGTATAAATAGAGAAACAGAGCCAGGGTTTGTGGCATGTTTGGAGAATCTTCACTTAACTGCAGAAGATGAAGAGCATCCTTGTAGCAATCAAAGTGCTTATGGCTTCTGAACAGTTTACCTGCTGCTTGAAGCCATTTTAAATTTACTGGGAAGAGGGAAGTCACAGAAGTCTTCAAAATAATTTTCTACTGTGGTCAGGGCAAGGCAACAGGGCACTTCTGCTGTGGCAGCTGCAGTATAGCAGTGAAGTACAGCTTTTGGGGGTTAGATGGTGCAAGATGAAGGTAGGAAAGGAATAAGTATTTAATTACATGCTGTGAGCTAGCATGCACAAAGCTCTGCTCCAGTTTGAATGAGGAGCCAGTTGAGAGCTTATGAGTCAGGATTAACAGGACCATCAATGTGGGAGGCATTGTGGTAGATGTCTGCTACAGGCTAACCTGATCAAGAAGAAAAGGCCTTCAGACAACTGGAAGAAGCCTCACATTCGCAGGCTCTTGTCTTCATGGTTGGAGCTTCAGCCACATCAGTATCTACTGGAGGGACAGCACAGGAAAGTGCAAACAATTCAGGAGGGTTCTGGCATGCATTCATGGTAACTTCCCGACACAGGTGATTGAGGAGCAGAAGAGGGGACATGCAGTGCTGGACCTCATATTTACAAACAAGGAAGAGCTGATGGGAAATTTGAAGGTTGGGGGTGAAGCCTTGGCTACAGGAACTATGAGATGGTGGAGTTGAGGATCCTGACAGGAGGTGACAGACAAAAAGTGGGATCATGGCCCTGGACTACAAGGGAGAGAAATTTGGCCTGTTCAGACCAAAATCACCTTGAAAGAATCCTATGACGTGAGATACAGCCCTGGAATGAAGGGGGCTCTAGAAGAGCTCAAGATTAATCTGTCTTCAATTGCAGGAATTTACATTATCATAAACGTTCATATGAAGATTTCCAGGCAAGAAATGTTTTCTTGATTATGTTTTTAATATGCAGCAGCCAGAATCTAGTCAGGAGGTAGGAACTCATCACTGTGCAGCTGTGGCTTTCAAACTTCTTTGTTCAACAGTTCCTTATGCTTGGTGACTACTGCCAGGCTCCATACTTGCTATTGAGAGGGCTTGATGCTGCTCCTTGTGACGCCATCTCTAGATGACCTTACAGAAAGCAGCTAGATTGTTGCTGAATGCTTGCTGATCTTTGAGCTTCTGCATGCCAGTTTAAATCTCTGGCTTTCATCTTATACTGCCGTATATAGGACAATGCCATGTATTTTAGGGCCATACCACTGTGTTGCAGTGCTTTTCTTCAGGCCATGCTTTGTTTCTTTTGCCTCCCAGTGCTAACCAGCCCATGGTTTTCACAGCGATTCCCATTGCTAGTGTAAGGAGAAGGTATTTTGCAAGATAGTGTTTTGGGAAGTGTTTTCCTAGAAGGTGGTGTACAGGTGAGTTGCTAGCTTGGCATATCTGAGAAAGGATAGGAAGAACCTGGGTAGATGCCAGCATTTAAATACAGGTAAATGAAGTTGTGCGCTTAGATGAATGTGGACACACGTGCGAGCACAGATGGTGGGTAGCATGGTGGGAGAGGCCTGTACGAAAACTAAGAGACGCTGCATTTAAACAGGTAAAACTCTGTAGCTTTCCATGTACTAGCATTTGAGGGTTGTGTCATTTAAGTGTAACTTTTTAATTGGGGTAGCTAAACCTTGCCTTGTATTGGTGTTGTCTGCTAATAAGAGAGTCTAGTATGTGTTTATTTTTGTGTAGTTCTTTAAGAGTTCATAGGCTGGTCAAATACTGCTGTGTGTTCTCGGAACGTGTATTTGGATAGTGTAATGTCTGTTACCTTTAAGCCTTTAATTCAATGCAACTCTTCCAGGGGGTGGGTTTGAAAAATTAACTGTTGTGTTCTGATCAGGCAATTAAAAAAGATGTCTATAAAGTTTAAATTGGAAGTCAGATTAGTAGCAACCTTGTTCAGGTGCTCAGGCCTTGGAATAAAGGCGTATTGTTCACTGCAAACAAGAAGTATGCTCTCTACAAAAAGGGCACAGAAATATACAGTGTCACTTAAAATGCGTAGAGGTGTATGCTAACCTTTTTACACTGATTCTTTGAGAAAGACTGTGGTAGCTTTAAAACTTACCTTATCTGCTCACTGTTTGATCTTCTCTTTCTCAGGGTAAACAGAATAGCTTCAGACCTCTCCAGGCTCCATAACTGACAGCAAGCGAGGTTCTTGTTTAATGGATTGTTTAGAGCTTAATTTTCCCCCTGTTCTTCAGGGAATTGGTGTCTCTGAGAAAATAATTGCATGCTTGAGGACAGAAACTTTATTGCAGTGGTCCAACAACCTGAATACAATTGTGACACTATACAAGTAACTTCAAGCAAATAGCTCATTCAGAAACCTTATGTAACCGTAGCAGGCTTGAGTTTCCAGCAGATTTCAGTTTGCCTTTTTGGTTATCATCTGATGTGAGAGGAGGCTTAGAGTTTCAAGTTCACAACCCTATTCAGAGCAACTCTTTTATTAGCTTGAACAGTATCTGCAGAATTCTCTCCAACTTTGGCTTTACTAAAAGAAACTATTTAAACTTAACCAACAAGGAGGGATCCTGGAATTATAAGCAAAGTATCATTTTGTTTTGATAAGGCTGTCTTATTACTTTGGGCTCTATCTGGAGTTCTTAAATGACCCTGGTTATCACGTCTGCATCGTGGAACTTCTAGTACTGTTCCACACAACTTGCTTATTTTTTAAGATTTCAAATTACTTTTAACCCATTTACTGGCCCTGAGCATATCTGCCAGAGTCTGTCTGAAGCTGCAGGTATTAAATGCACATTTTGGGTTATATTAAATATATAGTCTTTTCCCCGACCCTCATGTGCAATTCAGCATGACAGGTGGGAATAGGTTAGAGCTGGAAAAGAGTGGGTATTTTCTGTGTGTTGTAAAGCTGAAGTTTTGCAAGTTTATATCCTGTTTGGATTTTTTTAAACCTTTCCAAGAAAAACCCAGAAAACAAGCTGGCTTTGTTCCCCTGTTTTCTTCTCGTAGATAGAAGTCTTTCCTGTTGATTGTGGGGAGATCCACTGTAGTTACTCTACCATGTCCTTGTTGTTCCCAGACTGGTGGACTCCATGCTTTCCTTCAGGTAGCTCCTGGGGATAACTTTGAAATTCTAATGACTGTAGAGTGTAGCTCTTGGCTCATACATGTGAAATTTCACACAATACTGCAGAGCTGAACATGCTCAATAGCTTTGTGAGAAGTTCTGATGGTATGCATTCTACTTCAGAAATCTTTCTTGGAGTTGAAATGAATAGAGATGTTTGAGCTTTTTAAGTGTGAGGGTCACTGAGAGTTGTTTCAGTGCAGGTTCCAGAACTGTACCTTGGAATCTCCTGCCATAGTACTGTAAATTTATTGTCTTTTGAGATGCACCTATTTATTTCCATCTTGTCTGAGAGAATATGGACTTCTGTCATGTGGGAGTCTCTTAAAAAACAAACAAAAAAATGCGACCAGGTCTTATTCCTCCGTACTATGTTATCTCTGCGTGAGTAGAAGTCTGTGTTTTAGACAAAGCAGAACCATTTGTTTTGCGTGGAATCTCTTGTGGTACAAGGTGATCCACCTTCTAATATAGAGAAACTCTAGGGTTTTCCGTTCCTTTATATGTGGGAAGGTATTTTTGTGATATGGCTTAGCATTATATGTAGGCTGATAAAAATAGGTGGCTTGTGCTGTGTTCCTAGATGCCAAGGTGGGATCAGTGAAATCTGAAATACATGGGTAAATACTATTGAACTAGAAGACTTCTAATACTGGTTTTTGTTTATATTCCAGGAGTGCACTCCGGAGAGCCTGGAACTGAAAAAGAAGATTTTCAGTCAGTTAGATCTTATTGTTGGTGACAATGTTATCTTGAGCAGCTCAACCTCTTGTCTCTTACCCAGCAAATTGTTCACTGGCCTTAAACATGTTAAGCAGTGTATTGTGTCACATCCTGTAAGTATGATGGCATGTTTTGTTTTTGTAGTAGTAGTAGTATTACAGGTCTTTAACTAAACTGCATCCCAGACTCTTCCCTGCAGGCTGAGAGATACAGAAGGATATTTGGAGTGCTTGTGTGTCATTGTTAGTGTGCAGGGGCCTGACTTCTCTGAAAAGCTGTAGTCTGGTCATTCTGTGATCAGCAGCATCTAAATTGAGAGGATATATGCATGTTTCATACTGTTGGCTCAAGGTATGTTCTGTGTAAGCTGTTGTGCTCATATTGTTGTGAGTTACTCAGACTGCTGGCTCTCAAAATGGAGGAATTCTGTGTTTTGAAGACAAACCTGTAAAATTCCCTACTTTCTGCTTGTGGCATTGTTAGTCTTTTCTAGTGTCCCTTCAGCTGCTGTTGGATAACCTTAAGGATCCAAACAGTGAGCTGCATGTGCTTGTCAGGTAATGTCGATGAAAGATGGGAGCTTTTGTCTCTGGTTTCATCAGACCTCTGATGCAGAAGCAGGTATGCCTAAAGAGGAAAAGCAGGTGGATGAAGTAGAACAAATTGTACTTGGAGCTGAATTTGCATGTTTTGTGACCAGCTGGGACAGGGCAGTGATGCAGTAATGACATGACTAGAGGTGGCAGCAGAACCTCGAAAGGCTGAGAAGCACTTGTGAGCCTCTGTAGAGGTTTATGTGGGGCTGCCAGACAGCAGTTTATCACATCTCTCCTCAGCATGGCAGAGCATTTTGTTTTGATCACTGGGATTCTTACTGCTTCCGTTTTCTACTCCTCAACAGCTAATGAATTTGTAAGCCTAATGTTAGTCTGGTGTTTGACAGATGAGTTAAGAGGACTGTTACGAAGGTTTGCAGTATCTGGAGAAAGGTACTGCTCTGCTGTCTGCAATTTGATGACTACATATTTTTTCTCCCGGGCATCCCTCGGAGTGTAAAGTAAATGTTAATTCCCTGGGCATACTTAAGAGTGGCAGTGTGAATACAAAAATACAGCACTACTTTACTGTAATGTCTCTGTAGCTGCCTGTAGCCTAATGCTGTAGTGTTGAAGCATTTGGTCAGTCCCTTCCTGATGCTCCTCCACCATCACCACTGTGCATTGGGTGAGTGGAAGCAAAAGGAACAAAAGGATTGGTTTCTTTGTTTTCAACCCCCCCCTTTTTTTTTTTTTAATTAAAAGGAAAAAAAGATACACTTCAAATTACATATCTGTGCCTACATTTAGTCTTTCTCCAGTCTAAAATTCAGTAGTTTCTTATCTCGTATTTCCAGGGTTGTAACTTTCTGTAGCGCAAGAGAAGAAATAATGTCTCTTCTAGACTTTTGTATTAAGTAACTATAGCTATGATCTATTTTTTTTAACCAATTCCTGGGCTTCTGCCTATTCTCTGACTGCTTGTCAGTCTTTGATTTTACGTTACTCTTTCTTACTGTTTTCCCGAGTTGGTACATACCAGTTAACTTGTTTTGTTTAGTCTGAGCTGCAGTCTTTAAAGGAGCCACTTCTGAAACCAGGTTTTATCAGATCTAGAAAAGGTAGCTCGTCCCTCTGTAAACATTGTCTAGGTTGCTGTTGTAAGGACATATGTATTTTCCAAAGTAAATACTCGAGTGCCTTAAAATATCTAATTGTTCTGAAATGGCTTTGAAGGGCAAGTCAGACTGTTTTCTTAGTAATTTCAGATTCACTCAAAGGGGAGTCTACTGGAGAAGCTGTGCACTAGTGTACTTTTCCAGGGGCCTTTGTGCATCTGTTATATCAGGAAACATGCTTGCTTTGTAGTAGTTACTGGCTCTTGGTGGTTTTTGGTTTAACCATGTCCTTACTAACGTCTTGAACATGACAGCAGGACGTTGGGAATGGTGGCTGCAGGAAGCAAGCAGCTCTGGAAGATACTGTGAAAACAAGAATTGTGGAATTTGATATACCAGAAAAATTAAAAGCTAGAGTTGTAAAGCCTCTGGCACAGGTGAGCGTGTTGAGGAGAAATGAAATGAAATGCCCAAAGGGCAGAAAGGAGCTCATCCCTTTGCTTAACAGCAATAGGTTCAGTAATTAGAAAAAATGAATGAAATCCCATAGCACAGATGTATGATAGGCATGCACACAATACTTGTGGGTACAGCTTTTCTCTGCAAGCAGTTTCAGGCAATGTATTGGTACAGGTCTTCTGCAGAGCAGTTGATTTCTCATGTACTGTATATGCCTGCTACGTCACACAGCTAGAAATATGGAGCTTGAAGGGTCTGTGCTATTGAGCGAAGTCCTTGCTGTACAGGAAACTATGTAATCAAATCACCTTAAAAATGTATTAAGCTGTATCTGTTAGTGGTTTGGTTTGTGTTTTTTTTAACTCCACTACTCCTGTTGGAAGTTGTCTTCTAATTTTTGTTCCAATCTTATTAATAGTCCATTAAAATTAATTTGATGTTTGTTGGCAGCTGTTGTTTAACTTAATTATTTCTCTGCGTTTACTTTGTCATAATTTTTCCTAGCTTTCATGTTTTTAGGGTAAGATAAACTCTTCTGCTCTCTGAAGAAAGGCTTCTCATTTTTAGAAATATCCCCCCCATCCCATGCCCCATTTAATCCAGCTATTACTACTTCTAGTTTTCACCAACATCTGTTCTCTCACTCCTAAAAAATATTGTCTTCCTAAGTCTCATCATGAACACACCCATATACTCACTGTGCCAAGTTCATGAAATAGAATATTTCAGTAAGATGTCTGTCAACACTGATCTTGGAATAAATTTATAATAGCTTCAGTCTTTCTCAACAATTAACTTGCCCTCTTCCTCATTGGGACCTGTGATATACTTAAGGGTTAGAAAAGCCTTCAGTGAACGTCTTGGTGCTTGCAGTGTTTTGGGTCTTGCTAAATTGCCTGGCACCACACCTGCAACAGTGTCCATCATGCTGTTCTTAGCGTTGGTGGTGGCACTGCCAAAGAAACTGACGTGAGAGAGCTTATGTTAGAACACAAGGCACTTTAAAGGGAATTAAGTGTGTTACATCAGCAGTTAGAACAGATGTAACCTGCGTCAGGTTATGTGTTGGTCAGACTGTATGGTAAAGGGAACTGTGTAAGTGCTGAAAAGAAAGAACATGCAGAGAGGAAAGACTGTTTGCACGTTGATGTGATTAAATCCTGTGCTTGCATTTACATGAGCACAGTTAAGGGCAGTTGACTAAAAGGGAGCATGGTGAAAGAATCAGTATGTAATTACCATTCTTTGAATGTCAGTGTTGTTTCTAATAGAAGGAGCTAACATCATAAATTGCTGTTGCCTGAAAACTAGACTGAGAGCTGAGTTTAACACTTTAAGAATATGGCTGGAGGACTGCTACTTTTGGAAGGAGCATGCCAAGTTACTGCCTGCAATACTATGACCTGAAGACCTTTTAGCTGTTTCTATGGTGTTCTTTAGAATTTTTTATTTATTACTTCAAAAATACATGACACAAAGGTCTTTACTTGATGTGAAATTACATTTGGGAAGACTCAGGGAGAGGTAAATTTTTTTTTTTTTTTTTAGGTAGGTACAGTGTTTGAAGGTAACCTGTTCTGCAACTTTTTCACAGTATGTTTTATGTGATATCTGTTAAAGATTTCTGTGTTTAGCCTATATTTACAGGCTTGGGCCAGTAGCAGCTTATCTATTAAGTGTTGCATCTTACAGGTGGTGTTTAGCAATAATTTTATTACAGAGTTCCTGAATATCAAAAAGGAATTGCCTTGGGTTTTTTAGAAAGACAGGTGGTGACCAAATATCTTACAACAAACAGTCTGAGTATTGAGAAAACATCAGTTACTCAAGTGAGCATAAAATCTTCCAGTACTGTTTGAGTGCTGTCGTTTTTAGTGTAGCTCCATGGACTTTGTTGGGGTTAAACGGAGTTAAATTTAATGCAAGATTAAATATTTTTTAAAATTTGTATTAATGCACCAGGTTTTATTGGATTGTTCAAGTTTTTCAGGGTCTGAAGATCATCAGGCTTACTGTGTTCACTGGAAAATATCCATGCTAGTAGCAAGCTATGAGGATGCTTTATATTAACTTGTTTTGTTAACCTGTTGATAGTTGATATTATTCTTTTGCATTTCTTCTTGAGGTAAACCCACCTTACTTTGTGCCGTTGGTTGAAATTGTTCCTCATCCAGAAACAGATCCTTCTACTACAGAAACAACATATGCCCTGATGAAGAAGATTGGTCAGTCTCCTGTCAAACTAAACAGAGAAATTGAGGGATTTGTTCTGAATCGGCTCCAGTATGCAGTGATAAGTGAAGCCTGGAGGCTTGTGGGTGTATGTATTTTTTTTTTTTTCTGATTTCTACACACACACTGCCAGTTTTGTAGATGTGACAAGCAAGATTGTATATTTAAATTTCCCCTAAATTTGTGTCATCTTTGTTAAACTGTCCCTTATGAACGTGAAATATGTACTAACATGTAAATTAACAGTAAGAAGCAATGCCAGTTATAAATAGCAAAGACAGACAAAACCAAAGTGATATGGTTGTAACAACTATTCTTTATTCTGCTTTCTTTTCAGAATATTGTCATTTTCAGGGCAATCTAAGGAACAATCTTAAAAGCACAGAAACCAAAGTAGTGATTTTTCTTTTTTTCTAGGTTGTCTCATAATTTCCTGTTATTTTCTGAATGTTGCTGGCCTGCTGTACAGTGGTTATGAAAATAATATTTTAAATGGGTTTCTCTTTGGCCTTTCAGGAATTGCACTCACAATTTCAACAGTTATTTGATACTTGTAGGTAAAGACAGATTTCTCCTCCTCCTGCCCATTCAGACTTCTAGCTGAGAATCATTTGTTTGTGCCCCTTCAGCTTTTCCCACAGTTACCTTTTCTGTGCTGCAAGGTCTGATCTTTCATCAGGAAGAGCTGAATTATGAGTCTATTGCTATTCTGTTGAGAAGAGATTCAGCTGGGCTTGAGCAGGACTTAATTTTTTCATGGAAAACATTTTGATTTTTCAAGCTGTTTGAAACAACCATTCACACAAATATAGTTAAAGATCATTCAACTAACGTGTTGTTAACATAAGCAAAGCAACTTTTTCCAAAGCAGTATCTAAACATAGTTGCTGAACTGATTTTGCTTACCTGCAGTTAGCTACAACAATATGAAGGATGTGGTGAATAATAATAAGTAAAACAATCTTGTTAGGAAGGAACAGACCTCCTTTTGGATATTTCTTTAAATTAAAAAAAAAAAGTTTATATTATTAAAAAAGTTAATAGTAAGTCTTAAGTATATGATAAGAAAAACCCCTTCAGAAAGCTGTAGTAATGTTGAAAGACACAGGATAGAAAGGATAGTAATCTAAATTATTTTTGAAACCATAATAACACTGGTGAAAAAAAAGATTTTTGAGAATAAAAATGTAAAAACAACTACTAAAAAATGTGAACAAGGAAGGTGAGTAAGTCCATGGGTAAAAAGCTAGCTGAACTGCAATGTTCACTCTTCAGGAGGTTCCCACACAGTAACCTTTCCTTGAAAGGAAGGGGTTTGTCATAGAACAGATCATGCTAAGGACAAGATTTTTGGAGGAGGAAAGAGTAAATGAGTAATGACAGACTATGAAGGAGAAATGGAACTTATGCAAGAACCCCAAAACTCAAATATCAAGTTGATGAAATACTGATTTAGGCACCTTTTTACACAACAATTAGTATAATACTGCAGAAATGGAAACCAGCACTTACAGCTTAGCTCTTTTTAAAACTAGTTCAAAGAGTCATTGGGAAACTGGACCAGTAAGTCTGTGCGTGTAGGTATATTGGTACAGTGCTCTTGGTCAGCACAGGTATCCAGGGAAGTAATGCCTCAAAAATCTAGTAGGATTCTTTCGTGTCTCTGAAAAGCATGAACTGAACTACAGAAGTGGCTGCCATAGAAATCTATGATGCTAAAAATATGAATGGATTCAGGGAACATTTAGACATGTTCATGCTAGAGGAAGACTGCAGAAGCAAGCGACCTCCAGTTGTCAGTCTCAAAGACTGGACTGCTGGGAGCTGAGGCAGTATATATCATAGAAAGTATCACTCTCTATTTGGTTTTCTTACACTCTTTATGGAAAGAGTGTAAGAACACTTCCTGGGCTACTGTTGGAAAAAGTGGTATTGATCTGAGGTGACCTTTCAGTATGAACCTGTATGGATGCTTTTGTGTTGGGTGCTGGTGCGTGGATAGTAACAAAATAGTGCTTGAAGCACTGACAGGTAACGAAAGTTACTTTTGTTGTGCATCATCAAAGTTTTCAAGTTGTTCTGTTTTTGTATAATTTTATTGCATTTCGGGCAAAACCACATTTAAACCCTAACAACTTTGATGGCTGTATTTCCATTCCAAAAGCCTGGACAAATAGCAGCTATCAAAGGTGTATAGTTTCAGCTGTGTGACTTCAGGCTACACACTGCCTTTGATGAGAGGAGAATCACTGCAGTTAGGTGAAAGCTGCTGGCCTTGGGCAGTTTCTGTGTTTCTACTGTTGTGCTGCCAACTTTGTCATTTTTATTGCAAGTCATGTTCTTTTGGTGTTTTCCACTTTCAAAGTGAGGAAAAATAATTTTTGCTTCTGATTAAGTCACTTTTCAGTTCTTGCTGTTGAAAATGTCAGTCTTTGAGAGGCTCCTAAAAATCAAGTTTTACTTGCATTGATTTCTTCTGGTAAGATAATCTATCTGAAAGATAAACTATGAATATTAGCAGGAGAGACATATCAGTAAAGCATTCTTGTCCACAAAAGGATTAATAGTGTAGTCATTTTGGTTAGATAGATAAATTGTTTATATTGCATGAGGCAACCCAAGTCAACTTGGATGCAGAGCACTGATGTTCTTATACCACAGTATTCATAAATAGTTTTATTTTTATGCTAATCATCGTATATTGCTTTTGACTATTGTAAAAGAACACTGAGACAGAACCGTAAAAGATAGTTTCAAGCTTACTTGTTTTATTAGTGGTTGTAAAGGTCTGAACAAGAATCTTTGTATGCCTACAGTTAGCATCATGAACTGATCGGTGCTCCTATTTCTGTTATAAGTTTTATTTAATTTTAACATGGAGAGTGCCTGAGAAAAATCTGTGCTGTTGCTGGAGGACTCTTGTATTTGCACTGCACTGTGTCAGTTCTTTGCCACATAACAAGGACATAAACATTTCAGATATAAATGCTATGTGTGAGCCAGGAGAGAAGCATAACAGCAATCTCCCAAGTGTTTTGAAGCCCCTTTATGTAAACAACTATCTGCTTTTTTGAGGACTTTGCTGAGATGCAGGCTTGAAAGTTCTCATCTGCATCCTTGACACAGAAATATTTATAGTAATGGCAAAAGAATAATCTTACACATGTACATTTGTGCATGTATACTTTTATCAAAGCCCAAGTTCAGACACCTTTGCATGGACAGTCTCTTTTGGGGTTTCGTTTGGGTCTGTTGAGCTTACTCCATTCAAGAAACTGGTGGAAGCTTCTCTCATAGAAGCATTGATGTACTGTTAAAAAAGTCATTGGTGGCAGCGCAGACATGCAGGTACAGCTACACTGACAACATTTATCTGGAAAACTTTCATTGCAGATGGACTGAGCAGCTTGCGGGATATGTTTTAGTTCCCAAATGTAGCTCAGCAACTGACAGCCTGCCAGTCTCTTTACATTAGCAGTACTGTGTTGGCATGTGTGATGGGTGGGGCATGGAGCAGGGATCCTACGATGGGAGAAGAGTTCTTAATGCAGAGCATGAACATGGGGTTGTGTAGAAAGCAATGTGGTAAATACAGCTGCTTGCTGGATGATGTGTGGGGCTCACCAACTTTTGTCATGTGGGTTCAAGTGTAGGGGGGAGGCTAACGCAGCCAGGGATCTGAGGTAAGGCACTGCCAGCAGGTTGGGTTCAGTCCCTGACTATATGGTGCTCAAATTGCATGTGGGCATGGATGCTGGAGCAGAGAGAGAAGTGTAATTCAGGGCAAAGCGATGAAAGTAGCAATGAGTAACTGGGTATACAGTTTGTCTTTGCTAAAGGTGCTGGGGTCCGCAGGAGCATACACAGGGAGGCTGGAAGTTTGAAGCTGGGCACACACACACAAAATATGCTGCGAATGTAGGACTGGGCCAGATGTGAGAGCAGAAAGTAGGGATTTAAGGTGGTGAAAAATTAGGAGGCCTGAAGGTTAGGATCCCAATTTGTAGGAAAGTAGGAGGATGAAAACTCGTTTGGAGACATGAAGTTGGGTGCTGAGAACTTTCACCGTGTGGATAATGAGGAAAGTAGGTTTAAGGATGCAGTAGTTCCACTTTACAAGAACTTAGAAGAAAAGGCCATAGATTGATTTATGTGCCTAGAAAGAATTCAAGCAAGTGCTCCCCTTTGAGGCAAGAGTGCTACAATGAGATGTTTCATTTTGGGTCTGAGTTAGTCTTGCCTGACAAGATGTTGTCATGCAAATGCACGCAGGTGTTTGTGGCAGGAGCTTTTTGCATTAGTTATCTCTGTCTCTCCATACTCCACATTTATTTTGTGAAAAAGCAGATAGTGGGAACACTCTGGTCATCCAGAAAATAACAGCCAGTTTCACGAACACTTTAGATCAGAAGTCTCAAACCTTACTCTGAATATCTAGGACTCTGTTTTTACTGTGGATTACTGAGTGGAATCTTACCTTGGTGAAATATTTTTCTAAGCATCACCTGGAATTTACAAGGAGGTCATGAAATACAGCAGTAGAGATAGTGAGGAGAGCATGGCAGTTTTTCAACCCTGATCTAATTTCAGAATTTCAGCTGCTTTTAAGAACCTGTTAGAACTACTTTGCTTGATGGATCATATGATTAATGTCTTATGAGTCTCTGTTTTTTACTGTATAAGCTTTTGATGCTGTCTTAATATATTTTTTTCTTTAAGACTGGGTTTTAATTTAGGTTATAGTAATCGTAAAAGACAAGAAGAATGGGCAGCCCTGCTATTTTTGTTAATCTTTTGGAAAATAAACAATCATGGTTTGGTATGTGTCCATTTTACTTTTTTCTTACAGTAATCAGGTGCATTGGCTTCAATCCCTACTTAATTTTCCTCTCCCTTCTCAGCTAACTAGCTTGGCAGTCTTTAAATGCTGGCAAGACTTTTAAAATTCCAAATTCCTTATTATTAATAATTGTATTATAGCATTATCCAGAAGACCTTTCCAAAAGATCAAAGATAAGGTAGAGGGTTAAACATCTAGTTACAGTGTCTCATAAAAGGGGGCTATCATAAAAGGAAGTTTAAAGGGCCAAGGAGAAAAACAGTGTTGATACTATGTGTTTCTTACAGGGTGAGGTGAGTGAGGGTGTCATGGAAGAAGGAAGATAAGGGCCAGCAAGCTAAGGAGGTGTGAAGTGTGTAGGACAGCAAGTTTCTCAAACATGATGAAATGGAAAGAGATGGAGTTGGTAGAGAGGGATCTGGGAGAAAAGTCATATGCTCAGAATGACAGGACTGGAAAAAGATCTCATCAGGGCGTGAGTGGAAGGGACTTGATTGAAGTGATAGAGAAGGGTGTAACAAATGCTGCTGAGAGAGAATGCATGTATTAGTGGCAATCAAAAAACCCAATACTGGATTTGGGACATACAGAGGATGAAATGGCAAATTTGGAGAGTAAGTAGGTGGTCTGGAAGGGAGTGGACTCCAAAATAACACTATAGACAAGCTGGAACTGAGTAGGAGAATGAGGTGAGTTGGTAGGATGAGAAAAAGTAAGATTGTTTTTTTGGCCATGTCACATTTAATATGATTACAAACCAAGTCAGTGACAGAAGTTGCGATGTGGGTGTGACTCACAGATGTAAAGATTGTTGATTAAAACCAGGCAGGTTGGGTCAGAACCTAAAGGTGGAGACTGCAGAACTGCTACAGGTCTTTGGAAAAGAGAAAAGGGTCCCTGCGCAGTAAGAAGTGCTAATAAAATACTGAAGGAGTATTAGGACAGTACTGTGGCATCACAAGAAATTAAAATCTCCAGGAGGATGAGATTTTGATATATAAATGGTGTCAATAAGGAGTGGGAAGGATTCTGAGCTAGTCTAGGCCTTGAAGTTTGACTGGCCGTTGGTATCACTGAGGATATTGGTGAAATTTATTTTAAATTAAGATCTTAATTCTGTAGCTGTGAAGGCTTCTGGTAAATTTCAACACACTTCCTTTTCCCTCTGATACGTGCTTGAGAGGATGGCTTATGTGAAGGGTTACCCAGGATGAAGAGGGTGAAAATCTCCTTGGGAGGACTGTTTCACACCTAGGCTTAATGAAACAGGGTTGGAACTCATTTACTTCTTAGCATAAACACCTATCCTTGTGGAAGACACCTTGCTGACCTTGCACCCACCCTGCTGAATCATTACACCAACATAGCTCCTTAACAGAAGTGGGAGTAGGGTTATTCCCTAGGGGAGGATGGTCTAACTTGTTTCTTATTTATGTGTTTTTAATTTCTGAAGAGAAATAGTTAAAGGCTTTTCTTTAAGAGGGTCTTTGTGACAAGGAGAAACTGAGCTTGTGTATAGAATAATATATCCCTCAACTGGAGGGATATGTCATGTTTTCCTTCTGGTAGCAGCAATTTTTGCCTTTTAGCAGCTATAACCATAAAATTACGACTACGGTCAAAAGATCAAGAGCAAAGCATTCGTCTCATGATTCTGAGGGTACCTGATCTTCAAATGTCAGTACCAAGGACTATGATATTAAAAAAAAAAAAATAGTTTTTAATTTGTAAATTAATTTGCAATGATTCTGAAGCGTTTCAAGAGCCTGTTAACTTTTTAATGTTATATTTTACAGTTTTTAACTGCTGCTGTGGCTCAAATGCTTGTCTGGAACTTGTGGTTAATCTTTTGTTCACAAATCCATGTCAACCAGGAAGAAAGAAAAAAAAAATACTCACCAAGCACAGCTTTACCAGTACAACTCATTGTTTGGTTGAAGCCCAGCAGAAGTGCACTTTTATTGACTTTGATGTTGTTCAGAGAGGTTGTGTTGCCTCGTCAAGGGAAAAAAACTTCCACAGAATGTATGGTGCCTGTGTTACTTAAACTGACACTGGTCTGTAATCTGAATGCTGTCTGAGGTTTTCGTTTAGTCCTATCTTTATGCAGACCTTTGTCTGCCTCTAGGTGAGTTACTTTACCTTGCCTATGCGTTACCTTTAAGTTGAAGAAAATAATGCTTCCTTATCCCTGCCATTTTTTGTCAAATTAAATTGTTACCAGAGTTCTGTGTTCCATATATGGCGGGTAGATCTTAACAATTACTTCATTTTCAAGATGGAGTTCGAAAGCCACCTGCAGCAGGGACTCAGCCAGGCTTATTTTTGATAGGAGCAATGCCTACTAACAGACTGAGACTTGAGGTTGAGTCTTATAGAAGGCACTACTTAAACCTGAGATGAAGAAACTTGTTGTCTGTGACCCGCTGTAGAAGTTATGTTGGTCCTTGGCTTATAATTTTCTTTTAAAGTAACAGTAGATTGTGTAGTAGTTGCACACAGGAAGCACCACGGGGTGGGATTCAGCTGACTTAAGATGGGATTTCTAAAATGTGGACTTTGGCATCCAAGCTCCTTACTCGTCTTTCAGTTGGTGAGGAGCATTAAGCCCTTTTAGGACACAACTCATCTTTCCTATTCTGGGTGCCTGCTTTAGGATGCTGATTTCCTTTTTCTCCCTAGCGTTTATAAAGAGAGTCTAGATGTCTAGCTCAGATGTCAATGTCTACAACAGGTCAGGAGACCTGTCCTGTATGCCTGTAACTCGTATCTCATCGCTGTGTGATATAAAGGAACATTCAGACAGGGCTGTGCGAGAGGGAAATTTAACAGAAAAAGACATGTCTTTGGCCAGGCAGATGAGTACACATACTTGCATTCTGCAGCTCAAAGGGGCTTATGGAGAAAGAGGCACTGAGTGGGGAGAGCACCTCAAGGTAGGGTGAGAAGGCAAGTCAGAAGCAGTACAGCATCTCTTGCACCTTCCTAACCAGAAGTAAATGTTTTTTACGTCTCTGGGAATAAAGAAGACAAGTTCTTGAAACCACGCTTTATCTGATGGAAGTGGTTAGAACAGGTCTTAGTAGGTGGAAAACAACCTTGTAAAATGAATATTATTTTTCTCAAGTAAATCTGTTAAGGTAATGAACTGTAACTCATTTTTTGCAAGCCTTTGCGTGCTTGCCCTGACCTGATGGGGGCGTTGGCTTTCTTGTGAGTGCTACCATGTGGGTGGAACAGCAGTGCTCAGCTTCAGGAGAAATGCTTCATTTTGCATGCTCCATATCCTGCCAGCTCTGAGATGTGAGGCTGGGAATGAACTTGAGAACCTGGGCAGGTTGAGGCTGGACAGGTTGAATGTTCAGTGAGTTTTGTGGGAGGGAGTGGCAGCTGCGTTGCCTGCGTGTTTGGTCCCAGCCTTTTTTGCAGGTGGCCACAGGTGTAGTACCCACTGCTGCACCCCTGTTCTACCAGTTGTGACTCTGCCCAAAAATCCAGCACTAAGAGAATATGAAGGGAGGTGTAAGATTTAGCCAAAACTCCTGTATTTAAAAGGGCTGGTATAGTACTTGGAATTGATATAAACTCTTCTTGGTCACGTGCTATTAAGTGTCGTGTTCTCTGCTTCTCAGTTTCTGAGAGAAAAGTATATTCATTGACCTAAACATCTCAGTTTAGTTTTAATCCATAAATTACTGTAAGTAATAAGTGTCAGGCAAACGAGTGTGTACAAATAGTACATGTTATGTGAAAAAGTGTATTAATTTATACATTTAAAAATAAGATACTGTCAAAATATATCAAAGTTTATTTGTATTATGAAGTTCGATAATCTTTGAGATGTGACTGAGTGCTTATACTCACTCCAAATGGTTCAGTGTAAAGCTTGCATAATGGACATTTTTGGCAAGCAGTTGTGTTTCTGTTTGCAAGCGAACTGCTATTTCTAGCCTTAGTTTTTATTGCCTCTGTAATTTTGTAATTATAGGCAAAAAGCAGGCAATTTTGCATTAAACCCAAAGATTCGCAAATATTCCTTCCTGTTTTACTTTTCCTACTTAGGAAGGGGTAATATCTCCTACTGATCTAGACCTTGTGATGTCTGATGGATTGGGAATGCGATACGCATTTATTGGACCTCTGGAAACCATGCATCTTAATGCAGAAGGTAGGTAGTTTAAAATTATATGAATATGAAGGGAAGGCTTACATTGCACAAGATTCTGGAAATGTTCTATAACAAATCAGGTTAAGATTGCTGCGACTATGATTTGTCTTTCTCATTAATGTAATGATAAAAGGAAAACTTATCTAAAACTTGAGGTCAGATGAAAGGAAATGGATATTGACTATCCTGTTGTAAGTGATAAGATGAAAAATGACAAATCATTGAAATGCTAGCTGTGTACTTTGTTTTTTTCCAGGATTTCTCCATGCTTTGCAAACATTGCTGTACCCATAGTTCAGAACTCTCTGAATGTCAGGAAAAGAAAGTTTTGAAAAAATTAATCTGATAATCCAGTGTCAACAGAAACTCGCTTTCTATAGATGAGTGCCACCTTTTCTCCCTTTTATTTTTTTTCCTCCTTCTCCCTCTGCCCCCAAATTCATAGCAACGGCTCAGTGTAAATATGGCTGAAGCTGTCTTGCCTTTACCTGGCTTAGATCCTGAGTGTAGTAAAATTGCTTCCATCTGCAAAATACTGTGCATATAAAGTTGACTTGACAAAGCGGTCAAGGAACAGTTCAACATCTGTCTTGCATAATTAAGACAGATTTTTAGATGTTTTTGGAATAGTATACATGAATCCCAGCTAAATAAGTGAATTGCATAAAATGAACTAGAAATTATGGATCAGAGTTACAAAGGTTTGAGCAATGTACGTTAACAAAACATGAAAACTTCAAGAAGTGAATATCGACAGAATACTTCTTTAGATCTTTATGTTACGGGCTGAAATATCTTTATTCTGGTTTTGCATGGTCCCTAACATGGTAGGCCCCTGCTCCGTTACTAGATCTTTCAGGCACTGCTGCAATGACTAATACAATAATAAAATAGAAATAAGAAACAAAGATCATAAAATATCAGTGCAAAGTTAGAAGTGTTATTTTATGTCTACTTGTTGGTTAGTTACTTGGCAGAAACTTATGTCTTTTAAGGCTGACTAAACAATTTTGACATGAATGTGGAATTGTGGATCTTCCATCAGAGTCTTTCAGCTTGTGAGTTTGGTCGTAATATCAGTAAATGACATGTTAAAAAGTGTTTGCTTTTGCCCATTGTTAGGTAAACAACATCCATCCTCTAAATAGGGGCACCTTCCTAAAAGTTTCCCTCATCTCATCTACTAACATCTGGCAGTTTGCAGTCCTCTCTAGTAATTTTAGACTTGGTCAATATAAACTATATGCAGTTTGCAGTCCTCTCTAGTAATTTTAGACTTGGTCAATATAAACTATATGCATTCTTTACATAGAACAGAACAGGTGCATGTAGTACTAGCCTTAAGCAGAGCAATCTACATGGAGTCTTGCAGCCCAGGATTGTCCAGTCCTGCCTTTACCTCTCTGCCAAGCTGCCATGCATCCTCTGCAGGAACCGTCTATGCAGAGTCTTCTGTCAGAGTAACTTGCTGAACTGCCTCTACTAAAACATAAAACTGAAACAAGATGCTTGGTAATACCAAACGATGTTTAATTTATTTTAGAGATCAAATCGACTTGTTAATCTTTTTTTTTTCTTTTTTTAATCCATGTTTTAGACTCCTTAATTCTAAAACAATGTTTGCTTGAGATGAATGTAATTATGTAAGTCATCTGGGATGGGTTTGATGCTCTTTCTGGAGTACTCCTTGGTATTTGTTCTGTCATGATCCAGCTTAACTTCCTTCCTCCCATCAAGAAGTAGTCATTGTTACAAAAACATTTCTGAAATTTCCCATCTTACACCAGTTTTAGGTAATATGTGCAGCTGGCAGGTTGCTTATTCATGGCAGAAATTATCCAGCTTCTAGATTTAATGTTACCTTCTGTTAGGAATTGTAGTATTCCAGATCAGAGGAAGAAAAATTTTGAAATATAATCCAAGCGACTGATAAACTGGAAGAGTAGTCTTGTGGTAGGCTTGCAAAATACAAAACCAAAAATATACCTGTAGAGCTATTTGAACATTATATAATGTTCTCAATTTAAAATAACCCTAAAATAACATAATTACTTGTGGATTGGGCCACTTACACAAAAGCACCTCGTTGGCTTGTTTAGTAACTTGGATCATGAAAAGTATTGCTTCACTCCTAATTTTGCAGATGCGTGTCTCTGAGTCTAGAGCTGCTCCTGTTTTTGTGCTGGCAGGCTGACTCAAGCTGTCGCTTTCATCAGAGACAGTTTAATCAAAGTTGCTGATGTCGGCACACATGATGGCTTATGTTCACAGTTCCATATTATGTCCACAGTTCCAAAATTTGGTTGCCCAGTATTGCTTCACATAATATGGAGTAGTATGAACCTCCTCTGGATTGCCCAGGATTTCCTTGACTAACCTGATCTCCTTCTATGACAAGGTGACCCACTTAGTGGATGAGGGAAAGGCTGTGGATTTGTCTGCCTGGACCTTAGTAAAGGCTTTGACACTGTCTCCCACAGCATTCTCCTGGAGAAACTGGCTACTCATGGCTTGGACGGGTGCACTTTACACTGGGTAAAAAGCTGGCTGGATGGCTGAGCCTGAAGAGTTGTGCTGAATAGAGTTACATCCAGCTGGTGGCCGGTCACAAGTGGTGTTCCCCAGGGCTCAGTACTGGGGCCAGTCCTGTTTAGTATCTTTTATCAGCCATCTGGATGAGGGGATCAAGTGCACCCTCAGTGAGTTTGCAGATGACACCAGGTTGGGTGGGAGTGTTGGTCTGCTGGAGGGCAGGAGGCTCTGCAGAGGGGTCTGGGCAGGCTGGGCTGATGGGCCGAGGCCAGTGGTGTGAGGTTCAACCAGGCTCAGTGCCGGGCCCTGCCCGTGGGTCACACCAGCCCCAGGCAGCGCTACAGGCTGGGGCAGGGGGCTGGGAACTGCCCGGTGGGAAAGGGCCTGGGGGTGCTGGCTGACAGCCGGCTGGGCATGAGCCCCCAGTGTGCCCAGGTGGCCAAGGGGCCAGCAGCGTCCTGGCTGGTGTCAGAAACAGTGTGGCCAGCAGGGCAAGGGCAGTGACCGCCCCCTGTACTGGGCACTGGTGAGGCCGCACCTCGAACCCTGGGTTCAGTGTTGGGCCCCTCGCTGCAGGAGGGACGTCGAGGGGCTGGAGCATGTCCAGGGAAGGGTCATATGAGGAGCAGCTGAGGGGACTGCGGTTATTGAGCCTGGAGAAAAGGAGGCTGAGGGGAGACCTTATCACTCTCTACAGCTGCCTGAAAGGAGTTTGTGATAAGGTGGGGGCTGGTCTCTGCTCCCAAGTAACAAGCAACAGGACAAGAGGAAACTGGCCTTAAGTTGCACCAGGGGAGGTTTAGGTTGGGTATTAGGAAAAAATTCTTGACTGAAAGGGTTGTCAAGTGTTGGAACAGGCTGCCCAGGGAAGTGGTGGAATCACCATCCCTGCAGGCATTTAACAGACATGTAGACATCCTGCTTAGGGACATGGTTGAGTGGTGGACTTGGCAGTGCTAGGTTAACGGTTGGACTTGATGGGCTTAAAGGTCTTTCCAAACTAAATGATTTGATGGTTCCATGACAACCCTCTCTGATGCATTGTACTGTTTTTTATCAGTGGAAGGAAAGGGAGGTAGACATAAGAACCCCCCTCTGTCCTGTTTGTTAGCCTGTCTAGCAGCTTCACCAACTTTACAGCAGCTGCCTTTATTTACAGCCATAAGATCTTAATTACCCACAGTCTTAAACTCTCTGTTAATCATTGTGGAAGGACGGTAGGGATGCAGGAAGCTTGTGAGAGAAGTGTTACTTCTGGGAGATCCTGAAAGATGGAGAAGTCGGTCTTTTTCTTTTTTTTTTTTTTTTTTGTAAGGGTGGTATGCTATTTTTGTTTGGTTTTGAATAAAGATTATTATTCCAATTAGATCAAATTCGAATTCAATCCAATCAAAGATCAGTGTTATTTCTTTCCCTGTGGGATGTGTGCATCAGATCCTGCTGTGAACTTCCTATGTGCTAATGCCAGATTTCCCCCATGTTAGTGCAGTTCTTACATCCTTTCTTCCATGTTCATAAATGGTCCTATCAAAAGCTATTATCCAGGCCACTTTAGATTGCCAGTTAATCCATGTATGAATATTAGGAATTTTGAATATATGGCAGTGAGCCAACAGCCTTGAGCATGAAATAAAATGACAGCATCAAGTCACTAAAAGGAGCAGAAGCAGCAACAGCAGTTTGAGAATTGAATTGCAACAGGCAGGAAGGAGACCATTTTGGGGGGGGGGAAGCATATCTAATTTTCATAATATTGTAATGTTGATTGTTAGTTTCAGTAAATAAAATTAATGTTGATTTTGGTTTCAGTAAGTTGTGGTTTTTGAGTCATCTTATGATTTCACATGGCAGCATTACAACAAATGCTGTTAAGCCTTTTATAAGGAACATCGATAGACTTCACTAGTTATTTTACCTGTTTACTTATCGTGGGATTATGTTAGCAGAAACAATGTCCCTCTTGTACATGTACCTGGCTATCTATGAATGTACTGAAGATGATCCAGCCTCAGTAAGATTGTATCTCCCGAATCTCATTTCTTGAACTGTCAGCTCCTTTTAAGCCCTTGCAAAAAATAATCTGTAAAACCAGAGGCTAGACTATCATACACTGTGTTTTACATGTTTGCAGCAAAAATTCGTCATATGTATTTCACAACTGGCTGTCTTAGATTAGTTACTTTTATTAGTGGGTTATTTAGTGAGCTGTAATTGAAGTTTAATCCTAATCTAAACTGCTAATATTAGCAGAAGAGTTGGACTGGGGAGGCTGAGGGATTTATTTATTTATTCATTTATTTATTTTTCTCTCCTGGATTTATAAAATCACGATTCCAGGATCGTATTCTACTTGTCACTCACTGTGGTATTTGTACGGGTGTCTACAGGAGTTGGGTGGAAGTTGGGGCTGATGTATGGTCCCTACAGTACAAGTGCAAATGTCCGGTAAGCTAGGAATGAGTCTTTGTTCAAAGTCAAAATTGTCTTTTTCTTACTGGAAGTGGGAATGCTTGCTCGTCTTAGAAGCACCTGCCAGATGAAATGCTTTTGGATGATGGGAGCAAACTGGTTGTGCTATATGAAAAGCACAAAGCATGAAAAGGAAAGAGGGGGAGAATCATAAACCATAGTTCAAAAGGAAGGAAATTTTTCTTGTCTGGCTAGGCAAAACAAAGCCAAGCATGGTTTTTAACAATTACTGTAAGCAGGCATGCTGGCTGGTTCAAAAGCAGAGATTATTGTCATTGCTATGGCTGCTGCTTTAACCCAGTTCAGGAGCTTTTGTACCACAAGCTAGTATGCAGAAGGTGTGAGAATCTCTAAGTTAAGGTAGTAAAATCTCAGCAAGCAGAGATTGCCTCCATTTCTCTCCAACTCATGTGTTACGTTTTAGGGTATGTCTCTGCCCATGGCAATGGGATTGGAACTAGATGATCTTTAAGGTCCCTTCCAACCCAAAGCATTCTATGATAATAAAATATCTCAATTCAGGAGTATTGTAAGAGAGTACTACCAAGATGAAATATCATAGTGGTACATAATGATAAAAAAACTCTTTTTTATGAAACCACCAGTCATTTCATACGTGTTTACACACATTCAATTCATTTCCTAGTAGGCTGAAGACAGCAGTTTATAGTCCTTCCAAAACTGCTTTTTGCCTCTATGCAGCTGCCGGGCTTTTCTATATGAAAAAGCTTGTGTACATTAAGCAAAGGTGTGAATTTTTCAGCATACTGGCTGCTGTGCACCAGTTTTCTTCTGTAGACTCTGAGGTGTAAAGTAGTTCTCTCCACCCTCCTGGCTTGGCACAGGAATTCTTAATGCTTTATTGCACAAGTCATTATAGATGTGTCCTGAAGAACACAACTTGCTGCATCCTTCTTTGCGCTGATGAAAGAATGTTTATGGGGAATTACTGATCTAACAAAAGAAGTGGTTCATATTAACTCAGTTTAATTCCTTGATCCAGCTCACAGCAGTCCTGCACAAATATTTCTGCATTGCTGTTGATATGGTAACACAGGGACAGCCAGAGTAAAGCTTTTTTTGGTGCTACCAGTGTCTTAGGATAGCTGAAAGTATTCATGCAACTACAGTCTAAGTGAATTGATATGGGAATTAATGTGGAGTAGCAAGAGTCCTGTGAACTCACACCCTAACTAAGAACATGCATCGGTGTTCAGAAACACCCTTGATGAAGACAGGATTACATTTAGAAAGTTTTTCTTGGAGCTGTAATGTCTAGAAATGTAATCTCTCTATCAGCAAAACAAAGTGGTTGGGGCTTTTTGTTCTCTGAGCATTACCTAACCATGACAGATTCCTCCACGATGTTCCTGAAATATGCTACTTCTTTTCTGTTCTCATCCACACTCATCTTCAGTCTTACTAAGGGCAACCTTTTCTTAGATTTTTACCTGTTAAAATCAACCCCACCCCAATCTTTTCAAATTGTTGATGCTATTACATCAGTGGCTTGACCATTTCGCCTACTCTTTTTAGTCATTACAGTATCTTATTATGCTGCTCATCAATTTCAAAGTCATCACAGTAATACTCAGTACCTTGAGGCACCTTGTCTTTGGCATGTTCCGTGTCCTTGCCAGTAACGCTTGCTCCTCTCGTTTTCTCTCACAAATGTCTTGGTGCCTTTCTTGTTTTGCCCTGTGTGTAGTGTCCTTGCCAGACTGGTTTACCAAGTTTGCTTGCTTGCATCCTTCAGCCCTCATGCCTGTTGTCTTTCTAATGAAGAGGGAGAAATGAGGCTTAGCATAGAAAAAACTAAGATACTTGAAGATGCTTACATACTGTAATGCATGAACATACTACATTTTATAGTGTAATGTTTTCTTTTTTCCTACTACTCCCATCACCTTAATGTTCATGAACCTCATTTGTGAAGAGGTCTTCTCGGAGCAGTGAAGCATTTTATGTATGCTTCTAAACTAACTACCTGTCCAGAGTTCCTTTTCCTTGTCAGTGCCCTGTTCATCTTGATGGTGCAGCTGCAGGCATTTCACATACCTTTGTTTGCACCACACCAGTGCAAATCCTTCAGGTAAGGACCTGCAAACCTGAAGTGTGGTTATGTGAACAAATTCTTGTTCGTTAGCTATTTTGGAAACTGCCTGGACTTTCATTGAAGCTAAATAAGCAGCACCTTATTCTTCCTTTGTTGGTGGTATAAGGAGCCTTGTATTTCCTAGATACATAGGGGCAGCTGAAGAGCCGTTATCAATGCCTTTGTCTAGCTTGTGATAACATGTTTCTGTAACTATACTGTACAAGTCAGAAATGCTTGGTGGGTTTGGGAGTTTTAAGGAAGATAGAGCGTATAGTTGTAAACACATGGTGAAAGGAAGATTCAGGGAACTTCTGCCTTCCCTGGAGGTGTTCCTGTTCTGTGTTCATGGTTCTCAAGTGCCTGCTGCAACATCTGCCTTCTCCCACAGCCCCTTTCCTCCAACATTAAAGAGGTAAGTGTACAAGGAAGGTGGAGGTTTAGACAGGGGGCCAACAAACCACATAGACAAGAGGAAGCTATAGTCATTCCTGGACTGTGAGTTGATTCCCCTCTTTCTCTGCCCCAGATGCATCTTGCATCATTCGTTTTCTCCAGCTGGAGATAGTGGGGCACAGCAACTGGATGCAAGGAGAGATGTTGATTTTTTTTTTTTTTTTTTTTTTTTAACAGCCCCATTTGCCATCTTATTCCTGTTTATCCAGCTCCCAGGTGCTCCCTGTCTGTCTCACACTGTTTACAGATGCTAATTCTTCCTGCTTATGCTGCTCCCTGGGCAGTATCAACAAGGATTAAAGTTAAAGGGATTCTGTCGTATTTGTTTTCCATCTTGTCCCTAGGCTCTAGTCAGGCGCGCTTCTCATCCATCTTTGCAATAGCCCTGACCTTTGAACCAAAGGATTCCTAAATCTAAAGGCCTGCAGTCAAATATTTGCCAATTTTGGGTTTGCGGTTGAAAAGCAAAGTGATTTTTCTAGCAGTGTTTCCCATTGCTCAAGTGCCTTCTTGAAGCTGGCAGCATAGGGTTGATCTTGATTACTGAAACCAAGTTAAAGATTGCACTTGTCTCCACTGACATTTCACATTGGGTGTGCTGTCTTGAGTTAGTGGTTTTGAAATTATTTTTTAAATCTTTGAATGAGACCATGTGTATATTCTAACTTTTGGTGTATTTCATTCCCTTGAGACTCAAAAGATTTTGCAGTGTCCACCCGCAGCTTGGTATGCAGCATATATGCCTGCATATTGCCTTTCCAGCCACAATGCTGAGATCAACTATACTAATGCTGCTGTTCTTTTCTAGACCAATAACTCGTCTTTGGTTTATCTTTCCCTATTTTGCTGGCTTTGCGTAAGGCTTCTTTTCATTCATGCACTGCGTGCAGTGAGTGAATTGTATTACGCAGCCTACATTTGGTGCATCTCTGTTGCATTGGTGAGCTACACCCACCTAGAAATTGTTCTGATTCATTCAGGCTGTAGCGGAGCTACCAGTAGGGGCTCGATTTCCAGGGCTAGCTTCTGAGTGAGCTTTGAAGGCCATCTCCAGCTCAAGAGTTCACATTCACCAGGTAAATGGATCAGCCACATCCAAGCATTTAGCTTTCCCAAGATACTAATGTTATCTCTTTAGACTGAGGCTCGTGAAAAAGATTTCTGGTGCACAGTCTTCTCTTCTACCTTCTCCTGACTGTACCAGAACCAAAACTACTCAGATTCATGGTACTATTACACAAGCTTACCAGGTGGTTGAGAGGTTCCCCTTGATTTTTGGAAAAGTACTAAACCCAGACTATTTGGCACTCGTCTGTTGGGGTCTGCAGCAGGTCTGCAGATGAGTTAGTTGACTTTAAAGACTTAGCCTTGTACCTTTAAGACAGCCACAAAAATGTCAAGCATGTAAACAGGATGTGAAAACCCAGAACTTGAACCGCAGCATACGGGCACCTACAGCAAAAGCAAATAGCAAGCAAGAAGATGACAAAGCCTATCAGCATCTGACACATGTACTATCTAAGGTATATAAGCAATATGTAAAAAACAATAAAGTGCTGTTTTGGCCATTTTGTCTGAACCCAGCCATGCTGATACAGTGTTTTGAGTCCATCTTGACTTGTGTCACCACACTCGTCTAGATGTCAGAGATGTGTGTCAGCTGGAAAAGCACCAGAATGACTGGTAGCTGACACAGCCCTGTTTGCCATTCCTTCTCATGCCAGTTACTCATGTGGATTTGCTTGGATTGCCATATTTGACTGAATTGACATTTTTGATTTTGTGAGCGTCCAGCTGGCAACAGCTGCTGTCAGCAGCTGTGAGTTAGCAAAGTGTACCCAAGTTCACGTAGTTCTGCACTCTTCAACCCCAGTCATTTCTGCTTTTACATCTGGGAACTTTCTGTGATGTTGCATAATGTGGAGGCAGACTTTTTGCTCGGACTCCTCACTGTTAGAAGAAAAAAACTCATGTGAGTAAAGTAAAAATCATCATCTTGTGGTTTGTGGATGAATCCCATCCAGAATTGTCTTAGGTTACTGAGATTGCTTATGTGGATAGCATATCCCCTATAGGTTGATCTTGGTTAGCTTCAGGTGTCAAAGTCTGAGCCCAGCTGTTAAGATGCAACAGGCAAGCACTTACGCTAATAACAGGGTATGGTCAGTGAACCCTGATAACCAGTGGTCCCCTCCAGAGTGTTTACGGAGGCGGATGGGCTCTGCTTATTCCCTCAGTGAAGAGATAGAATCATATCGCAGCCTGTTGCACATCCCACACTAATGCTGCTCTTCCTGATTCTCACTTCCTGCCAGCGATGATTTGGAGCCCACTAGGCAATTTGAAGGTTTCGGCTGTGTGTCAATCAAGAAAATTGAGCAAAATACTAGATTTCTGTATAATTAGAGCACCAATATACCTGTATGACCAGCTGTGACCTGTCTTTTTGTGTTGGATGCCAGAACGTGCCAGAGTGTGTTCTAGGAACAGATACGCTCCGTGAGTAGGTAGCACAAGGAAACAGGCTGACTAAATGCTGATTGGCACACTCTTGACACCAAATATTAGGTTCAAGCTACTTAACAAGGCTTCTGTTTTTCTTGGAGCCTCCTTCCTTCTGATACTGGAGAATGCTTCTAGTCTGTTTTTTAAGAGTTGAATATTCTCAAATCTCTCCGTGCTGCTCTCATACAATGGACATGTTCTCCCATTTTGTCCTTTCTGTTGTTCGCCTGATGGCCATCATGCCATCAGGGTCCTGATTTCTTAAAGGAAATTTAATACTTCCTTGAGCATTTGTTCTTTGAAAGTCCTTCTGTCTTTGGTGCAGAAAAAGTGTTCTCTGTACTCTTCCTGACCTCAGAGGTCTTTTGGAAAACCTATGCTTCAGCGATTTCAGGCATGTTGAGCAGGGTAAGTGTTATAGTTCATGATTCATAGTTGCCAGTAGTCAGAGGTTTCCATTCATTCATCCACCTTTCAACCTCAACCATTCAGGGTTAGGCAGGTGTGACTTCTATGGTATTGATATCACACAGTATTGCATTCCAGGGAACTGTCTACAAGCTGCTCAAGAAAGAGGCTGCTTAATGACTCTTGATCTGAGAGGCATTCTTTTGTGTGGTAGTCAGGCCACCCCACTTACGTTTCTTGCATTTCGTGGTTGGAAAGACCATGAGCAGTTCAGGTTCATGCTTCTCAAGAGTTGTTGACCACAACTGCTTGTCTTTGTCTTCTGTATCTTTCTCCTCTTTGCTGTGATAATTAACTAGTAAGAAGAGACTTAAGGATGGAGATTCTTCAGTCTTTATGGTTCTCACAAAAGGAAGGTTGTCCAAGCTTTTAGCAGATATCCAGAACTTCCCTTCTCAGGTCTAGGGTGTTCATTGGGATAATAACATTATTACATGTGTCAAGTTACTGTCTGCCGGACAAGCGTTGCTCATTTACTGTTGTGGTGCAGCTTATGGCTTCTTGATTGATGTACAGTGGGAAAGAGTACCATTTCTCAATTATGTTGTAGTTAATAGCACTAAAAAGTCTACTTGATGTATATGTCTGGCTAAATGACCAATTTATCTTTTGGGTGCATTTATCATTCCAGTTCCTTTGTAGTGCCTCAAGAGTAATTTTTTTGAGATTCTTACTGGAGATGATGGAAGTTGGACTTTTCCCTAATTCAGCCAAGATCTACTTGACTGCCACTTTACCCATTATTACCAGTTAGCGGGTTTTCAGGTTCTCTGACTACATGTGTTTTAAGATGTTCACAGCAGGGTCAGCTCTAAGGTCAGACCAAGGGTTTCATCCGGTCTTGAAAACCTGCAGAGATGGAGGCTGTGCAGCTTCTGTGGGCAGCCTGTGCCAGCGCTTGAGTATCCAGTCTGAACCTCTTATTTAAAATCACGCCTGTTGTCTCTTTTCCTCCTACCATGAAACAACAGTAAAGAGCCTGGCTCCATCTGCTCATTGACTTCCCCATGGGGACTGGAGAGCTGCTGTTAGGGCCCCCCCAAAGCCCTCTCTGCTTTCAGGCTGAACAAGCCCAGCTCCTCCTCACAGGGCAAGTGCTGCAGACCCTACATTTTGGTGACCTCTGCTGAAGTTGCTCCAGTTTGCCAATATCTTTCTTGTATTGGGGAATCCCAGACTGAATGCAGTGGTCTGGATGCAGACTAATGAGAGCAGAGTGAAGGGGGTTGATCGCTTCCTTCAGTCTACTGGCTGTGCTGTTAATGCAGCCAAGGGTGGTGGTGTCCCTCTTTGCTGCCAGGGTACACTGTTCATTCACCTTCGGCTTGCTGCCTACCACAACCAGGAGTTCTTGGGTTTCACAAGCCTGTTTTGTTGCAAGGAGCTCTTCCATCTGAGGTGCAGGATCTTGCGTTTGTCCTTGTTAAATTTTTTAAGGCTTTTATGTTCACTCCTTCCTCCAGCCTGTCTAAGGGCAGCCCTGCCTTCCAATGTATCAACGATCCATCCCTGTCCACCTCCCATTCCCACCCAATTTGGTGTCATTCACAAACTTTATGAGCAAATGCCCTTAAGCCGTACAGGTCTCAGGATAGATTTCTGCAATAGTCCACTTTTACTGGTCTCCGGGTAGAGTACAACCCATTAACCACTACCTCTGAGCTCTGAGGATCCAATCCAGTTTTTTGTCCATCTAGTTGTCCAGGCATGTAGACCCTAATGTCCTAACTTTGATACAAGAATTTCATGGGACAGTGTCAAATGCCCTTCTAAAGTTGAGGTAAGTGGTACCTACTACTTTTATATTTGCACTAATCAAATGATTTTATCACAGAAGGCAACAAGGTCAGTCAGACATGATTTACACTGTGGTATACCTATTGGTGACAACATGCTGACTGTCACAATCACTTTCTTCTTATTCCTGTGCCCAAGAATTTGTTTCAAGAGGACTTGCTTCTTGATTTTTTCAAGGACAGAAGCGAGATTGATTGGCCTGTAGTACCCCGGATTGTTCTTTTGATCTTCTCTGAAGATGGGTGCAATATTCGCTTTCATCCATCTGGGGATTTCAAGTGATGACATTGATGCATTGAATGGCATGATTTTTAAAATCTGATAGCAGTCTTGCAAGGGCATGAGCCATTTCTTCTATCCTTGGATACAGTCTCTCTTATCCCATGGTCTCAGGTGGGGCTGAGTTCTTGCAGATAGTCACTGACTAGGTTGTCATCTGCTGATAGCTCTTCTCCTCCTTGAACTCTGCCTCTAAGCACAGAGGCATAGGAGACCTTGTCAATGAAGACTGAAGCAAAGAAGTCAATGAGTAACTCCACTTTACCTGATTCTCTTATCGCTAAATCACCCACCCATTTCAGCAACAAGCCCACGCTTTTTTTATTTGTTCAGCCTTCTATTACTAATGTAACAGTAGAAGTCCTTTGTGTTGCCCATGGCGGTCTTGCAAGTCTCAGCTGGAGCTGAGCTTTGGCTTTCCTGACACCATCCCTACATGCCTAGGCAGTGTCTTTAAATTTCTCCTTCATAGTCTGTCCCTGCTTCTGCCTCCTGTGTGCTGCCTTTTTGCATTGGAGCTCATCCAGCCCAATATCTTGAAACGTTTACTTGTCTTCCTGAGTATCAGGATGGACTGTTGGATCCCTTGGAGGATGCTGTCCTTTACTGGCCTGCCCACTGATGCTGACCCACAGGCTCTCACTCAGTCAGTCACTCATCCCATAGAATAGCTCCATACATCTGAGCTGGTCCTTGGTAGAGATAGCATACCCCCTCCTTATATTTCCTCCTTGTCTTTCCTGAAGCGTGTATCTGTCCATTGCAGCGCTCCTGTTGTGTGAGCCATTCTACCACACCTAAGTTGCTCCAGCGATGGTGTAGCAATGTGACTGCACAAGGAGCTCTTATTTCCCCTGGTTTCCCAGGCTGCATGCATCTGTGCACATACACTAGAGGTGGACTCCTGCCTTTTTTTATACTTCCTTGAGATTTATCTTGTTTCCCTGCACTCTTTTCTTTCCATCCTTATATACCCCTTCCTCACTTAACTACAGGTTGTAGTCTCACTTTTCCAGTGTTCCTTAATGTAAAGCTTTTCTCATGGAACTTTGGAATTCTCATGGAATTTTTGGCAAAAATGCTTTCCCTCCACTTCGTCAGGTGAATCCCATCTCCCCCTAGCAGTGCTCAGCTGTCACAGAAGGTCCTGTGGTCACAGAAGCCAAATCCCTGTTGCTAATCCCAGTTGCAATACAAGGTGTTGATGTGCAAGATCCATCTGTTCCTCCTTAAGCCTTTCTTCTTCACTGGAGGCCACCTGCATCTCCATGACTTTGACCCTTTCCCCCTGAACCACGTTGCTCTTGATACACTCCAGGTCAATAAAAAAAACAATAACAGGAATGCTTCAGCTGATATGACACATACTGAACAGGAGGAGAGGAGGGGTGAGAGCACTCTCTCTGCGGACACTGGCTGGGGATGCTTTCTGGTCTCAAGTAACAAAGCACAAGTGTATCCATGGTTGTGTGTACTACACCCCTCACAGCATTGCCTCCTGATATATAACATTAGTTGCAATGAAGGCATGTCCTAAATAATTTTTCCATGAACCCTAACAGAAATGTGGTGGATAGAATCCATTTTTCCTTGATGACAATTAGGTGTCTTAAGCATAAGAGCACGCTTACTTTCTTCTTGTAATTCTGATTTAAGACAGTGCTTAAGCACAGGCAGCCTTATTGAACTTAAGTAGGAATTTCTGTTGAAATGTAATTTTCCCCTCTTATTTTTAGGTATATCAAATTACTGCGAAAGATACCGTGAAGGTATGAGACTTGTTCTGAACACCTTTGGACCAGTTCCAGAATTTTCAGGTGAAATTGTGCAGAAAATCAATCAGGTAAATAGAGTTGATAAATGCAGCGCCATTCAGAACAAAGAACATTAGCTTTTATTTTAAACATTTTTACCATTTCAGTTTACTGCTAGAGGTATCTGTAGTCTGTGTGGTTTGTGTGAATGTGTATTTCACATTAAAAGATGAGTACAGAAGGCGTGTAAGTCCCTTTTAAAAGCGCTTTGACATACAGCAGGGGAAAGTGATCTAGCAGCTGAGTAACATTATTACTAGACAGAGGAGTCAACTGCTAACAACTATGGGTTATTGACATTAAATCCTCCACACAGTTTCTTACCACTTCTGTCTTGTGTCCTCTACAGCTGCACAGCTGCAAGCTTCCTTTCCTACATGACTTTTCTCCCTGTGTCTTCTTCCTACTCCACCTCCCTGCATAAACCCTGTAGCTTTTTTCCTCCCTTTTCCTCCCTTTTCCTCCCTTTTCCTCCCTTTTCCTCCCTTTTCCTCCCTTTTCCTCCCTTTTCCTCCCTTTTCCTCCCTTTTCCTCCCTTTTCCTCCCTTTTCCTCCCTTTTCCTCCCTTTTCCTCCCTTTTCCTCCCTTTTCCTCCCTTTTCCTCCCTTTTCCTCCCTTTTCCTCCCTTTTCCTCCCTTTTCCTCCCTTTTCCTCCCTTTTCCTCCCTTTTCCTCCCTTTTCCTCCCTTTTCCTCCCTTTTCCTCCCTTTTCCTCCCTTTTCCTCCCTTTTCCTCCCTTTTCCTCCCTTTTCCTCCCTTTTCCTCCCTTTTCCTCCCTTTTCCTCCCTTTTCCTCCCTTTTCCTCCCTTTTCCTCCCTTTTCCTCCCTTTTCCTCCCTTTTCCTCCCTTTTCCTCCCTTTTCCTCCCTTTTCCTCCCTTTTCCTCCCTTTTCCTCCCTTTTCCTCCCTTTTCCTCCCTTTTCCTCCCTTTTCCTCCCTTTTCCTCCCTTTTCCTCCCTTTTCCTCCCTTTTCCTCCCTTTTCCTCCCTTTTCCTCCCTTTTCCTCCCTTTTCCTCCCTTTTCCTCCCTTTTCCTCCCTTTTCCTCCCTTTTCCTCCCTTTTCCTCCCTTTTCCTCCCTTTTCCTCCCTTTTCCTCCCTTTGTATACTTTACAAACTAGAACTCCAGTCTGTAATGCATGCAAATACATGTTTAAGTTAAGCATGTGAGCAGTCTGGTAAGGTTACTTGCATATTTTAAAAATAAGATGTGTTTAAGTGCTATGCTGAATTGTGACCTAGTTCGTCTATTAACACTTCAAAGCCCACAATTTGTTTATACTCCCTATGTAGGCTATTTTGTATGACCGTAGGAATTAACTGAAGTATTGTAATTTCCTAACTCTGCCTTTTCATAGTTTTTTTACTTTTTTACTTTTTTACTTTTTTTTTTTTTACTCTGCCTTTTTTACTGATTCACTAAAGAACACATGTATGTGTTGCATCATTCCTGATCATCTGTCAGAGATTAATTCCGAATTCGGAGGCAGTCTGTCTGGAAGATAGCATTGTTGTTCCTATTTATGTTAATACAATTTCAACATCAACTATCCTAAAAAGGAAAGAGATTCTTTTACTCTTAAATAACATAGACTACTTATAATAAGAATAAATAATAATTGTGGAGTTATTCACAATCAGAAGCTTTTAATTTATATGAAACGGTTCAGGTTTCTTCAGAGAAAGCTGGATTCCACTTCAGCATCTGGTTCTGTGTCTCTTTATCATCTTCAGTCTTCAATGCCAAAGATGGGCTTGCAAGAATCTCCTCCTAAGAGTAAAACATTAAACGTTTCTTATCTTACTCCTCTGTCCCTCTCCCTGGTTTTTTTTATGGAGTGACTGCAGCTTGCCAGTCATTGGTAGCAGGTCCAGGTTTTACCCAGTTTCTCAACACTTGCCTTTTAAACCTAAGACCTCAGGTGATATTTTGGCAAAGATGACCTTGTGAACTCTGCCTGCACTCTGAAAACACCTTTTTTTCTTTGAAAGAAAAGCTGTTTCAATGTACTGTCTGGCCAGAGCTTACTACCTCTTCTCCTTTCAGTGATACATTTAAGTGGCACTCCTAAGACAACTTTGATTATGCACTCAGAAGTACTCTCCCTCCCCCCATTTTGTTTAAATATCATCTTCGCTTGCTGACTTGTTCCAACTTCTACCTTCATGTCCTCAAATAGTACTGTACTTTCTCTCCCCCGTATTCCAATAAACAAAACAATATATATAATTGTAATTCTTGGTTTGTTATGTGTCTTCCCCTGTCATTTTGATTATAACTGGCATGCTAAGACAAAATGTTTTTAATAAACATGGTATCCCTCATTACATTTATTAGGAGTGAGAAGAGAGGTCAGAGCTTTAAACACGTACAGGAATTTGGTTTAGAGCGCATTTTCAGCCATGTAAATGGCCAGGTTGCCTCTTCCTACTTAATAAAAGCTCATTATCAAAGAAACTAGGCAGTGACTCTGTGGGGCAAACTGAGAGAAGAGGCTGATGCTTTCTTGTTTCTGTGGGTGCCTTCATTGCCACGTTCAGGCCAACCTTCTCCAAGCAGAAGCACTCTTCTCGTATGAGGTTAGCTCACTTCCAGTCACCTATGTAAAGAATAAGTTGCCTGTTGCTTATGATTGACTAAGTTACTGTTTGTGTGGATGGTTTCTTGGTCTGACACAGGGAAAGCAGGAAAACAATGCTGGTGAGAACCTTTTTACTCAGAACATGAGAGTTAATCATCTTAAATTTTCTGTTCCAGGCAATGTCTGAAAAAATTCCAGTTGTTCCTAAAGGCTTGGATGCCAGGAGAAAATGGAGAGATGACTGTCTCACTGGTCTTGCCAAACTGAAAAAACAAATGATATCTGACTGAGGTGCACTTTGTCTAACAGGAGAGACCATATGAAGAGCAAATCTTTATAAAAAATGGAAATTTTTGGTCATGCAGAACATGAGACTGAATGTGCAAACAATGATATGCACAGATGTAGAGACCAATGAAACATTTGGTCCAAATTTGTCGTGACGTAATTCACGAATAACTGGAAACAGTTACTAAAAAGTTGAGTTAAAATTTATCAAATTACTATATATATATGCATTAGATGTGTAAGCCTTAAGTAGCTTTAGCAATATTGTGCAGTGCTGGAACACAATCATGTTTTAAATAATGCATTTTTCAGCTTGCTTAGGAATTCAGCGCTTGAACAATATTTGCTTATTCAGGGATCTGAAATGGGCAGACATCAGCTGTTTGTCAATGGAGAAAATAAGCCCTCACCCACCAATCACTGCAGCAGCAAGGTTAGCTTGGAAAGCACTGACGGTAGATAGGAGCAGGTTGTGTTGAGCAAAGAGTAGATTCGCTGGCTAGTGAGCTGAGACCTCACGGCAGTAAGGGTCACTTCAGCTTACATTTGTTCCACAACGTAGGGGAAAGAATTACTCCTTTCCCTCCCTTTGGCACTTCTGTACCTGTATGATGATTTAAGTGTGAGTAAATAGAGCGGAATTCCCTCCTCATCCCCTGCTTCTGGTTCTCTAAGACTTACCAAAGGGCTACTTAGTCTTTAGGAACCATGCACTTGATTACCCCATGGCTTTGCCCCAGCTTGTCAGATGTTTGGTGCTGGCCTTTGGCACTGCTGTGTAAATATGTGCCCCATTTTAAGACTGGCTTATGAGAAATAAGAGATTTTGATTTCATAGCTAGTTTGGGACACAGTATGGTGTAGTGGATCGGTCTGGGCTTTCTCCCAAGCTATTCCGTGACCATCCGAGTGATCCTGGGAAGCCAGTTCATCTCTCTGTTGCCGTGTCTATTTTGTACATTATCTGAAGCAGAGACTGCTTTAGAGCTCAGCTGTAGTGAATGTAACAGCTGCAACTGAAGGGACTCCAGGTATCTGCTGCTTTGCTCCCCTAAGGAGCAAGTGATACAAAAAGCCTCTTTCCGAGCGGGAAAGATACAGTGGCTTACATGTAGCATTTATACTTTACTGCCGCCCTTCCTACAGGAGACAACATCTCCTCCATGGATAAGGATGCAGCGTACACCTGGAAGTGCTGCAGTGGCATGTGTTGGTCCACAGCAGACAAAGTGTTATTATGAAAGTACATACCCTGTAATATAGTTGAACTTTGATCTTAGCTGGAGCCTTGGGGCATTATTGTTATGCAGGCAGTAAGCGTAACTTGAAACAGTGCATTGCATGCAGCCTGCTTGAGCTTCATTTCTGAATTTGTGCTAACTGGTCATGTAACTGAAGTTACAGCACAGATGCAGAAATTTTAAGCTGTCACTTTGCTAATGTTCTTGTGTTTTGCAGAGCATGCAGCATACAAACAGGTTGCTGAAACTTAATTAGTTACCATTTTGAGCTGAGCAGCAGAAATATCTGCCTGAACATACCAATACCACTTGTTTCTGCTGAAGTCACGGTAGAAGAGACCTGAGGTAAATTGTATCACTTGATGCAAGTGGTGGGCCAAGAACACATCTCTGAATGTGAAACATAGGACGGGTGGCATAATGCAGAGGTTGTCCTGTGCTGCTTTATAATCAGTGGAGAGAAAGGAGAAATTGTAAGATCAATCTATTTTATCCCAATATAGACTTAAAATTGGCAAGTTTCTTCTATTGCTTTTTATTGCCACAGCGACTCACTCAGCCTGCATTTAGACATCTGAAGCTGGGGAGGTCAGTCCTCACTCCTGATGGCTTAAGTAATAGTAAATTAATTATCGGGCTGATTTCCTCATTTTATGTATGTTTTTGTATTTCAGACAAGGCCATAGAAGGTTCCAGTTGCTTTCAAGATGAGACCTGTTTTTCTATGAGCATATGACACTGTCATAACTAATTAGCTTGCATTGCTTCTGTTTATTATGAAATATTTTAAACCTTGATCATGTCATCATATATTTGCCTCTGTCTTTAGTGTTTGCTTATGAATAAAGTATTTTAATGAGGAAAATATTAACTTCTGTGCTGCAGTGTGATACTGTGTAGTGGTAGCACTACATAATGTGTCTTTAGAAGCCAGTGCCTTGGTATAATAATTTCTGGAAGTCAGTGGGAGTAAATAGACAGGAAATGATGTATACTCTCATATAGTCCATGTGTTAGGGACCAGCTGCTGCAGATGTGGGGCCCTGACGTGAGGGAATGGCTTTCTGTGGGGGGAGAAGCACTCTGGGGAGTGCCAGAGCACTTCTGTGCAGTGGGCAGCTCGTCTGCAGGGTCTGGCATACAGCAAAACTCGCCTTGAAGCATCAGTTCCCACCCAGTTTCACAGTTACAAGTTGGGGGAAATGTTTGACAAAATTGTATTTTAGCTGACATTTGCTTAGGATTTGAAGCACACAGAACTAGTAGTTGGTAAATGCAACAAAAACTGGAAAGCATTAGGAAAAGGTAGCTAAAGGAATGAGATGAGCTGTCCTTATCCCAGGGACGTGTACCCTTTACCTGTACCCCCCTGTACAATTAATCCCCCTTTACTCATCAGTTGTTAGACTGTGCCTGAATCCTGTGCCCAGCTTGGCGCTCCCAGTACAAAAAAGACATTGGACAAATGGTAGGGGAGGCCCCCGAGATTTTGGGGCTGGAGCACTGGTCTGGTGAGCAGAGGCTGGTAAAGCTGGGCTTGTCCAGCCTGGAGCAGAGACAGCTTCAGGGGGACCTACCAGCTGCCCCCAGTGCCTGTGGGCACGTCATGGAGGAGACAGAGCTGTGCCCTCTAAATTGGGGCTGGGTGTGAAGATGGAGACAATGGATATAAGTTGAAACACAAGAGTTTCATTCTGGATGTAAGGAGACCTGTTTTCCCCCATGAGGTTAGTCAGGCAGAGGCCCAGGTTGTCCACAGAGATGGTGCAGTCTCCGTCCTTGGAGGTTTTTGAGTCCTGGCCAGATGAAGCCCTGAGTGGTCTGGTCTGACCTGTGAGCAAGAGGTTCCACCAGAGACCTCCTGTGCTCCCTCCCGGCCTGCATTAGCCTGATTCCAAGTTTGTTTTATTTTGCTCTATTTTGTGTCATCAGAAATGTTGCTCTGGCTTAATTAACTCCAAAGAATGTATATAGATTAGTTCAAATTGTCACATCCATTGAGAGGACTTTTTAACCTAAATCATAAATGAAATTTTAGGATAGTGTGAATGGGTGCAAATAAATCTGCATTCAGGTTTTCCATGCGTTTTCCTGGACAGATTATTGTAATATCATTAAATTGTCACAACTTTTTGCATATTAAGAATTCCTTACAGAAAAGTCTGAGCCATCAAAAATCCCATGTTGCTGGTCCCCAGGGGCCACCCCTCTTGGTGATGGATAAACGCTGCATTCACCTGGTGCAGCATCTCCACTGCTCGGGGCTGCTGGCAGGAGCAGGGTTTGCCAGGAGGGGAGGGTTCCTCTCTCTCTCTCTCACTCCCTTTTCACTGTTTTCCTTTACTTCTCCCTCTTGGTTCTCAGCTTCTCATAGTAGTCCATCACTAACTTCTTCCAGGATGTCTAGCTGACAATGTAGACAGAACTGCTAATAGGTTTGCTAATTGGACAGTGAAGAATCCCTTCCAGGCAGCAACTTGTCAGAGCTGAACTGCTTGTAAGATACAAATCCCAATTCTGTTGAATTAATTGGTTTAAATATTTTCTTCAAATTTCTGATAATCCTTTTATCCCATTATGTTTTTTCCTCAAGTGCAATAGACTTCTTGTGATAGACTGTACCTGGTATTTTACAAGGACTCTTTTGAAATCAACACCAGCAGTCATACGGAGTTGCAGAAATACCGCAGATATGGTCAAATATTTGTTTTGTTTGATTGTAAGCAGACGAAGCAATAGTTGCTTGAATATTCAAGCAACTGTTTTATGGTAAACTATGAGATATTTTGGCATAATTGATCTTTTTTCTTTTTAACACAACTGTGTGTTTTAAAATCCTGTATTATTTTTAATCAGGTTGCACCTATAGAATTTTCTAAATCTGTCTTTGTTGCACTGTGGTTTTCTTTGTTTTACCAATTTGATATTTATTGTTTTCCTTATTATGTGTACTTTACTATTAGTTACTGCTGCTTATTGGAAGCGGAGTCCAATGTGTTCATACCAAAGCCTTTGATTTAACGCTAGTGGAAATTAAGCCACCTATTAGGTGCAGGATAAGGAAGAAAGGGCAGATGCAGGGAAATACTCACTGCTTCACTGAGGGAAGTCCAGCATCTGTTTCCTAAATCTCTGAGTGTAATGGAAGTAGTTTGCAGCTTGCAAAGCAACCGTGTGAATTTGCTTTCCCTATTCTGTAGTTATTCTTCTGTTCAGTCGTGATAATAGTTAGAAAGTTAAAATATATTTGATGATTGCCATATTATTTAATTGGACTGGTATTAAAAAGTTGTGTTATCCTATCTATACCACCTTCTGGGCAAAAAATTATCTGTGCTTCATTTCGGAAGCAGGATAGTGCTTCTGGTGCTTGTTACAAAAACTGAAAAAATCATTTTGAGACAAAGTGATGCCATTATTAGTCTCAGTTTCTCAAAAGAAAGGTGAGATATGCTTCCAGTGCCTATATAGTTCCGTGTCAGGATTGTATTGCCATAGTATGGAGTTACAAAAGGTCTTTGACCACGTGTAACTGTGGTACCCTTGCAGAGACGGGAGCCCTCCATGAGAAGGGGGCTTCAGAACGTTATTCAGAGATCAGTGGTGCTGCAGCTTAGCGCATACTGCTTAGAGAGAGTTATCCATTGACTGGTATTTCTTACAGTTCATTTTTCGGGTAGAACTTTCTTCTCTGGTCTGAGTTTTTTCTTTTGTTGTACAACTTCAATTTGGAAGAGTCATTTGACCATCCAAAGCAAGCTAATATTTGTATATGAATAATGGTAAATACAAATTTTTATAACAAAGAATAGCAGAGAGACAGGACTTAAATCTGGTGTATTCATTTGAATGTGTACATTTAATCATACAAAAGCAATATTCAAATGACAAGATTTAGCTGCGTATCTTAATATTCACAAAGACGTAGATGCTACTTACAACACGTGCTAGGAACATAACCACTAGCAAAGGTTGATTCCTCACCACTATGTCCGTACAGAGCTATCCATTGGGAAGAGTGGGTATCTGCATCCTCCGCTGCTGCGTGTGATGCCATAGGGCACAGAGCCATGGCTGCGCAGACCTCTCGCTTCTTTTATAATCGCAAGGTCAGAAAAGTAACTAGCAATTTAAATAGCGAATGCCATTGTATCAGTAGTTTAGTAAGAATTGGGGAAAAAAGGTGCTTGAGTGCCCTTTTGAGGCAAAACAGGGCAACCTTGAACGTTTGACCCCCCTGAATTTGCTCTGAAGCTCCCGTTTGCACATACTGATAGGTGGTTGTGAAACGCTTGGAGGATGGTTTCAGCTGGCTCCAGCTGCAAGCCAGCTACCAGCGAAGCCATGGACAAATGCAGCTGGACTAGCATTTTTTTGTGTACAGCTCATCAAAAATTGGTCCAGTGTCCTCCTGGCTGTGAGGAAAAGCCTGCACTGCTCCTGTGGGAGCTGAGTTAATTTTGAGGAGAGCTGTTGGTAAGGCACTGTTTCCACAAAATTGGACTTTTGAAATACATCCAACCGCTTTGTTTTCTAGTTTGCTAGAAAACACCGTGACTTACTTTCTTAATGTATATTCGGAGTAATGCTCCATGGGGTTCCACATCCTTCAGCATTTCCCCTTCTGTCTCTGACAATTTTTGTTCCTTCAGTGAGGATGGATTGCCCTTCACCAAACACTGAAATGGAGGGACAGTTGGAATCAAATGGCACTTAGCGTGCGTGAGATTTCTTCTTGGAACCTGAGTGTGAAACGGAGATTTTAATGTGGGGCTTTGTAGACTTCTTCAAGCCGCTTAGTTTTCAGACCTGTGTTTGTGAGAATCAGGGATGTATAAGATGTGGAATCATCCAGAAACTTGTTTTCCTGTATCTATGAGTAAAATGTAGTCTCACATGGAAGAGTCAAGAGCCCATACTTGCATGTGGGTATAGGAGAGCTTTGTGCAGAAGCTGAACTTACTTTTTAAAAAGATTCTGTAAAATAGAGCTGAAATTTGCCCTAAAATGGATGTTTGATTTGTTTAGCTTAAGCCTAGATGATGACTACTGTTACAGTATTAACGTACTGCCCAAGGCCTCCATAAGGGTCCAACACCTCCGTGTCAGCACAACAAACAGAGATGTTTTCCAAAAAAAACCATTAAAAAGCCTCTGTAATTTAAAACATTGTGAAAACCTTCCTTTGCATTTGTGATGTGTTTAAACTTTAACATCAGGTCTTGCACTAATTTTGCCCAATATCATAACATTACATACCTTCCATATGGAGCCATGGTTGCTTGTTCTTGGTCTGCTTAAACAGATAATACTCCTAAGGAATACAATGGAGGCATTTTTTGCAGCCCTGGGAGAAAGTGATGAGGCTGAAAAATCCTCGCTGTCACTCTAAAACTATTAAAGAAATGAGGTGGTCGTTTAGCCAGGAGTTCCCAGGAACTGCCTTGATGCAACTGGTTCTTCTGAAAGAGAAATCTTTATTTTTGTGGGAGCTTTTTTCCCCCCTTCTATTGCCCAATAACAACTTATGTATAAATTAAAACTGCCACTACCAGTGGAAATGGTTTACCATTGCCTTGTGCTTCACTCCAGCAGCTGCCTCAGTAACACCTTGGGAATTTCCATGCAGCACTGACAAGTTCACAACGTGCGCATTGCTCCTGCATGCACCAGCAACAGCACTTGTATAGCAAATCTACCGGTCAGCTTTACTCCCAGATGTGTTGCTGTGGAGCCTGTATTTTCTTTTTAGGCTCTACTTAAAAAAGTTAATAGTTAATCTGTCTATTGAGTTCTTAGTAGTAATATAGAAAGTATTTCCGTGCAGTTAAAAACAAATTACTGGAATTACCCGCTATAACACAAGGGCGGCAGACCAAGAAGTGCGGAGCTTTCCACATTCCAGAGCACCTTAGGACCACAAAAACAGATTTTCTGGTATTACTCAGCAACAACATTTCAAACCCATGCAGTAATGGAAAGATGTAATTGTGCCATTTCAAACTTACGGAATAGTGGGAATAGCGAATTGCATAACCAGGCAATTGAAATAAATGGGCTGTGCCCGTGCCTGATCTGTATCGTATAAAAGCTTGTGGAGTAGAATGAAGTCGCATTGTGCCATTCTGTAAACCTGAAACTTTTCTTGCATTTGCTTTTGGTTTTCCTTTTTTAGGAAGAAAAGTTAATTACAAACATCATCTGCCCCCTATCAAAGTCTGTATCATTGCATAGTAAAGGGTGATTAGAGAAGTCTGATCTATTTTTAAAGTCTGACTGTGGCTTCAATTGCTGAAAGAGACAACATCATACTTCTCTAGTCTGTCATTTACAAAACACAAGCTATTGAAGCTAAGGATATGACAGCAGAGAAAAATACAAATTTTGTAACAAGGTGCAGGTATTACATTGTGACAAATAAAAATACATTTCATTAAGTAATAAACTGAGCTTATGTTTTAATCTAATCTTAGTGTCTGAATAGTTTATTATAAGGAAAACCATTAGATAGGGATTAATGCAGTCATATTTAATCATCAGTAAAAGTGAGGCACGTGTTTGTGGCCAGTACACTGTGTGGACAGTGCTTACCGTGTCTGCATATAGCTTTTGGTTTCAAACCTCCTCTTAAAAAAATTACAGTCCGGACTCCTCTGTAGAGTGCTACCTCGGGAAAGTGCTGCTCTACCGTCTCATTGCATTTACTGCCATAAAACCTGCTGTGACAACTGCCCGGACAGTTGTCACTGACTGTAGCCTCAAGTAATTACTGCCACATCCACCCTGTTGGCGGTCCTGTCTGCATGCACATGCAGAGCAAAGGAAAGTGTGATTTTCAGCTGCCGTCTCTCCTGTAACCTGCCGAGTTTCTTGAATGTCAACAGGAGAACTTCCCTCTGACACCCAGCTCCTGGCCGTCCTAGTGCAGGTCAGTAAATAGGCAGCGTGGGTAGCCTTGCCCACAGTCCTGGGTTTTGTTCCATGTCTTAGGCCAGATCGGTATCCTGCCTGGCTTGCTGCCCTGTTTCTGTAGCAAAGGAGTTTTGGTTGTAAGGGTTAAATAGGCCAGTCAGCCCTGCTCATGGGAAGCCCGGCCACAGCCTGTTGCATAGCTAGAAATGGATGTTAACAGTTCCTCCTCATTCACCTGTCTTCCAGGCTAACAAGCTTGGCCTATTCACCTGTAAAACTATTTTTTTTGCTTCCAAGATAATTTATCTGCAAAAGCTGAGCGAGGTCCATCTGCCCTAGCGCTGTGCTGGGCCAGGCTCTCTGTTCCATGATCCCTGCAGCTGCTTTTCTCATTTTCCCTAATGCAGGTTACTGCCAGCTGCCACCATCTGATGGCATTACTTCAGTGTGAAGAAAGCTTGAGAACTTGCCCCATGAGACAAATACTCAGCAGCAGCGTGTGGCTCTTTTGCCAAGATATCTGTAGTTGTAGGACCTTCTTCAGCTGGTCATATCAAAGGCTCAGAAACCTATATTAAAAGGCAGAGGTGATCATCACTGGATGTTAGATCCTACAAGAAGGGCTTGAATATGACCATGGTCATGAATTATGAGTAATATGGCACAAACAACAGAGGTAATTTGGGAGCTGCCTAATTAAGGCAGTGCTGAGAGACTCCTGGAATTATACATGATCACCTTGTTTATAGTAGGAAAGCACAAAGACCAGAACTGAATAAAGCTCAGCTGCCATAGGAAGGCTGGTTTGCTTCGCATGAAGTCCATAGCTGTCTCCTACTTTTGGTAACGGTGAGAGTATTTTCAGTGGTGGTACTGGAACTGTGTTACTGTGGTTGCTTCTCGTAACTCTTCCTTTTTGGGTACTTTTTCACAAGAAGTCTCTGTGAGGGAGGCAGGACCTTGTATTTTCCAGCCCTGTTTAAATACATGATTCTTTGTGTGATTTCCAAGCTTATGTAGCCATATGGTTATATATTGCACTTTGTTAGCTTTATTCTTTTTCCTTATTTTTACACCTTCCTTTGAATTGTCCATTTGCCATTTGCCATCCACCTCTGTTTCCATATTAGTCTCTTTTGATGAGCCTTTTCTTTATTGTTGATGTTTCTCAGCTGCTTGAGGAGATCATCTTCCATTTCAAAGCTACACATGGGGATTAATTGCTACCAACCTCGCACTCCAGCTTCGAGATGCAAATTGAGTTTGTGGCAACTACTGTTACTTTGCTCAGCAGATGGGTTCCAAACACCAGTCTCTGGTCACCTGGACCCTGCTTGATCATGGCTGATGTCTCAAGGGCCTGTTGCAGCCATTCCCCAGCGGAACACTGCGGTTCCCCAGGCACAGCCCAGCTGCCCATTGGCAGTAACTCCTCTGACTCACCTTCCTCCTGGGAGAGCGCCGTGTGCTGCTGGCAGTGGAGAGCCAAACGCAGCCTTTTCCTAATCCTCCCTGTTGACAGTGATGTTTGGCTTCTCCGATTTAATCTCGTATGCTCCAAGCTGCTCCCCGTTTTATGGCTGACTCAGTATTTATCTGTTGACTCGGTGCCTGCTGAGATCATTGGTGATCAACTGCTCTGTGAGCCTTAGAACAAAGTTATTGGCAGAAGGCCTTTTTATACCACAGGGGTTTTATATTTGGACCTACAAGTCACAGGGTGGTAGAAGTAGGACCTTGGTGGTGAGCATGGTCCCTGTAATGGGAGACATTATGTCCCTTTTTTAGGCTTCCAGGCCAGCTCCTCCACGCCCCAGCCCCTGTTGTTTGCCGTTTCCGCTCTTTATGTCCTTCCTGAGCAGCAGAGACCCCCACCACAGGCATGTTTTCTGTGGTACATCTTAACGATTTCCCCTGGAGAAAAGTATTTTTAGAAAATCTGCAACACCTGTTCCGCTTCTGTATTCCTTTTGTGGGGAAATTACAAAATACTTAAAACATGCTTCTAGTTTTGCAAGTCTTTTTCTTGGTCTGGATATAGAACCAGCTACAGTCGCACAAGCTCCATCCTTGGTTAAAGTCCCCAGCTTGCATACCTGAGAAAACCACAGTAGCTGGGTGGAGAAAGTACAGTCTCCACAACTAAATTGCAAGCTGATTTAATTAGGACAGATTTATTAGGGAGACTTTTATGACAGTTTTCACCTTTGGCAATAATCTAATAGGCAGCACAGCAGAGAGCATGGGGCTGCATAAAACCCCGAGCACAGCCTGGGATGGAGGGAGGCTGCAGTGGGTCATCCTCAGGTCCATGTCAGCATCTCTCTTCCCGGCCCAGGAAGATGGGCAATGGTCCTGGCCCACTTCTGCTGTTTCTTTCCAGCATTTGTTCATATACAGTGTGCTTTCCCCTAGCAGCCTTTTTTTTTTTTTGCATTAGTGGCCTTATACAGTTCCTGCTGTATACAAAGATGTACCCCATCTTTTTTTTTTTTTTAATTGATGCCTGTTTGGGGGGTCCTTTACAGTCTCCTTAGTTTTTCAGCTGCCCACTCACTGCTCAACTGTACCTTTGCATTCCTGTTTTTCCCCTTGGTGCAGCTCTCAGTGGAAGCTGGCAGCTGTCTGGGTCATCTGCTCTCCCAGAGGATGCAAGTTGGAGACGGCAGAGAGAACTGCTGCAAGGGCTACACGGGGGCCTGATCTGAGGGTGACACCTCAGCAGAAGCTGTTAGTTAAGTCATGGTCTCAGCCCTGAGCATGGCAAGTTATAAAAGCCTGACTGGGAACTGAACCCCTGTTGCCCTAAGACAGCAATAAACTAAGTATATTTATCACCTGCTGCTCATACTTCCACATCTTCTCCTTCTAAAGCCCATGATTTTGGCTGTTATTTTAACTGTCTGCTTGGTCATGAGCTTTGTTCCTTTTTGTGGACGTGGAGACCATCTTCACATACTTACCTACACTCTTGGGTTCAATGCTTATGAAATAGATTAAAAATTTATTTTTCAAGCTTTTACAAGATTGTACGAAGTTCATCCTAGATGAAAATAGAAGCATCAAAGAGAGTTTGATCCACAGCTTGAATTCAAAACCAACTTCCTAAGTGTAAATTAAGCAACCAAACAAGCTATTTAGAGTGGTTGCAAAGGTCTTTGAGTTCTTTTAGCGAAGGTTAGATACACATCTCTTGGAGATGATGCAGATAATAGTACAAATCAGAAACCCTTCATCCCTATAAACATGCAAATTACAAACAATTAAAATATACAACATTGCCTAATTCTTAATATAAGCATACACCCAAAGCTCATGCAGCCAGCAATTAGTTTGTCTAACAAAGAGACCAAGAGGAAGACCAAGAAAAAGGTGGGGTGACACTTGATCACAGTAAGTAAAGGCTAGCTCTGAGAGGGTGGTTTCCAAAAGAGTATTTGGGGAACATTTCAGGTCACCGTAAGAAAAATAAAAAGCTTACTGTAAACAACAAGACAAATATTCAAGGAATTGATCCAAGACAAGAGTGGTGATGGGCATCGTAGAAAGGTGTAAGCAAACGTGGTAAAGCTATGCAAGCAATACCATAAAATCATTAGAAAGGTATGAATGAGCCAGGGCTGGTGAGACATCACCATTGCATAAAGTAGTGAAGAAATCATCAAGAGCGGATACTCATCCTTTTAGAAAGGGGAAGTCATGAAGGAAATGGGAAATAAAGTCAAGACACAGGAATGTAGGCCAGTAACAGTAGTCATAAGGGAACCAACGCTGTGAAGGTGCAGGGACTGTGGAAGGAGTGCTGGGATGAAGGACCAAACTGCACAGTCCATCCCAGCATAAGCACCGGTGTGTTGAAATAACCAGGGAGCTTGTCAGGAGAGACCAGTGTCAACACTGAGGCTGTGACAGATGAGGGAACGGAAAGAGGGAATGGCTCCAGGGCAGGACATGGCAGTGCAACCAGTGGGAGAAGGCCACTGAAGCATCAGAAGAGCTCTCCAAAACCAGGCAGAGTGCAGAGGTACTGACTGGCAGGTTTCACTGCACTTTCCTGGTCTTGTGGAGGGTCACCTCAATGCTTCCTTAGTATTGAAAGAAGCCTTTGGTGAAAGCAGCTGTCAGTGGATTCACATCGGTTTAAAGGCTGCAAGGAAGAGCAGGTCACCTTCAACAGCTGGGCAGGGAGCTGGCGATGCCATGGGCTGGTCATGCTCATTCCTTGCAAAAGGCTTCTGCTTGAGGATGCAGCATCTTACGGGGAAAGCAATAAATCATGCAGACACTCAAATGACAACACTGTCTTAAAAAAATTTTTTTAAAAATGTGATTGCAGTTTCCCAAGAACTGGCAAACCTTTAGGCTGCTGTTTGAGGTCAAGTGCTAATGGCAGCCAAGGAGTTTTGGAGTTCCTGTGCTTGTCATTTTCATGAGCAAAGATTTAGCATTTTGGGTCTGGGAGAGGTATTCCCGTGGAAGATCTGAATGCTGTTCCTTGGTCAGTGCAGGTAACACAGTATAAAAAGCAGTCATATTTAAATTAGTGACAATACCCTCCATTACCCTGCAAACACTGGTTTTGCCAGCTTGGATTTACAGCCTCTTACCTCCAATGTTTTCAACTAAGGCAAAGGGCAAAATGTTGCCATGCAGCAGCAGGAGTTACTGAAGAACAGGTAGATGCCACGTTCGCAGGAGCTGGCCTCTGCACCACTGACTCCTCCATGGATGATGGCAAATGGAGATGTGGCTCAGCCACCTCTGCTGAACAGACACTGGTACATGGAACCATTCTTTGAGCCTTTCTTTGCTCCCAAAGTGCAAATGGGTGTGTGACAGGCTCATGGGTGTCATTCCGCAGAGCGAGGATGGCTGCAGCAGGCAGCAGGCTGGGTAAGTTAGAACTGTACATTTGAAGAAGCCCTGCAGGTTAAAAGGATTGGTTGTAACACAAATAAAGAGAGCATGCTGGGAGGTAAAGGTACACGGTGGGCTACAGCTGAAAAGGTTATAGAGGTGATACGTAAAGAATGTCTTGAATTAATCACTTCCCTTGTGCATGTATTTATGTTTTGCGAATCATTATCCCTTAGCAACCTATGTTGTCCTTTTTATTTTTTATAGATTTAGACTGTTTCCTGGGGTGGTTATCTCAGTCTGGCTCAGCAAATGTAAAACAGTATCTCATTTAACATTGTCTGTAAGTAGATGGAAATAGTTGGCTCCAGATGCGTTATTAATTGCATTTAGAGAATTAACATGGTTTAGATCATAGAAAGTGGGGCATACTTGGTGTTCAACACTTTCTTATAGAGCCGTAATCCATGTTTAGCTTTATGGATTTTATCAAGTGCTTGTTCAAGCCAAGTTACAACTCTTGCCAAGAATACTTAATGCCGCATTTCAGGCAATGAAATGTAAACCAGGGAGGGAGCTGGCAGGATTGCTGGGGCCCCGCTCTGCACCGAGGCACTCCTCGCTGCCAGGGAGCCCTGCAGGACCCCTGCCCACAGGCACCCTCGGCACAGGGAAACATCACGGGGAGTTTTGTCTAAGGACTTTTGAAAAATCTCTCTGGAAAGGGATTTTCCAGCCTCTCCCCACGCTCCACACCTTGTTCATCTTGGAAATGTTCCCTAGTAGCCAGTCAAAACACTCTTCGTTGCAGAAGGAAAACTGATTTCTTCATGTCGTTGTCTCCACAGATAATAAAAAATCATCATCTCCTCAAAGAGGTTTTGTGTGTTAGAGAATTGTTTCCATCTTTATTCCTCGTACTCTTTTCTTCAGCTAAACGAGCCAAGTTCCCTGGTTTTTCCTCTTGAATCCCTTGGTCTGTATTTCTCCTAACTCTTGTGCTACTTGAATGCTTCTCACTTTGTCCAGATCTGCAAGCCCTGTATCCAGACCAGGACCCAGCACTCCAGATAATTCATTCAAAGATCTGAGCATACATTAAATCACACCAAATCAATGCTTTGCTTCTGTGTTAGAGGAGTGAAGATAACACTTGTCTTCTCCCAGTCCTTCTCAGACCAATTTGCTGCCATGCCAGGGTGACCCACACTGGGCTCGGTGGTGACCCCAGCCGACCTCCAGCACATGTAGACCTGCCTGCACCTATTGCCCTTGCTCTTGCATGCTGGTATTTTCACCCCTGTCCAGATGAGGAGAGCAGGAATGGGTGGGCAGTGGATGATAGGTGGTTTTGTCCTTCTTCCCCTGAAATCTGCTGCCTGGCACTTGTGGCTGGCATGGAGGGAAGCCTTGGCTGGGCTGTGGGTCACCCTCCGCTCCTGCTCCCTCCCCGAGGTGAGGTGGGAGCTGCGTGTTCCCTGCCAGCTGCAAGCTGCAGCCAAGGCCTTGGCCCCACGCTTGTGGGGAAAAACATCATCCCTTGCTGTGCATATCCACAAACATGGCCCCACTTGGAGCAATGCTGCCTTCACATTTTTCTGGCAGATGAGCCCTGCACTCCTCTGTGTCACCGCTGGCAGTGGACACCTTCTGACGCCTCACTGCACAGGCTAACAAACAGCCTCGCCGTGAAGGATTTCATCATTAAAGATGGGTCAGAAAGTCTGAAGAAAAATAGCGATTGTCTCATGACACTGTAATACCCGATGGAGAGCTGAGATAATACAGGTCTGCAGTGTGGGCATTTACTGCAGAAAGCTACAGTTCCTGTCCTGATTAATAGCGAAGACATCTTAAACACACTATGTCATTTTGCTGACAGCTGCATTAATGCCAGAGATACAGAGCCAAAGGTAGAAGTGAACTGAGGAATTAAGCATTTGATAGCTTTTAAGTGTTAAAAACAACATGAGTATGGTCATAGCATTTCACTGGGTGTTCCCTTTAATGCCTGAGCCTCTCAAACCCACAAGCTATCCACGGAGAGATGCTCTCCACTGGTGTCTGTCCATGCTCCAGCTGTGTGTGGGGCAGGATGGACCCTGCTGGGGCTGTGCTGGACACACCAAGCACCACTCTGGTACTGCCAGCTCAGGGGCATCAAACAATCAGCAGCCTCGTGCAGAAATCATGTGAGTTTTTATTGTCAAGAACACTTCTTATTAGTTATTAGTTGGGTATTTTTAGTTAGTTCTTTTTGTTAGAGCACCTGGCTGCTTTAAGATCACTTTTTGTTTCTTCTATCCACAATCCACAGGATTATGGATGTACTACGGGAGCTGGTTTTGATTTGACATCTTCTGATTGCTTGTGTTGTTTGAAGAGCTTTTCACATACTCCAGGCGACCCAAGCAGCCCTGGCTTTTCAAAAAGGGCACCTGTCATCAGCCAGCACTTGTAAAATCCTGCAAACCCATGAATAGCATTGCATGGCCGTGCCTTGGGCTTCGCTTGGCATTTGTAAATAATTTTGAGACGGTTCTGTATTAAGGTGCTGTGCAAGAAATGCCAGTTCTCATTCCGCAGTGGTATTTTCTGGTTGTTTCTTTTCTATGCAAAACCTAAGCCCTCCCCATGTATGAAGGGGAGGGGAGACCCCCATGCAGCATCTCTGAGGAAGAGGAGGCTTTCATCTCCCTGCCCTCTGCTCCATCAAGCAGCAGTCCTTCTCTCCTGTTCACTGGAGCTGCAGGGACCTGCCAAGGTGGCACGTAGTGAAGCCACCCTGGCGCTAACTAGGCCAGTCTGGGGCCATTAGTCATCGGCTCATCCCATGCCTCATTGCCTGCGCCCTGAACAGACGTGTTCAGCTGCCTTTATGTAACCCCCACCGAAGAGCAGGCTGGTGCCGGGGGGCGGCCGCTGCACCCGCTGCACCCACTGCACCCACTGCCCATCATTGCCCACCACCCCGGTGCCCATCAGAGGCCTTGTGCTTTGAGTGACTTTGAAGGCTGCCAAGAGAAAGCAGAGCTGCCCGTGAGTTGGGTGCAGGAGGACCTGCCGCGGTGGTGCTGGCCCGGAGCTGAAAAGCCCACCGGGCTGGTAGGGCTGGCCCTCTCCTCCCGTTCTCCTGGCTGGGGCTGCACCACTGGGATAGAGGGTCACTGTCAGGTTTTGTGTCAGAGGAGGTTGGGGGTGGGCCTCAGCCCCCTCCTGGCCCACCAGCCTGCAGGCTCATCCCCATCTCAAACCAACAGTCCTGGTGGTTTTTTAACAACCGTGAGGGATTCAGTTTGATCTAATCCCCTGTGCAGCCAGCAAGCAAGTTCTTATCTTGACTTAACCTACAGGTAGAGCAACTCTGGTCACACTGCTGGCATATTTCAGGGGTTTATGTCCACACCCCTGTGGCGTACGCGCTCCAGTATCCCTCAGGTAGTCTTTCATCATCGGTTATGCTTCAGGACTTTGCAATCAGATACAGTTATCTGAGAAACAGAGAGAAATACTTACCAAAATGAAATTTAAAGGGGAAAATGGGGAAGAAAGAAAGGAGGAGAAAAGAACTGAAAATGGAAACTCAACGTTATTTGAAATACGCAGTGATGTTTGTTAGAAAATGAATTGTTTTCACTTTTTTTGCGCATTGGCAGTTCTATATGTGAAGATTTATCTCATGCAATATATTCTTTGCCTTCTGGTTTGCACAGTAATTTGATTTTTAATGTATTTGTTTCTTTCCTGTCCCACATGTTTAGCTCCTGCTAACGCTGAAAGAGGTTGTTGGCAAAGTCCTCAAGAGAACTTGGATTATGATGAGCTGGGGATGTTAGAAGTCCAGTTCTGAATAACATTTCTACATTTTTACTGTTTTTCAGTAAATACCCAGTAATTCTTTCCCAGAGTTTCCTCTTATGGGATGTTGCCTTGGCTATGATCCACAGGGCATGGCTGACATCTGGGTACAGGTCACTGAGCGGAGCTGTTACCACACACCGAGATACCCCTGCGTGCAGATGACCAAACCCAAATACCATCCACCTGCCAAAGCAGCCCATTAGGCCAAGGAACACTCCTTCCTGAGGACCCTTCAGTCCTTGTATGAGAAAACAAGACCTTGGCTACTCCTGTGGCCATAGATTTGGGCAGAGCACCTCAGTGACCTTGTGTTCTTCTACCAAACTCTTTGGGGATGGCTGATGACATCATCTGTCCACCTGATGTCCTAGTGGGAGGCTATGGAGAAGCTGCTAAAACCAACAGCTTATTAGACCATCACCATCTATCACCATCTCTGCGTGTCAGCAGGGGGGTTAGGTGGGATAAACCCCGCTGGGGTTTCCTGCAGCCACACAGCTCAGGGTGGGACACACAGCGACAGAATTTCTAATCGCATTTTTCTCATAACTGAGGAGCGGAGAAAAAGAAAGAGTGATAAAACCTGAGTGGTCTTGTGGAGAAGGTGCCTGAAGACACGGGTTTGTGTGTCACAGACCTGTCTCTTTGTCCTGTGCTGATGGCTGCTTGACATTAGGACACTCAGATTGGCCCCTCCATGGTCTGGAATGGAAATTTCTGCTTCCCTGATGGCAGATTCATCTGGTTAATCACCGTGAGCTTCTCTGAGCTCCAGAAATGGAAAGCTGCATCAAAACTCAAGTGTTGTTACTGTTGGTACTGTCCACAGCCCTGTGGGATTCAAATGGGATTTCTGCCCTCTGCAAAAGTTGTTCATCTGGCTCTTCTGGACACACCCTGACTTGTGACTGCCATCTCAACACTTAATGAAGGGGTTAATGGACATCACCTCCTCCTCCTTGCTCAGTGTGGTTGTAATGGCAGCCTGGACCCTTCAGGGAGGAAAAGCAGGAATGGATCTCCTTTACAACACTAAAATGTGTTCCTGAAATTCATGCAGTTGCCTTGTGAATGTCTGGTGTGGCATGGGTTATAGAAACATTTTTGTGGACATAGAAACTGTGAAAAAGTACCTACTAATTATGTTGCAAAGACCATGCATTGCAAACTTGGGAAAGTATGTTAGGCAGCATGAATTTTGCCCTTAAGCAAGAAGTAATATGTGAATTACTTCTTAAAATTAGTATCCCATGCTTGTTGGGATTTGTTTTTTCATTAAGTTCCTTTGCTACCTCCTCAGCACGTATATGTTTGACATGTATTATTATTCTTTCAATTACTGCACACTTTCTACCAGGCCTGCAGGGATCAGGGTTCTCTGTACTAGGTTTTTTGCTTTGGCAGATTGCAACCTGCAAGACAAAAGCTGTCAATGAGAACTGTGAGCACTCCAGAGCAGTCTGAAAACATGTAGGTACCTGCTCAGTGGCACCACCAGCCCCCAGCCAGCTAGTGCCGAGGTGAAAGTGTTACCCTGACTTTGCAAAGGGGGAAGAGGTCAAATCAAGGTGAGACTTCAGTAGCTCATGTAAAATTTTCCTTCTTAACTCATGTCAGAGGGTCCCCTAAGGAAAAGGCCCGGGGAACACTTGTTCTCTGGGGTTGGGCTGGGAAATGGCGCAGGGAAGCCCAGCAGATGTATTTGGGAATCCCCAAGATTTCCCCAAAGGATTTGGAAGACCTGTACATTCACAATGAGGTCGATGGGTGGGAGGCGATATGTGTCACGACAAAGCCACGGAGGCATGCAAAACACAAGCCGGTCTGATTCCCTCTCCTCCATGAGCTTTACTATATGCTGCTGAGATGGATTTGCAGGCAAAGTGCTTAGCGCAGAGAGGGCCTGAGAGCCCTCAGAGATGGGGAAAATTCTGACAGTTCAGAGTTTGGGCTTTATTTGGATAGTATCCGCTTCAGAAAGGCTGTTTTCAGGATAAATATTTATTAAAAAAACAGAAGAAAAGGAAAACAGAACAGGCTTCTTGAGGGAGTAGCAGAAGTAGAAGGGTAGCTCTTGGACACTGACAGAGGAAGACTCCAGGCAGCAAGCCAGCAAGATGAGAAAATATTTTCTATCCCTTCTCAGCCTGTTACATGGTCCAGAGGTCACACAAGCAACTGCAGTCCTGTCACTGACCTAGCAATTGCCTACGTAAGCCGTGGCTCTGCATCCCAGGAGAATGCGGGGTCTCGCCTCCAGGAGGGACCCTCAAGTGGTTGCAGCAGGCTGGGTCTCGGGCAGCTGAGTAAGGCTGGTCCTGGGAGGGTATGGGCCATGCTGGGAAACATCACAGAAGCACCTGCACAAACCAAAACTCTCTGGATGTCTGTGCCTCACATCTCTCCTTTCTGCTGGCATTCGAGATGCAGATTTCATGCACAGGACTCATCTCTCATAAAGGCAGGGAAAGAGCAGTTACTTACCTCTGCCTTGTTCTCTGCTTTTGTTAGTTACTAAATAATTTTGGTTTACAGGTAGGCAGTGACTTTTATTTTCTTATTGGTGCAGTTATTTTTGGTTGAAGAAAGGGCAGAGTTGTATATGAAGTACCAGGTAAAGGAGTCCCTGATGTTCAAGGCCCTGGTGATGGCAAACATACTGGAAGAGAGAACTCCTCTGCTCACATAAAATACAGGAGGCTTTAACAAAAAAGTCTCAGGTTTCTCTTTTGAAAATTCAGAATCCACTAGAGTCTCTTAAACCAAGAAATATGCATCCATGGGAAGGGAGTGCCAGTAATAACAGGCCTGCACTCACATTCAGAGGTAAAAGAGAAACAAGCAGCAGGTTCCCCTGAGGGAAAGGGTATTCTGGAAGCTAAACAGAAATGTTTATAGTTAAGAGTTATAGTGAGAGCTGAAAGGCTTCCTGGGCACGCTGGCTTCACTCTCATATCCTAGGTGGCACAGGGAAACAGCCCATCAAAGAACTTGCTTTCTGCAGCTGTATCTACTACAGGGAGGTGGAGGAAACACCAGAACAGGGAGGTGGGTAAATGTGGACAGGTCCTGCTCTCCAAAATTCCTGGTGGGGATTATTTACTTGTTCTTTCTGTGCAGAAGACTTGTTTCTCAAGAGCTGAAGTCTTCGCCTGCCGTAGTTGAAAACAACTACTATTACAGCATTTTCTTTGTTATATTTAAGGCAATTCACACAAAAATGAAGCAGTCTTGAGTTTGATGTGAGTCATCCTTTACATACCAATCAGCCCTTTCGTTCTCATTTCTGAATTTGAATTGTTCTGTTAAACTTGCATTTAAGACCTTTCTGTAATGTGACTTTTGGTTTGACACCAGATATAAATAATTATCCTGCTCTGATAACATCTATGTCCTATAAGTACTGCTCCTGCAAATGTGCCGTGTAACCCACACATGCATCGATCTTAAATTAAAAGACAGCATCCAAATCTGAGTCACTTCTTCTACACGTTATTAAGTGTCCATTTTGGTTAAGCTGGCTGTGGTTGCCAATCCCATCTAATACCTGCCCTTCCCTGTTTTCTAGACTTTCTATCCTCCTGACAGAGGACTGCATAGATGACCAGAGCACAGTCTAACATACCTTTGTGTTTGCATTTCCCTTGGCTTTCATATGGATTTTGTCTTCATATCTTTTGTCAGAGATACTATGGTGTCCCCATTCAGCTGATGGTCTCCCCTCTCACCCATCCCTCCAATCCCAGACAAGACAAGTGGCTGAAAATCTTGCATGGAGAAGCTGAACTCAATAGTCCAAACCAAATGTCCTGGCTCTGCTGGGTGGAGAAAAATCTACAACAAAAACAAATCTGGTTTCATGGCTAAAAGGCAAATCTTTCCTCTCTTGCAGCCATGGGAGAACCTGAATGTGGTGGGAAGAAAACAGTTCTGCTGCATGGGGAGAGGCAAAGAAGAGCACAAGGCACTTTCCAAAGTGCAACCTTACTTCTTCACTCTACACAGCAAGGCAGGAAGACCCTGTGCTGGGAGGACACCTGGGAGGCTGGAGGTTTGGAGACTGCAGCCAGGCCCTGTTATCTCTAACCGCATGGACTGCTGAGTGCCAGAATTGCAGAGATGTTAGCCAGTTCATACTACAAAGGGGATGACTTGCAGGACAATATAAACAGGAGCCCATTCATCGCTGGGCTGAATGTTGGGATAAATGGGAAGACTCCTTCCTTGGGTGGCAAACCGGTTTGCTGGATGACAAAGAAAGATGTTCTCCTGTAACATAAACGTGTCTAGCAAAGACTCAATGGGGATCTTTAAGTGTCATGAGACAACAAGGCTTCCCATAATCTGAGTCAGCTCTGTAATCCCCACACCGTAAATTACCACACAGACGTGCACCCAAAGCAGCAGAAAAAAATTGAGATTGCATCCCTCGGAGGCCATGGGTGCTCCACAGACCTTCCTGCTGCTCCAGAAAATAACATCATCATGCCAAACCAGGAAAAGCAGAGGGTGTGACTGTCCTGCATTGCCCAACCTCTGCCCACTCAGCTGACATCTGCTTGGCCACATGGGTGGAGAAGAGAGGGGAGGGCTGGCTAGGCACTGGGATGGGGCAGCATGTTGGCATGTTAGCCCAGCTGCTAGGAGCAGCTGTAGCCTGGGGTGGTTTCTGATGGTGTGTGCTGTCCCCAGGTGTAATCCTGACTGCAGTGTCTGATGGGAGACACTGACTAAGCAGAGACCATCCTGTTCTACTGAGCAGGTGTTAGATGAGCCGCACTCACGGGCCACTGAAATTCAATATTGTTGGCTGAATGAAAACCCTTAGATAATACTAATGGGCTCAGTGGACAGGCCAGAAAGATGCGAATGGTCACTGGCTGATCTCAGCATCCTCTCTCTGAACAGTAGCTCACATGCTTCAGGGGATGGAGGACACCCCATGGAATTTCTGTAATGACCTCCTACAGTGTGAGCGGTATATTTCTTACCTCTTCAGGCAGGATTTCATAAAGGCCATGAAGTATGAATTGTATCTGACCAAGTTAAAGAGAGACTATGATTTTAACCAGGACGATTCTGACAAGACTGGGTCAACTACCCTGGTCCATCCACCTGGGGATCCTGCATCAGAGGAGAGATTATCTCAGTGGCTTTGATTGATGGGGACTGAGGATCACCACAGAGGGATGAGAGCTGGGAAGAACCCTTCCTCCTTTCTCTTCCTGCAGGGCCTGGCAGCCCAACTTAGTCATTCTTTCCTGAGAGGAAGAGGGAAGGTCTGTGAAGACCTTCAGTAGTCACTCCATCTGCACACCTTAAGTCTTTCTAAAGTTACGCAAGTGTTGGGGCTGGGGACAACAGTGCCTGAGCTGAAAAATACTGCTAGCTTTCTGCTCAGCCTATATCTACGTTGCGGAGTCCAGTTTACTCAGCTTGTGTAAGGAGTGTTTTGTTAAAGCATTTCACTTTTGAAATGCTTCTGTGAGCACATGCTGGGAATGGGTCCTGTTCAAATCCAGTGGCTGACACAGCAAAATCTTGCACGTGATTGTTGTAAATCACTAATTCAAAGTCACTATCTATTTGGGTAACTCATGGCAACCCGTTACTCGTTTGCCACTGCTTGTTGAGCTGCTTCGATAATCAAAATACTTGTGAGAACAGGGGAAAACTCTTGTTCTTGACCTAAAAGGTGTAAAGAGCAGTTACACGTCCCAAGTGAGCAGCAGCAAGGCATGTGGGAGGACAGGGAGAGGACTTGGGAGGGTAAGAGCCATGAGACCTCCTGGAGCCTCAGTCACACCAACCTCATCATGGTCAAAACCAACACTTTCTTGAAAGGCTCTTACCTGCTTTCTCATTTCATTGGTAAGGTGTAAGGGAGGTAAGGGAGGAACAGAACGTGAATTTTATTCTTTTTAATAGCTGCTAAGGCAAAAGCCCTTGCCATGTTTTGGAAGCTCAACACTCCTTAAGATAGCGACAACATAGGAGGCTTGGCCCAGCTGTCCAGGGGGAGCTGGGAAGCTCCTTTTTCATTGCAGAAGTCTGGGAATGAGAAACAACTTAATGGGGAATTTTTCCTTTAAGTCATGAGCAAAAATGTGAATTACTGCTGAGATTTCCGTTCTGCACCAGTAGGAAGCCATTTTTCTACTCTGGCCAAAGATGTTAAGGAATATTTGGCATATGAGGACAGTGGTGACTTTGTGCATTTCTATCGCATGGGCTTGAGACTGATGCCATTTGCTGATGTAGGGTTTGATTCTGCAGACATGTAAGTAGATGAATACCTGTGGGTCCAGATTGTCCCTTTGAATGATTTTGTGGACATACAAAGACACCCAGACCCTTATAGCCCCAGGGTCATGAGGGAAAATGCCCACCTGGAGCTCTGAAGATTGACATTAGTTGTGACACTTCCAATAGGAAGCTGTATAATAACATTAGATATGATCATTTACAAAGTTAAAATGCCAATGTAATTGATGATATTTGAAGCTATTTTCTTATGACTAACTGTACATCTGGAAGCTGCAGTTACCAACTCGTGGGGCAAAGTCAGAGGCCCATAAACACACTCTAACCATAATAATCTTTTTTGTCAATAGAAAGCATGGCCTTTCATGGCTGAAACATCCAGAAATGAAACATAAATGAAAGCAGTCACACTATGTAATTATGCAGTTTCTATACAAAGCCATGGAAGGAAGACAGTGAAGCATTTGAAAGAGCTAAGTTATTTGGGAGCTTTGCATCTAATTCATTGTGGCTCTTCCTTTGCATTTTGTAAGCTCCCGCATACATTGTGTCTCTAAGGATAAATTCTGCAGACCTTTATCAGCTCGCATTTAAGCATTACTTTAACAGAGCCTCTGTCCTGCAGAATATGGTTTATTGTTCTTTGCACAGCTGCATAAAACACCGTAAACGTTTAACAGCAAATAATGTTGGAGTAGGGAAAAAAAAAAAAAGGCAAATCTTCAGAGGAAGACCAGTTTTTTTGTGGTATGCCTGGATGCTGACACAGTGAAGTAGCTGAATTAGAGGGTTGTACATGTTCACTCTGCCTGACTGAGCCAGTAAGGAAATGGACAGTTGGTGTATTTATATAGCTCTGTATTTATGTATTCTTGCCCAGGTTCATGTCTCTTACTGTCTGACAAATAGGAGCAGATGCAAATGGTTAAACTCCTTTGCTCAAACCCTGTTGTTATCTATATCCAGCAGCGTTCACTCAGCTCTTCCAGATGTAGATAGCATATGGCTTCTTGGCTTTTGCTGTTAGGGTGAGGGAGGGGTGTGTGTATGTGTGTAAGGAATGTGAGATCAAGCTAATTTAATTTTCTATGACCTACACAGAACACCCTGGCCTACCCCCTGAAATGTTGCCTCTACAAGGTGCCCCCGGTAGGGCCTTTCTTGCTCCTCAGAAGTTGGCCTTCTTTCAGAAGAGTCTAATAATACTTTCCAGATTAGGGGTATTCAACCACCCCTGCCCAGAGTCAGAGAAGATAATTATCAACATGATTTAACTGGAAAATTTTCAGGTCTTGAACATACTGGGGTGACATTTGCAGATGGTATTGTTGGTATGTACGGGAGGAATGGGTTTTTTTTGTTAATACCTAAGGTAATGCGTGTAGGATTGGGCCTTTTTGGGTTGCTGTATAAGGGTTGACATGTTAGTAGGTGTCCTGTGTTTAGAAATATAATTTGGCATAGACATTACTAAGGAAAGCCAGAAGGATGCTGCAGTAGAAAAGGATGTTGCTGAAAACTGTTGTTGCTGCTGCTGCTTAGCATAAGAGGAGATCCCACAGCTCTGGAGACATGGGGTGAAACCACACACTCACCCAGTGCTCCTGATTCCCATCAGGGCAATTCAGAGAAACATCTTGTCCTTCACCACAGCTCTGTGATTTGAAAAAAGATGAAGAGAGAGGAAGCAAGAAAAGTCTTCAGATTTCCATATGCAGGGGAAAAAAAAACCTCGGCTATCTCCCAGTGCATAACCAGTACTGCCTTTCACAACTGCATCGTGATGAGATCTCACAATGCACTGTGCAAGGAAGCAACACCCCATGACCCAGTCCATGCACCAGGTTGTGCCTGCACACTGTGGAAGGTGGCACAACCATTCCAGGTGACAGGGTGACCTCTCTGAGCTACATACCACCCACGTGAAAGGGAAGAACCATGTCACCATGCAGCAGACAACAACTCTTCCCTGCATGCAAGTGCATCAAAATGGTTACATCTGATTTTTTTGTTTGTTTCTCAGTTTGAGATAAAACCATTTCCATAAATAATCTTGTGAAACTTTTGGGGTTTTTATCTCTGTCCATGACTTTAATAGAGCACATTGACGTCATGATAATTACATCAATGCAACCAATGAAAACCTCCGATAACCCTGCAGCAAGGTGACTTGCACATTAGCTTCATTAGCAATTTCTGAAGGAAGTGCAGGGTGCTTGGTATCAGTGTTTTCCCCAAAAGAAAGTCTCTGAAGTCTTTGAAGTGCAGTATGGGTCTGGAAAAGGAACCAACTTTAGACTGTCATTAACATTTTAGAGAAGAACAAAATACTTCACACCAAATAAAGGTAAAAGGCCATAAACACTTTCTTTATGTTAACCATATATGCAGCTATTGTTCTTGCCACAGGGGTGCTTTGCAAGCACAAATGGAAAGGCAGAATGTACATTAAAGGGCAGTCCCCATTTCTCTTTCTTAACATCTACTCTACACTATAAAAAGCCTCAAGCATTCATATTTTGTATATATCAGCTCAGTGAATGGAACTATTATCAGAAAGATGCTTTACCAAATGCAGAAGATGGAAGATGTCAAGAAGAGTCTGACACCCGCTAATTCTAGAGCTAATTTTAATGTTATTTTAATTACAATCACGGAGAATGGAATTAAGAGTCTGTGGCCCAGTCCTGTTCTCGTAACATTTTATGAGAGGTTTGGCACCAGTTTTCATGAGAACAGGGCTGGGTGTCATACCTTCATCTACTAGTAATGCAAGAGGTTTTGCCAGTATCTGTATTATCTGTAAAGTCAGATGGCCTTTGTAAATCAAGCAAGTGAGCTGAAGCCAGCAATAGGAGGACCTGCAAAGATGAATTCAAAGCGAGTGCCTTATGTAGGGAAGAGATAGGATGTTAGAGGAATGGGAATATGACTGTGTTGCATTAACTAGAGTATACGGAAGCTGTGTTTCCTGCTCTGCCTACCGTGCTGGATCTTCCTTCAAGAACCATGCTCAGGTTCAGGAGCCTGTAAGAAAAAGAAACAAACTGAAATTCATTTCTAGCTGAAGGAAAAACAGGTTTTGATGAAAAGGAAACTTGTGTGGCCGATTTAAAAAAAACCAACAAAACAAACACCAAATACTCAGCTCTCCCAAAGTGTCTTCCAAGGTTTTTAGGTATTTGAAATCAGCGAAGTCTTGCATATGAAAACCAGAAGGGTCTGAACAAAAATGACCTATGAATACAATGAAACAAAGAGATCCAGAGGAAGGAGGGGCAACACACCCTGAATGTGTTCCCAGGAATACAGAACCCAGCTGTCAGTTGATCACTGAGTGATGGGGATTACACTGGAGAGACAAGCAATCCTTGCTGCACTTTCTTCCAAGGCACAACAAAAAGACAGACAATGTGGGTGAATACTGAGAGTGAAGGTGGGCCAGAAAGGATGATGTGGCCAATGAGGCCTGGTCAATGCAAAGCCAGGAGGGATGTAGGCTCACACAAGGCGTTGTGCACACTGGACTGACAGCACAGGTAGGGCTGACTTCACCTGTATGCACTGAACTGAAGTGGCTGAGGGGAAGCCTGGGCTCATGGTGTTCATTAGCACAGATGCAGACCTACAACTTGACGCACCTACTTTGAAAAACAGTAATTCTCTGCTTGCAGAAGATGCCTACTCCTAGCATTGACATCAAATGGACAGTGGAGCAGAACAGCATAGAAAAGAGGACAAGATATAGCTATATCTCATGTTTCTACCGAATGAAGACAGGGAAATACAGAGGGATAAGTGAAAGAGATCTGGGGAGATTAGAGAATGAAGTGAGAGCCAGAAAGTGCAGGGTCACTGAGAAACCTGAACCATCATCAGAACATTTTAGGTGCAAACAAAAGGCTAGAGTATGAGATAAGGTGCAATCAGAGAAGATATCCTTACAGGGGACACAGAAATCTCAAAGGAAGTAAATGGATCCAGGGCAGGGAAAGAAGAAAGCAGAGCCAAGAGTCTAGATGACGCTAGGTAACACACAACAAGGGGAGAGGCTTCTGGATGATACTTTAAAGGAACAGAAAACTGGGTACAGGCAAGTAGTGAAATCAAAGACAAGTGCTGCTGCCTGTGTAGGATTGCTAGACAGAATAGGATAAAAAAATCCCATTATAGGAAGGGTACTCTGGGACACATGGAGCAAGTGAAACGCAAAGCCTTTGGGGGAGCTCAGGAGCAGATTTAGAGGAATCAGCAGGGAGGGTTACTGGGGGACACAGTGGTGAGAACTCCGGGAGGAAAGCTGGAGGCAAGCCCAGGGCTAAAGCCAGGGAAAAGCAGAGGAGAACAGAGAGGGGAGAGGAGGATGAACAAGAGAAGCTCCTTAGGTTGGGGAATAGCTACAAGAACAGTATGAAGAAGCAGGAAGGGAACAGAGGAAACAGCTAGAGGAGATCAGAGACCAGGTCTAAGGAGAAGAGCCGGCTGGTATAGGGGAAGGGGCAGAGGTAGACTGCAGGGGTTAGGAGCCATGAGCCATGCTAGCAGCTGGCAGCAGGAGCTCGCTTATTCAGCAAGTCAGGCAGCAATTAATTAAATCAAGTTAAGCAGTTATCAGTCGGTTAAATCAGGTAACAATGACTCAATTAAGTTGAACTGTGGAACAATGGATTTATTACATCAAACAAGGGAACAACAAACCAATTAAATCAGCTGGAAGCCTCCACGGGTACATCTGGAGCCTGGGCTAGGTGCCACCAGAGCAGGGGACTTGCAGCTGCCTGCTCCAGAAGAAACATCACAACAGCAACTGTGCATCACTGCCTTTCTTGTCCCCCTTTGCCCAGAGCAAAGGACACGGCAGACCATAGCTGGCCTGATTAAATATTTGTAATAAACCAAAGGGGTGGGGAGGTAGAAACTGTCAGCTTCCAAATTAGCAATAGCGTTGCAGAAATTACTGGGCTGCCTAATGATGGAGAAAGCTCTGTCTTTCAAATCAAGCAGATTCTAGAGACCTGGAGCTGTCAGATTAAGAAATTAACTGAGAGGCTTTGATGGGTGCCTGACAATGGTTTAGTCTACCCTACCTAGCATGCAGGAGAGGTCCACATTCCAATGGTGTCCTGGAAGAGCACGGCTATGTACTAAACCAGCTGCCTATGTCCATTTTGAGGTAAAAAGTGCAAATCATATGGATTGGCATGAGTCAGGCTGGTCATGTACTAGCAGTGCTAGGAACCATTTTCATCCCCTTTGGTTGATTCTCCATATCATTTGGGATTGGGATGTTGGGGTTTTTTTGCTCCCTACTGTTCCTTCTTCTATCTTCACAGGCAGGGAACATCACTGAAATCACCAAGTTACCTTAACAGGAAAGCACCCTGTATGTTTCTTTTGGGATATTTCATGGATACTCTTAAATGAAAATAAAAAAGGGAAGGTCTAATTGATGATGACAACCTGAGGACAAAAAGATAAGGGAGAAAGCCATTTGCCCTATTATTAAAAGGAAGTGCAATCCTAATTGTTCTGCAAGAGCACCTGTAAGGCCCTTGCAGGGGGGGAAAAGTACTGCTTGTCACAGCAGTACAAATGCTTGAGGAGCTGTAATGGTTAATAAATAGCAATATTACACGGGCAATCTTTATGATAGTACACGTTGTCATTTAAGTCATTATATTGAAAAGGAAGTGACTCTTCAGCTGTAATTTCTGGCTTCATGAAATTCTAGGACTTGCCGAGAGTGTGCAAGTCAGGGCCGATACAATCCCTGTAGGAATGAATGCTGGCCAGTAAATGAAAGTGAAAATAAAAGCTGAACACAAGCAGCTTCCTGAGCAGCACAAGGATGGGGCTTGATCTGAGATTTAATATATAGTATCAGTGCCCCGTGTATGTTCCCCTAATAAACGTGCCACAGGAGAGAGTGCACTTTGAGACGCACCTGCACAACAGTTTCACGTGGAGCGACTGGACTTCCTTTTCTTTTTCCCCCTCTGAACTGCTAAATAGTCAGAAGGCAGAAAGAGTGAAGTTAGAGATGTGAATGCTTGGAAAGGAACCAGAAATTTTCAGGAAGAAAACCCTCCTGCTTCCAGTCTTCGCTACAATGTTTGAGTAGCAGTCTGCCATGGGAAAACAGAAAAGAAACTTCCTGGTGGATTTTTTTCTCCTCTTTTATCCCTTCTGATTAATAAGAAGACTGAGAGGTTGGATTTGTTTTGTAAAAATCTTTGGTCTAATGAAATGTGTAAAAATGAGGTTAAAATGTCAGACAAAAGTTCTAGTCATCTCAGACTCTGGTTTGATTAATCAGGATGAAAAACTTGACCTACATCAGTATTTTAAAAAGGGTGCTTGTGATTTAAATGCTTTTCCAGGATAGTCAGCCTTGCCTGTGACCTTATAGATGATGATATGCACCACTAAAGAGACTGGCCTTATCCTAGCGCTGGGCTTCATATCTAAAGCTACGCTTGGTCCTCAATATTATGTTGTGACAACTATATTTATTTTCCAAAAGATGTATTTACAAAGATGTTTATTTTTTATCTGCATTATCATGCAAAGCACCTATTAACAGAATTTCTGACCCCTGTAATTTTAATTTTCCCCTTTGTTTACATGCCAATGATAGATGGTTTCTATGTTTATCTGTCTCCTTTTTCTCCCTTTTTGCTTTAAAATTATGTCAACAAACAAAATATACTTGTGCACAGCTGCAGCTATTACAGGAGGAGGAGCTGTCTTTCAAAAATAATCAGTTTACATGCATTTATTTCACAGGTTTATCAAACAGTATTTCTTATATGCTGGCTAAATAATACACAAAACATTCCTCATCTGTAAGGGAATAAGTACAATTTAGCTCTGATTATTAAGCAGTCAGTTACTAAACATATTCTGGTTTTTCCCTGTAATTAAAGAGAAAACCCTGTGATTAAAACTAGGAAACCCTTTCTTCTATTCCTTAAATTTCCAGCACTAACATGTCTCATTCTTTCTATCTAGTGTCCCTTGCATCATTACTTATAATCAAAGAGCATGCTGATGTTACCAAGTCAGAGAAGTAGCACTCAACAGACAAGAGAGGAAAAAATTACCCAGCAGAGGAGATGTGACCCCTTGCTCCCCACCACCCATTCACCTGGTGCTCCCCACTATGACTCCAGCTGAAGAACGGCTAGTTTGATATTGTCTTCTGAAACAAAGAACATCACTACTTTCTTTGCTGCCAGAACTGGGTGTTTCTGCCTTGGAATAAACACCAGGTATTGGCCTCCATAACACTCTCCTGAAGGTAGTGCAGTGAAGACTTGATGCAAGGCAGCTCAGAGAGGTCCATGCTGTATCCCTGCCCACGATTCATCTCTTTTAGGTAATTTCACAGTGAGATCCATAGGGTCTTGCCTCCACTAGCTTTTCATAATACTTTTCTTACTGCCAAAATGACCTCTTTTTGGCAGCAAACACAGCCTCAAAAAACAGCATGAAACTCAAAATCCTCTGCTGCAGCTAAATATACCCAATGTTTAAAGTATTTTGACATTGAAATGACAGAGATGGGACACATTTTATTTTATCAAGGTCACTGAATCAAGCTGGAAGGTGACTGGAGAGGTAACACACGTGTTCCAGGTGCCTCTTCTAAAGCTTTTCTTACACTAGGAGATGGGCTTCCCTTTTTGCAAAGTGTAGACGTGTGGCCAGGTCTGGAGTCACCTCCCTTTCTCATACATGAACCTTAAACATCATCTGAACACACAACTCCTGCAGAAGTCAGCAAATGCAGGAAGACTCAGGCCTCAGGCATTTATTGCTTGTCTAGCTCTGTGTAGCATCATATACCTTGGGCCTGGTCCTACTGTTGCTGCAATGAACTGACTACAGCTGCAGCAAGTGCTGGGTCCCCAGTGGATGGGGCATAACTATCGAATGGTCTGAGTTAGGAGCTGGCCCTGCTTTGTTCGGCAGGTTGAACTACAGGCCTCCTGAAATCCCTTCCAACATGAATTTTCTTCCAGTCCTAATGGGCAAGTTTCATGGATTTGAGTGCAAGGGTAAGAAGGAGTGGCAGAGGAAAGATGAGCACCACAGAGACAAGCTAATGTTTAAGCCACAGCTGATGGCAACTTCTTATCTTTCAAGCGTAACATTGAGTTGCCTATACTAGAGGTTTCTACCTCTTCTTCCTGAGCACAAAGATCAGTTAAGCCATTGACTTTTACAAAATATTTTAATGGGATTATTTTTATTCTAGGAAGTAGAGACTTTAAGGGCAGAAGACCTTAGCTAGAAATCGTTTATCATTTGGGACCTTATATTCTAAACAAGTGCAAACACACACATTTTTCACCCAAAGCCTGAGCAAATGTACTGTTGTTGTTGCAGTTGTGTTGTAAGTTTTCTTTGGAAATCAGGTTAAGAGAATCAGAAAACATTTATTTAGGTTGATGTGCATGTGTGCAAAACAGAGAATGCTGTTTTGGGCAGGGATTTTTGAACCCAAAGTAACTTGTTTCCTCAGCAACTGTATTCCTTGGAAACAGAAAACTTTCCAAAATAGGTCTTTCAGCTGACAAATATTTGCAGGTCCATGAAAGCCTGCGAGTTTGCAGGGCACTGCTGCAGCATTTCAATCAGAAACTACTGGCTCTTCCTTCATTTGGCCAGTAATTCCTTATTGATTACCAGGAGAAAAGGCCTGGGTTTTTTCTGTCCTAAGGCCCTTTTGAATACCTGGATTTGACAAGACGGAAATACAACCTTGTTATCTTAAGCAGATACGCATTTGCTCTGAAAAAAAACCACGCAGGTGCTGTTATCTTGATTTCCCCTCCCCTCACGCTCTCCCCCTACAACCACAAACCAGCCCCTGGGCGGCGACCGCCCCCAGGAGGGACCCAAGCCCTCCTGGCCACTCTTCCAGGCTTAGCTTTTATTTTGGCTGTTTCCCCCTCACGTTCAAAGCCCCGATCTCCACACAGCCCCCTCCCCAGGGCACGGCAGCGGGAATGGGCGTCCGGCCCCGCCCCGGGTTTCCCACCGCCCCCGCGGGCGGCCTGAGGAGCCGGGCGCGGGCAGAGGCGGGCGAGGGGCGGGTTAAAAGCGGCTGCAGGTGAACGGGGAGGGACCTTAAAGCTGCGGGGCGGCGAGGCTGGGGCTGGCCGCGCCTCAGGCACCGCCGGACCCGCGCTGAGCCCGCCACTCGCGGTGCCTAGTCCCGAGAGCTCCCGGCGGGGCTGATCTCCCCTGCAGCTGCGGGTGCTGCTGAGGCAGGTGAGGGGCGCGGTGGGGGAGGCGAACCGGCAGCTCCTCAGGTGGCGGGAGCGGCCGTTCCCGCGCGTCCTCCATGAGGAGAGGGCCCGCTGGCGGAAGGGGCGGGGGGCGCTGCGCGGCGGGGCAGGCCGAGCCCGCTGTTCCCCGCTGTAGCTGCAGCCACCGCTACACTTGTTGCACTCCATTACGGGGCCGGGGCCCACCGCGGCGGAGCCGGGAACCGTGGCGGCGCTGCCCGCCGCGGGGAGGGAGCGGGGGCCGCCCGCGAAGGCGGGCCGGGGCCGGTGGCGGGGCGCAGCGCCAGCCCCGCGCCATCTGGGAGCTCTCGGCTCTGCTTCCTGAGCTTCAGCGTGAAGGGGGTGCCTGAACACTGCGACTGGTTTTGGTTGGGAATACTCTTGTGTCTTAACTACGCGTTTAACATCTAACAGTTTCTTCTTTTTTTTTTCTTTTTTTTTTCTAATTCACCTTCTACTAGCAGCTCTTTGTAAGCACGTTATGTGAAGTACCTGACTGGCTAAAACACCAAGCAAAATAAGGGCTTCTGAAACTACAGGTAATTTGTGACACGCCTAGTGATGTTAAGAGAGCTGCATGACGGTAAACAGCTTGCATCAGTAAAACTGACAGGTCCTGTGAGTGTCTGATCACGCACTGGAAACATTCCTCAGAATTACAGGGGGAATAGAAAATGAGAGGTGTGAGTCAGAAATAAATGTATTTCGGAGTATCAGGGCTGGATAAGATCGCGCAAGGAATGAGTACTCAAGCCCTTAAATAAAAGCAAGGGACGTGCTGGAGTATGGGCAGGAGTGCTTGCTGAGCTAGCAGCAGTAGCTGGTATCTGACACTTTCTGTGGCATGCTGGGCATGGCTGGTTTTCCCATCATTGAGTTTTTTCTAGATTGGATGTTACTCTTGCAGTCTCTTCTGTTGGGAGGATCTCTCTTTCCCCCCAGTAGAAGAATTTCTTTTTCTTTTCTTTTGCTCCATTACTTTTTACTGTGTAGCTTGGAAATACCCTTAAGAGAACAAGCAAAGGGTTGAAAGAAGGAAGTGGCCTTTTGTCTTAAGAATGCTCTTCTAACCTAGTTTTTTGTGACTTTGATTAGTGGCTGTGGCCTGTGTGAAATAGTATGAGGGCTTGGGCCCAGATCCTGTTTGGGATTACTGTGATGTACGTGTGTGCACTGAGTCGAGAGCAGAATAAAATATATTTTCATCCTTGATTTTGTTAAAAATCTTTCACTTTTTAAAGAAGTTTTATGTGGTTTCTAGTATCTCTTGTTCTCCACTGTTCAGCCTGGATACCCTGCTTGCCACATACTTAAACTGGAAGAGCCCCAGTGGAAAAGCAGGAGGCAGAAGAATGCGCATGTGTTTGTGTTAGGTTTAGCTTAGAGGAAAAAAGGCAATGGAGGGCCAAGCCTCAGTCTGGAAGAAGGTGGTACCTCCATGTGTTGACTGTGTTGCGATGTAATTTTCTAGGTGGGATTTCTAACAGGTTTGCAGAACCATGAGGTTATACCTCTACTGCATGTTTCTGGGAGACTTCAGTCCCCAGAACTGTCAGTCTCATAGTTGGTAGAAGGTTTATGCATCATAGAGCTTAAAAACGGAACAGTAAAGTCATAAACTGAAATATTTCTCTGGAGGTATTAATTCTGCCCTGACAGGGCTAGTTCTCTCAACTTTCTGAAGCTTGGGCCTGACTGTTTTGCTGTTTGCATCCCAGGTAGATTACTTGGGCAACCTCATTTATTTTGTGCAGAAAGTAATTGTACAGTGAAAAAGATTTAGCAGACTATCTCAGTAGCTGGAAAGTTAGCAGGACTTTGAGATGTGTGTATGAGTTCTTAATAACAGTCATTACATAAGCTCATTTGGTGCCTGTGAGTAAAGAGGATTCTTTGTGTTGCTCGTGAACAGCTCCAGTGAAATCCGTAGTCCCAGAAACTGCATGAAACAAGAGCATGGGCCAAATCTTTGCTTTTTCTTTTGATGTTTTACCTTGTTCTGTTCCTCACTGCTTTTGTTTTTTAATGATGACTGATGAGTTATCTGAAAGGAGAACTGTGACTCTCGCCTGGCTACACACCAGTTTGTCTAAGGAAAAGCTTGAAGTGATGATATATGAGAAGAGATAATGTGCTGTCAAAACAAGGAATGTGGAAAAATAGAAACGCATCTCCTGTTAGGTGATAAAAGAAAGCTGAAAACTAATTCTATTCCTTATCTCGTACAAATGTTTCTTCCTGTAATAGATACTTTTGTAAAAAAGGAAAAAATTGTTTTTTGTCTTTACTTTTGACTTAAAAAAATTATAACAAAATACACACTAAAGGAAAAGCTGCACTGCAGTATAAAATCTTAGTGTTTATAAATGTATCAACATTTATAAATTAATTAGCATTTCCAAAAAGGTGCAAGTTCTGTGTGTGTTTGAAAGAGATAGTGACTTGCCAGTTCTGTGGGAAATGTTACATTGAAGTGGGAGTGGGCAGATTTGTAGAGGGGATGTAGATGTTTTCCTAGGTCTAGGCGAGGGGAAGTAGGAATTAACAGGTTAAGAAAAAAAGAAATACATTAAAATTTTATAACAAAGGTTGCTATTTTCATGACTGGGAGCAGGGCATAGTATATATAAAACTATTTAAAATATGGGAAGAAGGCCACTTGCATCAGTGAAAACATAGGGCTCACAAATCTGGCTTTCTTTCAAAGAGAGAAATCTAAAGCACACTTTGAAGGAAAGATTTATAGGGGGGAAAATGGCTGAGAGGGGCCAAATTCTAGTAGGACTTGTGCGGTCTTGTTATGCCCTCAAGTGTGACTGGCACTTCTGATTTCCTGTTCTCCATAAGTGGAGTGAATTTTGTGCAGAGATGTTCTGGTGGATGGCAATCCTCTGGTTACAATTGCAGGCTAGTGAAGTAGCTATGGGTATTTCCAAATATGCCTGGAAAATGACTTAAAACTCATGTAGGGGCATGAATATGGGACAGTCATAAGGGGGGTCATAGTGGGTGGAACTGAACCCTTAATGCTGTTGAATTGAACTAGAACACTTTTTTTTTAACGTTTAACTAAATATATATTGGGTCTCAATCTGTTGTGTTAAGGGCTGTCTCTGGGTTTCACACCAGGTTTAATTAGAGTAAAGAATGCCCTCTGTTTTCATGAACTTGAGTAGAAGAAAAGTACAATGCTTGCAGTGTTCAGATCTGCAACTGTCAGAGGTTTCCTGTTCCTCATTAGTCTTTGCCTGTTCTTGTGTCAAATCAGATATACTGTAATCTCTCTGTCATAGCTTTTCTGTTATCCAGTTTCCACTCTGATCTGGAGATAGGTGTTCAGAACAAAGTTTAAGAGCTACTAGAGAGAACTGCACATGCTTTTGTGATTGTTAGACTGCTCTTTTGATCTTTATTCAACTTTTTAGGAAAGAAGTTGTTGATATTTCAGAGTGTTCCAGCTGCATGCTTCTTGAAGTTCTTAATATACTGCTGTAAAATGAAAATAGCTGGAAGCTGTCTGTAATAGTGAAATTAAAGGATTTTGGTTGCCAAAGTCTAAGTTCAAAGCTGCATCTTCTTACAGTTTGAACTCTGCATTAAAGATACACCAGTGTAGGGAGCTGTATTCTTTTTCAGGTAGCAGGAATATTCTAGAAAACTGAATTCAAGCTCTGTACTTCTGACTTTGAACTGATACTTGTCTGTCTTGGTCCACTGATAACAAAGTATGAGTCTGTGAAGCCTGTAATTGTAGTGGAGCATTTCAGAACAGCCCTGTGAGATGGTGAGATTTTGTTATCCCCACTTTAATGTCTGGGAAACTGAGGCATGGGGCAGACTGATAAATTAGCTAGGAAGTCTGAGAGAGTTAGCACGTAATTGCTGTAGCCTGTATGCCAGCCTTTCTTGGTGAAATAAAAGGATGCTGTCTTTGGAAGGCATTAACCTGTATTTATTAGAAGCTTCCTTGGTGCAGTCTTGGCAATGCTGCTGTTCTTGTGGTACAGCACTAAAACTAACTCGGCAATGGGAATAATAAAATCTACATGCTAGCAATTAAGCACTTGCTGTTTTGCTTAGCCATAAACTAGACCCCAGGTTGACAGCATGAGGTGTGCCAATAGAAAGCTGCTGAAATCCAGATATGTATTTTTCAAATCTGGATATGAAAGCACATATACAGCTCTAAGACACCTTGATGCTGGTTATCAGCCCTTATATGAGCTAGTGTTCCCAGTGTAACTTTAGATCAAGACCTGAAGGGAGGGCTGTATTGGCAGTGCCTCTTCTTGAATGGGACTTATAGATGTTCCTATAGCATAAGTAAATATTGTTATACTTGTTAATGACTACTTTATTTGCTTGATAATATCCTATAGCAGCAAGCACAATGCTGTGTACGTGAAAGGAACTTCTGTTGTTTTTACCTTCGCTGTATTCTAGTTGTGGTTTGCTGAAGCTGTGGATTTAACCATTGACTAATGATTTCCCAGTGTAACAGTCTCTCACTGAGTGAAAAAAGTGTCTGTTAATGATCTGTACTCGTAAACACAGGAGCTTAATGATAATTGTCCTCAGTGGTGTGAATTGCAGGGATTTGCACTGGGTGTATGCACTGTGCTGTGATTGCAGTTTAATGTAGGCTTATGGGAGCTAGCTTTGAAGTAGAAGGCTGTCTAGCCATGGCAGCGCAGAGCTCAAACAACTGCCTAGAAGCTGGAGAACTACAGAAACGGTTAAGCTGTTGTTCTTCCCTTGCTGCTGCCTAGCCTAGTGAAAAAAACAAAACAACAAACAAAACAAAAGCCCAAACCAAAAAAACTGCTTATGTGCCTCTCTACGTGTGTGTGGTCATATAGAACAATTTTCCTTGTAGCTCACCTTTCAGTGGAGTATGGTGATCTTTTATGATAGTTTATAACTCCTACTGTAACAGCCGTATACTATCGAGATCCTCTGATTGTTTAAATTCAACAAGAAGGTTCAGCTGGTAGCATAAGAGACCTATGCCAATTGCAACTTTTTTTTTAATGTAATGCTTTAAGATAATACACTGCCATGATAAAATGGGTTCTAAATGCTGTTTCTCAGTCTTGTTGACTTCAGTTATCTTCTGTCTTTCCCAGCTTCTTCCTTTATAACCAGTCTCTATCCTCATTCCTACTTTACTTTTTTTCACAAAATATTCACATAAGCTTTGATGTCTTTAACTTATTCTTGTACTGTGCAGTACTTCTGAGATGAGCACAGCAGGTAAGTTACTTCTGTAGGCATTTAGCTGGATTTGCTCACATAGAAATAGAATCTGGACTGGCTCTATGAAAACAAGAGTTACTACCCATTAAAAGGAAGTAGCTTTCCTGCTTTCTTCTCCTTTGGTCAGCAAGACAGTTAATATTCTACTTGCTAGTAAAAAGGTCTTAAGAGTAAGTATTTGGAAGAAAGATAACCTATGATCATGGGTCAACATCCTAGCTTTTGAGTAAGTTAGGAGTAAATGAGCCATCACATGAGTACAGATAGCCCAAACTTGATGTTTAGCTGGAGTTATCTGCACTGACAGCTTAATAGTGTGAAGGACCATACTAAACTTAAATTCTGCTTGGGTCGCTGCATCTGTTTTATTGGAGAGAGGTGGGCGCTTCAGCAGTCCCTGAATTACCTTCGTTAGAGCTCCTAAATTGCATTCATGAGAGCTGTTTAAAGCCAGCTAGTAGGAAACATTGGTGCCAAAGTATTTGGATGGAATTCAGGCTGCCTGAATATGATCCTACAGTCTTAATTGTGCCACCTTTCAGTGAGAAGATTGTGAGACTTTAGTGGTATCTGATCAGTGCCTGTATCACTCTGGAGTATCCCAGAAGTCATATGACTTTCCACCAGCATAAAAATGAGCCTGAGAGGCCACGAGGGTACAGGCAGAAGGGGCAAAGGCTGATGACTACCTTGGCAAGCAGCAGGAAGAATATGGGATGGTGGCAGGAAGAGCTGAAGAGATAGTTGGAGTATTTGGAAAGGTAGGTGGGAATGGGGAAGAGGGCAGGGTTTGGGCAGGTACAGAAGACAAAGGCACTTCTGGAAAGGACAGGAAAAGTTGCTAGGAGATGCAGGGTGAGAGGCTGCTTCTGCAAAGTGTGGTGGCTTCTACATTGATCCACATACAGACATGCTTTTGCTAGAATTGAAGCACTGTGTTTTGGCTTAGCAAGCACAGTATACTCTCAAAGGAGATGGAGCAAATCAGATTAAGAGTAGTTTCATGATGTATTGTCCTTGGCAATAAAGCTTTGCCAGCCCCTCTTCCCCACCGACTACTTGTTCTTATCTGTGCTTTGCAATTTGCAGCCTGTTTTTTTTAAATGAAGTTGTACTTCTCAGATGCCTTGTGGGTCTGTGCTGTAAAGCAGATTGAATTGGGTTGGTTTTAAAGGAAAAAAAACCCAACCAAACAACAAAATATATTAGTACTGGGAATAACTTGAACAAGCCACCTGGTTTATAATGCACTCCCACAAAGTTGCAGGGAGATGGAGAACTGCAGTGTGACCTCAGGAGCAAACAATGATGGGAAGCATCTTGAGCTATGCCACTGAAGACAAGGTGCCCTTTAACTACACCCTGAGGCATTCATATTTTGAATCCCCTTCTGCACAGGGCGATAAGGAGTGATTGCATGTGGAAACAAATGCTTGTGAAGTTGTGGTAACAGGAAGGCGGCAGTATTGGTATACAGCAGGAGGTGAAGCTAAGAAACAGGGCTTATGAGGAGGGGATACACGGGTTCCACTTCTCAGCCTTTCACACTGTAAGGAGGTGGCTGACAGGCATGAAGAAGGAACAATGACTGAGGGAATGAAATGCAAGGTGTCTGGTGGAATTAAAGGATGTGTGAATGTTTTTTGTAATACCAGTTTACATGGTGCCAGTCTTCTACAGGATTGATTTTTTTCAGATGTGCAGAAGTATTTCTACTCATTCTTAGTTGTAGTGTCACTTTAAGTACTGTAATTGCAATGTGTGTGTAATGGTGTTTTTATTACTGTTCTCTGTTACTAATAAGGTTGTGACTATTCTGTTTAACGTACAGTGATCTCTAAAGCAAATCCTGAAAGAAAGGCTGGTCTGATTGATGAAAAATCAGAAGGGGGGTAGGGGGTGGAAGGGGATGGAAACAAATATTTGGAAATCTGGCTGGTATGTTTTGTAAGTACCTCTGGTATTAAGAGTCTATCTGTTTTCAGACAGATACAGAGGTAATATAGCACACAAAGTCTGCACCCTGAAGGAGGCTCTGGAATGGTTCTCTAATCCAAAAGAAAATCTTGCCCCCTCCTCTCCTTGGCTTTATTTCCTGATGTATAACCCCACATAGTCAACCAGCATGATCTGAGGGAAATGTAGTTTATGGAACCAGTGAAGGTACCTTACACTTTCACTCCAGTAACTCAAAAAAAAAAAAGAAGACAAAAAACCCCAAAAAAACAAACCCCCAACTTTGCATATAACTAAAACAAGAATTTCAGATAATTAATGTCCTCATTTTCTCTGAATAGTTGTGTACTTCAATGATCTGTATTATTGTGACTTACTGATTATATATATAAACTGCTGTAAACCAGAAAGGTTTTGACATTACTCAGAATGGGAGCGTGACACAGAAGACAACTGCAAAGAAATGTCTTCATTTTCTTCCTTGTGCAATGTGACCTAGCTCAGAGTTATGAAAATCATAAAAGTTCTGTCACATGATGGATATGATGGCCTCTGCGCCGGTGGTTGCTCTTCTACCTAGAAACCTTGAAAATGTGGTTTTACTGCCCTGTGCTGTAAATGCCGAAGAAAGATCATCTCTGAGATGCAAACAACTTGACAAAGTTGAGAAATAAAAACCTTCATGAGGAATTTCAGAACAAAGATCTGTGAGCACTTTTAGAGGGTCCTGGCTGATAGGGATGAGAAATGCTGGCTTCTTGGATTCAGAATAGCTTGCAAACTAACTTTGTGTAAGTCCATCTGAAGCAGAGGGGTGGGGGGAGGTGGGCTGAAATTCCTCTGAATGCCATCTGTAAAAGGCTGTTTGTGGAAGCTGCGCAAACCCAGGCAACTGTGGTGTTCCTGGGGAGGTATGTGGTATATCCATTACAGTTGTAGTACGTTGAAACTCACCTACTGGAAACTGTATGCTTCTCTTGAAGTCTCAGCTGCTGCAGGTATGTCTGAACTATTTAAGTGTTGACTTCAGCACTCCCAGCCTCTGAAATGTCTCCCCTATTCTAGGAGTAATGCAGTCTGTGTTACAGGGAAGGGGGGAGGGAAATCATCTGACAGGCATTGACGAGGGAGTCTTTGTCTAATTACTCTAGCGTCTCTGTAGCTGGTGGAGAGAAATGCAATTTTGGGATGAATCTTTAAGCACTGATTTTAAACATCCAACTCGGAGATGGAGAATGACAGAGGCTTCACCTTCATTGCCTCAAGCTATTCTGGAATTTGCTTCAACTGACAATATAGATCCCTACAGCCACATTTTTTAAAATTGTGAATGCAGGTTATCCAGACCTGCTCATGGAAGGTTCTTCAAAGTCTGTCTGTTGCTGGAATGTTCTCATGAAAATGTTATTTACACTCTAAAGCTAAGGATGGGCCAACTTGGCTTAATTTATATAGGAATTCTAGCTGTCCCAACACTTCATTTATTTATTTTTAACATAACACCTACCTTACTTTTGGCTGATGTCATCTAATTTTGTTACTGTTATCAAAATACTAGAAGTTGTAGCTTTTAATTTAAGGCTGTTTTCATCAGTTTCCCCATCTGCTTTTCCTACTTAATGTGGCTAATAGTTTTCAGTTGGCAAATGCACCTAGGAGCCGAGTGAAAGTGATACCATGTGTGTAAGTAACAAAATATTACCTCCTGATATGTGATTAGATTATTATTTATGACAGCTTGTAGGTAAGCCCACTGTGTTGCCAAAATGTAACCACAGCCAATGGATGTGTTGCAGTTATGTGATACTGCCTTTATTTTATACCGTGTGCCTGATGGTCTTTGTTTTCTGTTGTGATTAATCTTAGTTTTCTTTGTCTTCTCTTAGGTCAGAGGATTAAAGCAAGACAATGGACTGGGGAGCTCTGCATACCATTTTAGGAGGCGTAAATAAACACTCCACCAGTATTGGGAAGATATGGCTCACAGTCCTGTTCATCTTCCGTATCATGATCCTGGTTGTGGCTGCAGAGAGAGTCTGGGGAGATGAACAGGATGACTTCATCTGCAACACTCTGCAACCTGGTTGCAAGAATGTTTGCTACGATCACTTTTTCCCCATCTCTCATATTAGACTCTGGGCCCTGCAGCTGATCTTTGTTTCCACACCTGCGTTGCTGGTGGCCATGCATGTAGCTTACAGGAGGCATGAGAAGAAAAGGCAGTTCAGAAAGGGAGACCAGAAATGTGAATACAAGGACATTGAAGAAATCAGAAAACAGAGGTTTCGTATTGAGGGCTCCTTGTGGTGGACATACACTAGCAGCATCTTCTTCAGACTGGTCTTTGAAGCAGTCTTCATGTATGCGTTTTATTTCATGTACGATGGGTTCAGAATGCCTCGGTTAATGAAGTGTAATGCTTGGCCCTGCCCCAACACAGTAGACTGCTTTGTTTCTCGACCTACTGAAAAGACGGTGTTTACTATTTTCATGATTGCTGTGTCCAGCATTTGCATTCTTTTAAATGTGGCTGAGTTATGCTACTTACTGACAAAATTTTTCCTCAGAAGGTCTAAAAAAGCTGGAAATTCAAAACATCATCCCAACCATGAGAATAAGGAAGAAACCAAACAAAATGAAATGAACGAGTTAATATCTGATAGCTGTCAGAACACAGTTATAGGATTTTCAAGTAGCTAAGGTGGTGTAAATGCTGGTGTTCACTCTTTTTGGAGTGAATGTTCTGTTTAAAGGCTGCAAGTGAAATTTGTTATATAAAACAATTTCAGTTGGGTGAGACTGATACGTAGTGTCAGGTGTCAAGTATGCACATGTCTGAAAAAATCAGGGCAGCCTAAACATGTGAAAATGGCATGAGGTTTAAATAGGAAATGGTATCTTCCTATGAGTACCCTTACAAACTGACTATGACAAGTGGGAAACCCACTAATACCTTCATGCTGACAACAGCTCCTGAAAACTACATGCAACAGCGATAAAAACAAAATTCTTTCCAAGCTAGATATTCTAGTATTACAAGATGTTTTGTAATAGTGATAGTTTTTACTTGTGAACTGACAATTAAAATATTTTTTCTAAAGTCTAAGATTCCATGTGACTTAAGGTGTTATAGTACACAACTGACTGTATATTGTTTCTTCACCAGGCATATGCAGATGAACCCTGTAATACCGTATCCATAGGGAGGAGATGGCGATAGGCTACATCTCTACAGCTTTGCAAGCGCTGCTTGAGTCTGGACAGGTGGCTTGGGACACTTGCATACACACTGTGGGCTGTAGGGAAGTTGTGTGAAAGCCTACCATGTGTAGCACGGCTGACTGAGGTAGCTAGGTCCCAAGTGCAAAGTCATGCCTAAAGCCAGCATGACAATATAGGTACAGTCTGAGTAGACATGCTATAAACATCTAGCAGACCTGGTAATCTTATTGCTCTTTTAATTGCATACTGCCACTTCTATAGCAACTTACACAACTTTATGTAAATGTTTATTTCTCTGATGTACTAGCTGTATTTGTTTCTTTATGCTATATCACATCATGGAACTTTTTTGGTTTTGATTTGTTTGCTTTTATTGTGGTAGACTGGTGCTGTTACAAAACTAGGGGCTCTTTGGTTTGAAGGACATGGAGAAGTACCACTGGAAACAGAACAAGTCTTCTGAATAAAAGGCAAATACTTTAACCTTTCTCAGTGAAGTGAGAGTCTATCTGTGAATGCTAGTGAGGTCTTAAGCAAGGCAAATGCTTATGACAAATTGTTTTCAAGCAGGGACTGTATGTCCAATGTGCACATAGCCCGTACACAGCCCTCGTTCCCAGCCAGAGCACCTATGCCCTAGTTCTGTTGTCCATACTCTGATGGAGGTACGCACGTAACTCTTGAGGGCACGGGGGTGTGTGTCTGGGGGAGGGGTTGAAAGCCAGGGATCCTGAAAGTCAGAGGCGGGTGTAGTACAAAGCCTTAGTTACAGTGTCTTGTGTGTGTTTCCTATTTTGGATCACTTCTCACCGTGATAAAAATGTCACGGACATGCTGACCTCATCAAACTTGCTCTTTCTTTTTTCACGCTGGTCCAGATGGATTAGCCTCATTGTATTTTGTATCGTGGAGCTGTTTCAAGGGGTATAACAAAGTGCAGGTAGCCCTAGGAAGAGAGATTACACTCGGCATGGTTTTCTTTCTGCTGTTGTGTCACACTTTTTTTGTAGCAGGTGTGAGCACAGCTTTGTGTGTGTCCGTGCTGTAAGTGGGTTTGGGCTGGTTGGTTGGCTTATGTGTGACCAGCAGAACCCTAACAGGGTACAGGCACCCGCAACAGGAGAGAGAAAATACCCAGAGTCAGCTCTGTCCCTGTGTGAGGGCCTAAGCCGAGCCCTGTCATTTATCTATTCTCTTCCACTGGCAAACTCCTGATTTTTCCTGCCTTCGCAGCACATTTTCTTTTTTAATTGCTGTTGTGAAAAGAAATCACTGCTAGTCTTCCGAACGCATCTACCAGCAAGCTCGAGGAAAAAATACACACAAAACTGTATATTAGTGTGCGTGTGGTGTTCTCTCTGCAGACTGAAAATACAAGCAGAAGTGAAAAGAGCTATAAAAGTTTGCCTTTGTAGGCGATGTTCGGGGTGGCCTCGTCACGGCTTCCACTCCAGGCTCCACGTCCCGCTTTGGCAATGGTTTAAATCTTTACTTAATGGAGCTGCTCCCTTAGGGTCAGGAAGGTGGGTGCTCAGGCTCTGCCTCACCAGATCACTTGCCAGTCTGCCCAGGGGCAAACACCGAGGGCTCAGGCCTTGTGCTGTGCAGGTCCCGGGGAGCGGAGACACAGCTGCTTCTGTTCCAGAGCTGTGTTTCACCCAGCAACTCAAGCTATGGACTTTCATCCAGGGCATGCTGCGAATCACATACTGCATAGGGAATACAAATGGAGATCAGTTAATGATTATGCCTGATCATGTCTCACCACTTCTAGTGATCAAATTAAAATAGCCCTACGCTGAATGTCAATAAACCTGGAAAACACCTTAAGGCAGATAGGTTTTCCTCACATGGAGGAGCGATAGTTTTTCTTGGTCTGTGATAGAAGTGTAGACCTGCTAAACCCCAACCGGGGATATGACAGTAGCTCTCTATATGGTATTTTCGTTTCCTTCTTACAAGTTTTCAACAGTGGTTTTTATTCCAGCAGTTGGATTTTTCTGGAAGGGCAGCTCCGTGTCTTTTGTTATTTGAAGCGTGGCTAGGTGGACGAAGCTTAAATGAAGAAATTGGGCTTATGTGGTCCTTTGTGCGTGGCCAAGCTGCAAATGGCTTTGGGTTGGTTGGATGTCTCCTACATGGTAGCAGGACCTGGTGAAGTGCAGCCAAGCAGCACTGTCCTGCTGCGGGGTGTCCTGGCAGCCAGATGGGTCAGGAACAAACGTGCCAGGCCCTGTCCCATCTGCGCCAAGGGCTGCTTGTAAATCAAAGAGCCGGAGCTTATCCAAGGCTTCACTAGTGTAAGTCATTGACTCAGCAGGGAAGACCGGTTGTGACTGAGACGTGTTTGGCTGGGTGGGATGTTTCTCATCACACCATGTGCAACCCTAATTACGGACACTGTCCTTTAGCTGAAACATCCTCTGACTTTTGTTAGTGCCACAGAAAAGGCCCTGGTTTTGAAACTGACGGTTTCAGTGCCCTCTTTAAATAGTTCCTTGTCTCCCGTTGTGCTGGCTGAAGTAGATGGCATCATGAGGAAATGGCAGCTTTCAGTGTCTTGTTTCTCTCAAGTCACCTTCCCACCCTGGACATCCTGTGGCCTGAGCAGGTGAGGCAGCTGTTTGGCTTTTCTTGGAACCAGACCTCCAGCATCTCCTCAGGCTGGCTGGGGCTGGCTGGGGCTGCTCTGAACCACAGAGCACACCCACTCCCAGCCCTTCTCAGTGCCTGCCTTTGCTCCTGCCCCATAGCCATGCCCCGAGGGAGAGGGTCTCCCCCACAGTCTCTGACCCACTGGTGACCGGCAGTTTGCACTACACTGGCACCACCATCACTCGGTGGTAGTTCAGCCAGTTCCTCTGATGGCAGCTGGTTTAATTGTCCCTGCCCATCCCTGCTGCATCTCCCCACCCTGTGATTTCCCCTTTGTTATGCCTGGGGCAGAAATTGCTTAAATTGGCTGCGATGCCAAATGATTAATCAGAGCCTCTGGAAAAGCTCTCCTACAAATTCCCCGTACCCCCTCCCCCCACCCCCCACCCCTCCCCGTCTTGCTTTCCAATCAAACAGGCAGGAGCCCTGACCAGGTACAGGCACAGCAGCAGCTGCCGGACTCTGCTGCCATTACACACAACAGCCCTTGTCTCCAGCCCCACTGCATGCCCTCCTCCAGCCCGCTCTCTTCCCAGCCCAGCCCCACTGCAACTTTGGCTTTGTTTTCCCATTGACCTAAGCCCTTCCCAGCTACCCTGCATTCCAAAGCTAAAAAAATGCAGATGAGACCAGTCACAAGATGGTCTGAACCTGCTCTCTCCTCCTTTTGCAGTTAGGCTGCCTACCCTGCCCCGTGTACTGCAGCCACGAGCTCTTCGCTGCCAGATCAGAGCGAGCTCAGCTCCCTCAGCCCCTCTGCCGAGCAGAGGTTCTGCTGGTGCATGCCCTGCTGTCCCAGTGCCTCACCCACCCTTGCCCTGCAATGGCGTGCTGGAAAGCACCGCAACAGCCCACATGAGGCAGACCTCTGCTCCCAAATGGTGGGTATGTTTTCCTATTACCAGTGTTATCTCTATTTCCCTTACTGAACCGAGACTTTATTACAATGCTCCTGAAATCTTATTTCATAGAATTACAGAACAGTTGGGGTTGGAAGGCACCTTTAAGGTCATCTAGTCCAACCCCCCTGCAATGAGCAAGGATGTCTTCAACTAGATCAGGTTGCTCAGAGCCCCATCCAGCCTGACCTTGAATGTTTCCATGGATGGGGCATCTACCAGCTCTCTGGCAACCTGTTCCCATGGTTCACCACCCTCATTGTAAAAAAAATTCTTCCTTGTATCTAGTGTAAATCTACCCTCTTTTAGTGTAAAACCATTACCCCTTGTCCTATTGCAACAGGCTCTACTAAAAATTTTGTCCCCATCTTTCTTATAAGCTTCCTTTAGGTACTGAAAGGCCACAACAAGGTCTCCCCAGAACCTTCTCCTCTCCAGGCTGAATCGCCACAAGTCCCCCAGTCTTTCTTCACCGGAGAGCTGCTCCAGATCATCTTTGTGGCCCTGCTCTGGAGCCGCTCTAACAGGTTAATGTCCTTCTTACGCTGAGGGATCCAGAGCTGAATGCAATACTCCAGGTGGGGTCTCAGCAGAGGAGAGTAGAGGAGCAGAATCCCTTCCCTCGACCTGCTGGCCACACTTCATTTGATGCAGCCCAGGACACGGTTGGCTTTCTGGGCTGCAAGCACACATTGCCTGGTCACGTCCAGCTTTTCATCCACCGGTACCCCCAGGTCCTTCTCTGCAGAGCTGCTCTCAAGCCCTTCGTCCCCAGCCTGTGTTGATACCAGGGGTTGACCCCGCCCAGGTGCAGGACCCTGCACTTGGCCTGGTTGAACTTCATGAGGTTCACATGGGCCCACTTCTTGAGCTTGTGCAGGTCCCTCTAGATGACACCCCATTCCTCAGGTGTCTCAACTGCACCACTCAGCTTGGTGTTGTCTGCAGGCTTGCTGTGGGTGCACTCGATCCCACTGTCTATGTCACTGATGAAGATATTAAACAGTACTGGTCCCAATATGGACCCCTGAGGGACACCACTTGCCACTGATGTCCATCTGGATGTTGAGCTGTTGACCGCTATCCTCTGGATGTGACCATCCAACAAATTCCTCATCCACCGAACAGTCCATCCATCAAATCTGTATCTCTCCAATTTGGAGAGAAGGATGTTGTGGGGAACCGTGTCCAAGGCCTCACAGAAGCCCAGGCATGACACCTGCAGCTCTTCCCTTGTCCACTGATGCAGTCACTCCATCGTAGAAGGTCATGAAGTTGGTCAGGCAGGGCTTGCCCTTGGTGAAACCATGCTGGCTGTCTTGAATCACCTCCCTGTCCTCCATGTGCCTCAGCATAGCTTCTAGGGGGATCTGATCCATGATCTTCCCACGCACAGAGGTGAGGCTGACAGGTCAGTAGTTCCTGGGGCACTCCTTTCTACCCCTTTTAAAAATGGGTGCAACATCTGTTCTTCAGAAAGTAGCACACACTGCCTTGCTGGCACTTCCCATTACCACTGCGGTGATCATGGCGCAGCAAGATGAGGAGGTGCCCAGCGGCCAGCCTGGGAGAAGAGTGTGTTGTGTATATCTGAGTAATGACCACTCACAGCTCAACTTCTAGCTCATAGACTGTGTTTGCTGATTTGCAGCAAAAGGAGTAGATGGGGTCCTGGCTTAAGAGTGATCATGCTGTTTCTTGTCTTCGTTACCCCATGCTCACTGAACTGCTCTTGACAAGGCAGGAGGGCAGAGGGGCAGGCATCTGAGAGTTCTCTATGCACATTTTGGATTGTTTGGTTTGTGATCATCACAGACGAATTTCTACTGTGCTCTCAGAACACGGCTTCTGAAGCCAGAGGGACTGTTGGATCTGAGGTTCTACACCATACCAGCCACTGCTTTCCCCTCATGTGGGCAGAGACCATCTTCACCTCAGCAGACTCCCTTGTAAGGACTTTGCACAACTGACCACAGCGAGAGTACTACCCCTGCGGCAGCCTCCCCCCTGTCAGAGGCAGTGTGCCTCTCCCTGCACAGCCCTGTACTGTCAGGCTTGTATTTGTCAGGTTAGGCATGTGAAGGTGAATGCCCTGCTTTTCAGCTTCCACAGAAGCCCAAAATTGGCTAGCTTCACCAAAAAAGATGGGGGTGGGATGCAAATAACACTTCTGCAGTTTCCCACCTACTTGGCCCTGCACCCTTGGTGCTAGTTGTGGTGTATGACTGTTTCTTCAGCGTGCACGGACAGCTGGGTGCCTCAGGTGGGTTCCTCTGCACAGAACCACCCAATGCTTCATCTGACACACACAGAGCAATGGGCAGGTGGGTCCATGGGAGGAGAGGACAGGGAGAGGTTCTTGCAGAGCCCTGACTCAGCCATCAAGTCCTGGCAAGGGCCCTAGTCAGCACCCTGCTTCATCCCTGCCAAGAAGCACATGGACAGGAATGCCACTCCCTGTGTCTTGTCACCACCTGGCTACCACCCGCCTGCGCTGCTGGGTCACCCATGGGTGCCAGGATTTCTACTTCAGCCTCCCCCCACCCGTCAATGCTGTGAAAAACACGTTGGCACTTTCCACAGGCTTGCAGATACTTCAGGGCTGGATCCAAAGCTCCTCACTGTCACTCAGCAAATCCCTGTTGATTCCAGCAGGCTTGGGCCAGGCCCATAGTAAGGGTGTAACTCCTTAAAAGCACTGCTATACCACCCAGACACTTCCTGCACAGCCCTTTCGCAACAACAGGTCCCATTTCACACAGCAGCTATTACCTCCTCGCAGCAGATCTGCAAAACACATAAATAATTCCCCGTTCGGGCCATGCCCACCCACCACGGGCAGCAGCGCTGCCCCAGCGCCGTGCAGACCGAGGCGCCCATGCTGACAGGCGGTCACGCTCTCACAATCATTTGAGCTTTTTCCAGTGATTTGCTGGTGGCCACAGAAAAGGATTTTTTACTTAGAGAAGGAGGGGGAGAGCTCACTAAAATGATTTGGCTCTTAAGAAACCTAAGGGCCTTTTTTCTCCGCCGGCCTGGGCCTTGGGTAACTGTTCACCTGTGTGTGGAGCCTGGGGTGGCAAGGTCAGTAAAGCAGGAAGGTTTTACACCCTGATGGCTCCCAACCCACCAGGGCTCCCAATCTGTGGGAATTAGGCTATTTTTACTTCTTTTGGACCAGGAGCAGAGCTGGTTATGCTCTTAACTCTCCAGAGCGGCATGATGCAGCCTTTCCACATTATTAAAACTATAGTGGAATTCTGGACAATCTAATCTCTCCTGATATTACAACCTCCTTGTTATCTTTTATGTGATGCACTTCTCAGGGCAGGGACCCATCACAGTGATGTTTTGGGGACATTGGGAAATTTAGGCAATTATTAAATAACAGTGACAACAACAATGACAACATCATACATAGCATGACAATTATCTCCAGAAAGAATGGGACTGTCTCATTTGTTGCTGCTTATGATATATGAAAAGCCTGGAAAGAAAAGCAATTGATGAACCCTGTGGCCCAGGTAAAATTCCCTGTGTGTCCCTGGAGCTGAAGTTCATGACAGTGAAACCCAGATCAACTCTTGCAGCTTTTAGCTGGACCTGGGTGACTCAGGAGGGAGAACTTAATCCTGTTATTAGGGCTGATGCCTTGAGTCTAATCAAAACATCTCCCAGGTAGGCACACAGTATGAGTTCAGTTGGGGATAATAAAAACCAGTTTAAAAGCATCCAACAGAGCTTTAATAGGCTACCTTAAAAAATTACACACTCATGGTTACAGTTTCTAGTTCCTTATCCAGTCAAAATTTAACTAATTCACCAGTCCCTGCAAAGTTTCCCAGTGCAGATAAGCCGTGAACAGCAAGCAGGAGCGCTCATGTCTTGCACACTGCAGCTGCCCACATGAGGCTGAACCTGGCTCTGACCCTGCGGTTCCTCAGTCAAGGGGAGGAATAATAATAATAGCTTGCATTAACACAGAATAAATGCAGCAAAAATTAGAGTTCCCAGAAAATGCTTTAATCTCTGGGCTGAAGATTCAGTTTTATTTTGGCATCCCTGAAAATTATTTATGTTTAAAGGGATGACATCCTGAAGATCATCTCTAAGCATGTGGAGGAAAAGAAGGTTATCAGGAACAGTCAATGTGGACTCATCAAGGGGAAATCATGCCTGACCAACCTGATGGCCTTCTGTGATGGAATGACTGGCTGGGTAGACAAGCAGAGGGCAGTGGATGTTCTCTATCTTGACCTCAGCAAGGCTTTTGACACTGCCTCCCATAATATCCTCATAGGTGAGCTCAGGAAGCATGGGCTACATGAGTGGACAGTGAGGTGGATTGAGAACTGGCCGAATGGCAGAGCTCAGAGAGTTGTGAACAACAGCACAGAGTCTCGCTGGAGGCCTGTAGCCAGCGGTGTTCCCCAGGGGTCAGTGCTGGGTCCAGCCCTGTTCAACTTATTCATCAATGACTTGGATGAAGGGACAGAGTTTGCCCTCAGCAAGGTGCTGACGATGCAGAACTGGGAGGAGTGGCTGATGCACCAGAAGGTTCCGCTGCCATTCAGCGAGACCTGGACAGGCTGGAGAGCTGGGTGGGGAGGAACCTCATGGAGTTCAACAAAGGCAAGTGTAGGGTCCTGCACCTCGGGGGGAACAATCCCATGTACCAGTACAGGCTGGGGCTGACCTGCTGGAGGGCAGCTCTGTGGAGAGGACCGTGGGAGCAAGTTGCCCATGAGCCAGCAGTGTGCCCTTGTGGCCAAGAAGGCCAGTGGGATCCTGGGGGGCATCAGGAGGAGCGTGGCCAGCAGGTGGAGGGAGGTGATCCTCCCCTCTGCTCTGCCCTGGTGAGGCCCCGTCTGGAGTGCTGTGCCCAGTTCTGGGCTCCCCAGTTGAAGAGAGACAGGGAACTACTGGAGAGGGCCCAGCGGAGGGCTACAAAGATGAGGGGACTGGAGCATCTCCCTTATGAGGAAAGGCTGAGAGAGCTGGGCCTGGTTAGCCTGGGGAAGAGAATACCGGGAGGGGACTTTATCAATGTCTACAAATATCCTCAGGGTGGGTGTCAGGAGGACGGGACCAGGCTCTTTTTGGTGGTGCCCAGCAACAGGACAAGGGACAATGGGCACAAACAGCAACATGGGAAGTTCCATCTAAATATGAGGAAGAGCTGCTTTACCTTGAGGGTGACCGAGTGCTGGAAGAGGCTGGCCAGAGAGGCTGTGGAGTGTCAAAACCCACTTGGACACCATCCTGTGCAACCTGCATAGGTGACCCTGCTTTAGCTGGGGGTTGGACTAGATGATCTCCAGAGGTCCCTTCCAACCCTGACCATTCTGTGATTCTATGATTTTTTCACCAGAAGAGGCTGATAGAAGACAAAATCATCAGATGATAAGAGAGAATTAGTTGAGATCAGAGAAGAATTAAGGCACTTTGGGGAAAGATCATTTTAGCAGTCATGCTATGGTACGTGGAAAATATAATGCACTTCAAGAAAAAATCTGAACACTTTATCCAACTCCCTGGTTTCCAGTAGCCCAAACTGCTTTAGGAGTGAGAGCTCGCTGGGCTGGCACTTTGGTCAGCTCTGCTTTATGCCCAAAGGTGATAAGAGAAAGAAGATGAAGATGTTCAGATGTATAAAGAAGGAAATTAATAATTAAATCTGTAATTATGTCACCCAATTGTGCTGGAAGGTGGAGAGCAGGTTCAGCTGTTCATGAGGGGTCAGAGGCATGAAGGGTTTGCTCTCAAAGGCATTCGTGCTTTCTGGCACAGATCTGGAAGATGTGCCCACACCCAACAGAGGTGAGGGGTGACAGTCAGAGACACCTTCCTGTTTCTCGGTCACTGTAAGGAAAAAAGGGACATCAATAAGAGTAACTTTTTTAGTTATCACAGATATATGAAACCGATAACCTGGAACCATGCTGACTGTATGATATTTCACAGGAATTAGGGATGAAAGGGGAATACTGCATAACTCAGGTTTCCCTCCTCATAGCCAAGGGGGATAACCTTGATCTCAAGATTATTTTTGTGTTTATCCACTGTTCATTGTGAAACATAAAGTCATGCTGAGGACTGATGGAGAGCCTCATCTGCTGAACTGCAGCCCACATTTTCTCCCTTTAGCATTTCCCCTCTTCTTCCCTACACAGAGGTGGGGTTGATGTGGGGAGGTGCCCTTTCTCTACCTGCCCCAGCCCCTCCAGAGACACTGAAAAAAGGAGCTGTGAGTCAACTTGTAGGTCACAGTGGAAAGCAGCTGGTGAATTTAAGTACCTGGAGGGCTGGGTGGCAGCTGAGTGGGGGTTTTCTTTATTGCAGCTCTGAACGTAGGTGTCTGACATTTATTTAAATCCCATTAAGTACATAAATAGTCTCTTGGAACTCTTCCCAAAACCTGTCTAACCCCTTTATCACCGTGTAGGAACACCTTGATTAGCAATCAAAAGTTTTGGCAGTCAGACATTGTACCAGCTAGTCATGAACCCAAGGGAGCTCTTCAGACCTGCCACTGCTTCTGGAGACTGACCCAAAGGATGATACAGCTGCACATCCCCAGACCAAATGGTCTTGTGACATCACCTGGTTCACACATGATTCACTAGCTTAATTTACTCCTCAGCAACCTAACCCTCACTTTTGGGTTTTTTAACAGTTCTGGTATTATACAGCCTCCATCAGCAAAGAGCTGGGAGGCATTATCCAATTGACCACTGACAAATTAAACACTGAAGAATAACCACCTATTAAACATGATTAAAAAACCAGCAGCAAATGCATTCTTCCCTAATGGATCTGTTAGGGAGAAATGTTACTCTTTTCCACACACACAAACCAAACAAAAAAAGTAAATGTCAGAAATGAGAGGTCACACAGCCCAATCTGCAAATCTGAAGCAGAATCAAATTCACCTGAGTCATACCTGAGGTGTATTTGTCTGACATGGAATACTGGAAAGATAAGGGCTATCTGGTTTTGCTTGGGCTTTTTCTATAGCAGAAAGGCTGTTTGGATTAACTACATTAATTTTATATTTATCTTGATAAATTCCTGGAAAATGCCTGCGGTAGATATGCTTCAGTGAGTCTAAAGCTTGTATACATTATTTTGGCTTGATTTGCTAAGCCATCAGTGCTGCTAAACCAATTTGAACATTGGATAAACTCTCAGCACTAGCCAGGCCCAGCAACACTGTCAGCAAAAGCCTGGCTACATGTTATTTTCAGGATCAACTATCGCTTTTGGAGCGAAGCTTTTAAATTCTCAACTCCTGAAAACAAACCATGTGAAGAAGGTCACTTCTCCACTTGTGTGGACACACCTAACGTGATTCCTCAAGACACATTTCAGTGAGGCATCTCTGAGAGCTTTCCCCCTCAGGCCCTGGCACAGCTGCAAGGTGTCCTCGGGGGACCCTGTCCCTTCTGCAACACAACCCCCAAACCCATGGTCACGAAGAAGAAGCCACCAATAGACACTCTGGGTATGTCTGTCTCCCAACGGGGAGGAGACCCATACCTGTATTTCCTTTAGACTGCAGGGTTCAATCCCACATCTCTCCTTCAATCCCACATCTCCATCAATCTCACATCTCTCCTTCCTGAGGCTGGCAGCTGGGTATGGAGGCGGGGAGGGAAGTGGGGACACTCTTCACTCCTGTGGGACACTGTGCAGAAGGACAGAGTATACAAGGCAGGTCCTGACTCACCTGGTGGTTAAGATTTCAGCTACAAATGTATAAGTCTACTTCTGAGTCATATTTGCAGCCTCTTATTCAGTGTTTAATGTAAAATGCATAAACAATCCTGGGAGCAGACACTCCAGAGCCTCCTTCCCTTTCCCATATGAGTCCTTTAGTCCTTAGGGAAAATTATCCCACAAATTATCTCGTTCCCTCCCCATATAATTTTGTACTGCTGATTTTTTTCCCCTCTGTGCAGCTGATTAAATTTTGTGGGAGAGGTGGAGTCCAACATCAGCCTGGGCTAACCTACAGCCTGGTGGTTATGGCATTGTGTGGGCTGTAGAAGATAGAGGTTTGAGTCCTCTCAGGTCAAGCAAAGCAAAAATCTGCAAATCTTGGGTGAGTTTGGGAAAACCTATGGATGTTTCTACATTAGCATTTTAACCAGAGACAGGAGCATGTTGCTGAAGTGAATTCCCTGATTACCTCCACTCCGGTGTTTTGATTCACACTAAGGAATCAGTCTGAGCCCCTTTTGGATTGAAAAATCTGGAAAACCCTCTCCTGGGGCACAGTCCCTATTCCCCAGCTGCCCTGGCAGATGGTCCACGGGCACTGGCCCAGTGCAAACCCTTTAGGCATGTACGTGGTGTGACTGCTGGATCCTTGCACCAGCTGCTTGCTCTTGCTGGGCTGCAGTGGTTGCCACCGTCTGTAGCCGTTGCCTATGTCTGTAAATGTCATACTGCAACGTTGTGTGCTGTAATATAGTGTAATGTACTATAATGTAATGCAATGTATGCATAGCCAAAAGTTACTCTATAAATAAGGCAAGTGTGAAAAAAAAGAGGGTCCTTGATGCAGGAGGGTTCTGCATGTTACATTAAATCATCAGCACCAGCAGCTGCTCTTAGAAGAAAGCAAGCTGCTCAGCTTTTGGTAGGAAAAGCTGTGGGAGTGTCTTCCATGCCAAAGCAGCGGCTTCTGGGCTCCACATCCAAAGGGATGGTCTAACCTCAGGAGAGAAAGGTGAGAGTACACCACCCCACCACCCCCACACCACCCCTGCATCGGTACACAGCTCACAAGCCCTCCCTAGCTGTCCTGGCGTGCCGTATAGAAATGTAATGCTTACCAGAAAGTGCTGGTGGCCAGTAGCTTCTAGGGCTTATTGGAGACTGTTTAGGCAACTTCCCCCGTATCTTCCTTCTCTCTGTGGAATTTCAGGTTGTTTTATTGGAGCGCAAGTTGTTTTATTCCTGAAGCCAGGCTGTGGCCACAACTCTGTCATAGCACATATCAAATGAGCAAAAGGAAAAGGTAATTTAGTTTGTTTTAGTGATCCTGTTGTGATTTTCATATCAGCAGGCAGTGCCATTACACTAGTGGGTAGTGCTAGAAGTGTACTGAGTGTCATAGAAAAAAAAAAGAGGCAAATCCAATTAAGTGGGCCAACTGGAGCTGTGCATAGCTAAAAGGGCATGGAGAATCCTGGTTTTTATGCCAGCATTTTGTGTCTCTGAAGTTATAGACATGGATGTGTATTCTGCTGATTTACAGGCAAAATACCTGTTCCCAGCATGTACAATAGGCTACATGACAGTGCAACATGTCTTGACACAAGGAAGAATGACCTCATCTGAGATTGCAGGTTGCAGTTTGGAAATTAAGTGTTTCCACAGCAATTGCAATCCTTGGTGGGAACTGGAAACTCTGCACATTCTGATCTTGCCTATAATTTCCTTGTAGCTTCACATACACGCCATCAATCAGAATAATTTCCAGTAGATTCTATCTCTTTTGAAATGATAGAAACTACTGCAACTGATTTATGAGCACCCTTGTCTGACACTCTACCCCAACAGTAAAATACCTAGCAGTAACACATCTTGTGTGGTTTAGGCCTGATTTAGTTTACATTTTTTTCCCACAAGCTAGACATGTGTAGAGTTGCTGTAAGGTTATTTTAATCTTATTTTTGTGTTGACCAAACAACACTCCCTGTACAACTCAGGCCACCAGCCAGCCTGTATCGTGCAAACACCAGCAGGGCCACTGTGCTCCCCACACCAGTCCTAAATGATGAGCCCCACTGTGAATGTCTGCTGGCAGTGTCTGGTCTCATTTTGGTTTTGAACCCCACAGCCTGTGGGTCACCAAGACCTGAAATTTGTCTCTCTTCCCCTCCTCTTGTATTTGCTCTAAAAGCCCAGCATACTTGGGAAACAGCTTTTTCCTGCTTTTTATTTTTGCAGAAAACCAGGCACAGCTACGTGCCTAGACAGTCCAACACCCAGTTTCCCTCTGCTGCCTTGACCAGGAAAGACATCTCAGTCCTTCATGGTGTCATACTGGTAAGGGGCTGCACACAGAGGTTGGGAGAAGAGAGAAATCAAGGTGTATGCAGCAGAGGGATTGCGAGCCAGGGCTACTACTGGGATTAGACAGAGCAGCATGGGACAAAAGTGAGTCTGCCAAGGGGGTTGGGAGTTACTCTGGGGGTCTCATGGAGGGCATCCTAGCACAGCTATGATCTCCCTCTTGGCAGCTGTGGACAGCCTGTGTGACACACCAGAGCGTATGTGACCATGCTGGAGAGCAGAGACATGGCGGGGTGCAGGACAGAGCTACGGGCAGGTGTGCCTGTGGGCTGAGCCAGGAGGTGGGGCTGGTTAAAGAAGCCCCAGCTAACACAACACCGCATGCACTCAGTGTGGGGGGTTTGGGCATCTCCCCTTGAGGTTGCCCCAAATCCCTCCAATCTCCCTTTCAAAATGTTGCCCTTTTATGTAGTCAGATAACAAAGGAATATATATATATATTTTTCCCATAGTCAATTCATTCTGTCACCCACCGTTTACTCATAAAAACCTCAGTTTATACAGGAACCACTTAGCGTCAGGCACATTCTCGTGCTGAGAAAGAATCTCAAATAAAAGGGAGCAGCAAACTGTCAGAAATGTATATCTTAATAAAATAAATTATCTACTGACCCATTAAAACATGCCAGCAAGTCACCAAGTACCTGCTTAGCTGTAGCCCTTGACTTTTGGCAGTAGATAATGAGAGTACACAGGTAATGCAAACACTGCAAAAGACAGCAATTTTCTTGGATGTCCACCTTTCCCTGCCTGAAGCAAATCCTTCCATGGTGTGCTTGAATAAAGGGAATAACAGAGGCAGAAACATTTCTGATCCAAGGGGGTTCATTTTTTCTTCTCTTGGGGTGCTGGTTGAGAGCAATATTTCTTGTCTCTGCCTGGAGTTTTTGTAATCCTGGATGCATACATTGCTTAGGAACAATCTCAGTTGCATTTGTGAGGAGATGCTGTGTGAAAGATGTTCTTTGTCATTTCTTGGCATGATGGCTCTGTTTCTTCTATGTCTACAAGATCCCTTTCCCACAGGTCTCTGCAATGGGATCTGCTGGGACTTCTGCGATTAGCAGCATGATGACAAGCAAGGTGGAGAGACGCTGGTATCTGGAACATCACTTTCCCTGGGGCTCCACCACCCTTTGGAGCCAGAAATCAAGGATCCCTTCCTTATATTAATTTAGCAGTAATTACTGTTCCACTCCTGAATGTTCTTGTCCCTTTGGCTTGGTTCAAGTCCAGATGATTCAGTCTAAGTGTAGACTCGATAATGTCCTGAGTTCCTTTCCCTGGTTCTTCACAGTTCAAAGATACTCCAGCTGCACAGAGAAATCCTGGAGAGATCTTTCAGGGAGCAACCTGGCAGTTTGCAGCTTATCTTTTACTTTCAAAGCAGCCAATACAACTGTCTCCCCAAAGAGCTTGGAAGTCACTGTCTGGGTCAGGCCCAGGGAAAAGCCTTTCTTGGGAGTATTCTGCCCACCAGGGACTTCTTGGTCCTCAACAAAAAGAAACACAGAAGTAAGACAAGTTCTCATTTTTTCCAGTCTGTGGCAGCTGCTAACAAAAAGACTGGGGAGAGTGACAGGGCTGAAAAGACACTGTCCTTCAGGCAAGGAAGAGGCGCTATTGGGAAAGTCAGGACTGGGAAGCATAAATGTAAATTTCATAAGGATGTCAGAGAGAGCCTAAAATAACAGACAGACAATTCAGACTACTGGGGGAAGAGTTCCAGGGATTTCTTCACCAGCAGCCTTTGTATCCCAAGGATACTGCCATGTTCAAAGTGTTCTCCACCTCTTATTGCACAAAGCCAGGGAAGAGCCAACATCCTTATCCCTTTCCAACCTATTCTATGAAACTTTGTTGAATACAAAACAACCACCACATCTTCCTTCCTGTGGCTGCTCACAGTAATTTATACTATCATAAATTACTGGCTCTTTTTATGAAAAGTTCAGTCCCTAGCTGTTATCTCCAATTGTGGACCAAATTTATCAGTCAGGGTCGTAAATCATAAGCATTGATAATTATCTAGTTATAAATATTAAAAATCCATCTATTTATACTGAATTCATCACCTGTAGAAATGCAGCAAAGGAACATAGCAAACCCAGAAAAATCTGGGCATGAAAACGGTCATACTTACTGGCCCATGAACATTTTCATCAACTGCAGATGAATTCTTTCAGTAAAAAGTTTTTTTTTTTTGTTTGGTTTGGTTTTACTTATGTTAGCAAAGTATCTAATATGTCCTCCATTTTTACTCATGTGTTTATTTATCAGGTTTTACATATCGAATACACCATCTGAGACGTGTGCTATTAACCTGGGGTTTGCATATGCTGTAGAACTCAGAAAAGTCCCTCCAAGCAGCAACACAGTGCTGTAGTCCAGCCCCACCTCCCCCAAACCACAGTAAAGCAGGATCTGCCTTCCTCTGACAAAAAGGAAGTAGCCCTCAGCTCAACTGCATGTTTGTGTACTTTGCTATTTGGTTTTGTGTCTGGTTGTTTCAGGTCAGCAGAATCATTCCACCAAGCTGACTTCACTCCCCACTGTGCTGGTAACATTTCCCTCTTAGCTCTGAAGTAGCATATAGATCTTCACTGGTATCTTTACAAGTTTGTGGAACATCAGTTAGCAGATGGTACCTGAATCCTCCCTTAATGTTGTTTGGTGTCCAGCACAGACATTGACGAACTATAGCTGTCACTCAAAAAGCACTACTCCCAAAGAGGAGGAGTGGATCTGGGCAAATGCTACTACCTCACCTATTTTGTGTTCTTTGAAGTGTACATGGCTTGTAGTTTCCCAGTGCAACCTCCTACTTTATGTGGCAGGCTATCCGTTTACCTTCCCAGTACATGTATAATCTGGGCATATACCCTTCTTTATTATATACTATTGCCCTTGGCCAAACAGGTCTTCCTGAAGCGTACTTGAGCTTCCTCTATTATTTCCTGTACAGCCTCACAGTCTTGCATAAGTTCTGTTGACTTTCCAGCTCCAAATTGTTGCCCATTGACTAACGGCAGTCAAGCTCGAGCACGCAGCTGCCTGCTTAGTTTTCTGCCATGACAGGAGCTCACCTGATGTTGTCTCTGCACAGGGGCACTAGTGCCAGCTTTGCATGCAGCTTTGTGTGCTTTAGCACCCAAGAGCTCTTCAGGTGCTGGAGACTTTTCCCAACCAGCATCACTATCTCACCCTGTCATGCTGTTTTTTAATCTGGTCCACTGAGTCTAGATCGCTGCCAAAAGTCAGCAGATTTTGAGCATTCTCTAAATTATGTGTATAACCCCCTTGCAGAGTGCTAAGCAGCAATGGAGCCCGTGGTCTGGAATAGCCACAAATAAAGAACTGCTTGGCTTTGACATGTGAAGGAGCCATCTGATGGGATGAGTGACAGGTGCTGTTTGACAAGTAGTTGAATTGCCATGAAAAAAAGCCTGAAAATGGGGAACGCAAAAAAGCTAGGGAATGAGAAAAGAAACAGCAGGCATTTGAGAATTTGATTTGTCCTTATTTCCTGGAACACTACCTAGACGCATCCCATACGCCTTCACGAGCAGTTCCCAGGGGCACTGCCCCAGGGAGTAGCACTGGACATGGGGACACCACCCAAAGGGCCCTGGGATTGCAGCTGACTGAGAGGGGCACACAGACACATGATCTCCAGGACACAGCTGTAATCCAGCACAGATCTGTTGGTGGATCATGTTGGTGTAGGCTTGACTGTAGCTTCTGCCCGGAAAGCTCTTTGTAATAGCCACTGGTTTTTGGTTTGTTTGGAGGTTTTTTTAGGTTTGTTTTTATTTTTTATAGCATGAGATTTTAACTGCATCCTCTTGGTTCTTCATGACTCTTCCTTCCCAAACTCAGTTCAACTCCTTTGTCTCTGATTAGCTTAGCAACAGGAAATGTTTCCCATTACATATTTGCATTCAAGATACGTCTTAGTTAATATGATGCATACATAGGTGCAACAAGGTCGTTACTGAATCATCCTATTCTTGTTTTTAATCTGATTCAGGACTTGCACTATAGACCTCAGCAAACTCTGCTGGATTAGTCATGTAGTCAGCAATTTGAATATTTACAGAAGGAACAAGAGAATGCACTTTATTCAGATTGAATTAAAACAATGCAGAACATGTGAATCCAGCCTACTTTCCATGGAGGAATCATACACAGTTCTCATACATCATTCTCAGATGCTGCCTGCTCTCCCCTCCATTCTCCTTGAGCTGCTGCCACTGAGTTCAGCAACTCACGGCAGAAATGTTAAGTCCAGAACTCCCCTCCCATGGCTTCCACTTCCCTCTTGGGGGTGTATAGGATCAGTCAGTCCTTCTTGCACTGTTAGCATCCAGCCTCTCCTCAGGCTTCACTAGCATTACTCTTTATACTTGGCAGGCTTTATGGCTGCTCCATCAATACTTCCTTTAGCAATTTCTCACCCCAGGCTCCAGCATTTGCCACCAATTTCTCTCATTGTCTTCTTCCCATTCTTACCTGTGAATAAGTAAACTGATGTGGATTACTTCTATGCTCTGTGTGCTTCAAGAGATGCAGAAGAAAAAAACCTCATCCAGTAAGTGTCAAGGATTAAAGTGTGCTTGAAAAAGCTGAGAAAATTTTGTCTGAACTCTAATAGTGGGACAAGATGACAAAAGGTAGAGATCAGCCAAAAGTAAGGTCTGCCCCTAGCTCTGGCCTGCACCCAACACCTCTCTCCTTTGAGGAGAGATGATTTCTGAGGGAAAGTGGAAGGCACCTTCCCAGAAGCAAAGAAAACCATGACCCTCCTCTGTCTGTCAGTGCCTGGCCCTATTGTACATCTTCATGATACAGCTGTTGGTGAAATGGGACAGTCTCTGCGAAAATGTATCATGCCACCTTTCTCACACGAGACTCCACTACCCTTTCCCATTATTTTTTGGGGGGCAACAGATAGGAAATATGGTTCCTACCCACCAACTCTGTTTTACCTGTGAAGGGGTTTCAGCCTTTGTGCACAAGCAGGGCCAGGGGCTGCAGAGCTCAGGGCAGGGGAGGCCCCGTGAGCTGCAAGGCTGGCCAGGGTCAGAGAGCTGGGACAGGCAGGCGGCCCCTGTAAGGGAACAGGCGGCAGCCCTGGGAAGGTGCCTCTGGAGCTGCGGGACTTGGACAAAGGACCTTAGAAGTTGAGGGAACCACACTAATCTGTTCAGATTAGGGAGAAAAGGCAAACAGCCACTAACGAAATAAATTCTGGTTGCCACAGTGTGGTGAAATAAGAAAGCAAGCAGCTACCGACACTTTAAAGTGTCACATTGTTGGTTTTGTTGATTTGGTTTTGTTTTTTTTACAGCTGGATGAAATGATGAAACCTGTTTAACCTCTTTGCTATTCTGTACAGCCAAAATTTCACCAACAGAAAAGACAGGGCCCTTGTGGTTTTCTGTAGTAACGTTGGAGTATAATTCTGAGGAACACTCCGGCAGAAGACAACTCTAACTTGTGAAAGTAAACTAGGTGCTGTGTCCCTCTCCAGAAGCTTTCTGAATTGTTTGAACTCATCAGTGGACATAAAAAAAAAATAAATTATATCTTCTGCACTGGCTTCTTTTTAGAGGTTCTTAAGCTTTGTCTGACAGAGAAACTTTTGGAGACCATAAGGATTATGGGATCGATGCCTGTGGCCAGAGAAGTGACAGTGATCTGCAGCAACATTGACATAAACCAGGATCTTTGCAGCCCTTACATTAAGTTGGGTTTAAAAAGCACATTGAGTGCTGTTTTCACACTCATACCAGCCTCACATTCTGTGATCTTCCTCCTACAGCACTTAACCACAGTAGTAACATTTTATTATTGAAAAAGCTGAAAGATGATGAAGATGCAAAGTATTTATGTCAAATAATAAAAGTTTGTTCTTTGTAAAGTAAAATGTTCCTTGAAATTGACACAAGCCCATTTCTTCCATGCAGGGAGGAAGGACGCAGAGTGTACTGAACATGGTGGCACGGTAAGCTTTAGTAATTCATTGTTGTACAGTAGACATGAAAGCTATGGCTTTATGGATTTGAGCTCCTATGACGATCTATTTGCATTAGCCAGACCTTGCCAAAAACGATTCTGGCACTGTTCTATAAAACACAAAAGTTTATTTTTTTAAAGACTGGGAGGGCAATTAAAGTGAACATGAAAATAATGGCTTATTTCATACACTTATTTCAGACACTAATATGCATATAAAGATATCAAAGGAGGCAAAATGGTTTGCTCAGAGGCTAAACAAGTGTGGTATTTTTGGTCTTAGCATGAATAAAATGAGTATCTGAAAAGCGAATGCAGTGACAAACTGGTTACACATGCTGAGTTGAACTGGGAAGGTGCTTTTATTGCTAATGTTAGTGCAAAAATGTTGGGTGTAACACATGTTTAGCTCAGCCTTAAAGAAATGAGAACTGTTTTCCGAAGTACAATCTGAGTCTACAGCTGCATTTCCAGTTGATTAACAGCAATTGTGCATGACAAGTAGCAAGTAAGCTGTGAGGTGTTTATAGAGAGCCTCATTTTAAGCAAAAATGATGAATAAAGAGGTCGCTAATGAATTAACAAAAATCAAAATGCTTGTGAATAGCACATTATAAAAGCAATGCTTCATGGTAGTCAAAACTAAATCTGACCACGAGGAACAGCAGAAGATCTTACCCAGTGTGAGTAACTGGATAATAAAATGGCAAGTCAATCTCAGGGTCTGCTGTTGCAAATCAACACACAGTGAGAAAATTAGTCCAAAGTACACATATTCAAGTATATGGGCATATATGTACCCCAAGAGGTTCTGTTCTAGTTTGTAGAAATGCTTAGGAAAGAATCTTGGAGTGACTATAAAAAAGTCAACTCATTGCTTTGAAGTGTCTGAAAAATGAAAACAAGTAAATAGAAATTACTGGAAAATGATGGGGAATGCAACAGAAAGCGTTGCTCTATGCATATATAAACTGTGCAGGTATTTGGACTGCTCCTGTTAAAAAGGCACAAAAAGTTGTGATAAGGGTAGTAAAGATATAAAACAGCTCCTGCATGGCAGAGATCCAGCATATTAGGCCTTTCAGCACAGAATAAAAAGGATGGAGAGAGGATGTGACAGATGTTAATTAACGTGTTCATGGAGGAGATGAACAGGGAAAGACAATTAGTGATTACTCCCAGTGGTGAGGACTCAGGAATGTCCTGTGAAATCATATAAGAGCAGGTTTTCAGTAAATGAAGATTTTTTTCACCACACATAATTAAGCTATTGAATTAGTTACTCTAGGATCTTGTGGATTTTGAGCTATACATGGGATATTAAATATTTACATAATCCAGATAACAGGTGACATCAAAGCATGGTTAGAGAAAGCAGAGTGAAACAAGGGCTATTAAAAGTATAGATCCAGACAGAGTCTCTGGAGGTACCTGGGGGCTATTGAATGACAAGATGCAAACACAGTCTTTGGGAATCCGTAAGACATTACTGGAAGATGATGCCAAGATTTCTGCTATCTTGAAATAAGCTAAAACCTGTTTCTGTGTTGAGAAAGTTACAGCAGTATTTTTTTCCTATTTTTATGAAGGTTTTATTTTGACATTACTTTACAATCCGCAAGAATCAGTGTTTTGTATATACATACATATTTTGTAACATTCATCACCTTTGGTGCTAGCAGAATAACCCTTCTTTACAGCTGAACCTTTAAAGATGCCAGAGTTGTTAATTCTTGGCTCTTGCGCCTCATGCCAACTAGCTACGTGTTAAGCAAAGCATAAGCAATAAGCCTGCACCCCTGGATTTTTCTGCTGTCAGAATTCCTTGCCAGGATTCCCCTCTCTTTCCCAAAGAAAGCATTACATACTTCCTCACACATATAAGCGAGCAAACAAAAATGAAGGAAAATGAAGGTAGCACTCAGCTTTACCATAGATTTTGTCTGATTGTACATGAAAACGGCTGTGGCAGTACTGAGCAACATGAACTGTGAGTTTCTTTCAAGCATTTACATTTACCACTGTCAAACTTGGGTATTATTTTATAAAATATAGTTCATTCTTCCAGACATTTCTTCTTAGATTACTTGAAGACCCTACATATCTGAATTAATTTTCTAAACCCCTGAGAGCAAAATCAAATTCACTTTGCCATTTTGCAGATACACATGCAAGTTCTAGTTTCTTGTAATTGCTGTCTATACAAATTACTAGATCAAGCTTCAATTTTATTTAAATCCCTACTGATGAAAGCTTTTCTACTTCCAGACATGCCTCATAAAACCAAGTTCAGTACTAAGTGCAACATATACAACAGATCTTTACTTCAATATACAGAAACATACTCATCATTGTCAGCAGTACTTTATATACCTTGGATAAGTTTTTATTATCCCATGTCACATGCATAGCATTTCACAACCTAGCTTTCCTACACACTGTCTTTAACATAGCATTCTTTTCTGGTAGGATATTTGATCACAGTGTTTTAAAAAGCAAAGACTCTTTACTGTGTTATAATCAAGCGTCGTTTAATAGAAGCCATGTTTGGTTGGATGCTTTGGGTGAAGTGCAGACTGTGAGGCAGACCCGAGCCTGACAGGAGTCCTGGGTAAACTTCACAACCAAAGCCCAAGGTAGGGGCTGCAGTACTGAGCCAACGAATTCATGCCTGGCTGGCCACGGCCTCCATCCTCAGAAGCTTTTCTTAAAGATTTGGTTTAAAGGATACTGTAACTAGAAGAGGCTCTTTTTGTTTTTTTATTGTTAACAAGAGCTCAAGGTCCAGAAAAATGACATCTAGTGACATTTCACATGGCAAGTAACTCTTCTTTGATTCACTCTTCATACTTCCTGCTAGATTATTTTCTCTCACAAAAACAAATTTAGCCTCCTGCCTTTACGCAGCAGCAGTGAAAGCACGCTTGTGCACGCTAGTGAGGATACAGGAAGGATTGCTTACAACTGTTAAGAAAGCCCACAAAATATCAAAGGGAAAACCGTCTAAAGTCTTAACTTCCACCCTGCCCTTAGCTGCCTGCTGCCGTTGTTACCCCTACATCTGGCTACCAAGATCATGCAATTTGTTAGCATCAAATTAGCAGTTAGTTTATCTGTTCCTTGTCTTCCAAACTGAAGCCATCTAAGAATGCCTCTGAGGTTCCCTTCTCCAGCCCTGCCTCACCCTACCGAAAGCCTCTGGGAGCTGCGTTTTATCCGACCGTTGCCCGTACTGGCCCACGAGTATTTCCTCGGGGTGCCACGTCACTGGGGCAGTTTTGGAGGGTCCCACAGGACTGGATTCCCCTCCGGGACATATTTCCTGAAAAACACTTGGGAATCAATCCCGGCGCAGGGCCGCACTTGCGGGATGCCGAGCCCACTCTGCCCGATGCTCGACCCGCGGCAGGGCTCTGGGCGAGGACGTCCCGGACGCACCCGCGGGTGGTCCCCGCCGGCACCGGGGGCTCTTGGGGCCCCAGCAGCTGCCGCCCCGCGCCGGCCTGGCCGGCGGCCCCCATGGCGAGGCGGCCCCCGGTGCCGGCGGCTCCGGCTCAGCCCCTCGGTGCTACCCCGCGGCGGGGACGGGCGCGCCACACCCGGCCCGGCCCCGGGCGCCTGTCCCGCCGCCCCCGCGGGCGGCCTGAGGAGCCGGGCGCGGGCAGAGGCGGGCGAGGGGCGGGTTAAAAGCGGCTGCAGGTGAACGGGGAGGGACCTTAAAGCTGCGGGGCGGCGAGGCTGGGGCTGGCCGCGCCTCAGGCACCGCCGGACCCGGGAGCGGAGCAGCGCGGCGCGCCCGTCGCATCCCGGGTGTCCTGCCGAGCCGTGCCAGGTGAGGCTGTGGAGCGGCTCCCGTGTGCTGGAGCGGAGGGCTAGGCATCCAGCTGTGCGCCCCCGGAGCGGGCCGGGGTCCGTGTGGCGGGCCCGAGTGGGGCTCGGGTCGGGGGCATCCCCGGCGGGGCTGGGAGCTGGGGCGGCCGCGGGCAGCGGAGAGGGGCGATGTGAGGCTGGGGCGGTCGCGTCCCGTCCCCGTCCGCCGGCGCGGACCTGCCGGCGAGGCAGCCCTGCACGGCTCGGGGCTGAGCGCCGCCTGCCCCGGGCCCCCAGCGCCGGCCCGACCCGCAGTCCCGCCGCCTTGGTCAGTCCCGGGGCGCTCCCGCAGCGCGGCCGCTGCCGGTAGGAGCCGTCGGGCCTCAACGCAAAAACCGGCGTTTGTAAACGGGTGTCCTCTGGCAGGAGCCGACCGCGATCGGCCGCGGCGCTTCCCGCCGCAGAAGCCTGGCTGCGCGCCCCCCGCCGCCCCTGACGCAGCGGAGCTCTGCGGGAGTGATAGGCTGGGGGGCGCCTCAAGGCGTACAGCTGGGAACCACCAAGTGGGGTTTTTGAGTGGTTTCCAAAAAAAAAAAAAAAAGATGTCTTTGTTGGCAGGGCAAATGTCCCGATAGATTCACTCGGTGCCCACAGCTAATTTCAGCGTTTCTGTAGTGGCAGATGAGAAGAGAGATACGTGGTTTTCTCCCCCCATGCTTGCAGCACTGGTTCAGAACTTCAGTGCGAGGCTGTATTTGGAGGCCAGGTTGTTCACCCCGCTGGGATATACACTTCAAATACTTTCATTCGGTCCTGATCAGCCCCTTGGGAAGACTTCATTGAGTTTATTTTAATGACTGTGCAAGAGACATGAGGAAGTTCTTAACAGAAAGATGCAGGTATCTGATCATAGCTTAGAGTCAGTGTAGAAAGTTGCATAAAATGCTGCCAGTTTTAGCAGAGACAAAACACGAGAAGCCTATGGAATTCCTGCCACCTTCTCAAAGCTTTTTTCTTTTTTTGTCCCAATTTCACCTTTCCTCATCACAGTAAATCTGACCCCTCCCTCTTGCCTCAAGGCTTGTCTGTAAAAGCTAGGCCCTTGTACCAAGGGTATGTGTTGGGGCACGTTAGTCCTTTAGTTGTGTTGTAACTACACTGGGTAAAGAAGGATTTTTTGGGGTGTTTTTTTGTTGTTTGGGGTTTCTTTTTCCCCCTCTGTTATGTGAGGATGAGAGATTTTGAAAAGTTTGATCAGTGTGGCATTGCAAGGTACTGTGTTCTCCCCACAGCACCCAGCCTGTGCTGTGCCAAGAGGTGACAGAGCTCTTATCCATGGCCAGTGTGGCTCTCCCACAGAGCAAAGTTGAGCCCTAGCCTTGAAAGATGTGGACCAGCTATGCAAGTTCCCAGCTCTGTTTTCAAAGTGTTTTTTCCAGTTCAGTGATGGTTTCCAAATGGCTGCGATCAGTGAAAGCTGAGCCCTGAGACTGAATTCTGACTTCAGCAAAACTTACGTTTAACTTTCAAAGGGACACAGAGTGTGGATTTTAGTTTTCAAGAGTAGGAGGAAAGATGAAATGAAACTTCTCTGAAGTTTCACCTCTTGTTTATTCTGCTGGGGTGTGATAACATCTAGCAAATCAACATAAACTTTTTAGCTGAGGGCTTTTTTTCTCTCGGCTCTGTGGCTCTGCTTGCCTCCTTTTTGGATAAGATAGCAATGAATGTGGAAGGGCAGGCTCTGCAGTATCTTCCTTTGCCTGTTGGCTTGTGCTGTATATGCACACGGCCCTGACAGAGCCAGCTTGAGGCTTCTCAGCAGTGTTGGCAAAGTCAGTTGCTGTACCTCTCAGATTTGAAGGGCCATGTCTGAGCTACAGCAGAAAACCTTGGAGGTCTGCTGGAGGTGTCTGGGTGGGGTGAGGGCTTCTGCTGAAGAAGGTCAAGTAGTACTTACTTCAGAGGCAAAGAAAGCACCAGCCCAGCCTTCTAGAGCTGTGGCACTGGCAAAGAAATCCAGTGAAAAGTACTAGAGAAGTCTGTCTAGATATGGCCTTAACTCATGCAGTGATAGTAATTTCTGTTACTTTGTGAAATACACTGAGAGGCAAAACACTGACAACAGTCTACCACAGAAATGGAAATATCTTAAGAAAGGCAAGGAGGGCATGGAGGATGCATGGAAGAAATGTATTTGAAGATGTAACGTTTCCTGCCTAAAGCATCAAGGTATGCTCGTCCCATCATAAATAAATGGAAAGAAAGAGTTTAATAAGCTGTTTGAATCTATAAACATATGGGTGACATTAATGAAAGTGCCTTGCATTTGTCTATGACTCAGGTAAGTGCTAGGAAGTCCTTTCATTTTTAGAAGGTCTAGAGCGGATTTTTCACCCTTTGAAAAGTGACCATTTGGTGTATTATGTCATCCTTCAGGTAAAAGGACACAGAAAAGAAGATGGACTGGGGAGCTCTGCAGGCCATTTTAGGAGGCGTAAATAAACACTCCACCAGTATTGGGAAGATATGGCTCACAGTCCTGTTCATCTTCCGTATCATGATCCTGGTTGTGGCTGCAGAGAGAGTCTGGGGAGATGAACAACAAGATTTTGTCTGCAACACGCTTCAGCCTGGGTGCAGAAATGTTTGCTACGATCACTTTTTCCCCATCTCTCACATCAGACTCTGGGCCCTGCAGCTGATCTTTGTTTCTACACCTGCACTGCTGGTGGCCATGCATGTAGCTTACAGGAGGCATGAGAAGAAAAGGAGATTCAGAAATGGTGAGAAAATCGATATTGAAGAGCTGAAAACTGAAAAGTTTCATATCCGGGGTCCCCTGTGGTGGACATACACTGGCAGCATCTTCTTCAGGATTGTCTTTGAAGCGGTCTTCATGTATGTGTTCTATTACATGTATGATGGGTACCAGATGCCTCGCCTGGTGAAGTGTGACGCATGGCCTTGCCCCAACACAGTGGATTGTTTTGTGTCTCGGCCCACTGAGAAAACCACATTTACTATCTTCATGCTTGCTGTGTCTGCAATCTGCATGATGTTGAATCTGGCTGAGTTGTGTTACCTAGTGATAAAAATTTGCATGAAAGAATCCAGGAAAACAACAGTTTTAAAATAATTCTCCATTTTCAAGATTTCTTAGCTCCCTGTTTCCGTCAAACTTTCTTAGGTGTCAGAAAACAATCAGCAATATTTTCACAGTCAAGGAAAAGGATAAAAGTGAATGTTCATTCATGTTTTAAAAATTGTAGCTTCCCTGGGAAGCTGCCACTGAGGCAGGTTTTAAAGGTCGTGAGCTAATTCAGTATTTCTGCATCCACAAATAGAGAGAGCAGCCTTCTGACAGCAACTTTTCCCAAGTATGCCTACTGCTGGGATCCTGTTGTTGGCACAAAGTAACTTTTCAACAATTGTGAGTGGAAGGGCCCAGAGAAAGCTCTAGTGCCCAAAGGAGAGACAGGAATCACACACTGTCAGCTTCAGAGGCAAGCCAATAACAACAGGTTTGGGTCAAAAGTGGGATTAAGGTTTTTCAGGGGGAACTTGCACCTTGTGAAAAGGAATAAGACAAGGAGTTGATTGTGTTTATAGCAGATGTCCTATTCTCTCTCTTTAGTATTCTGAAGAGCAAGGCAAGAGCCTAGGAACACAGGTACTCTATGGCAATACATGCTGTCAGCTCTGCTGGGCACCACCAAAGTTTTTCATCTTTTTAATTCCTCACGTACACTGAGGAGCATCTGCTACAGGGTTGGGGGTGACCAGTCTCAACTGCCTGTGAATGTCTTTAGGTCAGTGCTGCCTCCCTCCACTCATAGGGGCTGCAGCAGTGGGAGGAATTAAGTTTGTTTTTTCATTCTCTTGGTCAGGTGAAAAAGGGATTGTCACCTTTGAGAAGGTAAGAGCAGTGCAACTGTCTTCCTCCTTCTCTTCTCCCCCAACACTTTGTGAAGAATCTCAGTACAGTAGATTTTATTCAACAAAAAGTTTTTTTACCACCTGACTGTGCCTCCTTCAGCTGCATGCCTTTAAAAGTGTTGGGTTTTTTTCAGCAGAAGGCAAGAAAAATTGCCTTGTTTCATTCTGTTATCCAAAAGAAATGCTTCAACTTACAGCATGATATGTTGCATCTACCAGTGCTCCTTCCATGAGACCCTTTTTCCTATCCAGCCTGCACAGCTTTTCTTCATAAAACCTTCTACCTCTCTGAGGTACCTTTCAAGTGAGTTCATCAAACCACTCCTGATCTCTTGAACATTCCACATTGTGAGACTGAATCACCCTTCCTCTTCTTACAGTAGGTCTAACAGGAATTACAGTTTGCAGAGCTAAAATAGCAAAGGGACCCAATCCGACATGAGGAGGAACTTGGCATTTTCCTTACAATTCACATTGCTGAGCTGTGAATTGTGTGTTACTAACTTCAAGAACTACGTGAGTCAGTCTGGTCTTGTTTCTCCAAAGCAGTCTCAAAACTTGTCTTATGGCAGACACACCAGCACATACAGCAACACAGTTTATCTCCCAAGTGCCTGTTCATTGAACCCACTTCTAGAAAGCTGTCTATTTCTCCTCCTTAGCTTTAATAACTAGCCTTTCCCCAAAATGAATGAGCGCTATCTTAGCTTTTCTATTTGTATGTCTCTCTTACCATGTATTTAAGTTTATCACTGTTGGAGTAAACAAAGCTGCATGAATTAAGACCTGTGACCCCTCATTGTGCACTGGAAGTGGAGCATAAGCAGGCTCCCATGGCTTGTGAGCTACACCCGCTGTTACAACTTGACTGCAGGTAGAAATCTGTCATCTAAGAGGGAAGAAAGAAAACCATAACACCACCATCCTCAGAAGCATGAACAAAAAGATGGGAAGTCATTAATAATGAGCTGAACTGGAAACCTGGACTATGAAAACATCCTTAATTCAACTCTAAAGAGCAAAGCTTGGCACGTATCAGGTTTGTACTTGGTAAAGTTCCTGCATTGTTCTGTGTACAAGTATGAAGAGAACAAACTATCTACACTCCCAGTGCTCTAGTATTACATTTCTTTTGTAACAACAGGATTATTTTTTTTTTCTGAAATCATAATTAAAGCACTCTTTGTGCTGTTTTCTGTATTACTTGTACATGCTGTGTATTACCTAACATGTCTAATGAAAATCTGTTTACCATAATGGAAAATGTATGCACCGATACTATATTTAATAGCCAAGGGCTACTGTAAGGATTTTAGCCTTCTGCTGCAGGTTGGTTTTTCAACTGGTTACATTGCCTGTTATCCTGCAGATTTTGTGAGCTGATAGTGGAAGGTCACATATGTGACCCCACTAGAAGTCAAATGTGCTGCCCAAGTCAGCCTTGTACAAGTAGAAATGCAGCTGAAAGAGGCTGGTGATAAACCAGCTCCATAGGGGGGAGAGTTTGTTTTCCTAGCCTGCCTTTGAGTTTAACTCAAGGAACCTGGAATGAGACACACCAAAACTGCTAACATTAACACTATGAGGTTATCTTCGACTAGCAGTTTGGCAACCAGATTATCACACAGACAAGACAGAAATAAGGGAAGTGTCTGGAAGTGGCCAAGAGAGGACTTTGATCCAGAACAGCAGCATCAGACAATAGTAGCTCTTCTTCTGAGATTTATTTTCTTTGTATATTAAATTTGACTAAGTAGTTGCTTTGTAGGGAAAAAATGTTTGGATACTTCATAGGAATTGCACCTGTTTCTACACCTGCTACATTGCATGGTTGACCTTCTACAAATGGATTTCATACAGATTAAAATATGATGCTGTGTTAGAATTGTGTCTGTTCCTTTCTGAAATACACTAGAAGTGTCTACACTTTTGGCACTTGGTTCCTAGGCTTTTCTCAGAATGAAGATTGCAAGAGTGTTGAAAAATGAAGCATCATACCTGGAAGTTATGACTGCAAAAGAGGCTGATTCCTTACTGTGTCCAGTGTAGCCAGGATATAAAGTGTCAAATCATGTGATATCAGAACTGGGAAGTGTAGAATTGGGGCTGGCTAGAATTATACCTTGGCTGAAATCACTCAGAGAAATCACCACTGACTTCATCAAGCTAAACTTTTTAGAATCGTAGAATGGTTTGGATTAGAAGGGACCTTAAAGATCATCTAGTTCCAAATCCTCTGCCATGGGCAGGGGCACCTCCCACCAGACCAGGCTGCTCACAGCCCCATCCAGCCTGGCCTTGAGCACTGCCAGGGATGGGGCAGCCACAGCTGCTCTGGGCAACCTGTTTCCATGCCTCACCATCCTTATAGTAAAGAATTTCTTCCTCATACCTAATCTAAATCTGCCCTCTTTCAGTTTAAAGCCATTCCCCCTTCTCCTATCGCTACATGGCCTTGTAAAAAGTCCCTCTTCAGCTTTCCTGTAGGCCCTGTTAGGTGCTGGAAGGCTGATTTAAGGTCTCAGCCTTCTCCAGGCTGAACCACCCCAACTCTCTCAGCCTGTCTTCATAGGAGAGGTGCTCCAGCCCCCTGATCATTGTGGCCCTCATCCAAAAAAACCCACACTACAAACACGTTTGTCAGGAAGGTGGGGTGGGGGTGAGGGATGGACTTTTGGCGGGGAAAGAAGCAGCAGACTTCACTATTAACTCATAGACTCAGCTAGAGAAAAATACTCTTAACTCCTATGTGAGAAAGACTAGTTTAAAAGAAAATCAGAATAATGAATGTGTATTTATGACTTCTGGATATAGAAGTACCTTTATTAAAGGTTTCCTTTAACAGAAATAAAAAAATCCTTTGGATGTTTTACAGTTATCATGAGCCAACATACTGTGTTATTTGCTATCTGACAGCAAGAATATAAAAGGCAAATGATACGCTCTGTACAGGGAAGAGCACTCTTGCACCATGGAGATTTAATTTAAAATAGCAACACTGTTAAAAATTGCTTTATTTTATAGAAAGTATACTGCAACAAATAAGCAACAGCTAAGAGCACTTCACTACAAACTGAACTTGGTGAAAATTAATCTCTTTTTTTCCCCTAATCATAATTCCTTCCCCCAAAATTAGGCTAATGTGTTTTGCAATGCAACAAAATCACACTCAAAGAATTGCACTGTATTTTGTCGTGACCTGTTCTAATATTCAGGACAGCCACTGCCCTGAGAATTAATTACAGGTTTCTTTAGATTTTCACCATATTATTATCTATACCGTCATTTGAACCTGTTTGTAGACAGTGGCAAGAGTAATGGTAACTATCTGAGGCTTAATGAGCTAAGACTAATGGTAATGATCTTCAAGATAGTTCAGGAGGTACACTTTTTTGCCACTTGACCAACCCAGCTTGTCACTGTAATTTTCTTTTACAGAATATATTTCTCTTCTGGAAAGCTGGCCCAGCTCTGACCTGGTTTATAAGCCTTCCGAGCCACCAAAAAAAAGTCTTTATGATCTAGGTTCGGAAATGCATTAAGCTTTAATCAGCAGGCCTGGCTGAAGAAACAAGTCACATATCTGACTTTCCACCTTTAAAAACATAGCTTGCCCCTGCTATAGTTGGTCCCCCAGTACTACCATAGAATTCAGCCTCCGAATTAGCCACGTAATTGCACATACCTTCTTCCTTTTTCTGCCCATTAAATCACTGCCACTAGCTCGATGATTGTTTCACATCTCTCTGCCTGCTCTGTGCTCCATTCATTGTATTTGAATAAGCCATTTACTAAAACATCCTCTCCAAGAATACCACCAGGTACCCAGATGCCTACACAAACCTTTCTAGTAAAAGAGTGATGTGGTATCAATATGACATAGAGTTTAGGGAAATACATTTTGAGAGAACTGAGAGAGAACTTACACAGTTGAGCTATGAGTCACTGCAGGTTGTAGATGAATATTTTGAACAGCAGAGTATATTCTGTGTGCTGCTAAGAACGAGCATTTCACTCACAGCCTGGCACAGTGTCCAGGATAATACCGTAGTGTGTGAACGCAGTCACACTGACCTGAAGCAGGTGGCATTTTTCAGTGGAGAAGCTGTGCGGGGCAGGCTTACTTGCTTAGGCAAGGTGTATCTTTTCCGTTGGCAATTATGGTAATACAGGCTTCTCAGCTAGGAAAGACAATAGCAGTCTTAAAGCTGCCAGGGTCATGAAATTTGGTTTTAAAGTGTTTTGCAGATCATCTTCTACTGAGGGTCAGTCTTTAAGATGGCACATAAAAATTCCTCCCATACCTCTAAGAGATCCACACATTAGCAGGAATGCTACATCTTCTTTAGACGGTGTGACTGGAAGACTTGCTATCCATTTGGTATCCAACTATCAATATTTCTTTTGTCACAAGACTGCTTTCACTTGATTTGAAAGTATTATAGCAGTCCTAGTACATAGACTCAACCCTGAATCTCATTGTTGCTGAGTTTCCCCAACTGAAAGGTAAAGGTGACAACTATGCCATGTTCACAGGAGCACAACAGTTTAATTGAGCACTCTTTGTTAAGATCATTGCAACAGGTGCCAGAAAAAAGTATTTTATAATTATTCTGTGGTAAAGATTTCAAACCTATTGTATGTTGCATCATCAGTGTAATGTCTAGTTATGACTAGTCATGTCCCTGCCTAGGTGTTGCATCCTTTCCAAGGACCGTTTAATATACAGTTTAAATAGCTTCCACAGTGTCTCCAGCACAAATAAACAAGAACAATCTATACGCTTACCCACACACATGTGCACAGACACAGAGAAACAAACTGACTAAATCATTATCTCACTGTTATCTGATAGAACACTGAGACATCTCAACAAGGATGTGTCAGGAATGATTTCTGCCTATGCCATGATAAAAGCTTTTGTGTATAGCAGTAAAATAGTTATTAATGACTCATTGTCAAAGTGCAAGCATCCACCAAATGGGATAAACAGTATGCAGCTGGGAGGAGCTGCAGGTACATAAGAAGATAGGCTTAGAATCCAGTAAGATCTTTATCACCAGGAGAAATGTTTTAACAAAAGCAGTTTTAGAAGTTATGAAGGACTAAATGCTACTATTGCAGAACACTAAGTACTTGCAGAAATGTAGCACAGAGACCTCTTCTGAACCAAATAACAGTTCTGTAGAGAAGAGCTGAAATCTGAGTAGATCATCAGTGGAACATGAGTCAGTAACATTGTTGACTTGGGAAAATATCATACTGGTATGCATTAAAGGTTTGTCAAATCATGTTTGAAATAATATTTACACTCTTGTTAGGACCTGAAAGTCATTATCTAGACTCTACTTTGGGGCATCATCTGCCCAAAAATCCCATCAGCTGGAGAAATCCAGGAGTCAGGAAAAATATATCACCAAATGTCTAAAACCCAGAACCTGTGAGGAAAGCTTGAAAGAAATTAGTTGGCCTGGAAAAGTCAGAGGAAAGATCCAACAGCACTCTTCAAATATGTAAAGGGTTGCGGCAAAGAGGATTAGGATCTTGCTCTTTACATCCACTGGCAACAGGACAAGAAGTAATGGGCTTACACTGCAACGAGATGTAGGCTGGTCACTGCAAAACCTCTCTGTGAAGAGGGCTAAGCATTGAGTTGGATGACAGACTTTCCATCACTGAAGTTTGTTAAATGGTGACTCAGTTCAACATCTGCTGAGAATGATCTAGGTATAGGACTGCTCTAGGACAGAGGGAACTTCTAAAATCTGTGAAGAACGAGACCCCAACTGAAAGAGTCAGTTGTACAGATTCCTTTTGCTGAGCCAGATCTCAGCTGATGAATCAACATCTCTTTCATATAAACTCAAGTCTACTTGTCAGTGCAGGGTCTATTCAGCATGTCTGTCAGCATGGTTCCTTTGTGCTTTCAGCAATTGTAATAATACATTCTCACACTATAATAATTCTACCTGACAAAGCATATGAGGTGGCATTGCAAGTAAATAAAATTGTAATTAATATAAATGAAGTTGATGATGGAGTTTGGGTTTTTCTTCTTCAGCAGACTGGGTAAAAAGCTCCTTCTGCCTCAGTTTTGTGTCTCTCAAAATAGGCATTCTTCCCAACAGGAGGAAGACCAAAACCCAGATCAATTTTCAGTTTTGCTGCCCAGTTGACTATATATGCAAACAATGGTGGAGTTCACTGAAGCCTGGTCTGTGTCCAGAAGTTTCACAGCAATAGCATGCCATTTTGTGTTACTGGTTTCTTTCAAAGGCAGGCCATCATGTTGTGAAGCAGTTCGAATTTTGTAGAGAAATTTCCCTATACGTGAGCTTGTTCTTCCGTTTCAAAGCAAGATAGCTATTGCTGTTGCTTTCTGTGGAAGGCAGCTAGTATCTGAGGTCTTTCCAAATTCATCGTGTGTGTCAGCAAATACACCAATTCCTGGTAAAACATACCATGTTTGCTCTTGTTCTGAATACAATGAAAAAAACCATCCTTGTTTAGGAGCTTTGGTTGTGGTTTGGCACTATGAATTGTTTACTGGTAGTACTAGTTTAGGGCATTAAACTGACATCATCCCTTTCTGCTCATTCTTACCCTGCCTGTGTCTCTCCCTCGCCCCATTCAACGCGGTGCCTCCACTCCAGGAGCTTTATCATGCCAGCACAGTTGTTTGCACAGCTGTGCTCAGCACCGGATTGGGTGACTGGTTTAGCTGATGAAGAAACAAATGTTTTGCTTTGCTGGATTGTTTTTTAGCTGGATCAATTCCTTGATCTGTCTTACAGGAAGGCCGCACAAACTTTTATGCTGACGTGACTGTGGGGCAGTAGGCCATGGTGTTGGGCAAGAAGAGCTGCAGGGAGTGAACAGAAGGTGCCAGGGGAATGGCAACTTGCTACGTTTATTTGCTGTTACACACACTGCAATTTCAAACTACAGCCTCTGGCTGTATTTTTATAAGTGACTGGTACTAGAAAGACAGAAGTCCTGCTGCCTTTTCCTTCTTTTGCTGCTGTACCCTTCACTGCTTCTACTCCTTTCTGTGGCCCTGCTTCTCACCTATTGGCCATCTTCTCCCTTGCTCGGACGCAATCTCCCCTCAACCTTCGTATAAGTTGATTTAACTCACTAACTCAGCAGAGAACTATTTGAACTCTGCATTTTGATATGTTTTAAGCTTGGCTTACTGCCAGGCATGAATTTATTTCAAGTATCAATATTTTTATTCCTTCATATTTCTGCCATTGTTGTGGGGAAAAAAGCATCACACCATGATAGAATGATAAAAGGCATCATTTCTCTTAGGATTTCACATGTCCTGTCTCTCTTTTTTGATTCTTCTTCCTAAGAGATGCCTGGCTTGTACAGTTATAGTTCTTCCTCTGCTACGTGTCATATGGAGCTTTTGCTTCCATGAAGATGACCTGAAAGAATCTCACTGCTACATATGCCAGAACAGTCTGGTTTTGTTTGTTCTATTAGGAGACTTCCCACACTTTCCAAAGGTCTTTTGAGAGGAAGCCTGCTTTGGTGGGTAAAACACCCGCCTAGGGTCTTAGTGCCATTCTCAGAACTCTGCAACCTAGGGTGAGTCATTAAGTCTTCCCATGCCTCTATTCCTACAAACTAGAAGTAACAATAACTCTTCCTACAAACTAGAAATAAGAATAATTCTTCCGGTCACTTGTTCTTATTTGTTAATATGCTGTGTTCTCTGATGTGCTTCTCAGCAGTGTCTAACAGAACAGAACACTAATCCCTAATTGGTACAATAATAATAATAATAATAATTACTATATGAGATTAAACTACTACTTCAGTCTTTTTATTACCATTTTATTTGTTAGTTAATTAGTTCTAAAGTCTTTCAATTTATCCATATAGCAAACAACTAGAGAAAAGATTTTAATCCTCCTTGCTTTGAACTTGCTTCCTGAGGTAGCAGTACCCTTTCTCATCATGTAAATATCTTTAGTGCCATCTTCTGTAGTGCAGCGGCATGTCAAGCACAAATTTTTTTATTGGCATACAATGCAGTGCCACAACACGCTGAACTGAAGGCATTTGTAGCTCTTTTTTCAGGCTGACTGCATGGACAGAACTGCTATCAGCACTGCCAAGCCATGTATCACTTTAGTGTGGCTTGTTTACAACTAACAACACATGCCACAGTTTAGGGGTCCTTCCACTAAACTGTTTGGATGCAGAGTTATGGTAAGAGAGATGCTCTTCTGCACTTTAAAATAGATGCTTAAATTAGAAATAGTGGGGTAATTGGTTTAATACTGATCTGAAAAAGGTCCATTTTTCTTGAGCAGCAGCTCAGGTTCAGACTAATACCAAGATACATCTCCTTAACTTATGAGATCTTTTTATCATTTCATGAAGTTTGGTGTCTATTTTTGATCTTCTTTCTTTGTACCTTGCCATGCAAACCTGATTCTTCTGATCCTAAAAATACCTGCCTGACTGTTCTGTCTACACACTTCTTGAATTTACTTTGTTTCTGCACTGGCCAAATCATATACTGCTAAAGGTGTGTTTACGCATGGAACGGGAGTTGTCACCTGTGGAGGCTTGGATGGAAGAAAAAAAAGTAATACTAAAGAAGAAAATTAAAGGAAGGCTGAAAATAATGTAAATATAAATTTTAATGTAAAATTTTAAATGTCACCTGAAGCTTTATGTTGCTATCTATTGTTAATGGAGGGAATCCTTTAAACACAGTAAGGACCTAGGGATTTGGAGCACACTAAAGTGGCATCTGGCCACTGGCAGTGCTGTGCACCTTTAAAGATGAGTGACAGTAAGCAAGCTAGCAGGGATGGCTCTTTCATGGGAATCCCTCTGCCAGAAAGTCCATATGAAGAGACACTTTTTAACACCATTGCTTAAATCTGAGCATATTTTCCTTCTGAATAAATTCCTCAGGGAGACAAGTCCTACATTTTCTGTTTCCCCTCTTATTTGGCTTCAGATCCCCTTGTTCTAGCATGCAACTAACAAATAGCCCTTCATACCTCCTACCTCCTTCCTCAACATGCTTTCATGCTTGAACTTGTACTGGTACATAATCGGTTCTTTATTTTTAAAGCTGCTCCCTTCAAGTTTCCCCCAGGGATTTTGCTTCCTTGCCTGTCTCATTTTCTACAATTGTCCCAGAGGGTCCTGTCAACAGCCCAGAGCTTTTCTTGTAAGAACCCAGAAGGGAATTCTTGGAAAACTGATGGGTATAGTCTCCTGGTCGGCAGGCACTGCCTCGGATTATCCCTCTTCGAAATGTCTTGAATTCTGTCCTAAAAACCTTCTGTGGCAGTACTGAAAGGCTGCTCTAGAGCCTCAGTGCTCTCCTGAGTAAGTTATTTTTTTCTTACAAAAAGGGGTCAAGGGCAGTTTGTACAAGTTGTGGGAAATACCTTCCAGAGACTGAAAAAGCCATCATGGAAACATCCAGTGCTTCATGCTATTAAACCTTTTGGACAGATGGCTGAAAGTGAGAGGTCTCTGTCTACCTCTCCCAAAAATCAAACCTCCTTCCCTTCAGCTGACCTGATGAGTCAAGGGGCTTCACCATATGAAAGAACTTATAATGTCAGGAGTTACTGGGTCTGCTGGGATTCCCTCCTGTACCTTAACACCCCCCCTCATGCCCCACTGCTTCAGGATCCACACTGCGATATTACTACACTTAATCATGGCAGCACCATGTTTCAGATGTACCACCCATCTCCAAATAAAGTAATTTGTCCTTGTGCTACCACTAGTGCTTAGGTCAACAAAGATCTTCCTTCCTACTGTTTTCAGCTGAAAGATTTATAGGGAGCAACCAAAGGTTGCAAGGATACAAGAGCATGGGGATGGTATGTTTCAGTCTGTCACGTGTCCTCTGGTACACACAGCTCCTGAAAGTGTCTCAAAATTTTTCTTGGATGGTATTTTTACTAAATAGAGCAACAGAGAGCCTTGGAAATGAACTGGTGTCTGTCTGACTGACTAGAGTAGCTATCAACAGAAACTCGTACATTATTGCTGAATAATCATCAAGTCATCATGGTAGTTCAAGTCATTCTAAGGTTTTCCTTTTTCAGGGTAACACTGAAGAACACACAAGAACCTACCCAAAACATAGGTGACTAATATTTTCGAGTACTGATGCTGAATATATCAAGAACCACCTTTAAATCATCATTTTGAAAATAGTTGCAACTGATCGTGTTTTTCAAATGGTCTGTGCACAACAGCTTAACAGACAATCTTGACAGAGGAGAGTGTGGGGAAAAACACTTTTCAAAAAAATTATCTAGAATGCCTTCTTTCCCTAACATAGGCTCTGTCCCAGGTATAGGCTCCCAAATTTCAAAGACCCAGGCTTGTCATCTACAAAATTTCGCAAGTTTCTTGAAATACTGCAAGGAGCTGGTGCTATGCTGCCTTCATTCTGAAAACCAGCGGATCTGTCTTCGACCAAGGGCAGTAGCTGCTGCCTGTGAGGCACCCCGGTCCTGTGTGGGGGGCACCAGCCCTGTGGTGTAGAAGAATGGCTGCAGAAGCATGGCTTTAGAATCTCTGAAGATCTGCACAATCCAGGCCTGGTATTAGAATAGGTCTGTAATCAGAATTGTACTGAAGTTGCTGTGCTGAAGTTAACAAGAAAGGTAGCCTTGAGCTATTCTTGAATCCTGAGACCAAGTAATTATGTTGTGCCAACAGGCCGTGGCTGTAACAAGCTACAGCTGCTGGCAAAGCAGGTGCAGGGCCAAGAAAGACAGGGACCGGTATGGGAATATAGGGAGTAACAAACTACAAGGCTGAAGCACAGCAACACAGTTAGCTACATGGGTAGAATGCTTATTTTAGTCATGGTAATTAGGGGTGTGAGAACCACGCGTGTTTAGAGACTACTAACCAATTATATTTCTGCTTTACGAATATGCATGTGTATCGGTTCTATATAAGTAGTGTTAGAAACTAATAAAGTTGAGCAAGATGCATAACTCATATTGAGCGACTTCTTGACTCCGGCGAACCCTTCTTCCAACACTGTGGGGTTCTGCACACAGGCCCTCAGGAAAAAAAACAACCAACCAACTTCTTTCGGCGAAGAACTTTTAGTTGCTTGGGGTTTTTATACATCTTTTTTCTTTAAGATCTGTCTAACAGCTGATGGATCCAGGTGGGATGCTCCCCTTTCAGACCCAGCGGGACTGAGGAAGCCGTGGTGAACTCCGCCGAAGCCAGGCGGCTCTGGCGAGCCGTGCGGAGAAGCCCGCCAACGGCAGGCGCGCGAGAGGGGCGCCGCGGCGGCCACTTGGGGGCGCCGCTCGGCCGCGTGAGAGAGCGCGTGTGAGCGGGCGGGCCGCCTCCGCGCCGGGCGCGCGTTGTCCTCGCGGCAGCGCCGTGCCGGGCGCGAGGCCCAGCGCCGCCGCCCGCAGCCGTGCCCCCGCCACACGGCGCCTCCGCGGGCCGCCGCGGCCGCCGGTTCCCGAGGGGGAGCGGGAGGCTCCCGCCGCGCCGCCTGCGGGAAGCCCCGGCGGGGAGGGGTTTCTTACGCTTTTATCCTCTCGGAGGAAGAAACCGTGTGTTTCTCAGGAAATCCCACCCAGGCCCGCGAGAGAGGAGGGACTGCCTGCGCAGTGGCCACGTTTTAAAAGCCGCGCAGAGCCGGGCAGGCGGGCCGGCCGCTCCTGTCGGAGCTTCCCGAGCGAGGAGACGCAGCTACCGGCCCGCAGCCTCGTGCGGCCGGAGGCGCTGCTGTGGGAGGCGGGCAGGGGGAGGGGAGAGAGGGAGGGACGGGTGCCCGATGCCTGCAGGGGAGGCCGCAGCGGTGCCGTGCCACGGGCGGGCTGTGGGCGGCCGGCCGCCCGCGGGGCGCGTTGCCAGCAGAGGCAGCAGGTAGGGCGCTGGGCACCGGCCTCCCGGCGCGTCCCGCCCCGCCCCCGCACCCCCCTCCGCCGCTTTTTTCCATAGCCCGAGCAAAGTTTGGGGGCTCCCCCCCCCCAACTACATAAGCTATGCGCCAACTCTGTCTGGACTCTTCTGAACGAGTTAAGCTTTTGCTGCTTAAAATAGCCTTGCTCCCGCCAAGCGTAAGTAGAGCGAGCCCGGGCTGCGCCGCCCGGCAGACGGCTGCAGGGCGCGGGGGCGCAGCCCGGGGAGGGGACGCCGCCGGGGGACGTGGCCGCGGGCAGCCCTAGAGCCGCACCGGGGGCGGGAGGCTGCCTGGGGCCTCTGCCCGCTGGCCGTGCCCCTCGGCCCTGGGCTGGGCGCCAGGGAGGGGCAGGGCGAGGCCGAGCTCTGCTTGTGTCCTGCTGAGGAGGAACAGTAGAAAGGGCCTTAACTGCTTTAAATGCCTCCCTGAGGGACCCCGGTGTGTGTCCGCTGTTCCTGCAACACCGAAGGAACCATCTGCAGGCAGGATGTGCTTGCGGGTGGGACTCATAAAGTGAGCCTGGTGTGGCAGGGGAAAGTGTCCAAACCTCACAAAACACCTCAGAAAATGCAGCGGAGGGGGAAGCGCCAAATATCATGTCTATCTGCGATTGTTGTGGCCGTTGCCCACGAAGTGTGCATGTGTGATGGCATATAACTTCTTCCTTAAGGGTTGCCACTAACGTTTGAACATTGATGTGCGTTTCAAGCCAATTTTACTTGGAGTGAAAAAGCTTGGAGTAAAGTGAAATCCTAAATACAAAGCAGAGGCAGAATGGCTTGTAAGTGGTGCCACACAGAATGATGGAGTTCACTAGTGTAACCCAAGGTGGTTCTGGGGTTTATTGAGCTGAGCTCTGAGTTACTGGGCCCTTATGCTTTGTCCTGATGGTGGGGAAAATGTGGGGGTGGCCTCCTTGCTTTGACTAGGCTTGTACCTCACTCTGGTCACATCTTTGGTCTGAGTGTTACCAAAAACATCCCAGTTACTCACTTAGGACTCACAAGGGATGCAAAGTATTTAAATATTCTTTGGAAGATATTTACGGCTTGATTAAGCAAAAGTTTGCCAATGTTATAAGCAAGAAAAGTTGTTTCATTTGGGTTTTTTCCCTGTCAGCAAAAAATATCAGAAAAGTATTGTGTTTGTTGCTGACTCACTGAAGAAATCACATAAGCCTAAAATGTTACTAGGAATCCTGAAAGTATGTTAGGTCTTTAAGGACACTGGCGTAGATATAAGGAAGGAATTGAACTGAGTAGCCAGAGCTACTAGTTTCTTTTTAAGGGGAAATTTGAAGGGAGAAGTGAAAATCCTACTGGAACATTTTAGAACTAAACTAGAAAACGATTTAAATGGTTTCCATAAGACAAAAATGTACTTTAAGAAGTTTGAACAGGGTGTATAGCACCATCTCCCTTGCAATTGCTGTAACTTGCCTGAAGTCCCCTCAGACTGATACTTGTCAGTTGGGGTACGTGCTGCTCTGCAGTGAAAAAGGGTCTTGAGTCTCTGAATGCCAGAAAGGCTCCTCTTTCCTTTGTATATCTGGGGCAGGGGGCGGGACACTCCTTACTGTGCAGTTTTTAGATCTGTGTGGCTGATCGTATGTGGGCACCTGACAGATCTGTCTCATTCATGCTTCACTCACTCGGGATGCGGGGACCGTTGCCCTCATGTTCGACAGCTATTCCATAGTCCCCTGGTAGCTCCACACCCTTCACACCTTTCAGAGTTTCATTGGTAAGTCACTGTCTTTTAATTCCAATGTAGAGGTCTAAGGTGGCATTTGAGTATTCTGGGGGAGAAAAGGGGTTACTTTTTGTTCCTGTTTTTCTCCTGTGAGTAGCTAATCAGAGCAAGGCTTTATTACACCAGGGAACAGAGGAGTTTAACAGGTGGGGTGTAGCTCTTCTCCTGGGCTCAGCCCTGTGCTCCTTGCACTTTTCCTTTACTCAGGCCAAACTTTCACTCAGAGGCCAAGTGAAGTCAAGAAGAAGTCAAGAGAAGTTTTGCCTGGGATTTAAGGAGACGGCTCCATAGCACTAAAGTAAGTTTAAGGTAATAATAAGATCAACTAAGGAATTAATTTTTAACAAGTGTTTAAAATACAATGAAAGCGATAATAGATGTGTCTGAAAGTACGACGCTGAGCAAGAAGAAGGGTGTTTTCAAGTTCTCATTTAAACATTTATAAAGTGAATTTTGAAACCTCCATTGTGAATTATAAAACACCCACCACTGTGTTTCATATATATGTACGTGAACAAATACCATTAGGTTTCATTGGAAATTATAGTAGCTTATTGCATATCTGCCACTTTGGAATGACATGGTCATGCTACGGACTTTGTGCAGCATGACTACTTTTATTGTATTTAAATTAGCAGAGTTAAAAATCTGGTAGTAATGGAGATGCCTGATTGTTTAGTGCAAAACCAAAGGAAATATTGTAAGTTGTTTTCTCTTTTAACAGCATTATTTTCTCATACTGGTTTAAAAAAATCTAGATAATTTTGAAGATAAAAACCTAAATCCCAAGATTTTAGGCTGTCATGAGAAATGAAATAAAATATGGACTGAATTTAAGATATAGTATTCAGACAAGTACATCTGTTACATTTCTAAATAATTGCTAAGGGAAATTTTTTACATATACCAGCATAATAAAATCATAAATACACCAGATGTCATAATCTGGTACTGTAGTATAGCTGTGTAGTTATTTATGTGTGTATATGTGTGCATATGTGTATAAATACATAAACATATGAACGTCTTTTCTGACCTAAATGGTTCTCTTATTCTGTGTATGAGTAAAATTATGAATAATTAAAATATTGTATTTCACACACTTGGTACATACTGATGAACCTCTTTGGTGACATCATCAGAAATAGAAATAGAAATAATAATTAGCAAGTTTAGAGATGCCACATGGTAATTGTTTTTTTTTTCCTGTAGAGGGATATATATGACTTCACAGCTTTTAAAATTTATTCTCTTTCTTGCTTGTTCTCTTTGTCACACACGCACAAACATACACACACACCCCATCCACAAAGTATATTTGTGCATGTGCTAAACATAGTAATTAATAGCACAACATTGATTCTTAAATGGAATGCTGTGCCAGTTTTTGTGAACCGCCCATTTTTCAGTATTTGTCTCAGAGGAATAATTTTCTAAGTGACACAAATTTATATGTGACTCCCAGTTCTTATAAAATGATCCCAACGTTCATGCAGTCCTTGTTTTTCATACTGTTGAATTAGACTGGTTTCTGAGACAGATTCTCTGTCATTCCCTGGCGGGTATTTCCACATGAATATAAAGAAATACAGATAAAGATGTTTAATTTCTCAATCTGCAATTTTTCCAAGCACAGAAAGAAAAAAATGTTTCTCTTTGCAATCCATATGTAAGATTAGGTCTTAACAGTTGCCTAGCTCTCTATTTCCGCAGCACTGAAAGTACTACTGTACAGCTGAAGTTTATGTAATACTACAAAAGTAAGCTTGCAGTTCTTCTCGCCTAAAATATTGAGCTGTGTCTGTTTAAATTTAGATTGAGATATTTTATTGTTGAACCTAGTGGTGGCAACTCAAATATTCTGTGAGCTCTGTGAGCCTCCTGGTTTGTTTTATGTCATATAATGATTATTTGTATCAAGGCACTGCTTTAAAATTGTGGATGTGATTTTTGGATGAGGTGCTTTGGCTTTAAAAATTACTCACTGAAGAATGTATTGACTTTGAAGAAAGGTATGAGGACATGGATTTCTGAGAACACTCCAGCCAGTGGAGCTACGTATCTCTGCATTGCCCTTGGAAATTATGTCCTTCCCGTATATAGGTACTATATGTGTACTATAGGTAATACAAATTTGTAGTAAAGGCAATGATTGCCGCTATTCATATCAAGATGAACTCTGAGGTTTTCACCTTTGTGCAGTTAAGATGCTGTGAAGCACCTGCTTACTGCTTAAACACTTTTTCTTTGCGTACAGGATGAATTTGCACATGCTGATACGCAAAAATATTTTAATTAGTGTAAGCATTTGAATAGCTTTTTGAAGTGTATCCTTTGAGAAATGTATCTTGTCACATCTTTGGTGTCCTAAATTATCTTAGCCTGGGCATTGTTGACCTGTAGTCAAAAGAAAAAAACATCTTCAGTAGTATTAGTGAATAGAGAATGATTGAGAATAACTTAGATGGTATTATTTGTCATCTTTCCTTTTTAGAAATCACTATTTTTCTTATTTCATTAATTACTAGATAGTTCTTCAGAAAAGCACAAGGAATCCTGCTTTTCATTGTAGTCGGCATTGCTTCTTGATCTCAATAAGAGAATCACTACAGTGTACCTATAGGGAGGGAAAAAAATGCTACCTCTTCACCTTACAGCGTAGGGGTTATAATTTTTCATGGGGGCAGATCAACTTCATTTTTTGGAACCATAGAAGGTAATACCTGTCTTTATAAAGAACAGTGTGCGGTCTCTGTGCCATTGGACACAAGGGTATTAGCAGCCATGCTGAAAATAGACCATAATTAATGAATTAAAGCAGATTTAATGCAAACTTTTGCCCATTGATAAACGTTCTATTACAAGTATTAGTAACAAAGGAACAAAGTGTAAAAGACTGCTTATTATCTGAGCCGCCTATTTTGCTTGATCTGCATAGAAAACCAAAGAGTGAGGGCAGAGAGAACTGAGCCGAGAGGCACAGAACAATTCAAAGGATAGCAGAGAAATGAAATACTGAAGTTAGAGTTATGCTAAACTTCTTTAGTCCATCAAGTATCGCATTATTCATTTTGCTGTTCCTGCATTTTCCTACTCAAAAACTGAACATTCACAAATGACAGTTCTATCCAAAGGTGGAACTAAACTGAGTATATCTTCAAATGGTTTTGAGTTAAAAAGATACAAAATTAATTCATTATTACCTTAAAAATTAATACCTCTCAAGATTAGGAAATAAAATATCTTAACATTTAAAAAAAAATATTTAAAATTGTTTTAGGACCAGGGACATTAATAATCAGTGTTTCATTGTTCGTACTGTCATTTGCAGTTAAATGTTCCATGCTAGGAAAATAATTCAATTATATTCAAGGGAATGTGTTTTTGTAGAGTATCAAAGATCTATTTTATTTTTTTTAGGGAGAGTTTTTGTTGAATTAACTTTGTGGGGATAAAAAGTGAACTAGTATTCCAGGACTTACAAAAATGCAAAATACTAATGGTTGTGGTGTTGCTTTTTGTGTGAAAGTATACTGTTCTGCAGTTACAGATATTTCATTGCCTCATAGTAAAATCAAATTCTTAAAAAAGTAGCTTAAATAACTTTAATTTCTTTAATTGCCTTAACTAAAAGCCTGAAAGTGTTTCAGTGCAGACTTTGGAAATGCATCCTCTGGAAAAATGGTGACATCATTGTTGGAAATCACAGTAGTTATAATACAGAAGAATATATTTTCTCAGTGGTAAATTCCTGCCTGTAACAACGAATGTCTCTCTTCTGCTTGGGAATTGTAAGATACACGGGTATTTGGACAAGAAGTATGAAAACAAAAAGAGTGAAGTAATTCAGTTGTATTTATAAAATATTGTGAGATTTTTAAACAAGAGGATTTTTTCTGATAGCGTTTTTTGCATGCAAATTGTTACATTTGCATTATAAATATTTCTGAAGGTGTTGAAGTCAGCTGAAAATAGAGTTTTGTATTTTGTATTCAGTTGAAGGTTGGCATATAAAATATATAAGTGGGTCCATTAGGAGAATGAAATGTACTTCTTACACATATTCCAATATTCTTACATATATACCTGTTAGGAACAGGCCAAGGATAACAGAAGTGATAACAGCAGATATAATAGCTTGTTTCTCGATTGAAGGCAGCTTGTGAGGAATCTGATCTTAAAAAAAACTTGTACTTTAAGCCTTTCCAAATCAGAACTTGTGTCACTGCCTAGAATTGGACATGGGAAGCCCATCATGCATTAATCGGTGGAAACTACGGAGAATATATACTAGTTGTTTGTCAAGAACTAAAGTCATAGGATATAATTTTATTTCTCAAGAAAATTTCTGCCCATGCTTGCTGAAGTGTCCTTGAGTTTTTGTGGTTTTGTTGTGGTGGTGGTGTTTGTTTTTTTTTTTTTTTTAATAGTGTTGCAGGACGTGTGGTTCAGTAACACCAAGTGGCAGGACAGTAGGGGAAATGGCACAGAAACCTTTCCACCATTCCTCTCAGAATTTCTCATTCTTCCCAATATTTGAAGTTACTTTGATAATTCTCTCCTTTTAGAAATTAACTGAAACGTGACTAGGCTTTGAGAACATGCTTGGTGGTGGTATAGACATTCCAAAATTAAACTGTAAATTCCATAGGTTTTGAGTAATTATTTTTCAGTGAATATTTTCTGCTATGAAAATAGCAGAGACCTGGGACATTACTAACTTCCAGAATGCTGGAGTAAATAAGTCCCGGTAACAAATTATTAGAGTTAGGCAAACTTTGTATCACACTGATACAAGTGCAGTCACATAAATAGTAGGAATATTCTATTTAATTGAACCAATTTCCATCTGTTCTTTTCTAAAAATAAGCAAGAACAGTTAGAAGCATTTCAGGTGGAGGAAGAAGCAAAATCATGTTTTTAAAATACTTAAATCTTGTAGAAATTCTAGTTATGAATCTTTCTTGCCTGTTGTGTATAGACACTTAAACCTGTATTGGCTAGGTGAAAGCACTGAACATCCCATTTCTGTGCTCACCAAAATCCATGGCTGCATGGTCACAGGGTTACGTAGTTCTTAACATAAGTGTGCAATATTCTGCAAATGGAAGTGCACTTAGGAAATTTTATTTGTTGAGGATCAACCTGTTCTGCCCTGGCATTTTGTATTGACAAGATTTTTTTTTTTTTAACATTGCTCTAATTGCTCTAATGTTCTTATTGTAGGTTAGAAATCTGAAACAATGGGTGACTGGAGCTTTCTGGGGAGACTGTTAGAGAATGCGCAGGAGCACTCCACGGTTATTGGCAAGGTTTGGCTGACAGTACTGTTTATCTTCAGGATACTGGTGCTGGGGGCTGCTGCTGAGGAGGTCTGGGGAGATGAGCAGTCGGACTTTACATGCAACACTCAGCAACCTGGTTGTGAAAATGTTTGCTATGACAAAGCCTTCCCCATTTCTCACATCCGCTTCTGGGTGCTGCAGATCATTTTTGTCTCCACTCCAACCCTCATCTACCTGGGCCATGTGCTGCACATTGTACGCATGGAGGAGAAGAGGAAAGAGAAAGAAGAGCTGAAAAAGAAGGGAAGCATCAAAGACAGCAACTACCCGGGAGCAGCAGCATCTGGCAGTGGTGGTGGAGGTGGCAGCAATAATGTCAAGGATCCTCTTGGCAAAAGAGGGAAGGAGAAGCTCCCGATCCGTGATGAACGTGGCAGAATCCGTATGGGGGGTGCTCTGCTCCGTACCTATGTCTTCAACATCATTTTCAAGACACTGTTTGAGGTGGGCTTCATTGTGGGCCAGTACTTCCTATATGGCTTTGAGCTAAAGCCAGTCTACCAGTGCAGCCGCTCACCTTGCCCACACACTGTGGACTGCTTCATCTCAAGGCCTACTGAGAAGACCATATTCATCATCTTCATGCTGGTGGTGGCCTCTGTCTCCCTGTTGCTAAACATGCTTGAGATATATCACTTGGGCTGGAAGAAGCTTAAACAGGGCATGACAAGCCGGTACAGCCTTGAGATGCCTGTTGCAACAATGACACCGGTTATGGTAACAGGGGAGTCCAAACCTGTTGCCTTGCCACCACCAGCACCACCTGTGGTGGTAACAACAGCCATGCCCCCCCCTGTTTTGCCTGACACCCGTGCTGTCACACCGCTGCTGGCCCCGGTGACCATGGCACCATACTATGCTGCGGCTGCTCCAAGACCACGGCCTCCCTCCAACATGGCCTCCATGGCCAGCTACCCTGTTGCTCCACCAGTTCCTGAGGAGAGGCACCATGCTGTGACTCCCACACCCATCTCCACTCCCATCACCATCCCGACCCCCATCCCCACGCCCACACCAGCCGTTATCAACTACTTCAACAGCAACAGCAATGCCCTAGCAGCTGAGCAGAACTGGATCAACATGGCAGCTGAGCAGCAGGGGAAGGTGCCCTCCAGCTCGACAGGCTCCTCTACCCCCAGCAGTGTCCGGCATCACCTTCCTGAGCAGGAAGAGCCACAGGAGCAGCTGCTTCCTCCCCCAGCTGGGCCACCCACTACGGCCGCCAACAGCGGCAGCAGCACCAGCCTGAGCGGGGCGAGTGGCAACAAGTGGGATGTGGAGGGTGAGGTGGAGCTGTCAGAGGAACGGCCTGTCTCAGCTGCCTGCACCACTGTGGAGATGCATGAGCCACCGCTGCTTGTAGACACACGGCGCTTGAGCAGGGCCAGTAAGTCGAGCAGCTGCAGAGCCAGGTCAGATGACCTGGCCGTGTAGTGTGGTCGCCTCTGCTCAGAAGAGCAGGTGATGGAAGGCAGAGTGGGCAGGGGAACTGCCCAGGGAGGCCAGGCCTGGCATGGGTGGGAAGGTCTGGGCTTCAAACTTTGACGCTTGCTGTTTTTGCACTCTGTGAGTTGTAGTGGGGAAAAATATCAACATTTTCTAATAGGTCAGGGGTGGCCGAAGCACAGCCCGTGGGCCAGGGGACCAGTCCCACTTTCCTTCATGTCCATGGCAGATGTTCCAAGGGCAGACATAGTGGAAGCCTGCACAGATAACAGGTGGTGATGATAGCTGGTCATGTGCCCTGAGACTGACTTTCATCTGAGAAAAATGTTAATACCCCTAGTGGCCATGTGCCTGGTTGTCATCTCCCTCTTGCCCTTGCCTTCACTTCCACCCTTTTTCACATAAACTCTACATGAGTGGATGCGATGACTGACTTTCCTCCTCTGAAATCTTATGCAGCCCTATGGCAACCATCAAAGTGGCATGTTGCCTGTTGGCACCTGTCATCTCTACGGACCAACTTGCCATATTGAAGGTGACTCAGTCTTTTCCATATAACATGACTTAATTAAGCCTTTGTGCTCATGGCAAATCACCAGTGTGGTCCTCGGCCAGGCAAAGTTTAGGTAACCCCTGTAATAGATCTTTGAGGTTCATCTTTCTATTTTTTTTTTTTACTCTTGACCTGTTAGGAAGTGTTCAGTTTGACCTTCTATCCAGTGTTTGCCAACCATGATCACACCATGTTTTTAAGCCCACAAATATGTTTGAGCATGTTTGATTATAATTTTAGATGACTTCTGAAATTGCTTAGAGGAGGACAGGAATTTAAACCACACCTCAGAAATTATTACACAGAACAATTTCTCTTCAGAAAGCAAGGATTATGACTTCAGTACATTGTGGCCCCATACGTTGCCCATGGACAAATAATGGGATAAAGTAGAGCTCTGCATTTTAGACTATTAGGTATCAGCTTAAGTTTGTTGGAAAAATGCTTTTTAGAAGTAAACTTGAGTGCATATTTTTAAGTATTTGAAGATTTTGAGAATAATTTTGATCTGTAGGTTTAAAGTTACTTGACTGTGTACTTAATGATTTTAGTTTGATCTTTGATCTTACAAGAAAATGCAAGGGGAAAGAAACGTACTAATGGTAAAATTCCCAAAGCAACATCATTTCCTGTTGTGTTCTACCCTTTCCTTTAACAACAATCTGTAGTGTCTTACAGGTCAGTGAAAACAGATTTAGACAATATTGTATTGCAGAAAAGGTGGCTAAAATATCTGGGCAACATGCTAGTGGCTGAAGGGTCTGTTCTGATCCTGCTGAAGTCACTTGCAGGATTTCCATTCAATTTAACAAGGAGCAAGATTTGGGGATGGATCTTGCAGGCCTTATTCAAGCAAAACTAACATTTACATGGAGTTTTGGGAGCCAGAAGGAATGTAGATTTGGGGCCTTAGATATTAAAATCCTGCTTTTGAAAATTCTGTTTCTCTTAAAAATGGGTGGAGGAAACTACTGGGTATTTTTTTTCTAAGGTGCAGCTTTCCTTACAATTGGTTCTTTCCTTACAACTGGCTCTGTCCTTTATTCCTTTGTAACAAGTACTCTCACAGACATTAGTCAGAATTTTGAATGCCTGATAAGGCTTGGGAGAGTTGGAGTACAAAAGGAATGCAGGATTAGGCCCAACTTCTGTTCTAAGCAAAAGCCAAAAGAAGTGAAGCTCGGAGTCAGTCCTATTGCTGCTATAGAGCAAAAGTAATGTAATTGAAGAAAAGCAGTCAAACACACTGGGATAGCCCTTTGCATCTTCAAAGTATTTGACCTGGCAGTGCAGTCCTTACTCAGGCAGAACAGAGTCACCCTGTAGCAAGTAGTTACAATTGCCAGTTATTTCTGCTGTTAAATGTTTTCCTGAATGTGTTTATTTTATTCAACAGTTAAAATATATTCCCACCACTCAAGAACAAAGATTTATTTTTACTGCTTTCTGAGTAGACACAAAGAGTTTCTCGTGATCAGAAGCACTGTTCTGCAACCCTTGGGCATGCTATCTTATGACTTCCTTGACCTGCTTGTTGTGAACTAGGTGAGGGGAAGTCTTTCTTCTGCCACTGATCTTGGGGGCAGACACTGCATTAAAAGTCAATGTACAGTAGTACAATAAAGAGATTTAATTTTAGGTGTTCAGCTTCAGGCATGCTCTTGTGAATTTTCTGTTATAAGCCATAAAAACCTTTCTACAAGAAAGCTAAAAGCTAACTCCTGCTTTATATTGTATCCGCGCAACTATGCTGAACTTAGACTAAAGTTGATCAAGTTGCCTAGATGTAAACAAAGGCAGAGTTTAACACTCAAAATTTTTAGATTCACTAGCATCTATAGTAGCAGTTTTGTAAGTTTTGCTAAATGCCAAGTAATTATATTGCTGAAATAATGCAATATGCATCTCTGTATTTTAGTACATCAGAATTCATGGGCTATATTTTCCTTCCTTTTGTGCTTCTGAAGAATGAAGTCAAAGTCTCTCTGGAGTGTATTTATATAAACCAGACCACCTGGAATATGCACTTTTTTTATATCAGTGCCTGAGAGCAAAACTGACTTGTTTGATGGGGCTCCTGCAGTCCTTACTTTAGTACAGACCTCACAGAGTGTGTCCTGCAGGATTGCATCCATATTGTATATAAAAAATAATAACAGAGATAGGTTTAACTTAGGATCGAGTGATATCTAGTCTGCCCTTTTCAAGTTAATGTGTGAGGTTAGACCTGCAGAGAGTTCGGGTGCTTTTGTGGATATATGGTATTTTCAGGCAGAGTAACTACTGGAAAGCTGTAAAAGATCATTTTTCCTGTTAGGTCAAGCTCAAGGAGAGAAATGTAACTCTGTTGCAACTCCTAAGAGAAATCTGACAGAGCAGCCTCCACATCCAAGCAGTACTGGTCTGAGAAAGCAAAGCTACAACTTCACAGGTTGTGCTTTTAAGATCAGCTTAAGTTTTTTCATCATGTAACTAATTATACAGCATCAAGCTTCTTGGTTACCTGCAATTACATTTGGAGTCTGGTAGTTGTTTCTTCATTTAAGCCCAGGTAACTTTTCTGGCAGAACCCCCCCTTAGTGCTTACAACTGCTTTTAGTTGCTGCATCGCATCTAGAATCAGATGTGTTGAAAAAAAATCTTATTGGTGTGGCCGATTTTGAGTACTTCAGTCTTTACTCATGAATGATCACCGAATTCAACATGCTATAAATAAAGCATATTTCTAGAAAATACATACAAACACCAACTAACTTGCAGAACAGATCTGCTGGCAAAAATAATCTGCTAATTTCCAAGTCATTTACTCTTTCACATCAATTAATTCCGAAGAGGGAACTGGTAGCAGATGATATGTTGATTTAGCCTGGTCATATGGCTGTTCAAACCACAATCCTGAAAGATCTTATACAGACAGCTAACATGAAACCAGTAGGTAAGTTACTGCAAAAGCAGAAGTCAGAACAGCATCATGCCTAATATTGAGCGAACTGAAAGAAAAAACCCCAAACACTAATTTTTGCTCTTTGAGTAGACTGACTGTGGGAAAATTGTTCTCTCTCTTGGAGTTAAGAAAATGCTGATGTAAGCTGTGGAAAAGGAAAAACCTGAAAAAAGATACTCTTTTAACAAGTTACCAGGTGTATGATGTGCTACTCTTTTTGCAATAAGTCAACTGACTGGTACTAGTTAACCCTGCTTGGAGCGAAGGGGCTTGGCTAGATGACTTCCAGAGGTCCATTCTGACCACAATGATTATATGAAGCATATTTTCCAAATCACTGATTTCATTAGTACTTTTTTCATAAAAATTTTGCAAATACACACTAAAAGTAGTTTCTTGGCCATGGACACAGTTGATCTGTTTTCTATCAGTGGGTTTTGTTAATGTGTGCAGCTGTCAGTTAATACAAAAGAAAATTAAGTACAGACAATTTAAACCCCCATATTTCTTCCCTTTGTATTTGAATTAAATGAAGACAGCTTGCTAGAACCTTCCCTTTAATAAAGTGAAATATTTTGTCTATGAAAATCAATCTTTTTTTTTTTTCATAGATAAAAAAGTGCTCCTTGAATTTGTTGGTCCGTTCTGGCATTGAAAAATCATAGCTTCTTGAAAACAGGTAGCATGCACTGAAAAAGCAGATGAACTATGTTCTTTTCTGGTGTAATTCGGAAGCTAGTTGTGTGTAAAGTGGTACCAGGGGTTGCTTTGGCTCAGTGTATTTGTCGTTCATCAAGGCATTTAGAGCTAATTAAATGTCTGACATTTTGCAGCTCTTGAGATTATTTTCTGGTATGAATATGTAAGTGTAGGATCAGTAAAATAATTAAGGCAAGCTTTAAAAATCAGATCAGTACTTAGGTCCCTTTTTGGTTAGTCATTGGGACCATCTCCTCAGCTGCTACAAACTGTTGTATTCCACTGAGTTCATGTGGGTGACAACAGTCTGCGGAAGCAGAGCGTTGAGCCCCCAGGTCTTTTTGTTTAATACAGGCACTAACACTGTGGATTTGAACAGGCTGGGTTTTTTTCTTTTAATTCCAAATGTTTTACTTTGATTTTTCTTGTGAAAAGTGTGCTCTTGTAATTTTGATTTTCTGAAGTTTACATTCAGTTTTTGATTTCAGGTTGCACATTTGGATGAAATAAACTGTTTTCTAAGTTTACAATTTTATAAGAAGTAAAAGAATGACTCTGCCAATATGTTAAACTAAGAGAGAAATGTCTTACTATAACACAGGAACTCTTCAGACATAAGGCAGTACCATTAAAGACAATTTAACCTGATGACTGATCTGTAGTATCAGTTTTCTCTGTATATTTAAAATACGGGAGCTGGATATATAGGGAGCACACTATGGAAAAGATACTTTTCATCATGTTCTCAATTATTACCAAATAAACTAAAGTTCATTATTATTGATATGCCTTCTTGTGTATTTAGAGGTTCAATGACAAAAACTAGCTATGACATATGTCCTTTAAGAGCTAAATTTACAGCCTGCTTTAAAATTCCAAACAAAATACTTGTGGAGAAACACTGCACTGTTACACTGTACAAGATTTTGCAAAAGATACATGTTTTGCTTTATAGCCAAAAATACGGTTCTGAGCCTGCAAATACAATTTCATGCAAGTTATTTTTACTCTTGCAAATAGGACTGTTAAAGGCAGTAGGACTATTTGCATAAGCAAAAAACACTGATGTGAAAAAGAAATTATAGATTTGCATTTTAAGTTTGTTGTAAGAAGCCTATCAAATTCCAGAAGTTTCAGTCCTTGAAGAGTTATGCAAGATGTGTGAACATATTTTAAGGTGGAGAACAGATTCCTATTCCCATTGACACTGTTTCTCACAGTTAAAGGGTTGTAAAGCATAAGAAAGCTTACTCAGAGCTTTCTTGTTGCTTACCAGATGTTTGTCTTTTACATGACAGAATCTGACAACACAAGTTTTCTGGGCCATCAGAAACTTGTAGTAACAATAAAAACAGCGAACAGTTAAAAGTGCTGTCTGCAAAGAAGTGCCTTGTGTATTAAATTCTGTAAGAAACAAGTTGATGTAAACGTTAATTTACCTCATATGTTTACAAAATCATGACTAAATAAACTTTTTGTACCACAGCATTGTCTCTTTTAGATTAAATTTTCGTGATTGCGTAGATGGTATTCTAAAATACCAGTGTGACAGATCAGTTAAGCAAAGTCAGTTAGCTCTCTCTTACACTGCTGCTTCCCTTCTGCATATGAAGTGCTCACTGAATTGCATCTGTGGGAAAACTGGATGTTGAAACCCATCTCCATGCAGACCTTCCAGTGGCTTCAAAGGAATTTCACAGTCAAGAAGACACCTGTGATCAAGACGCACTCTAGCAGGTGCAAGAGGGGAAATGGTGATCCCCTTGAAATCAGTGTGAGGTCCACCTCTGCCTTCTGCTGAATACAGGTTTCACACTTGGCCGTGTTTTGACACGAGTCACTGTTCATCTCATGTTGTGTCATGTGGTGGTAATAGTGACTCCCACCTTTCCTCCCATGCTGACTCACTAACTGATTTATCCATGTAGCTGATATGTCTAAGGAGACTGTTACCTGTTAATGCGCAAAGGATTTTAGTGCAGGGAAAATGTGTCCATACTAGGGTTAATGCAGAGTACACACTGCATTTGAAATTTGCTGATTTGCCACTTACAGGCAAAGTTCACAGTTTAGCACACAGAAGTGTCACTCAATTTTGTACTAAATGTATGATGTACTAAAGGCAAGTTAGTGTCAGTATTGTATAGTCCCATGAAGAGCCCAAGCCCAGGTTCCCAAGAAGTTTAATGTGTGAAAAGCAGCAATGTGGGCAAGACTAAGTGACTCTTGCAGAAGTGTTTAGAATAAGTATGAAGGTTTTGTAAAACTTTATTTAATATGCAATACTTATATGGACCTGGCAGGGCAGGATATTTTCCATCCTGTGGTACTGAGTGTTTCCTCGCTCTTGTGTTAGTACAGTTGAGTGGATTTTTTTGGTGCCTCCTGTGCTTAGGCAATGCTGTTTCTGCTTACATGATGTATCCATACGACAAACCAGATTATTCACTGTCTTTGAAGACTGGGCAAGAGTCAAGCAAGCTGACAGGGGTATAATATAGATAATCCTAAGATAATGTTTAGCAATAACAAGATGAGGAAGAAAGTGAATAAAGTTATATGGGCAATACCAGCTGTATTGCTAAAGATAACTCGCCTCTGACCAAGAGCACTTTTTACCTCAAACACATGTGGTCAGAATATGTTCCATGCTTTCTATTTAGATGCATGTTTCATCACAGAGTTCCACAGTTTTGTCACTTGAAGAACAGGGAGTTGGAGTGGTGCCAAAGGAGCTGAGAGCAGATGCAGCTGTGTGCTGGGCTCTCCCTCCCTTGGGACGCAGCCACGCTGCTGTCACCTTAGATCCACTGTCTCCTGAAGACTTTCTTGTTGGAGTATGAAATATGAATGTTGCCACTCTTGATCTCTGAGGGCCTGTGTGATGGTGTGGATACTTTTTGCTGCCACACTGAGCAAGGCAGCTCTATGTGAGCTTGTGGAGGAAAGGTAAACGGTGTGCCCCACTCATCCACAGCTGTGTCAGGGCACAGTGAAGATCCTGATGCTAACGGGAAGAGGTGTACTGGGAGGGGAGGTCTCTAATCTCCTCCAGTAAATCTCCTAGGTACCCTTGGGCTGAAAGCCAAATGAGGAACATCCCCCACACCCCTGTCCCCAGGGCATTGGCACAGGAGCAATCAGATGTGCTTTAGCAAGCATTTTCAGTGTGACTGCACTCAGAATGGGATTTAACTAACCTCATCAGTGCTTTCCCACTCTGTAGCAGGAATAGGAATGAAAGCAATATACATTGTCTCCCGAAGAAACATATGTCAGATAGTCAGGTCTTAGTAGGGCTGACATTTTGATCATTTTTGGCAACTGGATGTGCATCAGGTCTAACTGTGTCTATTTTCAGCTGACAATAGAGTAAACAGATGTTTGTCCAAAATCACCAAACTGAAGAGAGAGCCTTCTCATAAAGATGGCCTAGGAAGAATGTGTTATTCTTGGAATGTCGTAGTCCAGGAAGACAGGGTGTTTGAGGAAATACACATTTTAGCATTTACAGGTACGTGATATTATGCCAGAATTACAGGTAACTGTAAGTACTGTTACTGCATTAGTAGCACAGCTGGATTGCACCACCTGTTCTTCATTGTATGTTTTTTTCATTTTTGGAAAGAAATTAGTAGTACATAGCATCAAAATGTTGTCCTTCATGGGTAGTTACCTCCTTTTCTTTTTCTCGCGGTAGGTGGTCTGTCTATCTTTGTGTCACTAGCAGCAGTACAGGGTTTATCGTAATTGGGTTTGGTATCTAGAGGAGGATCTTCAATGTGTGGGCTTTCACCATACCTTGTTTTTAAGGGTGACCCTCAGCAATTAATGACAATGGCTACAGAGCTGGTTAAGGTGCCTGGTGCCGCAGAGAATGGGGGTGAGCAGACTAACACCAATGTCACAAAGAGCTGCCCCGGGCTCACTGCGTTTGTCTGTGTCACTAACACAGCCAGCTCTAGCCTATGCGTGGTGGCTGCCTTTTGTCAGCTAGTTCTCTGCCATTTTAGAGTTTGTCTCCTGAGAAAAAAAATCAGTCAATCAAATCAATGCCTGCAGTTCTTTATCCTCATTATTTTTTTGTCCCATGAAAGCATGATAAAATGTCCAGACCTTTGCATTTCTAAGTAGTATGAGACATGGCTTTTTAAAGAGCTCCTGTACTATCTAGAGAATATTTTTGAAAATACAAAGGGCTTAACAAGTTCAAACTCTCACAGAGACAATACATTTTTCTATGGGACACATTTTTCCTGTGTTTGCACAAGATCCACCAAAGTCAGTGAATAGATGGAGTAAAATGAAATAAAACCTTACTTTCCACATGAGACTATAGGTTGTATTTCTATACTCAATTAAATGAACACTGAAAAGGAAGAGCAAACAGTTATCAGCTATCATATATCTTACTTCCCAGTTTGAAAAGATTAAACTTTCTAAAGATTTTGGTTTTAAGGAATGTTGTGGTCTTCTGAGCAGAGACTAAGGGATAATTATGGTTGAACTATCCAGCCCCACCAAGGAACCTATTGTTTGCTTTGCCTAGCTTTTGCAGTGGGGTTTGCTATGTAAATTCTGCACAAAATGCAGAAGTAAGCAGCTGAGGATGGTTTGGCTAAGCAAAGTAATTCGTGTTTGGATTATGGATACTCTGAGGGGAAAGTACCTCCTTCATTATGAGCAGTGGAAGATGAGGAAGGACAGACTCATTGAGCTAAGAGTGGTTACGTTCCTTTCCAGTTCTCTGTTGAGATGTTTAATGCTGAATTGTACCAGGTCTCTAAAACAGAGGTAGCTTTCAGACCCCCATGTAGCATCCCCTCCTTTCTGTCTCTGCTCTGTAAGAGGGATTAAAATTTTTCTTTAAGTCATAAAATTTCTTCTGTCTTTCAGAGTGCCAGTACATCCTTTAGGGCCTGGTACATGTCTCTAAACAGTCCTGTGACTGAAATTTGAATACAGTAAAAACAACAAAATAAGACAACAGAATGAGCAGTCAAGACTGACAGCGTCAGTTAAACTTGTTTATATTAAACACATTTAAGCATGGCTGAAGTTTTCTCATGAATAGCTGTTGCAATGCTGAATGTGATTTGTCCTAATTTATTTATGATTGTGAACCTCTAGTCACATGTAATAGAAGTGCTGACACATGGCTTGTTCAAACAAAACACTAATTTTTTTGTAAACCACACCAACTATTTTCTTGAGAAGACAGTCACTGTTGGCATGACCTGGACAGAACTAAGAAAAACCTGCAGCAAAGCCAGCCTGGCTAGGGCACCAGAAAAACACATGGCTGACTGTCTGGCTTTTCAGCGTCCTGGAGCCTTTTAAACTCTCTACTCAATTAAAGCAGTAAAGCCCAATGCTTTGAGAGCAAAATTCCTGGCCAAGAGTCTTCAAAATAATGCCTGCATTTACATTTGCCTGTGAATGTGGCTGTACTAGCGACTGCAGTGGTTTGGGATTTTGTAGCACGGAGAAGGATGCAGTCTGCACCAGCCTTTTGCTGTGGCCTGCATGAGAATGATGAGTGTAAATTTTAATGTATTTTTAAAAGCTCTGGTCTTTGTTTACACGAACAGACCCTTTTTTTGGCCTGTCTGTGGCTGTAGATAGAGTTGCAAGTGCCTGCCTGTTGGCCGCCTCCATGCCATTTTCCTCCCAGCAACCAAAGTCAGTCCTTCAGAGCAGCTTGGCAGCATAGGCTGCTCCTGATTCATCCCACCTGTGTGGCTTAATTAAGAATTTACTTAAGGCTAGGAAGAAATTTTTGTCTTCCCATGTAAGATAAAACCATAAAATACGCCTCAGCAATTCTTGCATTGTCCTTCTTTTTGTGTCACTTCTCCATTATGGAAACCCAAATGTCTGGAGGTCTGCAGCCTTCTGCAGCATGCTGCAATCATAGCTTCTGGCTGTAGTGTGTACCCAGCATTCTTTCAGAGGAAAAAAATCTCATTGGTCCCAACAACACTATACATTTCATAGAGTTTTGATCCTCTAGGGCTGAAAAATAACAAGCAAGATTGCTGCCCACTCATCACACAGTTTTTATCAGGTAGGGTCACAAATAGTCCCTGTTTGTCGTTCATGTGTTTATAGGACACCTAAAATAACAAGCAAATCTTTCCAATCCTGTAAAAAATAATTTACCAATATGTCTATTCCTGTAGAAATAGTAGTTCGCTTGAACAAGTGCATTTTGCACTTGGAAAAGCCTTTGCATGCTTCACACAACTCAGTGAGTTTTCTTTCATTTGGAGCCGAAGTTTCTGGATGAAGTGAAAGGAGGTGAGCTCAAGACAAAACCGGTTGTGAGAAGGCAACTGGAGGCAAACTCTTTTAATATTTTAGGACTAAAGAACTAGATACTAGAGCTGAACCCAGTAAATGGCCATTATTTATTTTCCTTTATTCTTTTTTGCCTTTAAAACGAAAGCTTTGGACGTAAAAAGATCACTAATAGTTGAATTTTCACCACTGTCCTCAACAGGGAGCAAATTGTTAGTGGGGAATGGAATGACCTGTAGGCTTGTTGCTGACAGTCAGTTTCCCTCACCTGGCCACCTGTTATTTTTGAAAAGTTCGTTCTTTTACAGAAAGAGTATAGGCCTTAGAAAAATGCTTTCAGGAAGAGGACTGTCCCTGCTTCTGTTGGCCTGGTCTGTGAAGTCAGAGCTCATCGCTGCAAAACTATAGCTGCAGCTAAGGTCAGCTACCATTCAGAATTTCAATTTCCCAAGGTATCCTGAGATTTCAAATCAGAATGTAATACAGATTCACATATTCTTCATGAAACCAAGCCTAAGAAATTTCCTCTAAAACATTTTGCGTTAGAAAAACATTCAGATGATCATTTTGGAAGTAATGCGTCATTCTAGAATTCAGTTCTTTTTTCTATTATTTTAAAATTACCTTGCAACACGTGAAGAGTAGCTGTGCCTCATGCAGCATCAAACGAAACAAAAGAGAGATGATGATGAGGTGATTTCTGAGCTCTTCCCTTTAGGCACCTAAATTCCATGGATGTGTTTTAGACACCTAGTGGTTATTTTGAATCATTCCTTCATCCTTGAAAGCAAAGCTTTCATACCCAGAATGCTGAAGTGCCATCTCTGTAGATGATCCGGATGGGAAAATAATCCCATTGCTGCCCTGTAAAATGGAGAGAGTATGGACTGCTTGCCATCTGTGCTTAATGGAAAAGCTTAAATGTATTTGCTTAGATGTTGAAATCTGTTACGGCTAAAGCCACGACCTAACTTTCTAACAAAGTTTTGTGTATTGCTCTGAATTCCTTTTCCCTACAGCTGCTATAGCAAGTCATGCATGACACTGAAATGTGCATTACAAGTTTTTCGGTGTATAGAGAAGTGCAATGATCTGCATGTAATTTGGGCAGCTGTCTTTATTTTCAGCTGAAAGAATTCTCTCAGTTGCAACAACCTAAATCCAGTATAACTCCACTACATTGGTGTAACACAGATAAGACTTTCTTTGTGTTTAAATGGCTACAGTGAACAAGATCAACTGCAGAAAGAATAGTTCTTTTTTAAAGAAAGATCTGCAAGTTTAGTACATAATGGGCCAAATTAATCTCCACTGTAAGTACACTCATTTCAGTGGTGTTGCAGCAGGAATGAACTTAGCCTGAAGCAACTTTACAATAACTCATATATAAGCATGCACAACTAAATGTATTACACTTTAAACAAACTCAGCATTGTCTGGAGCACAGTTGGTCTGCTGAACCTCTGAAGCTAGGAACTAGCCATTGTCCGTTGAGTTTGTTTAGACAGTACCATTTTTGTTCAATTGGCTACATCCGCGGTATTTTAGTGAGAGCAAAAATGTTCCCTCTATAAAGTGACATTATAGCTGTCAGACACAATTTTTATTCTGGGATGTATATGTCTTAACCCTTTTGTGCACTTCAAAATAAAATTATAACCAAATCTAAAAAAATAGTTTCACCGTTTTGTTTAACCAGTTCTGAAATGTTTGAGCTTAATTCTTTGAGTTACCCCTTTAATTCAAAAGGGGTTGAAATGCTCTTACAGAAGAGGCCTCATAAGTAACAGGAGGAGTCAGAGTGAAGACTAAACCAAATCAGATCCAGAAAGGATTATCTCAGCTTTAGATAAGTTAATATAACATCATTTTTTCTCTGGTTTCAGGCTTGATTTCTAGATAGTTTTCGGTTATAAATGTTATAAGTGATACCAGCCGCTGCTACACCTGCTGAGTCCCTCAGCCTACAGTGAATGTGGTTCTTTTGGAGATCATTATCTGTTCAGAGTCCACCAGAGCAACACAAGGGCTGCGTGGTTTAGGTAATCCCTATCTGTCAGAGTTGCAGAAATGCCTTTTGCTTCTTCATGTTCTTGTATAAGGAGAGGAGATAAAAAGTAACATGAAATCATAGAAATGCTGGTTGAAGGGGACCTGTGAAGATTTCTAATCCATGGGACTATCCCAAAAACTAGATCTAGTCAGCCAGATCTCTGTCTAGCCAAGTCTTGAATACCTCCAAGACAACAACCCCACAAGCACTATCCTGTGTAGTTTCCTTAATGTCCACTCTGAATATCCCAAGCCACAGCCTTTGGCTGCTGCCACTTTTTACACTATCATCTGCCATGACCATGAAGAATTTGGCTTTATTGTGTTTGTAAGTTCCTTACAAATAATTTTAGGCTCCTATTACATCCTCCCTTGGCCTCTTGACCGGATTAAATAAGCCCATCTCCCACAACCTCTTTTTGGGGCTCCAGGCTCCCAGCCATCTTGACTGACCACTGCTGGACCCTCTCCAGTTTCTCCATATCCCTCTTGAACTGAGGGCCGTGAAACTAGACACAGTACTCCAGGTGTGGCCTCCCTGGTGCTGAGTAAAACCAAGCAAGTTGCCCTCATTTTCCTCCTTGAGAAGATGATTCCCAGGACAGCTGCAGCATGACAATGAGCATTCAGAGAGGTATGTGGTTAGCTTTCTGCTGGGACAGGAGATTTCTCATTCACCGGTAGATCTGAGGTAGCTTTTAAAATAAATTTCAGCAGCAAGAAGAGATCAAACACACGTGAACCCAGAAGAGAGTAAACTGAAAGCATTGCAAAGTATATTCTGGAAGAAATAGGCAAAAAACACTCTTGTGCAAGACCAAGTTAGTTTTTATATAAGTTTGTTATCATGGTAAAGGACAGTTTTGAACCTATTTGGGTTGTTCCTAGCAAGAATCTTTGCATTTAGAAGAATATCATCTTCTATATTACGCATTGTCTATCAAATATCTTGTATCTCCTGTAGGGTTTATTGACTGTGTGTGGTGGTCAGATACCCAGTTGTCATCTCATCAGATACAGAGATTCAGGTCTGGCTGAAGAGCTGACTGTGACAATGAGAGGTCAAGTCCAGACCCGGCAAAGCTGGTGTTTGCTTGATGGCATGGGGACAGGGGATGTAGCTGAAGAGGTTTCAGCAGGCCAAGGGTGATTTCCATTTTTTCTTAGTTGGCCACTGCAGGAAGAGTAAGGGCACGCTTATCGCTTTGGATATTTATAGGGTTTCCTACAGCAACATGGTTTATAAATAACTAGGGATATCGGGGCAGCTTTCAATAGCAGAGAGAAGGGAAGTTTAGTCTTTCTCAGAGTTGAAAAAGCTGCTGCTTATGAAGCTTTTCCTGTGATTAGAGCTCCAGCCACAGTGTCTGTGATTAAACAGAGCTTTCTGGGCAACTTGCTCACACCCCTTTTTTATCCCATACAATTAACTTCCAGATCCTTTTCAGCACCCTGAGACAATCTTGTGCAAGGGCTAGTTCCATAGTCCCATCTTTGCAACATCAGGCAATATTGTCTTGCAATTTTCAACCCCGCTTGCAGTGAGGTTAATAGCCTCACTGAACTGGCATGTTTGAACTGAGCTGCATTCAGCCTCTGGTATGTCTGCAGCTTAGCAGACTTTCTCCTGCACCGCTGGCATGACAGCCTAGAGTTTAGACAGGAATTAAAGTGCTGATGATGCTTGGGAGGTCTCAGCAATATTGCTGGGCAGTGGCTGGGGTTTGCTAAGGAGGGTCGGTACTTTGGGAATACTCTTTTCAGTGGAAAGGACCCCACTGGCAGGGACACAGACCACATGCCATAGAGCTTGGGGGACTTCTTTTAGTGACTGCAGTTTCTAGTCAGGTAGAAATCTGTTAAGGAATCCAGCCAGGAGATATTTTGCTGCCCAGAGATCCTGGGAAGCTCTGATATTGCTGGCCACTAGGGTCAGGGTTAGTTGGTAGTTCACCTAAGGAAATGTCAGAGCCTCCTGGAGAGTGGGTTTATGGACTCTTTAGCCTGGGTGCTGGCTCTGGGTGCTGGCATTGGCAGCCTAGGCACTGAGGCTGTTGGGCAAGCACAGTGTCTTCATTCTGGAAGCAGAACAAGAGATCCTGGGCTGACAGGCACTGTGACTGGCATGGCAGAGCATTGCCATTGCATTGCTAATCCTTTTTCCCTCAGTGTCTTTACTCCTTGGCATCCTGGAGTTAAATGTAAAACCCCCGTCCCCATCTCAATCAGCTACTGTCAGCATTGTGGCTGAGGGATGTCTTACCTCTCACGCTGGGGGCAGGTCGGTGCCCTGTAGGGACTATCTCCATGATGGGTCTCAGGTAAATGTCAGCAGAAATAGGGAGGTTCTGTTGTGGAGAGCATACAATCTGATGGCTGTGATCAGGACACGTTTTGAACAACATGGGTGAAGACCGATGGCTGCCTCCTGGTCCTGTGCTTGGTGCTGCATTTGTTTCTACTGATACTGTGCTGCTGGAGGTGGAAACCTGCCCTGGAAACCAGATACTGGAAGTTGGCATTTTGCTGGCACTGGTGTCTGCAGTGACTTTCTGCTCAATATCAGTCCTTTGTGAAAAGCCTGAAGTGAAATGCAAAGAGGTGATGTTTGAACCACCACGCTGAATAGTAGGGGGGGAAACCCTCCTAAGGAGGAGAGGGAGGATATTGAAGATTGGCTGAAACCAGCTTCCAGTAGGACTGGAGTCCAGTGTGTTGGTACAAAGTACCTCATTCCCAGTTAGGGAATTTGTAGGCAGTCCCTGGAACACTGACAGTGGGAACTATGTTCATATAGATGTATGACCTACGTAAGTGCTTAAGAGTCCATTATTAAATTTAATGTTCAGAAAAAGGGAGCTTATTTCTCAGTCTTGGTCTCTAAACTCATCAGTTCTAAATTTAACCAGACCACAGTTGATCCTCATTTTTATATCTGTGCAAGAACTTTTTAAATGGCAGTATTGCTTGCTGCAGTGCAGAGGGACTCTTACTGGCTTGTTGTAGAGGAATTATAGAGGACTGTATGAAAAATTTATTTATAAAAAGGTTGTAATGATTGTTAAAAACATAAGGTATTAAATGTTAAAAAAAAAAAAGGAGGAATTGTAGAGGAATGAAGCTGAGTTAATTATCATTGATAATATACAGCTGTGGGCTGGCTTCAGAGGCGGCGGGTTGGCCGATGTAGATAAGGTGCAGCAGTGGCTGGTTCTGTTAAGGGGTTGAGAGCCAATGAAGGGAGAGCAGCCCAGGAAGAAGCAGGAGAAGAGAGAGTGGGCCTTGGATGAGGAGAAGGCAGCAGAGGGATTGGTGTGAAGAGTGCTGGTATGAGATGGTAAAAGACCTTGTTGCAGCTTGATAGTTTGGAGAGTGCTGTGACAGACTGTTTTTCTGAAAACTTGACATTGTGTCCTGTGTGAAAAGGTTAAAATAAAAAAAAAAAAAAAAAGGCTCATTTAAGAGAAGTGACCAGCACTGGGGCTGGACTGAGATTCTGGGTGAGGCTGCTGGGGAACCCTTAGGGGATCGTGTCTGAGGATGTTCCCAGCCCACTCAGTGTTTCCAGAGGCAGAGGTCACTGCCTCCTGGCTGCCTGAGAACAGCTGAAAATGTCACACTGACAGATTTCTTTAGAAACCTTATCTAGGCTATTCTCTTTGATACTTGCTGTAGCTCTGTGCTTCTTTCTCCTCCCTTTCCTGGCAACACATGTTCTGCCGTCCCATCCCTTTAGAATTCCTGCCTTGCCTCCAGCTTTTCTACCTTTATCTTTACAGCACAGAACTAGTCCTGCATCCCCATACATCTCTATTTATGGTGGCAGCCACCATAGCCATTCCCCTGTTTCTGTCCTTTCCACCTGATGCTTTAACTCTTTTGTGATGTGTCCATCCCTTCCTTCCCTTCTGCTGCCTCTGGGACATCCGTTGCATCTCTTAAAAATGTTGCTGCCAGCTGCAACATTCCCCTGTGCTGCTGTTTGTAACTCCTCGTTCTTCCAGGTAAACCTCTCACCTTTCCAAGAGTCTTTTGCTCACTTCTCGAACTATCCTTTCATCAGACTTACTTTTTTTACAAAGGATCTTACCAGTCCCTACAGAATACAGCCTAACTTCCTCCATTCACCAGCTCACGTTTCTTCTTCCCCTACTCAATGGCTGTCAGAGATGTAGTTTATCATCTGCTCTCTCCTTCTAGTAACTCCACTTGCCTAAATGGTCCCCTATCCTCTCTTGCCCGATTTCATATTCTTCATCACACGCACTCCATCTCAGCCTGTTCTTTCTTACTCTGTTTGCCTGTCCTCAAGCTCTTTCCCTGCACACAAGTTTTAGCACATTCCAGCCTATAAATGAAGAAAAACTTTTGGGTCTCCACTTGGATGTCTGTCACCCACCTTCCTGTATCTTCACCTGTTCAATCACCATAGCTCAGGATTTGTGATTGTAATTTCTTTTTTTCTAGTCCGCTCCTGCTTCTCTCTGCTGTCTTCCTTCCCTACTGCTAACTCACCACACACATCAGACTGCCTTTAATGCCTTCTGCCTGGCCAAAGCTCAGAGTTGGTGCTTTATACTTACACTCTTCAGCCCCTCAGGAGCCATGGTCTTCTTGAAATTTTGTCCTCCTTCGTTTCTGAAATTATTTTGCCGCCTTATCCTCTGCTTACCTCATTAATCGGCATTCCTTGCACATGTCCTTTCAAGGAGTCATCTCGTTTCTCTTGCAACTCTTTGTAGGAGTTTCATGGGTCCCTTTTCTTAGTGTCCTACTATTCTCTTTACAGACCATGGGTTTGGGAGGAACTTCATACAAACTTAACTATAATCTCCTTGAGGGTATCACATGTTTCCGGAGGAACTTCCAAGCTAAAACCTCAGTCTATCTGAAACATCGTTTTGAAGATGATAATCAGTTCTAGCTCAGTATAGCCAAGACAGTCTGTGACCCTCACTTCCAAACATTTTAAATTATTTTATGCTGCCATCCACTTGGTCACTTATGGGCATTATTTGGGTGTCGTTTTCTATGGAAATTTCTCTATACATTCTTACAGCTGGGCCCTGCCTACACTGTGGGTCCTGCCTACACTGCTGGTCCTGCCTACACTGTGGGTAGTACAAGGACTGCTAAAGGTCTTTCTGGATAATATCTCTGATATAGGATCTGTGTGGAGTGGTACTGTGTTAGTGCTGGTCCTCTGAGCTTCCTGTGCCATCTTGTAGGATATTGTTATTGGTGCTACCCCTATGCTCAGACTCTTGAGCTTGTCTTCCTGCAGCTGATGTTGTTGAGCCATGCTGTGTCCTGGCATCAGCCAGTCCATGTCCTCTGCCATCCTTGGCACCTCCCCAGGCACTGTCAGAAAGCATGTGGAGCAGATTAAACACCTGGGGAAGAGTGAACCAAATCACAGGAGTATCTCACCAGAGATGGTCTTCTCAGGACCATGGGGGCCATCAGTGGGACATCCCTATGTTTCAGAAAGGACTCTGGAGTTCTCACTACCTATGACAGATGCTGGTGTCTATGCATTGTAATCATTATAGCTACATGACATGCGGGACTGCTGTGCCAGGTTCCTGGGTCTCACTCACCAGGATGGGTTGGTAGCATCAGCACTGTAACAAAGGTTAAGCAACTTCTTCTGCTGGCTGAGTTGCCAAAAGTTAGACCCAATGAAGGCCCAGAAAGGAGTTTTCAGGATAATGAGGGTTTCCAGGTTCTCAGTGTTGATGTCTGCTTCTGAATGATTTCCAGCTTCTTGAAATCTCTGCTTTTAAATTTGCTCCTCGACACCTAAATATGGGTTACTTACGAAACTGAGAGACTAGTTTCACTTAGGACCAGGTGCTACTCAGCTTTTTTCTAAAACTAGCTCTCATGTAAATGTGCCTACATATCAATTTAGCTTAATGCTACTGTGAACCTTCCCTTAACCTAACTTTAAGCAGTTTCTTAGGTGATTTCTTGAGAAACACTTAAATTATAGCTTAAAAGGTAACAGTCTTAAAAGATGCAAATTTGAAAGGTGCTTGGATTGCACTCTATAAGGTCAGTCATGATAAATGAAGCAGGCCTATGCATATTAAATATCTCACAAATAAACACACATCATGAAGAGATTCAGACGTAGAAACGTGCTTGATTCTGGGATAGCTTCCAAGGACAAACAGAGAGCTCTGCCTGTAACAATAAAATGTTCTTTCCTGATAGGTTGGCTAGTATCACCCAGACATGGCAGGCTGAAAGTGTTTTGCCTTCTCTGTTGCTCAGAAGTACTTTTTTCCTTGTAGAAATATTCCATCAAACACTGAGTCCTTGAGTTGACTCTTGTTCTGGTTCTGGTCCCCAAGTTATTTCATGTAATGCTCTCAGGCACCTCTGCACTCTGCTGCAGTAAACAGTATTGTCACCTCCTTCACATGCTGAAATCTGCTCACTTCAGGATGCTTATCTGCCTGCGACAGGAGTCCGGTCACGCTGAGACCCTGTACAACAGTGTCTCTGGCCGCATTTTCTGCTAACTGTATGATGGATCTTTCTGCATTTTTCCTCCCAGTGCAGCCAGTCATGGAGCAAATCAGTGGGTACCTGACTGCCTCCCTGGACCAAAAAGGGCATGCTCGCAGAATACATCCATGGTTGACTTAGAAATATATTGCACTTGAAAAATAACAGATGCGTATCTGTGATATGCAAAAGGAACTTGCTTATTTTTAACTGTTTCCAGCTACTGGCCAAAAATTATAACTTTTGGCTGCAAGGAGTCCCAGCCAGGCTCCTCACCAGGAATTTTCCTCTTTGATATTGCAGACAGAAGAGCCCTTTGTTGTGCATCATCCCCAGCACTTGGCTGGCTGGCTGGTCTTTTGGCTAGCAATGGTCAGCTGAATTTTTTGAGCTCTGCATTTCAGGCTAAGATGCCTTATTTTCACATCTAAGAAACTAAGATAAAATTCTGTCTGTCAATGTCAAAGCTGTGCTTTTTTGGCTATCCTTACATATGCAGCAAACATGGATAATTCTGAAGGGGAGAGCTAAAGGATTTAAGTCTGAAATGTAGAGTAGTCACCAAGCAACTATTTTCCTTTCTGTATACAACACTGTGTTATCATTGCACTGCTCAGAGACAGGCGTGAATGACACAGTGAAGTGGGCCTGGAATGTGTAATCAGCTTCCTATCCTATTCTTGTTGAGGAGAATAACTGCAACATACAGGACATCCAGCTAGAAAAAGCATGTTCTGAGTATCAAAAATCCAACTGATCTGCTTGACTTGACTGAACATTTTTCTGTATGTCTGAGTTCATGTCAGAAAGGTGAGGGACTGTCTGTGTATGTCAGCCCAACATTTCTGAGGAGGGCTAAGTGGCTGGAGTAACCTTTTCTAAAAATGACCTCCTGCCAAGACTGGATCCACACTGTGTGCAAGCTTTGGCACTCGCTGCCCTTTTTATGAACTAAGTGTAGTAGCTTACTTTTATACTGACTCTTCTCCAAAATTATCCCCCAGTATTTTAGTGCATTCCCTTCATGCTCAGTGTTAATCCAACATCACTTCTCTTAGCAATGCCTTTGCATTAACCTTGAGAAATTCCTGTCACTGCCCAGTACCTCCCCTTACCCATCTGCAAAAGGGGGCCATGACTTTCATCTGCAGTCACCAGAGAAGTGACATCACAGAAAGAAGTGCTTTCACATCTGCAGCTGAGAAGCTTTTATATTGCACAGTGGTACTTTTAGCCACTGGAAAGGAGGCAAATTTTTAAGAACAGAATATGGTAATTTATATAAGCTTTTGCTTATATGCAAATATACAATAATATTTAAAATTCAGCAAGTGTGATTTAGCAAATTGTATATGATGGGCAAAATACAAGTCTTGCAGAAAACAACCTATGAAAAAAATATTTATTTCTAATCAAAACATTGCTGGTTCTGTATATCACTTCATCCCTTAGCTCTAAAAATTCCTGCCATGTTTCTATAGGTTCACTAACTAGCTAAGGACATTTCAAACTGTCCCATATAGTCCATGACAATTACCATAGTCATCTTTTATCTGAATTATGTGCCAACAAGTCCCTAAGATACAAGCCAGAGAAATTTTAGAAGGAAGCCCCAAACTGAGGAAGAATTTGAAGAGCTGCCATGAGCAATGGATGTTTAATGTAACATGGAAAGCACCAAAGCATGACTGATGGGGATGTAAACAGTATCATGTGGGGAAATGAGCTGAGAGAGACAAATTCTGTACACCTCCAGGCTCATTTTGTCCATCATGCAAAGGCAACTGCAGTGTGTTACTTGTTATCTGTGTGAACTGGTTTTTCATGCACTGGAAAACCATAAGAAACTTCCCACATTTTGAAATATTACATTTTATGGCATCTACCAAGCAGTGAGATTTTATTTCTGCGGATTCCCCATGTCTGTAGTTAAAACCAAGTGCAATGTTTTCATGAAAATGGGACAACTAACAGAGGCAACAGGAGCTTATGCTTCTGTCTCAGGAGGCTACTGCTGAAAGTATATTGCAAGATAAAGACAACCATTCTTATAATGCCATTTTATTGGTTCTGCATTCCTAGGTCGTCTTTTAGATCCTACTAACTCTGCCCCAGAATCTTTCGATGGAAAATATCTACCTGTGGTTGGTTTCAGAAGGCAATTATAGATGGCAGTCTGTTTTTTGGCGGATCTAAGGAAGTGGAGAGCGAGCGCTTTGAGGCTTGGACATGACCTAGCCCTCAGACAGGATGGCACTGAGACTGGCAGGACTGGGAGGAGCCTCTGGTCTGTGCATGTGACTCCATCCAGCCTGCAGCAACAGAAACGGTGCCCAGCTGTTCATCTCCCCACTCCTGTGCAGATGTTGACACGCTGAAAGCCACTGTCACAAGAGACAATTTGCTGACAGTGCTAGAGACAAGGTCAAGCACCAAAAGTGCACCAGCACTCAGTCCTTCACTCTTTCTCCTCCATTATTCTGGAGCTTGAGAACCCAGCTGGAAGTACTCTGGACTAGCGTGGATGGAAGAGGGTGCTTCTGATCTGTTGAAGAAGAGGCCTTCAGCATCATCAGATTGCTGTTCCCCATAGAATGAACTTTCAGCTTGGACAGAAACCTTGAGGGAAAATGGTTAACACAAATAGAGAGCGGAAATGCTTTTAGCATCTTGTTAGGCAATTAATTTGGCGTTGGATTCAGGTAGTAAAATATCATGTTTCCTTTGATGCTGTGCTACATAGAGGGGATTGGAGATGATTTCTTCCAGAATAAACTAGCAGTAGATGCTGCACAGATATGACACTGGTGTGCTGCAGCTACAGGCCAACGCTAAAGGTAAGATACTAGGATACAGAGATGTTGAGGGATGCAAAGACTGAGAGATGCCATGATGAGAGTTGTGAAGACAGAACCAATGACAAGTTGGATGTTAGCACATGACGTTTGAAGGTTATGTTGTAGCTACTGCCTGAAAAAGAAGCTGTTGCTTTCAGCTTTGTTTTGAGAGAAAATAAAAGATTACTCAAGTGAGATAAAGAGTAGGATGCTGTAGCATTTTATCATTTACATTCCTGGATCTCATTTGTTGTGTTTACTGACATTGGCCTCATGCAGGTTGTAAAATGAGTGTCTAAAACTGGTAGAGGCAAAGCAGACAATGTCATTAGGGCAATTAGCTCAGAGTGACCTAGCACTTCGAACTGATTTACTTAAACATCAACACCACCATCTTTCTCTTCATAGGCCTTACACAGGATATTTGCTTCCAGCAAGATACTCTAAGGGGCAACAATTTATTGCTGCCTTAGACACAATAAACAACAAAGTAAAGAAAACCACAATCCCTTATGTTTTTTTAGAAAATAAACCTGGTCCCTAGTTTTCCTAAACTGTCAGTATTTTTCAGTTTCTCAGTTTCTTTTTTTTTTTTTTTTTTTTACACACTCTATAATGAGAACCCCGAAACAAGCCCCTAAATTTCTTTTTGCTTGAAGAAGCATAGGAGGCCATATACAACTATTGTAGGGTTTCTCTGTCTCCATCCTGCACCAGCCTGGGTGGCAGAGTGTTAGAATCACCTCGGCAACCCCCATTCAGAAAATGATGACTCCTGTGGTCAGAAAGGAGAGTCAGAATACTGTAAAGAGGCAGCTATACCTCCAGCCCTGCCATATTTAACATTTTTTCAATTTAGTCATCTCTGTAGCTTTTGCAGTCTTACTGATCCGTTCTCTCAGAGATGGTATTGTTGATACCACTGAATCTACTTTGCCAGGAATAGAAAAATTAGAGTGAAAATTCATTTGCTAGTATTTGGGCTTGTATTAAATTTGCTAGAAATTTGATTTGTGTAAACCCCCCAATATTTTACAGAACCAACAGAGCCAGATAAATTCAGGAAGCATTCCTTTAGCGTGAAATGATTCAACATGGCAAAAAGCTGTGTGATGCGAAGCTCCTGCTCTTGATTTTCCTTTCATAAATTGTCTGCATAAAAACTGTGGTTTTGAAAATCCAGGTGTCTGCAAGGGCTTTCCAAAATCCTCACAGAGGATGCTCCCTTATGGGAAATTTCAAAGTGGGATATAACCATAAGGAAGGCATATATGGTGAACACTGTCCCAGTAGTGCATGTAGAACAGCTGGGTTGGCAGACATTGGTGAATTATCTTTAAGATGGAAAACAACTTTCCAGTTTATAGGTTTGATCCAGAAGTCTTGAAGGCTTCTTCACATTTCCACAAGCTTAGGATCAAGCTGAAAAATTGTATCCTAAAACAATGAAACTGCTTTTAAAATACAGGCAAAAGATGTATTTTCACAGTCTGATTTCTACTTCTATTATTTCTATTCTGATGGTATATATTTATTTATATTGCTAATAAAATAAAGAATGATTCTGGATTTCAGAAGGACCTATCTGCTGGAGCCCTGAACAAGAATTCCTCTGCTGGAAAAAGCGCTTAATTCTGTCTAGTTTTGATCCTACCTGGCTTTTCTATGTGCCAGAAGTCTGTGTTGTTCATCTTTTCAAACCTCAGAAATATAGTAATGAATCTACCTGATAAATATTGAAGTTTCTGTATGCCTATAGTCCCACATGGGCTGCCAAGTCTCCTGCTTTTCTCAAGGAACAACAATAGCCCTTTTCCTGGAAGTTTTGTGTGCTCTGCTCCTCCCTCCTTACAGACCTGATAACCCCTGCTATGACTTCTGAAGGGCTCCCTCAGAAGTCCAAGGACAGTTGATGGTAAAGCCCAGAGCAGTTCATCAAATGCAGAGGATGCCTGGACCAGGGAATGGCAACTAGCTTTCTAAAGGCCCAGCTGCAACAGACGAATCTATCTTAGAGCACAAACATGCAAAAGGTTAGTCCTCATGTCACATCTCTTACTCCCACATGCCATTTTCCTGTGTGAAGGGCAGAACACACCTCATCCAGTGCTGGCTGCCCGAGAGCTGCCCGTTCCAGCAGGCTCACCCAGCAGGCAATGTGGAGACTGTGGTATTTCCAGACAGCGATTTACCCCTCAGCCCTCTGACCGCCCAGTGCACAACAAACCTTATTCCTCCCATGTTTTCCTCTGGCAAGTGCTTTCCAAACCCAGGGCCGAGGTGTCAGGGATGCCCCAGGGCTGGTGAGCCATGGGCAGGAAACCCACCTGCTCCCAGTGGAAGGGTATGGGACCTCAGTGCTCATTAGGAGAAATAACACACTTTTCTGAGCAATCCTTTTCTAAGGGCATATTTGTCTAAAAAACTACTTACTTTTCTGATGTGCTTGTTTGCTTAGTGTCATGCAGGAACCACAGTTCTAGTGCTGTGCTTTAGTTAGGAGGCTTTACAGGCATCCTTCCTGCCATTTAAGCTGTTCATACTGCTTCCATTAATAGCATGATGAAGGTCAGATGTTGAAAAGACACCGATATCACATAATGTCCACACCCAGCATCAGCAGAATAGAGCAGTCAAGAGCAAACCAGCTGGGTGTGGAGGCCATGGTCAGTGTATGGACATATTTGTGAAGTTACCTACAGAGCAACGCAAGGTTTTTCTCTGAGAAGAATGTGCTGATGCAAGATGTCCATGATGAATGATCAAGCCAGGCCTTTCTGGCTTCCCAGGGAGTATCTGGGTTTGTAAACTACTCACATGAAAAACTTAATTCTTGCTCTTGAAGAGGTAACAAAGAAAAATACCCAGGTGTTCTCTGACATTTCTCTTCCTCCAGCTTCAGAGGGCAACATCTTGCCTTGAACATTAATTCTCCTGGGACCTTTGAAGGAAGTCAATATCATATGCTGATTACCCAATGAAGAACAAACTGTTGTGCCCTGAATGAACTTTGAGTTGCTTAGGGTTTTTTTCTGTTGCTGACAGCTAGTCCTTCTAATGCTTGTTGTATTCCCAGCCTAGGGTCTTTCCAGAATGCTTTTCCTCAGCTGATCTTCCCTTTAGCTCCTTTAGTCCTTTGCAACTTCACACTTTCAAACATAAAAAATTTCCATGTTGATCGTTTAGGTGGGGCACTATATTGCAATGTTCTAGCAGTATTGTCTTCAGTTCAGCAGTAAATCATGCAGCTCCAGGATATGGGAAACCATGGACACGATTTCTGATAACACACAGTAGTATTCCTTTCTTGTTGACCTTGATTTCCCTTTCCTTCTAGCAGAGCTGTGTGAAAATGTTTCTGATCCAAAGGCCACATTTTGAACTCCTGTGGCTGTCATCACTGTAAGGGAGAGAGAAGTCAAGCAGAGAAAGTGTTGCGGGCACAGCAATCAGCAGCTGCATTCATTTCACCTACACCTCTTCTAGTCCTGTCCCTCAAGTGCAGAACATCGTGGCATGCCCCTGCCAGGTATTCAGAGACTGAAATAATGCTAGGAAGGGGTTCATATAGAGAAAAAGCCTGTATGAAAAAGGCAAGTGATACCTAGCTGACATGTGAACCAGTCCTGTTAATATCTCCCAGTCCTGTTTAATATCTTTGTCAACAATCTGGACAAGGGGATCAAGTGCACCCTCAGTGAGTTTGCAGATGACACCAGGTTGGGTGGGAGTGTTGGTCTGCTGGAGGGCAGGAGGCTCTGCAGAGGGGTCTGGGCAGGCTGGGCCGATGGGCCGAGGCCAGTGGTGTGAGGTTCAACCAGGCTCAGTGCCGGGCCCTGCCCGTGGGTCACACCAGCCCCAGGCAGCGCTACAGGCTGGGGCAGGGGGCTGGGAACTGCCCGGTGGGAAAGGGCCTGGGGGTGCTGGCTGACAGCCGGCTGGGCATGAGCCCCCAGTGTGCCCAGGTGGCCAAGGGGCCAGCAGCGTCCTGGCTGGTGTCAGAAACAGTGTGGCCAGCAGGGCCAGGGCAGTGACCGCCCCCTGTACTGGGCACTGGTGAGGCCGCACCTCGAACCCTGGGTTCAGTGTCGGGCCCCTCGCTGCAGGAGGGACGTCGAGGGGCTGGAGCGTGTCCAGGGAAGGGCAGCGGGGCTGGGGAAGGGGCTGGGGCACAAGTCCTGTGAGGAGCAGCTGGGGGAGCTGGGGGTGTTCAGCCTGGAGAGGAGGAGACTCGGGGGGAATCCTATCGCTCTCTACAGCTGCCTGAAGGGAGGCTGTGGTAAGGTAGGGGTTTGTCTCTTCTCACAGATAACTAGCAACAGGACAAGATGAAATGGCCTCAGGTTGCCAGGGGAGGTTTACATTGGATATTAGGAAAAATCTCTTCACCAAAAGAGTAGTCAGGCATTGGAACAGGCTGCCCAATCACCAACCCTGGAGGTTTTTAAAAAATGCATAGATGTGATGCTTAGTGACATGGTTTAGTGATGGGACTTGGCAATTCTGGGTTAAGGGTTGGACTTCGTGATCTTAAAGATCTTTTCCAACCTAAATAGTTCTACGATTCTATGATTTGTATTTCCTGGCTGCAGTTACCTGACTCTCAGGGCTACAGATGACGATTTTCTGCTGTGCAGCCAGGTCTGTGTCCATCTTCTACAGTAACTCCTGTTTCACCATGGATATCGGCACTTCCCTGTCTCCAAAGAAGACAGCATTTGCCTTGGATTTGCGAGATTTCACATGCTAACCTGATATAATGGTTTCCTCTGAATTTTGGCACACATGAACATTAATGAGATATAGGCTTTGTAAATATATACTTAAAAGAATTTGACTGTAGTCAGAATAAGAGGCATCCTGGAGACATCCTGCATCAAGAGCTTAGGGGAGATTTTCCACATATAAAGAGCATAAGAATGATTTTATGGTTGAGGAACTAGAGAAAGACAGAGAGAGGTTTAGGCTCCAGCTTTGCTGCAGACCTCTGGTCCGACCTGAGCTGAGTCATTCATTCTCTTTCACTGTTTGTTGTTCGGAAATGTGCAGAATTAATGCTTTTTTTCTTTCTTTCTGACTTTCCTGTTCAGCCCTGATTTCTCAGATTAGAAAACCTTCTACTTTATAATTCTCTTATTTTGCATTTGTAAAGCTAGAACATGAGTGGACACTGAAGTACAGCTGTATTACTCATAATTACTTCGTCACTTCTATGCTTCACTTGACAAGGAAGTCAGTGCTGCAGAACACCCAGTTAGACACTGGTTTAATATGATTTATTTATAGCTGTTCAACAGGCCTGGAATAGCGGGAGTCAGCAGCAGCATGTAAGCAAGAAATAAGAAAATTTTTTCTGAGGATGTCAGACCACTTTGTCTGCTGCAAGAAAAAAATCTTAGCTTTGAGGGGGAGTCACGCTTGACCAACTTGACAGACTTCTGTGATGAAATGAGTGGCTTGATAGAAGGGGACGTCGAGCAGTGGATTTTGCTTACTGAGACTTCAGTAAGGTTTTTGACACTGTCTCCTGTAAGTATGGGCTGGATGAACAGTGAGGTGGACTGAAAACTAGCTGAATGGCTGGACCCAGAGGGTGGTGATCAGTGGGACAAAAATGTAGTTGGAGGCCAGTAACTGGTGGTGTAACCCAGAGGTCAGTAGTGGGGCCTATCCTGCTTAACATTTTAATAATCTGGATGATGGGGCAGAGTGTACCCTCAGCAAGTTTGCTGACGGCACCAAACTGGGAGGAGTGGCTGATATACCAGATGATTGTGCTGCCATCCAGAGGGACCTGAACAGGTTGGTGAGATGGGCTCACAAGAACCTTATGAAGTTCAACAAGGAAAAGTGCAAAGTCAATTGTTGACAGAGCTTTCCTTCAAAAACTGATAATGTGATCACATGCTAAGAAGGGGCCTGTGCAGGAATGGTGACATGCACTTATTCAGGACCCTGCAGTTCTGGAAATGGAAGAAACTCTTACACTTTGTCACTGCAGAGTTGTCCACAGAACCACAGAATGGTCAGGGTTGGAAGGGACCTCTGTAGGCCATCTAGTCCACCCCCCCGCTAAAGCAGGGTCACCTATACAGGTTGCACAGGATTGTGTCCAAGTGGGTTTTGAATGTCTCCAGAGCAGGAGACTCCACAGCCTCTCTGGCTAGCCTCTTCCAGCGCTCCGTCACCCTCAAGGTAAAGCAGCATTTCCTCATATTCAGATGGAACTTCCTGTGTTGCAGTTTGGACCCATTACCCCTTGTCCTGTTGCTGGGCACCACCAAAAAGAGCCTGGTCCCGTCCTCCTGACACCCACCCTTCAGATGTTTTATGCATTGATAAGATCCCTCACAGTCTTCCCCAGGCTAACCAGGCCCAGCTCTCTCAGCCTTTCCCCATAAGGGAGATGCTCCAGCCCCTTCACCAGCTTTGTAGACCTCCACTGGGCCCTCTCCAGTAGTTCCCTGTCTCCCTTGAACTGGGGAGCCCAGAACTGGGCACAGCACTCCAGATGGGGCCTCACCAGGGCAGAGGGGAGGACCATCTCCCTCCACCTGATGGCCACGCTCCTCCTGATGCACCCCAGGATCGCATTGGCCTTCTTGGCTGCATGGGCACACTGCTGGCTCATGGGCAACTTGCTCCCCATAAGACATTCTGCTGGGATATACCTCTTAAAAATTTACATTTTCCAGTTCATATACTTTCTAAAATTTTCTTAGAAAACTATTTTACTACCCAAGTCATGAAGATTTTTTGCCGCTTTATGTCTAAATCAACGCATTTCAAACCTGTGAAATTAATAATGCCCTGTTGCTGAGGCTCCAGTGATACACAGGGCCATGGGGAGTGGTTTACAGCTGGTCTCTGGGACATCCGTGACATACAGCTTTATAGTATTTTTCAGTTCTAATTTGATGCTTAGGGAGCAGGGTGATGAGCTGAGTAGTGCCGCTACCTGCTCCAGAAAGCTGTGGTGCATTGCGGACGGGAGGCACAACAAAAGTCTGGTTTAGGATGGCAGAAGACAGTGGAAGTCAACGTAACTCCTTTGTACTTCCAACCAGGACTTCCAAGCCATTTGAAAGGCCGCCCAGAGAGATTGTGCGCCCAATTTTATTATCAAACAAGTTTACCTGGCTGCTGGCAACTGAAGTGAGTGCTTCCCACTGACATTCTCACTACGCCCTGCCAGGAGTTACTGCCATTTCCTAGTCCTGTGAATTAAACTAAGTAAGAAACGAACTAGATTAGTCATATAAGGCAGAATATAGTCAAGTCAGCTCTAGGATCTGGAGCAACGGGGGCGGTTGGGCCGACTGGCCCCCATGTTGGTGTCAGTGTTGTAACCACAATTTCTGAGTGATGTTATGGCACTGGAATGTCTCTCCACACACCTTCCCTTCAGATACAATACTTTTTGACTGTCTTAAACAGTAGAAACATTTTGGGATATACGTAACTAGAAGATTGGATGGAGAGTTGAAGACGTGTCAAAATTGACAGTAGTATTTTCAGACTTTTCCTCCTATATATTGGCATAAAACAAAGTCTATAGCTTAAGAAAGTTAAAATTAAATAACCACTAGAAATAATTTTAGAAAAGAATTAGAGTTGAACTTTTTGTATTTACAATTTTAATAACACATTTTGAATTCACTATTTAAATTTTTGCTATTTTTTTTTAGCAAAATAACCAGGTTTAGTTTTCACATGAGTTTAGAGATGGAGGTGGATACTGACTGCACGTCCCGTTTTCAGGGGATGAAGCCTCATGCCCTGAAAAGACACTTGTTCTAAATGAAACCAGCTGGAAATACTTGCACTTATTTTAACTTCAGTTTTTCCTGGTTATCTAAAAAGATCACACTGTACTTGCTTAAACAAAACATTTTAAAATGCACTTGTCAGCCATTCTATTCCTCCTGTAGCTGAACACTTTGTTGTTTTATAATAAATGGTGACATTAGTTCATATCATGTGATTAAAAAGGATTCATCACACATTAGAGCCCATAATCGCAGCCTATAGTCTCATTTTAACATTTCTCACTGGCATATCCTACTTGACCCTGCTTACTGCAGCACTTCTATTATGCTGTCTAAAAGGACAAGAGGACTGAACAGAAACAAAAATGCAGGGGTGAACATTGCTTTCACACTCACAGCTATGTGTTCAGTACTATTATAGCTCTAGATGAATAGAAGAAATCTGGAGTCTGGCCAACACCACTCGACAGAAATCTCCATCTTCCAAAAAAAATGTCCTGATGTGTTTAAAATACACTGAACAACTAAACCAGCGAGCAAGAACCTTCTTTCCCAGAAATACAGGACACCCTTCAAGACAACCTGATCTAACACAGTATCAGCTTCATACTTTACACACTGTCACTGTTTAGTGGTGTTTATGTTCTTTCTTGGCATGCTGGTAATATATGATGAGGATAAATATCAAAAGGTTGAAGGCTACCAATTAGATCTTTCTGTCTAGGTTTGTAATAGGTAATGCAGTGCTGACATATTGCTTAGGAAAGAAACGAAGCTGTAATGAAGCAAAAGTGCACCTTCATGGTTCAGCTTCGTTGATAACATCTGGAACATAGTTTTCATGTCTCTATTGAGTGACACAACCAACCAAACCAGATCTTTCCTGGTTTAGTTCTTTCTTTTTTCCTCTGTTTCTTTTAAGAGATCTGCATATCAAAACAACGTGAAAACATAAGGTAGCGAGGTGCTGCCTGAAGCTGAGCAAAACAAGCTTTGCTAGAGCTGAACTGCTGGCAGGTTTGTGCCATGGGCTCCCAGGGCCGGCGGGGGGGCAGGGAGGCTGCTGCCTAGCTTGGGGTGCTGGGGGGCGGGAGGGGGGCAGGCAGCCCTGCTGCAGGTGAGGGAAGGGGGCTTCGCCGCCAGCCTGTGGGGATCTGGCACCGTGTGCTGGTGCCACAGCCTGTTCGTCTTGTGTTTTGCCCCAAAAGCTTTCAGGTGGAGATATGGTAAGGAAGCCCAACTCCAAAGAAACCTCAGCCTGAGGTTTATCACAGATATTTCTGTTTCTCTGCTACTCACACTTAGTTATCAGTACTCATCATTACTCATTTAACTCCTAATCAGTCTTAACATTTGCACCTATCAGTTTTCTTCACTGTTGCCCTCTTTTACTCACTAAAAAAAGCCTATCTAGGAGCCTGCATTACCCTTCTCACATTGCCATCGTTTATGCTTGCTTTTCCCCTTGTGGCCTGTCTGATGGGTGTCACCTCCTGACAGAACTGAAGTGGCAGACTGTGACTGTGAGGGCCAGCATCTGATGTCCATGCTGCTTCCTTCCAGGCTCTGCCACCCACCTGTCCACTGCAGACCTGCTTGAGCCAGGGCTGGCTCGGAGCACGGCGGGTGCTGTCTGCCTGGTGCCTCAAGGCTGGGGATTTGGTCTGGGCTTTATTTTATTTACCAGTTTTAGAATCGCCATAGAGAGTAGCAGGTCTGAATTAAAGCTGTTGGGCAGGTGCATGGTGTGGTTGCGGTGAGGCAGTAAATGTCCCTCTGTCCTTGTAACCCTGCTTCTGGGCCCCAAGCGTGGCCACCTGCAAGCTGCCATGTGACACCTTTGGCTGAGGCAATGATCTAATTCATCTTGTGAACCAAATCTTCTCCAGCTTTGCTGAAATCCAGGTGCTCAATAACGGCCTGTGTCTACCTAAGAGCAGTTCCCCTTCCTGAGGAAAAAAATCCTGATCCATCTGAATCACAAGACCTCAGTTTCTTCATTTTAAAACCCTACTCTACAGGGCTTATCGCTCCTCTCTCAGTTGCTCATGTTTTCGTCTGGGATGAGGAGACAATCTGTTCCAGTGGCCTCTTTTTACTTTGTAAAATCAAGCTAGACTCAGGCTTTAACCAAGCCTCTCATAGTCTTCAAAAACTGATGTGTACAAACTCTGTGCACAGAAGAACCACGAGACATTCCAACATATTTTACACCTCCCCTGGGGGACTTTGCTTAGGTTTTCAAAATTAAACAAAATCTTCCCTGCTAATTTTGAAGAAGGTAGTTATTCTGGCTGGGACTTTTTTCACATTAACGTATTTTTTGTTATATCTTCAAAAGTCGAGGTTCCAGGGCTGCCTTACAGTGGATCTCTTTTATTTGTCCAGTGTGGCTGATGATATCCTTACCTTTCCATAGCTTTCACAGTTCTGTTGCATCATGGCTCTCTTCCTACCTGGCTCCAGCCCCATGGGCATCAGTCAGCCACCATCCCTTTTGGTTTGCACTTAATCCACAGAGCTTTAACATGTGAAGAGACTGGTGTGGGAATCAGTGTGACCATTCCTGCAGCTGTCGGAGGCTTCCTCCCCACAGAAAGGGAGCCCTTTCTCATCTCCTGCCCACCAAACCCAGATCCTTGTGCTGGCTATCACAAAGATCTTCCATTTCTTCCAGAATCCATACCCTGCTGGTGTAATTTTACCATTGCATCAGCATTTATTCAGTAGAAGTGATAGTTAAACGATCATTTCAAGCAGTATCTAAGTACTTATGTGATGGTAGTCATGGCAGCATCCAACCTCCTCCTACTCTGTAGCACCCAGGCAAGGAAGGGAAACTTCAGTCCTTTGGTTTTCCAGGGGGGTTTCTTTGTTTGTTTGCTCATAGCCATACAGAAAAGCCATAGTGCAGCCAGCTCAGGACACCCACGTTCACATGGTCTATGAAAACACCAGATGTGATATGGCTATTAACACGGAAATATTCCTCTAACACCCCTCGACAACAGCTTCTTGATTTTGACAGGTCAGAATATTACATATTTACATCTATTACCTTTAGAAAAAGAAGTAGAGAAGATAAAAGAAATAGAGACCCTGAGAATTATTTGGGTCATTTAAACACATTTGTGATGGGATTCAGCTTGTCTGCGAGGAGAAACAGGCACTTCTGCAGTGTGATTCATCTGATTTGCTTCAGCTGTCTGCACTGGGATTTGCAAAAGAGAGCGCTGTGCCCCAAAACTGCCTGTCCTCTTACTGAATTTGGAGGGAGCCAAGGGGGTGAGCTGTGATGGAGACCCCAGCATCGCAGGAGGGGACTTCTCTCCTCACAGCCCTTAATCACTGCTCTGTTAATGGAGCATGGTGGTGATATAAAACACTGAGTGATGTTCAACCTCTCTCATTCCAAGAGCCATCACCGTGCTGCGTTCTGGTCTGAAAAGCCACAATGTTTTTTCTGTGTATCTTCAAGTCACGAAAGGTATCTGTTATCCAAGTATCCCCCATCTGAGCCTGCAGAGAGCCTAGAGCAGGTCAGGCTGAACCCATGAGGTGCCTGCCAGCAGGCAGCAGAGCACTGGCTTTCAGAGTGATTTTTTCCTTTCATTCCTTTAGAATGATTTTCTTTAGATTTGGTTCTTCAGCTTTCTGCTTCAGTCACCAGTGTCACGAGCGCTGGATAGGCACCCCCAGCCTGAGACCCCATTCCCTCCCCAGCCTCCCCCACATCCTTTTCCCCGGTCAGTGGTTTGGGTGGCTCCAGACCACACTATTCCTTACTGCTGCTGTCCTGAGTCACCTGGGTCTCTCATCTTCAGTTAGGAGTTATACATTCCATTATAACTTCTTCCTGCACCTTTGCCTGAAAGACCCTGTTCCTCAGTTGTGATGGGTGTCTGTGGGGCTTGAGCAGAGACAACTGAAGGCCACAAACACAACGCTGCTCCAACAGTGATCCCAGAAGTGTGCACCTTCTTTTTATTGTGATAAAGTTCCTCTTCCCTGATGAAAAGCATTCCCAGCCAAGACATGCTCTCCATAAAACACAGAAGGAAACGTGGCTAAGGCTTCCTCTGGCCTGCAGACTCTACCTGCTCTGGGCTCCAGGGCCATGAGCATGGCCAGTCTAGGCCAGCAATTTCTCTTTGCAAGAGTACAATCGCCTTGCATGCAAGGGAGGAGGTGGTGATGCTGAGTGCGAGTCATCCCAATTCACCTCTGAACATTTCCCTAAACCGCCACAGACAAAAACTGCAATCACCATCCAAACCTGTTCACAGCGTTGTGCTCCCATATATGCTCCTGTGTGCATGTTGCTCCAACGTGTGGTGCGTGGTCCTCAGCGTGGTGCTCCTGTGTACAGGGTGCATGGTCCTCAGCATGGTGCTCGGGTGTACATGGCGCATGGTCCTTAGTGTGGTGCTCTTGTGTAAGCTGTCCATTGTCCTTATCATGGTGCCTCTGCAGTGTGGTCATGGCCCCTGGTGCAGCGCTCCTGTATCCGTGGCACATGGTCCTCAGCCTGGTGCTGCTGGGCCTCTGCACGTGGAGGGAGCTCGGCCCCTGTGTGGCTGCTCACAAAGGAAGGGTTGGGAAAACTGCGCTAACTTTCACACGAGATGGCAGAGCATTCCCATCAGGCTGGAACCTTTCCTATCTCAGACCCAGCCACCTCTCCCAGGCCACCAGGACTTGGTGCTGTCTCCCAGCACCTCTACTTCCATGCCGAGGGAGTCAGATGTCAAATCATCATTGCCCAGGTCATTCTCCTCCAGGCCAGGTGCCCCCATGGCCCATGGCTGGGGGGGGTGCTGCAGGTCTCCTGCAGGACTCCTTTGCTTTGCTTCACTTCTTCCTAGTCTGTCAAATATGAAAGAAAAATGTGCAGTGTAAAATTCCCACCACCCTTGCCCCAACTGCTTTTTAATTGTACATTTTTGTTTGAATTCGTCTGGTCAACACGGGCTGTGTCTTGTCCCGCTTTACTGTAGCACAACTGTATGCCTGGAAAACAGCAGCACTGCAACAGAAGTTCAGGAAAAGAAGGGAGCTGAAATTAGATTACTGTTTTCTCGCTCATTCTTAAATCAAATTGATTTTTTGAGATCTTTTGGTTGTTAACAGTACTATGTAATTAGTGTATCTCATTTCACTTTAATATGAAACCCTCTGAGAACTGCATTGTTCATGTTCCTGAGTTTTCACGGAGTTAACAAAAATGTGGTTACATCAAGCTTTCATTGTGTGTGGTGTCGACTATGCACCGCGGGCTTTGTTAGGCACTGGCTGTGCGTGCACCCACGTGACCATCTCAGACACTTCACACAATGGCATAAAAAGGCTCTCGTCTTGTCAGCAACACCAAATTTGTTGAAAAAAAAGAAAGAAAAAGATTTCAAACAATTGCCTCCTGTTGCAAGAGCATATACTTTAGTAGATAGCTCTGATGCATCATTTATCTTTTAATGCAATTGACACAGTATCATTTTAGGTGCTGACAGCATCACATATTATTTAAGAAACTGATTTTCATTACCTAAATTCATATATGAAAATAAAATCATCACCAACTGCCACGGACTTGTGTAATTCTGAAATTTTCCCAATCTGTTCTTGATCATGCTTGTCTGCCTCGCTGAGAAACGCATGATGGCCACACTGTGGTCTGCCTTCCCTTGTACATCACAACCTATTTTGCCTGGCACTGCCAGTGAGATTCCTGTTTAGCAAAAATCTCTTTTAAAACACTTGGAAGATTGAACAGCTGAAAATTATGTTAACAATGAGGAGAAATTACGAGTAGCATTATATGTAAGGTACTTGCCTGCTGACACACACTGTTTCTTCTGTGAAGATGACTGTTGAACTTCTTCTGACCTAAGTCAAATCTGGCAGAGACTGCAGCAACATATAGTAAACAGAGTTAATGTTCCCATAATACAGAAAAAATCTAACTGATTTAAGTCTCACTGTAACCAAGAAACATAATGACCATAATATGACCACTGAGCTATGTCCAAAGCTCACGGAAACCAATGTTACTGCTTTCCTTTCCTACAATCACCACTGGATCAGGACCTCCTGGCAGCAGGCGATGCAGCTGCTATGAGATGAGCTTCTTACAAAGGTTAAAAGACGTGTAGTATTTTTGTATTAAAGAAGTACAGTTTGATACTGGAGAGAAATATAATTATTTTGCCAAATGCTCAGTACTAAAAGAACATTTTCTGTTAAAAGAAAAAGTCTATTTGTCTCAGGTGTGTTATAGTTGCTGAGAGATTGCTAATGAACATGATCCTGGTGGGAGAATCACAGAATCATTGAATAGTTGGAGACCTTTAAAGATCATCTAGTCCAAACCCCCCTGCAATGAGCAGGGACATCTTCAACTACATCCTGTCCAACCTGACCTTGACAATTTCCAGGGATGGGGCACCTACCACCTCTCTGGGCAACCTGTTCCAGTGATCATTTCTGTGGCCCTCCTCTGGGCTTACTCCAACAGGTTAATGTCCTTCTTATGCTCAGGGATCCAGGGCTGAATGCAATACTCCAGGTGGAGTCTCACAAGAGTGTAGTAGAGGAGCAGAATCACATCTCTTGACCTGCTGGCCACACTTCTTTTAATACAGCCCAGGACACGGTTGGCTTTCTGGGCTCCAAGCACACATTGCCTGGTCACGTCCAGCTTTTCATCCACCGGTACCCCCAGGTCCTTCTCTGCAGAGCTGCTCTCAAGCCCTTCATCCCCAGCCTGTGTTGATACCAGGGGTTGACCCAGCCCAGGACCCTGCACTTGGCCTGGTTGAACTTCATGAGGTTCACATGGGCCCACTTCTTGAGCTTGTGCAGGTCCCTCTAGATGACACCCCATTCCTCAGGTGTCTCAACTGCACCACTCAGCTTGGTGTTGTCTGCAGGCTTGCTGTGGGTGCACTCGATCCCACTGTCTATGTCATTGATGAAGATATTAAACAGTACTGGTCCCAATATGGACCCCTGAGGGACACCACTTCTCACCGATGTCCATCCAGATGTCAAGCTGTAGACCACTACCCTCTGGATGGGACTGTCCAACCAATTCCTCATCCACCGAACAGTCCATCCATCAAATCTGTATCGCTCCAAATTGGAGAGAAGGATGTTGTGGGGAACAGTGTCCAAGGCCTCACAGAAGCCCAAACAGATGACATCCATAGCTCTTCCATTGTCTACTGCTGCAGTCACTCCATCGTAGAAGGTCATGAAGTTGGTCAGGCAGGGTTTGTCCTTGGTGAAACCATGCTGGCTGTCTTGAATCACCTCCCTGTCCTCCATGCGCCTCAGCATAGCTTCTAGGGGGATCTGATCCATGATCTTCCCACGCACAGAGGCGAGGCTGACAGGTCAGTAGTTCCCAGGGTCCTACTCTACCCTTTATAAAGATGACTGCAATGTTTTCCCTTTTCCCATTGCCAGGGGCTTCACCTGACTGCTGTGAATTTTCAAGTATTACGGAGAGCGGCTTGGCAACTACATCAGCCAGTTCCCTCAGGACTCTGGGATGCATCTCATCAGGTCCTATAGACTTAAGTATGCTCAGGTTCCTCAGGTGGTCATGAACCTGATCTTCTCTTACAGTGGGAAAGACTTTGCTCCCCTGATCCCCATCTTGTGGTCAATCCACTTAAGAGGTGTGGGAAGAGAGATTGCCAGTGAAGACTAAAGCAAAAAAAGTTGTTGACTACCTCAGCCTTCTCCTCCTCCATTGTTACCAGTTTGCCAGTCTTGCTGATTAGAGGCATACGCTTTCCCTGACCTTTTCTGGCTGACACACCTGTAGAAGCCCTTACTATTCTTTGCATCCCTTGCCAAATTCAGCTCCAGCTGTACCTTGCCCTTCCGGACTCCATCCCTACACAACTAGGCAATGTCCCTATACTCTTCCCAGGATACCCATCCCTGCTTCCACTGCCTGCGTGTTTCCTTCTCGCCCTTTAGTTTGACCAGTTGGTCTTGACCCAGCCATGCTGGTCTCTTGCCTTCCTCGTGTGGCAGTTTCCCACTGTGCCGTTCTCTGGTTTCACATGGTCAATCACCACCAGGCTCTCTCGCAACCAGCAAACAGGCGATGCTGTGGCAGGTACAGACCTCTGTTCCCCCTGGCTTGGAAATACTTCCTAGCTTGCCAAAGAGTGCTGGTTTTGGCTGGGATAGAGCCAGTTGTCTTCATAGTAGCTAGTATGGGTCTACGTTTTGGATTTGTGCTGGGAACAGTGTTGATAACGCAGAAATGTTTTTGTTACTGCTGAGCAGCACTTACACTGAGCCAAGGCTTCTTCTGCCTCTCACACTACCCCACCAGCGAGTGGGCTGGGGGGGCACAAGGCATAGGGAGGGGACCCAGCTGGGACAGCTGACCCCAACTGACCAAAGGGGTGTTCCATACCACGTGACATCGTGCTCAGCATATGAAGCTGAGGGAAGAAGGAAGGGGGAATGTTTGGAATGATGGCATTTGTCTTCTCAAGTAACCATTAGGCATTACCCAAGTAATGGAGCCCTGCTTTCCTGGGGATGGCTGAGCACCGGCCTGCTGATGGGAAGTGGTGAATGAATTCTTTGTTCTGCTTTGCTTGGGCATATGGCTTTTGCTTTACCTATTAAACTGTCTTTATCTCAACCCGAGAGCTCTCACTTCCACCCTTCTGATTCTCTCCCCCATCCCACCGGGGGAGGTGAGAAAGTAGCTCCGTAGGGCTTCGTTGCCAGCTGGGGTTAAACCACAACACAAAGAAGCAAAGGCAATTTGAGGAATTTGCACTGCAGTTCAAGTAAAAGCTCCCTGCCTCTCCCTTGTGAAACGCCTTCTTTTATCAGGTTTCCAGTGCTTGTATCATGCATCTGGTAACTAGCAGAAGGAATGGACCTGTTTTGTATTCCCAGTGTTCATGGGTCTCACTATCAGGGCCAAAGGAGGGTTGTCTCACTATATTCCCACTAGCAGAGGGGAGTATTAGCTCTTAGAAACCCACAGTGATGAAGGTGGGAGGTGGGTGGGTGACACAGGGTTTGGCCCCAGGAGCAGCTGTTTGGTGGTGGCCTGTGCTTGTAGCAACACGGTGAGAGTAACATGGCAACTCCCAAAATCCCTGACTTGGTGCAGAAAGGTTTGTGGTTTGATGAGTGGGTTTGGCGGGTTGCTCTAGGCAAGTTTAGAGGAATTTCATATGCCTGGAAGAACACATGAAAAGAAACCAGAGCAGCCCTGCAAACGGTCAGGCAGTTGTGAAAAGGGAGACTATTTGGGAAAATAGTTTTGCTAGCAGTCACTTCACAGACTCCTTTTCTCCATGAGCTCAGGGTGAGCTCTTGGGAGTAGAGAAAATATGCTGAGGTCCCTGCTCTGTGGCAGCCAGAAAACGCCTCTGTAAAAAGGTGCTGACAAGTTTCTGTCCTCCCTCCCTTCCACTTTGGCCACCCAGGCTTATACCATACAGTAAAGCTGGTGGCAAAAAATGCTGATGCACCAGTCAGCAACTAGTCTAGTCCTAAAGGGCACGTCCAGGTGCACCTCGGCTTGGTTGGTAGTCACCAGCCAGTCAATTTTCTTTCAGGCCACATGGGTCTACAGCAAGGATGGACCTTCTCCGATTGATGGGGCTCCACCCAGTCTGTCAGAGCAGTCATGTTTTGGCATAGCGCAGGCAAAGTCTCTAGGACAGATAAAGTGTAAAATGAGCACAGCTGGGGGTCATAGCATGAAAATAAAGGAAAGGAAACCTGTGCTTTCTTCCCTATCATGGCCACCACTTACGTGTTGTATTCAGTAACAGTTTCACATACAAATTCCATAAGCCTTAAATCAGTTGTGTAATAATTTAGAAAAATTTAGGTATTTCTTTTGTTTGTTGGCTATTGGGTCCACACCACTGATAAGTCATGTAGATGCCTTCTCACAGAGGCTATTGCTGACCAGCTCAGTTCCAAGGAGTGATGTAAACTACCATGGGAACAACTCCGAGATGAGATTCCTCACTTGATGAAGGATGCACTTGTACTTCCCTCTGAGCATCAAACATCAAGCAGCCCAGGTAGCATTTCCTCTTTTTCTATGATACTGCAAATTACCTGCGGGGTGGGGGGTGCAGGGTAGGGGAGTGGGTGGGCAGGAAATGAAAAAGGGTAAAGAAAAAAAAAAATAGAGTTCCTCTTTCAAGATCAGCATTCCTTAGCCAGGCTTTTTTTCCCATTCACATAAGACATACCTCAGTTTGGGGTAAGCATAAAGGGCTGCCTTCTAAAAACATCATAAATATGATTATTTTTTAACCAATGCCACATACCAGCTGAAGAAATCTGCTGCCTCTTACCCCTGTTAGAGGTACAGTTTAGGATGAATTGCTGCAAGACAGCAGCACTTCTGGTATTTCTATTGAAAATGAGGAGGTGGGGAGTCTGGGTTGCCTGGTGGGCAGCAGAACATCTCCAGAAGTGTGCAGGGGGCAAAATAGCAATCATGACTTCGTTCAACAAGTTTGACACTCGAGGCAAACAAAACAGCCCAAGTTCTCCATCTCAAAGATCTGCTGTGTGCTGGCCAGAAAAATACCAAGAGCCATAACTGTTTCTGACATTGCCTCCTGTCACATATTCCTTGCCCTGACCACAGAAGTTTCCTTCTGAGAAAATATATCTTAGTGAAACTGATAGCAAACATGCATGCTACATGTGTCTGCCATTGGGTGACACTTGCCCTCACAATGATATTTATCACCTGGTACGTCCATAGGAAATCAGCTTTTACTTGGGAATTCTGTATGACCAAACCCAGTTGCTCGTGCATGGAAAATGATTCATGAAAAGATGAGGTTCCTGTGCTTGATCTCCCCTCCTGTACCAAAGAGAGATTTTTCTCAGAAGTTAAAACATTGTGATGACAACATTGGGGTTTCTTGAATCGGACCAAATTAGTCTGGTACCTTGCTGGGCATTCCGGGATAAACCCTCCCTTTTGACTCTGGCAATATTGCCTTTCTTAACCACAGACAAACGGACCATTTATAGAGTCCAAGCCATGACTTGGTATAGTCATGATCTCAATTTGCAAAGCACTAAAGCCGTTTTGAAGGCCTTCACTACTGTGTTAGTTCCCTTTCTGAAACAAGAAGCTTGGATCTATTGATTCCTCTAGCAATAATTGAGCAAAATGACTGTCATGAACTAGAAACAACGGACTACAAATGCTCATCTTCAAAATGCCCTTAAAGGATTCCTAGCACTCTCCTTGGTACCTGTGTTTTCTGTAAGATACAGTTTGGGAAGCTGAATGCCAATTTCCCCCAGAAGTTGAGAATCACACAATCCCAGGCTGTGGCAGAGCTTTCAGAGCTGCATTCGAATGACCCAGCTCATGCCAAATTCCTTATCCCTCACAGGCACTCCTGAGGTCTGCCAGGGGCACTGCCGTTAGGGCAGGCTTCTCTGGGAGATGTAAAAAAAGACTAGAAGAGAGGTTCTCAGGCACGGCTGGTGCATGTGGCTACCCACTGCCAGAGACACCCATAAACACATTTTGCTTTTAGTATTTTGCTCTTTTTAACATTACGACACAACTCTAACAGGCACCATGATGCAAGTGAGAAATCACAGCAGGTTCTGGATGGATATAACCTTCAGGCTCTGCTGGCACAAAACATCAAAACCCTGCCAGGACCAGTATGCCCCAGGACTGCAATGTTAAGGCAGATCACCTCCTGCAAATGATATATAGGAGAGCAACACATCGACACTACAGCTCGCTGTCTTCAGCTCCCACCCTGAAATCCATTAACATCTGGGGCATCTTGAGATGAATCTGGACTAATGCCCAAATCTACCCTGGAGATTTTGGAAGGAGGTCTCACACCATTCACCCTCCTGGCCTTGCAGGCTCATGTGATTCCTACCACAAGCTCTGCAAGATCTGTGATGTCCCAAGTCTCCTGATGGCTGCTTCCACCACTGGAAGCCTGTAGGCAGGGTACACTGGTCACCCTGTGGCACCAGCGTGGAGCTGTCACTGCTTTGCCCCTTGCGAGTGGGAATCTCTTCCAGCAGGACATGGGAATTACTCCATTAGTGAGAAGGAACTAATGGACAGGAGCAGCCAAACACAAGAGAACACAACAGTGGGCTGGAGAGGCACTTTCCAGGATGGGCACCTGCAATCCTGCCGGCCAGCAGCATGGTGCTGCAGCTCCCAGCCTCTTCCACCAGCCCAAATGCAGCCCCTGTCAGTGCACCTCTAGTCCATGGTGGCAGTGAGGATGCCGATGGCACCAAGGAATCTTTTTCCTCCTAGTAACTCTCATCTTGGAAGACTACAGCAGCGCGAGACAGCTCCCCTTTGATGCAGGAACCTCCTTCCCTGTGCTGGGAATGGCTGAGCCCTTGGGAAGGCAGAGCATGAAACAACTCAATAGATGGTCTGGCTCCTCTGAGACCCTTTTGCACACCTGTTTCTCTCTGCACTACAGAAATCTGTCCCAGGGTGCTGCTGGAGGAGTAGAAGGAGCCGAGTTACTTGCTTAAAAAAAGAAAACAACCATAGGCGTGCATTTAAAAAATACATAGTGATAAAAAACTACATTGTTTCTGTGATTTTTCTCCTGATGCAAAAAAACTATCCACCCTTACCTACAAGACTTAGCACTGCTCCCCTCCAGGGATCACATCCCAATGGATTTCTGTGGAGTAGCAAAACATGCTGTGAAGGGGGGGATTGCTTTTTTCTTGTTAATTTTGAATTCTTTCACTTCAACAGTTGTAGTAACACCCTTGTAACTCATTTCCTCCCTACTGAGCTTAAACAGTCTAAATTGCTCAGTCTTTCTTCCAGAAAATCCTTTTCACATCTTTGCTAGGCTCTGATCCTTAGAAAGTTCAATAATTGCAGCACAAAGGCCAATCTCTTGTTAAGCTGACTGCAGAGCTACCAAGGAATTTTATAGGATTCTCTCTTACTCTGGCAACGTACTGAAACTTAACTCACCTAACTATTGCCTGTGGTTCTTGGGATTTAGTTGATGTGAGGAGTTACGTGCTGATTGGAACCTCCTCCTCTCTTCCTTTGTGGGACTCTCCAGTTGAAGCTGAAGGAGAAATCACATTATTTCATGATGAGACACCAATGACACAGACATGAATGTCCACGCCTGGGGATGAGCAAACCTTTTTTTTTTTAAGCATGTAAAAATAAACGTTGGGCTTCACCTAAGAAGTACTTTTTGCCTGATGGTCAGCAGAGATTACTGCTTCAGCGTAATAGGGTCATCTTTCTGAATGAACAGTCATACATATATGAATACCTAGTGCAATCTATAGGTATTTAAGTATATCACTTCAAGTACATTGTCTACAGGAGCTGTCCCAGATACAAGAACATGCGTATGAACAAGCCTGTACATTGCAAAAGATACCTGGGCTCCCGTCCTCCAGCCAACCTGAACTCAATGGACACGCTGGTGGAAATTCAGATTATTTCCTTTTCAGTTCCTGCAGCCGACGTGAAGCCCATCAAAGACTGCCCTTCTTCCTGTTCTCTTTCAAAACTTGTCTTTTTTCATTTATTATTTTTTAAAACCTCCAACTTCAATCCCGATAAGATCACTGATACAGCCAGTACTCATCAGGAAGTTTTATTTCTTAAGTTAATGAATAATCAGACTGTAAATCTTTTGATACTTATTCTTTTGATTACCACCATAGAGTTGTTACATATTAATGTGGATGTCATGTCTGGGGCTAAAGAAAAAGACAAAAAGAACATGTTTTTAGATGTAATGAGGAGGGAAGACTTCTGGGATCTTTTTTTTTTTTTTTTTCCCCAGAGATACAAAGGCTGATGATTTTGCAATAATGGTGGGCCCCTTCTTCTGCCTTAGTCAAACCGCTTTATCCTAAGCTGAAAAGCTTTCTCTTCACTTCCAGGTAGGGTATTCAAAACAGTATGAATTAAAGATTAGAAATGCAAATACTACACTTATATTGCCTTGCATAATACCTGCTGAAAGCAGAAATCATTCTTTGTGACTGGAGGAAGCATACCACTTAATCAGAAAACATACTAAGAAATAAATAACATTTCATATTTTAAACCAGTAAAGCACTTTTAGTGGTTTGGCACAAATGAAATGTCAGCAATTTAAATTACACAGATGACAAGGATGTTCCTGTTCATTTCCCAAAAAGGACACAGAGGTTGCATGTTTTACGAACCAGAGCTTTAGTGTAAAACCAAAATATAGAACTTACAAGTATGTAGGTGGATTGTATGTGACACAACCCACTAATGCTCTGACCACTTCCCACCCCCCACGCCCACCCCACTGACTGTGAACCAGGAATGATTATTTAAATAAATACATACATACAGAAATAGAGGAAGAAGATGCTAATACATGTAACTCTCCTCGTACTGGAGAGAAGACCTATCCTTGAGTTCTTCTGAGAGGAATCTAAACAGCCTGCTTGTGTTTGGGAAGAACTAGCCATCAAAGCATTTTTTTTATGATTTTTTTTTTTAAGTGTACAAACTCAAACTCCGCAAACAACCGCAGCTCAAGGAAGGAGCTAGTTTAATGCTAGGTTTTGTTCTTTCCAGACCTCTCAAGCCCAAGGTGCTGGGTCCCCTGCTCAGCACCAGCAGGCCTGAATGTCCAAAGCTTTCACCCCCGCACAGCTGTAAGCACTGGGAAACAGAGGGACACACGTTTGCAAGTATCTCCCCTTTTGTCAAATTCTCACCATTTTGGGTCAAAGCAGGTAAAAACAGTACAATAAAGATTTAAACTTGGGAAGCAATTCTGGGACGCTTTCAGCACTTGTGTCAGGAAGGCAGACTGCAGCTTTGCTGCTGCCTTGAGATCACCCCCTGCCCCAAGGCACAGTGGTAGCCAGAAATGGCCCTCACCAAGTGCCACATGCCACTCCTCCAAGAAACACCACATCGCAGAGAAAGAAAAACTCAGGTCACGTTCAAGTCCCATTCATATTCACATGCTTGGAGGTTGAAAAATTATTTGAACAAGGAATCGAAATTGAGCTTGATCTTCCAATTTTCTTTATTTGCTTTTTGTGAACATCTGCAGAAATTGTTCTGCGTAACAGTGTTTCCAGGACTGCCACCAGCACTGGTTTGCCTGGGTAAACCCACACGTCATGAGGGAGCAAGAGAGTCCATGCAGCTCTTCCCAGCCATGACAAACAGGAGGGCTACCCTGTGGCTCCTTGCCCGTAGCCAGCTCTCACATCCTCCTGCGAGCAACAGAGGAAACAACCGATGGCGTCCTTGAAGGATTTTTCCAAGGACTCTGCTACCTTCAGAAATTTTCTTTCATTTCACAAAAAAAAAAAAGAAGAAAAGAAAAAAAAAAGGACACTGGAGATAGAAAAACATTTGATTGAACAACTTGTTGAAGTGCTGTGATGCCCAGCAGTATTGGTACCTGGGACGCAATACAGTGATTTAACTGTACCCTTCCCTACCTGAATTATACACTTGCAAATGTGCCATGACTGCTGCATCGGTGGCTTTGCTCCATAAAGACAACTAGTTCTTGGGTAAGGAAATAAAAATATTTCCCAGATATATGTGTTTAGAAACACCAACATATAGATATCCTGAAAATACAACTAGCCAGGCTAAGCCCTTTTAAATATATACCGCATCTCCATGTCCACTGACAGCATACAGCAGCCACCGAGTGAAATTCTTCAAGCCAGGCTACACGGCAAAAGTTGGAACAGGTGACAGAAGCTCAAAAGGCACCATCAGTGTGTGAATTAAACCTGCACTTCTAAACCTCATTATTGTTCAAAATGGATACAATCAATCTTTTCTGTTCCTTCCCGCATATGTGCTTACTCCCCCTGCCCACCAACATTCCTCACCACCACAGGTCTCTCCCCTTCCTCCCCACCCCAAGCTCTTCACCATACTAGCATCTCACTCAAATCTTTTCTGTTGTTTTTTTTGTTGTTTTTATATTTTTTTTTTTTTTTTGCCTGGGAGAAGGGAGGTTTTTGTAAAGGTAACATTAAGGTGCAATTATGCCTTACTAAGGGATAAGGAAGAGGTGAAATTGTCACTTCAGCTCCTTCCAAGTCCAAGACTCCTTTCGCACCCACTCACAAACTCTGCTCACGTTGCAGACACACATTTTCCATCACAGACCAACATCTAGAAACTCCGAAGCGCCCAGGAGCTCCCTGGCAGCACAGGGCAGAGCAGGAGAGACAGCAGCAGGCGCGGCGTGGGTCCTGCCCTGCCCGCGGGCAGCAGAGGGGCAGCGCTGCCCACCGGTGCCCGGGGCCCTGCCAGGGCTCAGCCGCTTGCCAGGGGCTGCTGGCTCCCACCGGGGCAGCACAACGAGCAGGCACTAATCCCCGCGTCATCTCTGCGCATCTGCAAGATGCCTGCTCTGTGCTCACGGGTGTCCAAAGAGATGGCTAATTAGCGTTGCAGGCGCTAACGCCAGCTTAAGCTTTGAAGCACATTCCCCATTACACGCTGGTTTCAAGCATCCATGCCACGGCTTTTCAGGTTTCAACATTTCAAATTTAAAAGCTGCCAGAGGAAATATTTTTTTGTCACCCAAGAAACTGGAAACGGCCACACTTCACCAAGCCCCTGGGGACAGCGTGTCCTGCCCTGCGGCCACACTCACAGCCCTCAGGAGACACAGACAAACCCTACGCCGTAACGCAAACGTTAATGGTTCCAAAACGTCGTTAGCGTTTGCTGTTACAGCCCAGAGACTCTTGTTTCACATACGATGACAGAACAGCCTCTTAAATCTTGATGACTTCTTGGACTTAGAAGCTTTCAATTTCAGTTTCATTGGAAGCCCCCCCAGTCCTCGGTGCAAGAGAAACCAAGAAGCTCCCACTCTGCATCATGCTCAGTCCTACACGTAACACATACCACATGATGCACAGCAGGAGTGTAACGAACTGAGAAGTGAATGTTTTCAGAACTGGAAAGGAAAATATTTAACTGCAATTCCTAACAGTAACAGACAAAAATGGGAAAGCGTAAAAGAAAAACCCCAAGCTTCTATACAATAAACAAGGTCAGCAAAAATGGAAATGGGCTGAGTGCCCACCACCACTCATGCTTTTTCTCTTCCACTCCACACACCACCTCCTTTTGGGACCACAAGGTTTATGGGCCACCCGTTTTCCCCACCTATTCACACAGCCTCTCACAGCAGAGTCACACATACTAGGATTTTTTTTGCTTCATTATAGTCACACTGTGAGCATTTTAAAGATAATTGATACTGCAGCACTCTGAACTACTCCACAACCACCACCTTTTGTTGAATAAAATTTAACTGCCATAATTTATGCTTAGTTTAATAATTACAAAAAGCAGCACTTTCCTCAGTGACTGTACATAATTATTTATAGAAAAAAAAAAAGATGACTAACAAAGCAAATTTATTTCCTGACAACGGCACGGATTTTCCACGATTTCTCACACTGAACTATATTTTCTATGTAATTTGCCTGCTGCTGCCACCTGATTTCCTTCGCGTCTTAAGGCTACCATTTCACCTGTGAACCGCTCAGTATTGTATCACAAACTGAAGGGACACAGAGCACATGCTGGCATGATTTGAGAAGTTTGGGAACTCCTGCCTGGACTGGACTGCACCGCCAGCACCACCTGCAGGGCTCTGTGCGGACACAGCAGCACGGTCCCCGTGCCACGTTTTTCAGGTGAGCCCTGCCAGAGCTGACAGGAATGGCCCAAACTGCCAGGATGCCACTTCACACCCTCCGAAGGCTGAAAGCAAGGCCAGGTTCCCGACACGTATATACTACCTTGGAAGCTCTGTGTAGAAACACGGGGCATCACGTTTCCCTGCACAGTAACCTGCAGGTAACTCCTTGATACCAACCTGAATCTAGACCAGCTGCTGACAGTTTTACAAAGAAAATGTATTTGCCCTGAACTCCTACTATAAAATTGCATGTCTTTGCTTTTTCAGAACTAAGGCCTTTTACTGCTTTTTGCATCACCATTCAAATTTAGGAACAAGATGCATACAGTGAACCATGATGCATTCTTGACTGTAATACCTCCACAGTTTACAACATCCAATCTAAATGCACCAACTGCTTGAAAAACATTATTGCTGATGATGGAATAGCTCCATCTTCTGGGATAGAAGTTATTTTCTTGACAACCACCTTCGTATTTCCAACACAGATATATATGCAAAACTTTCCCTTTCAAAACCTAACAAATATTGTTACTGATGGAAGGTGGAATCTTGGGTAGAAAATGGGAGGAATTTAGGATAATAATGTGATTTCTGATAAACTTTGGGAAGCATTATTTTCTAACGACATTCAAAACACATGTTCATCGTTCAACCTGCCATATTAAAAACTGACATTACTTAAGAATAGCTGTAATCTGATTATGAGAACAAGAATTCAAACTCAATGTTTAAGACAAAACACTCAACACACTTTAGTTTTGATTTAGCGTGCTTTAAACTTCACATTAAAAGTTTGTAGTTTTACAAAAGTGTGTTTGTGGTTAAACATGGTCATGATCAGGGAATGACTGACACCCTGCTGAAGTACTCGAACTCCAAGCTACAGGGAAGGGGGTGCAAGTGATCCTTATTGCTATTTATCAAAACACTTAAACATGTGTTTAAATAAAATATTTCAAGTTAAGGACACTATGTGTTTCAGGCAGGTAATCAGTAACAATGATTCTCATATGTAAAATTTAACTTATGGTCAAGTCAGGTGTTCAAGTGGACAGACCAGAACAAAACTATGATTACAATTCCTGATTTCATACTTTTATGTATTATGGGCACATTCTGTGGCTGTTGCTTGAAAAAAAGCAAGTGTTAATGAAGTTAGTTTTGTGTTTTCACTCCCAAAGGGAAAAGGGCATTGAAACCATTAGTGATCTGCTCACTGCTGCTGTGCAGTATTTCTTGTTTTCACAGGAAGGGTAGAGCCACCAGAAAAAAAATGAAAAATTAAACATATACATCTCAATCTACTTTTGGAATAGTGGTATATCTAAAGTTAATACACACTCACGGACACATAAGATTAGCAGAAATTTAAATAAAATTGCTTAACCAAACAAAGCAACTGAAGCTTTATTTCTCTATATAGAAAGATGCATCCCTATGTGTGTTCTTTTAAGCTAAGGAAAATGAAAAAGCCATGCAGCCCTTGCAAGAAATAAATCCTCAGGTGGTAATATATATACATAGAAAGTTTCCCCTTTAGTAGATGATTCCTCTCAACAGATGCTTAATGCCATTTAGGAGAGCCAAACTTATGACTACTTTAGAGTGGAATATTCTACTACATTTTTTTCAGTACAACAGCAAACCATTGCATGAACCACCATACTGCTCGCATCAGTTAAACCAGACCAAGTAACAAAACTTAAGCAGCTAAACGTGTATCCGGAAATCAGACTCCTTATGCAAAGTAAGCACAATGAAAGGATATAGAACAAATGAAAGGACTTTTCTTCAAAAAAAATCATCTTTCCATTTTCTGCAACTTCACATCTCATATGGCTTTTGAACGGAGGCATTGGGTAAAAGAATTTTCCCACCCATAGTCAAGTACTGACTGTATTTACATATAACAATGCAAGGACAAACAACAAAAGTTTAAAATTTAGCATACTGTATTACTTTACATAATACAGCATAAAATCCCTTCTAAGGCTACAAAGGACAGATTTACAGTAATATGAGGTACTGGTATTTATGGTCAGAAAAGTAAAGATGGAAAAGAATTATGTAGCATTGTCATCAGACATTTCTTTTTTTTTTTTTTTTTCTTTTGGTTTTTTTGAAGGGTTTTTGGTTTTGTTTTTCTTTTTTACAAAATACATGTCTTGATGACCACATGCTTTAAGCTTATATTCATTTATTTTTTTATATATATATGTTTATTTATTATTTGTAGGGGCAATTGAGAGAGAGTCACAAATAAGGAAAGGACACTAAGGTTTTAATAAGGGCAACAAAAAAAAAAAAAATGTTTTCACCAGAATAGATTCACATTACAGTACACCAATATCGACAGCATTCTCTTTTGTCTATTTTTGGTACATAAGATGGAATCTCTCTACATAACCTTATAAGGCTTCAGTAACTAAAAAGTAAAAAACCTATTAGTTTACAATTCATTTAAAAATTCTGAAAGACACAGCAAGTTCTAAACTTTAGTAGTGCTACCCATACACAACCATCCGGTTTAAGAACCCATTAAAAGAGCCTCCTTTCAAGGGAGCTTCCAACAGCAGATCTGTGCAATATGAATGTCTCTTACTACAAGGGAAAAAAAAAAAAAAAAAGACATGGAACATTCTCATTCATATTTTGCAATGTAAAAAGTTACAAACATATCTAATCAAATAAATAATAAAAAAAAGAATCTGAAATGTGTTTGTTATGTATCCTAAAACCACTATGCAGAATAATGGAAACTTTCACTCACGGACTATTTACATGGTAATACCCAGCTGAGGGTACACACTGCTACAAAACTCATAAAACAAAGGGTAAACTTGAAATATTTTCCATAGTAAAGGTCTAGCAGCATGACTATATCTAATGCTGTTTGTTTTCTTGATGGTTTTTGGAAGTTTGTTTTAATCTATGTCTTCATCCAGTTCATAATTGTCTTTATCATAAATATCTTTTACTAAAAGAACCCGTACGAGCATATTTTCCAAAGTGTTGCGGTCCAGTGAAGTCGCAGTGTACCAGATGGGACTCTCTGCAGAGACAGAGCACTCTGGCTGCAGATAGAACATGTCTGTCCTCTGATTCAGATTCTGTGGGCTACAAGGGGGAAAATACAGGGGGTTAGAAAAACACCCTCACAAGATAAAACAGTATTAGCAGTTTCAATATCCTGCAAAACCAAAACTCTTAACTGTACCTCAGCAAGTTACCAAAAAAAAAAAAAAAAATTAACATGGAGAAATGTGGTCTCGTCCATAGAAGGAGCCCTGCTGGGTCTGGCCCAAGCCCAGCCAGTCCCACCTCCTCAGAGCAGCCAAAAGCAGGTGCCTGGGACTTAACAAGCACACAGGAGACCACAGACTCTTCCAGCTTTCAAAAATTTGCAGATCCAGGACTCGCTAAACCAGACAGTACTTGCTATCTATGCAAGAACCACTGATCGACATATTTTGATATCAGTAATTACTTGCACCACTGCCTGATATGGCTATCTCTGCATGTGGAGCCTGGGGTTCCCTCGAAAATCAAGGGCAGCAGTTCTGCACAAAAACACAAGAAGGTGGTAAAATCCATCCTTTTATTTTCCTTGAAAGGCTGGTCATTTTAAGTCTTAAAATCCCTTAATTCCTGATGCACTATACTTCCAGTTTGATCCAGCTCAGACACATAATCTAACCCACTACACAAGACTCCTTTAAGGAAATTCTAGTATTTTGTCCATTTAGGCAAGTTTCAGAAAATAATTTGGAACCCTGCCTGTGGAAGTGTTCATTCATGCTCCCTCCTTCATAAATACTGCAAACGTCAGGAGTCAACTCCATTTCATGTGTCTTTGGTAAAATTTTTACCAGCTCATCTTCCCAAACTGGCTGGTAAGGTATCGGGTGCTCTTCTTCACCTGCTAGGGAAAGTGTTGGCTTGTTCTGTTCCCACGTAAATCAGATTAAGAATCAGGTAAGAAGCAAAATATGACTGTTCAAAATATTCTAATAATTCAAATATTTTAACCTCCTTCCTACATTTTTGACAAGCCAGTATTTTTGTAGGAACAAGCAATGATACAGTCTCGATAGCTGTGAATGAGAGGATCTGGAAATCTCAGCTGCAGCTGTCCACTAGTTGCCAAGTATATGTCAAACAGCTAGCATTACCTTAAATTTTACAATAGCTTTACAGTATTACCTTAAATTACAACATCAGTTTAAATTTTGCAATAGCTTTTAAATTGTAAAATATTAAAATTATTTCATGAAAGGTGGGAGGTGTATGTTATTAGTAGTGGAACCAGGAAAAGCAGTCTGCTGCTCTAGTTAGCAATGGTGACCAATATCTGTAAGACAGCAGGACTTGAAACCGCTCCATAAACGATACTGCAAGTGAGCTTAAGTGCCTTCTTCTCCCCAATGTTGAGATGTTTCTAAAAATAAAAAAAAAATATTTGTTCTCTCCCCACTACTGGCTGTGTAAGTCAGTTCAAAAATCCAGCTTCAACTTTTTAACGATATACCCTCTCTGAACCATGACCTTTTGTGTGAAGGCAAAAAACCCCTCCCTGCAACAGTCAGAACTGAGTTTATGAAAAGCAGGTCCTTGCATTAACGGACCACAAGCTTCTCTTTAATTGCTTCTTTCTATAACATCACATGCTTGCACTTCTACCTACACTGTGTGCAACTTCTTCACCTTTAAGAGTAAGATGCTGTTTCCTAACACACATTGGGTCACACTTCATTTGATTTCCTGTGTTGTATACACAATGTGATTTTATTCCTTTGGTATCACTTGCCTGTATTTATGTAACTTAGAGTTACATAAAATCTACATTAAAATCAGTCGCTTGAATGGCTGTTCTAATTAAAGAAAAGTATTTCCCCTGAAATCCTGTTTTCAAACACTACTGAATTATTGGTTTTAAGAGTTGCCAAAGCTTTTCTTTTTAATGTATTAATTTCTGTGCAGATTGGAAAGTAACAAGCCATTCTAAATGCTGGGCTACTGTCAGTAGTATTTTTTCTACTACAAAATATTTTTAGCATGCTTTCAAGCTCGGTATCTCAAAAGCATCTAAATTTCAGATTCCTGATGACTTAAAATGAAGCAAATGCATTGTCTCAATCCAATTTTTACTGAAGAGACAAGGACCTCACAAATGTAACCCTCAGCAGTAAAACCTACCAGATCCCTTGCTGGTAATGCTCTGCAGAGACACTTGGTGTTTCCGGGTAAGAAAACTGAATGATACTATCACTGCCAGATGAAGTCCTTGACAACTTACACTGAAGTACTCTGCTGCTTCCACACCTTCTGCATGCCTTGTCCAGATACAGAACAGGAGATTTCAATGCTTTCATTTAGGTATTTTTCAGAAGATTTCAATCCATTCCCTTTACTTGGGCATCTTTCATGTTGCATAAAAATATTTGCCTTTTGTACCCAGGTCTCCCCCAGACCACTTGCACATCACCCTGTAGCATGCTTACCTTTTAGACAGATAGCACTCAAACATTTTCACAGGGCATCTAGCTGGATCAGACGTGTTTTCAATTTGTTCAAATACTGGTTCATCATCTTCGTGTTTCCTTTTTCCAGTAGTAATTTTATCTTTAAGAAGAAAATCAAGATCTAAGCTATAACTTGAAGTTACTTTACATTTTCAGTAAACTTCCCAGAGTGGGCAGCCCACCAAGTATATCGCAATGCGGTTGCCACAACTATGCATATCTGCACACTGGAAATGCAACCCACCGCCACAACAAAGTCACAGTATTTAGCATGGAGACCAGTGGGCTCAGGGGGATCATTTAACACAGAGACCCTGCTGTCTCCATGGACCACGCACTCTGATTATAAAGATCGGGGAGCTGAGCTGCTCAACTTTACGCAAAGGCAGACCTCTGGCTCCTGGCAAGGTGCTCAGGTGTCCCTCACAGGAGCACAACGTGGATGCTCCTGCAATACTAATTTTCAACTGCCATAGTACCTTCACTATCAGCTCTGCACAGGGAAGACACTTGGTATCGAAGACAAGCTTTGCTTTCCATTGTTAGAGGATTTTTTTTCCACTGTCTAAAAACAGTGCCAAAAGAAAGTCTTAAGTGCTGCTCCACTGTCTTCAGGCCAAAGTATTTAGTGTTAAAGTAGAACAGAGTATTCAGAAGAGCAACTGGTGAATGTGATCCTAGCTGTTTAATCCTCCAAAGGTAATCTTCTTCAACTCGAGAGAATATCGATCCTTTAAAAAAAGAATATTAGAGAGAATACAATGGATTAGCACACCAACTGTCCAGGTGCAAGAGAATCAAGTTTCTGTTTACCATAATATTTAACAGAAGGATCATGAAAAGCCTCTAATAAGCATATTTAATTGTATGTTCACAGCCCCAAAACCACCTCTTAAAGACAGACACTCACTGTTTCAGTAAGAGACAGGTAATGGGAAATACGAGTATAGGCCATTTCACACGGAACGTATTTCTGTTTAATTACAACAGCATCGCTTACATGCAGCTCCATCATGTTACTACATAAAACCAAATGTTCAAGGGGCTAATCTTAAGCCCTTCATAAACAGCATATTTTTTAGTTCATTTTATTCTGCTCAGGCAAGGTGTTTGAATAGCTATACCTTCTTTCTTACTACTAATGGATATTTCACTTGGAAAGCGCTTCTGGACCATATCAGGGTATAGGGAGGACCCTATACAAAGGCGCTCTAGAGCTATACAGAGAAAAGACAGTGCCAAGGAGAGAGAGGAAAGGGGCTGTTAAGGACATGCCCTGAAAAGAGAATTGTGAGAAAGATGGAAGAACAGTGGATCCTGCAGTTCAGCACCAACACTGATCTGCTGGGGAAAATTCCTGTTTTCTCCATGAACTAATGATCCTTCTGAGCAGAAGCTCCATAGAAGAGAGTCCTCCCAACCAGCTAAGAAAGGCTAAAATACACAACTCGTTAGCCCTACCCACACACAGCCCAGCACCTGCCTGCCTACCTGCTTCCCATTTGGGAAAGGAATTGGAAAAAAAGTAAATTCTGCTCAGGTTTGAAGTACAGGTCAAAGAGCAGCTGTTTATCCTAACTTTCTTTCCTAAAAATAGATAGCCAATTTAAGCTTAACAGGTGGTGGCAGACTCAACTCTTGCAGTATGGATTACCAAGAAACAGGACAGTAAGAACATGTGCAGTCTTAAATGAACTCTTAGATGGTATCTTTATGATTTTTAATCAAATACTATTGCAATGCATAAAATGTTTGTATGTATCTACATGCTTAAGAATACAGAACTATTAAGAGATGAAAAACATACATGACCAAAAAGAAAATTACCATCTGGAAGTATGCTTGGTTGCCAACTTCTAAGGATTTTATTTAATTCCTGTTCAAACGTCTGGTAGATTGGATCAATAAATATGTTGTCTTTTCGATTACTTCCATATAAATACTACAGAAAAGAGAGAGACACAATATTTACACTTCCAGATTAAAACAGTTCCTGTGCTATAAGGTTCTTCTTCAGTGCAATGCTTGCACTTTTGTAAAAAAACCACACACAGTTAGCTATAAAAATAAAGCAATGACATTTTTCCAATATTTAGCAGTTAAAAGTTACCTCCAATATATGTTGTAAATTTCTGACTGAATACAAATAAAAAATTAATTACAACTTGACCATTGTTCTCTAAAATTTCCTAAGTGCAACACTGAGTCAGTGAATAGGGAGTTATTAAAAAAAAAAACAAACAACAAAAGAACCAACCAAAACCCACAAACCCCAAATCCATAACTATTTTATCTTTTCCTCCACCTAGATCTTCAATGAAAAAAACCCAACCATTTAGCAACAATCTGCCACTTTAAACGGGAACTCTGGACACTGACAAAAGCACCTTCAACACACAAGTGAAAGCAAAAAACCACCCGTGTATTTGTGGTAATGATATACAGCAGTGCAAGAAAAATGATAGGATGGTGCAAGGCACCCGCCTATTCTACAATCAAATTATCCTAACCCGCTTGATCTTACAGAAACTCTTTTGAACCTTTACCAAGAATTAATGGCTGAGGGATACACTAGTATTTGATGCTATCCTCTCTGGAGACATTTGTAAGAAACTGAGGATTGGCTCCTTAAATTTTCCACTTCCGTGTTATCTGTGCATGAACAAGCCTGTTAGTGAATACAATAAAAATGACAGACAAAAAATGTACTCACTTCTGGAAATGGCATCTATTTCTGTACATGTACTTGAAGAAACATTAAACACAGCACTTGTTTATACTAGGCTGCTCAGCATACCTTGACTTTCTTATCTTTGCATTTAGTTTTATAATAAGGAAAAACGAGTAAATACACTTTCCTACAAGTCTCTAACACATCTTCATTTAGATAAATATATATAATAAGTTTAACTAACTCTTCAAAGCGCAATATTCCCCAAGATGTGCTTGCCTCTACATACCTCAGTTTTGATTTTCATAAAGCAATTCTAAACCAGACAATACAACTCACTAAAAGCTTCACTAGGTTTGCCTCTCTGTTACCTGGCACATTTTTCCTCTATGAATTTTCTTTTTCTCTGGTTTGCATTAAAGACACTGAATGCTGGCAGTGAAACTGAAATTAAGACTGAAATTTGGTTCAAAAGTAATTCCCACACAAGCTTGTGAGAACTCAACTAAAAATATTTCCGTTTCCTGGTTCAGAATAAGTGTTTGGCTAAACCTCAACATCCCCAGCAGAAACCTGTGAAGCATCCTGGACCATTAGCACTGCAGAATCTACAAAAGAACGATGACATGTTGCAGTCTTCCCTGGTACACAACACCTGACATGCATCCACAAACCTTCTTTACCACACCATAACGTTGTGCTCTGCTCTCTACAGACACTAGCGGACCCAGGATCAGCCTTAGTTGTTGCCACCTGAGATGAGTTCTGTGGAAACCGCAGACACCTTCAGGCAAACATCTGCCAAGCTCCATCAGCCTGAATTTTGCCCAGACAACCCCATTATTATGGGCGGGTGGGGGTGGGTGGGAACAGGGAACGAACAAAAAACCAAAAACCACCAAAGCCTCCCAATCTGTACTGGGATAAAGAACGAAGGCCACGATGCAGCAGGGGAGCAAGGCAGGCTAACGCCTTCTGCCAGAGGAATCCTCTCCACTAGATGCCCACCTGACCATGCAACAACCTTTTTCATTTTAAGTGTGCTGTTTTTTCAGGATCAGTACTTCAAAGTTACCAAAACCATTACTGAACCATTTCTGGCCGGAAGCAGAACAATTTCAGCTGCAAACGAACCTGAACTGAGAAAATGTATCATTTGAGTCAGGGACCAGTTTGCTGGAATAGATTTTCCAAGTGCTTCCCTTAAGAAAAAGTTATTTTACGAAGTCAAAAAGCCAACTGGAGATTTAAGACTCCTGAGCACCTCCCCTGCGCTCAAACCGTATTACTGCCATGAGGAAAAGCTCCAGCCTGAGCCTGTACTGGGCCACAGCAAGTGCAGTAATTCTGGCGGAGAGGGAAAGTGCTCTTTTTCTAACCTAGGGCTTCCGCATTCTCTTCCTTCAAAGAGAAACTTACTCTAAGTCAGCAAAATATTGATGAACTTTGGCACAACTTTAACCTTAAATGGCATCACTTAAACTCCTCTGAGCCCCTTTGAGTTAAACAGAGCCAGTACCTTTTATGCAGTAGCAGACAATTTATTCTCTTTCAGGAGAGTACCCACGTCAGGGTTGTCAAGATGGAAAGAAGTACTAAGAAAATACCAGAAGGCAATGGACTTTTGTTGCACACTGCAACAACTGTGTTGCATTTAGTGTACCATTAACTGGTTTAAACCTGTTTCTTTGAGAAGGGTAACGCATAGGCATATACATCATACAATTTGCCATTCGCACACAGATGTTGGCTGCAACCCTTGACAGCTCACATGCTTGCACGTTTCTGTCCCTCCCTCACTGCCTGCCCTTGTGAAATGCAAACTCCTCAGAACAGGGCACATCTTCCTACCAGTCTGAATAGCAGTGGCACAACTGGGCTGAATAAATGGGGCTGTTAACATCGCTTGAATTAAATACTGGACACTAAGAATAAGCATAAATTACAGTGAAACAACTGCAAGTTATTCCTCTAATGTTCCAGTGTTGTGTATGCGTATTACGGCACGTGAATATTGTGTTGTGCTACATGAACTTTGGTTCTGATGCGCTAGAAAAAAACAAAAGTTGTAAAAATAACTAGCTTTCACAGTAGACAAAACAGACTATGTCAAAGGCACAAAGAGAAAGGTGAAAAAAGAGAAAATACTAATTTAATTCCATTTTATAAACATGTACCTCACACTGTGTATTGTTTATCAGCTTAATAAGAGTATTTCCAATTCGACAGAAAGATACAGAGACACAGTTTGTCATGCAAGTGCAGAAGCAGAAAGCTAGTTGAATTTGAAACATGCCTTGTAGCAATATTGACTAAAATGCCAAACAATTGGTCGCTGCTCAAATTTCAATCATGAGGTAAAGGTATCAAGTAATTCCCTAATTTTGGATACTCGGGATATGGAAAAATTAGTATAGGTACTATTTATTTTAAAAATATTTTGATTAAAAAAAATTGTTATTTGATTCAAGTTCTCTGCCTTAAGTATGAAGCACTTTAAGCAGGACTGCAAAGCCTGTGAGCAGCTTGCTTACCACATCATATGCAATTTTTAATGCCTTTTAACATGAATGAAATGTTGTGTTCTCAGTCCTGAACACTGCTTATTTTATCTATGATTTGCCTTATGTACCAAAAATTAAAGACACACTCTGCTTAAAAGATAAGTTGCAGAATAGCTTTTCTAATTATCTAGTGATATGTTATTGCCTTCACAAATGATAACTCTAAATTGACTCCCTTTATCTTTGAAATACAATGTAATTACAATTTGCGGGCAGGGTGTATGTCTAAGACAGTCAATGTAGCAGAGTCTCCTGCACTCTACAAAGTAAAGCCTGACTGCCCACAATCTGCAATATTCAGTACATTACTCTGCCAAAAAGACACTTCAAATAGCTCATTTCCACTATGTGCTAAGTATCTGAATTAGTAAAACATTTACAGATCATGCCTTGTTTCATTCTGTTTTTACGTTAAGCCATCTTTAGCAACCAAAATGAAGCACAGTATTCAGAAAACCTGTCATTTTAAACTGCAAATTCCTTGCTTTAACCCAGCAAGAAGCTTAAAATTATTACAGCATACCAGTTTGCATTTGAGTTTTCAGGATGGGTCTGCAATCCCATTCTCTATACAGACAGCTTTCTACAATGTGATTTACACAGCAGCCTCTCTGTGTTCCAGATCATAGCCATTATATTAAGAATAGCTCCTAGCCAATAAATCCACATTATCTCCATTCTTCCACTGAAATGGGTTAGTCAAATCAGTAGGTCTGCTTCCCAGCCTCTACTAACCTCCTGAATCCCAAGACACAGATAATAGATGCTGTCAGGTGCATAGTTCTCTCCATTTGGCCTTCGAATTTCATTGACAAAATGTGTCAAACCATAGTTTAACTCAGCTGAAGTATGTGATAATAGATCTTCCTTTAATTTCACAGACTTTACTGTAAAATAGAGAAAAAATGCTACATTACACAACAGAATGATTACATGGTGAGGGTAGGATGGGGTATTTTTGGACTGGAAAGTGGGAAACTGGCTTGTTGTCCTCTCCACTAACCAATGGACAAGTCTAAGAGCACCAAGTACTTGAAGCACTAGGTCTGTATTAAAATAAACAAGGCTACCAGAGTAAAGTCTAGTTAACCAAATGCAGTTATCACCCACTGACGAACGCACTGTCATGCTGACATGCACTGCTCTGAAAAAGCTGAGTGCAGAAGTGGCCCAAGACTCCGAAGCGAAGACAGTGCTGTAGAGGGAGACCTTCAGGGGAAATGGCAGTTTCCAAAGATCCAACAGTGTAATGCAAAGGTTCTAAGACGCATGTGGGAGCTGAAGAACAGCAGGAGTAGCAGCAATCCAGCAATGCCCTTTTCCCTCACGGTGCCAATGTACACACAGAGGAGCACTGCAGAAAGAGCAGCGAAGCTCCACAGGAGCAAAGGCCACCTCGTGCCAGAGCTCCACAGCCAGATAATGCCAGCCTCAGATGCTCTCTTTCCAGCACAAAGAACAGAAGAATAGGATGCCCCTCCCTTGCAATTCAGAAGTCCAGAAAAGCTGTGAACTCCAAGGCAAGTTAAAATATGAGGAAAAACAGGATACAAACAAACAAAATAATCAAAACGGTCCTAGAAAGTCAGAAGAGGCAGAAAGGTGCTGTCCTGGCTTGCATGAGAAGCATGAGACCCAGCACACTGAACCAAGTAGGGAATAGTAGTTAAACAACATAAAAACCCCAGACAAACCGAAACGAAACAAAACAAAGAGTTTGGCAACTCTGTGATAAAATAATCCCAGTCACTGTGGGAACATTAGGCACATGTGAAAACTTACATTAGAAATTCCAGCTGAAAATCAGACGAGTACAACAATTCTCCCTACCAAGTAAGAATTGGGATGCCAGATTTTTGGGAATACTTACTTGATTTCAGTTCCTCTAATTCTGGAAGCTCTTCATCTAAATACCGAGACTTTACCCAGTGCTTCCATGCATTTACACCATAGGCATATTTGAATGGAAAACTACACTCCGAGTTTTCAGAGCTGTCATCGTGAGACTGGTATTCTGACACTGCTTTCCTCTTCACCCCCTGCCATGGAAACACAGCGGTTAACACCACTGGCAGCAATAACACAGAAGCCGGGCAGAATAAGCAAGCTGCATGCAAAATTACAAAATGTTCAGTGCAAAGAAACACATGCTTCATTCTGTAGGTAGTTTCTGTGTTGAACATACTTCCAAGGACAGTGTTTACTTAAGCTGACAAATGTTTCTAATTCACCTTTAACACTGGTTCCTAATGCAGACAGAATAATTTTTGATAATGGAGCTGCTGCATTGGTTAGATCATATTAAGCAACAACCACATGATGCACCAAATAATTCAGTGTATTTATAGGATTTCATTGTGTTAATGTGCAGGAAGATAAAAGTGCTACAAATCTGTGTCAGAAAGTCAACATTTAGGTTCAACTGAAGCCATCAATGTAAAACCCAGCACTGGTCCCAAGTTAAAAGTATGTCCAGGAGTGGACATGTGGATAATGTCCAGTGGATAATACCAACAGTTTAGACTCCAAGTTTAAAACCAGAAAGATATATTTTTTTCTTAGAAGTTGGATGGGTCTTTTTTTAAAGCTGTGATACCCGCTGTAGTTACTGCAACAAAACTGTTTCTACTTTGTGCCAGGCACCAGAAACTTTATTTCTTGTTAGTTTCCTTCTAAATAAAAGAGTACGGCTTATTTATTTGCAGTATCTAAAATAAGTTTTTTGACTGAAAATAGTATCTGGGAAAATCACAAGCAACTAAAAAAGTGGGGGGTTTAAACTAATTTATACAGGAGATGCTACAGTTCCCATTATAAGCCATGGTAATGCAAACATTCTTCCATTTTACTATCAAATTAAACCAAGACTGTTTTGTTCAAACCAGAAGAGAGAAATGCATTACTAAGAATACAGAAATTATATACACACTAGCACATCACGTCAACAGTTCTACAATGTGAAGCAAAAATGGGATCACAATTTAGAAATGACACTCCTATTTAATCAAACAGTTAACTGCAACAGACAGGACTGAAATAACTTTATTATCTGAAACGTATCAACTTATATCATAAAGATAGGGTATCAGGTATGAATAGGCAGTAACACATTTTAGATCAGTATGAGAACTAAAAACCGAAACCCCAGCATATTATTGCCCTCTTAAATTTTGTGGGGTTTTTAAATTTTTTTATTAGCATGACAAAATTACCTTCTTTTTAGACCGAGGCCTTGGCTGTTCCTCATATTCTTCCCCAAAAACGGGAGGTAACAAAAACTCATTTTCTGTATCAAGCTCCTCAGTTGCTGAAAATACATTAACAGAAACTTATTTCTAAACATCTTTTGAATAATATTGGTTTGGAAAAAAAACCCCAATGAACTATATCAGTGTTCATTAACATAAGGGGTCCACAAAAGCACATCTATAAACATCACCAAAGATCGGATTTCAGTAAGAGGAAACAAACCTATTCTTCTTTTGAAAGTAAGGCAAAGCTATCAAAATGTTTACTTCTAAACAAACTGTAAAGGACACAATGCTCAACATTTCCAAGCACTATCTCAAGTCTTGATGGCAGCATTTCTTACTACGGACTTTAAACAATTTTTCCTGCCTAGGCAGTCTTCAGTATTAAGAAGTTGAAGTTGTAGTGAGAATGAACTATTATAGAGAGAAATAAGTGGAAAAAATACACATTAACTTACTACAGGCACTTTTGTTCATTTCTTTCCATAATTTCTACTCATGTTTTGTATCTTACATAGCACTTTATACTTGGTTAAAAACTTTCAGGCAACACAGTGGAACGAGACAACACATGAATGGATTTAATGTTGCAAGTTTCACCTTTATTTACTTTACTCAAGATGGTTCATCCCTCATTTAGCCATCAAACAATGTCTTCATTCAAAACTGAATGCTCTTCTAACTGGCTGACTTCACCACCTTACTAAAGACACCATTCAAACCGGCCCAGAGGAAATAAACAGCACTCGCGTGCAAAGTTTTGAGAAATCCGCCCCAGACTAAACACCAGTCCTTCTCCTGCTACCACAAAGAATCGTATCTTGGAAGCACTTTAGTGCAATTAATATCTATTACAAACTGCTATTATTTAGTATTCAACTTTTTTTTTTTCTTCCATGGCTTTTTTTTTCCTCATGTATTGAGCCTCACTTATATAGAAAGTTAAAAGTCTAGTATACATCTGGCTAATAAACTCCCTAAGACTAAGGTCAGACTAAGTCCTAGACTTGGCCTTTAAATTAGACATACAGCAAACTGGGAAACCCAGTCTGGGCATCTAGTGCAGATATCCACAGCACAAGGCAAAAGGAGCCTTTCAACATCAGCTAGAGAAGCTATCCAGGGGAGGTATGAGAGATACATGTCCAAGAGAAGCTATGTTGACGGAGACACGAGCTACAGCCAGGAGCTTTCTTAGATCTTGGATTGATTAGAACATGGTATAAGGAAACAGTCACTGTTGCCTGCATTCGATAGAGTGGTAGAAATTGTAATACATAAACCCAAGACCTTCTTTCAAGAAAGATCTCAAAGTATTGATGTTCCTGCTAATTCAAATAAGGCTACCTTTTTCAAATACAGGTACAAACGTTAACAAGATACTAAAAGGCGACACCAATGATGTGCAGCACACCAGCTCACAATTTTCTACCAAACTTGAGTGGGAAATTTGCCCTTTCGCCATTTCTGCTCTAAAACACCACTTTCCATGGAAATACCTAGTGACCGAAGAATGCATTCGTTACTGTTACATGCCATCCGAGTCTTTGAGCCTTCAAAATAGCTTTGTTAAATCCACGTCCAAAACCAAGTGGTGCAGTCAAGTTCATCTGTGAAAGGTTAACTCCCCTTTTTCTTTGAATTCTGTTTCAAATACTGTATTTTAAATGATGGAGGAACTAATTCAGGAGTCTCCAGTCTTGCAAAGACATTGCAAAGCTTTACTTAACAGTCAGGTGGATCTTGCAATCAAATAAAGCTCCTCTGAAAGGATGATGAAACAAGGTACAATAGTTACCCACAATGTCTACTTCACAATATTTATTAAAATGACAGAAAAAATACCTCTTGGAAAGTCTATTTCAATATCAAGGTCTGGCTCATATGGAACATCAGGCAAGCTTGTCCGTGCCTCTGCTTCTGAGTTCAGAAGATCCGACTCTACTATTACACCTGTTTAAAACAAAACAAAAAAAAACCCACCACAAAACTCTTGTTATTTTAACCAACACATGCAATCCATGTGTTGGTTATTTTTCTACATGATTCTGCCTGCAACAGGACAGACTTTCAAGTCTGTGAAAGAGATCCTACAAAAGTAAACAAAGCAGGCAGAGGGAATCAAAAGCTTGACCTCTTTCCAACATCTGGCAAAGACAGATTTCTCCAAATTCAGTTCCCTGCAAATGAGCAAGCTCTGATCCCATAAATCTACTCATTTAGCTAGCTTGTACTTAACCAAAAGAGAACAAGGAACTGCTAATGGCAACCTTGTAACACTACCAGAAAAGCCCAGCTTTAGTGGGGGAATGGCAACAGTGTGGAAGAGGATGTGGCTCCTGGAACTGCAGCACCACTAGCCTCCTATACACCAGGCTCAAAGTGTAAGTTCATGTCATTTATCAGCATCCTTTGAGACACATTTAGAAAGAGCTTAAAAAAAACAAAAAAAAAAGAACAACCCACCATACATCAAAATTTCCCCTGAGTCAAGCAAAAATCTTAAAATCTAGTTTTTGGAAGAGAAGGCAAATTCTCCTGGGAAGATACAGAAGAGACTTGAGGATTTTGGCAGGCAGAGACGGGGAAGAGGGGCAGAGGTACGTGCACTGCAAAAACAGCATTACAAATGTGCAGGATTTTTTGATATTCAGCTGTAAAGTTGTCTCAGACAGTTCTGTCCTTTTAGGTGACCTGGTTGGATGACAAGCCATTTCAGCATCACAACTCAAATATGTATCAGCTGAAGCATTGCTATCGAGAAAGAGATGATCCTTGCAGGTCAGGATCAATCAAGAGCAAAAGCTTCACCAGGTCACCTGGTTTTGTTGATCACAGTTCCACTTGTGCAATTTATGTTTCTCTTAGTTTTAACAGTCCATGCTTCCCCATACCTAACAAAAAACGTGCCTAGTAATGTATTACTACAAAGGGGCGAGACCTCTGTACAGAGAAGTTGGGTTCACACCTGTAAGCCACAGCTACAGAGATCACTTCCCCTAAACTTCTGAGTTGAGTTTTCCTGGGAGGATAAACACAGTGGGGTTTTGGTTTGTTTTGAGTTATGCTGGGAAGAAAAATGTGTTTGTGATCCTGGATAAGTGCCTGTCATCAGCCATGGAGCTGGCCCAAGCAAAGGGAATGCCTGTGTTTTTAAAGACAAAGGTCTGGTACAGCACACCAAAGCCACACAACGTACTTCGGAGAGTTTTCTGTATTTCAAATGCGCTAAAATTATCTTTTACAATATTTAAATAATTAAGATTTCCACTTAATATAACAACTCAATTAGGGCACAGTAACAATCAGAATCTTTCAGTAAAATAAAAAAAAACCCAGCTCCTCTCTTGATTCACACCCACACATACACCTCAATGCTCCAAAAAATCAAGAACTCAGCAGGAAACTCACTGGTCACATCAGAAGCTTCAGTTTTTCCATCATGTTCAGGTGCCATCTCTGACAAGTTCAGTAGCTCAGTTTCCAGAGGATCTGGGGGCACTTTTCCCCTCAGCTCTTCTATTGCTGCAAGGATTTGCTCACTGCTATCCAGAGTAGTGGGTAAAAAAACTGGAACTGGCACCTATGCAGACAGGGAAGAAGAGATAATTCAAAAAGAAAAAAATGCGGCAGCAAAGCATCAACAGCAGTCAACAAACTCTACATCCCTCTTCTAAAAGACACTGTTAATACAGAGAACCATATTTCTTCAGTGTGGGCTAACAAAAGAATGTTCACAGGTTAAAAAATTCAATATGAATTATTGATAACACAAGTGAAAGCAGGAAAGGATAAAGTTAAGCATGACAAAATACAGTGGGTCAAAATAAGAACAGAAGGGACTTTGGAAATTCAAACCTGCCTGACTATAACTTCAGACTAACAGTTTGGACAAGTCAACATCCTATTTTAGTGGCTTGCTGGTAGAACACAGAATTTTAGGAATTCAAGGTTTTTTCCACCATGTGGATGAGATTTGGCACTTAAGTGCTAACAAATTTAATTTACTTTCTTTTGCTGGCACAAGTTTCTTTTTTTTACTTTTCTTCCTTCTGTTTATCCCCCTCTACCATCCCTTCCCAAGACAATCTTTCAGTTTCCCCTTTACCAGAACAAATCTTGCTATTTAATGCTTATTGAGCAAACTCAAAAGCATCACTCAGAATTGTTCCTAAAAATCTCAGCAGCACAAGATTTTCACACTGAAAGCAGGCAGATTATTTCCTCAATTTTAGTACTTAAGTGCCACTGTCACACTTCTAATGCCTTCCCACTGAACAGTGCTGCAGCACCCTGCAATCCTTTAGATGGAACAGAATGAGAACAGTCAAGAATACAAAGTGGTCCCACACAAGCATGTGGATGGATGCCGATCTAAACATGAAGCTGAAGTCTCACTTACAGGAACAGGAAGCGTCGTAGGAACAGGAACATTTTGACTATACATATTCATAGGCACCGGAACATAGACAGGTACAGGAATAGGCACTGGGACATACTCTTTTTTCCAATCATCTTCTATTAAAAGAAAAAAGAAAAAGGCAAACACTGCCAGGTACTTAAATATATTTTACACCTGCAGTTTAGGGAAAAAAAATTAGAATATTTGCCGTGTGTTCCAAGACAGTGACAGTTAAAAAATAAAAATCTGCAATGAAGAAATTAGTAGTTCCAGTACAGTTCAAGAGTTACCTGTCTGACAAGACTTCGTCTGCATATGAGGTTTACAGTATGTGGCTTTCGTCATTGTCAAAGGCTTGCAGAGAACTGCCTTGTTCTTCATTTCTCTGTTAGGTGTTGGAGAAGGTGGTGGTGCTGAGCCCTACAGACAAGCAAATAAGACAATGTGCTGCTGCACTACACTGATTCCAACACAACGTTCTTGATTTAATGTATCAGTTGATACTTTTCATATGAGATACTGAAGAGGAAGCTCACAACAGCATGAAACACCAGCACCAACTATTATTATTTAATTGCAAGCTACTCTACATTTCTAGTAACGAGCTGTATCTTGCTGTCAGGCCTAGCACTTTGACAACTTCTGGCTCATTTTCTTTTTTTTTTTTTTTTTTTTAAAGTTTAAGATATTATTTTTTTATATTCTTGTTTAAATGGAATTGCAATTTAAGCTGTTTTATAACTTCAAATTTCATTTTAGCTGTAAAAAGAATTCACTATAAGTAGCATAACAAATTCCTGGCTCAAAGTCTAACCTCCTTGAACTATGCTATAATCCAAAGATTGCATTTTTTTTTTTTTAAAAAAAAAAGCGTTTCTGAAAATATGTCCGATTTTTTAATCCTGAAGTATGAGCTTCGAGCTCCCCCTGCTGGCTCTACAATAGTGACAACAAATACTTGGGAATATCCCATAATGCTCAAACTGCATCCTTACAGTCAACTAGTAAAAAAACCCACATCTCGGTCCAGACATGTTTTTTGTCACCTAGCACCTGTTTTAGAACCTGATTTACGCAGCACGACTGTCACTTATTTGGTCATATGCAGTAAGACTAGCCCCACATATCCTTTTAAACACAGAAGGGAAGTCAAGTCACAAGAACAGCAGCAGGCTTTATTTAACAGGCGTACATTTTCTAAAATAAAAAAAAAAATTACTGTATCACACATAGCTTTTATATGATCTTTAAAAATTTAGGGAATGAATTAACATCATTAAATACTATATGTTTGTAACAAGACAGTTTAGCTTGTCTCATGTCTCTAGTTACCTAAGCAATCTTGTTTTGTCTTTCATTAATCTGTTTTATAATGCCATCAAAATACTTCCACTTAAATCTAAAATTCAGCTTATAGCAGCCTATCTGCATTAAAGAAACTAGTCCATTTTTTCATGGAAATACAGGCAGTTCCAAGATCTTCCATCTGATGAACTGAGTTTCAAACAAAATACACTAAACTAACTGAAAAAAATTATTATTAGTAATACTTCCGACAAGCTGATAAAAACTGAAACGCAAAAACGAAGGCCGCTGCTCCACTGATGATTCCCACCCTCCCAGACAATGATCCTGCAAAAGGTTATGCTTCCCTACTCTATCACCTGCAGCAAAGTCAATCAGACCTTGAGCACCAATTATTCTGCTCTTGGGAATTGTAATTTAAGATCTGAAGCTTTATTTTCAGCCTTTCATAGCTGAGATACAACCTTAATATTCTAACTGACCAGTGAAACTCTATTCCCTTTCCACACTCCATATTCACATATTTAGACTGATCAGGTGTGTTTAAGATACGCATAGTCGTGAATCAAGTTTTAAGCAACACTTCCATGCACTACAGATGTAAAATACATGGCTGATATTTTGGTTTTCCAAAGTGTCCAGAAGACACTGACAAGACAAAATATGAATATTTAAAAATGTAATTTCAACTAGTGATGTGAAAAAGACTAAAAGCCTCCATAAATTTAGCTTAGTATCATTCAAATATAATAACTTTTTTTTAATAGCATCGTTTAAGCCATCAGGATCTCACATTTTAAATACATCTGATTGTATTATATATATGTTAAATATATGTACTTACTGTTATTTTTGTTCGGGGGGTTTGACAGCCCTGATCTAAAAATATAAGAAAACATTTTTAGAAAATTTTTCCCCTTTTTCAGAATCAAAGTAAATTTCAGTTAAGCAACTCAGACAACTTCTATCATCAGGATAACATCAAATTAACAGCAGTGATTAGTACTGTATCACAGGCAAGAGCTGCATGGGAGACTTCTCATTCACAGGCACCTCACCACTACACAAAGACAAATGCTCATCAGTGCTCCATCCAGATGTGAATACAGCCTCATTCAAAAAAGTAAACACCGAAATGTTCAAATATGAAAATGGCTGTAGAAAGAAGTTGCATTGCTACAATTGCATTAATTAAAAAGCTGATTTATTTGAACTTTGCCTCACTTGCCATTTAAACCACGTAAACATGCATTCAGCCCCATCAGCAAATTTACATGGTACCTATTGCCAACAAAAATAAAGCAATGTATTCCTCTTATATAGATAATTTAATTCCATTCCCATTTAGTTCCATTTCATTTATTTCCTCTTAATTCAATTTATTTCTTTTTTCATTCCTGGTGCATTTGTATGCTCTCTGTGATCAAAACACATTTTGAAAATAAGTGCTTCCACAGAGCAAGTAATGACAAACCAGAGCACGACGAGAGGAAAACATTTTCTGTCCCCATGATAATACAACAGTAAAATTACACTTAACCTAAAAAGATGCTTCTTAAAAAGCGATTACAAAACTGTTTGATTACCTGACAACGTTTCAGTTCTTGAAAAAGCAATAAAATAAAGAGCTAAGATAAAAAATAGCAAGCAGCTCAATGATGCCTCTGATGCTAAAATAAAAAAGGGTAATCTCTAACACAGTTTATTACAACAAATAAATAATTCATACAGCTTTAAATTTTTCATTTAAAGGAAGCATCTTGTTTGCCATTTAGCATCCATAAAGCAGCACATACCATAGTGTAAGTTCTCGGGTCCTTTTTGGGTTGCCAGATTTGGTTCGTTTTGTTGACAGTAGAAACGGAGCAAGCAGTGCTGGTCACAAAAGTGTTTCATTTCACCACGCCACTGCACTTTCTCTTTGAGAGTTCCTTGAGACTTACAACAGTCACATCGTGCAGCCTTAATGCAAAGGAAGATTTTGACATTTTTAAACAAGCCTCCAAAAAAATTATTTCTACATTTTAAAAGGTTTTGTTTTTAAGAATACTGAAGAATCATTACTGCCACACAGTCAAGTTCCGCTCAAGCAAGCTCTATGATAGTTACACTACCTTCTAACCGGTGTACACAGGCACATCTGCCACTTTATTTTCAATTGTTTGCTGGGGGTTAACACCCAGAATGAATCATTAAATCTTTAAAAATTGCTCACCTCTAGACAGTCAGCCAAAAGTGAATTTTATGCATCAATTTTAATTAATTCTACTTAAGCATTCTCCAAAACAAGAGCAGAAAGTGACTGAGACTCCTTAATGGCTCTCTTGAACGGACAAGTAGAACTGGGTTTTATCCCCCCGAAGTCTGGTGGTTTCTTTGTTTTAAGTGGCAAACAGAATCACTTCTCTGGGTATCAAATTGAAGCACTTTCATGTAAGTAACTTTTATATTTTCATTCTTTTAATAGTTTGGCAACATGTAGATTCCAATTATTTAGTTCATCACAGTTTCTCTATGATTTATAAACAATAGCTTTCACACTGAAGAGGTTTCCACAAAAATCGTTAGCACATAACTTGAAACTCAAAACTTTGTTCATATGTATCCCTAGCTAAACATTTAAATAAAATATCTTTCACCAGCCTACACGATAATTTCATGACGCATCACTCAGACATTGCTTTTCTCCAAAATAGATTCCACTGAATTTTATCAGCCATGCTGTAAGTAATTATCTGAACAGCAGTAGCCCCAGTTTCAGACCTTCAAGTAAGCAAAGAATTGTTTGAACTACTGCTCCCCCTGATATTGCCTGCAACCTCCATCCTAAAGCAGTCCTTAAAAAAAATCCAAAAAGCTTTACGGAATCTCAGGAATCTAAAATAAGTCAACCTAATAATATAGCCAGGAGAGAAAGAGGGAAGTTATGATAATATGCAACATAAAACATTCATACGTAAAAGCATACACAACATTGCAGTTATGCACAAGGCTCTGATGGCTAAAAAAAGCCACGAAGTTCCAACTGTAGTTCTCATTACTCCAAAAAAGTACGAACAGGCCAATTAGTTCCAATTTAAAAGGTAATTAAGTGTTGAGTTCCTTCTCAACCTGATCAGTCTGGCACCATGCTCTGGCAACACAGAAAATTCAGCTCTCAGTTGTAATCTTCCAATACTTAAGACGATACACCGAGAGACTTGATTCTAACAGTACAACCAGTTCTAAATTGGGAGCAACTGAAGCTGTAACTTCAGGATCAACTCACATTAAGTGCCAGGTGCCCCTGGAAGGGCAGGTATTTCTTCCCCGCTCCTCCGTGCAGGTGTCAGCAGTAGTGCTTATGCACCTGTAGGTTACACAAGGGCAGGGACCTTCCAGCACGGCATTTCCCTCATCCTCCCTCAATTTTTATTACATTTGTCACTGTGACTTTCTGCTGATGCTGACCCACAGTTCATTTTGCAGCAGAGATATTCTCAGTGGGATAAAAGAGCAAGTAGGTTGTATTCTTGGAAGGGAGCGGGGAAGAAGATGAAGTGTAAAGTGTTGCCAAAATAGCCTAGATTATCAGTTCAGGGAAACTGTGAATTCACACCTTTAATGCAAATGCATCTTTCAAAGCCACCAAAAGGCTGAAATACCAGTAGAAAAAAAAGATAATGTATAATTCACTCTAACTTTAAATCTCAAGCCCACCTAACCCTGATTAAGAATGACAGCTGACCTGTGTAGAGAAAAGCCCACATATTCTAACCTGCTACGCGCTGCTTGACTATCAAAGCACCACTATCTGCTCAACTTTCTCATTCAAAGAAAAAAAAAAGGTGACAAATTTTGTCAAATGCAGCAGCTACAGCCCTCCTGCAATTCTTTTCTCCCTCTCCTGTTCTGCTTTTTTGTTTAGATATTTGAATAAGTATTACTGTCTCTCCTAGGCTGCTACTAAGGTATTTATGTGAAAAATATTTTTGTTTGCTTCCACACAGAAATTACTCTTCCTTAGCAAGACCAAGATTCTTTTATAAGGATGCTTCACTTCGCATCCCTGCACCTGCTACACTGGAGTTCTACCACTTCCATAATCATGCTAGCAGTCAATACCATACATCCTTCCATGCAATGAACCTTCCTACTATCTGCCTGCTCTCCCCAACTTCCCTGACCATGAAAGTTAACTGAAAGCAGAAGTGTGAATTCATGATCTTTCTGCTTTTTCCTTCCTTCCTTCCCCTTTCCCTCTGGGTAACTAGCACTACATGTTAATTGAATCTCCAAAATACCTGCCTTCAGGTATTTTGCTCTATTTCTGTGTTGCCAGAAGTCCACCCATACTCTCTGTGATTCAATTACACATAATTTCTTTGCCACTCATGACTGCTTTTTAGCCCAAGACTTTTCCCCAGTCCAACTTCAACACATTCAAATGGGCATGGTGTTTAGTATAAATCACTAATGTTTTCCCCAAACTTGGTTTAAAAACAAGTTTTTCACATGTGGGGCTTTTATTGACATTTTTAATCCCCCCCTGACCTGTTCCTAAATGTTCTCCAATGGTTTGGATGGCTACTAATTTGACCTAATCTCAGCTGTCTACAGTAAATAAGCAGCAGGAGATGTTTCCAGAGAGTGACTGACTATAGAAGAAAGAAGGGAGATCAGCTGTACCGAAACAGTGCCTACTTGAAATTGAGATGCCTAGATATACAATGCCTAAACTTGGACAAGGTAAATTCCACAAGGTTGTCTTGCTACCTTTACCATTTAGATCAATGCTGGCTCCACAGTTTCAAATTGTACCCCTGCTGACAATCACTGCCATCTGAGCTCACCAGCCACGATGATTTTTCTATGCCTCAGACTAATTCCCCACCTCCTACTTGGTCTTTGCTGAAGACACCTGACCTCTGCTGGATACACAGTCATTGCTGCACATGCTCAGTCCAATCAATACTCCACTGTAGCCTGGAATGACCTGTAAGCGCACTTCAGCTGTGCTATTTTCAGCAATGTTTCACAATGTATATTTAAAGAAACATGTTTCTGCGCTGATCTCGGAACTGTATACTTTTTCAAGTTACTTTCAATGCTCTAGTATAAGTAACATCAAATGATTGAAATTCTCATCAAACATGAGGCTACTAAAATATTTATATAGACATTTCCTAGACATTTTTCAGATTAACATCCAAACCATGGCATGCAATTGAAGTTTACAGGAGGAGCTCCAATAACTTGGGGAACTAACCTCAAGACACCAAAAATGTTACCTCTTGTTTTAAAAGATGCATGGACACCATACAGCAGAAACTTCCTTAGAACTTGGCACCAACTGATAACTGTAGCTGCCACCCAACAGACGATTAGGACTAAGCTATTCTTTTACATTTCAATCCCTCAAATTAGGTTTGGAGAACACTTCTAGGTAAGTTTGATATACTTATAAATAACCGTCTTCTACCACTGCTACCTTCTTCTGGCTTTTTGAGAATAGAATTTTGGCATTCAGGGATGTTCTCCCATAATACTTAATTATTTTTAAAAGTTAAGATGTTTTCCAGATACTATTACATGAGAAAGATGTGCCCATAAAAAAAGAGAGTAGACAAGGAAGATGAAGAAAACACTTGCTTAATGAACACAATGATGGTGTTAAAACATTACTACAGTATTGCTACTTATTTCTCTTCATGTATACATTCATTGGAACTCCAGAGTAACACTGGACATAGTATAGATTAGACAAAGCTCACACATATGTAATTTTATTCTTTTAAAAAGCTCACAGACAAAACAGCAAATGAAGTACAAGTTCAGGGAGTGGTTCGTATCTGTTCTGTCTTCCTATACTTTGATCATTATCTATTTATAGCTAGATAAGAACACCAGTTAACAATGCACTACCAAACCTAAGGTATATGGAGTGTCTTATAGAAGAGGGAGAAGTTACCAGCAAGGATGTGGAGGGGAAAAAAAGACAATTTTAGCAAAACATGCAACTTCCCAAAACCTATTACATGCCTTCCCCATGTAATAAATCCCAAACTTTTATAACCAGAACTGAATTAGGCAAAGGCCTTAAGAAGTATTTGAAAAAAAAATACTATCAAGAATTCATCATCACGTAACACTAGTCCCTCTAGCAAGTACAAGATTAAAGAAGTAAAAATACCTAACACTTCAGTATCATCAAAAGTATCAAAAGTCGTTACTCATCAGCACATCTCTTCAGATTAAACTGCCATCTCAGAGCATCATGTCTAACTTTCCTCTACCACAGTACCAACAGCAGTACCTTAAGCAGACTTAATGGGCCAATTATGTTATTGCTTTATCCCACAGATCAGAGGGATAACCTGAAGTCAAGAGTTTTCAAGTGGTTCTCAAATCTGAATCAGAAATCAAAGCTTCCACAGAAGTTTATGTACATGAAACTAGTTTGGTAGGCACACTTCCAGACTGTATTAGATTTCTAAAGCACACCAAAGCGTTATTCAGTTCCCTATCAGAAGGCACTTTTTAACCACACCCCAAATTTTAAGACATATAGATTAAATATTATTATATGAAGTTAACATTTTAGTAGGTTTAAGAACTTTGCAGCCAAGCTTTATCACCCTATTTTCACATGACACAGGAGAAACACATTCTGGTCTTCAGTAGTTTTCTTTCAGGAATGTCTAACAGGACCCTACATGTTATTCAAAATGAAGACTTTATAATGTTTGGCTGTAGCATTTCCAGAACCAGCCATTCTAAAATAACAGTATGTCTTCAGATTCTCTTCTTTTATGGTAGGCAAATCATCTTGAATTACCGGACTTCTATCCAGCCCTCTAACACTGCAACCTTCCAAGCTGTCTACAGAGTTTTAGTAAGATGATTAATTTTGTACTGCATTTTTTGCAATTGCATCCACAAGTGTAGTTCTTGTTTTAATATTAGTGTAGCTTTCAGGGATGTTCACACCAGACATCAAATATTTTATCCATGACACTAATCGCAGGTTAAACCCAGTTCAATTTCACCCTTATTTCTTTCAAAAAATAAACCCAAAAAACCTCTTAACATGAACTCTTTGCTGGTTGAGCTTCACAAGGTAGTTAAGTTTCCAGAGGTTTAGAAATACCTGCCATCTGTTTGATTTAAACTTTTATTAGAAATCCATTTGGTCTTGCTTTTCCCTTTGGCATCCTTTCCACTGGGAAATACTGAACAATCAAAGCCTCTGCACTTCAAACTGAGAGAAGGGAAAAGGCAAAAAAGGAGGCAAAAACAGGAACAAGAAAAACTAACCTAGTTTATCGTCAGTCAACTCAAGGTATCATCCAGCTCCTATTAACAGTGTTTTCAACATTCTGAATACACATTTAAGAAGGTCTGACAAGAAAACTATGGTATCATTTGAGAAGAAAAAATTGGAATTGTAAAGAAACAAATATACATAGTAGTTTCTTGGTTTTCTGTAACTCAAGACTTCCTTGCCAAACGAATTAATAAAATCAGATGATAGAAACGCTGCTCTAAGATTTAAGAAAACTCAAGCCATGAAATTAATACATTTGCTTATTGTATAGCAAATGCTTTGCTGAAGTAATCCATTTGCTGCACAGTTCTTGAGATATCCTCATATGTGCTTTTTTTTTTTTAACTGCAGAGCTCTCATCAAAAATTCTGAGTTACTTGCCTTGTAGTACCAGTCCTGAAATTTTTTACAGCACTCTTCACTGCAGAAATCTCTCACTACACCATCAAGTTCCTTAGTTGCTCCCTTTTTGCACAGCTGTGAGCAGTAATTACAAGAAACACATCTCAGTCCTAACCGTCTTGCAAAGTCTTGTTTATATAGCAGCTTGCAGCCTGGAAACAGATTTTAAATATTAGGAACAAAGGAATTTTTACACAGAGATATCACAGTTAAGAATTAAAAATATTGAAAAGTAAATGAATACAACAACAGCTAACAATTGGGGCTTCAGACAAATTCAGGTTGCATAACAGACTGTATTTCAAGACATTTTTACCTGAATACCTTTCCTGCACAAATCTATGGTTTCATGTGGCGTCCATATCTTTTTCAAAACACTACGCTTGAATCTGTGCTTATCAAACCCCAAATAAACAGTCAGAAAAAATACATACTTTTCTTTTCATGTAGATCCATGCAAAAGCATTGACTTGGAATTACATTGCTCAGTTACACATTCTCAGAATGCTAGATATCCAGAAAATGACAAGCAGAAATTTTAAGCCAAACACCACCATCCACTAAAACAATACCCTATCTTCAAGGACCAACTTATTTCTATTACTACTTTCATTCATATCAATACAACAAACCACTTAAGACCACTTCATTTTTAAGAACGCTAATAGGTACAAGATGACCTAAGAACCGAGGCATTTATTAAAAATTAGAACTATAAAGTAAGCAATGATCAGTACTGAGAATAATTATGCAATCACGGGATTTTACATATTAAATTTGTTTAGGATTTCTATGCAATTAATGTCTTATATTTTCTTTTCACATCAGGTGTTTGGTTTTGGCTTTTTGGTTTGGGTTGGTTTTTTTGGGGGGTTGGTTTTTTGTTTTGTTCTGGTTTAGATTTTGCATTTGCTATGCAATCATAATTTTATGGTTGCCATAATGAGAGCCATATTCTTCAATAATGTGATCCTCCCTCAAACAAATTAGAAAAGATATTCTAAGATATTAAATGCACTGAAAGATGAATACTGTAGCTATTGCATAGGCAATTTTGAGAATATAATGTATTTAAACTACCTCAAATCTAGCGTCTATTCAGCTGACGCCTGTATCATCCACTCTGTATCTCTTTAATTGTGCTAATTTTACAGAAGAAAACAGTATGAGAAGATGAAATAGCTGTTTATATTAAACACTGGAGGGATGAGAAAACATCTACACAGACCTCCAACCTAAGTACTGCACCTTTTTTTATGATCTCTCAAATACCACAGTACCACCAAAGACCAGAACTCAAGTCTTCCAAGTGCCCATTCTGCTATGGCATATCATCTAACACATGCAGACTTCTCTACTTCTGTTATGAAACTCAATATGTAACATACATGCTGCACCTCCTCTGGCATACAGAATATAAAAATACTATTTTTACAATGTATTCAGTAATTTCAAAGAAATTACTTGTACCGTTGCCTATTAGGATAGAATTGCCTATGTGTGCAACTGAGATACAATTTTTAAAATCACTAAAAGCACAAGAAAACAAATGGAAGCTGCAGCAGGCAGTTATCTTCCAAAAACAGGTTACTAAGGAATTTTAACTTGCAATGCTAAAAACTTTACTAACAAATTAGATTTGCTAGCAATGTCAGAACAACTATAGAATATCGTACAAATAAGACACTATAGGTAATAAGTATGTTATAAACTGGTGGGGTTTTTTTAGTTATGTATCTGATTCTTTAACAACAATATAAACACACAAAACAGGCAGTGCAGATTTCAAGTGCCAAATCAAGCAATCATCCTCACAGTGCAACAAATTTGGATGTTAAATGCGCCATTCTGAAGGAAATAATAATCCTGAAGATAGTAGTGTATGCAAACTATGAAAAGCACCCCTTAAAGCACTGAAAATTTCTTGCCAGTATTTTTTTCTGATAGCTGTATCCCTCATTATTGTACGGGGCACCAGATTCTTTTCAGTTCTCTACAGTTCGAGATAGCTCAGCACGGCAATGTACCCTCCTCTTCAGCTTTGTCTTAGAAGAGCCATTCAGTGCTGCACCAACCTTTCAAGACTATAGATTCGTAGTACTCTACCATCAATGAGGTGAGCTATGTGCACCCGGCTAAATAGTCTACAAAAAGGAATTGACCTTTTTCTTGGCCGCTAGACCACAGGGAATAAAACTGAAGATGATACCACTGTTAGATTAAAAGAAAAAAAGAAAAAGCAACAGGTAAGAAATTTTCCATCTGAGAGTCAAATATCTTCCACATCTCCATGACTCATGGAAAATAATGAGCAGTGAATATTAAATAAGGGGAAACAAAATGTCCAGAATTCCAGCCCTTAAGACTAAATGCCTGAAAGCCATGGGGCTCTTTATAGACTGGTGACTGCAGGGCTTCTTGCTGAAGGAAGCCTCTACAGAAGACAGAAAATCCATCTTCAAAAAACTTCATGTTGACAGAAGATTGTTACAACCCTGAAGACCTCCAAATTGGGTACAGGCCTTTCCTTCTGCGACATCATGAGCAAAATTCTTCATATTTGTCTGATATTATTTTATTTCTTTGTAATAGGTAACTTAATCCACCTGATCACAGAACATTTGGTTGCTTCAAAATCTTGCCACTTCAGACAAAGGGAAAACAAAATGCCTTTATTTTTATAGCATGTACTTTAATTAGGTCCTTGGTGCTCTGTGCATACCTAGGATGTAACTTTTTACTATAATGCTATGGTTTTGATTAGAATAGTAAGACGTTCTTTGAAGTATGGAAAAAGGTATCCATCTTTGGCAAAACAGATTCTAAGCTTAAACAACTTGGTCTTCATGGTACACAATGTAAATCCTGAATTAACAGAGCAGCAACATCCATGCTGCCTTTGCAGATGTGACCAAGAAGTGGGCTTTGGCTGATAGTAAGTTGAGGACGAGCAATATCAAAAGCACCAGTTTTCTGACCTTGCCAATATCAACACCAAAATCCTGAGGGTTTGGTGAGCCTAACCCCCCTGGTGACTTGAGTTTTGTGAGTATAAACACTGCCTAAGACAAACAGGTCACAGCCCCAACATTTTGAACAAAAAGAAGTAAAAGCCTAAGTTCCTCAGGATTTCTGCTATAACACCAGACACAAGTTACAGTGTGACCACATGGAAATCTCTAGTGCTTTACAGTGACACTAGGAGAAAACAGCTCTTATCTGGAACAAAAATGTAACTGCAGGTCATTTCATTCAAGCTACACAGGTAATCAATTATGTTCTTTAGCAACATTCTAACAGACCACCACCCTGCAGGTCAATTGTCTCAGACAGAACAATAAGGAGCATTTTCAGATAAAGTATTTCCAACTCAAATCTGAACAAAAAACCAAGCAGCTGAGTACCTGCTAAATCAACATAACACATCCTTAATTGTGCTATTAGAATTCTGCCTTCCAAGCAAAACTCACCTCAAAACCTACCCCTTCCAATAGCCCTGAACTTTGGCTCCCCACATCAGCTCTAGAGAGAGGGTAAGGACTGGAGCACATGCAACAGAAGCTTACTGACAGGACAACACACGAGAAGTTCCTCCAAACCTTTTCTTCAAGTGTGTTCCAGGTCAAGAGAGCATCCCTTCTCTTGGCAGACCCAAGAACTGTCAGGTCCAGTCCTGCAGAGCTACCCACAGTAGGAAACCTGCTTCACTTGACTGTCTGCAGACTCAGAGCAAACAAGCTACTAACAACCTGACCCTACTCTACCAGCAGCAACTACCTGGATGAGGGAAGTTCTGTACATTCACACATCAAACAGCTGTGAAAAAGGAATGCTGAACTAAAAACATCTCCCGAGTCCTCAACACCAGTTTCTTTTTAGGAGATGTTCTTCTCTGTACTATAGAAAGCAACTGTTCCATCCTAAAAGCAATTAATTTTTTACCTTGGAAAGGCTGTACTACTAGACTCCCTTCTTCTCCTTCAAGCGACATACAAGACTTGCTGCTCTCTCATCTTGGAATAACTTCAACTGTTACCCTTTAGCAACTTCATCTAGAGAAGAATAACAACAGGCCTGTTGTATGCCAAACCACCTGTAGTATCAAGCAGCCTGTAGCATCACAGGCTAGGTCTGGAAGATTTCCGGAGCTATGTTCCATCCACATCTTTATGCTGCCTCCATCTGCATTGATTTGAATGCAATAGCCCCCTCTTCCATACCCACATTCCTATCACCTGCTGTCTGTGGCTTCATGATAAACATCACTATCCTTAGGAAAACAGATGCAGTGCCACCAATTTCAGGTCCTGCTTGGTTTACCGTTAAAAGAGACTCCATCTTCTCTGAATAACAGAAAGGCCGTGTATCCCACTTCCTTCCTCGTCTTCTGCTTAAGAATATTACTTTATTGTTCAACTCAACTTTTATACATCCTCAGTTTATCCTACTATTTTCTGATGTTAGATACTAGCTCCTTCCTTTCTCCTCCCTCCTACTCCCCTCCAGTTAATGAGTTTTTGCTTGTTCCTAAGTCTTTTCAAGTTGATTATCCTTTCAGGTTAATAAGAAATATCTTTATAAGCTTTCTTCTTCGTGTGCTTATAATCTCAGCACCTTAAAATGCCATCAGTCCTTATCTGCAATATTGCATATTCTCTTAAGTAACCGTCTCAAACCTCTTCAAAGACTTAGTGGAGTTGACACTGAAGAACACCAATATAACAAGAATTCCTGCAGTCAAACAATGCACAGGATTTCACTTTATATTCTTTACCATGTTAGAAATTAGCTCTCCATCTCAAGATTCAGCACAGCTTGTACTCAAAATTTAGGTGACATGACATTAACAGTATCAACATTCTCCCTCTACAGACAGAGGCAAGATAAACAATCTCTTCCTCAGCATAGTTCTGCCTTTTGACTTTTTAAACCACAAGAATGCTGTCAAAAGTATCAAAATCCAGGTTAACAAGTTAAAATTTTCAAGTAATTCCAGAAGATATGCATCCAACAAGCACTCATTGGAAACTACATCCACACAATCAGACTCTTCTGTAAGTGAAACACCACAAGAACCAGCTCTTTCACGTGTGCTTGTCTGGAAGGTGTAGACCTGTGCTCCCCTTCAGCACAGCCAAGGGCCTTCACTTGGTGCTTCTGCAGCAAGGGAGCCTGTTAAATGTTTCATAAAGGACTCTTCCCATTTGAATATGCTGTCTTTTTTTGTTGTTTTTTTTTTTTTTCTTCAGTAACTCATTTTCATCAGCAGAAAAGTAACTTTGAGCTTTTACAGTAACACAATTTGTTCAGAATAGTCACCTGCAGCTCAACAAATTAATACCAGACTACTAAGACTACATGGCCTGAACAATGCACTGTGCGAGAGCTCTCCAACAAAAACTGCCGCAGCTCAAACAGAAGTCAGAGATTTCCTGTTGTAACTGTTGTCCATAGCAGACAAAGGAGATCATAGTCTCTCGGAATAACTCAAGAACCTCAAAATCCTTCCAAAGTTGGCTCCCACTTGTCTACTAACCTGATTTGTGGGAAAGGAATACCCTCCCTCAGTAACAACAAGACTCCTGCAGTTGTGAAGAGCATTTTTATGGATCATACATTTTACAGTATTTAACATGTTTTGCTTTTCACTTGTCTCCTTTTGCCAGGATATTCCAACTCAGCAACAAATAAACCTTCAAAAGAAAGCCACAAGGAAGCTGATACTTCAGGTTAGAATTTATCTCAAGAGGGACACCGCCAAAGAACGCGGTCAGCAGCAGAATAAAACTGCCCAACACAGGAGGCTACAGTTGAAAAGGCACCACAGCAAGCACAGGAGTTTTTTAACATGGTAGGCCAACATCAGAGCTGCAGAGAGGTAGGTAATAACAGGTCTGTGAAGCACAAACCCAAGAGCTTGTAACAGAAGATTTTCATTATGTAAAACACTTAACTGTGATATGAAATTTTACATATACTAAATAGAATTTCTTTTCCCTCTAACTACATTCTATACTATTTATCAAACCTCAATCGCTTTATGAGGTCCTATTACAAAGTAGCATGCAGTTAGGGAGTAGTAATTACGCCATAAGATTTTTCATAAAAATGGATGCTTTACTACAGTCTTCAGAAAGTTCTAACTTCAGAAAGTATGCTAACCCAAATTCTGCACATTTTACTTTTATAAGGTTTGTCAGTGTCTCTAAAAAGAGGTAAGTTGATAATGTAAACTACAAAAAAAGCTGTGTTTAAACAATTTCTGTTGCTCTCACATTTAACAATAACTAAACCAAGAAACAGGAATTAAGAGGTTCAAGCAGGCTTGATGGCAACCCCTTCACGCAGGGGAACGCAGGAGCTCAGCACAGCCCAGCATATCAACTTTTCCTCAGTGCTGTTGTTTCTCCACCTACTGGAGAAGCCCAGCAACCAAGTTTTAACAACACTTCATATCACACATCAGTTTTGAAACCAGTTTGTTTATGTTTCTAGAGACAGCAGGAACTGCTATAAATTTCAGGTTATTTCTTAACTGGTTATGAAACATGACCCATAAGCATCTGTATAAAATTTAATGTGCTCGTGTTTAGGCTCTTTCCAGTATCTGTAGTGTTTTCATATACATCCAACAATTAAAACCTAAAAATTTAATAGCATACTTTACCAAACAACCCACTGTGTAGCCATGGTTGGAAAAACGCCACTGAAATCTACAGTGCTTTAACTATATATACACCTTTCCTAGACATACTCATTTCTGAAGTCACTTAATTTCCTAGATTTCTTTTTCTGCTTGTCAGCTCTACAGTGTTTCAAAAGGGATTATCTCTAATTAGATGAAACATCGGAATAGTCTACACTGAGTTTCACTTGCAGAATCCCTAATTCTATACTACCAAGATGACAGTACAGTGCTAGTTTCATAGCTGCCTTATCTGTATTATCCATTTGAAAGGAACTCCCAAGGATCAGATAACCGAGTTACTCCATAGCTCACTGCCTTCAAGCAGCAGACTACTGGATATAGTGTTATTAAAATTCACATTATAAAATTATTACAAAGCCTGTGTTATTTAAATCATAATACTTAGTTCTATTCAAAAGACTGACGAAATGCAAAATCAGTCTACAAAAAAGTTATGGTGATACTCACCATGAAATAGTTGCATTGCTGGACTGCCAAAGACTGACCTATTCTAGAGCCTAGACCCTCAGAAGGGATATATATTAAAAAAAACCAACACTCAGTAACTTTAAGAATTCCCCAGGATTAAAAAGTTGCAGAGCCAGTCCTCAACTGTCACTCATGCACCTATACGTACATACATAAAAACCCACAAGCAACTTTATCTTCTTGCTTTAGCATATACAACATACACCTTATTTATTTAGATACTGGTATTTTGGAATGAGGCATTCTAGTGGCAAAACACCAGGGCAGTTTAACTTCCAAAGCCTCAGCACCAGGGGAACAGATTGAACTCTTTCACCTATTCCATTCAGGTTATTCTACCTCCATGTAGCATCTGAGTTTTGGACAGAAAAAGCATAGTTTACCCCACTGAAGAATTAATAATCCTCTTCAGTACAAATGACAGGTCAGTTCTAATTACACCTCACTGCAATGGAAGTTTCAGCTGGTCACTGCACATGTTTTTAAATATCTGAAGAGAAACATATAAAGAAACGGAGTTGAAATGAAACTGCACAGAAACACTGACCCCAGAGACTTTAATGTGGGTGCCAGGGGTTTTGTGTAAATATATACATATTTGCATGTGTAAAAAAAACCCAGGTATGAAGAATGCGAGCAGAGGAATAATGACATCTTCAGTACCCCAGCTAGTCCAGCTAGGGAATCATAAGCAGTCAAGGGGTCTTTGTGGCTGATCTTAATACGCTTCCCCATCAATCTGCTTGGAGACCAACAAATAAGCACTCTTACAGAAACTTCCAACACCTGTTTAACTTCTGTGGATTTCATCTAGGAGCCTTCTTCTAAAAACACATACCTGAAATTTTCCAGTATTTTCCCTTTAGAGTCCAATTTCTTCCAAAAAATGCCAACAACTTTTGTGACTAAACACAAGATTATTTCTTCTCCAATTGTAATATTTTTGTCTTCTGGGGTGAAGAATAATTCCATGCTCAACAAAATAATCTATGTTGGTAAAGTTTCTTAAACACTTCACAATTATCAAAACCAGCATGGCTTCCATATCCAACAAGTTTATTTGTTACGTCTACTAGTTTTTCTACTTTACACAGTTGTATATATTTTTGGAAAAAGGTTATGACATCAAGGAAGAACAGTAGTATTTGGGTGCCTGGAAAAAGGGGAAGAGAAATTTATCACCTCTGATGATGGAACTTCTATTTGTTGACATCCACTCAGTCCACCTAAAGACCTGGCCCTCTCCTCCCCACATCAGATCTAAACACTGTTACCTCTTGGATCCCACTATTTCTGCAGCAATCAATGACAGCTCTTGGTTTTCCCTTAAAATACAGGGCCTAGGCTGTTTGTACAGAGTTTCTGTCCAGGTCAGCAGTTTACCTTCCTTGGATAACACAGCAAACTTTTTTTTCATATGCATCATAAAAAAGTAGACCTAAGCTACAGCTAGCAGATGTGTGCCGTATTTATTCAAGTTACATTCTATTTCATGGTGCTTTTGACTACCTTCTCTCTACTATTCAGTGGTTCAGATCATCACAGTAAGCTGATAAAACTTTGTTTTAATGGTAACATTTGGTGTATTCATCCTCACAGAGACCATCTCTGCTCTCAAGGTGGCAATCCAACAGATGCAAACTCAGGACTTGCACTAAGACATCCAGCAACAGATTCCTCCATTTAGTAAATGTATTTACGCAGGAGAGAGTGTTTTTATTTCTTTCCTTCCTCAAATCTTTGAATAGGAAATACAAGTCCTCACTTATTTCTAGTCTCCTCATACAAAAATATATCTATGGAAGTAGCAATATGGCATAGCTCACATTATGAATCTTACTGATTTCACAGCCTCCAGGCTTTAAAACAAAGGAGTTACAAGTATTCACACTCATACTGGCATATACTTGTAATCTCCAGACCAAAAAGGTTTGCTCTTGTCATATAATATATTCTGTGGAATTGTTTTATTCATAGAAACAATTTCTAGCTAGATGCTACTGAGCACTGCAATGATAGACTGTAAAACCAGAAGACCTGGCTTTGTCCTTTCTTCCTCTCCAGATCTCACTTTGCAGTCCATAACGCAAGAAGAAAGTAATGATGGCAAGAAAACTAAGCCACCACGCTCCATTGAACAGAAATACAAGACTGCAGAATCCATCGCTATATGGAGAAGGCACAGAGGGAAGGCTACCTCCAGCCCTGCATCCCACCTCTCCAGTTTAACAGGATCCTGCTACAAGTAAATTGGCACATGCAGCATTTAATCTGCTTGAAAGCAGAGATCTTCAGCAAGGTTTATCAAATGATAGTGAAAGCACTGTTATTATAACTAAAGAAAAAAAATATTCACTATTATCCTCCAGAGATAGGTCATCCAAACTTGCAGGTAAACTTCTAAGATCAGGATTAAATACCATTATTTAAAGACAGCTCATCAGAAGTGGAAAAGATAGGTTCTTGTCAAGACTGTATTTTGCTGTTTCTATTAACACAACATTTTAATGCAACTTAATAGAATCTTATGCCCATATACCTCCTTTTTAGTTTGGTTTCTCTTTAAAAATCCAAATCATTAGTCAGGAAAATTATAACAACAGTAACCAACATACACCAACAGGCATCACTGGAGTTATTGCTAAAATAACCATTCTAAGCCACACAGAATTTCCACTGCTGTATCAGATTTTGAAAATACTAATCAAAGAAAAAGCTTGGCATTCCTCAATGCAGTTAGTGTTGGTATAGCTCCTGCATAAATTTCAAAAAAAGAATTTCTGTATAATTTTTTTGTGCATATTTATATATGCATGTACACACACACACTTAAAAGTCTTGCCCACTCTTCCTTAACCTGGAGTAAGTGGTGAAAAACTCAACAAAAGACCACAGAAGCAGATCAGATAAATTAATGGGAACATGCACACCACTAGTAATAATGAAGAAATTTCTGCTTCAACCTCAAGTACAACAGTTTTTTACCTTGAATTTTAACGTTAAATATTAACATAGTAAGTCAACTGCAATAAAGCTACAATGACCAATACCTTAGAAAAAAAAATAATACATACATACCTTCACTACAAAAGGGCCTTTTAATGCCAGAGAAATTCACCGTCTCATGCAGCGTTTTCTCTTCTTGACAGTATTCACAGTATGTAACTATGCAGTGCAGTTTCTTATAATCATCACAACATGCTCTGCTGCAGAACTGATATACTTTGTTCTAAATGCAAAGTTGCAAAGCATCACAAATAGGGTTAATGATAAAATCTTAAGGTCTGGATAGTGCAACTCTAAATCATTAAGACATGACTTGAACAAGCAAAGTAACCAGAAGTGCAACCACACAATTAGGGTATGATTTCTAATGCTAAAAATTAACAGCTCTCACTCAAGCTGGCAGCGAGTGCTTCAAATACTTACCATTCCATATGAAAATTCTCAACAGAAAATATGCCAATCTTAGCATATCCTCTTCAGATACTTCTCTCAGTTCATGGAGAAGTGTAACAATGGTCTATTATATCTACAGTCATACAATAACTGAAGATGAAAGCAGATTCCAAACTTATAGCTGATCTGAGAAATTACATTCTTCTTTAAATTCCACAGATGCATTTTTATTTTTTATTTATGAACAAAGACTTCTGCTTTTATCCATACTGAAGTTAAGTGGTATTCTACAGAACCAGGTAGATTTTATTAAGTTAACTTTTTAAGCTTCAATAACTTATAAAATAGCTATCTAGAGAAACTGTATTTGAGTTAAAGGTTTAAACTTTTAAACACTTCATCATTCTAAAAACACCAAAAGCCCCCTTACCTCCCATTCCAGTACTTCTGGCTTTGAACAAAAAGAACTTTTGCAATAATTACATTTCAACTGAATATCAGTGGGAGAAACAAACTGACCATTTGTTGAAGACTGCACACTGAGAGTCTGAAAGACATAAATATATATACACATCACTAAAAAAGTTACTTTTAAAATGTGTTTTTTCAATGAAGCCTATAGCGTTTGAGAATTTGACAGGTTATAAATAAATTTGGAAGCATTTCTGGCAAAAGCCCAGCAGGTTAGTCTTCTCCCTTGTCATCTTAGGTTTTCCAAGCTCGAATCTTTACCCTTGCTTCCACCATAATTACTTTAGGTCTTCCTTCTTCTACCTCACTTTTCTAATGGCTGTGATTTAAGGGTAATGACAAACAACAAATGCCAAAAAAAGTCTCCCAAAACTGAACACTTGTTAATCACAAAACATGTATTTGCAGATAAATGCATTTCACTTGCCTTATTTTGGTCACAGAAGTTCAAAGACCAACAAACAAGTATTTTCTAATCCAAACTTCACCAAGGTAGATCAGCTACACCTTACTTAAGCATATCACTTAAAAATACAAATGCCAAAGTAACATGCCTTCAGTGAGAAACCCTGCATTTACTCAGATTAAGAGAAAACTAGCTCACAGTCCTAGCTGATCTCAATCACTAAGGCAGGAAGATGCAATCATTAAAGAGCCAGCCCCTACAAGATTAAGGGTTTTCAGACTGAGAAAAATACTATAGATTGCATTTGTAGTAGGCATAAGAATTTAATTCTGGACCTAATTCACTTATGTATTTTTGAGGCAATCGGTAGATAGAGAACTCAGTTTTACAGTATCTGTAGCCTTCCTGTAGGTCTTACGTGCCTATAGAACATTGTCTTTTGGACATTCCTTAAATCAAGCAACAACTATTGGTGTATCACACATACAATGTTCAAGACAAAATCTGAATCACTAGTTATCACAGTCACTTCAAGCATCTAGAGGACAAATTTCTTACATTCGCCATCTCAACAAACTTTCCCACATCATTTGCAACAAGACAAATATATTTAAAGACAGGTTCTCTTCAGACAAGATTTGTTACCACCTCTCCAACTCGTAACAGTGAAAATGTACAACACTCCTGTTACAGGATACTTTTCTTCAGACTCTCATGTTACTAAGGGTTCACCTACACTAAAGAAAAAAACAGTATTGTGATAGCACTGATTACTCACACAAACCCTCACGTAAGTGGGCCGGTACAGCTAAGTGCTAGCTAGCAGTGCGGAGTACCATTTTATGCAGATGCACTAATTCTGTACCAGGGGGTTGCAGATATTAATTAAGCAGGCATGCACATTTCCCAATCACAGACAGGACCCGAGAACAAAATGCCATATACAGCAGAAAAGATGCCACCTTTATCCCAACAGCCCATTGTCCCATAATAACTTTAACACAGTCTGATGCCCACATACAGTATTGCCATATTTTCCCCACGATAACCAGCAAATGTCCCTGTGTTTGAGAGAGGTTTGCTAGACTCTGGCTGCTCTAAACAGGCAGCTGAAAACTTGTACTAACAGGGGAGCCACAAAGGCATTTTAAGTTCAAGGTCCAACCTGATTTTTGCAAGGTTCTTCCCAGAGCAAGCACCATGCTCAACACGTGCTGCCATGTGGGTTATGAAAGCACAATGTGAGTCCTAGGAGTTCTGGCTGAAAACAAGAAGAAATCAAGAAGCAAGTATACCCACCACCCCCAGTTCAGGAATGATTAAAGAACTAGCAGATGTGACAACTTGTACAAAACACTGAAGACAGAGGGAGGAACAAAGACTAAATGCATCAAATGCTCATCAGCTGAGGAGCAACCATATTTTTTGACGTCTGTAACCACCTTTAAATATGGGACAAAAACAGCCTATTGTGAGGGCTAGAAGTTAAAAGCTACATGTGGTTTTTTTTGTTGTTTTCTGATATATGACACTGTTGGCTGCTTTTATTTCTTTTCCCAACTGTTTGCTGTGGTAGCATTTCAGCCCTTATGTAGTTTGGGGGTTAGTAACTGAACAATAACTAAAGCTAGTGATGAGAGAACAACAGGACTTGAGACTGTTTAAAACTTGTTTTGAAGAATATTTACATCTAAAGTAGACCCAGAAAATCTCAACAATTAAGCATTACTATTTCTAAAACAAAACCATTTTATCATAAACTCCTAAGCTCAACTAAATATTTTCCCACAGAAATTAGTAAAGAACTGAATTCATATTACTGAAATCTCTAAACCAAGTAAAAGACGGCTGTAAAACCTAGTTAATCACAAGATGATTCTGTATACCTCCTTAAAGTTCCATTATACTGCTTACAATTCAGAACTGCTTCTGTATAGTATTTTAATGAGTCAAAATGACATGCACACTATTTTCATCATCTTTGCCTCTAACTTACAAGGTGCTTAAAGAGTATCTCTAGGAATTATTTGGGAGCATTACTACACACAGTAACACAGCAAGAACATCATAAATTCATAAAAATATTTCACAGGTCACCCCACACAGCAAGGTTTTATCAATGTTGTGCTTTATCAAAAATATCTGTGAAATATATGTATGTGTGTGTACATGTGTCTTTTGTGTATCTTAAATTCAATCAAAAACCAGTTGTTTAATCTGACTTTTTGAGTCTGCCCTGAACAAGAGCATGGGAAGTGCCAAGCAAAGGGAAAAATTGTAAAGCCCTTTTCAGCCTTTAATACAACCACCTCAAACTGCTCTCGGCTGCCAAATTACCAATGAACAGTAGGCAGGCACAGCCTAGGACTCGGCTGAGAAAGCCAGTGTAGCAGCACGGCTTCTGGCCTGCCCCTGTCCCCACAGCACAAGCGACTGAGGGGCTATCCTTGCTCACAGCAACACAAAATCAAATTGTGGAAACATTTCTGTACATAAATGTATACGTGGGTAGTAGGTAACCAGTCTGGTTTGGTTATTTCTAGTTGAGAAAAAATAACTTTGAAAGAATAAAGTAATTCTTAGTGTAAAAAGAGAAGCAACTACATACAAGGTATCTTTTACACGTGGTGATCCGCTATGACTGTTCCACAGGCAAAATCAAGGGCACTAAATTAAGCAGGGAAGGAACCAAACACTTCCCCTAATGCGTTCACACACAGAGACCACCTTCCAGCCTCAGTGTGGGAGCCTCCATTATTTTTATTATGATCAAATTTGGAAAAGTATTTCTGTGACAAGAACGACAAGCTTCCTCCATGCTCCCTGCTGCAAGATACTCCTTTTTTAAAATACATGTATGTGTGTGTGCAAGAAAGATAGAAGGTATGTAACAAAGAACACTTACAGATACCATAATGATGGTGAAAGATAACACAATATTAGTGAATAACTAGAGTGAGTAACTTGTTAAAACCCGCTGTACTTAAAATTCTTACACATATTGGTCCTACAACACTCTAGATACACTCATAAATTGAAGGGGGATGGGGGTGGGAATCAAATCTTTAGCACACGTTATCTGAAAAATTTTGCATAGACTTGTGTTTTGCAAGATAGCTTGACTTTTAAGACATTTACACAGTTGCCAACTTTGGGAAGACACTCGTAGTACAGCCTCCATGTTTACAATAAAAAAGTGAGTAGTTTATTTTTTCTTAAGAGACAAGTTCAGAGCAAGATCTTCAACTAACCCAGTAAAGGTACTGATGCTGGCTTAAAACAATACAACTTTGGAACAGTTCTGTCCTTAACTCTGCTATATCATCCCCCAATACAAAGCATGAAAGACAAGAAGATAGTCACACTATTCTACCACCAACTACCAAAGAAAAACCACATCAAGCAGGCTATTCTCCCTATTTTACCCTTCTTTCTTACAAGGATGAATGCTCTTGCAAGCTGTCCACACAAAGGAGAATATAGGTATGGATGCAAGTTGCACAACAAGCAGTTCAACTGAATCTTTCAAACATTTTAGTACGTTAAAACAACGGTTAGCTAGAAACAGAAAAGGTTTTTCCTAAGATAAAATGACAATCAACCCTAAAGTATTGCGAACAAATTGGGAATTTAAACATTCCAACTCATTTGTAAACCAAAAGGACTAAAATTTTTGCAGAAGGGAAGAGACAGACCTAAAATAGCAGTTACTCTGTTCTGAGAAGGCAATCCCTAACAAAAAGAATTGTCATTCATAACATATAGGAAGAACAGGCCCAGAAAGAAAAAAGGATTAATATAATGCCATAAAATTAAAACAAAAGTTACCTGCATTAGTAAACAGTGAAAAATACGGAGCACCACAGCAAATCAGCCATTCCTCAAAAGACCATTACAGAAAGCATTGCAATTGACCAAATGGATTAAACCATTTTCTCAATTTAGGTTCAATCTCTTAACATGTCACTTAAGATATAAAAAAAGCCTCAAGGAAACACTTACAGTCCAATGCTCACATTGTGGTATACTGTCCTTTCCACCTAAATACTAAATGAACGGAACAAAGAAGCTGTTGTCATACAATCAATTCTTATCTAATGGTTAATACATTTTATTCTTCTAGACAGTGAATATATGAAAACTATCAAAAGTTAGAATCTGGTAGAATCGTTTGAGCAAACTAAGCAAGCAAGCGACCACCCATCCATTCTTGGTCTTTACTGAGAACTCACAGACTGTATGGCTGCTCTAATTAAACTCCACTACAACACGGAAGAGACAGATCTACATGTAGCACTGAAACCGCAACAGAAGCATCAGAAAGGTCTCAGTAAGATCAGAAATCCATGATCAGCACCAACTGATCTAGCAGTTATATTCAAAAGTGTTGTTTATCTGCAAATCCAAGAAGAGCCAGGCTGTATTTGTCACTCATTAGCTTTATTTTTCTCACTCAAGTAACAGAAAGGTTTTGTTCTGAGAGTTCTCAGGGCTGCAATCAATAGTAAAACCACGTGGAATAAAATAAATGCTGAATGAGTTTGCAAGAAGTATTACAGATTTTTCATTACATACCAACAATCTCCATCCATTTTTATAATCAGATGCACTGACAGACATCTAGTCAATTACTTAGGATGGAAACAGGGAACAGGGCTACATGCTGGACATCCTATCCAGAGTATATTAAAAAGAAGTGATTAAGAGATTGCTTTGCTTTCCAGTTAAGAGAAAACAGTGAAGTTTAATGACAAATGGGAAAACCCTGTGTGGGTGTAACTGTTCCTCAACAACACGTGAGGTAATCACCAATTACATAGTGCACATCTGGGAAAACTGTTTTTACATACAAAAACTGAAACATTTTCTTTAAAAATGTTCTTTGAGCACCTAATCACTGTAACACATGTTACATGTGTTTTGACCTTAAGTCATATTAAAAATATGACATCTTCAAGAAGCATAGTAGCCTCCTCCATTGTGCCTATCATCAGGCTTACAATGCTCTGGTTTCTGGATGTACTTTAAAGGGCTAGCTTCACCCACAAATGTTCTAATAGCTTAGGCTGTAACTTCTTATTTTGGATACAGTCACTATTCCGCACGACACACCTTTGTTAGTGTAATGTTCAACATGAGAATGTTATTGTGTTCAGTGTAGAAGAGATTGAATTTGTTCATTTTCAATGCAAACCAGCAAGGCTCATCTCCATAGAGAGGCAGGGGAGGTAAAAATAAGATGAGCAGTGATATTGCTTTATGTTTACTTATGATATCAAGGAGAAATGGACTGTTATTATCCAATTTTGTAAGTTTAAGACAGCAGCTAATGTTATTATTATGAAACAGGACTTTGATCAAAGAAACTGTTATGAGCCAGAAGCATTTATGTTAATTGTAGCTCATAGACATGTATATACAAACAAGTTAGTTTAATATTCAAATACTTAACACAAACACAGGTACACAAATATTTAGGGAGGAAAAGATTTAACACAACAGCTAACCTGAAATTTAGCTACACAACTGGAACTGCAAAAGTTGTACAGTTTTCCATCAGGCACTGTGGCTTGATATTGAGGTAAAGAGTTTCGATTACAAAAGTGGCAAATAATTCCCATACCTAAAAGAAAAATGTAGTTTACAAACAAAATAAACACAAAATAGTAGTAAAAAAAAAAAAGGGGGGGGGGGGGGGAGAATATGAAATTGCACCTTCATCTATAAAATTCACTAGAGCATGTTCAACTTTAAGTTAGTTGAACTGATCTATGCCTGCTTTGCATATTGAAGAACACACGTTTTGAGTTATATACCAGATCCTTTCACCCAGATTAAAAATTTTACCTAGAGAATATCATATACGTTGTAACTACCTCTATCCTCGCACAATTTTTGCTTGAGGAGACAAAATGGGGCAGGTTTGGAGCACAGACAAGAGAATATTAATCCATATGCATGAAAATTGCACTACCATTCTGTGACACATCACAGCACATTATGTCTCAATATTTTTTCCTAGGGTGCCTTAAGACAGTCGAAAACTGCTTCTGACATCAAGCAAAAAAGCCAGTGGTTAAAGTGACCCCCTAAGGGTCCATTTACTAGTGCTGAATAAAAGATGATTTTTTTTTTTTAAGTAAGTTTAAAAACCCTATGAAGTGACACCTGCATAGATGAATTCTAAAACAAAACCACCCCTCCCCCAGTGTTCAAACTTCAAAAAAGTCTACTCTTGTTGATGATGAAAAGCCATCATCCTTTTCACTTACTTTGTGGTTTTGCATATTTTGATTTGTGTGTGTTCATGCATACAGTTGAGCAGTATGGCTCCATATATCCATTAGGTCCTATGCACTGAGTCATGTCAAAAAACCTGCACTGAGCTCTGCAGCCAGTACAAGATGTTAATTTGCCATATTTCTAAAACATAAAACAAAGCAAAACAATCAGTTAAAACTATATTTGGCTTTTGGTTTTAAATTATGGCATAACAAACACAGAGGAAGATGTGCTTATTTACTTCTGCAATTTGCTCCCCCAACAGAAACTTCCTACACCTCCCTCCCTCCCCAACTAACCTTCATGATCATCTTCTGAAGAGTATTCAGCACTATGGTGGGGTCTCTTACTCCTGAGGGGAAGCTGGCTAAACCTGAACTTCCACGTAAAGACAAAAAACAAATACACACACCCCCAAAAAAATACCCAGCCAACCAACCAACCAGAAAACCCATACCAAACCACCATCTGCAAACTCTGAACTGTGGTACGAGTACACAGCGAGTTGTGCTGAGCTGCAGAGTTTGAAACAAGTCTGCCTCTCTCCTTGTTGATGGGACAATGGTTGTAAGAAACGGAACAGGGAATCTGGCACAGCAAAGTTGAAGAATAAATAGCAGTGCTAAACTTTTTTAAAAAAGGGTACTCTCTAAATGATACCATCTTTAATATTATCAAGTATGAGTCAGACATAGCAGTTTCTTGCTAACAGCACTGTTGGGAGAACCTCTAACTTCTCAACTCTCCTAGTTCCAGTCCTCCAGGCAGGAGGAATGCTGAAGAGTTCCTATGCTCCTCATCAGATCCAATGAGGAACTGTGATTCCATGAACCCAGTAACACACTCAATTTTGACATCTCTCAATACAGCTGTCAGTCAACCAACAGTTCTCCACAGGAGGGAACAAGTGTTCTATAAAAAGCACAGAAAAGCTGCATCAAACAAATACCAATACCACAGTCGACACACAAAATCAATAGCTCAGATTTCCTATTTGTATTACATACTTCAGTGTTAAGGAAGTATATCATGCACCACAAAGCAAGGGGAGGGTGGATAAAAATAAAAATGCCTATGTGCTTTCCCTTCCCATAGAAATAGTATCATGGTTTTGACAGTGATCACACAGAATTCCTCATTTGAACAGTGATGAGTGTCCTGTCAGACAGACTCTCCTCCTATGGAGTATTAAAAAATAACCTGTTGAGACTTAGGCACTTAAGATTTCTTCCCTTCTGTTGAGGAATGATTTTGGCACTACCTCTCCTTCTTTCCCTTTTCTCAAGGGCTGAAAGAAGAAAGAAAGTTAAAGCATGTTTCATAGGTGCTTTACTTTGTTCAGAGTAACAGAAGCTTCAGTGGTTATCTTTGCTCTTCCTATTTTTAGCCACTTACATTTCAGAACCAGCTACACCCACAGTCTTACAGCCAGCCAGAGAAGAAACTTAGGGTTCTATAACATGGATCATCTTCCCTATATTAAAAACATGTATATAAAAACATAGAAATACACATGTCCCTGCCACAAATTGGGTGTAGCACCTTACAGAGACCAGCAAAATTTGAAAATACCACACAACTTCACAATTTTCACATGGTGCTTTGAGGAAACCTTTTCTGTGGAGTTCCTCCAAAAAGGAGTATCTGGCAACTTAACAAGCTCCTACCTAGAGGAAGGCATTGTATACAACTCCAAGATCCTTCCTTCCCATCTTACTTCATTTTTTATGTTTGCCTTTAAAAATGTTACCCCCAGCACCTAATAATCCTCCTAATCAGCCACAATATTGACAAAATTCACGCTAAGTTCCAGGACCAAAACGCAGCAATTACACTGTTCTGTGACCTGGAGCTATTCTACCACTAAACATTCATCTCCTCTGTCAGGCTAATAGACAAAAGCAGGAACCAAGATTACTTCAAATTATATTACCAGTGAGAATACAGAAGCTCACAATTTACAAAGGACTTGACTTCTTGGAACAAGCTCAATGGACAACAAACACCAAAAAAAATCTCTGTGCACAAATAGTCCTAGTACCTCTAGAATAAACTAAATGTAAATCTAGAAGCCCTGATGCAAATATGCTGACAAACAGCTTAACAAAGAGCATTCAGGGATAAAATCAAAAACAATGCACAGGTAAGTGAAGCTTTCACAAGCTCTATGTCTAGAAGAAAAAGCAAACCGAGGCCATGATGACTTAGAGACTGCAAGATGAAAATACAGGCTAGAAGAGATTAATTAATAATACACTGATCAGAACATAATTGGAAAAGATTCACTGTGTCAACAGACTACATGTTTTGAAAAAAATCCCTTGAAAGCAGGAACAGCTTTTGCTAACCAGCATCTCAAGTATCTCATTATTTAACTGATGGCCAGAAAGGACCATGCACACAAAGTACAGCACAGAAGCACGCTCATCACTTCTGAATTTCAAATATCCTTACAATACTGGACTTGTTCACCGATTTCACCCTAGATCTTTCAGACTCACAAGCAACACGAAGAACCTTTATTAATATCTAGTAATAATCTAGCAAACTTAGACCTAAGTTACCAAGACTACAAAGCACATGAATTTCAAAAAAAAAAACATCATCATCAAGGATACAGAAGATTCAGTGGGTAGAAACAAAAGCAACAGCAAAGTTCTCACTTTACTCTTGTTACAGCAACTGACAAGTTTGAGCATTTCTGCATTATTAGAAGTTGCACAAATGAAGGAGCTAGGATGCCAGTGAATGAAAAGCCAACAAATTAGAAGGCCCAAAACCTCTTCAAACTTATTACTGCTCCCAAAACCTCATAATCATTATCTTCAAGCTGAACTGTCTTCCTGCATTTTTATTACTCTTGCCAGCCCTCCGCAATCTTACAAGTTTGAATATTAAAACCATTCAAAAAATGAGTACAAGACTATTTTTAAAAAAAGATTAGTCCATACCTGAAAGTTTTCATCAATCAGCATCATACAGGTGTCTCAAATATTTATTTTTTTAATAGTCTAACTCAAAGGCTTCCTCCATTGACAACATCAGAGAACTTTGTACTGTACCATTCCGTATGTTTTTAGATAGCCACAATGCAAACCAAGAATTTTCTCTTGTTCTAAAGTGTCAAATTTCCAGATGAATCTCTCTCTTCTCAAGATTCTCGGGTAACTTACATTTCTACTCTCACATTCATCACAACATGTTACCTTTCATCTCTAAGAATCTGCAGTATTAATTTCATTCCGTAGAAAAACTAACATTTGAGAATCCTTTCCCTAGAAGTACCCTTCTAGCTGCAATAAACAAAACTGAAGAGTCACTAAAACTAAGGAGAAGTACAGTAATACATGGGGTCAAAGAGCATTCTTATGAGGCAGAGGGGGGTTGGCCTGGAAACAAGATGGTTTAAGAGGGTAAGGACAGAACCAAAAATGGCATAACACAGGGCACTATGGAACGATTGTTCATTGCCTTTTCTAGTATTAACAGCTATGGGAAATCACATGATTATCAACAGAAGACATTTCAAAAGAAGTAACAGGAGGCAGCTCTTCACATAACAGAGCAGGTCAGCAGAACTTCTTACCAAAGAGCATCATGGATGGAAAAAACGCTTCTATGTGTTCACAAGGAGATTGGGCAAGCACTTTTAAAGAGATTTGCTGAACGTAGCATACAGGAACACTGTGTAAAGTTCAAGACATCTCATAATCTCTACAGATTCTTAAGCTAAAAGAATGCTCAGGGGGAAATATCTTAAGTACCTGCCCTGTTGTTACTCTGCCCTGCATGCCCACTGACTTACACTGCAGGAGTCTCAAACTCTGCTTGGAACCAGATCAGCTGAGGCATGTTCTTACTACAGAAACCCTCAAGGAAAAGCAGGTGTTCAGAAAAGAAATTAAGGAAAACATAAAGATCTATCGACATTGTTGGTATTTCATGGCAGGAGACAAAAGAAAAGAACTTCACTGGTAGAGATAAGCAAAACAGAGAGTACCAAAATCTCCTTTCTGGTTAAGTAAAAAGGGAACAACAATCCCTTTTTTAAAAAAAACCCCAACAAACAAAACTTCCTGACTCTTTTAAAAATCACTGCTTCATTCTTCATTTTGGAGGTACAGAATCACAGAATCATGTAGACTGGAGGGGACCTTCCAGAAGTCAAGTGCAACCTCCTGCTCAAAGCAGGTCCAGACCTGGCTGCTCAGGATCTTCTCCGGTCAAATCTAGGCATCTCCAAGGATGAGCATTCCAAAACCTCTCTGGAGGATTTCACTGCCCTCGCAGAAAAAAAAAAAAATCCTTCTAATTAAATCAAGTTTCTCCTTGTTTTCAAGTCGTGTCTGTTGCCTCTCCTCCTTCCACTGTGCATCTCTTCTAAGAAGAGTCCAACTTTGCCCTCTCTATACCCTCCTCCCATCAGATAACTAATCCCCCTTTAGCCTTTTCAAGGTTGAACAAAGGTCTCCCAAGCCTGTCCTCCTATGTCATGTGCTCCTGCTCTCTAAACGTCTTGGTAGCTCTCCAATGAATTCCATCAGTATGTCAACACAGAATCAGTATGTCATCCCACAGAATCCAAAAGAGGACTCAGTGTTCCAGATGCAGTTTCCTAAGTGCAGAAGGATGGCGGGGGACAGGGCATGGAAATCACTTCCCTTGACCTGCTGGCTATACTCACTAATATATCAATAGGTTGCCCAGAGAGGCTGTGGAGTCCCCATCCTTAGAGATATTCAAAACTTTGATCAACACAGTCCTAGACAATCCATTCCAGGTGACCCTGCTTGAGCAGGAGGGCAGACAAGATGACCACCAGAGGCCCCTCCCAACCTCAAGCATTCTGCAATACAACTTAGGATGCAGTTGGCCATCTTTGTTGCAAGGGAACACTGCTAACTCCTGTTCAACTCATCACCCACCAGGACACCTGAGTCTTTCTCCAAAACTGCTTTCTTGCCATTATCTTCCATTTCAGATTAAGTACTGGCTTCATCTTGTGCTCCCCATGATACTTCAAATGGCAGGGAAAAGTGATTATAAACAACCTACACATTCAAACTAATCTCAGTTCCAAGGTTCCTTCAAAAACAGAATTAACTCAGAATGAAGCCACAAGAGAAAGTACCAGGCATTTTCCTTCTATGCACCATTTGCGGGAAATTCAAGTTTACAGTGTCCTATGAAAATACATGCGTTTTTAAGGACTGCAATTTTAAGGGAAAATTTAAGTAAGAACACTGCTATCAAATTAGTAAAGAAAACTATATCAATTTCTAAGTAAAAAAAAAAGAAAAAAGTTAATGCAGAGGCAAAATTTGCACCTAGATTCTGCACTGAGATGACCTAATTTTAGCTAGATCATATTGCATTTTTGACCTCTTCCAAAACATAAAGTCTAAGGTAAATGCATTAGCCTGAATATTCCTCCAGTCTTACATTAGATTCTAAACTCACTCACTCTTTCACAATTTGTTTGTATACCCTACAGTTCTAGAAATCGGGTCTACTGCATTGCAGAAATCTCATGATATATAACTGAGAAGAGATACATTATACAATGCTTCAGGAAATTTGAAAATTCTTACAAGTTAGTAGTTCTATATACATTTCAAATCTTCACAGGACAGTGTTGAACTCAAACTGGCAACTACAGAAGTGGCTATCAAGATGCAAGACAAAACAGATGAATGGGATGTATTCCAGAAATACAAGCACTGTTGCAACAGAAATCCAAATTCCTGGAAATAGAAAATTCACTTGGAGAGTTTCTGACAAGATTTTATTCTTGGCATTATCAGCAACAATCATTTTAGAAGGAATCCTGATCTTCCTTTACATCTTACCGAAAGGATCATGAAAGCTGAAGTCTAGAGCTCTTCTTGCACATACCCGACCAAGAAGATCAAGCCTCAAAATAAGTATTAGACAATACTGTAACTCCATAGTATTTTAGCAGTAAGCCTCACTTCTGTTTGCAACTGACACTAATGAAAGTCTCTGTTCCTGAACCTTCTGGCTGCAGGAGTATTTCAATAAAGCTATTAGTGCCTTGAATGTAGGCATCTGTGCTACAGACTTATTTTGATTGAAAAAAGCAGTATGATCTGCTTCACATTCCTTACAAAGAATAGCGAGCAGGATGAAGACCGTGCCTGCAGTATAAGAGAGCATTCTGGCTACAATTTCTCCCATGCAAGGGCCAGTCGACAGAGGACACCAGAATACCAGATGATTGCTGCAACACTATGTAGCAGCCCAAAGATCTGTTTCAAGCTGAAGGAAATGCTTTGCAGTTAAACTCATGTGGTCCATTGTAAAACAGATCAGTACATACTTCTCGATCCAGGCAAACTGCTCTCTGGTAGCTTTACAGAATAACAATTTCTGATTAGAAGTAAGATAAATACTGGAAAAGATTCTAGAAAAGAATGTTCAGGGACTGAAACACAGTCAACCTGTGTTCAAACAGAAAGGTAAAGGAGAAAGATGATGGAAATTTTCTGTAAGTAGAAAAGCAAAGATATTCACTACATGGAATTCTACAATGACAGAGATCCAAGTAAGGCAATCAAGAAAACAGCAGCAAGACTACTTCAGATTTATTTGAAATAAGGACGGTCCGGATGGATCCAGCAGCAACACACAAGTCTAAGAAAAGAACCAGATGTCAGCAGAATCTGTAACAGCAAAGAAAGAAGAAACCTTATTATTTATTCAGCTTTTTGAAATACCGCACCCAAAGCATCTCTCCTCCAAGAATAACCGTAAAACCATAAACTCCGATCTGCACCAACAAGAGATTAAGATTTGTAACACCTCAAGAGCATTTGCCCAAGTCTTAAGAGCAAAAGCTGAAGTAATTGCTTCAAGAGATTGCCAAGAGATTTGTGTTAATATTCTATCAGCTGAACTCTGCAAAAAGCCAAATCAGTAACTTGTCCAGTAACTTTTCTTTAGCATCTCCAAATTACCAGTGTTCCCTGTTTTTGCCACTTTTGTTCCAGCTCTTAAGACACTTGCCTTCACGCCTTCAAGAAAAGCAGAGCTGAAAACTCCTGCCTCAAAAAGCAAGTTACTTTTACATTTACTGAATGTTCCTGCCATTTCTGTTTTGCCTTTTCTCCCTTTATCCTCAACCCTGTCCAATTATTCTAGGTACAGCAGTGCACGGATGTGGTTATATCCATCCTAACTCCGATGTCACATCACCTCCTTGCTTCCTCTTCCTAAGTATTTCCTGTGCTCCCAACACAGATGACACTTCACAGTTTTGACCACCATAAGCACTTGTCTTCAGAACTACAAAGCTGTTTTAACATCTCTGATGTACCTACCTCACTTTATCTTCAAAAATACAGACAAAATTACATCCTGAACACTTACTATGAATGATATCCAAGTGCCTAAGGAAGTTGATTATATAGTTTTTATTGAAAAGCAGCAAATTCTACAGTTGAAGGCAGACAGCTGAAGCAGAAATAGCAAAATAAATGGTTCCAGAAAACAGAAGTAAAAGGTAGAAGATAGAACAGTTTCTAGAAGGACTTGATTTGCATCACAGATTCAAGAAGCTGTGGGCATAAATACCAAGAGGCCTCAAAAAAACAACCCACACCACTAAGCAGCGAGAAAGGGTAATTTATTATTTCTTGGTTGATAAAGATTCCTGTCATTTAACAACAATAGCTTGGGTAAAAGCATCTAGTTATCTCCATTTGTGGAAGTGTACATAGTATCAGACGTCAGCATTATCAGAGTGTACTTAATACTAAACTAAGTATTACCTGAAGTGAAACAGAAGTGGTTTACCGTATGAGGAAGAGATTCCACTATTAAACCACAGTTTGAACTGGCTGAAACCACAGAACTTTGAAATGACCAGATATTTTTTTAAAAATAAATGTTTCAAAAAGTCAGTATTTCTAGTATTTGAATGTAAAGAGCCTGTTCAACTCACAGTTACTGGTTTTGTCACAATATTTACTCTTGAAACCAGAATTTGGAAATTGGTTTACAAAGCAGTAACAACAGCACAAAGCAGCAGATTTCGTAGTTAATGGTACTATCAAAATAAAAAGGATGGATCTGTCTCAATGGCAAAGCAGCACAGAAAAAGAACTAACACTGCATGGGGGCAAGACAAAGTTGAAAATCCTACATGATTCCACCGAAGTACTAACATGACAACACATTCTATCACAGCATACAGTGAGATTTAAACCAGTAGATAACAGAGCATTTTGTGAAACTGTGCTTAGTCTCACAAAAAAAGTTTGTATTTAAATTCTAAATAAGCAATGGATCGTATGCTGCAGAACTGATACAGATTTCATTCTATATGGTGAAAGCTCCTAAACTTCTGCACAGATAAAGCAGATGAAAGGAGTTTTAAGAAAACTTCACAAAAGCAGCTGTTTGTTAATAAGCAGAATTCAAAATAAGGAAGCACAACTACCATGGTTGGGTTTTTTCTCTATTGGTTGCAAGTGAACAGCTTACAGGGATGGCACAGCCTGGTTAGTCCTGAAGCACTTATCAAGGAAGTCAATCAAATGCACTTTCATTCAGTACTGAAAGAAAATTTTCACTGTATGAAAAAACACTGCAAGCATCCTTCCCAACTCAGAAAATACTCATCTGGCTTGCATTCACCCCGTACTCACTTCATTCCAGACCTATTAAGCAGCCTACAAAGGAACAGTAGAGCTCCTTCCCCGCTTTTTTTTGACAGCGCATGAAGACAACCGCTTTAAAGAAGCGCCTAAAGCAAACAAACCCCAGGTCATACGCTAACAAGAAGAATTTGTTACAGAAACAAAGCAAAACAAGTAAAGGAACACTTTAAGCTAGTAAAGCATTAAATACTTTTATAGCAGAATCAAGAGCACAGAATCAAGAACACAAAATCAAGCCTTCCCTGTGGACTGATCAGGCCAGTAAAGCAAAGAAGTTAAAGACTGTATTTTTAAAAGCAGACAGACTCAGCTTTGTCTTAGTAGAAAAGCTGAAAATTAAAAGGTATGGTTGGTTGCACAAGGCAAGTCACAGAATACACTAGTTCCCAAGAACAAGGTTGTCAAGCCTGTACCCAAATTCGGCAAACCAGGACACAAACATTGCAACTGCCTTGAAAAGGAAGTAGACTTAATTTTGTAGAGCTAGAAGAGACACAATAGTACCAGAAGCACTGAAACAACACATATATGTGCTTTTTGTTACTATGTCTTCATGGCAGGCATATTTGGGTCTGTTTCAATTTGTTGCTACAATCAATAGATACTATTTTTTAAATAAATCACTACAGAATCTTTTTTAATTGTTACATCCTCACTTTATATGAAATGCCTTCTCAAGCAAGTATTTTGGCATTTGCACAAATACAATTTAGCCATCTCCTTGTCAGATATGATTCTCATTCTCTTCTAACACTGTTTTTTGTTTTGTTTAATGTCATTAAGTCCCCTCTTGCCCCTCTATGTATGAAGAGTTTGAATGAAACTCAGTGCAACAAGTAAAGAATTTATGATCTAGTCGTAGTAGCCATTGTCTTCTTCAGGTTTAAAAAAAAAGCAACCTTTCAATCAGGGTTTTGACATTGTATCTAAATTATCACAGTGTTTTCATTTTTGGAGGAAGAATTTTATCATTGTTTTCTCTTTTTTTAAAAAAGCTTGACTTGCACTTACATCTTCATGAATGGCTATTGCGCCATCAGAAAATTAACATGCTTTCACATATAACCACAGTGAGCATCAGTAAGTCTTTTTTTTTTTTTTTAGTTCTTACACATTTTATTATTTTTCACAGTTTTTTTTTTTAATATGAAAGAAAGATAAGCTCTGTAATCACTTCAGTTTTAGGTAACAAAGAACAGCCATCACGTCTCAGAAAAGCAGAACACAGGATGTGGTATTCAAGATTATTTGCGTCTCAGTTTTAAAGCAGGTTCTGAAACTGGTACATGGAAAGTTAAGTGCATCCACCACCTGGAAAGGTGACTGACATTTCAGAAAAAAAACACACCTGCTCCTCATCCCAGGACTCACACTAGATCTTACTCCCACCAATGGTCTAAAGCAGAGGAAAGAGACTCTTTGTAGCTGATGGATTTTTTTTGTATTCAGTGCCCATTCCAAGAGCACAGTAATCTTTGTTACCCACAATTTTAATTTTTTAATTCCAGGAAGAAAAGATGTCCATGATAAGTTACTGAAAATTAACTGTTCAAATCAGTGTAATATTTATTAAAAAAATAGGGATTAAGTATATAGATAGGTACAAGTAATAATCAGTTTCCATTTATTACTACTACAAATGTATAGCATATTGATAGGTGTATGACATTTACAATATAAACTGCTTAATACAAAGCTCATACCAAGACGACCTATGTATTTTACAACTGTTTGTAAGAAAACATTTGCTAAAACTGTTATGTGATACACAGTAATGACTTGTACAACACAATGCTGTAATCAAATGATACATCATCTTTTCCTATATTATTCATTCCATTAAGTTTATTTCAGTATGTAATAGCAACTCTTCCATGTCCTCTCCTTCAACAGTTCTCCTTCAAAAGCAAGATCTAATTAAAAAATTTCCAAGGGAACATGGTTACGACTGAACAAAGCAACCTACAATTTACCAACTGTGGCCCAGTAAGTTGTCATTTTCCAAAGTCTAAATTCCTTTTTTAAAAACAGAAATCCTTGAAAACATTCAGTTCAAAAAAAAACCTTAATGCAAATGAAAGTTCAAACCTAAATAAATCCTGCTAGACAGACAACTAAACATTCTCAAATAATTGCATCCTAAGCAACTTCAACACCTACAATACACACTAAAAAAAACCCAATTCCTTGTTTCATAGTTTGAGTTTCTCTTAGTAGCAAAAATACCCCAAAACCCCCACACTCCAGGAACATTTGAAACCTACCAATTAAGAATTACACTTAACTACCACTCCAAACTAGATGCCCATGAGCACTCCAATTACGCTTCTCACAGACTATTACAGTTGCCCAGTACCAAATATTTCCACAAAAGAATTAAGAACTTGCTTGAATAAAGTCTTCTGTCAGAACTGAATGCACCAAAACCAATGTGTCTCAATTTTAAAGGCTGTCTTAAGGATCCTCGCAATAATGCACAATACCCAACACTGCTTGTGAAGATGCCTGGTACTGCAAACTGTTCCTCCTCCCCAGATCAAACCAGAACATACAACCTGCTACCAATATCCTTCTCATTCTCAAATACATATCTAAACACAAAATACAACAATATCTGAACAAACAGAGTACAGTCTGTAATGAGAGTTAAGTACAGATTTATCATTTGACCTCTCAAAATTCCATGTTCATGTCATAATTCCATGGGCAGTGCATGTTATACTGGTTGTGTGGGAATGTTTCAAGTTCAAAGTTAATCTCATGCCTTTTTGTTTCTTCGAGACAGTATTCAACGTTTCTTCAAGTCTTTCCATGGCTTCTGGGCATGCCTATGTTTTTAGTATCTTGGAAACCTATCCTGTCCCTTTTTCGTACAGCTGTGACAAAAGAATAACGCTTGTGTTATGTTTTCAGTTACGCTGTTTACATAAGCACTTTTCCAGATTTGCTGTTTGCACATTGCATATTGACAAGAACAGCCATCCCCAAAAGCATCAAAACTGAATGTCCAAAGAGAAAATACAAACATATATGATGCAACATTAAAGAACTTAAAAACATTCAGCACTGCACTCCCTTTTCTCTTGGATCATTGGTTTCTTAAAAATGGAAAGAGATGAAGAAAGAACCCAAAGCCATGTGCAGCACTAGGACCACTCATATTCAAGTGTGAGCTTCAAGATCAGATAAAAGAAATTTCTTGCTAGTAAAACAGTACTTTGACATTTCAAAACACTATCCCCTACAAACTCAGAGCAGAATGTATTGGGGGGGGCGGGGGGGGGGGGGGCGGAATTCCCTAAATGTCATATCCTCCCTCAAAATATAAAATATTTAGTATTTCAGAGCTATCCTATTATACCATAAATACTGTGATTAACATTTAAACCTTCCAGCCAGCACTAGGAATGTTCAGAGCTAAGCTCCTTTGTAATATGTTAAAGACATCAGCATCAGATTTATTGATTTGGAATTATTTTTAACCACAACAATTATTACTATCTTAACAACCTTAAGAATAAATATACAAAAAAGGTAAAAAAATGAAAGCACAAAATTTAACACATGAAAGGATGAAAGTAGCAATAATTCTAAAATCCTATGCTGTACAGTGAAGGAAATTAGACACAGTACAGGTACACAGCCAACGTGTAATCAGTCAGAGCACGCTCACAGTAATGTCCAACCTGTATGCTCTGCACATTCTTGAGTGTTTTGATTGCATACAAGTGAACTTTATAGCTAAGAAAAAACATCCCTTAAGGATCAGCAAGTCTGTGTGTCAGACTTACTATTAATATACTTATGATACACCCATTAGAAAGAATTAACAGAAAGTTTAATTTATGGTATTTTCATTAGTAACAAATATTACTCTTACAGCAACATCAAAAAAAGCCAGTACTAAAAGGTCCAGCACTACAAGGTCCATTCCAGCTAGTTTGCCCTCACTGTCAATAATTTAATTTTTACAAGTCTTTGTGATTTAAGACTTCTAGTAAGAAGTAAAACTGTGTTATGAATAACAGGATAGATTTAAGGAGTATAATGTTTATTTAAGTCATAGGTAAAGAAGTAATTACCTGCTTGTATTCACCAACGCAGTTCTGACAGCAGAATCTTTTCTGCTGACCATCAATCGTAAGAATATTGTTTCCAGCTCCTTTGCTGGGCAAATACTCCCCACAATGCTCACAGCAATTCATTATTAAACCATTTGCCATCCTGTATCTATTGAAGCAATGGTCACTGCACAGCTTATGAGTCATATTTTTAAAGCTAACTTCATGACGAATCTAAAAGATAAAAATAATAAAAGTATTCTATCACCACACAAGCACAAAGTTGCCTGAAACTACCAGACAAGTCTCACATTTAAGTACAATAACTAAAACCAGATTATACTAGCTCACGATTTAAAAAAAGAGATGCTTGAAATGACCATGAAATACAGGAAGAAAAATTGGTTTCTGTTGTCTCTAAAGTTCTAGAACAGAAATCTTGGACCTATTTGCCCTTGTAGCCTAGAAGCAAATATCACAAGGAAGGATGTAATAGTTGTATATTAGAGCAGAAGGTCGATTTATGTGATTTTTATAAGATACCCAATTTGCAGGCTAACACCATGGCATATCAACACACATGGCCAGACACATATACCGTGTAAAGTAGTAGCCTGAACTACAGTGGGCCCAGTAATGGCATCAAGAGTGAATTAATACATCCATGAAAATTTAAAGTTATGTATATTCTATGTATCTCTAAAAACATTTGCATAATCTTTCAAAACATACAGTAAAAAAAATATACAATAGATCTTGGCTTTTTTCAACAGCAATTCTATGTAGGAGATCCCAGTTGTAACTACAAGAATCTACATCTAATAAAATTGTTGACAGTAGCAACAAGGTAGCAGCAAAAGGCACTTTAAGTTTTTGAAACAAAAATTAAATATTAACCTCTCTGAATTCTTCCTTCCTTCAGTTACTCTTTATAAATATTAAGGCAGCATATTATAATAGCTCACTGTATACGAGAACACTGAATCATATTTTAAATATCCGTATTTTCAGCTTGCTTATTTCAGAATGTAAGTTATTATTAGTCATTATTGAGAAAGACAAGACAAAAAAAGTTAACCAGACCTCAGTTAGTTTACCACAGATAGTGCATCTTGATTTATTCAGAACTCCTTTCGAGGGATTCTGTTTGTCTTCATAGAAGGATAAACATGATGTACTGCAAAACTCCTGGAAAGACTCACTTGAATCAACTTGAGCAACAATGGTACCTTTCATTGTTGTTATATCTCTGAAAGAAAAAAAAACCCTCTAGTGTGCTTGTGTATAAATATGTTTATGTTTTTAAACAAGAACACTTTACATCTTACAAGATCCATACTTCCATTTAACGCTTACATTTCAAACTGGTTTTGTGGGTGTACAGTTGTTAGTCACATGTCAAACACCAAGTTTCCTATTTCTACAAGTACTGTAAGTACTGCACGTACAATGTCTTTCCTGTGTAAAAACTTTTTTCTTTGAATTGTTTTTTTTTTTTCCGCATTACAGTATTCTAGAACTAAGTGACACTCATGTACCATTAGGTACCAGCTGTAGCAAACTCAAATCTTACACAAAAAAATAACACAGCAAATTTGAACTAGCCCTTTCACAACTCTCACAAAAGTTAAGTTTCACATGAAAAAATCAGATTTGTAGTAAAAGGCAAGAAATGGTCTTTATATGTTTGTAACCCCACCATTTCCAGTATTAATGGCAGGACAGGATCAGAGAAGGTTGTCTTCTTGTACTTATAAATACAACAAAAAAACTTAAAACTTACCACAAACTTGTCTGTAAGTTTTAGCATTTAAAATTTTTAAAAGTAAATTCCATCATTACTTTAAAGTTCCAAAGCACTTGAACAGTTCATGCAGTTGCCTATGAAACTGCACCAGTTTAATGCATTAAACCAATAAACCATCAATAAAATTCATTTTAAACAGAATAAACCTTCTTCTAAACAAACTGACTTACGCTGCTTTTCACTCAAGTTAATTCTAGATTTCCTTTATCTTCAATTGTATGCTGCACACACTGCAAACTTAGCAAAGTCACTAAACACCATGCTTGTCAGTGCACCTTTGTAATGTCTAACCAAACTTCTAAGGTTATACCATAAATTTGAAGCCGTAAAGAAAAGAAACAAAAGCCTCCCCCTTCGCCTTCTAAGCAAAAAAACCAAACCTATTCTTGGCATACAGAAAATGCTATTGGGCAGAATAAATAAAAAAATTGACTGGGCACATCTGGATCTCTATTGACATCACATGGATCACTGGTTGGAAAAGACATGCCCCAACATTCATACCTAGGAGCCCCAAAACTAGGACGAGTGGAAAACATTGGAAAAATGCTGTATGCTTTCCTAGACATACTCGCTTGAAAATAAACTTGTACCACTGCTGGATATTAACACTTACAAGCCCGCCTTCTCTCATCAAAGGAAAGCCAGCAGATTTTGGCTTACCCTTTGGCAAGCTAGTATGGATTTGCACTGGGGAGTGTTATCACTTCTGCTCTGCAAAACAAAGCCAGAGCTTCTGCCCTGAGGAGCTTACAGTTTCTGCTGGATTCCACTAGGACTTATAAACACTTATAAATATGTACCAAAGTACATATTAACTTTATCAAGGGAGACAAGTGCAAAGTCAAAAAAAGTAACACAAGTCAATAAAAATAAACACTAAGGAGAATGCCAGATACTCCCTACACTTTCCTTCTTATAATTCTGCATTGCTTACATAGTTACAAAGGTTCAGAAGAGTGCTACAAGAGTGGTTTATGATAAAATACATAAGAATTCTGACTTTTCAGATAGGGTTATGTAATAAGTTACTATAGGCTTCACTTTTCCACTTAAAGTATGTACGTATTTAAAGATAAAACTGAGCACTACCTCCGAATTTCTGACCTATGACCTGTCAACTATTATCATCTATCCAACCTACATTCAAGATCTCCTGGATTTTCCTAGAGTACCCTTATCCTTTCAGTGAACCACAATCTGACAATATTATGTCTGCTTTAATAGGAAAGCACACAGATGTAAGTACAGAGCAGAGAGCACCTGGTTTGCCACCATCAGGTAGCAAAGCTTTGGCAATAAAGTGATAAAGGCTGGGTGAGATTGGGCTTCACTACAGAGGAACAGTTTCATGCATACACTGCTTTCCAATTAACTGTGATAGAGTAAGCAACTGCATTCTAGTGGACGAGTGAAGACCAACATCGCCTCAAAAATCATCAAAGGTGACTTCACAGAGGCTCCCTAGAAATCAAATACACTAAACATATTTTAACTACCTCCAAAAGCTACAAATAAAGTATTTTCCTCATCATTCAAAAATAAAGCCTTTTCATTTAGGGCAGGTTTTTTTACGTAGCCTCTTACAACACACAAATAAGTACCTCCCACGTAGCAAGAAGAGCACAGATTCAGCCTTAAGTTTTCAAGGTTTCAGTCAAAAAGATTAGACTAATCTTCATCGTTATATATAATACAGCTAGTTGAATATGGTAATCACCAGATTACTTCTGGGGGAAAAAAAAAACAAACAAAAAACAAAAAACACCCACCAGTGTATAAACATGTACAGGCCAACAAAGAGTGCAGAGTGTTTTTAACTAGCTCTGTAGGGGTGAAGGTTGAGAAATTGAGCTTCTACATGTATTCAGAAAAAGCTAAAGTAAGTTAAATCTGCTAGGTTTCCAGTGTACCAAGGTATACGCAGGATATCAATATATCAATACTTTTTATAGTTTATTTTTACCAAGTCTCAAGAAAAAAGAAAAAAAAAGACACACTCATAACAATAGTTTACATCTCAATACAAACCAGCCATTAATCCACCGCACTGCATACCAAAGTAAAATTTTTTCACCAAGTTTAAATCTGCGATCGAACAAAGATCGCTCTCTCCAAAATATACATTAATGAAGGCTGTCTTTACTGCAAGCCTTCTTTAGTTCAGCCACATTTCATCATTAAACCAGTGTTACTACAGGGTGTAGTGGATTGAGACTTTACTGAAAAATACGAAAAAGTGGTATCTCAGTAATCAGTACACTGAAAGAAAAAGATAGTACAGCTATTTTGTACACCTAACGCTAGAATAGTATAATTACAGAAGACTTCCCTTTGGCAATTTTAAGTTTGGGAAATAATGAAAAATTACAAGTCAAACCAATAATTTAGCATAGGCCACTTCCAGGTATGCTTGTCACTCTCTGTACTGCTCATTTAGGGTTATCTTCAGCTTCAAAAATTCCCATAATTGCCCCAACCATGGGGAAAGTCTATGGCTTCCCCTCTCCCCCGCACTGCCAACAGTGTTTCTTTCAGCGTCTTGCAAGTATCAGTTCCTCCTCCTAAAAATCTGAAGATTTTGTATCTTCATTTATCAAAATGAATGCTTTCTATACAACACAAGGTCCACTTTTTTTTTTCATAAAAGACTTCAGATATAAAGAATTTATGTTGTCACAAGATGACTACAACTTGGACACCTTGTCTTAAAAAAAAAAAAACCACAGTAATTTTTAGTGTATTGGCTCTCATAGAAACAATCTGCCATACTCCAAATTCAAAAGCTGAGAGACTTTTCAGTTTGTTACAGCAGACACAGTGAATTCAGCGTTTCCAAACTACATTAAAGCGACACTCTACAAAGCGCTTGTGTAGTCAGATTCTGTATCATTAATGGAGCAATTTTTATACATGCATGAGAATTTCAAGTATTACTGGATTTAGCTGCTAATACGAAACAAAATTAAAAAAACCTTACTTTCTGCACATAACACAAAGTTTCTTTGGAGTGGGTTTGTGTGAGAATGATGAGAGGCAGGCAGTAGAACAAAAAAGGTGAGCTGATCCTTTTCGCTGATATGCAGTCTGTCCCTTTTGTAAAGGTTTCTTGCAGTTTGCACACGTGACTTTAACCTGTTTAGAAGGCTGCTGCTGAGCAGAAGGCTGGAAAATCTGTTTAGGAAGTGATGCTACAGGTGACAAGGAATCCACACCTGGTTGCTTCTGATTCCTAGGGAAGGAAGCTGACTGGGATATCCAAGAATCTTCAAGACAAAAAAACCAACCAAACATAAAAGTGAACAGACATGTACATATATATAGTAATATACACAGATGTATCATAATAAAATATTTTTTCTGTTTTAACTGACAATTAACAGAAGAAAGATTTCAGAAATGCAGGTTTAAAGTAAAATACTGTTTGATGGTACCAATCTCCATTGCTACAAAGCTTCAGAACATGAACAAATTGTTCCCATCAATGGTCCCATCCTACATCCAGTGACATGCTCTTCAGACCTCCATTCAACTGCACTGGGTTTGCAAACTGGCCATCTTATCTTCAGACAAACAAAACCACGGTTACCAACGGGGGGGTTAAAAAAAAAAAAAAAAAGTGATACCAACAGAGAACATGGAATTTCTAAACTAAGGTTTGAGATACAAACTGCGCAAATTTCTAAGAACATGAAATCTGAGATTTTCATTACTTATTTTGTTCTAAAGTTTTAACAAGCATCATGTGTCCGGCCTCAGTGATAAACCCTAGAATTGCCGTTCTCCATACTAGTTTTCTAGTCCAGCCTGCAGCCAGAACAAACCACAGTGACTCCACAGCTGTGATCTGCATTTATGTCACTGATTCCTGTAAGTGTTCCTGGTTTTGTCAATAACCTTTTCAGTACAATGAATACCACTTAATGTGCGAACTGGCAGTGTCATGAGAGTTCCAAGTCTTCCTCAGTAGAAATCAGTGAACCTAGAAAATAGTATTTTATTAAGTTCTGGCAGTACACAAACCCGTATTGCTCTATTCCAGATTCCACCAGTCTTCCATCTGTATTCTTGGACAAGACTACTAGAGAACGAAGTCACCTCTGCCCAATCTTTTGTAGCATAACACACTACAAAGTAACTTGCATAACATGAACTTCAGTAAAACTTTTTCCTCCACCAAAAATACATCTCCAGAAATACATCTAGAAAGATCACATGCTTCTGTTAAAAGACATGCCTGGTATCTTGGTTTGGAGCAGAATATACAGTTCTGGGGGAAAAAAAAACCCACACAACAAACCAATAAAATGCAACTTCTAGGCTTTTCTTCAGAACATAAGCTTTCATTTTAAATAATTATCATCAGAATGTAGAAAGTTGAGCTTCTGAAGAATGCCAGAAATCATACATTACTTAAACGTGAATTAAAACCTGAACAGGAACATCCTTCCATCATAAAAAACACTGACACGCATTTTCAGTCATATGTGTCAGCTATCCCAAATACTGTCACAGCACTTGGGACTTGTCTTTCAAGCTTTTTACTCCCAGCATTGAGAACAGTACTTCACTGTTACTGAATAGTTAAGACCTGCATAAATATTACTGTATTAGGTAGTACTTTTGCTACTACTTCTAAGTAAAGAGTAAACACAGCATTTACCGTAACTAAAAATACTCAAGTCTTGAATGTCTTAATACTCAAGTGTATTCCTGGAGTGTTATCACAACTAGTATTAACAGCCAAATATAAGAAAAAATATTTTAAATTCTAATTTCAGATAACAAAAACCTTAACCTATAGACTTCAGCAACTGCCCATACCTTGTTCGTAAGGGACGTTATCTTGGTCCATAATCACTCATTAAGTAGAAAGCACCCTTCCCTCATCCTATTTTCTGAAGTCCTGTCTTTCCCCATGAGAGTTTTATTAGCGACCTATTCTGCTGCATAGTTTTACAATTAATTTTAGAGACAAAGTTCCAAGAATCCTTGTTATAGCAACAAACAACACACATTCCTCTAGCAAGTACAAGATCATTTTCCAGTGTGACTTTGTAGCTGCCAAGGCTGTCCTATTTCTCTGACATGTAAAACAAACTGGAAATTTACCCATTGTAATGCTTATGGGTAAATATAAGAGTTGGAACAAAGGGATGAGAGGAAGAGGGAAGGGAAGCAGAACAAAACACATTCCTCTTGAAATCATTATTACTTTTGAAGGTATGAGTATCCATACTGCCAAACTAAGGTATGTTACACCACAGCTTAAAGTTAAAATCCAATTGAAAGTCCTCTTCAAACTTTCCTATACTGCTATGTCTACTACTTCAGATATATTCATATCCTAGTAGTACCTTAACACCTCAAAGTATTTTGAGATTCTCTTCTTTTCTCATAGGTTTCAGCTGGGAGAACACTGCATCCCTTACCAGGAACATACAGCACATGCAGTAAAGTTACACATGCTTATATATCCAGTAGCACTCAACTGCCACTCATGAAAACCCAAATGAGCCTAGCAAACTCAGGTTTGAAACTTATAATGACTTCCCAGTACCTCATCAACACTATTTCAGTATTTCCTTGGTATCTTAAGGCTACAGGTGGTCTCCCTTCATTAACATTTTGTTGCATTTCTCCTTCCACAAACATACCACAATAGTTTCTTGCCCCCTTTTTTTTGCTTTCACTTCTTCTACACCACATGTTCATAGATATTAATTTTTATATTGTGACTTTTCTTCACATCTTGATTTTTAACCATGTTACCTCCCCCACTTGGCATTCCCTACAAATGTGTAAAATCTGTTTTTCCTGTCCTTGAACTGAGGCGGTGTTTGATTCCTGATGAGTTACCACACCTCACTGCCCTTATGTCTTCATCCTTCAGGTTCCCATCTTCAATTCCTTAACGGCCAGGTTTATGAGACTGTACAGTCTCACATTCCATTTCTTCTTACTATAACGGCTGTTCAGGGTGTTCCAATTCTTTCTCACTCATTCCTGCTCTAAACTGCTATAAATTACTCCTTATTCTCTTTTGCACCAAAACATTCATTTGTGGAGCCATCTTGAAAAAAAAGTCTCAAAATTATGCCTTTTAAAAAAAGCTGAAAAAACTATCAGCACAACTAGGGACAGAGATGGGAAGAAAGACAGTACTAAAGTTTTACAGAGGTATGCAGCTGCTGAAACATAGTCAGCTACATCTGCATTAATGACCTGGTTCATATCAGGGCAATGTGGAACTGCATCCTCAATTTACTAGGTGTTGGTTCTGGTTTTGGAGCAGTTTTGATGCAAAAAAACCAGATTCCACTCAGAGAAATAAAACCTACGTTTCAGTCCAAAAGCACCTGAAACTCATGTACACAGACTTCTCTAAGGTCTTTGATATGGTCCTCCACATTCTTGCTGCTAAACTAGAGACATGGATTTGATGAATAAGGAATTGGATGGATGGTTGCGTTCAAAGAATTAACAGTTAATGGTTCCATGTCCAGGTGGAAACCAGTAAGGAGTTGTTTTATTCCTATGTGCGATGAAGACACTATTTAGTATCTTCATCAACGACACAGGCAGTGGGATTAAGCGCACCCTCAGCAAGTTTACAGATACCACCAAGCTGAGTGGTGCAGTTGATAAACTAGAAGGAAGGGATGCCATCCAGAGACCTTGATAGGCTTGAGGAATGGGCCCATGTGAAGCTCAACAAGGCCAAGCGCAAGGTCTTTCACCTGGGTCAGAGCAATCCTCAATATCAATACAAACTGGGGGATTAAGGGATTGAAAGCAGCCCTGTGTAGAAGAACTTGGGGCTACTAGTAGATGAGAAATTGGACATGAGCCAGCAATGTGTTCTTGCAGTCCAGAAAGCCAACCATATCCTGGGCTGCATCAAAAGAATGTGCCAGCAGGTCAGAGGATGTGATTCTGCCCCTCTACGCTGCTCTGGTGAAACCCCCACCTGGAGTGCTGCATCCAGCTCTGGGGTCCACAGTATAAGACAGACACGTGCCTGTTAGAGCAGGTCCGGAGGAGGGCCACAAAAAATGACAGAAGGCTGGAACACCTCTCCTGTGAAGAAAGGCAAAGAGAGTCAGGGTTGCTCAGTCTGGAGAAGAGAAAGCTCTGGGGACACCTTATTGTGGCCTTTCAATATATAAAGAGGGCTTGTAAGAGACATGGGGACAGACATTTTACAAAGACCTGTAGTGACAGGGAAAGGTCAACGTTTTTAAATTGGAAGAGGGTAGATTTAGATTGGACATGAGAAATAAATATTTTATGATGGAAGTGGCAAGACACTGGAACAGCTTGCCCAGGCAAGCTGTGGATGCCCCATCACTGGAACTGTTCAAGGTCAGGCTGGACAGGGGGGGCTTTGAGCAACCTCATCCAATGAAAGATGTCCCTGCCCATGCCGGGGTGGTTGGACTAGGTGAAAGATCTGTTCCAACCCAACCCAATCTATCAAACGTCCTCCAGTGCTTACAGGGGACATTCAGTTCTGAATTAATATGTTGGAGAGAAGTTTCTCTAATACACCTACTGCTTCCCATACAGTAGAAGCACTTAGCAGAGGGGAATGTACTAACACTGATCCAGAAGAAGTCTTCCAAACGTCATACAGAATCACAGAATCATTTAGGTTGGAAAATACCCTTATGATCATCGAGTTCAACCATTAACCTAACTCTACCAAGTAAATCCACCACTAAACCACGTCCCTAAGCACCACATCTAGACATCTTTTAAATACCTTGAGGGATGGTGACTCAAGCACTTCCCTGGGCAGCCTGTTGCAATCCCTGACCACCCTTTCAGTGAAGAATGTTTTCCTAACATCCAACAGAAAGCTCTCCTGACACAGTTGGTGGCCATTTCCTCTCATCCTATCACTTATCACATGGGAGACGACACCAACATCCACCTTGCCACAACCTCCTTTCAGGCAGCTGTAGAGAGCGATAAGGTCTCCCCTCAGCCTCCTTTTCTACAGACTGAACACCCCCAGTTCCCTCAGCCGCTGCTCACAGGACTTGTGCCCCAGCCCTTTCCCCAGCCCCATTGCCTGGACACGCTCCAGCCCCTCGACGTCCCTCCTGCAGCGAGGGGCCCAACACTGAACCCAGGATTCGAGGTGCGGCCTCACCAGTGCCCAGTACAGGGGGGCAATCACTTCCCTAGCCGTGCTGGCCATGCTATTTCTAATATGAATACATGTAATGTATTTGCCAAAGCCTCACTATCAACAATTTTGATCTACTGTTTTCTAACAACATGCATATGTCGTTATGTCCTACATTCTTTGGCACTAGGGGGTTGGAGTAATTATAATATTATACCTACAATTCCCCCCCTCCAAGCAATTTCACAACAGAGGGGAAAAAAGAAGTATTGGAAACAATAGGTGTTTGCATCTTCAATACTTAAAAACTCAAATATTCTATATAGGAAGCAAACATGAATGCTCAAGATGCAATCTAGAATGTCTTCAGATAATGGACTAGTTCAGAGACTTGCAAAACTGCTCTGTAAATTGATGTATTAATTCCTTACACAAAGTTTTGACATTCTGCAAATGCTAACTAGTAAATCCCTAAAGAAAGCTGAGATACCTGTGCGAAAAAAAAGTTTCCCATCCAACTTCTTACATTCTATTTCTGAATTATAAGCAGTATTTTTCAATCCATGATCTTCCAATCATACAAGTCAAAGCATTTTATCATCAGTAGGCTTAAATTAACTAAGCAGGAGTCTCCACGTCCATTGACAAGATTTTAAAAATCTGAAAGTCAGAACAGATGGAACACCACCACTGATCCAGAAAGATTAATCTATCCTTAGCAGTCAGACTGGAACTGTGTAGAACGTACTAAACATATCCAAGATCAAATGCTTCCTGTCATATTGCCAAAGTTTCAAACAGGCAGAGTTAACTTCTACTGACAAGATTTTCTAGAAGAAAAAGGAGGCAACTTCCAGGCAAAAAGAGCAAAACTGAAATTCTTATCTTGAGAAGTTGTCCATCTTTTTAAGTACAAAAACCTGTAAACGATCTGCACCTACCGTGTTTCAGGCTTTCTCTTGTGTAAAAGCCATTTCCACTATAGCTGTCTTCCCTCTTCCCTCTTGTTTCTTCTTATGTTCTTTGTCATTTTTCCAGTTCCTCGTTTGGCATTTTTCTTCTTCCCTTTTACCTGTGACAACCTTTCCTGCTTCCTTTTGAACCTACTGCTCCTTATTTTTCACATACAAAGACCACAGTCATAAAAAAAAAATCCTATATATGTACATCTTGAAATACTTCTGTCATATCCACTTCTAAACTTATTTTTCCCTCCCTTCTGAGGGAGTCTTTTTCATCAGGTCCCTACAAGGGCTCCCAGACACTACTCCTGTCTCTCTGAACTCAATCTATTTCAATACTGCTATGGTCCCAGCCTATCAGACTTCATACTGGGCAAGAGTCTGGTGTGTCTCTGTTATTCGCACCAAAAAATAAAAAGTTCAGTTGTTTAAAGGAAAGCACACACTAATTTTCTTAAGATGTACTTTCCCCAACAAAAACAAAAGCACTATTTTAAGGTAATGTAATAATTTCAAGTTCTCAGCCACAACTACTCGACTATCTGTGATAACACAATAATCATACCCCATGTCTAAGGGATCAAGTAGCAGTAACAGGAATGCTGGTTTTAAAAGATTACAAACTGAATTTCTCAGTTATTCAGTGAGACATCCAGACTATAAAAACTTCCCAGCTTTCAACTTCAGAAGTCAAATTCTGAAATCAGTTTCAAGATTAACACAAAAAACCCACAACCTAAACATCCAACTTACAAGTTTAGTTTCACACTGCCATTTCCATAACACAATATGAAAAGCATTGGTAATTGTGCAAAGAATACATTTCCTAACATATGACCAAATTGAACTGTGCTATTTAAATATTAGTTGAAAAACAGCTTTAAAAAAATCCACGTGTTTTAATCAGTGTATAAGTTAAGAAATTGTGCATTAGCAAGGGTCTATTTTACTTTATAAATTTACTTTACTTTAAATTTTGAAGTAAAATTATAATCTAGTCTGAAGTTAAACCTGTAGCAAAAGTGGTCATTTGGCTTTTCCCCCCACTTCTAGCCTACCAGGGCAGCAGAGTACCATGTTAGAACTTGGAAGGTTTGAAATTGCTTATGTGAAAGCTTAAATTCTGTAGAATAACAATTCCAGAAGACCACACATCACTGCTCCATTTGGCTTTTAGCAAACTTTTACCTGTTTACTTGCTAAGTCAGGAAACAATATGCTGCTATATGCAGATATCGAACAAACCCAGCCAATTCAAACTAATTAATATTCCATAATACAAATACATATTATCACAGGTGACTACTTATCAATTATAAAGCGTGTAAAGCTTACTGCAAGAACAAGCAAGTCTACAAATAACTTGGACCTCATTTTGTTAAGCATTGTAAATACCAAGAATTGCTCAGTATGCAATGAATTATGACAGCTAGCTACTTACAACTTATGATCAGACTTTCAAATTCAGGTTTTTTGCATGACAAATTATATACAGATGGCAAGACAACAGATCAGTAAAGTAATACTTTATATAACTTTGATGCATTATACTAGTCATAGAACTCCATTAAAAAGTTCAAAAAAGGTACAAAAGTTACATATATACACTAACATTTATTTGCGTCAATTAAACCAGTACACTTAAGTCACCAAGAAATCTTTGCTTTAGATACAAATACTTGTGTCTCAAAACATCTGAAGGTATTGCTAACTGTTAAACCAGGATAATTTACACTACCTGATACATTATATCATGGAGTATATTTCATTCCAGAGTCATAGATAAGGTTGTAATGGGGACGAAGGGAGCCACGATCTTCTACATGAATTAAGCTAAAAAACCAAACAGTGCCACTGCCAAAAATATTTTAATCAATGGTTCTATTATTTATTTTCAGCTTTTAAGGAAACGTTCAGAATTGCAACTTACCAGGATTATGATGAGTCACAGATTCTCCATTTTGAAATACATCTCCAGCCACATTCATTCTACCAGGATTGAAAGGTCCTACACCAGTCTTGGTCTGTGAAGTCAAAGATGGGGTGTATGTTTGCATATTAACACCAAAATTACTTGACTGCAGTCCGTTAGACACATCTCCCAAGTTGGCATTCTGCAGTGACGTTACATGTGTAATCATTAAGTTCATGTCACGCCCTTGAGCATTTTCTAAATGACCAGAGCTCACAGCACCTGTTTCTAATGTAGTAACATTAGCAATCTGAATTTCAGAGTCTGGTTCTGTGGTTATACCACTATTACCTATTCCTGAATTTACCTTACTTCTTGAAAAACTGGAAGCTGAGAATTCCGTATCGTTGGTTCTATTTTTACACTCTGGAAGTCTTCGTTCGTTAAAACTGGAAGCATTCTTCTCTTGTCCTTGATTTGTTTCAACATCTTCTTCATCATCAATAATAATAGTTTCACTTATACTCCCCTTCTGAGAATTTAAGTCTTTTGGAGGAGGAAGCATTTTGCAATCATTCCCTTGCAGTTCTTCACTTTTTGATGATGTAAACACAACATTCCTTTGATCTGCTATCAGTGATGTAGAATTTTGCGGAGGTTGTATAGGTTCAATAAAAACTACATCATCGTCATCTTCTATAGGCGAGTTTTGGAATTTATTAGGTCTAGATACTAAAGAACCTGGTGGGCCTCCAAACGTATTTCCTACATTTGCAAGACCTGTTGCCATGGTGGTATTCCCTAGTAGACCAGGAGTATGTTCAGACAGTTCTAATCCTCCCAGAGGACTCGTGTCCATTCCAGATCTGCTGTTTAAAGAAAAATATAAAGCAAGAAAAAACACACCCAACTTCAGAGTAAGATACAACTTTTCAGTAACTGTTCTTAAAAATAACTACAGAATTAATAGTTCCAGATTTTACTCTTTCTTCTTCCTGAGATCATGTAAAGAAAAACCCAAGTTTCTCTGTGCTCTTCTTTGGATGTCTTAACATTCATTTACTTTCTAATCCTATACTGGGCAAAAAAGTACTGCCATCATCAACATTTCCCACACAATAGCTACACATCATTATGTTTAGCAATACACACATAGGAAATAGAATTTTTCATAGTATGTATTACATGATCCTGATTTCTCAGTCCCCTTCCCACTCACATCTACACACAGTGATCCTGTAACTCTGCTTTTGCTAGACTGCAAAGCAAGATCAAGTGTTAGACATGCAGAAAGAAAATTTGAATTCCTATTAAATTTCATTCCTATTAAAAGTTAGTTTCAATACAAATAAATTTATACAATAAAAGACTGATGCACATAGCAACCTAGCAAAGAAAACCAACTAACCAACACCCAACAACAACCAAAGAAACTCTCCCAAGCAACATCATTTTGCGTATTAACAACTCTGAAATTTGACTGATTTTCCCCCAACCCTACACTACCAAAGCTCCTTAGGTGGCCCCAATATAAATCAAATACAGAAGTAAGCAAGAGATACAGAACTACTACACATAACAATAATAGATAATTATTGAGCATCAGAAGGTACACAACAACCTCTCATTTATAGCCACTACCAGAGGCAGCTCATTTGACATCCTGACTTACTACCTCATGTTCCACTGCAGCTTTCAACAACTTTCTGTCTTTTCTTTTTAAGAGCAAACAGTGCTTCCTCAGGCTCCATCACAACAGCTACTTTGCCTGGGGGCTTTGTTTGCTTTTACTAACTGTTCCGTTCAGGGAATCTGTTGTTTATTGTCAATTTTACCATTAATTTACAAAATTATAAAAGGCAACCCGAATATACTATTTCTGTACCTGTAATTTCAAACTGGTGTATAATTGGTGGTAAAGGACTTAAGACTTATCTAAAAAGCATCTGTATTAAAAACTGGTAAGTTAAATTGATCTTGATATACACAAGAAAAATACAGTTACATGATAATTTGGGTATGCCTTAGAGTATACAGCAATGTGTGACATCACTGAGCTTTTGTTGAAAGGCTAGAAGTAGCTTTCTGTGCTTTTTTATAAATTCTTTATAAGGGAAGGTAAATAAAGGAAGTAGAAATATCCTGCTCATCAATACTTACCCATCCAGAGATCCACTGCAATCTGTTTACCTTAATAAGCTGCTCCAAGAACTTTTCTTTCCTTTGAGGAACCCGTCTTGTATCGACTTGCTGCCCTCCACAAAAGCACTGTGCTCTGAAACAGGGGTAAAACAAACATTAGGTATTCAGAACAGTTTCTTCATCTCAAACCTCTTCTACCAACTAAACTGACTTCCTTCTAAATTTACAGTTTAAGTTCAAACCTGACTTTCAGCACTATCATCCTACAACACTAGAAAGAGAATGTCAGTCTATTGCTGCCACGTGTAAAGCAGCAACAGTACTGTTTGAGATTTTCCACTCTGTCACATCACATTTCCAGAATTCTTTGTTTGATGATTTATAGATAGATGGAAAAAATACAGTGTTTGGTAAGAGACAGACAGACATACCTGCAATTAAGTAATCAAGCATTAGAATTAAGAAGTATATCTGCAATAGACTATTAAGGAAATAAATGGTTCAACTAAACTGAGCTACTGAGAAAAAAAACCTTAGCAGATATGTTTCTTTGCTTTTTAGCATGTCAACCTCCTTGATGCTTGTAGCAGAACATACTATGGTAAAATTAAGATAGAGCAATATGAAAATTACAGAGCATGCATTAAAAATCAGGCTTTCGACGCAATATAAACCTTAAATTGCTAATAATTTTCAAATTGTATATATACACTGCAGTGATACTTAGCACAGATTTAGGCATTCATAGCTTATATTAACATGTGATCATTCATAAAGAGACTGAAAATGTTCAAAGTCCAGACCAGAACAGTTGTTCAGTTTCCCACACATGGCAGACATTTTTTAAAACACAGAGTATCAACTTGTGTAATTATATACTGTTTGAGGACAGCCCTTAAAAATTCTTCTATGCATTTACATTATTCACATCCTCTTGTCTGTTAACTGCAGGGGGGGAAGGGAGGGGCACATGGGACAACAACCAAACAGCAAAGCTGTGAGCCAGATTAATCCTAGAAGAGAGGCGACCACCTTTTAATTCCTTCCTATGTTAGCCTTACAGCCAAATGCCATTATGTAATAGCATTTGAACTGCAATAAAGGTAACATTCAACTGGAATGAAAGAGGTTTTCTTACAAAAAAAAAAAAAGTATTATCAATGCAGTTGGCTTGTACCTCCTTGGAAATCAGTCAGTTACACTAAAGATTAATTGAATCCAATATTCTCTTTTACCTATCATCTTTTTCCCCTCTAGGGCTGAATAACTCAAAGTTAGATTTTCCTACATCTCAGCTTTTGCTGAAAAGAATTAATTCAACTCATTGATTCTTAAAAAGTTTCCCAGGTTTATTCCATATATTTTCTTTCTCTACAAGGACAAAAGCATCACAAACACATAAAGCTTTATAAAAAGTTTTAAATATACCTGAACAGATGGGAGCAAAAAAGAAATGAGACTATGCCAAGACTGTACCTCAGGCCTGATTCAAACCTTTGCTATTCCTGTTTCTACAGATCTTTACCAGAAAGACAGACTCAGGCTGTATGACAGTACATCCACATAATATGTAGCAGGTAAGACCCAAAACATGTATCTTTTTGCCTAAATGTATTTACTTTTTCCACAAAGGCTCTTAAAGATTTTAATGACTTGTATTTGTTAGGTATGACATAAAAATAAGAGAAGTTTGTGCTAAACTGTTAGTGCACAGTCATAAATAAAATCTGTGTATTTCCTCACAACTATCAACTCCTACCACTGCAAGATTCAGCAACAAAACTACCTCAAATATTTTTTTTTCCAAAAAATTTACAAAATTAGGTAGCTTGTTTTCTAAAAACACTAGTACCCAGAAGAAACACAAAAACTACATAAGCAATATCACGGTCAGTATTTCTAAATGAAAAACCACCAAAAAAAGAATGATCTACATACAGAGTGAAAAGTACAGGTTTAGAATTGGAAACCGTGAAAAACCTCACACCTGTTAGCAGTGAATGATGTTTAACAATAGAAATACCATTGCTAGAAGCCTGTAAGATTGATTAGACTGATTACTGGATGTATTGTTGAGACTTGGGGAAAAAACAACAGAACACAAGCTGGTGAGACTTAAGTCTGCAGAAAATACATGTTTCAACACTGCTGCAGAATGAGCTCAAGGCTTCGTAATAGCTCACAGGCACCAAAATTACAGCTGGATGGAAACAGATGCACTACCAATATACAACTGCCCTTCCTGAATCAGGTTTTGTGTGTCCTCCTTTTAAATTAGGCTACATCACTCATGTATAAAAGTCTTCAATGCTGAAATAAATTACAATCCCACAGCTACATTTCAGGCTTAATTGCTAGAAAAAATAAAAGGCAAAATGCATCCTTTCTCTAGAAGGATGGCAAATACTACAGCTTTTTAAGACAGCCAGCTAGGTAACGCTCCATAGACCAAGTCTTAACTCCACTGCTGAATGATAAAATAGAATTTTAAATTAATCATGTATTGCGAAGATTTACATGGGGGGGGTGTTTACCCCCAAAAAAATTAATAATCAGCTCCACTTTAAGTAAAGCAGGAACTGGAATTTAAAAGCCTTTACAGTAAGTGCCATTAATGACACCTGGGATAAAGGTGACAGAAGAGCACAGTGGTTATGTGCACTTGGAGAAAAGTCACAAAAAAAAAAATCAAAATAAGTCACTAAAATCCAGCCAAAACTACAGTTCCACTAACACAAGGCACTTGAAACAGATATTCAAAGTAGGACCAGCATGTGCAAGTGCTTCCACATAAAGGTTAGAAGCCTATGAATAAAAAAAGGAAAAACTGAAAAACTGCTTTTGAGATAATACAGAAATGAGCCATCTTCAAAACATGAACAAAATTCAGTAAACAGTATTAACTAAGGTACAAACACAGGAACAAGAAGAGAGGAATTTATTTGCCCTAGTGCATGAATACCACTTTCTGCTAGGAAAGCACAGTATCCTAACTAAATTATTTACCTCAACAGGTACTGTGCTGCATTTAAAGCCCATATGCAAGCTAGAAGAAATATCATATTCGGGAGGAGAAGAGAAAATGACAACTCAGTCAACGGCAACCAGCAAGTAGGAAAGCCAACTCCTCCTGATCTAACTCTGAACCATACAACATAATTCAAGATGTAATTATCCAGACAGCACTCAACAGAGGAATTAAAAAGAAAACAAAAATAATAATTGATTACTTCAACATTTGACTTAAAAAATGAGAAAAACGTTAAGTGTGAGGAACGCAGTTAACGGAAACAAAATGGAGCAGCTAGGACTTTTTGAGAGCATGAAGGCCATTTAAAAACTGACCAGATGAAGTCTACAACCAATCTAAAAAGACCCCCAAACCCCATAAAGACAAGATCAGGAAGTCTCTGAGCTAGAAGATGTTGGAATTATACACGAAACTTCCCCCAGTACGTTTGCCCTGTTATTTACCTTTTGCTAGGTATGCCTCTTCAAGACAGGCTGCTGAGCTATATCACAGCAAAGGTTTGTCTAAAATGTCATTTCTTGCCAATTTTACAATTGTAAAATTTTCTTAAAGAGTACCCAAGAAGCCTGAACCACAGCAGAAAACATGGAATAAACTCGTTGCATTGATGTTCAAGTAAGGAAAAGATCAGGGAAGACCACATCTAAGCTTTCTTTCTAGGGGTCAAGTCAGAGGAAAAATGTCTTATCAAAGTGCCAACAGAAGAGGATTTTAGAGCAAATCACTAAGGCAACATGGCATTCACTTGAGATTTCTAAAGTCAGTCAGAAATTTTATATTTCAGTATCTGTAACCAATTACTTAAGCAGAAAATGATAACAATTACCCAAATAATTACAGACTGCAGTCCTATCTCTATCACTAAACAGCCTGATAGAAAGTACAACTGAGTAAATACGCAAGAGTAGTGTATGGGGAAAGAATTAACATGAATTTTGCAAAGGAAAGGTAATGCCTCAGAGGACTACTGGAGAAATCTTTTGAAGGATTCACGTACTTGTTGATCAGCCTTCATTAAACCAGTATACAGCACTTAAGACTTCCAAAAGGCATTAAAACATGTTCCTCACTAAAGACTGCAGTGGAAATTATCTATATTAAAAAGATTTGAGAAAGGGTTCTCTGGGGAATTTTTAATTATATAAAGAGAAAAATATCACGTGTTGTTTGCCGTTATCACAATAAAGAGAAGTTACCAGAGGGGTTCCAAATTAAAATTATATAGGTCAACATACATAAATCAACCATAAGAGACAGTGATTACCTAAGTGACAGTTTCCTAATCATACAAAATTATTCACAGCAGCTGGAAACAGAAACTGGTTGTAAAGAACTACAGAAGGCTACCACGGTGCTGAATGCTCAGATGGTATGGTAGGCAAAAATCATTAGTGATAAATGCAAGGTAATGAACAAGGAGAGAAGATTAACTACATACATAGAAATTCCTCCAAAGTGGAAGTTTAAGATCCAAGTTGTAACTCTACACTCTTTCAAATCAAACCTACTCCATCACCAACAACCAAAGAGGAAAAACAATATAAAAAAAGAATCAAGAACAAAACAGAACACATTTGTCACTAAAGCGAGATGCTGGTAAATTTTTTATCATGAGATGTTCAGGTCACCCCCTTTTCAGAGAAAGAGAAAAACAGATGAGTTACATGAACAATTTATTCTAAAGGCAAAGTCTTCTTATTGGAAGAGAAAGATGATAAATCTGCAAGGGGGGGAAAAAAAAAAGATACAAAGCTATGCCTAGTGTCTTACCACACAATAAAACAAAAAGGCACCCAGTGAAGTAATTAAGTAGCTTTGATAATATATTGCACAGGAAAACATTTTCTTTTCTCAATTGTGACAGTCGCTGCTGTAGGCAGCTACAGAGGCCAGAAATGCACCCAGCTCAAAAAGCATTAGGGGAAACATGAAAATAAATGCACTGATGACTGCTAAACACTGCGGTCCAAAAGCAACTCCATGAACACCAGCCAGCTGCCAAAAACCAGAATACATACGCAGAAAAATCATGCTGTAACTGCCAGATTTCTGTTCCTAGACATCACTGTCGCAGACAGGATACTGGACTACCTACTAACTTAGTACAGCAATTAATCTAACCTAGTAGAGGAATAATAATATTTTTATATGTAGAAGAAAAGTCACTAGCCTCACGAGGCTTTACAAACCCAACATTTGAATTTTGGCCTATAGCTGTCAGGCTGACTTCAGTTGAAGGATGGGTGTCAACATTTAGGCAAAATAATCAAGCAAAAGACTAATGTGAACAAACCTCCATGTTCTGTGAGGCTATATGGTTCTAATGATCAGTTCATGACCCTGGTATTTCTTTGACCATAACATCATTTAATTCCTTAATTCAGCTACTCCAAAGAATTCTTATCCTTCTTTATTAGAGAAAGTAACTTTTTATCACCAGACTTTTTGCAAGTCTGATGATCAAAAAGTCAGTTTATTGCAAAGACTGTATGCTGCTATCAAAAAGCTTTCTAGCTTAGTAATATGCTGTAATGTCTTGCTACAACTCAGGAATGTTCATTCCCTACGCAATCAGATGCAACCTATACACCATGGCTTTCTTGGGGTATAAACCACCAACTGAACCCCAGTGCCTGACTGAACATATCCCACAGTTCATCCCAAAAGCGTAAGTAAACCAATTAAAATCACCTTTTTATAGCAATTTAACACTACAACTGAGGCAGTCTAATAGCCCAACTAGACCAACCCTTAAGTTCTTAAAAGTGCTAGAAAAGCAGAAGTAATCCAACATTTTTAAAGGGCTGCTATTTAAAACAGCTTGAAGCTAAATCTGAATGCTGCTACTGCAGTCCAGTCTCAATTTGGGTAGAAAATAATATATACTGCATATGGACAAACATCTACCTATGTGATCAGAACTCTACGTTGGGGGGGGGAAGGAGTTGCAGGGCCCTTCTGGGTCATCCGGCACACATTCAGCATTTTTTGTTGTGGGTTTTTTGTTTTTGGTTGGTTTTTTTTTTTGAGGGTTTGGGGTTTTGTTGTTGCTTGTTGTTTTGTTCTGGTTTTTTGTTTTGTTTGGGTTTTGGTTTTTGGGTTTTTTTGTGGGTTTGTTGTTTGAGTTGGGTTTTTTTGTTTGTTTGGGTTTTTTTTTTTGGGGGGGGGGGTCCCTCTTTATATCCTTCCTGAGGGATTATCTAGTCATCAGTCAGTGTTTTATGCTCAGATAAGACTCAGATATGTGGTGGCTCTGATTTACTCTCAACTCGTACATCTTCAACTTCAACGGAAGATTTCACACTTCTGAAGGTCCACTTAGTTATCAGGCCCACAGACTTATTTTGTTACGCTATCACGTGGCACAGCTATTTCTGCAGCCACACATAAAACAAGACAAAAGTTGATCCAGTTGACAAGAGACTTGCCTGCTAGAGTCTTTTCCAGCCAGATCAGTTCCCCAAAACAAAAATTTCTGTGGGACAACACTAACAGCTGTGCTGTACAGAACCTGAATGTAGCGAAGTTCGTGCCACAGCTCTGAACTTCAGTATGGAGATCGTTTTAGCAGACAGGATTGTAGTGACAAGCTGCAAGCCACAACCGAACTGCACTACCCTGACAGCAAGTACTGTGTAAAACACCCCAAAACACACACGCCAACTGACAATGCAGCAAGCAGTGACAGACTGAATATTAAAATGTATATATCCACTGGTCACAATCAGTAGGGTATCCGGAATGTGAAAGACTTTAAAACAAATGAAACATATTACATCTAAGGCCTCCATGAATCAAGGATTTCATCACTCTACCAGCTTCACACACAAATCATGCTAGGGAGTTCACCGTAATTTGCATATTTCAAGCTAAACTCAAGCACAAGTATTCACAACATCAAAGTAAAACAAAGGTCTTTCTTGAAGTACTACACACGTTAATTATAAATATTAACCAAGAGTCTGAATAACATTTAACACTAATCCATCAATGTATTTATATTGCTGTTTCATCAGAACATAGGTAAAAGTTTTCAGGAACAGGGTACTAAATTGAGGTCCACAAATCTAATCTATCCCTTCTATCATTACAAAAGCCTGAGATCTCATTACTTCAGCATAGACACAACTCTAGATTTTCTAGAACATTTGGAGCTGCTTCAAATTTCATTCTTTCCCCAGATTTTCAGGAGTTGCATGGATGGATTGGAGAAATTAGCTTACCAAAATTCATTATGTAACACCCAAAATGTGTTGTTACACAAATTTCAGAAAATTTAAGGTAAAAAAAGCACACGCCCACAAAGACCTGTAATCCAGCAAAGACAGCATCTAAGAACAGTAAAAAGCCAAGAGCTACATAGTGAAAGAAGTACTTTGAAGCAGCTGAGGAAGTTTTGGTTTTATTCAGAAGATAAACTATTTACACACAAACTAAAGCTTACTGAAAACATGCAAACCTCTACATCTTAACTGCACTGCAGCCACCAGCGTTACATGTGAATGCTGACATCTGGTTTCTAACTGATGCTTCCAGGGACATTTGAATACCTTTACTTAATACAGCCTCTTCCTTGAGTCTTCCTACTCAACTAGTGCCAAGAATTGCTCCCCTGTATGCATGAAAAGAATCAAAATTCAGGATCAAACACAAACTTGATTCTGTGCAGGGTCAATCTTGAATGCAAGCATATCCACACCAAGCACTTACCATTTTCAAGATTACTCATAGGGGAACAAGCAGCACTTGGCATAGCAATTCATGGCAAATCAAAATCACAATGTTGACGTGTAAGTTTTAGGGTAGCCATACTGACATGTATCTCCCCCTTATACACACACTTAAAATATATTTTATGGCTGTTTCATCATGAAAAGGTGCTGATCAGCAAGAACATAGCTCCACTGCTAGCCTTAAAAGCCATTATATGTAATGTGGTCGACAGTACATTTTATCTCTCTACTATTCAAGCAGCAACATGCTGCTTAAGGATATCCTTTATTGTAAGTGGAATAGAAAGGTGAAACAAGACAAAGAACCAAAAGGAGCCACAGAAGAAGTTAAATCTAAATGCTTATCTATTACTTATATCCAAATGCATATCTATTTCCAGGAAAGGAGGTAACACTAGACCACAGCAACAGACTTGAAAGATGACCTAAGTGGAAAGGGAGCAGTACAGTAAGAGCAGAGAATGGTTACGCTAAAGATAGGAAAATAGAAAAAGGGCAAGTAAAATACTGAAAAATAAGAAGGAATAGTAGAAAGTGGCCTCAATACAGCATTCAAAGAGGCCAAATTGTCATTTGATGTATCTTAACTTTTAAAAAAGTAACTTTTATTAGGAAAAAAATACATACTGAATGGCTAGATCAGAAACAGATCTGAGAATAGTAAAATTATTTAGATTCTGGACTGGGCAGTGGAATACAGGCCACAGATAAGCGTCAGTGGGTCACAGCACACATTTCAAAAACATGCCTCACTGGCACCACAGGGACCAATGAAGATTAATTGAGAATTCCAATCTATTAAGTCCCTAGCTTTTGCCAGCATTCAAGAAAGTAAATTGAGATAGTAATACACAAAATAATCTTTTTAAAACAGCATTTATTACAGGTTGTAGGAAGCACTCTGTTAACAGATGTATTACAGCAAATGCTACAAATTTAGTACAGATACTAATGAGAAAAGGCTCTGTAACTAAGCAAATACTCTATTTCTCTGTCTTTTGTAAGACTTATAGTTGCACTGGCTATACTTTTGATACAACTGTATCACGATTATAGTGACTATACTAATCTATAAGCACCCAATATACAGAAGTAGCAGGTAATTTTCGAATTTGTAGAATTACAAGAAACTGGGGATACAGTTAATCACATATAAACCAATCAAATCTGAAAAAAAACAGAAACAGGAACTCTTAAGTGCGAGAGGATGAGGTCTACTAGATCTCATGCATCCTGTACAACACTACATGTTCAGAAACAGACCAATTTATTAACTACAGTAATGCTGATTCTTTTAAGACATTAGTCTTCCCTGTAAAATACACACACACCCTTTTTTTTCCCCAGTCAGTATACAAAGTGTAAATTAAAAACACAGTTTTAAAAACAATATTTCATGCATTTACATTTTATTAATAATTTTACCCAAACAGCACAAGTTCTTACTTTTTGTATTAGTTTTCTTCAAATTAACTACAGTAAAGCACTGCATAAAAATGGAGAGCATCTTCCTGGTCACTAAATGGTATCAGATTTAGCTTAAACACTGCAAATTTAATAGAACTGATGTTGTAAGGGACCTCTGGGTATCACCTTATCAATTCCACCACAGCTTAAAGCAGTGATAACTTAAAAATTAGACCTGTCTGAAGTTAAGTCAGGTTGTTAGGGTTATATCCAACAGAACTTTGAATATCTATCTACAGGGACACGGGTTTCCCAGCCTTTGGACACCCTCTTCCAGTGTTTGATTATCTTAGCTATTCAGAACTTCCCTTGTTGCAACTTATACCCATTACCTGCCATCCTATCAGTGTGCATCTCTGAGAAGAGCCTGGCTTCATCTCCTCTATACTTTCCCATTAATTAGTTGAAGACAGCAGTAACATGTCCCTCCAGCCTTCTATTTAGACTGAAGACACCCATTCCTCTCAGCTTTTCCTTCCTTGTTATAAGCTCCAGCCCTTGAAGCTGGTGGCCCTCCACTGGGCTCACTCCAGTGTAGCAGTATCTTTATTATAACAGGTTCTACCCAAAACTGGACTAAACACTAATGGTCTCCCAAGTATCAAACAGTGGGGAACAACCACTTCCCTCAAACTGCTGGCTACAGTATTGCTTAATGCAGCCCAGTATGTTGTCTGCTTTCACCGCTGCAAGGCTGCATTATTCATCTTCAACTTGCTGTTTGCCAGGACTACTCAAAGCTGCTTTCCATCCCATCCATGCCCAGCCTGTACTATCCCCATACATTTTGGAAACAAAGACACTTTACTACTTGTCAACAAGGACTTTTCATCTTATTCTTCATTAGTCCTTCCTCTTAGTTCATCGGGATTTTTTTAATTTTTATTTCAAACTAGCATGCAGTTTGCATTAGTATACAAACAGCCCACGAAACAATTAACTGCATGGGTAACCAGTAACAGTCATGCCTAACGGCACACCCAAATTCCCAGTGCCTGATCACACAAATCTTTTTTACTACTGTTTTTAAAATCCTTTATTTTCACTTTTGCATGTGCTTAGAAAGAGGGAAAACTGTCATGCCATCATTTTTAAATGAGTAAGAAGTTTGTAGACAGACCATTTTCCTTGCCTTTAACAGTAACTAACATCAGTTAGTAGTCTCAAGCAAATTTTTCATCCCTGAAAAATACCCAAGCTAACAACCCAATATTTTGGCCCAGTATGCACAAGCTTCTTCAACACAATTTACCTGCAGTGATTAACGTGCAATGCATCTAGTAATTCAGAACAAGGAACACCAAATTTAAGAGACTACGTGAATACTATGCTACATATAGAAGGGAAACTCGCGTATACTATGGCCAAGTAAACAGCCAATGAAGCTAAAGTGTAACAAAGGAAAGAAAATCTTATCATCATAAACAAAATGAAATAAAAAAGGACGTGAAACGAAAGAAAAAACAACCACAAAATAGTTCAAGTTATATGCTGAGGTAAGGCTGATGGAATATGGGATCCAAGACAAGAATGGATGCAGCCAGCAAGACAAGTATGATAGGTTTTCACAGCTGCACCTGCTGGCTGGCTGCAAGTTACATTATGCAGTTAAGACTCCAGCTTATTGAATCAGCGTTAAAAAGTAAAAGGTGGCTTTATTTTTAAACAGTAAGATGCATATTGTATTTGCTGCAGTTCCACAACAATGAAGCACACCCAGTCTAGGAAAGGACTACTGTGGTTTTGAATTCCCACTCCTCTCTCCCACTTCCTCCAGCACAACTCTTTCTCCCTATCTGTTTGTGGGTCCTAACAGCCAGTCAGTCCATCATAGAGGCTAACATGGTAGAAAGCTAAAATACAAAGACCAGAGCAAACAGCCACACCTACGCAGCTCCCCCCCAATAAAAATGTCATTGTGATGATTCATGGAGCTACACTGACTCCCAAGACAAGAAATAGAAAAGGCCAGTGTTGGTACAAATAATAGAGGACAACGACAACCCTAAGTGAGGCTGGTTTAAACATTATGCAACCAAGCATATATGCTTATTCAAATTTAACCCCATGAAAAATACACTATATTGCATTTGTTCTAAGCCAATATTGTCTTTTAGGTCCAAATCTGCAACTGGGATAAACACCTGCAGAACATAAAATGTACTCCAAGCCTTAAAACAAAAATCCTAAGCCAAAACAAAAAATCTATTTAACCTTGCTAGTGGGTGGGAAGCTTTTCAAATAATCTTTAAACTTTTGCCTACAAAGAAGAAAGCAATGCTTCAATAAAGTATTTCAACTTTTAGTTAACCCAACTCTTAGTTATCCTACCTGCTTAACGGCTACACACTGTTGCCCATCTGAATTTGTATTGCTCAAGTAATAGTCAGCACTCAGAAATTAAGCCTTTAACATTGGGGAGGCAGGAAAAGCACCCTGTTATCTAATACTTTATTGGGCACACAGTCTCCTAGACCAGGATTAAGTCATACCCTAACCTATTCTCTTTTAACTGAGGAATCAACTGCATTTCTTAAGTCTGTTAATAGCAAGTTTTCCACTCCTTAAGTCATTCTTGTAGGTCTTCCCCAAACTCTCCAATTCTTTTTAATTATTAAAAAATGCTGGCCTTAGTTCAGATCATAATTGCTATACTATACACAGTATTAGACCATCTCAGTATTTCTATTTGTTAATTCTTTGGCTAGAAGTATGCATAATGATGGCCAAACACAGTAAAAAGGGCAACAATTCCAAGATACGTCCAACATTGATGCCTGGTAAAAAACAGCCAACCAACTCCTGTTGCGCTTTCCATTTTCAGTCACTTCTAAATTGCAAGTATTTTTTTGTTAGATGTATGATAGAGAAATTCTTACCTAGCCTTTCTACATGCTACTTGGCTTCTTTAATGAGGCACTATATTATATATAGTGCCTCATTATACATTATATAGGGCTACAGCTTGATATATCCTCACTACCAGAACAAAACTTCACCTTCTGAATGACCATTTTCCAAAAATAACACAACCACCACAAGGCAAAACAAAACAAAGAAAAAAAAACCCAAACCCATGCACACAGAAACACTAGCTTTTAATTCAAAAGTTGTCTGGTAAATTCTTCGAGCTTAGGAAGAATTCTTAAATGTATACAGGTTGGTATATTAATCATTCATTCTTACTCAAACAAAATGTTATTTCAGGTGTAACAGGATACTAGATCTTGTTCCCCTTTCCACACACACATATGTTAAAAAATAAAAATTTAAAAAAACACTAATACCACACCCAGATATATCACAACTCTTATCACAGGCTCCTAGGAGCCAAAGTTGCAGACCACATTATGCTAGCCACTGTACAAACACAGAGTAAGACTGTTCAGAGCAAACAACCTAAACATAAGGGACAACAGATGGGAGAGAGCCAAAAAGGATAATGCAAGGAAAAAGCACTACCATAAACAACAGTTAAGATTTAGTTCTTTTTCGAAGGATGGTGTGTTCCGAGTCCCAGAGTGACAGGAAATGTGGTGGTTTGGTCTTGGTTTTGGTAGGCTTTGTTTCCTAAAGTTAGCTTCTTCTGCATTACCTAGCTTGCAACTGCTTTAAAGGGTGCACACAGGGAACTTCTCCAAGCATGAGGAGCATCACAGGAGAATGAACAACTGTTTAACTGCCCATGATCTCACTTTATAAACAGCACTTAAAATCTCATCAACAATGCAAAAAAATGTAGGTCAAATCCTTCACAGCTAAACCCCAATTTTAAATTAAAGGCAAGTAACCCGTTACTTTTACAACCATAAAATGTAAGATGCAAAAAAAACAGACAGCCAAAGCAGAAGGCAAGGAAAGCACCCTTGTTCAGGATTCTGAATCCATTATAAACAGAGCAGGATCATTTTTACCGCAACCATAAGGAAAACTTTACCACGAAATACAGAGATCAAAGGCAAGGTATGAGATTTAGTCATGTGATTTACTAACATAACTAAGTAACGAACAATTTAATAACAACTAAAAGACAGCTTAATATGTGGAAGGAATCTGCAGTCTGTAGAAGAGTAGCATGTGCTGTGTTCAAAACAAGGCTAGATTACAGGCTCAAACGAAAGATGTCATGACAATGCTGTCCACAAGTGGCAGACAGCACTGAGAGGTTTCCTTTTGGGGAGGAAGGATTGCCTTTGCCATAGTAGTCTGAGCTCAAGGCCAGGCATCCACAAAGAGAAGTCATAAGCACACAGAGATTTAACTGGTATAGAAGGCAGCAAGTCTAGAAGAGAGAGATTTGAAGGTCACTCACACTGAGATGATAGCCGAGTTTATGAATGAGATTAACAAAGTAACTTTTAGAGAAATTTGATGTAGTACTAGGGGTAAATGCCGAACTGGAGAGGTCTTACAGGGATCTGACGAAAAGGAATTCCAGAACAAAGTAAGGTTTTCACCAAGGTTAAATTTCCAAGAGGACCAATAAGAAATTAAAAAAAAAAAAAAAAAAAAGAAAGAGAGATGGCTGCATTCATGAGTGGGCTTTTGTTTAAAGTTCAGTATGGTTATATTGCACGAAAGAGCCTAAAGGAACACAAGATGCCAATATGCTTCCAACAAATGTCTGCAGGAGGAAAACAAACAGGTTAAGAGTGACCACAAGCCATAACAGTCCTAAATTAGGAAACCGTGCACAGTTATTCTATGGGTTATGCCCAATTCAACCATCTTCTTCCAATGCCATCTTTCACAAAAGAACTGAGGAAACTGCACGCAGAAACCAATACCAACACTTCCATAATGCCACTGTCACCTCCTAATTATCCACTTACTTTGCTGGCCGCCCAAGAGTTAGATTGGCAAGCTATGGATCAAGTGTCTAAGCAGTTGTTGTCCTATCAGTTAACAGACTGTGCAACCAAGTGTACATCGTTACTTTGCACAATCTATTAAACAGGGGGAAAGGCGGAATTAAGATGACATCCTCCTTAGCATGTGTCAGAAAGTATTAAAACTGATGAGTAGGGACTATGCCTTGATAGACTTTTGTACAGCACTAGGTGCACAAATTTAGGTATTATGGCTTTTAGAAGTTAGAGAGATACAAACTGAATGATTCCTACAGTCTTGTAAGAGTTAAGGAAAAAGTTTATGAACCTTCACATACAGTTAAGTACAGAGTGTTAATTCATTTATTTTAGGTAAAGTGAAGCAGTAATATACTAAGTGTTAAGTATTTTAGACACCTAAAACTATTCCTTCTGCGCAACAGCAACGCATGATTGAGTAGTCTCATCTCAGACAAACAAAGCCAACGAAAAACACACCACAATCCCCTTGTGCTACTGACAGTGTGGTTAGTGAAAGCACTGGTAATACCAAGTACATTTCAAACCATTACTGCAGCTACTCTGCTCGGAACACTAAACACTTGCTTCTGCACCCTTGTCTCAGTGATGAGGGGGCAGAGAAGGAAGCTATGGTGAAGGCAGCTCCAAAAAACTTGGGAACCACATACAAAGATTGAGTGCTTAAGCATTAGGACAAACTTTAAAAGCGTAAATACCCTCCAAACACAGAGCAGTTTGAAAAACACATTGGTGGCAATCACATCACTGGAGACTCTAAGTTAACCTCACAAGAATTAATAATCTCTGTTAATTTTATTTATGTTGCACTACTAAAACCAGAATTTGTCCTATGAATTATAATCACTGATTGAAATAATTTGTTTCAATAGCAAACTGGATTAAGAAAACAACTTTCATCATTGACATGTCCAATCCATGAGCTACCTCAGATGAAAGCATGAGAATCCCTCAGTGGACAGTTACGATCTAATCTGTCTATAAAGGACAGTCGTTGATCTCATTATTGCAACCACTGATGTTCTCATCCTTACAGACATACAATCAATACAATCAAACTTTTTGTATGTGTGCGTGAATCCTATTAAAGTCTAGTGACACAGTGTTTAAATACAGTTTTTGTCTTAAAATTTATAATTTCTGGAAGCTCACAGAAGACAAAAGCCTTAAACTGCCGAAACAACTGAAGTATAAATAAGTGGCATTGAAATCACAGAATCATTTGGGTTGGAAAATATCCTTATGATCATCGAGTTCAACCATTAACCTAACGCTACCAAGTAAATCCACCACTAAACCACATCCCTAAGCACCACATCTAGACATCTTTTAAATACCTTGAGGGATGGTGACTCAAGCACTTCCCTGGGCAGCCTGTTGTAATCCCTGACCACCCTTTCAGTGAAGAATGTTTTCCTAACATCCAACAGAAAGCTCTCCTGACACAGTTGGTGGTCATTTCCTCTCATCTTATCACTTATCACATGGGAGAAGACATCAACATCCACCTTGCCACAACCTCCTTTCAGGCAGCTGTAGACAGCGATAAGGTCTCCCCTAAGCCTCCTTTTCTACAGACCAAGCAACCCCGGTTCCCTCAGCCGCTCCTCATAGGACTTGCTCTCTAAACCCTTCACCAGCTTCACTGCTCTTCTTAGGACATGCTCCAGCACCTTTATGTCTTTCTTGCAGCGATACCAGTTCCGAGTATCGCTTCCCTAGTGCTGCTGGCCACACAATTTCTGATACAAACCAGGACACTACTGGCCTTCTTGGCCACCTGGGAACACTGCCACCTCATATTCAACCAAGCCAACCAGAGCAGCAATGAACGTTCCTTAGCCATCTCAGTGGGATTAACAGATGGAGATCCACACTACAGCACAGACACAAGGCTTGCTGATGCATTAGAAACCACAGAAGCACCTGGTAACAGTCACATAGGAATTAGGGCTTTTCCCCAAAAAGAGGCGGCAGGCTCAACAGCCCAAGTGAAGTGCATCTATACCAGTGCACACAGCATGGGCAACGAAGAGGAGGAGTTGGAAGCCATCATGCAGCTGAAAAACTATGATATAAAATCAATATAGTCAAAGCGTTAACTGAAGAGGACATAGCACGCAAGTGCATTCCAGAAGTCTCACACTGCTCCCAACTACCTAAAATTTCTCTTATAAGTACAAAACACTACCTGATAAACTTATAAATCTTTCTCCAAATGAAGAATTTTAATACTAACAACTAAATCAAGCAGATCATTCATATACCAAGTCAGCATCTACTGCCAGCCATATTTGGCAGCAGCATGTGGGGCAGGCTACAAGTATGGAAGAAAAGCTAAGTTTCCTCCAAACTCTAATGTCTCAGAAACCCAGTTATCCTCCTGGAGCATTCACCTAGCAGAATTAAATCACTAAAACAAAGGTAAAAAGAAGTTGCGAAAAAGGCACTTTCAGCTGTTGAGTTAAACTCAAGAATTCCAGCAGACAACAAAACTCCTGTAACATACAGGGCCTTAGGAGCCTCATAAGGCAAGCACTACCTCAGACTTCTCAGGAAGAACAGCTTACTAGTCTTTCGAACTCTTCTGAACTTCAAATCTCAATCCCTTTCCACAGCTAGGCTGAGTTCATTGTTATTTGTGATGTACCGGTCTCCTGGAAAAAAGAAACAGTTATCCATGAACCATGGATTTTCCACTGGCAACTATACTTGACATAAATTCCTCACAGAACTCCTTATTCTGCTTTTGTTGCAGGGTATATAAATTGGTTGCAAACTCTGACACAAAATGATAGAACTTCAGTAATTCTGTATTTAGTCCTTGAAACCAAAATGAAAGCTACTGTAACAATGCAAGACTGTTCATAATGCTGCTGGATGAAAACACACGAACAAACAACAACAACAACAAAAAAAAGCCAGAAAAAATCTGAGAAGTTGTACTGATTTTGGTTCCACATCCCTCTGTATACTTGAACAAGCTCTGTAGAAGACAAAGAAATTTGCTTTCACTTTTTCACTGGCATTTGTACATACTTGCTAATGCAAATCCCTCTTAGTATATTATCCCAGGGTAAGCAACAGTAGAATGTGATCATATATTTGGGGTCAAAGAGGATTAATAACATAAATACAAAGCAAATTTATTAGATACTCCAATTAAGAGTCTTTTCTTAAAACATGTTATTTAGTTAACTACCTAATAACATCCCATCATCGTCTTCTTTTCACAAACCGTGGCAGAGGAGTTTGGTTCCTGGAGCCGACTTTGCAGCAGTGAGCACTAAATACACTCCCTCACACAACAGCATGGCCTATCACGTGCCATAGATACACTTTTTACCTCCAGCCCTGTGCTAAAGAAAAGACTGTACCACCACCACTATAATTGGAGGAGGACAATGTGCCATCTACCAGGATGCTTTTGTGCAAGATGTTAGTGTAATTCACAAACCAGCTGGCAACTGCTTATTGAGGTTTACTGAATCTTAGCTATACAGCTGTTCTTGGCAGTATTCTCATCTTTTCATAGGCAGTCACACAAAGCTGCAATATTTTTTTTCAAACCAGCTCCAGTACACAACATCCTTTTTCACTCCCTTCCAGCACAACAGCTTTCCCCCTTCCAAAGCATTATTTGCCTTGATCGCTCTCAGGAGTAACTTTTTTAACATGAAGAAGCATCAGAAAAAGCAGAATAGCCATTAGACGGGAATGAATAATGAATCGGAAGTAAAATCAGATGGTTGCCTTACATTCAAGACATGGCACAAGTCAAAAAATTACAATTAAAATTTAAAAATTACAGTAGTAAGTCAAGGTTTAGGACAGACCACTTTAATAATGATAACAGGCCATTGAAACTCTTAGTGTCTTTAACGAGGTCAGTAATTTTAGCAGCTCAGAATAAATCCAAATTTGACGCCTTCCTCCCAAGGTTTTGCAGAGAACCACTTCTTCTTTGTATATGTAAGCCACCAAAAAGTGACAAAGAAAGTTGCAAGCTATGCAAATCTGGGAAATCTACTATGAAATATGGTAAGGGAGGGGGAAAAAATGTTTCAAGATATAAGTGGTGGGGAAGACTACAATACCCGAACCCTGTAGCCAAGTGAAGAACCCAAAGCGCAAGACAGGCACTGCCTTTTTGTTTTGTTCTCCGGCTGCACGTTACCCACCCGACCTGCCGGGGCCGGCTGCGCTTTCCGCGGCGGCCTCTAGCGGCGACAGCCCGCGGACGGCGGCCGCATCCGAACTCAAGAGCCCCTAAACCTCTCCCCATGCGCACACCGCCTTACTTTCTCCTTCGATGCACTACTCCGCGATTTCAGAATCCCCCGTGCAGGAAAAGAAAACCCCTGTCGTTAAAAGGGGCACAAGCGAGAGTCAAATTACACCCCAATCCTACGGCATGGGACCGGTAATCTGCCTCTTTAGCCGAGATCAACACCCAACAGAGATCACAACCTGCTCTGAAAACCCCACACAGGTGAAACACCAAAAACGCCCACTTTAAGAAGCTATGGGTTTCCCCAGTAACCTTTTTGGGGAAGGGGCAAAACAGATGGCTCAGAAACCCCACCAAGGCACATAAACTGCCAATGGCGACCAACAAAATCACCCAAGCTAATCTGCGGGTGTAAAGAACCAATCTCAACTCACAAAGAGAGGACACAGGCGTACGCTCCACAAACTGCTGTGTTATTTTAAACCTCTCATTCTTCTTCTTAGCTTCAAGATATGCAGGGCACAGGATCGGAGAAAGAGGAGGGGAAAAAAATTAAAAGATGGCTAAAGGTGTCTCGTCACGGATTTTAATACACGCTCTAAAACTCTAGAGGGCACCCGAAATATGCCCTCCCCCTCCCTCCCGAGCCGGGTAACGTGAGCAGCGGCAGCAACCCGTCGTCTGCTTGCCTGCTTGCCGGAGTTGGTATTGCAGGAGCGATGTCTGCAGCAGCAGCGCCCACCCCGAGGAGGAGCCGCCTCACAGCCATTACTGGGGCTTCGCCCCAGGGCAGCAGCTGCTGGACCCAGGAATTTCCCCACCCAAGCCTGGAAGCCCCTCCTTCTACCCCTGCCCCCGAAGAATATGGGGGGGTGGGTCAAGCCCTCTCGAAGCAGGTCTAGCAGAGGCAGAAATGGATACATAAATAGCACTCACAATGGAGCTCCCTCTCCTTGTTGGTCTCTGCCAAGGCTGCACCAAACTGGGCTGGAGCCTAAGGGAAAGACATGGGGTTAACAAGGGGCAGCGAGGATCAGGCAGCGCCCCCGAGCAGCGTGTCCTTCGCCTCGCCAGGGCAGGTACCGTCTGCATCACCCACCACTTCCCTCTAATCCCAACCCTTCAATAAATAAATAAATACATACTGCCCTCCCGGGGGCGGCGGGGTACCCCTCGAGCACTCCCACCGCCGTCTGTCCCCGCTGAAGGAGGCGGGGGGTGGGGGGGACACGACGACGACAAGGAGCGGCCCCGGGCGCAGCTGCACCGGGGGCTTCTCCGCGCGAGTGCACCCACAGCGGGAGCGAATATTACCTGCTAACTTGCCTAAGGGGCCCTGAACCGGCGCCCCGGGGGGTCGCGGGGCCCTCAGCACCGGCGCCTCTGCGCCCTGCGAGCGCCTCGGCCCCCCACACGCTCCCGCGGCAGTTGCCCCCGGTCTCGGGTTTGCCCCCCTGCAGTCGGCCAGCAGCACTGCCGCCTCCTGTCCGCCATTAGAGAGACCCAGCCAAACAATACGGGAGGGGAGCAGCGGCGGCGGCAGGATCCGCGGAGCGCCGCGCAGGGGAGGGAGGCACCCGCGGGGGGGGGGGCGGGAAGGGGGGGCGAGGGCGGTGGGTGGGGGAGACACCGGGGCAGAACAACAGCCGAGGGCCCGGCGGGGAAGGGAGGGAGGGAGTTAAAATAGGAGGCGCTAAAACAGACCCGGCCCTTCCCCCAAATGCCCCCGTCCCCCCCCAGGGCCGCCCCCGGGCGCCCCCCATTTACCCCCATCGCCCACCTCCGGGCCACGATGGTTACCCGCGGGACTGCCGCCGCTGCCGCCCGCGTCCCCGTCGCCGCGAGCGGTGGCGGCGCGGCGGCGACAACACCGTGGGGTACTTCACCCGGGTAGCTCGGAGGTACGGCGGCTGCTCTCCCATCCCCGCCCTGGGGGCAGTTCCGCGCCGCCAGCCGCCCGCCAGCCCGCCCCTGAGGCGCTGCACCCCGCACCCCCACCTTACCCGGCTCTCAACCGCTCGCAGGCACGGACCCCCCCGCGGGGAGCGCACGCACTCTGCGCTACTCCTCTGGCGTCTCAACTCTAACTCGGTCCAGTCCCGGGCGAAGCGCAGCTGCTAGCGAAGGGGAGGAGGAACCGGGCCAAGGGAGCTCGGGGGAGATCCGCCTCCCCGCCCCGCCATTGGCTCCCCCAGAGGGCGGGCTCTGGCGCTGGGCTACCGGAGTGGGTGGGCCGCCAGTCCGTCAGAGCCGCCCGCAGCCGGTTGACCCTATAAACTGCCAATCTTCCTCCTGGCCATGCCTGGGGTTCTTCCCACTTTGATCCATCAGGTTTGAGAAACCCGGATCGTTGCCCACCGGCTCATTACCCGCCTCCGAGGGCTGCGCTCGCGCTCCCCGTGCTGCCTTTTTTTTTTTTTTTTTTTTTTTTTTTTTTTTTTGACAGCAGCAACTTGCAGAAGTTTGCGCCGCCGCCGGGCCGGCCTCGCGCTGCCGGCGGGGAGCTCGCGCTGCCATCCCAGCCTTGCGCTCGGTCCCTGTGGGCGCCACGGTCCCGGCCGCGGGGCGAGGGCTCACCTCTCCCCCGCCGCCCCCCGCCGCGGGGCGACGGGGCTGACAGCGCTCCTCCGTGGCCTGCCGGGAGGTCCCACCCCGCTCCATCCCTCAGCGGGGCTTCGAGCCTGGGGCCATTTACATTAGGGACGAAGCGTGGATAATGGAAGCGCTCCCACAGGGAAGAGGGAGAGCGCACGTATGCCAGGGAGGGCGCCTCGGCCGCGCCCCCGCAGCCTGCCCCGCCGCGCAGCGCCTCCTCGCCGCCCTCGCCCTAGGACGCCCTCCTGCCCCCACCCGCTGCGGGGGAGGGCGCCATGTCAGCCGCCGACATGGCTCCTGGAGGAGCTGGTGGTGGTGGTAGCAGTGGTGGCGTCCTCCATTTTGTCGGAAGCCGCTGCGGGGAGCTTGGGCCCAATTCGAACCAACGTGAGGCGCAGCGGGGCGTCCATTTGAAGCGCCTGTGCCCGGCTTCCCGCGGGAAGAGGAGCCGGCTGCCCCCGGCGGTGCCGCGGGGTGGGGAGGAGCGCTGCGGCCGGCGGCCGGGTGCCGGGAGCCAAGCTCTCCGCCCGCCCTCCGCCAAAATGGAGGATGCGCACTTCCCTTGCGCGGCTCCTCACCGCCGCGCTGGCCATGGCACTCACGCCCGCTCCTTCGAGGACCCGGCGAGCTCAGCCGCCCGTCTTACGCGCTGGTCCCGCCGTGCCCCACTTACTCATTCTCCTCTGCCCAGAAGAGGGAGAGAGAGAGAGCAAATACCCGCGCTTGCCTCCTCTGCCCGGTACCGCTCCGTGTCAACCACGCGGAGCAGTGCCCCTGGGGAGCGCCTCTTGCCTGCGCAAGGAGCCGGGTCCAAGCGGCCGGCGCCATTTGCAGCCCCGAGCCGGGAGCCTCCCGCGGGGCCAGCCTGGCCAGCCCGCCGGGCAGCCTGCCTTGTCCGGCGGCACGCAAGTCGCCCAAGGGCTGGCTCCTTCCTCCGTCACCCTTGACGTGTCTGGTTAATAATTTTCACGTGTGGGAGAGACCAGATATTTTCTATCGTCTATTGTCACAACAGTACATCTAATGTCTTCCTAATACTCCCACCCTGAGACACAGGCTTCAGACAGCAACTCAAGCCAAAAGCTTTTCCAATGTTGTACGACGTTGATGAGAATTAATGAGTGGGGTTTTTTCCCATGCCATCCTAGCCATCAGATGAAGCTTGGAAGGGCTACTTGGTGTGGGGGCAGAGAGTTACTTCAGGGCTGGTGGCAGCTTGCAATGCCGTTGCTCGTTCCTGAAAGCAAGAGGTGAACTGGTGGTGGAACAGTTCTGGTAGGACCACTGCCAAGGAAGGAAGTGCCGTGGAGATGAATCAGCATCACCTGTCTGGAAGGTCTTCTCAAAGTTGCCCTGTAAATTCATAAACTTTGTCCTACAGCATCACACCATCCAACTCATTATGATCCTAGTAACCAGAAAGCTGTTGAAATTTCAGTATTGAATCCCATACACTCCGTCAGGTCAGCTGGCTCCTGACCATTTCCATTACTAGCCTTAAGTATCTTCTAGGCTGCTAAAAGTCAAGTGAAGTCATCCTCCACATTACATATTTTCCAACCCTTCTAGTTGCACGTCTCAGGAAGACGTCTTTTGTTCTACAACAGTGCTTATCCATGAACAAATTAAGTTCTCATGAAGTTCAGAAAGAAATTCAAGACGACTTAAGCACATGTATTTGAGAGCTTTGATGCATCCAGAGATGAATGGTAGAAAATGAGTGCTTTTCTAATCTAGAACACGTTAAGTGAAACCTATCAGTCTTATTAAAAAAGTAACCAAAGAACGCTTTCCTCTTACCACAGATCCCTAGCAATAGATATTACCTAAGAGTGCTATCTAGAACTTCTATGTAGCAATAGACCATTTTCATAAATGTTTTCAGTTATACAGTTCAAACAAATTTTAAGGGTTTTGCTTGCATTTATGGAACTGTACCGAATTGTATTTAAACATAGAAGTCTCTAACTCCAGAGAACCCTTGTTCCCCTATAGATATGTTAATATCTATATCTATATATAGGTAGATAACCCTATTTTTTTTAATTTGTATGTTAAATTGTAAACAGTGAATTTTCAAATATTTTTTTCAACTGACATCAGGAGAAAGGAGAAAGTGTTCAGACACCTATGTAAATTCCTCTTCATCTGTAAAGCCATGTATAATTCAGATTATTTTTAAGAATAATCCAGATCAAGTAATTATTTTTTTAAGGTTTGAAAGAGTTAGCATTAGCTTAAACACTAAGCAGTAAAATCTCTTCATGAACACAAGAGATCTGAAATGGATGTATTTATAGGCTCCATACCACTGCTTTCATGGACAGGCCTGATGTCAGCAACTTCACTAAAAAATGTCAAACGTATTGACTGGCAGTAGATAAATTCAACAAAGCTGAACCAAGAGTATGCTCAATGACTCACAAGAAGAGTGACATCTTTCTATCTGTCATGAAATAAAATTATCTCAAAAAGCAGTCAACTGTATTTGAACTGAGAAGCAGTAATCCGATGTATTTTAAAGTTTGTGTTTGAACAAGAATCTTAAAAACACTACCAAGCCAACCTTCAAATGATGCATGGTCTATTGTAGGAACAGAATTAACATAGTTTAAACCTACCTCCTATTAGTAATATTTATCTATGATAAAGAATAGTGGCATTTGTTCAAGATTTAGGAAACACTTTCCATTGGCTGAAGGACTTCTTCAGCCTGAACACTGTTTAGGTTTATATCTATCTATTTGTCCAGGTGTCTATAACAGACTTCTGAGGAATGAAGAGGACATGCTTGAACAAGGTGTCTTTCCCTGCTTCGTATATGTAACACTTGGAAAGTAGAGGTTCATGAAACCCTTTAGGACACAGGGTTTTTTACAACTGATTTGAAGATGGGCTTGGGAAAAAAAAATGGTTTTGGAATGCAGCTAAGACTTATGTTTATAGAAATGTCTGTGTGTTTCCACAACCTGTGGAAGTGAAGAGTAATCCTTTGTAAAGCGTGTGACCCCAAAATTTCTTTCCTGTCATTGTTCGCTTCTATACTGACCCACCCCAAAAACCTTGTAATCTCTGCCTTACACAGTTCTATTTATCTTATTCTTTTCTCTACTTTCTTGCCCTACCATTTCTACCAATATTTCTCTTTCTTTTCTGTCCTTAATCTCTCATCTTTGCCTATTTTATCCTCCATTCCCCTTGGCCATCACAAAAAGGAAAGATGTGGGCAAAGTGTATTGGTTGAAGGAACATGTTGTGTTTTCATGGTCATGGCATAATGGAATTCTGGTCTACTAGCTGGTTGCCCAACACAACTTCAAGAAATAGTAGTGGAAGGAAAAAGATTAAAAAACCAAAACCAAACAAAAGAAGTAGACTCTTAAAACACCTATGATCAGTAACACCTTGATAATTTTGGTTTTATTATATAATATTCCCTCTATCGGTGCCCCAATTTTTGAGTTTCATTAGGCATTGCAGCTATTCTTTATAGCCTAAAGCTCTTAATGAAAAGTTACCATATGTGTGTATATGTTTGTACTGTACATAACAGAACCCATACAATAAAAAAACTGGGGAAAAAATGCTTTCTAAAAAACATTACCTGTGGCTTTCATTATGGTTGTTGAACTAAATATACTTTTCATAATATTTATAAACAAATCAATATGTATCTCTAAATTGCATTCAGCTGTTTAATTTTCAGCTTATTTAAACAGAATTGATCTTTCAAAGGGTCAAATAATGAGACAATATACACTATCCTATAAGATTACTATCATTGCATGATATGATATGTCTTCAAATGACCTTTATGCCACATCCCATATTTCAGTTTTGAAAAAGTAAAGAACAACTTCTGTTCTAAACTGGGCAACCTCCCCACAAAAGACATTCCAATACAGTAAATACTAAAAATGTAACACCCAATAAAGTGTTACTCTGAAAAGTGAGTTTAACAATAATTGACAATTTTTACTTGCCAAATATTTTTTATTAGTTTTTAAACATTTGGGGGGTTTAGTTGGATAAATCTCTTGTCTTTATAGAGAAGAAATGACAGTGCAAAACAGAATATAGTACCTTAAGACTGGAGACTGACTCCCTAGGTCACTCAGTCCAGTTTCTTGCTATTACAGGAAACTGTCATTTAATCCCTTCCAGAAACTTTTCAAGCTCCATCTTAATGGTAGTTTGATATGTTTACCCCCTACTCCTGTTGCAAATCTATTCCACAACTTCATTGTTTTGGTGGTTAGAAACCTTCTTCTAATTTCCAGAGTAAATTTATTCAAGAATCCTTTTGCTTTTTGCCAGTGTTTGTCCTTTGGTTTAAATAGTTCTTCTCCCTCCCTGGTGTTTACCCCTGATATATTTATAGGCAGTAATCATATTTCCTCTCAGCCTTCCTTTTGCTAGACTAAACAAAGATCTTTTAGTCTCTTCTCGCTCAACAGATCTTCATTCCACTGGTCATTCTACTAGCCTTTATTGCCACCTGTCCCAGTCTGGACTGATCTGTCTTGAATGTGAGTTCAAATTCCCACAAAATTTCTTTTTAAATTGAATTACTACATTGGTACAATACATTAATATCCCCATATCTTGATGAAATATCACAGTCTTGGGTGTGCAGTTGCCTTTTTGCACAACTCCATTAGATAATCACCATCTATTCTACTAGTACCTGTGTTCTTTTCTACACCACTAATTTACTGGGAAAGTACTCTGTTAACAGCAATATTTTTATTAGCCTCCAAGTACGTGACCTTGCATTTTGCATTATAGCAGTTTGTTTTGGTTCCATTAGTTCAATCATCAAGGTCATTCATTGTTTTTCCATATGATATCCCATTGCAGCTGTGTTGATGATGGTGCCTAATTTGGTGAAACCAGCCAGCTCAATAAGCTTATTTTCCCTTCTTCGCTGAAGAGTAAGATCAGTCCCAAGAATAACTCCCGGAGACATCTTCTAGCAGACACTCTTCAATTTGACACTGTCCTGTTCAGTCCTACTGACTGCCATTTTCCCTCATTCTGCTCTGGAAAATATCATCTTATCTCTGTGCTTCTCAGTATGTAGCAAAGCTTTTTTGCTAGTCAGTCCCTCTTTACCTGAAAGCTCTCTGCTTTATCTCAGTTATCCTTTTTATGCACTGTGTTAGCACCTGCCCCTTGAAGAGACAGTAAGTCATTTCCATTTCAAACTCTTGACTTCCTCAGTTCAGTTGGCTTGATTAACTAAGTCCTGCAGTTTACCAAAATTTGCTTTGTGAAATCAAGAGGCTTAGATACAGACTTGCTTTTGTTTTCTTTCCATGCTATTTACACCAAATCAATTTGGGGATAATTTTCTACAACTAACTTTTCTATACTGTCCTCCAACTGTAAGTCCATGTCTAAAATAGCATCATTTCTTCTTGGTTTAGTGACATTTTGCTGTGAAAAACTGTCAGCTATGACATTCAGCTATATTTGGGGCCCTGCCACCACTAATAGCATTTGTTCTCCAACTTACTAAACCAATAAAGGAAAAAAAAACCACGCAAAAGGCTTTTTGCCACCTTAGTGAGTTGAAATGACTTACCTGTCAAAGAGGTACTGAAGCCCCCACAAAGACAGCACAGAAAAGCGTACAGCCTGAAGGAGGGCATTACGACTCCATTTCAGCAGGAGGGAGCTGTTGCATGAACCCAGCTTCTCATCTTACCATAACCTGTCTTGGAATGGCATCTCTGTATACATAAAAAAATTTGCTTATTCTTTCTAAGTCCAATTTCTTTCTAGGTGTTCATTAGTGGATCTCAAAAACTATTTGATCACAACTATTAATCAAGTGCTGGATTTGGTAAATCAAACCTTTTCTAGTCTCCTCCTAAACATAAGATCTTTCTACTTACAGGTTGAGGATCTCCTCCTGTGGGGTCTGTAAGAATAGCATTGAAAGAGCGAGCTTCAGTATGCAGGAACCTTCAACTCTGTTTCTTTCCATTAAATCTGGCACATGGTATTCCTTTATTTTCCTGGTATTTCTGATACTGAGGACCTTGAATAAAATCAGGCTCCACAAGGTTTTAGTGTGTGGTTTCACCACGGTCAAGTTGCTGCATGATAAAGCTGCTGCCAAAAGTAGCAGCGCTGTCCTGTCCTCAATGACTGGATATAAATTTCTGTCACCTTTCTATGCTGACATGAGCATTCATGTGGCTGAAAATTGGCCAATTTTCAGTTGGACCAACACGTTGATCTTGCTGCATGGGCAATCAGATGAGTGAGAGTGCCAGGTAAGGGGCTGCAGTGGGAAGCACAGGGGAACAATGTCTATTCCATTTGTGAAACTCTAATGCCAGCCTGCATTGAAGTGATGCTACATATATGAAAAGGAATGAGTATTTTTTGACTGGTGATCTGGCTGCTGCTTTATCTCAGTAAGATCCACAATGTTGTTTTTCATTGATTGTTAGCATTGCTTAGACCTGACTGAAAGAAAAAACCTGCAAACTATGAAATTGTGAAGTTAATTCTGTTTCATAAAGCTTAAAATTGGTCAGTTTTTAAAACATTCTTTAAGAACTTTCTTCTAGGAAGTCTAATTTTTAAAATTATTAAAAATCGTAATAAGATTCTCTTACTGCAAGTCACTGTGATGATAGTTTTGAACAATATTTTGACACATACGTCATGGCCAAAAACTGGGAAAATGGTAATTTTTTTCCAAAACTTCTCATTTTCAAAGCAAAGCCATTTTTCTTTGGTTTCATTCAGTGTCTGAGCCTGTTCTAGCAATGAACCAAGTTGCTTTTTTAGGCAACTTGTCCTTTCCTGTTGGATGAGGACTGTTCCATGGTCATCAGTACCTTCAGACTGGATTAATGCATTGCTGTTTTGTATGCTAAAAGGCCATTTGGAAAAATGAGTTAGGGCAGGACACAGTCAGGAAATTTACTGCAGGATATTTCTGCCAGGACTTCATTGAACTGTAAGGTGGATGGGAGAGTATGCTAAACAGCACAGTCCCTCCCTTGGTATGAGACTCAAAATATGTGCCGTACAGAGCCTTGCAAATGGGAAGGATCCAGCCCTACTTTCCACAGAGACAAGACTGTGTGATGAGACTGTCATGAGACTCCTTACTGACCTTACCATTTCTTCCTTTTGAATGCATACAAAATTAGACTTTCATTTGTGTCCAGAAAACTATAACTCCTGTTCTTTAAACATCTGTCATCATATTGCAGCTTATTTTCCACATACCCCAAATTTTTCTTCCTTCTTCATTTCATTAACCAGTGCTTGATCCTCAAGTTCAGTCTCCTTATTGTGCACCCCCCACCCCCAATTCTGAATCTGTTGTGGTCTTCTATTTACTTCTGTCATCCTCCAAAGATCCATTATTCCCTTTTAACTTTCTAGTGTCTCTTAAGATACCTTCCCTTCTTACTCTAAAACTACAATTTTCTTTCACAAACATTTCTTCATTTTGTTCTAAACTGTTCTTGTGCTCTCCATTATAAATAAATGTTACACGGGAAAAAGTAATTGAAGCAATATTAAGTTTGCAAAGTCAAATGTTTACAGGTCAGGAAATGCAACATTTCCTACACGGCCATGCAACTTCAGTTCAGTTCTAAAAAGCCAACTGAAAATCACAGCCTATTCATGACATTCTTTTGAGAAATGCCTCCCATGGTCTCCACTCCCTGGGGTTGCTATCTCCTATCCTTGAGTCTCAATGCCTACGTTCAGCTCAACAGGCAGCTCTTCATCCCACTTTGTCAGCTTATGCTGAGTCAGACTCAAAAATCCCCACCCTATGATCCCACTTGCAGACCCGCCTTATGCTTTCCACCTCTTGAACTAGATATTAATTGGCAACACACACTTGAGTGTATGCATTATGTCATATTCCTAAATTGCACTAATACTCCTTTTTCCGATCATCTCTGTCTCATTCAGCATATAAGGTGAGTGACCTTCATGAATACCCTTCAACACTTTGTTTTATCGCCATGTTAGGGTATTCAGTTCATGCTTTGTTTAAGAAACACCATTCCATGCTCGGAATAATTTTGCTTGGGATGGTGTAATACTGGATGTATGTATATACTAGGAGACAAGAACCTGGAGTGAAGGCACAGCCCTGCAGAAAGGGATCTGGGGGTTATGGTTGATGGGAAGCTCAATATGAGTCAGTAATGTGCCTTGGCAGCCAAAAGAACTAGCCATATCCTGGGGTGCATTAGGCACAGTATAGCTCACTGGTCAAAAGAAGTGATTGTCCCACTATACTCATCATTGGTGTGGCCTCACCCTGAGCGCTGTAGGCAGCTTTGGCCTTCACAACATAAGACGGATTTAAAAATATTAGAATGTGTCCAAAAGAGGGCAACAAAGACGGTGAAGGGACTAGAGGGCATGACTTAAAGGGAGCAGCTGAGGATACTAGGTTCATTCAGCTTAAAGGAAGCTGTCGGTGACCTCATTGCTGTCTACAGCTTCGTCATGAGGGGAGCAGAGATGGAGGTGCTGATCTCTTCTCTCTGGTGGCGTGTAAGGGAATGGCTTAAAGCTGTGTCAGGGTAAGTTCAAGTTGAGTATTAGGAAAAAGTTCTTCACTGAGAGGATGGTCAAGCACTGGAACAAGCTCCCCAGGGATGTGCTCATGGCCCCAAGCATGTCAGTATTCAAGAAATGTTTGGACAATGCCTCTAGATACATGGTTTAACTTTTAGGTTGCCCACTGTGGAGTCATCAGTTGGACTCGATGATCCTTGTGGGTCCCTTCCAACTCAGGATATTCTATGATTCTATGATTCTTCTGACACCTGTCACTGGCAGATGACAGTTTCCCAAACATTAGTTATTTATCCCCATTTTATACACAGAAAACTAAGGTAAACTATATTAGTGTAAAAATTCTGTGGTATTTTGTCTGCCTGTTTTGGACGGCTACATTTTTCAAGGATATAGCATTTATTTTTACACTTCATTTGGCAATCACATCTGACATCAACTTCACATGCAGTTGAGAAGGCTCCAGAGCATGAGGTGGGTACCTAGAAAGTAAAAAATAAATATCTCTCATCGCCTATCCCAAATCTGAATTAAATGAGTTTCAGCCTTACGCAGAATTCATTGAAATGAATCAAGGAGATAATCCAGTTGTTCAGGAGATACTCTGTCCAAAAGACACAACCAACTTTTTCTTCTTGAAATCTTCTGTCTCAGTCACTGTGCTGTGTAGCTTTTGTACTAGATGAGGAAAGGGTCATACAAACAACAGGCTACTTCATGGCTTCACACTCTGAACGCTAGGTATCCTGTGTACTGAAGGAATGGCCTGTGGTAAAAATAGTATGTGATCTCATAAATAAAAGATAATATCATAGTACATATATTCCAGGAGTTTGAATTAAGTGTTCACAAGCAGCTTGAGTTGGAGGGCTGTCTACTTTTGAATGTTTTAGTTTCTGTAATCTTAGTACTCCAAATTACTTGAGGAGGTAGCTTCCTAAAAGGCAATCTAGCAAAACAACCATCAGAAATTCTACCTTGTTGAAGCAAATTCACATCCCTGGGGCTCATCCAAAAAGTTCAGAAGTCAGGAGTTTGTAGAACAAATTCTGGTGACATGAGCTAATAGCAAATAAAAGCAGGAGAAAATTATCATCTGTGAATTCTGTGCAGCTCAGTCATTAGAGAGAGATAAACTAGTATTTTATGTTGTCTCTTTACCAGCTAATTCAGGAATCCTGAATCCTAATCTGCATTCAAACGGACCATGCATTCCCTTTTCTTCTCCATCACCACCTGCCCTGCCTATGTCCCAGTCTTCCATCTCCTCACATGCCCTAACTTTCAATCTGAAGATGCACATCCTGGCAGATCTGAGGGTTGTATCCTAGTCCTCTGCCTCTTTGAAACCTTGTTCCAGCTCCCCTCCTTTCCTCATCTCAGTAATCATTCAGTCACCTCAAGGATATCTTCTCACTCACATTTCCATACTCCAGTACTGCTTCTCTGCTTTTAGTTCTTGACATTATAGCAAACTGTTCAGGAACACTTACAGAGTTTGCACCTCAGATGGGGTGTATAGATGGAATCTAAGACTTTATCTATCACAAGCTAACTTGTGCAAACAGAGATCTTTCAGGCTTACAGGAACACAGAAACATAAAAGCAGTCCAACCAAAAGTCTTTTTAGCCCAGGATCCCATCTCTCGCAGTGGCCAATGGTGGACATCTAGAGAACAGCAAAAGACAGCATTAGGGTGATAAATACCCAGGTGTTCTCTCAGCCTCCAATTTTTAACTTTTGCAAATGCAGGTTGGTGGATAGAAATCAGGAAGGAGAGAGGTGGGAAACAACAGGTTGCATATATTACCAGGGTTCATAATTGTTAAGTAAGTAGTTTTCAAGGTTTCTTTTGGAACAAATAGGAGATACTTATGGATTTCTATGGGCTCTGTCCCATGACTTTTGGATAATGTAGCTACCCATGTGTTATGTTTTAAAGATTCAGGATTTCAAGACGCCTAACATTGACCATATTATCAAAACAGACACAACCAGCCTGAAGTCATTGTTCTGCTAGAGAAGAGATGACCCACTGAGGTAGGTAGCTTGTTTCTCTACTCAGAAGTGAGATACCAGTTAATTGCTAGACAAGGAAGATGTAGAACTCTGATGTATCACATGAGAGATGAAGCTTACAACCAGATGACCTGTAGGAGAAAGCTTTATCTGAACTTAAAATATTGTGTGATGGGTCACTGATAATAGCAGCAAAATTTAGGATTACATAATTTAGAGAAACTCTTGCTTTATCTTCTGTGGGGACCAAAAATAAGAGATGAGACATCACTTTTCACTGTATACAGAAGCAGCACATAACACAATGTGATCCATAAAATGTAATTGGGGTGGGGGGTGTCTTCCTTGTTTTTTGACTATAAGCCAGTTGATTAATACAGTTAATCTGTAAGGGCATGTCACATATAGAATGATAGAATCATTTAGTAAGAAAGTACCAGAAAGAAATAGGCATTTAAATATTTCTACGTGCAAGCTCATCAGCTGGGAAGACTTTTTACCGTCTTTAAGAGTCTAGGTGCTCTATCCTGTTCAGTGCTAACTGGGTCACAATGAAATATGATCCTTCGCCACTGTCTTGTAGGCAAGAGGACCATTATGATCCTTAAATATATAAAGAACAAAGTATTAAGAGGTTGTAGGGAAATTATATTACAACAGTGCTTTGCAAAGTTGTGGACAACTGCTGAAGTCCATGGTCCAAAACAGAAAAAAATAGACAAAACAAATGAGAAAATTATGGATAATAACTAAGAGAGTGAAAAATTTGACTTACGATGTGGTTTTCATCTCACAAAACTGCACTGGTCTGTAGATGGTGCAGTATTTCTGCACATGCTTTCCTCTCACCATTGACTGTTTAGGGTAGTCTTGATGCTTATTTATTCTAAACGCCCAACTTTTTGATGTCTGAAGACAGCAAAGCCAGTCTGTAGTGAGAGACACCATTGTACTGAGAAGATCAGATTACTTTAGCTTTGTATGAATCCTAACTGTACTTAAGATTTCTCTCATGGGAAACTTATATTTGGTAGTACTAGAGCTCCTTGTTTGTTGCCTAGAACAAAAGAAAGGCACAGGCTGCACTGTAAATACTTACTGAGCTTCGGTATGGATTCTTCATCACTACAAATGTTTTAATCACAGTTAACTCTTTTTTCCTAAAAGTTACAGTGTAACTCACATGGGAATTAATTCTGAGAAAGTCTTTTATTTGTTGTTGTTGATTAGGCAGCCAAGGGTCTATTTACAGAATCAATCAGGAGAGGGGACACAACAGCCCTTCCTAGCTTTCCAATCAGTGAAGCCATCCTGGATATCCTTTGGTCATTAATAGGGCCCAGGTAGTTTAACTGGAATGAAGAATTAGGAAGAAAAATGGAAAAATGTCCAGTGATGCTTAAACTATATGTGGTCTGATCATGTTGTCAGAGGAAGACTGATGAGTTTCATGTCACTGTTTATTTAGATGTGATTATATGTAAGTAGATGGTACATCAAGGAACTGGGGAGAAAGGAATTCAGAATGCAGAACTGCTGGAGAAGAGTTGCCATCACTTTCTTTTCTTCTGCTATAGAAGAAAGATAAATTCGTTTATATGTTCCTAGAATATATCACTTTTTCTTTCTTTGGAAATAAGTGGCATTGCATCAAACACCTGACTTTATTATCTGTTTCTCTTCTGGAGGAAACAAATCAACACCTAAAGTTGTTGGGAAAGCCACTGAGACTAAAGAGACGTATTGTATTTTCCGCTAAACAGCTTTTTGGGTTTTGTTGTTGGTTTAGGGTTTTTTTGCAGCAATTATTCGTTTTGGTAAGAGATCTCTTCAAGGATGGTTAAAATCTAAGATAAGCATGACAGGAAAAACGTGTTTTATTTACAAGGAACAGTTCATAATAATTGACCAGTTATTCCTCCTGAATTGGTTTTTATTTCTTAATTCTGATTTTCCTCCAGCAACAAACAGCAAGGGCCTTAATTTTCTTCACATTTACCTAGATGCAAACTTAGATAGATATTTTAAATTAATAATTACATTGTTGTCAACTTCTATATTTGCTAGAGAAAATAATCTTTTTCAGACTTTTTTTGTGGATTAATGGGTGCATTCAGAATTTGTTGCAGTTCTATTTCAAGTCTGTCACTGTTGGGAATATCATCATGGCAACAAATGTATAAATCCAATATGATGCTTTCAGAATTAAAATGAAACAATTGTACTAAAAGTAGAAGCAGTTATGTAAACAGAAATTTGAACAGTATAAATGAAATTGAATGCAAAACCATTATTTTTATATTGTAAGATGTGCACTTCTGTAGTAAACATTTCTCAGTTATTGGAGTAAGAGTCACAAGTGTTTAAATTTTCTCTCTTTCACTGACTCAGAAGGGTTCAGAAGCTTCCTACCTGAGTTTTCCTCAGTTCTAGAAACTCTAAAGCAGGTGGTTCTTCAGCATGCATCACTTTTAAATTTCAGACTAAATGTGAATCATGTAAATAAGAAAAAAAGAGGGAGATACTGTAGCATTTTCCTGGTTATCCTTTTCTAGTTGTCACTTAGAAGTTGATGTATTGAATATTTCCAGGTATATACTAGCTGAGGTAGTGGTTGTCTTGTACATTTGGCATTGACCCAGGGAACCATTATGCTTCTTTGCTATGAAATGAAGGAGTCATGTACTATTGGATAGTAAGTGATTGAGGAATATTCAGCTATGTTCATCATTTTAAAAAAGACTCCAGAGAAAAACAGAATTAGCTAACCTTTTAGGAAAAAATCACTATTTTTTTTTCTGCATAGAACAGGACTTTTAAACACAGGAATGCGATATTGTTTGAATATACAGCAAAGCTAGTCCAGTATATTTTGCATTATAGAGAAAGAAACATAAAAGTTAAGTACTTGAGAGTTTTCATTTCATATGCAAGGTTAGTAATACTTTCTTGAGATTAACCATTTTTGTCTAAAATACTGCATGTATTTTCCTTATTAGTCGTTGACAAGCAATACTCCAAGATGAGTCTAGCCCAAGCCAATGGATACTGAAAGCAGTTATAAGTAGCTTTTTGAAATTAAAACACTTAAAACCATGTATGTATTAATAGCTGAGAATATGTGCACCTACTATTTCTCAACAAGCAATAGACCATGCAAAATAGGCCACAGCAAAACCCACAGGTTTTCACTGTAAACAAGGAAGATGCTGAGCTCAGGAAGCCACAACTGTCAAAGGACTTACCATTCAAGTAGTCAGTCAAGAGTATATCCACTGACAAAGCTAAAAAGAGCCAAACGAGGTTCTAGTGTGTGCAGAGGACGGGGATGATCTTGTCAAATACCAGTGCCACTACTGGAGTGGGAGTGGAAACAATACAGGGCCAGAAAGCAGATCTCTAGAATATCAGTAAGGGCACAAGAGAAAAAGTCAGGAGTATGATTACAAGTGAAATGCAAAGAGCAGCAAAGATTTCCAGTGCACGTGTATTGGGTTTGCATGGCAAGGTTTTGGTAGTGGGGCTGAAGGGGTGGCTTCCCTGAGAAGAGGCCAGAAACTTCTCCCACATCCGACGGAGCCAATGCCAGCCGGCTCCAGGATGGACCCACCGCTGACTGAGGCCAAGCCCATCAGTGATGGTGGTAGTGCCTTTGAGGTAGCGTGTTAAGAGGAGGGAAAAAAATCTGTGCTAGCAGGAAAGGAGTGAGACTATGTGAGAGAAACAACTCTGCAGACACCAAGGTCGGTGGAGAAGGAGGGGGAGGAGGTGCTCCAGGTGCCAGGGCAGAGGTTCCCCAGAAACCCGTGATGATGCTCACGGTGAGGCAGGATGTGCCCTGCAGCCCATGGAGGTTGGCGGTGGAGCAGATACCCACCTGCAACCTGCGGGAGGGACCCACACTGGAGCACAGTGAAGAGCTACAGCCCATGGGAAGGACTCAAGTTGCAGAAATTCATGGAGGACTGTCTCCCATGGGAGGGACCCCAGGATGGAGTAGGACAGAGTGTGAAGACCCTCTCCTGAGAGGCAGGAGCGGCCGGGACTGACCACAGCCCCTGGCCCCAGCGCCCTGTGCCGCTGTGGGGGAGCAGGGAGAGAAATCAGGAATTAAGCCCAGGAAGAAGGGAAGGGTGGGGTGAAGGTGCTTTTTCTGATTTGAATGGTAATAAATTAAACTTATTTCCCCAAGTCGAGTCTGTTTTGCTCATGATGGTAATTGCTGAGTGATCTCCCTGCCCTTATCTTGACCCAAGAGCCTTTTGTTGCATTTTCTCTCCCCTGTCTGGTTGATGAGGGGAGTGATAGAGCAGCTTTGGTGGGCATCTGGCATCCAGCCAGGGTCAACCCACCTCAACATGAAATGTATGGTGTAGATTTCCTTTAAATATAGGGGACAAAGCTCTGGGGTCAGCTTCTAGCTTGTCCACTTGTCAAGAATTGCTGTGACCAGCTACAGAGCTGTTAGCTCAGAAAGTGACTCCCAGAACAATCTGACTGCAGGATGCAACAGAATGTAATCCTTAAAGCATTGATGCTACTTGGATTTCTCAGTGGCACAAGTGAGAAACAGCACCTCTACATTCAAAAATATATTTTCGGTTGAGTATGGTCTTAGAGTGAACAGAGCAAAAGGTTTAAAAAAAAACCCCAAAAACAAAGTAGAAGTTCCACTGTGGACTGTGGCAATACCACTGATAAAAATTAATTCCACCCATAACATGTAGTCTACATATATGTACATGTAGACTATACGTCTACATATAGACATATAGTATATATCTATACTATATAGACATTTTGACTGTATAGTATGATTTGTTTAGGTTTGTTTCAGGGAATTTTAGTCATTGCAGCAGCTCCATTACCTATCACTGGGACAGAACAGCTAAATTCAATTGAAGCATAATACAGTAGAGAAAATTTGAGTTGGTCTCAACAGACCAAAGTTTCCAGTTGTCATTAAATTTTTGTAATCTGAAATGATCCTTTCATATCATAGTACATATTTGCATATAACTTGTCATCCTCCTTTGGAGACAAGATAAGCAGTATTTTTAAATATTTTAAGATGATACTGAAGGCTTTTATATTTTTAACTCTAAACCTCTTACCTCTGTAGAACACAACCATGTTTGCATTGGTAAGAAGTTCTGAGAACTGGAAAAATATCACTGGTATCAATATGGAAAGCAGCTTACTTCACCTACAGCTAACATCTACAAATTTTAGTTTTCAGGGTTGCAGACAGCTCCTGCGTTGAGTGGTAGCTGAATCCAGGTGCCCTCTTATCCACCACAACAGAAACAGTGCACCTCAGCAGGAATGCTAATGGGATACTGGGAAGGAAGTTAGGAAGGATGTGACTCGGACATTCTACCCTGATTTAGAATTGAAAAAAGGAATACCTGGAATGGCAGATGTCCAATTAGAGAAACAAGCGGGTTTGGACACTTGCTGATAAATATTACAGAGATGAAAAATAATGACCAGCAGAGTAATGGACTTCTCACATTTGCTGTCAGTGATGGCAGCTGAGACTATCAAGATACACAACTCGAAGCAGCTCATCAGTTGTGTATGGCACAAACTGAATCCAATGGAAACAAAGAGACGCAACATGAAACCAGAAGTGTGCTAGTGATGGCTCACATGTATGGTATTAAAATGAGAAAAAAGATTTGCTTAAGTCCATCTCTATTTGCTTAAAATTACAGTTTAGAATATACGAAAGATAGTGTGAAACCCCAGAACAGTTATTCCTGGGAAACTTACCACTGGAAGTGGTAAAAATGACAGTCATCGTTACAGACAGAGCGTAGTATCTTCCACAAATAAAAAAGAAATGACAAAGTCAAGGAGAATGACAACCACAACACATGCAAAAGAAACTGTCTTGCACCTTCGGGAATGGCTAATTACTCCATAGCAGTCTGTGCACAGTGAGTGATCAGAAGGGGGTCAGCATGTGACAGTACGCCATACCAGCTCTTTTTGGAACATCTAACAAATATTCTGGCACTTTTCAGATACTGATTGAGAATGAATATTTAATTCCATTTCAAGTACTGTGCTGTATCTTTAGGTGCAAAAGGTGTCTAAAATAGTCTTAAGTATTCTATGCAAAGAACTGGAAATAGTGAAAGTAAGAAGGCCCATGTGCAAGAATTCCCTGACAGTGGCTCAGTTCATGTATGAAGAGTTACAGCTGCTTTTCAAGGACATGGTATCAAAGTGACACATCAGCCTCTTACCCTCCTGCCATGAATGGATTAGTGAAATGATTCATTCAGTCATTTGAGAAAGCAATCTGTGCTCGGTTCCTGCATGGTATTAAGCTAGCTAGCTCAAGCTAGTTAACAACACAATGATCTTCTGTCTGTAGAAATACGGTCTAGCGCTATTATTTATAGGACTTAAACTTAAGACCTCACCAGGATGTCCTAATCCTTAATCTACAGAAGGAGACTGAAAATAAATATTATGACTGAATAGTCACAGTTTTCATGTTTAGAAAAATAAAAAAGAAGATATTTCTGAGGCAATTTGGAAAGGTGAAGTAATTAGGACAGAGACTGGTCCCCCACTTCACTAGGCTGAAATCTCATAGAACCAATTAGGTTGTGGAGAAGACACGAAAGCTAAGGCTGAAAGAGATCTCTCAGGGTCATGTAGCCCATTGCTTTAGCCCAATGCAAAATGAATTATCTCTTTATCATTCCTGCCCTGCTCTTTAAAACTTTAGTTAGCTTGTTTTTAATCAGTCTGCACAACCTCAAGAATTCTATTCCAACACTTCAACACCTTCAATATTCAGAAGTTTTCCCTAACATCCAATTTGAATAGTTCTTGCTTTTTCAGAACAAATATACCCAAACTATATTTCTAATTTCTTTCAGACCGTATTTTCTACAGCTGTAGTCATTCTTTTGGTTTTCTCTGGACACTTGCTAGTTGATGCATGACCTTATTGAGTATTGAGCTGAACTGAATGGAACTCAGTATTACAGCTGAAGAGTCTCCAGTGTCATATAATGTGGGATTATTTCTTCTCTTGTAGACTGCATTTCTGTTTATCCATCCCGCTATTGGTGGTTTTTTTGTAACACCATTGTATGTTGGCATTACACCAGGAGTCCCACATCCTTCTTTGTAGGACAATCACCTGAGCACTTCACTGTTCTTCATCCTACATTTGGTTATTTTTGCCCAAAGGTAGCATCTTACAGTTTTCCCTGTTGAGTTTTATCCTTTCTTTTTCTGCAGGTGATTTCTCTGATTTATACTTTTGAATTCTAATCCTGACTAAACATAGTTAAAATCTCTCCCATTTTTGTATCATCTGCAAAGCTGGATTTTCTATTTAACTACTCGGGTACCTTTTGAAAGAGAACAATACTGGATACTGCCGCTGCAGGACTTCAGTCAATACATTCTCCACTCTCCCACTTGAATGAGAGCAATCAATAACAACTGTATTAGTACAGTTTTGCATTACAGTGGTTTCATCTAGGTCATTTTTCTCCAGGTTATTTCTTAGACTTCCACATATAGGAATATCAAAACCATTACTAAAGTCAGTATACAAAACATCAGCTGGTTCTTCATCTGTACGACCCATTAACCTGACACAAAACAATTAAACTGTCTTGCTATGATTTGCTTTATGCTGGCTGTAACTTTTCTTCTTGCTGATCCTTGTAAGTAGTTTGTTCCAACATTTTTGCAGGAAAAGGCATTAGGCTGAATGGTTTAGAATTCCCTGATTTGTCTTTTCCCCTTTTTAAAATTTAAATATGGTGTTTTCCCTTTTCTAATCTCTCATTACTTTTCACGATTTTTTCAAAGATAGCTGCTAACTACTTCACCCAGTGCTTTTATGTATCCTAGACTAAGGTTCCTCAGGTTCAGACAATTTGAGAGTACACAATTCAAAGTATTTTCTAATCTGTTGTTTCTTATTCTTGGCTGCATACTTACCCCTTTAACTATGGGTTTGGTGGTTGAAGCTGATGTGAAAAAAATGCATTAAGCTGTTAAATCTGTTGATAACTTTCTTATGTATTGATCACTGGGCTAATTCTTTTCTTGATATTTGTGTTACTGCTGATGTAGTTAAATACATATATACTATTCCTTGATGGTCTTAGCTCACTGCCTCCTTGCTTTTATTTTTCATGTGTCTTGGCCTCTCTAACTTTTGTACCTTTATACTTTATGCTATATATCTTTATTTCTTCCTTGGTAATTTGACCTATTTTGCACTTCCCTTGTTGTTTAAGAAGAATGAAGAAATCCTGGTTTAACCAGGTTGTTCCCTTTGTACATTTACTGTTTTTCCTACACAATGAAACAGTTCACATTTGTGTACATAAATTATTTCTTTCAGGAACCAGCAGCTTGTCTCCAGATTCTGCTTGCTCTTATTTTCCTAAAGAACTTGAATTCCTATTTCCTAGTTTCTTCTTTCTAGGTGTTCTCCTAACATCACATTTTCAACTAGTTCCTCTGATGGTTAAAAATGTGTCTAGTAGAAGCTCTCTTTAAGGTGCTTTCCTCTGCTGCATCAAAAAGTTTTCATCAGAGCATTGTAGGACCTTAGTGGACAGTCTGTGTCCCACTGTGTTCTTTTCCCAACAAATAATAAGCCTAATTAATAATCTTCATTACTATCAAATATTTGCTCTGGATCACTTCTCTACTTGCCCACAAGGAGTTACAACTTTTGGTTTGCTGATGTGTAATAGGTTCCCACAGTGGTAACACCCATACATATTTCCTGTATTCTTTGTCAAAAGATCTTCAGCAGAAGATGTCCCTCTATCATTCGCAGCTCATAGCAAAGATAAGTCTTTGCTTATTTCCTTATCTGTCCTTCTACAACAGGTTTTACACCATTAGTATTCTAGTTCCCTGAAAAACAATACAATCTGTTATACCAATTTTATCGTAACTTGAATTATGTATTAAGACTTAAAGTTCTTTAAACGAAGTCATTTAGAACAGTTGTATTTAAGTGGAGGGGTGAGGGATGGGGGTGTTCATCTTCTAAGCATCAGGTGAAGACTGAAGATTCATGACTGCTTACACTAACCATGAACACTCAAGGCTTCTGGTTATTTTAAGATACCCTCATCATCCTGTAATTTTGTATACTGCAAAGACTCAGAGGCTTCTCTATTCATTTTTATTCCACAGTGGCAATCAGCAAATTCTCAGCCTTAAATCTGAGACAAATCCAGGTGTACTATCCATACATTCTTGGGGCATCTTCTCCTAGCCCTTGAAGTAGTGTATGAACTCAGGTATATCATGACATGGGGTTCCCATTAGCTTTGCTGTGGCTGCTTCAGAGAAGTAGTGGTGGCAGGAGTTACCTTCCCCACCATCCTGGCAAGAACACTGGAAGAGATTCTGTTATCTACTCCCAGACAGGCCTCAGGGGATAAGTCCTCTCAGGAACAAAGAAGTGACTACAGGAATGTCCACCTCCCTTCAGAGAACAAGCAGGAGCAGGAAGAGGCCTCTGTAGCCAAGCTACCATGCATGCTCTGTGTTTGAAAGAAGCCATCTGTGACTTCTTTTGTCTCCTCACAGGGTTCTTTCACTAAGTGGTAGTTGCCACTCACACTTCTTTTTTAGGCTAGGAAATTAAACAACTTCCATCAGCCATAGCTAATTATGATTGCAGTATTTCCTTCACAAACCACAAGACTGGAAATTTTCTTTTTAAGTTCTAAATGTAAGTCAGAGATTTTTATTGAACTACATTGTTCCAGGAGGTAGACAGCAGGCATTGAGATACTGATCTGAAGAATCAGTCAGCAATATGCAGGCGAGCGGAGGTTATCTTTATTCGGCAGTGCTGGATGCATGGGGGAACGCTCCACCAAAGTCACGCGCCCAGAGGCGACTTTTCAGTCCCCACTTTATACAAGCTACTCGTACCTAGTCACTAGTTTCCCAAGAAATTGTTTACATATTCATTACAATTCTGAGAATTCATTTACATATCTCGTGCCTGCGCAGTGTCCATGAGGAGTTGTCTCTACGCAGACTCTATTCCTTAGCGGCCATGTTTGAAGTCTCCATCTTCGCCACGTTGCATGTACAACAGGAATCTAAGACAAAATGTCCCTTCTCAAGATAACCAACCCAAGGACTTAGCAGTCTGTACATCCATCATGTGGCAATAAGGGTCCTTGGACATTTTCCGACTTTTAACTAAACATAGGTACGTCATCCTTTAGATAAGTGGTACAGCATTTACGATTCATTCCCCCCTTTTCTAACAACTTTTGCAAATTCTTTTGCAACTACAAAAAATCATTATGCCTTATGATCATTCTTCGATAGCACCAAACAAAACATTGAAGTAATACACATATTAATATTCCTAAAACTACTACAATAAGTATTATAACAAAAGCATGTTTTAACCATTCTAAGTTAGGTAACCACAAAGTCAGTTTGTTCCATATAGTTTCAAAACTCCATGATAAATTGTCTTTAGTAATTTCATGCAGGGTCTGCACCGTGTTCCATATCTTATGGGTTGCCAGGACATGCTCCTCCTGTCTTGTTTGAGCTTTCCGATGACAGTTATTATCACTTTTCGTAACTACTGTGGTGGTTAGGTTTAATATTTGTAAATCAAATCTGGGACCCAACTTAAATGTTTTATTATCAAATAGGTAATATCCTCCACCATTGTTTGGCTTTTTCCAAAAGTCTGGCCAGGTAGGCCATTTGTCATCGAGATAATTCCAGTTTTGAGAGGCCACCCCATGTAGGGGTGTCATCAAGCCTCCTTTAGGAAGAGAGGTACATATCCAGCATTCCTTAGCTTTCGTAGCATTAACAATTATTTGTAATGTTTGAAGATGGGTATTGTTTACCCATGTTTCAGTTTCTAATATCTCTACGACAGTTACAATTAAGATCAGAATAACTCTACACGAATATCTCTGATTCTTTTGACAATCCATTGTGTTTCTAGAAGTTATTACAATTAAAGAAATTATTATTATTATTACAGAAATTATTACTATTACAATTATGATCTAATAAATCGTAGTTTCATGGGTCCTGCTGAGGTGATGGCCCATGATTTCTCAGGAGCTTTCTTTATCCGCGAATATTGAATCCAGGCTGGTTGTTCTCTTATCTTGACAGCGGTGAAGGTTGTCAGTATCACTTGATAGGGTCCTTCCCACTTTTCTTCCAAAGGTTTTCCGGAAAAAGTCTTTATATACACATAGTCACCAGGTTTAAAGGAGTGAATTGGTTGATCTAACTCCCTGGCCCTTGTTCCCAATATTTGTTTATTTATAACCTTTAATTGTCCCTGGAGAGCCTTCTCATAGTCACACAAATATCCCTCTCCCAACTGTCTTAGATCTTCTCCAGCAAATTGTAACTGGTACGGTCTCCCATATAATATTTCGAAAGGGCTTAAATTTTCCTTTGTTTTTGGCTTAGTTTGGATTCTTAATTATGCTAAAGGGAGAGACTGTGGCCAAGTTAGATTTGTTTCTTGCCCTTTTTTTGCTATTTGTTGTTTAATTAAATAGTTCATTTTTTCCACTTGCCCACTTGCTTGAGGTCTGTAAGGAGTATGTAATTGCCAATCTATTCCTAATACTGTACTCCCTTGTATTATTTTGGCACAAAAGTGTGAGCCTCTGTCAGAAGAGATTGTTGCTGGTACCCCAAAATGGGGAATAATCTCATTCAACAATCCCTTTGTTACCTCTCTTGCTTGATTTGTTTGACAAGGAAAAGCTTCTGGCCAACTGAAGACGTATCAGTCATAACTAATAAATATTGGTACCCCTCTTTTCTTGGGAGTTCAGAAAAATCAACTAGCCACTGTTGCCCTGGATAATTTCCTCTACTAATGTTCCCTAGTTTTATTCTATTAGTTACATTGGGATTATTATGTAAACACACTTCGCATTGCTGAGTCACCTGCTTTATTGTAGTGTATACATTTTGCCCTATCAATTTTTGATTTAGACTTTTATATAATGTATCAGCTCCCCAATGAGTCTTATTATGTTCTGTTAGGGCTGTGGTCCATATTAAATTGGATGGTACCACTATACAGCCATCTGTCAAATAAGCCCACTTATTTAATTTTATTTTACCATTCATGTCCTGAATTAGCTTTAGGTTTTCTTTAGAATAGTTTGGTTCCTGATCTGCACTTACAGTTTGGACTTTACCGTCTGGTATTAAGGATAATTTCTCTTTTTCCCACCTCCTCTGTTACTTGTCTGGCCTCATGGTTGGCCAGGCGGTTTCCAGTTTCCAAATCAGTGCCTCAATGGGCCATCTTACGTTCTTCCTTCCTGGATGACCTCTTATAACAGAGGGGGCCATTCCTCACATCAGGGTTTGGCATGGCATATGTTCCCACCGCTCAACGCCTACTGGGTTGCAGTCAGCAGCGGAGCTCAAGATTCTGCTTGGTGGCAAACACGGAGGCCAACCCAGTCTTGCCCTTGACTATGGTAGGAGGCACTTGACCAACCTTATTCCTTGTACTTCGTTGTCAATGCAGAGTTTCATCTGCACATCCCATAACATGTCACTGTCATGGCAAAACACGCAGATTTACTTTAGTAGTAGAACTACTACAGAGTGTATTTTATTTTAGTTTTTATGCCAATATCCCCCACAGCCCTGCTGACCAAGGGATATTGTTTTATCTGAACTAGGCAGCACACACCCCTCACCCCCCTTTTCATTTCTACTGTACCAAGCAAAGCATTTTTCGCCTTACCTGGAATTTATTCCCAGATATACCTGGTTAAAGATTTATTTTACTTCAGGGAGGTCCTCTTTTCCACTTTTCTGATGAATTAAAGATAAGCTCAAGATTTCAATTAATTGATTACTTTTAACTTTTGGTTTCATTTCTCCTTTTTTAAATGTCTAGATGTTCTAATAAATCCCATCCCAACAAAGATTTTGGTGAATTTGGCATTCTTATTGTTTTCTTAGTTTGTACTTTAAAGGTTTCAGGATGTTTTCCTGGTGGCCAGCAGCTCCCACAGCTGTAACAAATACACAATTCAATACAGTACCTATGCTTTAATCCTACCCTAAACAAAGTTAGCTCTCAGTGTCCTAGAAAAACTCTAGAATCCATTATCGAGATCAGGTAGATTTTCTGTCATGTTATTTGATAAGCTAAGAATAAGATAGACATTGATTAAACAACTGTATTTTCAAAAGTGACACCTGATAGTTCCTAATGAATTTACTGGTAGCTTCTGATTCCTATTGCCCAAAATCAAACAACATATTTAGAAAATTAAATATGGACAGGAGATACTAATTTAGATTTCCACTAGAAAACTGACATTTTGTAAAGGATCAATAATATAACTGTTTCCAGTACACCAAAACCCCCTGAGATTAAATAATGAGCTTTCCATATGACACATTCTCTTATGAGAATGAAAATTTACTTGGAAATGTCCCTATTTAAGTAATCTTCACAGTGCACTAGCTCAGAATCATTCTTGTTAATAATCTTTATTCAGTGCAGCTGAAATTGTTACTCAGGTGCTTTAATAAAAAAAAATAATATTCAGTTCTGCAGCTGGTTTCTGAAGACACATTTCCTCTGCTTGAATGATAGGAACAGACCATAAGGCCATAGTTTAACAAGGCTGTCAATCTCTTTTAGGAAATCTGGCAGTATTGGATCAAAAACATTGCAGTCATGTGATGCAAAGGTTTGAGTTGATTGTTACTAGGTAATCGTGATGTGGAAAAGTTGATAGAACAGGGAACCAGGGAGCATGTATAGAAGGTAAGAGAAGAGCTCGGTCGTGCTAAACTGGTAGAGGAGATGAGGCAGAGGCAGAGGAGGAATGTCAGGCAGAAGTGAAAGAGTGAATCCCTCTCCTATGGGATCGGATCAGTGTGCATATTGTAGGGAAAGTGGACACTAGAAGCGAAGCAAGATTGCCCTAAGCTAAAGAACCATCGGGGGTTCCCGTGACTGGATTAGAACTAGACTGACTGGGACCTGGGGAATCTACCTTAGTGGGTCCACTGGTTAAATTAAAGCTAGGGACTAGAGAAAAACGAGGTGTAATTTTTAGTGGATACAGAAGCAACTTACTTTGTGTTAAACTTCAGTGAGAAAATAATTTGATCAATTAACTGAAATCTTGAGCTTATCTTTAATTCATCAGAAAAGTGGAAAAGAGGACCTCCCTGAAGTAAAATAAATCTTTAACCAGGTATATCTGGGAATAAATTCCAGGTAAGGCGAAAAATGCTTTGCTTGGTACAGTAGAAATGAAAAGGGGGGTGAGGGGTGTGTGCTGCCTAGTTCAGATAAAACAATATCCCTTGGTCAGCAGGGCTGTGGGGGATATTGGCATAAAAACTAAAATAAAATACACTCTGTAGTAGTTCTACTACTAAAGTAAATCTGCGTGTTTTGCCATGACAGTGACATGTTATGGGATGTGCAGATGAAACTCTGCATTGACAACGAAGTACAAGGAATAAGGTTGGTCAAGTGCCTCCTACCATAGTCAAGGGCAAGACTGGGTTGGCCTCCGTGTTTGCCACCAAGCAGAATCTTGAGCTCCGCTGCTGACTGCAACCCAGTAGGCGTTGAGCGGTGGGAACATATGCCATGCCAAACCCTGATGTGAGGAATGCCCCCCTCTGTTATAAGAGGGTCATCCAGGAAGGAAGAACATAATAAGACACATTGGGGCACTGGCTCATAGTATACATATTTAGACTGACAAAATTGTAGGGAGAACATGAATCAAACTGGGACAACTGGAAAAGGAAATTATCCAGGGCAAGAGTGACAAACTGGTTTCTCAGAACTCCCAAGAAAAGGGGGGGTTCAATACATGCTGGTCATGACAGATGCCTTTTCAGGGTGGCCTGAAGCACTCCCTTGCCAAATCAATAAATCTAAATAAGTAACTAAAGTACTATTATAAGAAATAGTACCGAGATTTGGGGTTCCAGCAGTAATCTCTTCAGACAGGGGCTCACATTTTTGTGCACAAGTTTTACAAGCAATAAGTAAAACATTAAAAATCAATCAGCAACTGCATATACCCTACAGACCTCAAGCAAGTGGACAAGTAGAGAAAAATGAAGCATCTTATTAAACAATAAATTGCCAAAATATGCCAAGAAACAAATTTATATTGGTATCAAGCTTTACCTATTGCTCTAGTCAGACTGAGGGTCAAACCAAGATCAAAAGAGAAGCTGAGCCCATTTCAGATCTTGTATGGCAGACCCTATGTGATACAAGTTACAAATAGTGAAGCTGTAGATCAAATAGGTAACCAGTATGTGTATGATTTATGTTGTAACTGTAGGGAAACAACTAAATGAAAATGCTACAGTAGTATTAGAACACCAGCCTAAGCAACCTGACTAAACTACATCCGTTTAGTCCTGGTGATTGGCTCTATGTTAAGAATTTTTCAGGAAACCCTCTGCAAGAAAAGTGGGATGGAACCCTTCCAGGTGTCACTGACTACATTCACAGCACTACGGATAAAAGAGCGACCCACGTGAATTCACTACTCCCGAGTCAAGAAGGCTCCTGAGAAAATGCCAGAGAAACCATGGACTTCCGAATGAGGAGCACCTGCTCTCAACCCTTCCCAATGCTGATTCTTGGACTTTTGATAAGTATAACTTCATCTCAAGCTCCCATTTTAGAATGGCCATGGTCTGATGCGCAAATTATCAAATCACTTCCATGGACTGGCACACTCCTCTCGATGAACCTAGAGCCTAACACAGGTCTAGCCATTTATGTTTTATCTAACAACAAATCATATGCGCAACAAGACTGGAATAAGACTCAGAATTCATTAAATACCATAATAGGGAAAATGGAAGATGAGATTCAGGCAGGGTGTAAAGGTGTTAATGTAATAGGACAAGAGACAAAACAAGTCAAGCTAAAAAGTAACACCTATGAAGAACCGGTCACTTACATTTAGTCATAAGGAAGATGTAGACAATAATGTTTGGCTAAAAAAAGGAAGGACCAGTTTCTCGCTTGTGGGATAGTGTTAAAAAGGATAAAAGAAACAAAGCCCAGTGCAAGCTTAAACTATTGTTAGATCAATCAGTTTCAATTATGTGTTTATGGGCTAGCAAAGACAGAGGTGCTTCTGAAATGTTTATCATTAAGCTTGAAGAAAGTCCTGCTACTAAGCTACCTATTAAAACAACTGTCAAACCATTTATTGAGACAACTGACACACCTACAACTCCTTATAGGAGATGTAAAAGTATCCATAATCTAACCTTCATTGGACCTTACGTAATTAGACAGGCAAGTGGGCAGAAGCTACTGTTAGATCCTATGTATTCTACTAAAAAGAGTTCAGTACATATTCACTAAAAAGAGTTCAGATAAATGTCCAGACAAATATATCTCACATACAAAAGGGTTGCCAACCCTACATACAACAAGGTCTTAAAGGATGGAATGCCTGGCTATCAACTAGGTCCCATCATACTAGAACTTGAAGAGATATACCAGGATAGATTGGCACAGAATTAGGTGTGTTAAATACCATACACCAACAAGTACTAGTCAACAAATTCAGTGCTGTCACTTCTGACCTGGGAAAGCTTAAAGTTCCCTTGAGATCATCTGTGCTCACATTAGCAGAACCTAAGTCATTGGCAGTCAGATTAACATTAGTTGCTAATCACACAGGCAAAGATCTCACCAAAATTATTGACTATACTGGGGGCATTAGCAAAAAGGTTGTACTTGCCATCCAAGGTATCCAATCTCAGCAGTGGGTACAGTCCACAGCCACAGCAATATTGAGGGAAGGAACATCAGGAATATTGTCTCAAGAAATAAGGGAAATAATAACCAAAACCAACCTCACCACTCAGTTTGAAAAAGATCACCAGGCTTGGTGGCAACTAGTAAACTTCACCTACAACCCACAACACGAACAAATTGAAGCATATGTGCTCACAATTAGTGCAGCAAAAGAAGAGGCAATCTTTCCTGTTTTGACATTGGGAGCTGTATACCAGCAAGTCATTGTCAGACCCATGGACCATAATGTTTGGGCAAGTTATGATCAGACCAAAGGCAAATGGCAGTCGATTAGCACTGAGGCATGTATCCCCAGAGAACAACTGGGATACTTCTGTGAAAATGCAGTAATAGAGAATGAAGATCTATGCCTAGATATTGAAAAGGGTATGTGTACTTTCAAAATGTTTCCACATATTGAAGCCCAGTCACAAGTGTTTTACGTAGGAAATGGATGTACATGTGTTAGAACTTCTTGTGTTAACATTACTATTGATAATTGTCATGAAATAGAAAATGGTACTAATTTTTGTGTATGTAATTTTACTAGAATTGTAGGCTGTGACTTTGATTATGTTGTTCCTGTAACTACTAGACAGTTAATTGAAGCTGATTATACCTTGTATCAGATGTACCTAAATTACAGATAGGCATGAACATTAGTCTCTTTAAAGCAATGCTCAGACACCTCGACATAGAAAAACTGGTCCAAGAAGTAAACAGAATGGCCCAACACATGCTTTGGCAGGTAAAACATGACTCTGAAAATATAAAATCTATCTTAGCCAATGCAGAACAAGTAGGACAACATTATTGGTGGGACATCTTCGCAGGACATTCCCCTAAAGCAACACAAGTATTCCACTATTTCATACATCCCATACTAATCACGTTGGAAGGAGTGATCCTGTTATCCCTCTTGAACGTCTGTCTGTGGTATAAACTAAATGCCATAGTTAAAGAACGCAAATAATATGGGCAATAATGCATGTCTACCAAAGCCCTTTGTCTTTGGAACTTGACAGAAGAATTCGTAAGTCTTAAGAAAAGCAGGGAATGAAACAGCAAGGTCTTAAAAAGATTAGTCAGGATGAGTTTGGTACAGTGCTCTGGGTGATGCTCTGTTTGGGTTGAGGTAAGATAGAGACAGCACCGGTTCCACTGACAATGTTGAAGTAAAGGAATGTACTCTGAATAATTAGAAAAGCTAAGGTGGGAACCTGAAGGAGATGAGGAGACCATGAGTCAGGAGATTGTTGAACAAAGAAAATTGAAAGGTTTACTCCATCTAGACCCTGCCTATTATGAATATGATGATTAGATGTTGAAATCAAATGAATATGTATGTAAAGATGTTGTAACCTCTCATGAAAACTGTATAAATTACCTGACTTTGCACTGAAAACTTGGGAGATAGTTTGTCCAGTGCGAACTGGCTAGCTCCCCAACAAAATAAAAAATAAACACCTTTCCTGCTTAAAGACAAAATTGGTCTCTGAGCAGTTACTCTCTGCCGTTTTGGCATACAGTAGTATATTTTGGTATATATATAGTTTGGTATACAGTAGGTATAGTTCCACGTAACTTGAATATTTTGGGTTGAAGCAATTTTAAAACACATGTCAATGTTGCACAGCACCAGGACTTTTTCCTCCATCATCTGCAATTCAGAATTAGCCTGTCCAACTTATCAAGTCAAACAAATTTACTAAAATCAAACAATGCAGGTCTAAAGACAGAATTTAGATGGAAACTTAATTGTGCTGACAACAGTTCTACAACTATAGCAGTACAGTTTCTATAGGTAAGATTGAACTAACTGTGTTGCATATTTAACTACAGTAAAACCCAATGTAGTCTAGTGAAACAATCGGGAAATTGGAAGACATGTCCCACCTTCAGCTGAGTAAACGGAGATTTAATATTATGCCACCTAAGTAACCACAGTTGCTTTTTTACTTTACTGTTACTTCCAGTTAGTCTCTGGGAGGTGAGTAGAAAGGGATTTGTAACTGTAACTAAGAGGAAATGTGTAACTTTAAAACCCACATCATCTGGAACACCTGATATTTGGGATACCAAGTCCCTAATACCAGAGTGTCTTTGTAGGTAGATAGTTTTGTGACCAGTTCCCAAACAGATCCACATAGATCTTTAAACCTGCAGAATGGAGATGAATACAAAGGCAGAACACGTTCCTGTAAGAAAGTCAACTGGCAGCAGCTCAAGCCTCCAAAAGCTGCAGCTAAGTGAGCTGATGGATGTTTTTCCATCATCTTTATTTCACTGTGTAGCACAACTAGCTGACTGTGTAGTGATGCTCTCTAAACCACTTTTCACTGTAATTCCTGTCATTCTACATCAAATAACTTTGCGTATCAAGAGGACCTATGTAATCTGTGAAGGTGTTTCTTCACTGAGACTTCACTCAAGCTTGCTTTCTCTGTGCTGTTCATCCATTCATTTAAACTACCTGGAGAGCAAGTTTTATGGTTCTGCCTTTTCCCATAAGTTTAGAAAAAGAATGCTATGTGCCTTTTATGGTTTTACTGGACTCCTTTGTATAATGTAAGCCTTTTTCACATTTCTACAATGTGCTTGGTTTTCCTTCTTTTACTGTTTGCTCCTCTGATCCTCAGATGTTTCTGTTGGGAGAAGTAAGAGATTCATACCAGAGTATGGAATATATTTTTTTAATTCTTGATTAACCAAAACTTCTATCACACTCTCAAAACAAATTGCATCTGAGGATGCTGGGATAGGCTTCCCTGAAGTGATTTTGAAATACACCAAGAATGTTTTATAACAGTAAGTACAGTGCTTCTCACAGGCAGCTCTTCTCTAGGTTAAACATTCACACTGTCTGGATGGACTGCAGTCTGTGTTCACAGATTTATGTGTATTTTTCAAATACAGCATCACCCATTTTGCACAGTATGGTCTTCTGAAAGTTCACTTGGCAAGAAACAGTTCTTGCTAAGTACAAAGTGTGAAATCTGGCAATAAAATTTTAAATTAAACCCAGCATTTTCCAGCCTACATTCTGGCAACTGCTGTCGTACTAAAAAGTAGCAAATTCTAGCCAGTATTACATGTAGCAGTGTAAGGGGTGTGTGTGACTGAATGCTCATCCTTTTGCATTTATTAATATAAAATTTCATTTAATAAGTTATAAGACCTTATAACGCAATCTTCTGTACTTGTGTTTGTAACTGATAATCCCAATGATACAATGATTTACTCCATGTTTTACACTGCAGTATCATTTAAGACTATCACTTAGTCCCATTGTGTTAATGACCTTGTAAACATCTTAATACCTGTTCCAGAGTATTTACATTTGAAGTATGTTCCATTTAACTTTATACAGTCTTAATGTACTAATTAATATTGGGCTTAAAATAAGTTCCATGAGCTCAATCAATATTTGCTGTGAAATATACTGCAATTACAGTTTTAAATGAAATTAAATTATAGAAACTGTATAAAAGAAAGTGTGTGTATTCACATAATATCTGACTCTAACTTCAGAAAGAATCAATTAGTTGAGGACATATATAGCTCTACTCTAAATATTCCATTTAGCTTCCCCAACATACACATTGCTTTTCTCCTCCACTCTCTGAATTAGCTTGAGGCAATCTTAAAAAAAAGGACTAGCATAAAGTTCCCATTAGCTATTTGGACAAATATTTCTAAGGAACATTTAAAATATTTCTTTTTCAGACTTTTTAAAAATCCATGTGTTCTGTAAGAATTTTTCAAAGATGGCTAATATTTTTTTAATCTATCTCTCACTTCAAAACATCACCCCAAACAATCGCATTAGCTAAAAACTAATTAAATAGTAAACATCTAGCACATTAGAATTTATATTGTCTTTGAAACTTTAGAATTTTGGGTAGATTTTATTATATTCTACTTTTAAAATCAATATAAAATTTATGCAAGTATTTTGACAAGTAAGACTACAAATACAAGCCCTTCTGTTGGGTCAGACCAGTCAGCAGAACCTAAAAACTGTAGCAGTTGCAACTCCAGATTGCAAGTGCCTTTATTTATTAAAGCTTAATAATACGCTTATCTTTAAAAGTTGTTCTGGTGAGTTGCACTTTAAAAAAACAGTGTACTTCCACGAGGTATTATTAAATGTATAAAACCAAATTACTCCTTTCATCCTTCTACATCTGACTTGGAAGATGCATTGATTACACCTCCAATTGCACTGTGAAAGCTAGACCACAACTGCTGCCAAAATCCCTGTTCCCTCATGGGGATGATGCTGTGTTTGAAGCTGTGCCTGGAGCATTTTTGCCATCCACCCCAGACCCACCAGGTGCAGCTGAGCTGGCTGCCCCGGGGGGTGCTGCCAGCAGGACCCCGGCTCACCCAACAGCCATGCCCACCACCTCTTTTTCAGAGCAACACACGCACAGCCACTGAGATGCCAGGTACAAGAAGGCAACGATGGATGGGCAAGGGTGACTGCAACACCCTGGCTGAGGATATATGGTGGATGTTCCCTGTCAGAAAGGTGAAATTGGAAAAGAAAACAGAAAAATGACACTATCATCTTTCAAATGTATTGCCAGTTGGAGAAGCAGGTTCTAAGAGTAAAAGACACGTTGGGGAATCCTGGCCAAGCCACCATCAAGGTAAGTGATGCTCAGTCCCGTGGGCAGGGAGGATCCCGCCGTGGGAGACAGCTCCTGGCCCTGAAGTTTCCAGGCAGGCAATTATCAGTGTAAAGTCAACTTTTTTACTATATATAAAAAAAGAAAAGAATATACTTCTGAAGATTTCAGTGCTCTCTTTGTGAGTACAAAGTCAGTTTTAAGACTGTGTAAATCAATTACTCTGCCTAGAAGTTAACTTCTATGGCATCCGAAGTTTTCTATACTGTGTATAGGCTAAATTTTGTTCTAACATGGAAAAAAAGGTGGATTTTTCAGATTCCTACACTGTTGAAAACCACTAGGCCGTCAGGCACCGCATCCCTTCCATGCTACCCCCGGGGCCGCTCTTAGCTGATGACCATCTGCCTCCGGTGTTCCCTAAGGCGCAGGCCCACCCCCCGCCGAGGCCGAGGCCACAGGGCATGCCGCACCAAGCGCTCTCTTTACAAATGGCGGCCAATCCCCATAGTTCTCAACGGGAGTGAAGCCGCCATCGCCCCCAGGCCTCCATTTTGAGAGCGGTGGCGGCTTTGTGGCCGGCGGGTGGGCCCAGCCTCCCGGGGCGGCCGCAGCCGGGGCCGGTGGGCGGTGAGCTCGGCCCGTCAGGAACAATGGCGCGGGGATAAAAAATGGCAGAAAAAAGCACATCAGCCCGTGATCTCAGATTCATTGGGAAGAGCGGGAGGCGCTGGCATTGTGGAAGGGATCAATTATTCATGAGGTTCCTCACAGGCGACTTTATGTGCCAGCCTCTGCTGACAGCTAAGCCTCCAGCTATAGGGGAAAAAAGTAGCCATTAAAAAAGGAATTTGACCATCAGTGCTAAATACGTATTTTAAAAGACAACCTGTGGTAGCACATTTACCAAAAAGATGCTCAGAGACTAGAATAAGAAATGTGCGATGCTGTGCAAAGCTATATGGATGTATAATAAAGGAGAGAATTACCATATACGTAACAAAAAATGTGTGTGTTTTGTAGCATAAACAGCGTAACTGCCACAAAGTAATTTACATGTCAAAAACCAAACCAGCCACTTAACTTCAAGTGCAGCTAGATCTACCTCAGTTTGCATAGCCCAGCTCCTTCACCAAGCTCACCCTGCTGCCCGCACCAATGCCTCCCATTTTTGTGGTGGTTGCAGCCTCTTTGCCTTTTAACACCATCTGATAAGGAGCAGCTGAGAGAACTGGGGGTGTTCAGCCTGGAGAAAAGGGGGCTCGAGGGGACCTTACTGCTCTACAGCTACTTGAAAAGAGGCTGTAGGCAGGTGGGGATCAGTCTGTTCTCCCAGATAACAAGGGACAGGACAAAAGGAAACAGCCTCAAGTTGCACCAGGGAGGTTTAGATTGGGTATTAGGAAACATTTCTTCATGGAAAAGGTGGTGAAGCATTAGAACAGGCTGCCCAGGAAGGTGGTGGCATCATCATCCCTGGAGGTGTTTAAAAAACACATAGATGTGGTGCTTAGGGACAGGGTTTAGTGATGGACTTGGCAGTCTCCTGGATTAATGGTTGGACTTGATGATCTCAAAGGTCTTTTCCAACCTAAATGATTCTGTAATTCTATGATTCTAATCCTTGTATCTTTTATGGGAACCTTCACTGCTTCCTAGGGTGGAGGGTACTAGTGTACAGCCCATGACAGAAATAGTAGCTTCATCCCTCAGTGTATTTTGGTGTTTTGACCAACTGCCTCCCCATCTTCCAAGCACTCTGTCTTGGTCTCTCTTGTCTCCTGCTAACAGCAGAAATACAAAGAAGCGAGAGTGATGTTGCCATGCTGATAGATGAAGGCTTTTGTCCCTTCAGTGCACTTGCTTTGCAGGTTGGCACATGCTGGTTCCCTGCATTGGTCATGTACCTTCTTTCTTCTTTCCTTGCACATTGGGGCAGATTGTCTTGCATTTGGTTCCCAGATCCATGTTCTACACTTGGCCTTACCTGTCTTATAGGTGGGCTGGATACCACTATTACACAGTTATTTTCAATTTTGGCCCTCTTATTTACCTGTATCTATCGCTTCCTCCTATGAATCACATGACAATGCAGCTTGGAAAGATGCCTTTTGCCACTCTTCAATGTAACAAAGTGATGGCTGGACTCACCAAATGCTTAACTGTGTGTAATAACATCAGCTCTTTGTCTCTGATAAGAGCAGAGAGTCTCCTTTGCCTTCTCTTAATTCAAGCATACTCTTCCTGGTTCTGTTACTGTTCTTATTGAAAGTAGAGAATCCATTCCATAGTCAGTCCACTGATTACCAAATCAAACCTAATGTTTAGTCCCTGAAAGGATGCATCCTGATGGTTCAAAATTGCCTAACACCATTCCAGTTCTCCACTTAGCTTTTGACATTCAGTTGTGCAGCTGTCTATATGGTGAATTCTGCTTGTGCTCAAATTCTGTTCAGTGCAAAACCATTTACATTCTGCTGCAATGCATAGTAGTATCTTGCCTGAGTGTGGCCACCAGCCAGGTTTAGGTAGGTGACCTAGTCCAGGACCACATCACAGAAAGATTCCATCTGGTCATGCGAGAAAGCAAAAGTAAAAATAAACACAAGCAAATTATTATTTCTTAATTTCTTTTGGGCCATGACAAATACTGAGAAAAAAAAGGTTTTGCCACAGAGAGCTCAGGCAAAAGTCATCAAGTTATTGGCAGCCAAATAAAGCAACCTTCTCTCACCAGACCTATTTTCCATACACAGACTTCGAGATAGCAGTATCCCTTCACACTTGGATCCCAGCCAGTCTATTCTTCCTTCCCACCCAGCTGGCCTCTCCATTTTAGGGCTTCACTGAAGTCTGACATCTCTTAGAAAGTGTGTGTCTGAGGAGGCTCTCCTCACCGCATTCTGCATCCCGTCACACCCACCATAGCTAGTATGAGGGAAAGTACTTCCAGTATTCTGGTCACAGTTCTCCCTTGAGTATCCACCAAATAAGTTAATCTGCAAAAAGATGAATTAGTGATTTTTTGTGACTTTGTCATTTCAGTTGGGTTTGACTATGTCCAAACTGGACACAGGAATTGGACACAGGACTTTGGACATTCCAGGACCCTGGTATGTCACTGGGCTCCAGGTGCTTCTGCATCATCACATGTTTTTTAAACCTCATGCTATTTCACACACACACTAACCAAGGCATTCAACCCTAACCAGTAGGCACACATCCTCAGCTAAGCTCAGGCACATGTGTGTCCCACTGTGCAAATGCTGCGGATAGTTGGTTTCGCATGTGGGCTGCTTTATACATGGCGAAGTAGGTTGCATGGAGGATGCTTCTTTGTGAGGCATCAGGTGATCACATGAGCTGATTTGCAGAATTGTAGTAGGGGTATCTTAGGGTAAGCTTTTACATTTTTTTCATTCTTTCCAGCCCTGTTCTACAAGCAGTACATTCAGTCCTTTGCCTGATAAAAAAAAATGACCACAGTGTCCCAATTTTTCTCAGAATTGGAACACCTAATGAACATCACTTGCTTTGGGGATTTGTCCTGCTCACATTTCTGCCATAGGATAACTGGGATTCTGTGTGTGATAATACACTATTAATCTTGGGAATTTATACTTGAAGAGTTCCGTTCATTTGAGGATTCGGAGTGCTTAAAAGTTAATTCATATTACATTACATTACCCTTGTGAAGCAAGTAAACATTTCCCCCAGTGCAGAAACTGAGATAATAAGAAGATCAAGACTTTGTAGACTGTATGTCCCATAGACACCTAAATAAAAATGGCCTTATTTTTGAAAGTAGTAAGTAGTTACTTATGGCTTCCATTGATTTTAGCCTCTAGCTTTTGTCACCTGCTTTTGAAAATACTGACTTAAATGAATGCCTTGGGTCACAGGGCGATGTGTTAGATGTGTTCACAGGATGCATCTGCCTTTGCATGGTCTGACATTCAAAGAGAAACCCTACTTTATTTCCCTTTACAGTCTTTAATAATAAGGAAATAATAAGGAAAAAAACATACCAGGAAAAAAAACACAAACAAGAAAAGGAACTCGTATATGTAGTCTTACCTAGAAGCTGGCAAGATGCAATGTTATGTCTTAAATTCCATATGAGACAGTACAATTCCTAACAGATTTATTCATTGCTGGGCAATGAAGCAATCTTGCCATGCTACAGATTTAACCAGTGAACTGCAGTAACTGTCATACAGTGTAAGTAGCACCATGAGGACCTGTGAAAGCAGCTTATTCTGCCCTATAACTCATCAGTCACTGGTGCAGGGAAGTGCTTAGGGCAACAGCTGCCTGCTACTAGGCTTAAATGGGATCCCAACAGAAGTAGGAGCTGGCTGGGTACAGGAGGGTTGTCTTTAAGTGCAAGAGGTTTTCTTTTAAGACCAGGTTATCACTGCTAGGCTGCTTGGCCTTGGTCATGTAAAGCAGTTTGTTCTATTTGTTGACCGAGCTAAACTACCCTTCCATCTATTTGGGGATTAAAGCTTGCTTGAGAGATTAACTGGGGAGCCTGTGGCCTTCTTTACTCTAGTCTGAGAAGATGTAAAATGGACAATACGGGATTATTACATGGACCGTAGCTTTGGGAAAAAAGATCGATCTACATTTAATGTTTTTGTTAGGCTAAAAGATTATGGTTAATTTTACTGTCACGATTCAGTGTGTTACATTTCTCAGCTGCCTGCCTGGTAGAGCTACCTCCTTGCCAAGATAACTTTACCTTAATCCCAAGAAGAGCTGGGAGCAAGAAACATGTGCTCATGTCTCATTTACTCCAGTTCAGCCTACTATTTTAGCTCAAGTCCACTTTTATGAGCAGTGTACCAGAAAGCTGGCAAGACTTAGAAGAGAGATGGCTGACTCAGGGACAGAAAAAATTTAAACTGCAGCAGGATCTGCTAGGCTTCCTCCTCAAATTCCTTAGGTGTGGTTGTTACTGGGACAGACTCTTTGTCATGCTTACACAGATGGATACAGAAGGAGGCAGTACTATAAGGAGTATTTCTTCCCTCAGGGAAGATGAAGTCTCTAACAGATGCTGTTTGAGACTAGAATGGAAAGTGATACCACATTTATTAGCAGTCAACACTTGCTTAAACAACCCTTCACTTGCTCCTCTTCTCCTTCTCCCTGTATTCTTTTAGTTGGATTAGTTCCCCCATCCCATTCACATGTGACTGTATAAGCAGCTGAGTAATGTGGTAAAAAACCCCTAAAAAACCTGCAGCAAGAAATAAGACAGGGACAGTAAGAAATGTCAGGGGAAAGAATGGAGCAGAGGCTCTGCAGACCAGGGTAAGTGGTGCTGCCAGGCGTAGCCACGCTCACAAGATTTAGGTTCTCAGTGTTTTGCAAAAATAATAAAAATATATAAAATGTTTAAAACTGATCTATGTGTGGTTTAATTTTAGACATACACCTGAATTACTAAATATTGAATACCAGGTACAGCAAGTTGCAAACAGCTTAATGCCACATTACATAATATGAAATGATACTTAGTTTTCTGGTATCAATTTTAATTTAACAGCTTTGAGATTACACATCTCGTATTATTTTTATTGATTTTTTTTACAGTAAAACTGTCCATCTCCTACTTACATCTACTGCCTAGACAGGTCAGCACTTTTGTCTTCAACATTTGATATTAACTACCTGTCAAAGGAAGTATGAACTAGATGGGCTTTGAGGTTTCTCTGTTATGGCAGTTCCTGATTTCCTGTGTGCTACACTACAGACAAACCACATCCTACCTTAAAAATAATTAAATAAAAAAATGTGAAATTAAATATTAAAAATTGTCAAAACAATGTTTCAATTCACCTGATTTGTTCATTATTTCATAATTTTGATTAGACAAAAAATTTAAATTATTCAGTTTTCAGCCGGGTAAAATATTTTGACCTGTAGAAAATGCTCAAAAATTATAAATACTATTTCTTGTCTAGCTGTAAGAGTGATTGACAGATATGAGTGAAATCAAAGAGGTTTAGGTAGAAGTATTAGATAAACTACTGAAAATTGAGCTAACGCATTCCTAATTAAGTTTAAACTCCTTCCCTTGCCAAACACAAAACCCATTCCTAGACCTGGAAAGCAAAAATAAAGACCACAGAGATATGTCTCTTACTTTTCCAGATCAGAGTCACTGGCTATTGCAAAAGTTCTTAAATTGTTCATATTACAGAAAATTTCCAGCACCAGTGGTATTGTGGAAGAGTAGGTCAATTCATAAGGAAATAGCCTTATGCCCCAATTGGAAAGAAAAATCAAAAGAAGAAATTACTGTACAAAAATGAATCATGTAAGAAAATTTACAGAAGACATTAGTTTAAACAGAGAACATACAAATAATCAAATGCAAGAAATATTTTTCTACAGATTGTAAGAGAGGTGATTTGGAGTAAAAGACAACCAACCACTGGCCATCTACCACATCCTGCTGGACGTTAAGTGGATCATCTCTCGAAGCCTTTTAAAGCCACATAGTTCTCTCTGTAATGTCATTGGCTCTTCAGACTTTTAAATTATCCTGTTAGAAGCCTTTTATGGAATAGGTAAATTCTTTCATCTCTTCCACAATGGTTGAATATATTGAGAAGCTATTTTATAAGTATCTGTACATTTCACTACAGGGTTTATGAGTTAAAGCCAGTATTTCACTGCACTTGTTTCAGTAAGATGCTTAGCAGAGAATATCTGATTTAAAACCAACTCTTCCAGGTATGTATTTCCCAGTGAAAATACTTGCTTTAGAGACAGGGTTAAATATGTGCTCTTCTGAATTTTGTCATACTAATAGGTTTGCAGGAAAAATGTATAGCTACCAAAACTTTATAGGTCACTTTGTTGCCTAAACTCCTCAGTTACCAAACTGATCTAACTAAACAAGACTTTGCAGGGGGTTTGGGTCGGGCTGGCCCACCCGCTCAAGTCGTTAATGCTCAAGTGCCCACCATCTCACGCCGTTATGTAAATTATGCAGCAAGAAGTCTCCAAGTGAAGTAGTTCTGGCTGCAAGAAGAGACAAGCTAATAAGGTGTTGCAATCACCAATTTGTACTAGAAGCAAGAAACTTGTAAGCAATCCTGTGCGTGAATGAAATTAATATGTTATGTGCTATGCAAGGACTCTGCTGTATACAATGTGTATCCTGGAGTATGTTGTGTGCATGTTAGGAGGAAAGATCCCCCATGCATCCAGCGCTATAATAAACCAGCATCGGCTTTCTAAACTACCATTTGGTTTGAAGAGTTTTCCTGGTTACGATTTTCAGTAACAACTTTACTTCTAACGAGTGCATGTTCAGGCAACCAAACTCTTAAGCAGTTCTTAGTTATGCAACCCTGTAGGAAGCAATGACATATGTAATAAGTATTCAAAGCCATGTGCAATTACTTATACAGATTTATTTTTCAAGGATTCTCTCTAGATTCTCTTACAATTTTCAAGATGTCAGTATCATAATCTAGAACATTCTAGATATTAAAGTTTTTGGGAGATTGTGTGAACAGTATTTCCTATCAATGAACCTTCAGAGGTCAAGGCTCTACCAGGGAGAGGTAAACTGGAGAAGTTTAGTCTGGAGTTACACAAACTAGAGACAATTTTTTACCTTTTACATAGGTCTGGAACTCGGCGATTCTTTTACACATAAATAATGATTATAAAATGCAGCATTGCTGTGAAATGATTTTCATACAAAAAATATATTTTCTTCATTATCCTATATTATAATTCAAAAAGTATCACTATGAAGTAGTCATAAACAAAGAAACTCCTAGCTATGTTTAAAAGGGAACTTTTCCAGAGCTGTTTCTTCACCTGATGGCACTGCTCTGGTTTCCAGGTGATGGCAAAGCATACTTGTCCCCTGATCTGGGAGGATATGATCCTTCCCCCATACCCAGGCCACCCAGGCTTCGGCCTCCAGTGCTCATTCTAAACTAAAAATGACAAAAAGTAAAGTTCTGTAATGGTTGAAACTGAAACACATTAAGTCTTTTGTCATTCCATCTTTTCCTGCTGTTGGCCACTTACATGCTGCTCACCTTTGTGCTGGGTCAGGTGCTTGTCAGACCCCTCTCTGAGCAGATTCAATTCACTAACCCAGCAGAAAACTAATTCAGTAGAAAAGTGTAATGTTCTTTGTTGGTTAGTGAGCTATCTGGATCATGGAAAGGTCTGTGCAGCATGCAAGCCACCACAAGGAGGAGGTCACTCTATGCCCAAAAGTGAGAGGAAAGTAAGGAAGAGAGAAGCAATAGACAGAAGGGAGTGTTTACTCCCCTACTTTGGTGACAATGGTGTATTAGATTAGCTTAGTTGCTTGTACATCGTATGTGCAGAGTATGAATCCATCACTATAATAAGGGAAACAGTTTATAAGAAGCTCATTCAAACTCCAGCTTCTTTATTGACTGCTAATGCAGTGAAATTTCTTGCTCAAAATCATCAGGGCAATAGAGAAGCACTGAAAAGAACTGCTCACTCCCCCCAAAAGCCTCCACAAAAAGAAACTGAGATAGACAGGAGTTCGAACTCCATTACCTCCATATCAATGATCTAACTGCCAGGCATGTCTCCTGCTTATCTAGCACTTGAGAATTCAGCCCATCCCATGTTTCCAGCTATTCTGAGTTTCACACCTTTACTATGATACTCTCATAATTGTCTTTTGGACCAATGGCTGTTTATCACATCACAGTGTGATGCCACAGCCTTCTCCTAGTCTGTGAACCTATGCTCCAGATGTGATGAGTCAACATTTCCACACTACCGTACATAAATTCACCACGGAGCAGAGGAGAGGTGTTAGCTCTGCATCAGGATCTGTTTTTTAACTTGATTGATCCTCAACAGCTTGTAGCCTACTCATCTTCAACCCAGTGCTCTTACCTTACTCATGTGATCTCAGCAACAAATTCTTCCTGTATCATAAATGGTGTCACAAGTACTGAGGAAGAAAATACCTGGTGAGTGTGTGGTTTAGTATTTTTAAGTACCTAGTAGTGTATCAATGGCATGACTCAATTTTGAGTGATTGCACTGCAAAGATTGTTTCCGTGATCTCGGTGTGTGGTTATTTGGATGGTAGCTGCTGTGCAGAGGCCATAACCACAGACAGACTGGTGGTGGATCATTTTCATGGTGCACAAAGTATGGGATGAAGAATAGCAGGCAGTTCTGTAATTTAGTAGTGCAATTTTCATCAGCTCATATCAGGGTTAAAGTATCAGAGACAGGTTAAAGTTTGTCTCCACCCATGTGTCACAGTAGGACTTCAGAGGAAGAGACAGGCTTCATGGGGCCAGAGAAAGACAAACCTTACCAGTGGGAAGTGCAAACAGGAAGGCCTCTGGGGCCTCCATTGGGCTAATTGCCCAGTTTAGTGGCAAATTGCAACTGCCTGAGTTTGTGTTAAACTGCTTGGAAGAAAATGGCTTGAATAAAACACATTTGTGGCAGTGCTTTCTTTCAGAGCGTCATGGCTTAACGCAGCCAGCAACTAAGCCCCACACAGCTGCTCAGTCACTCTCCTCTGTGTTGGAATGGGAGAGAGAATTAGAAGGGTAAAAGTGAGAAAACTCATGGGCTGAGATAAAGACAGTTTAATAGGTAAAGCAAAAGCCATGTGTGCAAGCAAAGCAGAACGAGGAATCCACTCACCACTTCCCATCAGCAGGCCGGTGCTCAGCCATCCCCAGGAAAGCAGGGCTCCATCACGCGTAAGAGTTACTTGGGAAGACAAACACCATCACTCTGAACGCACCCCCCAACCCTTTCCTTCATCTTCCCGCAGCTTGTACATACTCAGTATGATGTTCCATGGTATGGAATATTCCTTTGGCCAGTTTGGGTCAGCTCTCCTGGCTGTGTCCCCTCCCAAATTCTTGTGCCTCTCTGGCCTTCTCCCTGGCAGGGCCTGAGAAACTACAACGCCCTTGACTCAGTGTAAAAACTAATTAGCAACAACTGAAAACATCAGTTTTGTTACACCAAATCCAAAATACACCACTGCACCAGCCACTAAGAAGAAAATGAACTCTATCCTAGCTGAAATCAGGACACAGGGCAAGGAGCTCTGCCCTTCTGGGTCTCTCCCAGTCACTTCAGCTGTTCCACACAAACTGCTGCTTCTCCCTAACCTCAACCCACTGACTGTCTGCCAGGAAGCTCTACTGCCTGGTGTGCTGATAGCACACCGGATGATTATTCAGCGATAAATTAAAAGCTGAATACATTTGGGGAATGCTTCCTTAAGACTTTAACTCCTGCTTGTCTTAGTAGTTAACTCACTCTTATACAGAATAGGCAAAGACACTTTGCTGAAAAATATTTAAAAAAATGAAATGCATTGTATGTATTGGTTAAATTAGTGCAGAAAGTTGTTTTGGCAAAGCTAGGTAACTTTTGTCGAGCCTAAATAAATGCCCACCTGACAAGTACACTTTCACAGACAAATCTATTTTCATATATTTTCGGTCCTTGTTTCCTTCAGACCAGTGTTGTTTTAAAGAATACTGCCTTCTCACACTCAGATAATTCTGAAATACTGGTTTTCATTCACATTTAAAAAATCTATTAATATGGCATGGATATAGGTGACTACTAACCATATTAGGTTAGGTTTTACAGATTATTTTATAAATGTGATTCATATACATTTCTCTTCATGTAAAAATAATGAATGTATCTTGTCGAATTATGCTAATATTGAGGACAAAAGAGAAAGGAGGCTTGCCCACCAGGTTTAAAAATAGAAAATCCAAGTCATGCTGTCCATCTGGGACCACAGGGATTATTTTATTGTAGGTTTTCCATCTTTATTTTCACTTGATTTATTCCATTAAAGTTCTAGTGATAATTCCAGTATTTGTCACCAGATGGCACTGCAATGACATGATCTTGTAATAGCTCAAGTAATAGCATAATTACGAAGTGTTCATCACATTTTCAGATTGCATTAAGCGCTTCTTTCTCTGCACCGTTATGTTCCTACCATGAGGCTTGCCGGCATAGCTATTGCAGTCAGTGTTTTTAATATTCTTAGCCAATTTACCTTTGGAAAAAAAAAAGCTCAGTAGTGGAGACCAAAACCTACCCTAAGCTTCATTTGTCCAGATGTTGCCCCGAGTAATATTGCAGGCAAACGCTGTCTTTAACGGCAAGAGATGGAGAGGAGCAGCAGCTCCCACCTATGTCAGGTCATGCATAGAGGTATGCCTCAGTTCCCTGGCCTTTCACTTCTGAATAGGATCCCATCCTCAGGCCACCAACCACTGCCTACCGCATTCCCTACTTTTTCAGTGCAGAATTTCATGTTTTCCCTTGTTTCTCTTCTCCTCCCAAATGGAACATCCCCCTCCATGCCCTAATTTAGCTCTCAGTTCTAGGGCTTCCTGATATATTCTGTCATGATCTACCACTGTAGCTCAAGATAAAAGTACCAGTTCTAACTGTGAGTCATTGCAGAGTCTAGGAAGTAAAAAGAAAGAAACCTGGGAGTCCAGAGATTGTTGGGCAGTAAGCTACAATTGCCTCTGTTGAGAAGTCAACTTTAGCACTAATACAGCTGTCACCACTGGAGTGCTGTTATCTGAGCAATCACTTTGAAGTTGTTCAAGGGTAAATACAAATAATTTGGGATTTTTATTTGCAGGTCAAGGTGTGTAGCATTTACATGTTTTCAGTATACAAAGCTCTCATGACTTAGAGGTCTGATGCCTCCCTGATTTTCAGCAGGATCCTGGTATTTGGTAGGGAAGTAATGTTGTGATACAGAAAAGCAAAAGATAAACCAGTTGCTTCTGACTGGGTCTCACTGGCACATGGCTGGACGGTGTTTTGGAAATACACCTGAATCTCTTGATAGCATTAACACTTTCACGTACACCACACAGAACCTTTCTCTGTAGCAGACAAAATGATAAATACTGGTGATTTTCATGATTCTGCTCCTGTTTTCTGACACTAAAATGTTCTTGTCCTTAGGGGAATAGTCATTGTACTACAGACAGTGCATATGCAAAATATTGTATGTATGTTAATAAATCTAAATACATAAGCAATTGCAAGATAATAATCCAAAGCTATACATGTGTCAGAAAAGGGAGTCTGGTAGCACGTGTAAAGGCAGTAAATTACTAATACAAGGAGTTGTGAACTTTTTAAGGCCTTACAATAAACTCCAGGCCAAAACAAACTTTGTTAGTATAAAATTAGGCATTTGAATGCCCACATTCAAAATAATAATTTTGAATTATTATTCATAATAATAATATTCAGACTTCCAAAAAAACCCTTCAAGAATTACAGAGTGAAAACAAATTACTATCTGAAACTATTATTCCCCCACTCTTCTGAAATTACTCTCATGTAGTTCAGTTGCATTCACAGTATTTAATATAATAATACCAAATTTATGGAGTGGCTGGAACAGTCTAGCAGAACTCTTCCCATGATGTGAGTTGCAATTAGTAAGTCATAAAAATCTAAGTGGATGTTTATAACAGAAGGAAAGCGTTGGAACAAGAACTTAAACGGACACATTTTGTTTCCTTTCAAAACACTTGTTAACTGGTGTCAGTGGCAAGGTTATTCACTTCACTGAGCCACGCAGACTCAGAGCAGTTAAGTAGGAGATAAACTGTCCAGGGTTGTTCTGGTGGATAAGTAACATGTGAAATGATAGGTTGCAACTGAAAGTGAGGCAGTGATTAAGCACAGCGGACTCTCACATTCTTTTTGTACGTCACCCTGAAAATGTTTGACTACTGGGCACGTGCAAGTAGCTTCTGCTCAACAAAGTTTAAACCTGGTGCAAGTATGTACATTACGGTTATACTGTGAGTCTGACTAATGAAGGTAAGGTATGGCTGCATGAGCGTATTAAATACCAATTTATCTTTTTTCAGATATATTAACAATTTTCTTGTTTCTGGAAGTTGAAATTGTATTGATCCTTTTTACTGGACTATCATTTACGATTGAGATGCTGCTACAGCTAAGGAAAGGTAAGAACATTATGGAATCTGTAAACACTCCTCGCTCTTCCTATTGGCTTTTTTATAGGACACAGAAAATCATGGTTGTGTATTGAAATGGTTATGGCTTTTATTACTAACCTGATTTGGAAAGCTGTGTCTGAAAACCATAGCTATTTTACTACAGAGCACTGGCAATAACTTAACAAGCAGACTGCTACGCATCTCCCTTTCTCCAGCTACTGAACTTCTACTCTCTACGATGCAATCATGTGATTCCTAACATACATTTCGCTCCCCTTACATGCTTAGCAGTTTTTAAAAAGCTGTTGGCTAAGTTGGTTCCTTTTTGGTCTTAACACTTGTTATTGAATCCTAAATATACTACAAACCATAGCTCTTTGGACAGTCACTGTGATTAAGCTTTAGGGATCCCACACCGCTATTCTAATACCTCCCTCATGTTCCTACACTGCCTGACTTCATGCCTTTCCTGTAAGTAGATACCCTTCCTCTACCGTCTGTGTTTTCTGATTTTCGAAGGTTTAAATCTGGGTTTAGACCCGTGAGTCTGCTTCAGAAACAGGTGTGCTGATAAAGTAACTCATGCTGTCTGGGAATTCATGTTTTGTCCAGATCCTGATACAAGGTCAGAGACAGGAGGAAAAGGACTGAAATCTTTCTTGTGCCTCAAATGGAAAAACAAGACAGGGGCACTTCAAATATTCCCCAATGGACAAGGAAATCCCCAAGTAATGGATTCATATGTGTTGTAGAATTAACTTTTTCCTTAATATTATTTGATTAATATTTCTGATGTTGCTTTTTTGAAAGAACAGTACATGCCATGCACTAGCGGGTAACTATTAACCATGAGCTTGTCTGGACTTTTTCAGTGCTATAGTTGTAGCCATAAAACAGGTATTACAGTAATTTTCTCCTGAAGTTTTGCTCTGTTGTCTAGGAGTTCCCCCGTGTGATGCAAAGCTACAAGGGCGCCTGAAGCACTCGGGCTACGATGGTAGTAAGAGCTGAGAACTGATTATCAGGCTTTATACGAGGCCTCAGGCAGGCTGATGAGCTCTTTGTTTGAGAAATCATGCACCACTTGAATTAGTGGTTGAAGCACACGGATCAAACCTAGCAGTAAGTGGGTGTCTAGCAGGCAAGGAGAGAAAACGGTAGTCTTGTGCTGGGGAAGAGACACGCAGCCTTTGCTAGAAGGAGTGCCCAAGGAAGGAAACGTTGCACCTCTTGGAAGAAAGTAATCACCTTTATAATGAAAGATGTTGCCGCGTAAGAAATTTTCTGAGCAGATGTAACAAAGCCTTTCTCCACTCAGATTTGTCTCTCACATCTAACTCGGCGAAGGCTTTCTATCCCTGCGCTGCCTGCAGGCCCTGCCCCCGGTCCCAGTGCCACTGCACACTGCTCCGGCGCTCCGTCCCCCGGGCTGCTCCCCCGCAGCCGCCTCAGCACCGCCCGCGTGACGCCTCCCCCCCTCTCCCGCCGCGACCAGGCACCCCCCGGGCCCGCCTGTCCTTCCCTCAGGGGAGACCCCAGCAAGGGGCTCTGCCTCTGCCTGGGGACGGACTGCCGCAGAGCCTGCAGGACCTGAACGCTTCCGAGACCGCTACTCTAATCCGTCGATGCGTTTGCGGCTGCTCTCCGTGCGGGGGGTCAGGTATCAAGGCAGCCGAGCTAACAGGGAGCAGCAGGGAATCTTCTGGGCGGGTTGTTCTCTCAGCCAGAGCAGCCGGCTGGTACGCATCTGTCCCCGCAGATGCGGAGACCGATCTCTCCTGGTGTGAGGCAAGATCGCCTGTACGCCGGAGGAGAGCGAACAACAGTGGCGGACACAGGCGCGACACCATGGGCAGACGCCGTCCCCTCACAGCCGCGCAGGGCAGCGCAGGCGCGAAGCCCTCCCGCCGCCCGGCAGCGGGCGGCAGCAGCAGCAGCGGCAGGGAAGGCAGCGCGGGCGGCGGTGGGCGGGGCTTTCCTCAGGGACGTTACAACTCGTTGAGGTTGTCGGCGGCGCCATTTTGAATTGGCTGAGGGTCGGAGGAGGTGGTTGCTGAGCTGGGCTCCACGTCCCCCGAGAAAACCAGCGAGAAAGGAACGAGGTCCGAATATGGCAGCGAATAGGAACTTGAAGCAAGTGCGGATCGAGAATAGCTCCCCAGCGGCGCCGCTGGGTATGGTGGGGGGTGGTGGCGGCAACCTGAAGGGATTGCGGGGCCTAGAGACGGAGAGCGAGGCAGCGGCGGCCATGGCGCTAGTGCCGAGCAAGGAAGGTGGAGATGAAGAGCAGGAGGTTGGCTTCACCATCGATATCAAAAGCTTTCTGAAACCTGGTGAGAAGAGCTACACGCAGCGCTGCCGGCTGTTCGTGGGGAATCTGCCTACTGATATCACCGAGGAAGATTTCAAGCGCCTCTTCGAGCGCTACGGGGAGCCTAGCGAGGTCTTCATCAATCGGGATCGTGGCTTTGGCTTCATTCGCCTGGTGAGGATTCGCGCGAGCCTCTGTAACCCAGGGGCTGCCTTTGCATGCGGGAGATTTCTGTCCTTTGCCCACCCCCTCGCCTTTCCTTGTCGGGCGGGTGTAAAAAAAGACAGTAGCAGGCCCTCGTTCTCTCTCCTTGCTGCTAGCGCTGTTCCTTCCGTTTCCTCTTTCTTCTCCCCCCTCCCCTATTTGCCTCCGTACATCCGAGCCAGAGGCCTGCATTGTGAGCAGCCTTCCCAGCGCCTCGCGTTTAGGTTTCCATCTCGCTATGCGGTACTCTGCTGCTTTCAGGGCCCCTCCACCAGTTACCGGTGACGTGCTGCTGCCACGGGTACTCCTGCAGCCTTGTTATTTTTTAGTGAATGGAAGATGTGGTTGCGCGATCAGCTTTGTTCGTGTAGTACTTGTATAAAGACTTTCCTTATTTAAATGGGATAATTTATCGTACTTTAGGATTAGAAAAAAAAGGCTTCTTTGTGCAGAGGCATATTTCTGTTCATTGTACGTTTCGTCCATGAAAACGGTTTAATTAAAGACTCGACAGGATTGTTTCGAAGTACCACTGCTCACATATCATGAAAAGAGAGTATGTAATCTCAAAATTGAAAAGAAATGGGACTTTGGGGTTGTTTTAAATTACTGATGTCCGGATAAGGCTAGATTTGTAGGGGTAATACAGTATTCGATCGAATATGCTCGGGTCGAGCGTGCCAAAAAGGAATAATCTGAAAAGTTCACGATGTGATATTTAAATACTAAGTTAACGTGCAGGATTAGTTTTCATGACTGCCATGTCTACAATGCACTGATGTATATAATTCTGGGAATAGCTTTAGCGTGCTTTGAGTGTCTCTATTTTTTCCATTTTCCATAGTTACGATTTTTTTCCATATATTTTACTGGTTAGGACGTTTTTCTTTTTGTCATCTTAAAGATAAGTGTTTGTGGCATTCTGCCATTCATCTTTTACCTTGAGAATCCTCCAGCCTGAAATAGCAAATTTCTGGAGGAAATGTGATACGTTTACATGTCATTACTCAGTTTTGTATGTAATATAGATTACATATAGCATTTATCTGAATTTCCCTTTTCCGTTGTGTTTAGGGAATGTGTTATTTTGTAACAATTTACGTAGTCAGTTGAACGGTGAAGAAAATGGCTATGATCTGAAGAGTATTTTCTTTAAGAGATTGCAGGTATCAGACTCCAAAAAAATCTCTGAAATGAGGAAAAAGGCAGTTAATGATGCAGACTGTCTCATGGATGTGGGTTTATAAAGCCCATAAATGTGAGAAGTATGAATACAAGAGCAAAAAAGGTGATTTCATCATTTGTTGATGAAATTCGAATTGGACATCCACTGAGAGTTCATCCAGCAGTGGTAATGAGCAAGTGTGATATTTTTACTTAAAAAAACTAAACACCTTAGATCCTGTAGTGTAATCTTTGAAAATACTGTTTCCTAGTATATGGAGCTGGGGATGCAGAATAAAAACATTTGAGTAGGTGAATATGAAAACCATCAGCAACTTATCTCTACTGAAAGCCTTTACAGAGCAGCACAAATGTATCCGTCATAATGAGAATTTTTAAAGTCCTCTAATGTGCAGCAAAAATTTGCACCTATGTAGTTTTTTAAGAAAAAATGTAGGGAATGACAGATGCATATTCTTTTAATCAGTAGGCAGGAACGTTGGGGGTTTTTTTGGGGGGTGGGGGTGTGGGGTGTGAAGTTGAATGACCCTAATGCTAATGTGTTCAAGTTAAGGCAAAAAACTTTGGTACTTCTTAGGGGGGGAAGGAACACAATCTGGTATCTGTTGTTTTTGAAAATAAAATATAAAAAAATATTTTATATCTTGAAAAAGGAATCTAGGACACTGGCTGAAATAGCAAAGGCAGAACTTGATGGTACTATTTTGAAGAGCAGACCACTTCGAATTCGATTTGCTACACATGGAGCTGCCCTAACGGTCAAGAATCTTTCACCTGTGGTTTCTAATGAGCTGCTGGAACAAGCATTCTCTCAGTTTGGTCCAGTGGAAAGAGCTGTTGTTGTAGTAGATGATCGTGGCAGAGCTACAGGAAAAGGTTTCGTAGAGTTTGCAGCAAAACCTCCAGCACGGAAAGCTCTAGAAAGATGCAGTGATGGGGCATTCTTGCTAACAACGTAAGTTCACAGGCTTTTGTTTGAATTGTGTATGTATTTCTGATGTGAAAGAAAACTGCATTCCTGGGTGTTCCCTAGTTCTTATTTCAATTTTTGAAAACCCTGAAGTGAGAAATTAAGGTGTTTTACAGGAATACCCCAAATATTCCTGATTTTTCTTTTTGTGAGGAAACCAGTCTTTTTCTGCTTACTGTTAATAAGATGACTTGTAATTACCATATGAGAGTCTGATAGCACCATTTTTCTTTTCAGTCTTTATGTGGTAGAGCTTCTTCTAGTGAGACTTTATTTTCGTTGCTTGTACTCTTCCTGATCCCACTAAAAATATGACAATAATACTGCTGTTTCTTACAGAACAGTGCACTACACTACACTGCTGATACTTTGTAAACTCAGGAAAGTGTTGCTGCGTTTATTTCTATCTCAGAAGTTTTATTTGTGGCTTGGAAGGCCAAAAGTACCTTTTTTAAAAAAAAATGAAGATAGGTTCTGCAGAAGTTTATGGCAGTGATTTCTGGGAAACTTTCTATTTCAAGGGCAAGCAACCTTGCAAATCCCAGCACTTTTCTCTTGCATCACTTATTTCTGCACTTGCTGAAGAGAGTTGTTAACTGCTGTGCTTTAACACATTCACTAGTTAACAAATGCTTTCTTAAAGACTGTGTGAATGGATACATGTTCTGGATTTTTTTCATTTTTTCTGTTTCTTATTTGGGAAAATAAGGCTGTGGTTCCACAACAAGGAAGCTTGCTGCTATAAAATTAGGGAACTTGGTAGTTCTTGTCTTCTTGTCTTGGCAGTGCTGTTGATCTTTTATCTGATTGAGAACTTTCTGATACTTCCATAAGCCACTTGTGCTTGCTAAAACAACAGAAAATTATTCAGCCGTTTCTCTTGGGTTCATTTTTGACTGTTTTAAGTACATAAAAGTACTTGCTGACATGGGTGGTATGAACATCAGGTCCAGCAGAGGATAAGGCAGGAGGTGATGTTACCAGGAGGAGATTGCAGGCTGGGAGGAAGGGTCTGGAACTCCTTTTTCTGGTGATAATCTCATAAATCTTGTGTGCCACTGAACTGACCTGGTGGCGGCATAGTAAATGCAATCTGAATGCGTCTTTACTGTTATCAGTAGGTGCCAGCAATTTGTTCTTAGTCCCTGGGTTTTCTTGGCATTAGTATTTGAATGGAAGCGCAGTGAGCCAAACAAGGGAACTTATCTAGTTCAGTGTTACATGAATGCTATTCTTGGCATAAGAGATGCGGCAGGGAAAAAGAAGCTAGGATTTGAGGGAGGGTATTCTTGTTTTACCAGCTGGATAAATTTGTTGGATTGAAATGACCATCTAACTGTGGCCTGAGTGAATAAAAACCACTTGATTTTTGCCTGGCTTAGGAGGCTGACATGTTCCGTAATGCGCAGTTGCAAAGATAATTAGCACGAATCTGCTGCCATTTGCTTCACAATCTAAAATTTTACATTTTTAGCTGAAAACTTTGCCTGTTCAGAAGAAAATTTGAAATTAATGGGCTAAATATAGCAAAACTAGGCATTTGAAATGTTAACTTAGACATTTAAAATTGTTTTAAATAATAACTTGTTAACACCACAGTTCAGTTGCATTTAAATGACAGAACTGCCAGCAATTGCCATGCACATAACATCAGGAGAAGCAGCTGCTGAGTTGTGTTCCGTGATTCCAGACTTCATCATTTTAATCTGCACTGAATGCCTGAAGGTTTTTTTTTTCAGTTGTTGATGTTGTTAAAATACAATTATTTTTTTTCCCCATGAAAATACCTGCAAAGTAAATTAAAGATGTGGAACACAACAAATAAGCGCTGGTGTTTTGAAAATAGTGTCTCTAGCTCTTTTCGTATCCCTCTAAGGTTTGTATTATAGGCTGTGCTCCCAAGACGGATGCAGGCAGCTTTTTATATAGTTCGGGATTCTTTTACTGCCTTCCTTGGCAGTACTGGCTCATACTTGCCTCTAATTACCACAGATAATGAGAATTCAAGGAGAATATTTTCCAAGATAAATTAGTATTCTGAATTTTGAGACTGTGGTTGTTCAAATAATGGGCTTTAAATAACTTAAGCAGAAATGTTTTTGCAATTATCACTGGACTAGTAATGCCAAATTATCAATCTGTTTTCAGTTGTAGAGTAACTTTTAATACAGTGTGGAAATATGAATAGGTTGTGTTGCTCTGTTTTGGGTTTGTTCCCAGTACAATCATGGCCCCTGTGTTGACTGATGAAAACAAAAAGGTAGTTCCTTCCTAAATATCTTGTAATTGTTTGTAGATGGGTGTGAGGTTTTTTTAAAGAAGTCTTTGAATACTTCATAACAAACAGAACTGCATCAAGGAAATTGTAGTTTCTAAGCAGAACAGCTGGTTTTGGGTATAGAAACAATTATTTTCAAAGATAATTTTAAATCAGGATTCATTGGGATTCTGTGGTTTAAGGAGAATTTGCAAGGTACAGGAATTATAGTTAACATATAAGCTTTCTGGAATGTTTCCTCAAAATACTAAAATAACTTTAACTGCTTCATTTATGATTTAATTATTAAATTGAAACTGTATTCTAGAACACCTCGACCTGTTGTTGTAGAACCAATGGAGCAATTTGATGATGAAGATGGACTGCCAGAAAAGCTAATGCAAAAAACACAACAGTATCACAAGTAAGTTGTGTTTAGCTTTATTTTATAAAACATGATTTATGTACTTAGGTTGGTAAATATATGCTAATTTTTATTTTTAAGTTTGTGTAACAGTAAGTAGTGTTTGTCTGTTGTTCTGTTTTGTGTGAAAGGATTAAATAGGACAGTGCCAAGATTTCCTAATCGTAGTAAAATTCAGGCTTGACTTGTTGGTTTAACATTCTGTGCATTTACTAAAGTAGATTCCTGGCCTACACTGCAATTAGTTGGAGCTTGTTGCCAGCCAAACTAGAATCTTTTATGGATTAGGGGTGTGGTCTAATCCTGCAGAGATTTGTATACCCACAGATTTTTTTTGTTCTCTGAATAGCCCCTTAACTGTGAAGTCAGTGGAGTGTAAATCTTTGTGGCTTGCATGGTTCTGATAAAGCTTTGAGCCTGACATGAGAAACAGTCTTGATCATGAGGTGGAAGGGAAGTCACCTAGTCTGATAATATTAATTTTTAGTATTGAAATTTGATTGCTAATTAGAAATCATGTTGCTTGAAGTTAAAATGCCTGTTCTGGTAAGGCTGTAGAATGCCACTTTAAAAAAATGTCACTTAATTACATATTAGTGTTACAATGTGAAAAAAAAAAATGTTTGCACCTTTTAATGTTTAGAGATTCTGGCTAATATTCTGAGCTGTCTAGTAAGCTTTGATATTTATTTAGCTTTTTTTTTAATTGACTGCTTGCTTTAGAAGGCTGAACACAATCTAGTGTTGCAGCTTAGTATTTTGTACCACTGTAAATATGAATTTCTATTTTAATTTCTGTGATCACATTACTTGCCTTAACAGCTGAATGAGGCGTTGACTGGTTTAGAATGTGGTCACCTGACAGGTTGATTTGAAGTCAGATTTACACTTGAACTGATTGTTTATAAATTCTTTGGCTGTTACAGCTGTTGATGTAAATGTATCCTTCTGTACATTTTAACTGCAAAATTTTTATTAGGGAAAGAGAACAGCCTCCACGTTTTGCTCAGCCTGGAACATTTGAGTTTGAGTATGCTTCACGGTGGAAGGCTCTTGATGAGATGGAAAAGCAACAGCGTGAACAGGTTGACAGGAACATTAGAGAAGCCAAAGAGAAACTAGAGGCAGAAATGGAAGCAGCTAGACATGAGCATCAGCTAATGCTGATGAGGCAAGGTAAAATTAGATAATCTACTAGTATTAAATTTCTTTTGTCACAGGTTTTCTTTGTGTAGCATACTGGGCTGTATATTAAACTTGGAGATTTTTTCAGACACTTTAATTAAATACATTAAACTGAGAAAAAGGAAGTAATATTTCTCCTTACACATATTCCTTAATGATTTTCAGAGATGGATTAAGAAACTGACAAAGGGGTCTGTGTCTGTTTTCTTCACTTCTGAAATATGTCTAGTTTAATTAATTAATGTAAAGAAATTTAATTGGTAGATTCACACTCATCAGTAGAATTATTTTCCATTTTTGGTCTTGCTTATGGTACTAGATAGGACTAAGTACTGTATGTGGGCCATGTGCAGGAAAAATAAAATGATAGATAGCTTGTACTTCTTTTGGCTGTTCTGTGCACCTCTGCTAAGTTTTTAAATGTTCCTGTAGATGATGTTACTTCTTTTCCCTTTTGAAACCTGGCTGAGAAGTCTGATGTGTGCATAGCATTTATGTAACAACTCAAAATAACTCACAGTTGCCATGAATTTCAGTCATTCTTGAAATTTTAAGATTATGTATCCCTCTCTTTAATTTGGACATCATCTGCTAGTGTTGAGGGGGAAAAAAGTCACCTTAGAAATTGCTTTCATGCTCTATGTTTAAGAACAAAGCTGGGTGGAGCTTGTGTTTCTTGGGCAGAGAGAGTGGTAGCAAGGTAAGTATCTGATACCTTCTGCTTCTCCCCAAAACACATTTTTCCCAAAATGTGGTGCACATGCAATCACTGCTTTCCAGTTCAGAACCATTGAGCTACTACTTACTTTAGTTCCCTCTGTATTGACTGCTAAATTGCAACACTAGTGGATAGAGTTTAGATATATTTCCGATCTGTTGGAGAGGATCTCAAGGTTTGTTGCATGAATGGAACACTGAAGTATTTTGGGGTTTTCTTTGTTTTTTTAAAAATCTTAATTTAAGGGAGATCATGGCTACCTAAAAAAATTCTTATCCATGAGTGTGTTAGATCATAAGACAGTACAATAACTAGCTTGATAGACTGAATAAGAGTGCCATGTCTTTTTAAAGGGATTTGAACTTACTGATGCATTTCAAAACTGAAACCCAGGTAACTCATGCAAGCTGTCTGCTGCAATTATTTGGCTTTACTTAATGCTTACTCTTAAGAAAGGGCATTTTTGTTGATAGTACCACTTACCTGTGTGAGGCTGGTTTATCTTGTTTCTGCTGACTTGTATGACGTTGAAAATCTCTGTATGACTGGAATTAAAGTATTCAGTAGGTTGGTGGAATTAGAGCACCTGAATGCTTGGATATATTAACTGTAAACACATAGTCTTTTAAAATCTGTTTTAAAACATTTCATGACTGGAAAAGAGATTAAAAGGAGGATATTTTTTTTTTTTTAGTATAGTATCCTTAAATCTACTGCAACTGAAAGTTGTCATTAGGAAAAAGTTTACTTAGCCTGTTTTTTTCTAAATAGACATGCTTGCTTTTAGTGTGAAACCATACTGTTTACATAAGATCTTAAATACAGAAGTAAAATACAGAGCATAATAAAATCAAACCCTGTTTTGGAATGCCAGTTATTTATTGCAGCACCTGAAATGACAAATGTCAAGTTATTTCTTGGTGTATTTTCCAAGCAAAAAGTTTTAAAGCATTTGGTTTGTGTGTAAGCATAGGTATATCTTATAGGTGAGGAATGTGAATGTTAATGTGATATAACAACAATGCCTATAATACATAGGACAAGCTCCCCTTTTCAGTTAGACATTTTTAATGTGGTGTATATGTGTGACTGACACTGGTAAAGATGGTTCAGTGCTGAAAATACAGGTTAGATAAATTGCCATTGACTTAACTAATTGTTAACATTTCACAATACTAATGAACCTGCTCTGGAACTTACACTCTGGAATTTTTTTAGAATTTATCCACCTGTTGCCTGTACTTGGCAGCAAGGTTAGGCATTACTTTTTCTTAAATTATCATGCCTTAATCATGTTTTAAACTGAGACAAGATGACAGTGGCTGTTCATTAAGATAGAAAAGGTCTTGATGGTAAAACATGGGAGAACAGTTTATGTTTTGTGGGTATGAGGGTTTCTTTCAAGAAGAATGTGAGGGAAAAAGTAGCCTCTTTTATTAATATCTATTGAAAACTCCACCTCTATATGGAAGAGAATTACTCCTGTTAAAGACCCACTAGAAACATGAATGGTTTTGGTGCTAATATTCCAGTGAGGAAACAAGCTTTTTGTTACTGTGGGAGGAGGGTTTTTTCCTTTCCTGTTCAGTTAGCAGACTACTTCAGTACCAAATAACTTGGAATTTTGTTTAGATAATTAGATTTCTGCTTATTCACCTGAAGGTATTTAATTTGCCAGGCTCCTAGGGGTTAGTAGACATTCCTCGTATTTCAATCTTGTCAACTCTTTAGCTTTAGTATGTATGAAAATAAGCTCTTTTTTTTCCCTCTTATTTTTATTTTCGGATATTAGTAGCTTCTATATCTTACTGGACTGAACGGTGTCTCTGGGTTCATACAATGTCAAGAATATTATATTAATGAGATTGCATTGTAGGGTGTTTAAGAAAGATGCAACTTTTGAGGTGTCAGAACCTAGAATTAATACTTCTGTATGCCTAATGCACAAACGACATGTTTGAAGTACAGAAGTAGTTATTCTGAAATACGGAATGCAATATTGTCAGGAGCTAAAAAGATGATGGGAAGGGCAAGCTTAGTAGAGTCCATATATTCCTGCAGGTGAAGGTTTTGTAGAATTTGCATCATGAGAGCTAGTAGGATTTGAACTGGAACATGTTGGCTTAAGTACGCAGGTTTTTGTGGTGTGATATTAATACTGAAGGTAGACTTTATTCTTATGACATGTGTAATTTTTCACTTCTAAGTGTCATGTTTTGACAGATTGAGTCAGAAGTAATTTGTAAAGCAGAATACATGATTGAGTCAGAAGTAATTTGTAAAGCAGAGTAACATGTTTCCATGTGTAAGTAAATTGTCATGATGTTTCTGATCTACATATTGGTAATGTGCTTCAGACTTTTGTAAATATTGTCTCATAATGGTGTTAAATAGTTTATGAAAATACTGGAAAACGTGACTGAATTTAATCAGAAGCTTCATCCTTTATCAGTTATATGGAAGTTGGGCATTTGCTTTCAACTTCTAGAACCTGAAAAATCAGCAGCTGAACCAAATTAAAAATCTTTTCGGATTTTGTATCACTGCTTGTAGGATTAACTTCAGAGGTGAGAATATGCTTTCACCTTCTGTCCTCTGCTCTGCAGAAGGTTAAGCAGAAAATGAAGACCTTGTCCTTTTTTAAGCATGAGAAGGTGCAGAAGCTAATAATAATGCTCTTTGGGGTTTTTTTCCACAGCTGCTTTAGTGTGGGTTTTTTCTATTCAAGAGAAAGGGCCTATGTCCAACATGTCAGTCCAGAATTAGCAGCATTGCATGTCTTTTAATATAAATGGCTCTGTCCACAGCCTGAAGCTATAGATCTGTATTTTCATCTGGCTTGTAAGGCTTTGTGCCGAGATTCTACCGTTGTCAAATGGTACTGGATTATAAGTTGATATGTTGAACTTTAAATACTATAAACTTCGGGAAAGGCAATAATCAGAACTATGCTGTGGGAAAAAATTAAGAGGACACTGGGAAAAAGTAGGATACTACACCTTAAAGATAAAGGGGAGTAAATGATAAATTTGTAGCAATTAGTGGCAGAGAGAAAGCAGGAAATCCTGTGTGCAGTGTATTAACACAAGAAAAAGGGAACGCTACATAAATATGAAGGAACAAAGAACTGAAAAGGAAGCTTCTTTTCCCACTGTGGACAATATTGAGCAAATAATGGGTCAGTTCTTGATCTCAGTAATACCATGAAACAAGGTAAAGGTTGATTTTTAAAAGAAAAAAAGTCCATTTTACTCTGAAATAATCTAGAGGTTATTAAAAAAAAAGTGCTTGTGGCACTCTCCATGTATCAGGATAATAGTGGCCAAGCCTTCTGTAGCAACCACAGTTGGGTTGGAAAGAAGCAGCCTTCAGGCTTTGTGATTTGAGTGAATCTTTAATACAATCATATTCTATTGAAATGTGTTAATTTTGCAGAAGAGATCGGAAAAGCAAGCCTGCAAAATGTGCTTGAGAAAGGACTTCTAATATCAGTAAGGATGCTGTGAGAATAAAAATCTGATAATCTTCTTTGTTAGAAAAAACCCTCCATGATATTTTGGTGAAAAGTACTGGTCATTGTGGTCGGTTTTGGATATTAAAGTAAAAGGTTAAGTTATAATAATGCATGCTCATGCAAGTTTGAGGGAAGTGATTTGCATGGCTAAAAAGATGCTTTAATTAGTTTAGTGAAGAAATGCATAGAGAAACGTGTGGAGTAGTTGAACTAAAGCTTAAAAGGCGTATAGTAGGTGGTATAGTGAAATGTTGCTCATGGTGTCTATAAATAATGCCATGTAGCCAATGTCCTATGAAGATAGAAAAGGCAAACAACTGCTTTCTAACAAAAGGTAGAATTAATATTAATTGAAGAAAGCATAAATTTCCAGGGAGAAATCAATAATGTTACTGGTCAGAAACTAGTACAGCAAAACTGGTGTTAGTTGTGCCTTGCTTTTTACGAGCATTTTAAGTGCTTTTAAGAGGATACATGGCTGTTCCTCTCTGGTAGTGTTGAAAGATTAGTTGTTTGTAAGTTGCTATAGGCAGAGTCATATGATAAATCGTTATGGAGGCTCAGATTACATGCACCTGAAGTTCATATCACTTTTTTCTGATGTGTGCTGTGTAGTGGCCTGCAATAGGTGGTGGATGGTATAAGCCTATATATATTGTACTGGTTTTCTTGCTAGTACACAATACTTTTAGCAATATGCACTGTTGTGAGAATATTAATGCCTTGCCCTAGATGTAGAACCAGGATGTGATTTAAGAGATTGAGAGGTTTTTTCCTCCTTTTGTTGGAGGACTTCAGATTTCTGTTTCCATAGCCTGCTTTGGAGTCTTTTCTAGTCCTGTATCTTTCTGTGTTTGTGAGCCGTGGATCCAGTGGTTTTTTTTATATACTAGACTTAGCTTTATGGGAAGAAACTAGTTAAATGCATTGAGAAATTTCTTTAAAAATTGAATGTTAGAACTGTAATCTGACAGTAATAGCAATTTTTTTGTGTTGCCACATTGTTGATTGGCAGCTTTCACCTTTTACATTTTTAATCTTGTTAGATCTCATGCGACGTCAAGAAGAATTGAGGCGTTTGGAAGAACTTAGAAATCAAGAACTTCAAAAACGCAAGCAGATACAATTGAGGTATTTCTTCTACTGTGCAAAGGCGTGGCGTGCATCTGCTGTAGGCCTGTGTAAATTTAAATACTGAAGCTTGTAGGGCCTGCTTTTGATAGCAAATGTTTCTGCTGCTAAGAAGTTACTTTTAAAAAGCATAACATGTTTCTTGAACAGAAATGATCACTTACGCTAATATAAAAGAATGCTTTAAAATATTTCTTGGTTTTGAAAAAAAATCATTTCAGCTTTACTAGTACTGTTAAATTTATAGTTTTGAAATGTCTTAATTTTTTTTTGTTTCATATTATTTATTTCAACCTTGTAACTGAAGCATAGCTGTAATAGATTTGGACATGCTTCTAAGACTTAAAGGCAGGTGAACTGCATATGAAATAGTAGCATTGCAAATTTATAGTCTCACATGAGATTTTGGGGATATTTTCACTTGATATTCTGTTATGCTGTAGACAATTTTTCCTTTAGGATCTGATTCATACAAATATTTGTTTTCATGCCTGCTAAAATTTACGATAATGAGCATAGTAGCATCATGTTGATTGAGGTTATGCTTTTCACATTAAATATAATGAGAAATGTAGATGAGAAAAAAGAACACAATATGAACTCCTCTCAGAGTTAAAAATGTGTCTTTTTGGTAGTATTGAAATGTTTTAATCCACAGGGACTTGTTAAAACCTGGAGTATTGTAACCTGCTTACCAATATGTAGCCAGAAGAACAAGTATAGAATGTGCAGGTATTGTAATTACCTGTATTCTAATTAACAATAATAAATCCTTCAATAATATTCAAACCCATCACATAGATTAGTGTGTTATGCTACATAAAATAATAAGTAATGGCCAGCTTTGTTTATATGCTTGATCTTATCTCCTGAGACTGAGTACAAGACTGAACAGGTCAGGAGTCTAAGTTGATACAGTTTTTGAAAAAATTCTAGACATGAAGAAGAACATCGACGTCGTGAAGAAGAGATGTTACGCCAAAGGGAACAGGAGGAATTACGACGACAGCAGGAGGGAGGTTTTAAGCCAAATTTCATGGATAATGTAAGTAAAATTCTATGATAAAGGTCCAAATTGTGAAATCTTTTTAATTGTGATATTCTTATATACTATACTAGCTGTTGAGCTGCCGCCTTCTTGTTTACTGTTTTTCATTTAGTATTTCAACGTTCTTGTGAGTGGTACAAATTTAGTAGTGTAGTTGTTTCTTTCTTTGTACGATGGCATCAATGTTGTTTTTCCTACAAGCTGATAATATAACACTTCAGTTAAGTGAAGGTGTTAAGATATTTTGCCTCTTTTATTTGGGAAATAAATTTTCCCAATAAAATAATTAAATTTTTCTGAGTGGGAGGTCATGGGAATAAATGATCTTTCCATGAGCAGGTGCCCTAGTGTGAAGGCTTAAATTTTAAACCAATTCAGGCTGTTAAGCTTGTTTGATTTGCTTGCTCACTTTTATGTTCAACTTGTTAAGGCTATATACTTCAGAAACAAAATGGGCAGGGTTAACTTCATACGGAGCATAAAATCACTCTTCCTCTTGGACCCTAGTGTAAAACTAGATGAGGAGAACCTCAAAATCTTTGCTAAAAGGAGACCAAAAGATTAAAGGTGGGAAAAAAAAATTGTCCTCTGCTATAATTTCTATGTTATTTATATTAGTAATTTAGGCGTGTTCTGCCTCTGAAGACTCATCCTGCAGGACTATCAAAATGGTGGTCTCAGAGGAGTCAGCTTCTAATTTTTCATGATAATCTATTTTGGTCAAGGGTATGATTTTTTTGTTTCTACTAACCAAAGCAGTTAAATGAATGCAGCCTGTATTGTGAATACTTTAGTTTCATGTGAGGGTACCTTTTACTGTTCTTAGTGAGGAAGCATCAAATAAGTGATCCGCATAGTACTCTTTTACATTATTAAAACAACTGTAGTCTGCAGGAGGGAATTTTTCTCCCCTTTACAGGTACAACTTGATACCTAAATCAAAAATAAACTGCTGGTTTCTCAGCTACATTCTAATTTTGTGTTTTGTGGAAGAAATACCTATTTTACATTTTATACCATAACATTTTCTGTAGAGTTGGGAAGAATATATTATGTATGTTCTGAAACATCCTAAGAGAAGTTAGAAAACAAAAGATTTCTTGGTCTCTGTGGAACACTTTTTTCCTCACCCTCTGCCCCCTAGAGTTTATAGTAAAGATGGGGAGGAAGGAAAATTTTTCCTTTGATCTTACTAACAGCTGTCAGTTAATTTTGCTGATTGTACTTTGAGACACTTGGAGCAGAAAAAAGTCAATCATTTATTTCCATATGTTTGCACTTTCATGGTTTCAGCATGTCTTTTCTTTGCGGTGATGAAGGTCAAGGATTCAAAACTCACAATGTCCTTTAGTGTGTTCCCATATACTATTAAACATATTTTGTGAAATAGCATATAACAGTAGTCTGATGTAATTTAGAAATAGCACTTAATGTTTGTGACTTCTGTAGTGCCAGATACGAAATTTCACCTCACCTTAGTATTTTCACATAGCATCTTTTGGGGTAGCCTGACTTTCTGAACCTATAAGCTACCTGTTGAAATCCTGTGGCGGATCTGAAAGCTGCAGAGCGCTGCGGGAAGGGGAAGTTGGGGAGCCAACCCACAGGCTTGAGATGGCTGTAGCTCCCTTGAATTCCATTGCTGTGCAGAAGTCATGGCCTTTATTCTGCAGCGTGGGGTGCTGGGGAAGACCAGATAATGTTGGCCCCAGCAACCTCTACTGGTTTTCTTCTTGCATCTGTCTTGAGATAATGTTACTTAGTCTTTGTGCTTGAATTGCTTGTCACAGTTTGGCCATCCTCGCGTTTATCTGCATCTTTAAATTCCGAACTCTGTGTGAATAGAAACTGTTGAAGTTTGTGTGCTGGACATGGGAAAAATGTAGTGTAAGGGAAGAGGAATGGTTCAAATGGAAAGCACTTCAATCACTATGCATAATTTTTGTGATGTGTATGTGATTAATCTTTTTTGGCGGAAAGGTAAAGGTGTGGAAGAATAATTTGGAAGTTTGTAGCTTTCCCACTGAGTTGCATTACTGGAATTGTGTGTTTATCTGGAACTAATAATACACTGCAAGAATATATAGATGTAGTTGTGCAGTGACAAGCCTACTAGAAGCTATGTAAAAGAATATATAGTACAGGTGTTGGTTTTTTAATGTTAGTTGAAGTGGTATATATAATAATTTAAAATTTTTTTCTCCAGTCTTCAGACTAGTATTCTGGTCATGTGTTGACATGTTTTATTTCTAATGTCCTTTGAACTGTGAAAGAGGAAGAATTGAAACAAAAATGCCAGTGATGTATTTACTTTCTTTAGCAATTGTTTCTAGTAAGGGCAGCTCTGTACCTCCAAGCATGGCCTATCGTTTTATAGGCATCCATTATAGCATGTCTGTAGATAACTGTACTTAAGTTGTATAGTGTGAATGGGAATTGAAAAAGCCTTTGCTTTTTTCGGCAGAGAAGAATTTTAAACCATTTCTGGAGATTGCAAAATGATACACCAAGTCTTTTGTCAATTAAGTAGAGTTTCTTATACAACTAAATTATTTTAAGTTTATTCTTACTAATACTTGTTTACTGTGAACAGACTTCATCTGGTAATTACTTACAGTCTCAGATTATCATTGTACACACACTGAAAAAAGTTATTTTCCATTGTAAAAGTTTAAAAGTTGCCTCTTGATGAAAATTGCATTTTATGATACTGGTGGATAGTTTTTACCCTATCAGGTCTTGATAAACTCTTTTGGCATAATCCTTACAACATATTAAAGTCTTCTGCCAACCATGTATTTAGAAGAAAAATAATAATTGTTTCTAATCCTTGTTTTTGTTTCTTAAAAGCTTTGAAAAGTAAGCTTTCTTCACTTATATCCTATCCCTTTTTACTGTTCAATCTAAACGAAGGACATAAATGGTAAGTGCAACGACAACCAGAATTGGAAGCTCTCGTGTAAGGCTGCAGTATTAGGCTTTCCTGTTCAAAGTTTCTTTCTGTATCTTTTCCCTAACTTGTTAACCTTTTGATTTTTCAGTGTAACTACTTTTGAAAAATGTCTTAAGTTTAATGCAGTTACCAGTTAACTTGGTTTAGTTACAGATGGTAAAAATATTTTCTGCGCAGATTTCTCTTCCTGAAGCATTCTTGTTCATGGTGATGTACATTAAAATTTTGATTGTGTTTATTATTGATCTAATGGGCAGCCTAGTGGTGCCTAAACAATATATTAATCTAGTTGTGTGTTCTTTAGTAGATAACTTATTGATAAAGTATTGGTTAGGATTTTTCCCTTGCTTTGTATAAGTTACTTAGTTGAGATCTGCTGTTACAGCTCAATATGTATGCACCTAATTTCACAATAGCTTAATCAGGAAGCTTGTTTTCCTCTAATAATTTTTATTTTGCATACATATTTCTTGCTGGAAGAGGAACTTGCTGATGGTGATTGAAAGCAATTTTTCAGCAGCACAAATACTTTTTTAAAAAATAAAGTGCTTCTGAGTGCTAGTAGTGTATTAATTATTCAAACTGTGCAATGGTTACTATCCAAATGTAAATGGCTTACATATATTTACATTGTTAAATCTCAGAGCCTTTTTACTAAATTTCAGTTTTGGGAGCTGCTTCTGTTCATGTCACCAACTTTGAAGAGTGAAAAGAGAGTGATTTGGATTTAGTATATTAAAATAGTTTTCATGAGTCTACAGAAGAGACCAAAATATGTAGGAGTTGTAGTCTCAGTTTTATGGTGCACAGATTTAATTCTGCAGTAACACTGCAAAATAGTGTCAGGTAGGTATTGTACTTAATGAAATAATAGCTGTGATACTGGTTTACAGCTGCTCTTACTGATGGTTTAAAGAGGGAGGTGGTATTTTTGAATGTCCTTGCCTGCTTCCCTCCAAAGAAATTCTTCCTTTTTCAAGTGCAACTTGAAAACAGAACAGTAAGGAACTGTTTCTTTTGAGTTCATCAGCTTCAACTTCTGAATGCTAGCTGTTCTTTCATGTAAAAATTGTTCTTTCATGTAAAATTGTATACTAAATAGTTACTTTTTTTTATGTCTAGTCTTCTTCACAAATTACTTTGAGATGTTGTTTTGCTTTCCTTTTAATTTTTCTTACACAGAAGCATTGCTGCTCAAGTGTGTTGTTTAAGTATCAACATAAAGCGGCAGCTGCTAAAGCAATGGAGATTGCTGCTGGTTTGGGATGTGCTTTTTTACTACTCCTTTGCTCTCATCTGTCTTCCAGCTTTTCATCCAAGTCCACTACAACTTCTGCTGTTGAGGCAAAGTTCATAGCTTCAGGAACACCAGAAACTTGATTGAAAAAACCCCAACCTCATGCTTAGTCTTTGTTTTAAGAGTTTGGTCCTTTGGAGAGCAGTTCATAAATGTAGCTTCCCATTTCTTTATTATTTAGAGCCTAATGAGGTATATCTTTATCGCTCACTTCTACGTTCACTTTCAAGATAAGTAGTATGTTTTTGAAACAAGTTTGTCAGATTTGCTTGAACTTCTGTAATTCAGGAACACTTTTTTGTACTTCTTGGCTCTTAACTGAATAGAGCTGCTTCCCCTTCCCACCCCCCACCCCCCCCCATATTCTGATTCAATCATGCTCAAAAGCCCCAGTTATGTAAGTTTTAATTTTCACTCAATGCAGAATTTTTTCCTACTTTATTCAAAACTAAACCAAGCAAAGGCAGATTTCCAATAATACATGAATAAAAATTTCCAAGGATCTTTTCATATTTGATTTGTTTTCTACTATTACTACTACTACTAAATTTGGTTATTTTCTCTTGACAGCTTAGTGTACTTGAAGCTGATGGTGGTGAAGTTTTGTGAGGTTTTATGAATATAGTCTCTTGTTTCTTAAAAAACTTCTATAAATCTAAGCTGCTTTATAAAAGCTCTTTTGTACAGCTTGGTTGGGAAAGATGAATTACCTCCTTATTGCAATCCAGCATACATTCTTGTGGAAGAAGTAATTCATGTTTGACACCTTAAAAGCCTTTTAAGGTAAAACTAGCTTGGAGAAAGGCAGAGCATTAAATGTAGAACTGAAAAAACCCCACAACCTGACAAAACATTCCTGATTTCTTGGCAGTGGTTTTACTTTAGTGATCAAGTTTGTTCTTCCTGTGCATAAAGCAACATGTTAGGCCTTTGAGCAAGCTATTTATGAACATGCCATTTGTATTTTTGTGGGTGGTCTTAGTTTTGGCACTAGCACTATTTTTTTTTTTTTTTTAGTTTTGCAGGATTGCAGTGAAACATATCAGTAGATGGATACTTAAATCTTGCATTTCTTATGTTCCTCAGGTTTTTAGATACCAAATTCAGTGCTCTAGGCAAGAAGGATAATTCTGTAACAGGCTGTAAAATATTCACATTGTATTATTTTCAGCCTTTAATTGCATTGACAGATATAAAAACTATTGTTGTATCTGCTCTTAATATGAAAAGACATTGCATAAAAATCAATGCAGCACTTCAGCCATCTTTTTTGTAGCATGTTATGTGTTTGTATATGTAAACTGAAGCTATTTGTGAAATAAGATATTTTTTGGTTATAAGTATTTCATGGCCATTTTAGGATGGTTCATAATTTACTTTCTAGATTATGTTTTTATGTGTATCAAGGATGCTACTTAAGGTAATTTTTCAGTAATGGAGCAAAGAATCATTACAATGTTACATTTTATTTCAGTAATTTCTTATTTTAGTATGTGTGAACTGTGAATATTTAGGGTAATGTGATGCATTTTTCTTGTGTTATGTTACAGAGATTTAGGAGAGTAAAACCTTTTATTCTGCCATCATCTTCTCGTGTTTGCACAAAGTGCTTTAGAACATATTTACTTCATGTGAGCTTGTAAACAGAGCAAGTGACCATTCATAAGTAATTTTTGTCCCTTAATGTGCGATCACGTCTCCAGTATGAATTTAGGTGTTACGGTACTGCATATAAGCACTCCCAGGTTTGTTCTCTTCTACAGTAATGGACAAGGAATTTTTTCATGTGTGTTCTTTAGATTATCTGTTTATAACTTCATTTTTTTTTAGTAAAACCGATGGATCAAGAAACTAAAAGAACACTTTTCAGACGCTTCGTATGCAGTGCCTAAATGACACCAGTCTTTGTCAGTCTTAGTGTTTCATGAGGCCTCAGATTTAGCAGGTGCCATTTTTGTACAGTTATTAATGGAAAGTCTTCAAATGCATCTGGTGTACTTGTTTATAGGATACTCTATTTGCATACTTAGCTTCTCCTGTTTCATGGGTTTTACAGATAAAAAGGGAAAAAAATATTAAAAAGCAGATTTAGTAAGTCTATTCCATATTTTTAATATGATTTCTGAAAATACAGCTCACAAGTTACAGAAAAAAATAAATCTACTTACCTAACTGAAGTTCCTTAAGTACTGAGTCCTTCAGTTTTTCATCTTCTGTCAAGTAAGATTAAGGGTTTTATAAATAATTCAGAAAAATCCTTTGTTAATGTGTTTGATAAATGCCCTACATATTTTGAAGAAGCTAAAATTAATGTGTGCCTTAATAATGTTCATTTTTTCTTCCTCAGCTACTGGAGTTAAGTTTGACTTGGAGTTTATACACATATTTACCCAGACTAAGAAGAAATTAACTTTCAGTTTCAGTTGTCTACTTGATACCTATTTTGGACTCATCCACCTGTCTAAATCCTGAGATCTTACTTGGTGGCATTGAGACTTGCAGCCAAAATAAGTTCTTCTGCTAAGAAAAGTTTGTCTTTATTCAAACGATCTGTTTTTAAATAGTAAAACTCCCAAGAAGCAGTAAGTGTAATTTCTGTAGAAATAGTGGTTTCTGTCGTCAGGAGACCTGTTAATGGATCTGTTGCTTAGTGTGAGGAAAACTTATTTATAGACCTGGTTCCTCAAGAGGGCAATGCCTTCTGAGTAGTTTTTTCCTTAGTGTGAGCAGTAAGCCTCTGACCTTTTGCTTAGGCTGTAACGTTTGGATTCAGTAGCTCTCCTGGAGTGGAAAATTTTAATGTGGTAATGCAGTAAACTGAGACATAGAAATTAACTTGTCTTAGTGAGATTGCCTGTCTTTCGATACCAGCCTAAATGCTGTTTGTTAATTAAAATGTTTAGGGGTTTTCTCATTAATATTTCACAAGCCTCCTTTCTGTAGTGTTGGCATGAAGTAGGTTTATCTCCTTACCAGAGCTAGTGCTTATTTTGGATTATTAAATCTTCCATGAGGACTATGGAATTTAAGTCAGATATTTATGTCTTCAATCAAGTCTGTCTTTAGGTTTCACTTTAATTTCCCAGAGATTCAGTGTTACTGTTAGTTGAATTATCATTTTTAGTAGGTAGTGTTTTTTGGAAAAAAGATGTGACTTTCTGTAGAGCTGTTTTGTAACTGTTCAGATGGGGAGCTTAGTATCTTGGTTAATCCAACATTTAAGGAGTCAATTAAATATATTTAAGGTTTACCATTGTCGTGGTTTAACGCTGGCTGGCAACCAAGCACCACAGAGCCACTTGCACGCTCCCCCCACAGCGGTATGGGGGAGAGGATCGGAAGAGTTAAGAGTGAGAAAACTTGTGGTTGAGATAAAACCAGTTTAATAGGTAAAGCAAAAACTATGCACGCAAGCAAAGCAAAGTAAGGAATTAATTTACTACTTTCCACCAGCAGGCAGATGTTCAGCCATCTCCAGGAAAGCAGGGCTCCATCATGCATCATGGTTACTTGGAAAGACAAATGACATAATGCTGAATTCGCCCCTGCCCCCTTCCTTCTTCCGCCAGCTTGTATATACTTGGCATGATATTCTATGGTATGAAATATCCCATTGGCCAGTACAAGCTAGCTGTCCTGGTTGTTTTCCCTCCCAATTCCTTGTGCCCCTCCAGCCCTCTAGCTGGCAGGGCCCGAGAAACTGAAAAGTCCTTGATTTGGAATAAATATTACCTAGGTACAACCAAAAATGTCAGTGTGCTGTCAGCTTTGTTCACACACCAAATCCAAAACACATCACTGCACCAGCTACTAAGAAAATTAACTATATCCCAGCTGAAACCAGGACAGCCATTTAAAGGTGGTTTTCCCAAACACCATCACAGAATCATAGTGTTTTGGATTGGAAGGGACCTTTAAAGGTCATCTAGTCCACCCCCCCTGCAATGAACTGGGACATCTCCAATTAGATCAGGTTGCAAAGATCCACATCCAACCTGACCCTGAATGTTTCCAGGGATGGGGCATCTGCCAGCTTTCTGGGCAACCTGTTCTAGTAGTTCACCATCCTTGTTGTAAAAAATTTCTTACTAGTCTAAATCTGCTCTTTTAGTTTAACACCATTACCCCGTGTCCTATCACAACAGGCTCTCCTAAGGTGTGTGTCCCCATTATGGTTTCCTACAGTGGCTAATGGTGTAGGATGAAGAAGTATTTGTATTAGTTTTATTTTGTATGTAACATGAAGCACATTGCTTTTACTGGTGTTGCTGAATGCAGTTTTGTTGATACACTTGTGGCAGTTTAGCTGGTGTCTCTTCTGAATATATTAATACAAAAGATCAGAAAAAGACAATGTAATGTCAAAACTAGGTTCTTCAGGCTTTGTTTTTCTTCTGTATATAATGCTGGTTTTTGGAAGTCTTAAAATTTTATTTACTTACGGAGTATATGTTTGTTCTCCTCTGCCTTTTCTGAATAACTAAATATTTGTTTCTCTGTAGGGGAACTTGTATGTTCTTTAGGTAATGACGAGCTCTTCTTGTTTGTCCCTGTTGTGATGCCCATGGTGTCCCTAACATGATTCTGAGTTTTGGGTCTATAATAAATGAATTGGATATCTTTTGATGAAAGCAGCCACTGTAGCTTAAGAATTACTGTGTATGAATTTGGGTCAGGGGATCAACTAAAAGGCAGGTTTTCTTAACCAGTTTGGATTTGTTGAGATGACTAGTTTCTCAAACTTTTGATTGAAATGCTAGAATTGCCTGGTCCAATGTATATTGTTTTTCTCAGAACTCTTATTTATTCAAATAAGTGTCTGTCTTCATTCAAGTCTACCTCGTCTTGCTCCTGTTTTACAGTAAATGGCCTCCAGGTTGTATAAAAGTACTAGCTGGGAAACTATGGAGAGCTGGAAAACTGTGGAGCGTGGTTTCATGCCAGAAAGTTCCATTGATGCTTCTTTGTTCATGTTTTATTTGTTTATGTGCTGTATGTGGGAACTTTGGCCAGAGCTTTGTTGGGGAAGTCTTAAAACATCGAACTATTCTGATTGTAAGCAGCAGTCATATAGAAAGCTATATATGTTTGTTAGAAGTTTCTCTTATAGGACCTTTTTGTAGCAATGAAAAACTTTGGCTTTCAGCTTCCTTTTGACAAATACTTGCATATTCTAATTACTTGGTAACTCGGATCAGTTATGCAATAGCAGCTACAACTAGTCTCTTTTTTTGTGTTAAAATTTAGTCATCATGTATTATATCTGCTTGGTGAGAAAAACTTAATACAAAAGTCTGGCAAAGTGTCATATTTAGTACACTGTGGCTATAACTAGTGTTGCTTTTAAAGTGTTTAAAGTTGATTTTGCAATGTTATATTTGATATTCCAATTAAGAAGTTGTTAGATTTTTACATAAACACTTCTTGATAAAGGATATGCTTGGCTGGTTAATTTTTCTTCTAAGGAAGCCTAGATGGCTTTTACTTCATCTCATCCTTGAGTCTTGCAGTTGCAAAAGGTTGTTTTGAATCAGTCAAATGTTTGCTGTTACAGTATTTGCCTAGATTTGTTTCTCGTGCAAGGAAAACTTAACACTTGGGAAATCTAAAATACAGCATTGTTTTATGACACTCTGTTTTCAGTTAAATATTTTTATGTATTTCTGCATGATGGTACAGTTAGCTCAGACCTCGTTACCAGTTAAATAGCCTTTCAACACCACGCCCACTGGCGTGACTTGTGGAGTGCATCTTAAATTCTTTGCAGCTTGTTCTGTGAAAGTATGGTATCCTCCGTGCTCCCATGGATGTCTGTTTTGATACTTACCTACTCTCATGCCATTTCTTTAGCTAAAAGAAAACCAGAATAATTCTAAGCTACACCATAAATTTCTCTGATAAGCCTCTGAAGATGTGAATATAATGTAATTACATGTTTCAGTTGTGAATTCGGTGGTGTGGTGGATATTGCTTTTCGAAAGTAGTTTTACAGGTAAGTAAACAGTTTAGTGCCTTAAATTGACTACAAATTAAAAAAAAATTTCATTCTGTTCAGCTGTTGAACTGTATAAAATTTTTTAATTTTATTACTCTCATTCAAGATATTAAGCTATAGAACTGGGAGAAGTGTTTTCATTTATTAGTTCTATGGATTTAAGGTTGCAGAACCAAGTTAATTGACAGAATGTTGTAAAGAGGAAGCTGATATTCAGAGAGCTGAAATACAGATAATCTTCCTTTTTTTAAAAAAAAAAGGATTTCCTGATTTTTAAAGTGGTTACCTTCTCTAAGAACCTTTGTCTTGTAAAAAAAGTATTTCTGAATTTTACCTTAAAGTATTTGAGAAGCAGAATTTTACTTTCCTTGTGACTGTTCATTATTAAATCAAGGGGAAATTTTGATAGAAAGAAGACCTCTGTTCCTGTTTGTTCTGAAATGATCGGCAGTGATGGCATTTGAAAAAAAGTTATACCTTCAGAGAGTGCTTCATGTGGGTAGCCGTAGATAATGAAGGGATATGGAAGTTTTTTCCTTTACCAGAAGAGATGACATAAAGATGATTTAATAGAGGCATGAGCATGGAATTAAAACCTTTGGATTTTGTTCCTTGCTATTGGTATATGCAGTTCGGGGCCAGATTTTGTCTTCTGTATGCATTAATTTTTTGACTGGTAGATAACATTTTCCACAGGTTTGAGAAAATGAGGAACCTTTTTAGTCAGTTGTATTCTGTAAATGCTGCATATACGGTATTTTACTGTGTTATAACAAATAGAAATGGGATAGGCAGGAAAAAACCCACAGCAATAATGATATATTAATGCACTGTTTTAAATGCCGTATTAAAATTCAGAGAAGCAGCAAGTAACTAAAAGTCAAAATAATAAAGCGAAAAGACATAAATCTCAATATGGTGCAAAATTCTGTCATCAACAGAGTAGGTTCTGTAGTAAATATTGGGTTATTTTAGACTGTTACCTTTTTTGTTAACAAGTTAGATTGTCGTTTGAATTTTTAGCCTGTAATGTAGTATTCTGAAAGTATGGGTTCTGTGTTAAAAGAAAGAAAAAAAAAAAAAACCAACAACCAAAAAACCTGCAGTAGCTTCTGTGGTAAAAAGTCTTTAAAAAGCACATAACCTTTATTATAAAAATATATTTATTTGTGCTTTTATTCAAGTTCTGACTTTTGGAATGTGTTCTGTAAAAGCTTGCAATTCTCAAGTTTAGTGTCTAAGGTCACTAGATGAAGACATCCAGAAAAATCTCTGTAGGCATGTAGACAACTTCTGTGATAGTGGTGGTGGCCAGTTGTTAACATTGAAGATGGGTGAATATCTCTGCCTCCAAACTGGTGACTGAGAAAGTGTTTATACTACTACCTTTTCTGGTTCAGACAGTAAGTATTCTTTTGTTCACTTGTTCTGCACTGAAAAACAGTAATGATTATTCACATTCCCCCCCCCCATTACTTTGGATTTCATTTGTCTTTTCTAGTTCATTTGCCTTACTCCTGTAGTTCTGAGCACTAGTTATTTTCTGCTTCTCATGGCAAAGGAGTGAAAAAACATCTCAACCGTGCAACAGTTGCAAGTATTTTGGGCTGTTTTCCTAATCTAGTTTACTTTCTACCCCAAACTTAAATTTCGAAAAGAATCTGGTTTTGACAGGATTTGAACAGTTTACTGAGCGTGACTTGCTACTGCAGACAGGTTTCACTCTAAGGTATTAGCCTTTTTCAGTTGGCTTTTTCTTGAAAGAACTTTAACCAGCTGTTAACTTGTCACCTTGCATGACTATTTTTCTACAAGATTTTTTAGTTTTCCCTTTGCTAATTTTGAAGTAGTATCTGGAACATATTTCCAGGCCGGAACAAGCCCAGTGTGCCGTATGGAGGTGATGAATGCCAGGAGTGTTTGGAAGTCTTTTGTGCTGTGAAAAAAATATCTTACTTTCCTGGTGGTATTTTGGTCCACATTTTTTAAAAAGAAAATATGTTTTTTGCTCCAGTTTTACTTTTTGGTTGTGTAAGTATATACTCATCTTTTACAGGATGTTACAGGTTTGCTTTCTTAGAGGCAGAATTAACTAGAACATTTTGGGTGGGAAAAAAAAAAAGAGGAAAGGACACCTGAAATGTAAGCAAAATCTGGTAGATAGGATGATTCTTCTACATTACAAAGGAAAGGACACCATGTGGTCTGCTGCCTCTATAAACAGCAGTTGTATTTGGAAAGGATGAAATAAAATTATTCTTGGCCAATATACAAGAATAGTGATTATGTTAATGTACTTGGCTGTCCTTTGACTTAGCTTTTGAGGAAAATGTAAAATTTTACAAGTCCCATTGAAACTAGTCTTAAGAAAAAGATCACTTGCAGCTATATCTTTTGAGAATTACAGTAATGTAATGATTGTTCATTCTTGAAGATTTTCAATAGTTGTAATCAGATTGCATTAATAGGGCTTTGCAGCTGCTATAGGTGACAGTTTGAGTGCATACAGTATTTACAATGTAGTGTTCAGTAAAATGTATTGCATCTCTGGGATCTTTGTCTCCTTGATGCTCACAAGTTTGAGGGGCCTCCAAGTGGTCTGTGGGCTTCTCTCTTTTAGATTAGCCTAGCAGCTGTCTCTTCTGTATTAAATAGTATTTTCTTACAGAGCATTATTAAATATTGCTGGTTAGTGAGGTGTCCCCTGAATGTCTTTGTAATGTGAGTAATATTAATGCAATTAAACTGCTTTCTTTTCCAAAACTGTCAATATAGAGACCTCACCTAAACGTCATGGGAGGACTGATGTATTCAAAGGAAGTCAGCTTTTCTTTAGATTGGGTTTTGCATCGAGCTGTAGGAAGGTGACAAAAAAAAGAAAGCATACTAGAAGGATCACAGTTATTTAACTTTGTACTCTCCCAGAAAAAACCCAAACAACTTGCATGATTTGGAAAGTAGAAGCTAGTTTTACCTAAACAAAGGCAGATCTTAAATGCCTCCATCTTGTAAAGTTCAGAAATGGCTGGTATTAAAATATAGATGCATTTGAGGGAATATGTAACTTTCTTTTTGAAAAGTTTCTTCTAAATCTGCAAGAAGTGTTGAGTGCGTGTACTTTTTCACACACACAAAATGGAAATCCATTTCTATCTTTTCTGGTGTTAATGTGTGTTACCTGATGCACTGAGAGGCTTTTCAATTCTTAGTTAATGAATTTTTGTAATGGAGTACTATCCTACCCAATTCTTTATTAATTCCATGTAAAACATACCAGTATATGCTACAAGGTATAATAAGAGTGATGTTTTTAATATGCTTTGGTATCTGTCTTGTACATTAATATTAATTTACTGTTATTTTTATTACAACTGTGATATTAAAACATTGCTAGAGGTAATTTTTTTTGTATTTTTAAAGAATAACTTCAGCTTAGAATAGTAAATAGTTTTGGCTAGTTTTAACTGCAGTTGTTTCTCTTTCTGTGAGGTTTAGATGCTGAGGACTACCCTCAGCAACTGAGTGCTCTCCTAAAGATGTAGAAGGGAAATGAGGGAAGGCCCCACAGAAGTTGAAGATCTTTCTTGTTTGTTCTCAAAACAAAAAGTAGAGGACAAGGATGTGGTGTGTGGAGGTTTTTCCGGAATACATTCCTATACTTTTGCTGTTAATTAGTTTTAAAATAAATTCCCCAATTTTAATAACATTGATATTTCCTTTACAATCTTATTGAAATATTGGAAATATTTAAGAAATGCACTGGTCTAATAATAAGTCTTTTTTTCATAAGGGAAATCGGAAATGTTTTTGTCAGTAGCTGTAATTATCATTGTTACTACCACTGGGAGTGTTTTTCCAATTTGTAGCATTTACTGGAGTATATGCATCTGCATGCATTTCATGCAATGTGTATTCCTGGTTTTTAATGATAAGGGTTTTTTTAAATGTTTAGGTTTTTAAAATGCTGTAACTTAATGAGTCATCTCCACCACCTCTGTTCATGACTTGAGTCACCATGGAGGAAATTGGCTTTATCTATCTGCTTTTCTCTGACAGTCCTATTGACAGCTATTAAACGTAATGAAAATTCTTTTCATTAGATGCCCTACTTAAAAAATAGGGCTGTGTAGTTTCCTGTATGCTACGTGTTCTATAGCTGCATTTCCTTTAGTTGTTATCTAGTTTAATGTATTTGCTTGTGTCATTTTGTGTGATGTAAGTGAGCTTGTTTCTGTTTTACACTTATGGGTGGGAGCAATTGTTCGGTTCATAGAATTCTTAAGTAGTTCAGGCTGGAAGACACCCAGCTCAGAGGAGTGATTAGCTCTGGATTTAGGTAGCACTGCTCAGAAACACAGAACTCTTGGATTTTGAAAGATCAGTCTTTTTCTATTAAAATGATTTACTGTTATTGCATGTGATGGAATAAAATGAGCTATTTTAGGATATTGTATAAATTCCGGATGTTACGTATGAATCTTAATTGATGGATAAACCAAAGAGGGAAAGGTAACGAGGAGTTGGTGGAAGAGAAGGCTTTTATTACTTCAACTCCTTGCTGGCAGCCTAACTTCCAGTAAGCTAGTCATTGGAGCGAAGTAGTGGAATATTCTGAGGAAAAGAGAAATGCTGCACTATCAAAGGTATTCTCCAAATTCTATTTTTGACTACCAAACTAGCAATTTTAACCATTTTTATGATTTATGTCTTTAAAATACAGTTGTCTTTAAATTACAGTTTTGTGTAAGGTTTTAAGGGTCTTAGGCCTCCTAGAGAAGCCTTTGGAAATAATGTTTCTTTTCTAGAAAGATTTTAATGAAACAAACCACTCTAGAAGGGAGTAGTGAATTCTGGTAAGAGGTACAGAAGTGTTATACCTGTTTTGACAAAGTTACTAGAGAATAGAGTTCAGTTTCCATTTTAATGAAAACAAGTGAGAATCAACAGCCCTGTGAATTACATCTTGCTCTACACATACAACCTAGATAAAGTGCTAATTAAGTTACCAATGTTAATGTGCAAGTTTTAAGTTTATGTGGTAGGTGTGCTTTTTTTATAAGGCATTTTCTTGAGGTTGTATCTTAGCATTAATTTGATTAACATGCCTTAGCTGAAAGGTGAGTGAATAGTCAGTCCTGTGTTAATTGGGAAGTGCATCTCCTGGCCACAAACAGTTGAAGAAAATTGGATGAGCTGTTGTTTTAGTATTTCTGTTGATATTTTGCTTTTTGCAAATATCTAATATCTTCTGTGCCATATTTATTCCATACCATAACTTTTTTGATAGTGTTGTTACCATGAGTATTGCGTCATTTGGAGACAAGATTTTTAATTTTCATTGGGCTGCTGCAAATGCAAGGCCAAAAGTAATATTGGTTTGACAGTTAAAAAAGTTTCATGACTACTTGTATTTTTATTTTCAGCTTGAAAAGGGAATTGCATCTGATACGTTCTCCTGTATCAATTCTTATGTGTCTTTTCAAAACAGTTTTATAGAGTGAATTTAAAAATATCCTAATACGTTTTTAAAAACCAGAAAAAAAATAATAATCTTGGTAGTTCTCTGTGTGCTTAGGTTACTGGTCTCAATGGTGATTGACGTGTAAGAATGTTGCACGATATACCTCAAATGCTCAAGAAATCTTATTTCTAATACTTGTAAAAGGGGAGAATCCATATTATATGAACTGTACAGTATATATGTAATTTGAAAACTGTATGTGTTCAGTATTTTTGTGCAGATCTGTTTTTTACAGTTAACATCAAAATGAGTTGGAATTGTGAGGACATTTCATTTCTAATGCTTGTATCTAAAGTAATTAGCAAGTATAATGCTATAGTGCCATCATAGCAGTTTCTCTAAAAGCAAATTGCTCCGATGAATCAGACCTTCTTTAGGGTCCTTGAGGGTTGTTTATATTGGTGAGTTCTTAATTATTTTACAAGGATTTTGCAACAGAAGTAATTTGGAAAGCTTTCCTTTGAGGTGTGTAAACAATTACCCTTTCACAACAGGATATTATTCTTTGTTTTCTTCACTTAGTTTTTTGGTTTGGGCTTTTTTTAAATCTTTCCAAAGGTTAAGTTATACTTCACCACACATTCTTTTTCTTAAGGCTTTATTTTTTTCCCCTCTAACTGCATATCCATTTTTCTAGTTCTCTTCTAGTTTGTTTGCCAAAGTACTGGGTAACTTCAGAGGTTCTTAGTAGCTTCCCCACAGATTTCTTTAATAAAAGTTTAGCCCTCCTCTTGCTGCTTAGTTTTAACTCCCTGTTAATGGGTAGTTATGGGTGGCTTCAGGGAAGGGGCTGAAGCAGGCTGCTACTCAGGAATGAGCAGTTGCTAGTGGGGAAAAGAGGCTCTGAGAAGATAATGCTATCATTGTTAGGTTCTGCAAGGGCTTGAATATACAAGAACAAAGCTCTTGGGTGGGCTGGAATATCAGCCAGCACTGGTTCCACTACTCTGTCATATTTTAGGCAAAGCCCATGGTATAGATGACCTAACTTACCTGCAATAACTTGTTTATGCTCACATAGTAAATAGCTGTCTAGAACATGATTTGTGTGGGATAGGACTGAATTTTGGTACCATCTGGACTCCTGCAAGTACAGGCTTTGGCAAATGATCCAAGTACATATTTTTGCAGTTAATATGTCAAGCATTTCATTACATTAGTGATATATGCTGTCTGTTAACATTTGAAATTCAGTGTTTTCTCTGACGAGATTTATCTTAAATTAGCTAATCCTGTGTTAACAGTACAGAAGAATTTCACTGTGCTGAAAAAAGTTATGAACAAGTACAGTAGGAAGAAGAATAATTCCAGTAGGCACATTGATATATCAACAGGCAGCAGAGATCATAAGGCACATTTATGGATCTTGAGTCTATAGCTGAAATGTTTTTTATATGGTAGTAATTCAACACCAGAGTTAAAGCTATGAAATGGCAAGTAATTGCTCCATGGTTTTTGTTACAAAGGTTAGATGACTTAAAGTGAAAATTACAGATTCTACCCCTCTCTTTTGTTGTACTTGCTGTTAGCTGAAGACTGGTAGCATTTCAAACTGACAAAAACCTGGTTTATTGCTAGGAGGAAGCGTAGTGTGCTTTTTTTAAAAGAAGTATATGTTGCAGCTTGCCAATGCTTCAATCCTTTGCAAAGAAAACAAGTTAAGTTCTAGTAACTAGTACAGCTTTATAACTCTTTACCTAATATCCTTGTCTAGCTGGTATTGTACTTGGACCTACCTTATATGACGCATTTCACATTTAAAAAAAAACCAACAAAAACACCACACCAGCTTGTAGTTGAGCCTGAGATGTATTAAATAAGTTATGTGCAGTAATTCAAAATCAGGTTCTCTCCCTTGTAGCTAGAGTCTCACAGCTGTGTTTGGCATGTCCTGTTTCACACACACACATACCCCATATGCATGCACATGTGCACACACAGTCTGATTAATGTAAGCTGATAGCCATGGTGTTTTTCTAGAATGTTGGGCTAGGGATTGACATTAGGGGGGATATGCCAGTTTTCCTCTTCATGCCAGGGCTGAGGTATAAAAGGAGAGACTGATGTCAACAAGGTTGTATGCCAGTTGTGTGACTAACTCATTTCTATCAGTTTTGGGTATGATTGATCCTAACAGGGCTGCTGATCTTCCTTAACGTGTCAAGGATCCTTCCTTAACTTACTGTGAAAGGTCTGACAAAGTAGTTGCATGTTTTAATGTGGGTTCTAGGGTCAGAAGAGGAGGTCCTTGGGTGTTCATCAACGGCCTTTCATAGCTGGACCTTAAAATCTGCCTGTGTCTTTTAGTTATGAGGCATTACTTTTCTTCTCCACATTAAGCCATGTTCTTTTGAAAATAGTGTACATACTTCTTACATTAAATACGTTTTGTAGGTTGAGTTACTAGAAACAAAGTTACTGACCTGTGAGCCTTTTGTCATGTATCTTATGACAGTTTCCCATACCAGGATATTTTTACAAAACCATTGACTCTGTTCTGTCAAATATTGGTGTCTGCTGCTTTAAGTGTGTGAAGATAGAAGACTCATGTGGCTTCCCAGATACAATTGAATGAAAAGGAGTTTTGTGAAACTGTAAAAATACTATGAATATATTTTGATTTGATTGATGTTTCCATTTAAAGGTTGCTTATAGCAAGACTGATTGAGTTGCTTAGTATGTGGAATTGTTTTCAAAGTGCATCTGAACTTTTGTTCTTAATAAGTGGTATGACTTTCAGAATCAGGTATAGTTTTGCATATGCTTATTCTCAGCACATGTGTGTTCACTCAAATCAGTTATATGTTAACCTTGCAGAAAATGTATGAGAGAACAATTTTTTGGTGTAAGTTTCATTAGTTTTATTTTTGAACTGTGAATTTGTTTCTATCTCATCCTTTTGATATAAGCAATAATACTAAAATCCATTGGAATTATTTGTGGTAGTTCGCTTTGTTTTCACCTAAGGGATGATTTTTGCCACTCTGGGTACTATCATTTGAGTATTGTTTCACAGCAGGCCGTGGTTCATGATCAGTAACATCAGAACTCTTTTGCTGTTGGATGACTGAGCATCAATTGAATATGGATCAATTTGTCTATTTGGCATAAATGCAAGTTATATAGCTGATGCTACATTTTTATTCTGATTTGAAAACCATGGTCAGTATCTGAACTAACATATCAATAGTGTGATATAATTTATTAAAAACCGCACCACCACCAAGTTAAGTCAGAACTATTTGAAGAAAGATGAACTGGCAGGTTGGGTTTGTATACCATCAGAGCTTGTTTTCCAATCAACAGAAGCATTTTTGAGTCATGAAGCCAGATTGACTATTGTTGAACCACGGCCTTTAGGCAATACTGTAATAAGACCACTTTTTAATTAACAGTTAAAATGTAAATATACTTCGTAATAATGAAAAATACTGTGTGAAGATTGATTCATTTGCATTTGATCACATAACTATTTGGGAGCTTTAGACTGCTCCATCTGATAAATGAAACTTGTGATATTTAACCTTTACCATTATGCAAAAATGTACAGCATTGCTATATTGAACTTCTTATTCCATTTGATTTTATAAAAACAGGGGAGTATAGTAAACTTTTATTCTTTGTTCATTTTTGTAATCACTGGAAACTTTTGAAATTGAAAACTTTTATTTTCATGGAGTATATGGGTATGTTTTAAGTTCTAAGAATGATAGGTTGACCATGAAAACTATGTTTACTTTCAGAGAGAACAGGAAATGAGAATGGGTGATATGGGTCCTCGTGGAGCAATAAACATGGGAGGTAGGGATCTGAAGGAAAAAGGCTTCTGTAATGTAAAATTTCTTTTTCTTTGGGACTGTACATGTTACTCAAGCACTATTAATTAGTGACAACTACTGGAAAAAAGGAGTAAACAGTATTAGGAAATAAAAAAACCTCATGGTTTTTGCTTCCAAACAGCTGTTTTTTTCCTCCGGGTGTATCTTTACTGTTTTGACTACCTGTGGGAGAAAAATATGATGTGCAAGTGAAGAGCAACAAAAAGGCAGGGAAAGGTGATGCTCTAGAAATTACCTGATACAAAACAGGAATTTTCTGTTCAGAAAGTATTTGGTGTTCTTTTGGAGGGACTGCCTATTCAGAGAAGTTGGAACTGTAATTGCATGCAGTGAAATGATGTAGAGCTTAAAATTGGTAAGTTCTTGTTGATGTACCTGGCAAAAGATTAATGAGTGATGTGGTTGATGTTCTACTAATTTATTGCAAGTCTGTATTTACAAATATTCTCAGTTCACTTTCGTAACTTAAAATATTGTTAAAATACTGCTAAAGACTTATTGGCAAGTCTAGAAAAGTAAATTCTTAATAATTAGTGTTTGCACTACTTCAGTTTGCAGACTGAAGGTGTTTGGAATGTTACTACTTCAGAATATCTGCTTTTAAACAAGACTGAAACTAGAATATTTCTTTTAAAAACCCAAATCTTACTAAACTATTAACTGTCAATATATATATCTCATGGAAGCTTCCTGATGTTAATTTAAAATAAGATGATAATTTAGAGAAAAATTAATATTAATTCTGTGTATTTTAAATTTGCAAGTACATACAAATCTTAGTGAACATTGTCGCTTGACCTTTGAGTAATGTGAATTTATAAACTAATGAATCTGCTTGGTCCAGTTTTTAAAATACAACATTCATCATTTCCTTGCGTTTATTGACACATTTATAGCTGTAAAATAGAAGTGGGCTTTTTCTTTCAGTGAAGAAGAAGAAATTAAAAAATAATTGTAAAATCATCTGCAAATAATAAGCTGAAGCATAAATGGTGACTAATTTTTTATAGTTTTTCTTTTGTGTATTATTGCAGTCTCTACCTGAAAACTTCATTTAATCAGGAGACTGTGTAAATACTGATACTGTGCCAGTTGTCCAGACCACAAGATACACTTTTTATGCACATATTTTGAATGTGTAATTTATAGCAGTGTGTTCACAACCCTTTTCTTGTCAGGTTTTAATGCTTAGCAGTGATGTTCATAGTCTTGCTTTGTAAGCTTTGTGCTATGCCTTGATTTCAAACTTGATAAAAATGCTTTTAGAAATAAGTTATAATAACAGCTACTATTTTTTAAAGGGAAAAATATTCATAGCAAATAGGTATAGATAGAGTTTGTTCCCATGGTATCTAGATTTTAGGTTAGCTCACTAGAGATTTTGTTTTCTCCAGCCCATTAACAACCCCACCACTACAACAAAAAAAACCTGACCCCAGAAACCTGCAGTAGACCTTTAAATAGTAGACCTTTAATTGTGATCTTAGCATCCTTTTCCAGCCTTTCTGTTGGAATTGTAACTGACCTTTACCTGTGCCATTTGTGACTTCTTATCATGTGGGACAGTGGGGAGTTGGAGTACCTTCAGTAATTGAAATACCTGCATGATACAGTGTTATTAGAAAGCAAGGTACCTCTGTGACAGACTTAATTAGTGTTGGGCTGACTTGTGTGGGACCTCTCATGTTTACATAGTTTTCTGCAGCAAACAGGTTCTGAGAGGCTCTGTATGCCTCATCGTAACACTTAACTGGAGCCGTAATGCTAAGTGCAGCTGATAAAACTTTTCGAGATAGATATATATATATAAAAAAAAACAACGGCTTTTTTTTGAATGATCTCTGCATTGATGAGGGTTATTGACTATGGCTTATTGCCAGCTGTGCCAGACCTTGGCCTGTGGAGTTTGGAAAAACTGAGTGTGCTTTTTTCAGCCCTCCAGATTGCAGAAAAATACCTTTTTTTTTTTTTAAGTGTCTTGTGACCTGTGGCATGAACACGGGATGACTGCTTTCAATTTGTTGCTGAACCTGCTCTATTGAAATAACAGCTAACTTCAATGTCCCATCAAAAAGAACAGGCAATCAAGTGGTTAGGTTTTAGAGTCTGTTTCGGAGCTAGGAGAACCTCTGAGGGATAGCTAAAATGCCATAGTGGCCTCTTACTGAAACTGTGCAGGACACCACTTTCTCCTTGCATTACACTCCCCAGTTGTCCTGGCAGTGCTGACTCTGCCTGAAATCAGTTTAATACTATAAAGGTTTGATACTACAAGTTGCTGTACATCACCCTAGAAGCAATATGGGTGTATTTGTATGATACAGAGGGTAAGAACTTTGTTGCAGTTGAAGGATAAGCAAACACTACCTGTGTGTGGCCAGGTGGCCAAATTTAGTTAGGCTGGTAAACAAGTCAGTAACAGGTAACAGCACTGACTGCTTTTAGTTAATGGAGCTAGTACCAGCCACTAAGTGCTGCTATCATGATAGTCCTGCAGAGTACCTCTAGCCTCTGAAAATAAAGGTTTCTCCTTATGTTGACAGTGTAGACTTCTCCTTTTCCTTCCATATTTAGTCACTAAATGGATGATACTAAAAAACAGGTTTAGGGCATATTCAACTGATTCTCTTGAATGGTAGCACAGTCTTCACCTGCTACATGAACTGGTCATGCCTCTGGGTAGGTGAGAAGCATTGACTTGCACATAACTTTGGTTTGCCGTAGGGTCGTAGAGAGAAGTCTTGGAGTTTCTTATTACTGTGCTCAAATGAGTTCTGTCTTTCAAAATGACAGGGTTTTTCTCTGTCACTTCTAATAAACTTGTTTAGTACTTTACCATGTGCTGCTGCATTGTATGGATTGTTTTGGTGAAGCAGCTTGCAGTTGACATAACGTGTATGATCAAACCTAGGTCTGCAGTTTTAGCAGCGATATGTCAGATGCAGTGGGTTCACTGACTGCTGTGATATGCACTCAGGGCAGGTAAAAAAGATGCAGTTCTGCAGATAGTCACAGTACTGTATCTGTGCTAAATGGCCTGCTTACCATGATGTACATTTATATATTCATTACGATAAGATGTTACAGTTGTTATGAGAGGTTAGAGGTTGATTTTTAATAAAAATAAGTTGATTAGTCTAGCAACGTGTCGGATTTCTTGATATTATATGTTGTTATGACTTAAAGCATGGGCTAGATTCCAAAGGTGTGTTGTCTTCCGTTATTAGATCTTGGATGCACACTTTTGGCTGAGAAGGGCGGATTGTTGTTGGAGGCAAGGAACATGTTAAAGTTGATGACATTTCATAATAGCAGATGTAAATGATACATAATCAGAATTTTTTCTTTCTAACAACTTGAGAAAATGTAACAAAGGCAATTTTAGCTGCCTGTTGAGTATGTTATTGGGTACTGGCAGAGGGGTGTTTCCAAGTGCAATTTACCAGCTAAATGATCTCCTCAAAAAGATGTTTTTAAGCTTTTCTACCTTTTACGGTGAACCAGAATTTTGGAGGAGACTTTCCTGTGCTTGCAATTCTAGTAAAACTTCACTTAGTTTTCTGGTACTTTTACTGCAATAAATGACATTTACATGCAAGATTTACGCCATATTACAAATTATTTATTGTAAACTTGAGTACCATTTTTGGTATTGCTTTTAGATGTTAAGACTAATATTGTTACAGTATATACACTTAACATAATACTGGTAGAACAGTTCTTGCGAATGTATGATATAATCCCTGAAGAGTCAAGTTGCCTTGTAGCTGCCAGTTACTGCAAAATAATTTGATTTTTGCTAATTTGTGGTGTGCATACTATATATATATGCTATATGAACACTTCAGTTCCTGCACAGAAACCATACAGCTATATTTAGCTGTAAAGTTCAAGATTTACAAATACACAAGGCAGATTATTTAATGCAAAATAATAGGGGTTAATGAAAATCTGTTTAAAAGCAGATGATTGAGATAAATGTACAGTCTCAAAGAATATTCTTTTTTGTTTCAAGTATTGGAAGTCTTGTACATTTGGCTATTTAAATATTGTAAATTGTTTGTTTATTCTTGTAAAATTCAGATAGGACAGCTCTAAGTATAGATTGTTTTGCATAGATGCGTTTAGCCCAGCACCTGCTGGTAACCAAGGCCCTCCTCCAATGATGGGTATGAATATGAACAACAGAGGAACTTTACCTGGCCCTGCAATGGGTCCTGGTCCTTCCATGGGACCAGAAGGAGCTGCAAATATGGGAACACCAATGATGCCAGATAATGGAACAGTGGTAATGTATCACAAATTTAATTACTTTGAATAGCCGTCATGTCTCATGGCCCATTAATGTTACCAAAGATATTTTCACACTGTGTAAGAATGCGATATGTTTTTTGAATCTGTTAAAAGTAGATAGAACTTGTTAATGCAAATAATTTACAACAGAGAAGGGAAGTTTTTTTGATGTTACTATGAAAATCCTACTTCCCTTAGGAATGGTATGAGTTCTTTGATCAGTAACCAGACTTTGAATTGAGATTAGAATGTACAGCACTTGTGGCAAAGCTTGCATGTATGACCTGTCATGAAAAACTCACAGATTGTAAGAAACCACTTCTGTGAAATGGAGGAAGAAACAACATACCAAAGTAATCTGTCAATTTAGGCACTTGCTGTTTTTTCTTCTGTGAAACTAAATTCTATGTATTAGCTTGTTAGGGTTTTTGATGAAGTTAAATGTTGGAAGCTATGTAGTGTGAAGATATCTTTGTGTAAACTATTTAATTTTTTAAAGTGACTTTAGTGTTTTTTGTATTTCCTTTCTAACACTGTTGAAAGCATGAGATTATGACAGTAATGACACCACTTAGAAAATAAGTATGCCAACAGCTGTTAGAGGTAATGGTCATACCAATACCGGAAAAATAATATTGCCCAGTTGCCAAGGGTGATAGGGAATGTCTTCCATACATCTGGAATTTTTTATCAAGAGCAGATAAGCCATTGGGATGCAGTTAAAGCGCTAGCCATTTTTGCTCTGTTGTCATAGCTGGTTACTTTTCCTAGCTGTAATGTCTTATGTAGAGAAACAACTATATTTTTAAATCTGATTTTTACATATTTTCCAGTATTATTATGTAAATATATATTTTGGATATTCTAGTGGTGGTGTGATGTAAAGGAGTATTTAATATAAGCAGTGATGCCATTATAGTTTTATTGGAACACAGAAGCATATGGTAGCTGTATTTTTTCATATATGCCTCCTCAAAAGTATCCATCTGCAACTGAGCAATCTGTATAATGAAGTTTGGACAAAATCCTTTGTTCCTTAGAGGAGAATGAGATTTTCATTGAGCACAAAATACATAGTGAGTCAGGTCTTTACCAGTTAAAGGAGAGGGTCTCAATTCACATTACAGGAACCAGCTCATTTTATCAGTTGTGTCATTGGTCACAAAGTGGGGGGATGGGGACGGGGATGCTTTTTGCAAAATAGCGGTTTTAGAGATGCTTTTTCTGGAGACCCCTCTGTGTTACTAGTCACCTCTGGAACATTCTGTTGTGATTATATAAACACTGTGAAAGAGGTGTAAGGAAAGGAACATACTATCATAAATCACGGTGTCTTATCTCCAGCTGTTGTTTTTCTACAAAAAGTCATTCCAGGTATGGAAATGTAGGGAATATACTGACACTTTCAATGCATGTTTTATAAAAAAAAAAGATACCTTTTTTACTTTCCATTTTCTTCTGCATGCTATGGAAGGACAAATTAGATGCTTTTTTAATTATTATTATGATTTTCTCCCCTTTTGGACTTTGAAGGTTTTTAATTTGGGGAGCAGGCCCCTACATAAAGGCATAGCCTAACTGTATTTTTCCTGCACGGCTATCTGCTAAAACACTCTAACAGTTAATTTCAATTTTCACTGAGGGAAATAGAGAATATGATTTATAGACCTGAAATTTGGTTTCAATTTTTTTAATTGGATGTTTCTCTGAAGTCTTTTAGGGAGAAAGTTGGAGCCATCTTTTTGTTCTACTGCAGTCTTTTGAAACATAGATTACCTTTGAACAGAACATTTTAAAAATAGTTGTGTGTGTGTGTCCCTGCCCTTATTGTAGGTAGTTAATTACTGCAGTTTTTTGTTAGCTGAAGAGAGGGGTCCTTATTGGAAAGATGATTTGACTTTTTGTGGAAAAGTCAAATGTTAAAAATTATCAGGAATATGTGATAAGCTATTTGTTGAAGCTTACATCCGTTGCTAACAAGCTGGCATGAGTTACTATTTTTTTTTAACCATTGCTGCAGCTTTTAAGGTACTTTGGGGCAGTAGTAGATCTTCATGCAGTTGTTGAAGTAACTTTTTTCTTACTCAATGTCAGATTTTGTTTAAAATTTACATATATACAACCATGATCTAAATTGCATATGTTTTGATCCATATAGATATAATGCTGTTTTAATATTTTATATATATATTAATTAGCAAACTTTAGAACTGTTGAGCTCTACTGCTATTAGTGGAGTTAAACTTTCAGAATAATTCTCTGATTCGGGCTTATAAATAAAAAGCTAGTCTTGAATGTTCTTGTGGAACTCTTGAGTACCTGGGCAGTTAACGTACGTGTCTGTACAGAAGGAATTTCTTCTGAAAACATAACTATCCTCAACAGGTGAATGATGAGTTATTTCAAGATCTGATTGTACCATATAATCTGTGCTTTTAATGGTTCATGTTATGCTGGATTGATGTTTTAAATTTAATTATGTGGGGTTCTATTTTTAAACTCTTGCATAAATACTGAACTGCTCAGATGCATGTTTTCTGGTTTAGGTCTTAATTGCTATAGCCAAATAAATCTGTGTAAGCACATACACCTTTTTTTATTAGGCACAGAAGAGCTAAGGAAAATAAATGTGGAACATAAGTTGGATTTTCTTCTTATATTAATATTTCAGATTAAGCTTTACATATACATCAAGTGTGTTTTAAACTAAGCATAGTCCAGTTACGCATTTTGTCACTAGTTTTGTCAGTTTATTTGGACTGGATTTTATAAGTCTAACCAAAGATTACTATAGTGTCGTACAAAAGGCTGACTCCAGGTAGTATAGACTGAAATACCCACAGATATGTGGGGATATAATTCTTCAAGAAGTCTGCAGTCTGTAGAAATACAAAGGCTGATTTCCTCCCACGTAGTTTGACAATGTTTCTGTATCTAATTTATTTAAGGGAGGAGCACTAGTTGGTATTTAAGGCAGAACAGAGTTCAGGCATAAGATTATTGTTTGCTGTCTCTTCTGTTACATAGAGAATATGTATTGCTTCAGATGTGCTTGAATGGATGAAGTTATATTAATCACCAGAATTGGTCTTAATGCTCAAGTTTTTAATTTACAAAGTTGGAGCATAACATTAGCACTCTTAATTTCCAGCTCTTTTTCCATAGTAACTAATTGAATTGCTCCTTTCTTCCCTCTATGTGTGATCCTGATTCTGCTGGACTATCTGCTGAACTCCATGACAACATCACTTGTGGTTTTTATTGTAACTCACATTTGGCACGTTCCAAATGGACTTGTGTTAGCATAATGAGAGATTCCCTCAAGGAGGTCCATCACAGATGGGTTCACCTCTGGTTAGTAGGACGGGCTCTGAAACTCCTCAGCCGCCAATGAGTGGTGTAGGTGCCGTGAGTGGTGGACCTGGTGGCTTTGGTAGAGGAAACCCAGGGGGCAACTTTGAAGGACCTAACAAGCGTCGCAGATACTAAAACTTACTTCATTCCTTACTGTTTAGAAATTCCAGTAAAACTATACGGTGATATGCCTTTATAATTTTTGCTGTTACCTGGAAATGGTTTTATTGTTATTGTAGTCTTTAAAACAGTTTCTTTTGTAAAACTTTTTTTGTATCCAGTAGTTTAGGCTTTGTAGTATAGAGCAGAAATGATGCGGATAATTATGTAAGGCAATGTGTTTGTGACTGGCAAAATACAATGTGTGATCATGCTGTAAAACGTGCGGTTATCTGATTACAATAAAATATAAAAATAACTTGAAAGGATTTTGGGAATGTTATTACTGATACTGGGTGAGAATAATTTTATGCTTAATTATAAGTGGCGTAATTTTCATTCGTATGTAGTTTCTACTGTGTGTCAAGAAAGTTCCATTCTTAATAGTGAATCTGTTTAGCTAAACTGCATGTTGCAGTACATACTATAAACAGTTTATAACACAACTGCTTTCGTTTATACTTCTCAAGAGCATCAGATTTTCTACAAAGTGTTCTCAAGGATACTGTGTCCTTGCATCTCAGTCTTCCTTTGCAACTTAGTCACAGTAGGCTTATCAGTAGAGTATATCTGTTACTTAAATTATTGGAAAATTTAAGGGGGGGGGGGGCCGGGAATGGGACAGACAGGGACCAACATTGGAAAAGGAATCTGTATGTATGCTTTATTCATAACAGTATGAATGAATTTACCTAAACCATACTTCTACAGAAGAAAAGTTGTGACATCTGTGTGTTCTACTGATCGTTAAAGTATCTTGCCATTGCAAGGAAGCAGACAGTTGTGCAAGCTGGTAAGCCTTCCAGTGTGTAGTGCATCATCATAAGTATGCATTTCTGCCAGTGGTTGAACAGAAACAAGTCTGTTACCAATGATTAACTGTTTCATTAGGAGGCAAATACATGTTTTCCAGTTAAAGTAATTGTTCTCTTAGAGTAATATGCATTTAGAAGTATTGCATGTGAGTATTCTTGATAAATATTTTACAGAATGATGAATTTTAAAAATACCCATTTGCAACACAACTCAGGCTGGATTTTCTGATTGAGTCTTAAGATAAAACTGATGATAAAGCTATTAGGAAGCTTATTATGATTCAGATTTTGTCAGTCATGGAAGGTGATGGAAAAGACCTATTGGTTCTATTCCTGTAATGGCAAGAAAGTAGGAAAAATTTTGGTTACTGTTGCTTTTTTCCTGTGCAAAATAGTTGTCAAATATTAGTGTTCTGTCTTACCAGTTCATGTTTTCAGAAAAATAAACTACTAAAATTACTACTGTCTGCATGAATAGTAGTAATACTAAATTGATGAAAACCTAATTTGAGATTACCTGGTGCCCTAATTAATGGGCCCCAACCAAAATGCTATGGACTTAGCTCAAAGCATGGGATGCAAGCAGCAGAGAGAGCATGTATGTGTTACTTAATGTAGCAGTGATGGTCTTGGCGAATTGCATTGTGAGCAAATGGGTAACAGGAAAATTGTGGCATTGCTGCCATTTTGGAAGTACAGTGTTATTTATATTGCCAGTGTTACATGGCTTAAGGTAGAGATTGTTTTCATACAGTTTAGGAGTTATCACGTGTAGGTCCTCACTTGTGGCGTCTATAACCACTAAGCATTTTCCTCTAGATTGCCTTTAATGTTGGCCTTTTTTGCTTGACTTGAGGATACGTGCCACACTTCAGTTTGTATCGCAGTAGCAAGTTACATCTGAAGTCTGAAATATTCTTTCACCTGCTTGATATATGTATCATGTTATGGCATTCGTTATTCAAAAAAAAATCCTGCAACTGGTTTTACTTAGCCCATATTCCTAAAACTCAGTATTTGGGAAAACTTATTTTCAGTAGGTGTAAACTGGGTGTTTGCATATAGCAACTACTTAAGCTCTCTGCTTTGGTGTACTGCGTTAAGTTGTGACACTAGACACAGTGTCTAGTAAGGTGTCTAAATACTGGATTATTTTTGTCTCTTTTCTGCCCTTGTGCATGGCATTTTTATGGGGATTGAGAAGGCACTGGTGTAAGCTGGTAATTCTGAACTGTAAAGCTTTAAGGGGAAGCTGTTTTAAATATAACTTTAACTAGATTTGAGAAGTCTGTTCAGTTTTTCAAAGGAAAAGGCTGTGTCATTCAGGCCTTTTGGCCAAATGTACTCCTGTATATTTGTTTAGATATATACACCATCACCCTCGTAGTATTCGAGTATGTTTTGGAAGTACATTAAACATACCAAATCTGCAAAAAGTGGTTTATTTGTTGCTTGCCAGCCTCATGCTATTTTAAGTGCATGTTTGTTGCACCACATTTTTGCTAGCAAGCAGCGGTATGTATGTATTCGGAAGTTCCTGTAGATTTTAATTAGTGATTTTCATTTCACAGTTGTGAGCTACCCTTCCTGTAAAACTCTGACTTGGATGGCTCTGCTTGTATGGCAGCAGTGGATGTGTCTGCTGTCCTTATTGCAGAAAATAATCTAACATCTTTTTAAATATCCATGAACCAAGTCTTTAAGTCTTAAAAAATACTGAAATGTTGAATTTGGGCACACTTTAAAGATTTCACGAAGAATGCCTTTTGTAGTTGATGACAGGCTGCCAAATTCTGCTCATAATAGAAACGTTATTAGGGCTGCCTGGCCTTGTTGATTGTATACAGTTCAACTGTATAAATTTTGATTTTGCCATTTGTGGTGTAGTAATAAACTCTAGCTATATGATAAATGTGTAATTTTGTTAAAGGAATGGTCCCAGTTTGTTTCCTAAAAATGGTATGTAGATGTGGCCATGCAGCATTTTTGCTTGAAGGTACTGCCCATGTGCTGGAAGTGATTAATTTTTCTTGTTCCTCATTTGGCTGATCAGTTGATCATTTTTTCTGTGTACACATGTACTTTAAGTTTTTAAACTGTCTTTGGTCTGTTTGACAAGAAGACACAGTGAAGTCCTGACTGCTGTATGCTGTGGTAAAACAAATATGCTTGGAAAGGATATGGAATTGGCAACTACAATGCGCTTACTTTTGGTTGTACTTACCGAGGTTTTACCTTATTCCTGACACTTCAGTCTAAACTGCTTAATTTTCATGTGAGATACAATTTTAATACTTTAAGATAGTAAAGCTGTACTATTCCATTTAAGTAAAAGAAAACAACACCATCAGAATCCAGCTTGTGTAACTGCATTTGCATTTGTCACCTCAGTCATCTGAAGGGGAGCTATTGGGCACTTAAATAAAATTAATTTTGGTTGTGAGTTAATTTCTTTGTTTTATGCAGTGTACTCATTAGATAAAGCACATTAATGTCTTGGGAAACTTGGTGGCCAATCAATCAAATGTACTTAAGTGTATTTATTTCCTACGAAAAATACAGATTACTGTTGATTATCTGGAAAGAAAAGTTCTGACCTTAAGTTGTTTTATTTATTGTCTACATCTATTTTATTTAATTGGACAAAGATACAATGAACTGGAGACTCTTACTAGAACAAAAGGTTAAAATAGATGGCAAGAAGACAGTATGAACTAAGTGTTATGTCAGTTTAGTTTTAACCAGTATCCAGTAGGATTTTATGGTATGCATTCTTTGAGAAGCATTCTGATCTAAAGTATACTGTCATATTTTAAAATGTTATACCACAGTTTTTTCCCTTTTCCACTTTTGATTTCAGATTTTAACTTGAAAAATAAATCTATAATTACAAATTCTTCTGAAAGCTACTAAATACAAACACATTGACTTTTATGAGGTACTGATTGTTAAATGGTTGTGATCTGCCTTGAAATAATTTGGCTCAAAAATGCCAAAATAAGCAATGTAAAGAAAGATCAAGTGAAAAACAACCCCCCTTTGGCCTTCTGAAGAGAGAATATTCTTCGGGGTGAGATGTTCAGCAAAAGAGTGGTGTGCTCTGATAGCATGAAGCTCTTTTTACTGAAGCATTTTGTGGAAACATTTTTTTTTACATTTTCTATAAGAAATTAATCATAATTCTTCTCTTAGTGAAGACAAGTAAAAAGAAACTGTAATTGAACTAGTAAAATGGCAGGGAAGGCTGGGTAGCAACTGATGGGGTCAGTTTATTTACATTGGGTGCAAACGTGAAGGGATGCTTAATCCCATTCCTGAGACTTGAAGGGGTGCATAATCGTAGGTGGTTTTAAAGAGTCTGCATTCAGCATGTCTTGTTAGCTTGTGCTTGGGGCCAAGAGTGGGGAACTTGAGAGAGCACATATTTCATTCAAGTGCAATTTAATTGTCTCTTTAGGAGCCCTGAATTTATTTATTTGGGCACTGTGCTGTCATTAAGATGCAGAACTGTCTTGGGACTTGGTGCTTCTATTGGGCTCTTGGCTCACTTCTAGCATGAGGGTTTATCAGTCCAAACTTCCCCGATTCTTGAATAATGAGGAGGGACTGAGTGTGGCCTATGGAAAATACCGAGGCTGGACAGCACTCCTTTAGATCAGTGGCTGTTCAGTGCTAGCTTAGTGGCAAACATAGGAGCGTGTTATTCCAAAAACTTTTGCTTTCTAAAAAAATCTGTTTAATGAAATGTGAGGGCATAATAGGAGGATTGATTTAAAACTTGCATTACTTAATGTCAGGTATAATTTTTCACATTGGATTGGCTTTTTGTTGCCTTTTGAGATGTACTGTAAAATATACTTAATCTTAGTAGGTGGTCTCACCAAATCGGTGTTTTGCTATTATGAAGAAATCTGTTCTTTTAAGTTTTGGGTTTTCCCCCCTAAAATACTTTTAAAAATGTAGCTGTAGGCATTTCAGGTTTGTTTTCACAGTAATCCATGAAATACTGAAGTTTATAGAAATTAAATTATCTATGTCTAAAATGTAAGTTGTAGAATAGATAAACCGAACGTTAAATTTTCATAAAAAGATTACTTTTGATGATTTTAAATTTATGGAAACAAGCCCTCAGTGTGTTTTAAATGGGATAGATTTAATAGGTCTTTTCAATCTTGAACTTCCTTAAGCTATGAAAATGAATTTAATTGAAATTTGCAGGTATTCATATTAATAACCTCAGCCTGACTTTTGGAAGCAGGAAGAGATGGGTTTCTTCAGAAAAGGAGTTCAGAATAGCAGCCATTTTTTCCTAATTGAAGGAACTATTCAGAAAAGTTTTAAGTTCAGAGATAAGCATAGTATAGGTAAAACCATTCAAAAACCTCGCGATCATAATGATTATTTTATACCCAAATCACATTAAAAGAAAAAAAAATATCTGTGTGAGTAAAAACTTAGTGATTTATGTGTAGTCCCTCAAATAGAGGACAAAATGCTTATAATAGGTGTGGGACTCAAAAGGAACTCCACTGTGTTACTGTGTACCCTTGTTGGTAAGGTTTTTTCCATTTGTTTTGGTAAATGTTTGTCTAGAGCTTTGATTTTTCCTAGTTTTGCTAGTGTTTTATATCTTAATTTCTGTAGACTAAACCATAGCTGTGTAATTTGATTGGATTTACATGCTAACTGTATCCAGGATATTAAGGGCTTGGCTTGAAAGAAGTGCGGTAAGAATAAAGATACTGTTCTTGCCCTTAATTTATCAGTAAAAAAAATTGCAGAGAACCTTGAACAAGGAATTAAGTGTGAAAGGTTCTGTATATAAACTGAAAAAAGATTGGGGAAGTGGAATAAAATAAAACCGGGAGAAATGTGGTTTAATTTTATATCTACAGCAAATTCACAAAAATTTTAAAGCTTGTTATACATGACAACCACTTAACTTTTAATGGAAAAATACAGAGATACTGGTTACATAAATGTATTGGATTTTTAAAAAACTGTGTTGTGCAGATTGCCAAGGAATATCAGAAAAACTGAAATTAGTGTTCTAAAAATTGTTTAATATTCATAGGATGTAGGGTGCAGTCACTGCAGTAGGATATGTTTCCTCTGTGTTGCAAAATTTTCTGTAGGACTTGATTTTTGTGGCTGAATACAGCAACCGTATACAGTGTACACACCTCATGTTGTCATTGGTATGAAGCAGCTGATGTTAAAATTGCTAGCCTCTCATCAAACCAGTGAAATCCAGTCTTACACCTGTGTGTCATAGCCAGAGAAGCACCAAACAAGATGGTGTAAAGGGAAGTAAAATAGTAAATATTTATTAGTTATTTGTGGGATAGGGTTAAGGTATTTTCATTAGGGTTTTTGCCTTAATGTCACTGTAACAATTTTTTATATATGTGAAAGGGAAAGCAATTTTACTCTCGGTGTTTATTTGAAATAAATACCTCACCGAAATGAAACACCCCTCCAAAAAGCACCCCCCAAACCCCCAGTGCCTAGTGCCCCCCCCCCCAACAGGTGCTCCCTCTTTAAATAATCACATATACTTAAGCAAGGTGGAAAACTGTATATGCTTAAGCAAGTTGGAAGAGGAAATGTAATAAATCTAAAAAGATGTAAAAATCACAGGATTTATTGTAATGCTTCTTGCAGCTGTTTGCTCTTGGTGTTCTGGGCATTTTAATGTGTTTCTTTTTCTACAAGCTCCATTACTGTTCATTATTGACTGCAAAAGGATTTATTCTGCAATGCTGTTACTGAGCTTTAAGTATTTTTATCTAGTGTAAAATTGCAGGAAAAAGCCCCAGCATAAACCAGCTATCACAGTACTGTAGAATGCAATCTTTTGAACTGCCAGCTGGAAGTGGTCTCTCAAGCTGCTTACAAGTGTTTTAAATATTTGTACGCTACTGGGAAATTGGAAATCTTCGTGTGCATATTTAAAATAATAATTCGACACAGGCACTGCTGCAGGTACGAATAGCTCTTTGCCCTCCTTGCTGCTTTGTTCTGCTTCCTGCCTGCTTTGTGCCACCCTTGCATCTCCATGCCCATGCAGTGAGCAGGGTAAAAGAAACCCAGTGAAAATTACTGATTCTGCTCATTTCACTGTGGAAGGAAAGAACAGCAAGGAGTTGGCGGTAGAGCAAGACTTCTCATAACTGTACGGACATAGATGTAGCATGAAGTAACCAATGTGCCACACAGAGGATGTAGTTTTATGTATGTTCTCATTACATGAGTTTGGATGAGTTTTTAGTACTTCTAAGAAATAGATAGTTTAGAACAAATAGGTAAGAAATACTGTTGAGGGCTTTAGTTAGATGTCTGAATAGCATGGTTATGTTTTACATTCTTAGTGGTAGTTGGCCCAAGAAGACACGTATTGGAATTAATGAAGAAAAAAAATGTACACTAAAATGTTGAGCCAAATTATATGTGAGCTTGATCTGTCTGTTCACTTTCTGCAGTTGCCAAGATGGTTACATGCAAGCCAGTAAAATACGGAAAATAGCATTCTTCATGATTTCTCCAGTAAAGATGATACACACAGTTGCTTTAGAGAAGCAAGGCTATTCACATGTATTTTTTCTTGGGAGGAAAATATGTAAACTGCAATTATAAAGATGGGAAATACTGTCTTTAAAATGCTAACATTCTTCATTCTTTGATACAATAGCACTGGATTGTTCTGTATATTACGTTTCACTTTTAGGGGACAGAGCAAGTGAAAGGTAAGCTGGAGCTCCAGTTTTAATCAACTGAAAATCAAAAGCCTTTTCCAGAAGGCACAAAAGGAGAACTTTAATAATGAAACAGTAGTTCATCTTTAGTTTCGTTCCAGTGTGGAACATTGTGCTTCTAGAACTTCAGTATTGTATCAGTGGCAGTTCCACATCTGACACTTTCAGAACCAGATCTGTGCTGAATAATAAAATAAAATTTCTGCCTTAGTGTGTGAAGAATGCAGTTACTACATTTCAAAAATGGAATGTTCAGAGTTTTGAAATAAAATGTATGAAATAAATGTCATATATTACTGGTTTAAAAGTGAAAATTATGTCAACTTGGCAGTTGGGATGGCTATGCTTTTAGAACCATTTTGGTTTATGTGCCAGTTCATTGTTGCTATGTTATTCTTTGTGTAGTTTTTGTAATATCACTTAATGCATGTTCAGCATCGTTCTTGCATCACAGTTATGTACAGTTTCATATTTTATTCACACTGATGAATGCAAGTGTCTGTAGAAGGGGGTACTAGAGCATTTGTCTAGTGTAATGTAACTTGTTTAGGAGGGCTTTTCATTGCTAAGCTTGCTTTCTGTTTTGTGTTCACTCTGCATGTTTTGTGCAAAATGTGCTTTTTCTATTGCATATGGAGAAAAAGCAGCAAACCATGGAAATGTGTTTATTAGGAAAGTAAAGGGAAGTCCTGGATGCCTCTTACTGCTGCTAAAATGACAGCTGGTTCAGGTCAACAAAATCACTTGGTTAACTTTCATGCATGATTACATCTACATTTTTTCCTGCTTACAGCCCACTTCAGTATTAATGTTAAAAAATTTCTGAGTAGTTTCCATAAATAATCTGGTTTTAATCAGAAGCATGTGTATAAGATGGTAAATAATTGCAAATGACTTGATGTTTGCTTTGAATAATACTGTAACTCCCCAAGTTGTATTAAACATAAAAATATAATTGGTTTGACTTTGATCATTTTTAAAGTGAAACTTTAAAAATTGTATTGAGTGAGAGTAAGCCCAGGCCACTGGGGACGGCAGAAGGTACGAACTGTGGAGAACCCATGCTCTTGTTTTGAGTCACGTTATTTTACTGGGCATGCTTTTTTTATTTTTTAAATCGGGACCATTGTGTGAAACTGTTATAAAGACTTAACCAGACATATAATTTGTCTTATTTTACACAGTTATAAGTATTAATTTATTATTAGCATCTTAAAAATAGAATTGGGTTAGATTAGGCACATGTATTTTACTGGAGATGGTAGCATGTAGTATGAATATCAGAAATAGTATAATTCAAATGATGGTAATTACCAAAGACTACTGATATGTTGTGCCTTTAAGCCTAGTTGGATAAAAGCTGATCTTTTGCATTGTTATTACTACCTTTGAAATGAACTCTTTCATCTTTTTCTTCTTCCAGTTAAGCATAAACTTGAATTTCCCAGGTGGCTGATAGTTTTGGGAATTAAATACTGATTTTAAAACTCGGCGCCCAGACCGTTGATACTACATTTGCATTTCTGCTTTATTGTTGTAGTAGTCACAGAATTACTCGCACATCTAAAAGTGTTCACCTAGATTTTTTTTGCAGTATTGTACATCACTTAATTCTTGGGGCTGCAGGTGGGAAAGCTGGTAATACAGAAACTTTCCATATTATTGTAAAAAAAAAAAAAAAAAATTGTTTAAAAATCTGATCTCTTCTAAACTACCAAGTGTCTAGGAAGCTGAATAGTGTATTTTTAAAGAAGGTTGGAAATTTTATTTTACCAGAGGTCTCACAAATTTATGAAGTATTTGACTGAGCTCTAAATTTTTCACTGGTCTGACAATTGAGGACATTCTGACTCGACTCTAACCTTCTATTAGTGGTATGGTGAAAATTCTGCAAGCTTCTGCAAAGCTTTAGAAGTGCTGTGAGGACGAAATGGCCATACTGACTGTAGGATTGGGCAAATCATTCATCTTTGAAGATTGTCACTGGCCTACTCTGGGTATCCTTATCCATTCTGTTTAGGACTTTGTTTCCTATCCTGTATTTCAGGTTTTATCTTATTGTAAAAGGCTTTAGCTTTTCCTGATGATGTGGAAGACTAGTTCTGTAGAACTTTATTTGGGGGTTCTAATACTAAATTTGTTGGAAGTGGGTTAAGGAAAGGATCAGATGTCAGATGAACAGCAAACCAGTTCTTCATATGATTTGGCAAGTCATTACATACCTCTCCATATGTGTTTTGTTTAGTATATGATTATCATGTATGTATTCTTAACTGTTGTGTCATTAAAAAGGATTTATGGCCCTTCCTGAGGGGGGGGGGGGAAAGACTTATTTTTAATTAATTTAATTCTAAAGTTTTTCTCATGTAAATCAATATACAATAATTGACAGATTACGCGAGAACTTAAAAAAAAAGAAGATAGGTAAGATAGGTACCTTTTCTTGACTCAGGTGTGTGGAAATATTAATATGGAAAAGTAAAAGTAGATAAGTGCTCTTCATGGTCTTACAGATGGGGGAGATAGCAGTATGGAAAAGCATGAATATGTGGTTTGACCTCACCTTTCAGTTTGTTTCCTCTAAAAATTTGGAACCTACCGCAGAATTAAAAACGCCAAATATGACATGATAAACTTACTTTAAAATGCTTAATGTTGTTTCAGAGTTCTGCTACAAATGAGAATAGTTTAATGTAAACATGGAAATAAAATACAAGCTTTAATGGAAAAAAGAAGCCTGAAAGCCTGTGTTTCATTAAGATACAGAGAAGCGTAATGTTGAGGAGTTGGCGATTTTTTTTCTCGTCTTTTTAGTTTTTGTCTACATAACCTAAAAGGAGCAGAGGTGGAACTTTATTAATAACATGCAGGGAAAGGCTGAATATACAAGACAGAATTGTGCTGGGAAAGGACTGAAGTTAAAGTATGTATAACTTCATATACTGATGCTTTGGTGGAGGATTTTTGTCATGAGTTTAGAGAGCTCTGCTTATAAACAGCCTCGTCCTGCTACTATTGCAGAAAAACGTTACTTTGTCTCGATCATGACAAAACAAGAATAGGACTGTCAGGATTTAAGTTTGTGAAGAATGTAATGATCTTGCCACAGTTACAAATCTGAGTAGTTGAACAGTCAGCATCTGAGGTGGCTTGTCTGCTGATGGATACTTGTACAGCTACATGACTGCCATAGCCTTCCCAGGGCTTTGAATACAGTGGTGCCTTTGGTTGTTCCAGCATTTGCTTCACCTGCCTCAGTTAACAGAATTCTTTTAAGGCTGCAAGGATGCTTTTCAAAGTCTTCATCTCTTCTGCTTAGCAAATTTCAGTTGCACGGTGGCACCTACTGTATCTGGGGTTGAGGGTGCTATGTGTAGTCAGAGTCCTTAAATCAGCCTTTGCTCTTGCCAGCTACGGTCGCCTTAGTTTATACCTTTTCAGTCATTGCAGTGTGCTTCCAGATGTTACCTTTTGCGAATTACAAATGTAGTATACTCGATGAAGTATTGATCTGAGCAAGCTTGAGTAGAGACTTAGGAAATATTATGTACAGTTTTACAAAAACACAAACCAGTAACATTTGTACTGTCAATGACACAAATTCCTTTGATAATTCAGGGTGTGTTATGGAAAATGTATCTGTTGGATGATTATTTCAGTTTGATTCCCTAATTTTGTAATAAGGATGGAAAGACCTGGTTCTGCTTCCAGGTGCTGAGGTTCATATTTAAGCTATTTGGAGATCTGCATTTTAGTTTACACAGTGTAGTGTAAACTGGAATCACTCAAAATTTATGCACAAATATACCCTGTCGGAGCATACTCAGCAACCGGATGCTGATCAGATGCAAGATTTTGCAGAGCTCAGAATGAAAGTAAGTTGACTGAAAGCTTTTAAGTAAGATGGAAATAAAGTTACGAGAAGGCAAGAACAAGGTTGAGCAGAATAGGAGAGCCAACTGTGAGCTCTTTGAAGATGGTCTGCAAAAAGTAGTGGAAGAATCTCATAGCAGGTAAACACTGTTAACCTTTCAAAGAAATCAATGCATCAGTGGACAGAACCTCGGTTTGAAATGCGGACTTCGTTGGAGAAGCTGCTGCTTGTTTATGTGGAGTTTCTTTTTAAGACTTGGCAAATAATGTTTGTAGTGTGTTAGAATGGATGTTATTTCCTTGTGTACATCAAAAGTCACAAACAGGTAACTGAAGTAACAAACTTATGTTTCATTCTGTTCATGACCATTTTCTCATTAATGTGTTAACATTTAGAAATTTGTCACCTGACATAATTTTGATAACATATTTTTAAGTGCATATTTTTAATACCAGAATTATAGTATGAGCTTACATCTTGAAATCTGAATGAACCATGACGAAACGTAGTGCCAGCGGTCAGTCTCTGATTCAGAATACTTCAGTCTGGAATATGCCAGCTGACTGCCTTTGTATGTAAAGATGATAACAAAAGGAAGTTCTGTATTTCTTATCCATGTGGTCTTGGTCCTGTGCAGATGTGGTTTCATCATTATGGCCTTTGTTCTCGAGTGATGAAGGTTGTAGCCAACTGGAGTGTCTTTTAATGGGGGTAGATGGTGGAAGGGTGAATTTTACTAGTATTTGTAACACTGAGATGCCTGATAGTTAAACCTGTTATTCAAATATTGAATTTATTCCTAATACTGTGCTTTTCAGTCCTTTTAATTACCTGTTAGCAGGTGCTTCCTTAGCTGTATGTATGAGAGCTGAGACTTAATGCTTTTTTTTTCATGTTTGATACTCACTTAGAAAGCTGTTTCACTTTGGGAAGGAACAATAACTATCTTACAGGTAGCAGCCACTTCTACTTAAATAAGCAAAGTAAAATGGTACTAGAAAGTTGAGATAAATCCTACATTGTGCAGCATCAGCAATATGCCCAACCGTGCAAGTAAAGCACAGAAAGCCAAGTTTGAGTCCCAGCTTGCCAGATGATGAAGCTTGTACAACAGTAGCAAGTAAAGAGTCTCTTCACTTTTATGTGGTTGACTTCAGTACATACTCTGCCGTAAAAATTTGCACAGGTTCCTTGGTGGTGTAATGCACAACTTCTAGCCCAGGTCTGAATAGTAGTCTGCTTAGACTGGGCAAGTAAAGGAAGACTTGATTTGTTGCAAGGACTAGTTATGTCATGTTGAAACAGATCTCTAAATGCCTTCATCTCTACAAAACACAAGTTTTCGTAAGAAATGATACCTTTATTCAACATTGCTTTGTGGTTTTTTTCGTAAACAGGTAAGTCTTCATGTCAGTGGACGAATATGTGATAGAGCTTTTGCAGCATACCTTGTAGTTTATTAATGCTGTTCTGTTGTCTTTGTCTTGAAATACAGATTCCATCTCCTGTGTATTTCAAATCTAATGTAAGGTTTTCTCTTTTCTACCAAATATGTATTTATTATGGTGGAAGTAAGAAGCTGGTGTTCTGTATTTGTCATGAAGTAATCCAGCAGAGTTAGCACAGAAGGAAACTACCTAATTGCACAATGAATTACCAATTTTTTTGATGGGACCAGAGGCAGTGGGCAGAAACTGAAACACAGGAGCCTCTGTCTGAACCTCAGGAAACAGATTTTAATGTGAGGGTGACTGAGCGCTGGCACAGATTGCCCAGGGAGGTTGTGGAGTCTCCATGGCCATCAGCTCTAGGTGGGCCTGCTTGAGCAGGGGGCTGGACCAGATGATCTCTAGAGGTCCCTTCCAACATTGACCCTTCTGTGATTTTTCTCATCTAAAGTTTTGACTTCATTGAACTTGATATGAATTAACATTAAAACCCTATCGCATGCTTAGGTATTTGAATGCTTCCTTACTAGGTTTCATTTCAGTATAGATGTCTGTATTTCTTAGTATTGTTGTATTCTACATTTCCAAATGAAGCACTTCAAAGATGAAAACCCTTTGGAGTGAATCTTGAGTTGTTGCTCTTTATAATAAGGACTGTGTGACCACAGCTTGCCCTGCCCTTTCCCCCAGCACAGTGTTATGGCTTCAGAGGTTTTAGCCCCACAAAGATAATCAGTTCTGCTGTCATTATTTTGGAAGAGGAGGTTAGGACACTGGCCTAACTTGGCACCTGCTGCAAAGATGACAGGTAAGGAATCCTACAGGAGGGAATGGGGAGTGTCGTGTGAAGTTGTGTAAAGGTGCATTGCTAACTCTTCAGAAGTAAACGCGCTGTGTATTGGTGAATTTGACGATTCCTTAGGAATGCTCTTTTTTTAAACTAGAGAAGGTTAGATTATGCATAATCTAGGAAGTTTCTCATGAAACTAGATTCCCCCCTAGTTTTTGGAAGATCCAAAATACCAAAATGATGAGATCATCACAACTATATATAAGTATTTTTCTATAATACAAAGCTTATGCTGATTTTCTGTAGTTCTAAAACATATAAATTATGAGAAAACTATCTCTTAGGTTTTGCTTATACAGATTTTTGCTACTTGAAAATAGTTTGAAAGATTATTTTGAAATTAAACCACTGATACCAATAAAACTATGCCTGTTTAAATGTCTCTGAATTTTTTCTTGGTGGTTCTCTCATCTCAGATTGCATAATTGTAAACTTGGTTGCACAGTGTGTAGCTCAATGTTATCCTGACTTCTGTTGAAGTAGTAGAGCAATAGTGATACTACTAAGCTCTGCTGGCTGTGCTGGTTTAACTTTATCTCATTTACAGCAGACTTCTAAATTTGTTTCAAACTGTGTGTATAAACAAGCCGTAAGTTTCTGTGATAGATGAACTCACTCAGAATTTCTAGAAACTGACAGAAGCAGCTCGTGATATCTTAACTGTTAACTTCCAGTGCTGATGCAACCGTTTCAGATGCTTTTGATCTGTCAAATTTCATAAGTTTTCTTTGTTAATTGGTGAAGTCACATATATACGTCATTATTTCTAGGTGAAAGAGATGATGAGGGTTAAAGGTTATTCAACAGTTTTGTACAGCTCACAACATACATTCAGCAGCTCCTTCAGCAGTTTTGTACTACTTAGCTGTTCGTGATAAGGTAAAGTATCACAAAATGCTCAGGAACTTTGCATTCATGTAACAGGGCATGTGCGTTCTGAGTGGAGAAAATGGTACTGTTACTTGGATGTTTTTCTAAGCTGCTCAGCATGAACAGTCATTGAAAGTAGAAATCTGAGTATCTGAAGGTGTTTCTGCTGCATTAATGACAACATATGTAGAATGGATAATCGTGAAAAATCACTGTCTTGATTACCCAGCTATTCTGGTGCTGCAGATTCCTCGACATGGGAATGTTAGTGAGCAATATGGGGGAGGGGGCCATATTCAAAAACACGTGATTGAGTTGCTGTTTCATATAGGATTATTTTAGTGACTGTATGACTACAGCCTCACAGTTCACAAAAATTGGCAAAAATACAAGGTATATATTTACATACAAAATACATGTAAGTCTAATGCTTCACTTATACTGTGCAGTAGAAGCCTGGGTGATGTTAAGACTTCATTCCCTTCTGCTGATCAAACTGAAACTTCTTTGAAATGTCAGGAATTTTTTTATTTTTTATTTTTAAAAATGGACTCTCCTTCTGTATTAAATGCATAGCCTTACATCTGGGAACTCACAAAGGAGCAGTTTTTATTAAATTTATGAAGTACTTATAAATTTTAGCATCTTTAAATTCAGACCTTGCTTAAGCTGCACAGATGAAATCTTTGTCCTTTCTGTTTAAATATTTTCAGACATGCTCATTATTCTCCAAATACTGAAGAAATAGTTATAACTTCCGTGAGTGAAGTTTTGCAGTCCAGGCAAAACAGGAAAAAAAAAAAAAATGTTCCTTGATCATAATATTGTCACTGGTATGGGTTTATTACTGCCACCACTTTTTTCTTTTTTGAAATCTGATTCCAGAAGAGGAATATTACTAACCTTCACATTCCTCATTCTGTGTAAGATGCTAACTAACTTCAGGTACTCTCTACCTTATAAACTGTAAATTGTGAAATAGATGAAAAATATTTTTAATAGTCTTGTCAAGGAAATTGAATGCCTTGCTGGCACAGTTCAAGTAGTGTTTGCCCTTATGTTTCTGGGAACTTATTTTTCCTTTTGAGCCTTATTTTGGTAATGCTAATTTTTTTCCCTCTTAAACGCTTATTTGCTTCTAGCTGTCTACAAGTATATGCTCTTAAGGAGAGAATTTAGGGAACGTGATTGGGAAGGGTTATCTTGCAGTTTGTCTCCTGTAATTACTGGCAGCCATGCAATGATGCCCAGGTGACAATGGATTTACTCTCTGATGGTTTTATTGTATCAAATATGTGCTTTTGCCCTCAGCAGGGGCTACTCATGATTAAGGTGAGCAGGTTTGGCCAGACTTGGTAAGAGAAGAATGGGGAGGAAAATGTTGCTTGACCATTTAGAAGTGTCTAGCACTGTATCTTCTGTTAGTACGTCAGCAGCCAACATTCTTATCTGTTACCTTTTGATAGGTAAACCTGAACAAATGCAAACATGAACACAGCTCTGCGGATCACCTCGGGTTCCCTTTGGAAACCCCAAATAAATGGCCACAAGGGATTGTGTGTTTTCCTGAGAACAGCTCTGCACTGGAGTTCATCCTTTCTGTGTGATGGATAGTGGCTCTGCTACACTCAGAATGATACCTATCTCTGCTGGTGCAAACTGTCGTATGGTCCACTTCAGTGGAAGTCAAAATTTACCCATGCTGCTGTTCTGTATTGCTAGGTAATTTTTAAAGTAGACATAAAATAAAGGGGGAAGTGGAGGGAAATATAGGGGGGAAGCTCTTTGTTACAGTAGTCACCAAAAATCCTGTTAATCAAAAAAAACCAAAACAACGCACCCCACACCCCAGTCTGTTCTGTTAGTGAAGCCAGTGAAGCTGCATAGCATCGGTGTGCGAGGTAAATGTAAAGCGTCCTTCAGTGCTGTAGATTGTCATAGCTGTTTCTGCGTGGTAGCTTGTTTCACATGCAGTTCTGTAGTGGAAAGACACTAGTGGAGAGTGCTCTGAAGCCTGAGTGTGTGTTACTTGAAATGGGTTGTACTGAGGAGCTGGTTTTCAATTTTCCTTGATAATGGCACAATATATGCACAGCATCACTCAGTTTGTGCGTGATGCATCTGTTCTCTTCAGTATAGGCATGTTTATCATGCTGTTAGCCTTTTAGAATGTTTCAGATGGATTTTGCTTGGCACCATACCCACTCTGAGCTTTAATTTAAAGAAAAGCTTTATCATAGGAATGAAAGTGATTCAGAGTCTATTACTTTGAAAATAACTATTTGCTGTGTTCCTGCTTACTCTTGCAAATCCCTTTTTTCAGCAATATCTGCTAGGATATATTCAGATCTAACAAAGTAATTACCGTTAATCGTAAACAGTAGGGTTTATGTAGGTTTTTGTTAGGGTAGAGAGGTTGTAATGATCTTAATTTCTCATAGGGGAAGAAACATGAAGAAACATACAGCAGGAGAGACCTACTGTTAAAAAAAAAAACAACCAAAACCACAACCACACACAATAAGTTAAGTATTTGAGTTATGGTAAATGATTATGATTTGTAACACTGCCATATGGTCTTACTAGCTGGTTTTAGGGGTTATTTTCAAAAACGTAATAGATTTATTTGGCTACAATTTTGTCACTAATTCCCTACTGGTTGCCAAGAATCTGGCTCACCACTTTGGTTTCAGTAAATCTGGGTGGCCATGTAGAAGTCAGTATACACTGGCTGTTGTGGAAACTTGAGAGACTGTGTTAAGCCTCTGGAGGTCTTGGCCTTGCTGTTTGTAGCTAGGGGAAGAAAAGAAGAAAAGCCTAATTATTATGTTTTTTCCATAATCTAAAATACAAACTGAAAGATGGGCAGTTTGTAATTGTAGCTTCCCTTTAAGATGGGTACATACTTACCAGTAGCTGGATTAGTTTCACCATGTGGTGGTAATGTCCCAGGACACTAATGTTTGTCCAGATGACAACTCCAGTCAGGTCCCCGTGATGACAGACATTGCTAACAGCCATTATTACATTTGACCTGTTAAATTGCTTTAATACTAGTGCTTGCAAAATCATAGCTCTAGTTATAAAGGGTTAGTGGGCTGTGCTCTGTTGTATCTGCTTTAGGAAGAAAGTATCCATCTTGCTGGACATCTGTGTTACGGAATAGGTAACAGAATTTCTGAAATAGGATATATAGCAAGCTGCACCATGGGGTGGGGAAAGATGAAAAGGAAGCAAGTGGGAGAATTGATGAATTAACAGCACTTTTAATAGGACTCAAACAAATTGTGCCAACTTTGAAGTTGTACTTATTTCGAGCTGCTAGCCTCAGCTTTTTTTCAGTTGTATCTGCTAAGGTAAATGTTACCTTTGTTGTAAATGTTCGTGATTGTGTATTGCAATTTGCATGTATGTCACTTCTGAGTTGTTGTCTGGGGCTGTTCCTGAAGCAAAGCTAGCCTGAAAGGCACAACCTGTACGTGGCTTTCCAAAGTAATTCTGTAACACACACACTTCACAGGGTGTGCTAAAGTTTCTGATCATCAGACAGTACCTAAAGACTTAAAACAATTTACCAAGATCTTGAACTGAGAGCATACAGAGTTCTTCATCCCGTTGTGCTGCTGTAACTGGTGCTTTCCAGGCAGTCTTCCTCTCTAGGAAGACATTTCTAGGGCTTCTTAGCTCTGCAACACGTTTCTGTGTCTGCTTCCCCAGCCTGAGTAATCAATTATATTAAACCTATTAAACATGGCAGTCCTCACATGTTAGTTTAAATTGGAGGTATTTGTGGAGAAGAGGTGACTTTCATTGGGGTGGGGGAGGAGGGAATGAGTGTGTATGGGTGTTCTGAAGCCTGAATGGCTGGGGCAGGGAGCTGTTGGATTTTAAATGTTTTGGATAGTTATTTTGCATGTGAACTCTGGAAGAAGACACACAGAGTTCAAGATGGATACCCTTATTAACATTTCCAGTTATTATCTAGGCCTTTTTGAATATAATTACAGTAAATTTAATTATGAATTAATAAATGTAATAGGAATAAAAATATACTCTGACTTGCTGTTTGTTCTTCCAGCTGCACTTGCTGCAAATGCAAGCAGATCTATTGCAGAAGTTTTAAAATTGCAAGTCTTAAACTTTTGCATCAATTTCTAATGCTTTGCTTATTAAAATTTTAGTGAGACTTGCATGCAGTTCTGTTCTGAGGTGGTGTTATAAATCAGGACATTTTGCTCCAGTTCAGTTCAGTTGTATTGATACCGTGCTTACGCAGTGTCTGTACCACAGCAAGCTGTGGCATGGGGAGGAGACCGTGCTTCTGTACCCTCAGTACAACTACAGTGAGAGCAGTTAGTTCTCAAGTTTCATTAATAACTGTGTTATGTGCAGGAATCCTAATTACTGTAGTGGCAATAATATGAGAAGGATATCACTTTGGCCACATGCATTGGCAGGCCTAGAAGACAGTGTTGTGTTTGATATGTGTTTTAAAAACCCTCCAGAGTGAAAGGACTTGGGGTTCTTTGGAGCAGATCTGCACTTAATGAACTCTAAGCAGAAGTATGAATATCTAGGAACTTACTAACATTCCAGAACAGCTGTTTTTTAACTGTTGAGGTAGTAAAAATAATTTTGAAATCTGTGTAGTAACAATTAAGTGGTAAGAATGGGTTGAGAATAAATGGTATTTTTTTTTCTGGTAATGTGAAGTTTTATTATGGTTTATTTCTCCATATTTAAAAAGAGAAGCTACTGTATTTTCTGATTTGTTTGATGTTACAGTTATTTACTGTCTCTTTATTTTTTTAGGTTACTGTTGAAATCTTAAAATGCAGATGAAGACTGGCTTGTGCAGAATGCTTCTACTATCTTATGCATACAAAAGGGAGTCCTAAACCAATTTTTAGTACAAGGTATGTATTAGGATATTTGGCTTTATTCAGCAATTGACTGAAATGAAGAGCCCCCTTTTTGTTCGCATTTGTGATTTGATGTAGAGTAATTCTGCTTCTACACTTCAACTAATAACTTGCTTTCAGATAATGTAATTCCTTGTATAATTCCTGTCATATGTTAACAGGTTTTTAAAGACTTGAAGTGTATGTACACAGCCTCTTGCAGAGAGCTCAAAATCTGGCCAGTCATAATGTCTCAAATCCAGAAACCATAGTGCCACATTAATACGATACCATGTCTGAGCTACTGGATTATTGGTACGTTGCACTTGGAATCCAGCTTGTACGATCAACTCTCTAGTTTCTGATACTGACCATTCCTTGGGATTATCCAGTAGGCCTTGCTCTGGAAGGCTGTGTCCGTGTACTTGGTAAAACCTGGGGTAGAGTTCAGCTTGGGTACACACAGGTATGTAGTGTCATCTACCCTGGGTGTTGCAGGCATCTCTGTGGGACTGATGGGTATGAAGTTTTTAGAGGGAGATTTATTCAGCTTGTTCAGTAGTTCTGATGGTTCTGAAATTCCAAAATAATCAGTTGCTTTTATAGGAAAAATAATTTTAAACACTCATAAGATTTGACTGAGATGTGCAAGTTCCACTGATAAAGCAAGAGGAATTTGGACTGGTTATCCTCTGTTTGTGTTTAGCCTAGTAAAATGTACTCAGAGCTGTCTCTACAGTTGTTTTAACAGTAAATAGATAACTAGATACATAAAGAACAAGATATATTGAGCTATTTATTAATGACATGTGAAAGATGTCCTTGCCCATGGCAGGGGGTTTGGGCTAGATGACTTTCAAATGTCCCTTCCCACCAAATCGTTACATGATTCTGTAGTAGTATTTTTATTGCTAATTAGAGGAGTCCTTTTACTGCTTTCCAAGTCAGCTAGTAAATTAAGTGTGAGAAATAAGCACTAAAACTTGGGAGTGTTGCATGGTAAGTATAAACATGTTGGGGTGCTTTGTCATTCTGTGAAAAGCATGTGAAGGACAACATGAGAGAAGAAATCTTTCTGCAGTAACCTATCTCAAAATGTACTGTGAGTTATGACCAATACTGAAAAATTGCCTGTGTGGTCATCTTTTATTCTCAGGTGTGAAATAGTTCAAACTGTCTACCTAAGATAGGCAGCATCCCATTATGCTCCACAGAAGTTCAGTCTCCTTTTTCTCTACTTTTTACCCTCTGCCTGCTCTGCCTTGCTGTATCTTTTACTTAGGTAGCACTCCTTTGTAAAGCATTCTTCCAAAGAGAAAATTTTTCTCTGTGCATGCTTCAGATGAAGAATTGGAGACCTGCTCCCCCCCTTGTGTTCAGGTCACCCCAGTAATACACACCATGCCAGACAGCCTGGTAGTTACCCTTGCGACTGGAAGTGACTTCTCCCCTGAGCGCTGCAGTGCCAACTTCCATCTCACCTCTGCAGCTGAAATCCGAGCAGGCTCTCCACAGAATCCTAGAATACCTGAGGTTAGAAGGGTGCTGCGGAGGTTGTATAATCTAACCCCCTACTCAAAGCAGGAGGTTGGGTAGGGCAGGTTGTCCTGAAACTCTGTCCATTTGGGTTTGGTCTCCAAGGAATGGAGACCCCATAACCTCTCTGAGCAACTCATACCAGTGCTTGGTCACCCTCACAGTAAAAGATGCCTGATGTTCACAGGGAACCTCCCGTGTTCCAGTTTGTGCCCCTCGCCTCGTCCTGTCTCTGGGCACCACTGGAAGGACTCTTATCTATCATCTTTATACCCTCTCATCAGATGTTTATAAATACTGAAGACTTCACCCCACTTTCTCCAGGCTGAGCAGTCCCAGCTCTTTCAGCTTTTGTAACATGAAGGATGCTCCAGTCCCTCAGTTGGCTTCCATTCAATGAACACAATCCAATATGTCCATGTTGGTTTTTTTTTTTACTGGGGAGCCCAACACAGGACAGAACGCTTCCGATGTCTCACCAGTACTGAGTAGAGAGGAAGGATCCTCTCTGTTTCCTTATGCTGGCAACTTTCTTTGTAATGTAGTGCAGCATGCCATTGGCCGCCTTTGTGGCCAGGTTACATTCTTTGTTCATGGTGGTCCTTGGACCTGGTGTTCACTGGGACCCCCCAGGTCCTTCACCTGCAAAGCTGCTTTCCAGCTCCATCCTGTCCTGGTGCCTGGGATTATTCCTCCTCAGGTGCAGGATTTGGTTATTTCCCTTTGTTTAACTTCACGAGATATTGTGGGCCCATCTCTCCAGCCTGTCAAGGTCTCTCTGGGTGGCAGCGTGACCCTTTGGTGTATCAGCCACTCCTCTCAGCTTTGTATTGCCTACAAACTTGCTGAGGATGTGCTCTGTCCCATCAGCTAGGTCATAAATGAAAATGTTGAAAAGGACTGGCCTCAGTACTGATTTCTGGGGTACTCTGCTACTTACTGGTCTGCAACTGGACTTCGTGCCACTGATCACAACTTTTAGGCCTGGCTGTTCAGCCAGCTTTCAGTCTACCTCATCGTCCACTTATCAAGCCTGTACCTCATCGACTTGTTAGTGAAGATATTATGGCACCCGGTGTCAAAAGCCTTGCCAAAGTCAAGGTAGACAATATCCACTGCTCTCCCCATATCCACTGAACTGGTCACCTCATCGTAGAGGATCCTTAAGGATTTGCAAATGACCCCTTTGTAAATCCATGCTGACTACTACGTTACTTTCTTGTCGTTCTTGGCCTGTTGGTCTGGAGCAGTTTCCAGGAGTAGTTTGTCCATCACCTTGCCAAGGCCTGTAGTTCCCTCGGTCTTCCTTCCTGTCCTTTTTGAAGACAGGAGTGACATTTGCTTTCCCCTAGTCCTTGCACGTCTCTCCCTGTTGCTGTGACCTTTCAGCAGTGGAGAGCGGTCTGGCGGTGCCAGCAGCAGCTCCCTCGGCACCCGTGGCTGCCTCCCACCAGGCCCAACACATGTAACCTGTGTCCAGCACAGGTGTTGCCTAACACGGACCCTGCTGCCTGTTTGATATTGAAGAGGTGCGGGGCTGAGGAGGTGGGAAAACTGATACGCATCTTGTTTTGCCGTTTTGCTTTGCCCTTTACTAAGGAATTCCCTGTTACTTTCTAGTTCTAGTAAAATCACAATAAAATAGTAATATAAAAATAACCAGACAATTATGTGTAATATACACTAGGCTATGGAAATAAGCAAGCTACACGCATTTATTCTCAAAATCTAAAAAAGACAATACAGTTAAAACTGTCAAAAAAGTAGTAGTAATAGAAAAAACAACTTTTTCTAAGTTTGACTCAAAAGAGATTTTCTATCCAGCTGACATTTTGTCTTGACGATGTAGCTGCTGGGAATTCAGTATTGCTTGTCCTTATGTATCAGCCTGCACCCCCTGCAAAAGAGCCATTTGGGAGCCCCAGCCCTTGGCAGGTTTCCCAGGCATCTCAGAATTTTTTAGTCTTCAATTTACAGTTTCCTTCCTGTGAAGGGAAGAGCGGATGGCCGAGGTTCCTTGGAGATACAAGTGTTTCTTTGACTGGCTAAATAATGACTCCTTGTCTCAGTGGAGATAAAAATCCTTTTCTTTCCCCGTTATTCATCTGTCTGTGTGCACTTCAGATTGCAGTGTGAACCTGACTGACAAAGCCTAACGGCCTAATTAAATTGCATTAAAAATTGAGGGAAGACAAGATAAAAACATGAGTGGATCTCATTGTATTTGAGGCTGAGTGTGCAATAGCATTCCAAAGACTGGGAGAGTGAGCCAAATCATTCACATAAAAAAATCTACACCTGCTCAGCTTGGTCTCCCTTAACTTGCTGCTGAGCAGTATTCGGGGAGATGAGAGCTGGCCTTGGTGCGTCATTGCATTCCCTTCTTCAGCTCTGAAATACATCTGCCGTACAGTTCTGTTACACCAGAAAATGCACTCAGCTCTGACTTTAATTTCCAGGGAGGCCAGAGTTCTGTGAGGCTGCCTGTTGCTGGGGTTCCTGAACAGTGGTGAACAGAGAGTTCCAGGTGACCTCTTGGATGGCCTATCTGGGAAAGCATTAGCATTTCCCAGCTCTTTAGCAAATACAGTTTGATAATGCATTGCTCTGTAGTTTGCTATTTGAGTCTTCAAAAGTACGTTTTCAAGGAAGTTACCGCTTCATTGTCTCTTTAACTCCTTGGCCTGAATCGTACTTCCTTCCTGAACATGTTCTCCATTGCATTAGGTTTCTGCCAAACCTGCTGGTGGCTGTACCCCCTCGGAATTGAAGATGGCTTTCTGCCATACTGTGATTATGTGCAAAACGCTGCTCCTCAAGCTGGAATTACAAGGACCGTCAGGGGTGAGAATATCATCATGCTGTCACTCATAACAGTGCTCAGTTATCAGTCTTTTTGTATTATCTTTGTGCTTTATGTGCATTTTTTTTCTTTGTTGTTCTCTATGCCCTCGGGCACAAGAATAATGCTGTTATCTAATAAAATGGTAATTAAATCTGTAGCGCCTAGCTGAACAGTGGGGAGGGATGAATTCATCGCTCTCACTTAAGCTGTATTCTTTCTGCTTGTGGACAGGTCTGGCCTGCGAGACTGAAGGGAATAGGGCTGTTTGAAATGATGGGCAGGGGGCCAGCATGCAGGTGCTGTGTCTCCCACCAGCACCCTGGACTGGAAAAGACACATCGGAAGAATCTGATGTCTGCTTGCAAGGTTTAAGATGCCTTTTTGTGTACGAGGAGATGAATTACAGCTTTCGTGATGTGACTGTCTTCAGCCTCCAGCAGAAGAGCATTGTTAAGCAAAGTTGAGCGTTTCATAGTCAAGCTGATGTTGGCCAGCTTCGGTGTGTAACTGAGCTCTTGACTCCATTTTTGCTTAGACTGTACCAGAAGCAGATTTTCTTTCCAGAAATACTAGTACCAGGAAGTGGTGTTGATAAAAGGATTGGAGTTTGTTGTACATGCTGCAAGAGTAAATGATTTATTAAAAGACTGCTTCTTGGTTAATGGACTGGACTAAAAGAAAAGCTTTTAGAGTTAAATGAGTAAGAAAAAAGTATTTTCAAGCACTGAAGTATATTACAAAAAGATAGGGAAGTGGTAGGGTTTATAACGAAACAATAGTGTGGACTGTATTTAAGTTGCAGTAGAGCTTACAAGAGCACAGAAGTATTAGTTCCATAGAGAAAACGGTACTGTTATCCCAAACCTGGGTTCTTCACCTGGTGTGCAAGAGCTGATCTGCACAGTAGAGGTTCATTGCACGCCTGTGCAGAGATGGGCGCTAAGCGGTAAAGTCTGCAAAGCTAGCACACCTCTCAACACACTGTAGAATGTTTTATACACTTTGAACAATTGTTTGCAGTTGTGTTTAGTCACACTTGGTTTTCTTTTATGGGTTCTTACAAGTCTTGTCTCCATCTACAGGTACAGCATTCTTTTTTCCAGCCTGCATGTTCTGTGGGGAGGGGGCTTTGTTAGTAGGGAGTGGAACTTCTAGTATGCTAATAAGGATAGTTCAAACTATTTTCTGTTTGGTCTTAGTGACCATTTGGTCCTCCTTGAGCTTACCTTGTTATGCCCCACCTTGACATATTAATGGTATGTATTCCTTTTCCCCAAGGCCTCGTTTTGTTAACTGTAAGGATCAGCTACATCCGTTTTTCAAATTTTGTTGCTTTTCACTATAGATATTTAGACTTTTTTATTTTTTAAATAATTCTTCTATCGGTGTCAGCCTGCAACAGCTGAAAAGGATTGGAAGGAAATGTTAATGAATGGGGAGATTAAAGCTGCAGTAAGATTTCACTGTGCGCAGTAAATTTTAGTTGGTAATTATGATAAAAATGCCTGCTGTCTTAATGTAGCCCAATAAAAAGGTGACAAACAAAAACCATAAATGAAATCAATAATGAAAAAATAATTTTGATGCAATGAGTTTTTAACATTGCACTGTAATGTACCTGCAGGGTTTTTTCAGGGTTTCTTAATCTACTATAAAACTCTTCCAAATTAATCAGTGACTAACAGGATATTTATTTTCTATTTCCTGAAATCAACAACACAGTAAACAAGAATTGAGGGCCTTACAGCAACCTTGCAGAGTTCAGTAAGGGCAAATGCAAAGTCCTGTAGCGGGTACTGAATTAACATGAATGACTGGTTGTGAAGAAGCTCATCTGGGACAAGTGAAGACGAAGGTGTCCAGCGACATTCTGGGCTCCTGAAGCCAAGAGGTATATGGGAACAAGGCCAGCAGAAGCCACCAAGGCGATGGGGAGGTTAGAGACAGGCAGTGGGGGGTGTTCAGTCTGAAAAACAGGAGGTGGGGGGTTGGAAATCCTACTTGAGCTGTGTGATGGAAGGGGGTAGAGAAGATGAAGCCAGGCTCATCTCAGAGGTGCACAGCCGTGAGGAAGTCTCGTATAATTTACAGTGCAAGTGTTGCATCTTAACGGGTCTTCCCTTGTTTCAGGAAGGGAGGACGCAGGGGCCCCAGTCTGAGGGCTGGCTGCAGGGTGATGTTCACTTGCGGTTTTAGGGATCTTGATCCTGCTGTCTACAGAAATAAGAACTGTTCCAGTATATAGACAGTATTGCTGACAGAGACAGGAAAGCGAGGGAAGTTTCAAATGCTTGGCATCTCCCTACATGTAGACTTTTCCAGAAGCGGGAGGTCTCAGTCAGCTTTGTAAAGCCTTTTTAAAACAGTAATAAATATGCATGTAAGCACAGCCTTCACAGGCTGGGGCTCTGGTCGTTACTGTTTGGGGCAGGGATAGCAGCTTTTCCCTCGTGATACGGATGACTGTTCAGCGCAAGACACGCAGCTGCTTCAGCAGGCCTAACGGGGCTGCTCTTCCCCAAATTCATACTCTCTACAGAAGCCTGTATAAGTAACAGCTCCAGGGACCAAGATTTTTTGTCAGAAAGTGCGGGGCTGTGATGCAGATCAAGATGTCACCACCTGGGTAATACTGTCCTCCAGCTCTGGTTGAAGACATTTGAGCTGCTGGCACAACAGGGGCAACAGCCGCACTCGTGGTTTTGGTTGTCTTAAAAGCAGAGCTGCCCCTGCCGTCGTCCTGAGAGCAGCACGGACGTGAGAGGAGCCCGGCAAGGGTAAGGCCTGACCCACCTCCTGTAATGAGTCAGTGCCAACAGCAACTAACCACAGAGGAGTCCCTTACAGTTCGAGTCATGTAGGATGTACTGCAGAAATTCTTGGGGGGGGGGGGGGGGAATCAGTGGTAGCTATCCTGCACGACAGCCTTGAAATCAAAAAAACATCTTCTGCCTGCTCCTGTCCTCCTGGCTGCTATATGTGAGGTGTTGGAGATTTTATCTAAGAGCCCCCCTTCTTAACTGTAATTTTGACTGCTGTATTCTGTGCTGTCTTTTGTCCGCTTTTAGTATTTTTTTCCTCTCTCTTTCACTTCAAGATGGGTTCAGAAGCTGAAAAATATTTTCCCCATTCATGTGGGACACACAAAAGCCGAGGAATGTTGGAAGTGTCAGGATTCAGTGATGGGCTTGCAGCCCAAAAACACGGCCTGTACAGTTCTTTTGCATTCTTAAAAGGTAAAACTCCCACTATACCTCCCGCATTACAGAGGGAGACTCCAGCAAAACCGAAGGCACAGCTGTAGGAACGCGTCGTGCAAGGACTGGATTGCCACTACTCCGGAAGACTGACCTAAAGGAAGAAGATTTTACAGTGGCTCTTTTCCAGCACTATATGGGAAGGCAAAGGGTGGTAACAGGCAGAACATTTCAGGACAGCCCTCGGGCACTCTGAGCTGTCCTAGCTGGCAGCTGCACTTCAGTGCTGTCCCTTCCCTGTGCAGAAGGAGCTTTCTTCCATCCAGACTGATTAACGCCTCCGTTTAGAAAAACCAGTGCAGGAAGGACAGGGGCCCTACCCTGGCCAGCTCATCACCCCCTACCCTTCAGTACCTGTGAAAGAAGCCAGGAACGCAAATACTGACGATGGAGCAGTGAAAGAATGCACCCAAGCCTTCGGAACAATTTATTGCCACTGCAGTTTATAGTAACTGCAGCTGCTTAGCCTTGCTGACAGCAGCAAGAAGAAACCGAGCAAGTACTTCAAAGGTATTTCCCCACTGTGTCTAAAGAATTGCTTTTTATTGTAGCTACTTTCTCTTCATCCTTTGTCCACCAAAACCTTTTTCTTAGCAACTGGATAAAAACCATATTAATAAAATCAGACAAAAACGAGCTTCAAACATTTTCACATGCTTTTTATTCATCTTCAGTATGGGTTCTGAATTTGTATCACCAGCTAGAAGACAAAGATGGCTGCAAAATCCATCCCTTAATAAAAGCATCATGAACACAAATTTTATCCCCATGTCCTGGAGGACTCCTCACTCTCTCCCAAATGCCTCAAGAAAAAAACCCACACTACCCCCAACAAAACAAACCCCCAAAATCAACAGCCTTTGACAAACTACTTGCTATGTCAACTCTTGGAGCATTACTAGACATTTCTCAATTAGACTGTGCAACAGTTTTTAAATAGCATCTAGATGATATGGACGTTAGTTCAAAAACCTTTTGTCCCCACCTTGAAGAGCTTGGACATTTACCACTGACATGCTGTACAGAGCGTACCACACATGCACTATACACGTTATGTGTACAGTGCAGGAGTAAACTGAGGAAGCTGTAGCCACGTAAGTGAAAACTGTCACTCCAACATAAGGAAACACCAATATCCTGTCCTTACTCATCTTTCAAGGTTATGCACAGTGACTAAAAAAAAAAAAAACCACAATAATACAGCTACATGAGTCCCAAGTACTGGTATTGACATACCTGAGTCTCAGCCCGTCCTTTTCATGCATTTCAGGTGTTCACACTCAGCAAAATGAGGTATCTAACATATTTCAGAGAGGTGGAGGTGCCAAGTCTGTGCAAAACCCAGACTTGTTAACATCCCATCAATACTGTTTGCAAAAAAATAGGCAACTGTTCTAAATCAAAACAGAAATGAGTATGTCATGTTGCTGTTCTAGTTTTATATAGCTTAATGTGACATTCCACAAAATTGAAATGGTGTGCTTACTCATTTGGCATCTCTTAAATATGAAAGTTTTAAACTTTCAAGAACCAAAAATTAAACACTGGTTAATTGAACTTTATATTTAAAAAAGTCACAGTTCTTAAAAGGATACTTAATACAGCTGCACCCTTTTAATGGTGTGCACTCAAATACATTAACAATTTATCCACAATAGTTTTGCTAATAATATAGGCACATAGCGGCATGTAAACTACACATGGCAACCAGAACAGCAAAGGCACAATCTGGTTGGTTTGGTTGGGGGTTTTTTTTTTCCCTTTTTTTTTTTCTTCTTTTCAAGATGTGGGTTAATATACAAAGAAAAATATTCTATACTTTGTGTGGAAGTATTACATTTGTATATCATAGCACAGGACCGTTAGAGAACTGTTGTCATCTGATAGAACAGGTCATTTAAATAATAATAATAATAATAAAAAAAGATAGCAGCTCTTTCCACTGAGGAACTGAATTTCTCCACTAAAGAACAATACATGTTCTCATCCATCAGGTTGAGAACCTGAAATCTTCTGTGCATCTTCTTGTCTACAAAAAGCATTGCCTGCACATTTCAGGCAGTTACAAGTTTTCTGGTTTGCTATTTTCAGCTTGTATTTGTTTTCCCATATATCACTTGATTAAGAACTCAAAAATTAAGATGTGTTTAAAATATCAGTTGCTTCTCTAATACAAAAGTAGTTTTAAAACACTGATATAACTAGGAATCTGACTGTAGTCCTCTGCGAATTGAGCCTATCGGATCTCTTTGTTCATGCCTGCAGACCTTACTGTGTTTGCCCAAAGGGAATCACTCCAAGTGCAACTGCTTTCTCATCGGGAGATGGATGGTAGCAGGAACAGTTTCAAACCAGAACACAGCCCTCAGTAAGTCAAGGTTAAACCTAATGCCGTGACTTCAAAGTGTAATTTCTGCCCACAGCTCCAAGAATATGACACTTCTGCATTTTACATAGAAATGTTACAGTTAGAGTCTAAGTAGAAAATTTTAGTTTACAAATGGAAAAGATCATTCTATTAAAAAAGACATTTCACGTAGTTACCTTAAATAGTTCTTATATGCACCATTCCACATTGTGGAAAAGCTGAAATATGCAGTCTGGACTCACATGTTAAAGAAAAACAGAATTATATGTATTGGCACGAATACTTACATCTACATCTGTACAAAGTAAAAAAAAGCTGACAACCCTGTCCCACCAGTGCAGTGTGTTCAACTGCTCTCCAACACATACCTTCCCATGTGACTGCCAACGAGTGACAGCGAGATGGGAACTTAAGTCTTAAGAGTGTGGTGCCAAAAAGTTCCAAACTGCTTTGTCAGTCTCTGAAGAGGAATCGGAAGTATATCCAAAGAAGTGTCAGGCCGCTCGATATGCTCGCAGCTGTGAGATCACTGCAACTGCACTCTGTATGCTCCTATTAGCAGTTTTACCTGTAAAAGCAAACAAAGGTTTCACAGACAGATTGTGTAACTAATGTGTTAAACCCTTCTTCTAATGTAAGAAGAGCATGAGAAAAAAAATAAAATTACAATCTGTGTTTAATAAAATCAGCTCATAGTAGCCCTACTGAAATACGAATGGCGTGTAAAAACACTCAAGCAGAATGCTGCTGCGTTAGGTGGTGGTTGAACAAGTTAGCCTCAAATCTGAACTAGACATACACACAGACTTCCATCTGAATAAGAGTTCAATTTTTTCCACTTTTAGTAAAAATGTACACAACAGAACATGTAAGAGTGTAAGTTTTAAATCTGAAGATCTACAACATTTACTGGTGCATCTCCCAAGGATAAAATGCTACCAGAACAGTATCTGTTACACATTTTGCAACACATAGTGGGACTGCTGCCCAAACCACCTGGAAAACACAACAGACTACACATACTACTTAAAAAACACCGCATATCCTACTAAATACCTCCAAGTTCTCCTAAACCCACAAGCAAAAACATCTGTAAGCCAAAAATAACTGATGCTCCCATGCATCTATCAGTCATTAAATTCACAATATAGATGGGGAAAATGTTTAGCTGTAACACTGCTTTATCCTGGTGCATTAATTACTCTGACTACAGCACAAAACTGTTTAATTATGACAGAATTAACACCCCTGGAAACATTCCAAAGTTCTGGCAGTGTCACAGGATGGAACTGGAATGAGGAGACAACGGGAAGTCCTTAGTGTTACATTTGCAACATACAAATAGAAGCATTTAGACCACAGAAGAGTTACAGGTACAAATTAACAGGCACATTTAATTTTGAGAACATCGTGTACCTTGGCAGTAGGAGCTTCTGCCAACCGTATAAAAAGCTTGTTAAGGCCTGCAGTAGGGCTGAAGGAATAAATAAAGTGACTATCCTAAAAGGAAAAAGAAAATGGACAACGTTAATGGAAGGCATGTCTGAAAATGCTATGCGAGTGGACTAATAGAACGCAACATCTTCACTACGCATTTTTGAAGGAAAGCTGTGTACACTGCAAAGAACCTTTGGTGCAACCACAGCAAAAACATAAATTGTGCAGGGTGACACATTTAACAGATCTTTTAAAAAAAGAAGTTAATCATTAGACACACGAAGTATGTTGTTGAAACAAATATTTAAGAACCTACTTGGGCCAAAACTTTGAGAGGCTAGGTGAATTTGAGTAGTGAAACAGCTTTAAATTCAGAACTCTCACCTGCCTGCTCAAGCCCTCAGTTCTGAGGTCACAGGTTGGAGGGGACCTGTCAAGGTCATCTGGTCCAATCCCTTGCTCAAGCAGAGCCACCCAGAAGCAGGCTGTTCAGCACTATGCCCCTGCCTTTTAAGTCCTAAATTTTTATGGAGTCTAGTACCTGCAAGGTTTGTAGTTCTCTCCATATACAAAGAATTAAGTTTCATTCAAAAAACCCAACCCTATCATGATTAAAAAAAATGCTTCATCACAATACTCAACATCTAAATTAAGGCACTAAGGTTTCTCCAGTTGCTCCACAAAGACTTTAAAAAGCAGTTTTACAGTCAATCAGTTACATGAAAAGACTTACCAAAAATACAGGGAGCTGGAATTTGTCATTTAAAACCACAGCTTGTACACTGCATGGTCCACACAGCCGAGCAACGACTTCTTTACCAAAAAAGTTTGAATGGAAAACAAAGAGAAGAATTCCAGATCCTGAAAGGGAAGGCAATTCAGTCACATGAATTTAAAACAAGATCCATTATTTAGAACTGCATACACTGAACCTTTGAAGACAGTTAGGTACAAATAAGTATGTATATAGTATATATTAAATCCCAATGGAGTATCAAAGCAACATGCAGAAATCCAGTCTCCCAGATCCCAGCACAGAACACGACTGACTTGGTCAGTAAGTTAAGGTCAGAATTATTTCTGGAAGCAGCAATAATTTTATGCGGCTCTTAGAAAGGAAAGCAAAATGGCTACAGCAATTCTTGATGCAGTTCACCTCAGTGGTTTTAGGTTTACCTAAAAAAGAGCTACAGTATTTAATGTGGTTTGGGTTGTCTGTTCTCTTGGTATGGACAGCTGAGCCCGGGCAACTTAAGATCTTTATGAACTACACTGAAATTCAATACGGAACAATCTTCAATACCACAAATGCCTCAGTTTAATACATAAATTTATGTAAGGTTTCTTAATTCTATAAAGGATACCTATAATAAAGAACTGGAAGACTTCTATCACAAATCTCAACCACCAGAACACCAGGCAGACACAACCACTTTCAATCTTAGTTTAAGTAGTATTTCATAGTCACATTAATTTATTACTTTGAGAAAAATCACTATCAATAGATATTTCCCTGATACTCTCAAAAGGTGAATAAAAACGTCTCAATTCAGCCACGTATCAGAGATTATTCTTTCAGGAATCCAGGTACTAAAGAAACATTCCTAAGTACCTTGGGAATTTGATTCCCAGCTTTGTCAAAGGGTCTGTGGGCAAAACAGCGTTGACTGATGCTGGCTTCTTTTTTGCAGTATTTCTAGACTGCATTTGTATCCTGACAACGCTATGACCATCCTCCAACACTCCAGTGTGCTGGGTACCGTCTACAAGACAAGATGATCCACTGAGACTTGCAGAGTATGCTCTTCGATTAATATTTTTCAAAATTATAATTCTAAGGTAAACCATGCCTTTTCTGTAATTCCTGTCAATTAGCTAATATAACCATGTAACTTTGAGAACAGGAACCACAAACAGAAGAAAGAAGTGGTATATATAGCAATAAAAACTTTAAAAAATAAATACATGCAAACCCCATTCATAACGCATCACGATACTGCTGCTTTCCCTATGCTCCATAATCGGAGCATCTTTAATGTAATGTATGGCAACAAGTAATACAAAAATAATTTTGCATAGCAAAGACTTAAAAAGCAGTTTCTAAATATACTGTTCTACTTAAAAAAAAAAAAAAAAAAAATCCCCAGAAGACCCACCACAACAACAAACCCCCTACCTTCTGGCACATTTTGTGGAGGTTTATAGTTAAAATCCGTAGAAAAGTCTGGCCCTTCACAGAGACGATGACATGCAATTGGGAAGACTGGCTCCAGCAAAGCAAGACGCGCTTCGAAGTAATCCCTGATGGTATCTTCTGCTACCCTTGAGAGCCTAAAAGACCAAACAAGTGAGGCCTCTGCTTCACACAGTAAAATTACTTTATCAGACACAGACTCGGTGAGTGCAGACACAAAAAAGGATGTTTTGGATTCCCAATTTTCAGGAGTGAACGCCCTCATCACTAGCGTTTATGCATACATGAACCCCAGGTCCCAATACTTCATTAATAAAACATTTGATCAGCGATCTGTTTGTGAAATACATCTATCGGGTCCACAAAATTAAAAAGCTGAGATAAATGCCACTGCAGCAGATTAAAAAAAAATTTCAACTAACCATGTATTTTTGAAGGCTCTTTATGTGAAAAAGATGTCCCCAAAATATCAATAGGTACCTAGTGGCTAAACAGAAACATACAACCCCTACCCCAGCACGGCTGATTTACAACATACAAATAAACAAGTCAGTCACTGTATAATTTAACTGGTAATACAACTGGAAATAGGCAGTTCCCAGTTAAACCCTACTAATAATGCAGTGAAGAAGTATCAACACTACCATTAAATAGCCCCATTGGGGTTTCTTGTTTGTTTTCTGGGTTGGGAAGGTGGGGATTTAATTTAAGCAAGCAGCCCAGCCTTCAAAGAGAGACCACATTAACCAACAGTATTTGGCACCTTTACAAGTGGGTTACTAAGTAATCCTCTTCAGAAAACTGTTTTGACACAAACGGGTTTTAAATGCTTTTGCAAGGCAAAAGGCCCAATTCTCTCAGCTTTATAGCTTTTCCAGCTGTTAGAGCACACTATCCCTCCATGCTAGCTGAGACTACCATCTGCAGAACCTACAACTTAAGTGTTTCATCAGAAAAAACCCATGAGAATTGCCATGCCAAAGCAACCCTGGAAGCCCATCTAGCCTTGTTTCCAGATGCTAGACAAAGTGGTATTAAATACAGGAAATTAAACAGTTGTCTTTTTTTGGTTCACTGTCCTAGTTTCCAGCAATCTGATTTAGAGGCATCCAAAACCAAAGGCTGCAGCCAAATCGCACCTCTCCTATCTACTTTGCCCTTTCTAAAATCCCAAGCATTTGTGTCAACAGCATTCTGCACCATGATCCATAATTCAGTTTTTCTGTGCAAACATACTCCTTCATTTCAACCCTATCACTAAATCATTGAACAGGATGGCCTGCAGAACCTGTCTCATGGCTTTGGATTATTTTCTTTTGTTTTATTTTAATTTTTGACCTTTCAATCTGTCCCAAGGTGATGTGTATCACCTCCCTCAGTGTATCCTCAGAAGCTAGTCCCCATGTCTGATCACCTTTACTTTTTCTTTTTGCTTCATCTGTTTTTGAAACAAGGTAACTGAATCGTCGGTTACAATTGTCTATCCTGGTATCTTAACTATCAATATTCCTCCAAAATTCTATTTAAAGAGCTTGCTCCTTCTCTTTATGTTTGTCTCCATTTAACATCCATACTCATCGGCTCAGTATACTTTTACATGACCGTATGACACGAGCACTTCATGTACCACACAGACTGCACTGCTCTTCGGTCATTCTGTTGCACCATGAAGACTTATTTCCATCATTTACTGGCATAAAAGCTTTACCCTGGCACTCAGCTCACAGCTGACATTTAAGGGTCAACAACACTGTAACTATCTGCACTGACTTTTCATGGTGTTTTTGTTTGGTGTTCTTCTGTTTGATTCTCATTTTTTAATGCTTTTTAGCAAGGTATTTTATCTGGCATGCCCCAGTAAGAGTTTACATTCAACTGCCCAGGGCTTAACACTTTTTAGTTGTCCTGATTGCAGTATTTCTAGTTTAAGCGATCTTTCATTTCTAGTAATTCCACTTTCCTCCTTTCCATCTTTTTACTCACATGTTTAAGCAAGCATCTGCTAATTCTGTTAGCTCACATAATTTGAATTTTACAGGATTTATTAGTTTTCTGCCCAAATCAGATGTTTTCTTTCCTGAAATCTCCCCCTCTTCCCCTTGACTTAAACCAAAATTATGACACAGTATTGCAAACTTCACCAGAACAGTTTACTCACGTTTCCAAATGACTCTTGAGCTGCTCATACACCAGTACATTATTACACTGTTTAGCAAAATGCAGCGCGCTGTTCTGATGCTTTGACAAAATGTTACAGTCTGCTCCGCTTTCAATCATAAGCCGCACTATATCAGAATTCCCTCTTTTACAAGCCTGTGCAGAAAGGGAGAAGATGGAAGGATGGACAACAATGACAAAACCCCCATTAGAACAGAGAGTAACATTGGAGTAAGCAGAATTATAGAAATTAATTAAAATCCAAAATTAGTTCTAATTCAGAAAACAAGGTATTTGCCCTGTGAATGCTAACATAACTAGAAACTCAGGATAACACTCCATAAATACTGTATCTTTACCCAGGCAACACGACACACCTGACCCCACAGAAGCAGCTTCACTCAGGATTACCAAGTGGACTTAATTAGAAAAAAATAAACAAACAGATAAAACAAACTCCCAAAGTTCTATAAAAACATCTAATCTGCTGGAGTTCAGTACTGGTAAACTTTCTTGCAATTGTTTACCTGAATAAATGGGTTTCTGCAGAAGCATTCAGAATTACTTCAGTGACCAAGTGTCTGTTTCTAGGAATTTCAGTTCAAATGGTACTTCAGGTGTGTAGTAAATTAACAGATTTTGCCCTAATTATTGTTTAGCTATGTTAGACAGTCACTAACTTAGTAACTAACATCATCTGCCCATCTAGTGATAGACATCACTAACACTAACATCAACTGCCGAAGTGTACAAGGCTGTTCAATGTTACTCGCAGGAAGAATTTCAGGGTATGTCAGCCGAAGAGTTGGCAAAAGCACCACAAAGACTAAAATCTTTACTTTGAAGAATGCACACACAGGCTCTCGGTTGCATGTTTTCAAACGCTTCATTCACACAAATTAGGGAAAGGCCCAAGAGATAGAAATTTACATCTTCATGAGGCCTTTCAGAAGTGAAATTCTCAAATTTATCTCAGCTCTGAACTTTGATCTGTGCTTTCAATCCATAATCTTTCATAAATAAATAAATCCACCTGCCCTTCCCCCAAACAAAAACCCCACAAAAATCACACACACCTCAGGGAAAGGAATAAGTGCAAAGACTTTTTTTTTTAAAAAAAAAAATCTCTTTTACAAAGCATGATCCAACTCCTAAGGTTAAGTAAGAGCGACTAGATAAACACATTTATGTTTATCCATACATGGCCAAACTTGTTCCAGTAAGTTACTGGAAATGAAGCCCCTATTCTTTGTATCTACACAGCAAACACCCAGAATAAGACACCGTAGGCTGCCAATTAGAAAGTATGTACAGCTGTGCACCAAACACTAATAAAAGCCTTAAAAACAATGGAAGGTCAAAACTGAGGTTCATGGAGGCAGCCAAATTATGAGGACATTTTGGACTGAACTGGCTGAGGAAACCACAAGGGTGTTACCATTTTCTTTACAGAAAATGTGAATTTCCAACATCTGTTGAACCTTCCAGAAGATAGAAGAGAAATAATACCACATTGTCTTGGACACAGAAACTTTTGTAACCTCTTCTGTGAACAAACTGCCTATGTATAAATACAGCAAGTTTACCAGGAAGAGGAACTTTGGTGAAATTATTTGATACTGAAAAAAAAATTTTAAAGAGGAGCACAGGCGCTTTTAAATGTCTTACAATTTTCCCATTACAATAAAATTAATAATAATAATATAAAAATAAGTTAACAACTTCCTGGGGGTGGGGGGAGGTAGAAGAAGTACACAACAGGCAGTGGGAAGGAGACTGCAAACCAGTTATTTAATTTCTGCCCTGCCATGAAACAGCAGAAGTCAATCACAGCAAGTGAAGATCTAGCAAGACAATCAGCCAAGTGAAAGATACTATTTTCTGGAATTTTTCTCTTCCTGCTGACAACCAGTTATCTCAGTTTTAAGACCACATCTGCATTTCTTTAAGCCAAAAAATGGAAGAGAACGATGAGCCACATTTAGCACTCCATGCTGATGCCTCTGCATTTATCGTTTAGATATAACACTACGTTTCTTAAAATGGATTAAAACACTGCCTAGAATAAAGAGTAGCATTTTTATTTCAAATATAGTACATGTTCCCTAAATCGACCTTACAAATATGCTTTTACGTTTTACTAGTTTGCCAAAAGTATTCACTATTAAACCACGTCAGGACAAACATTGAATTTACCTTCATTAAAGCAGTTTCACCACTGCTCTGCTGCATGTTCACATACGCCCCAGCTTCCAGGAGAATAGCTACTGTTGTTAGGAAGTTCTGGAAGAAAAAAAAAAAAAAAAAAAAAAATCAAACCAACACAAAACCACAAGACAAATAAATAGAAAATATTCTGGTTTTGTTTCAGAACCTAAAGTGGTGTTTATTTAAAATCCATCAGTAAAATCCAAAGCATGAGGCATGACACAACACTGTGCTCTCCCATGGCTAATGAAGAGCAATTCAGACTCAGGCAAGTAGATAGCCACGAGTCTTCACAAGTCTTACTTTTTCCTAAATCTTGCAGTAGTGAATACCACAGGAAGAAAACTATGTTTGCATTAATCAACAAACTGGAACCAAGCTCCCTTTTGGCCTTATATCTACTGTACATGGGAAAACAAATAAACCAACTTGAACAGAAGACTGCACCCATGAAACATCCTCTAACTTGCTAGTCTAGTTGGTCTTAGTTTGAGAAGGGCTTGCACCGTCTCCATCTCCCAACTCTCAAATAGTAAACCATGCTTAATCAGAGATTTGCTCTCTAAGTCTCCCATGTTTGCATCCTGTGTAGCCAGAGATCCTAAGCAATTCTAACACAGGAAACCAGGAAACTTTAGCCCCTACGACAGACAAATTCAGAGACATCCTTTGTCTCCACTTTCCCTCTCGGCAGCAGCTCTATGATACTCTCTACTCAGGGCAGGGTTTGTGATCAGAATTTATCTACAACACAGTAACCACAGCTGCTGACATTAGGCAGATAAGGTCACCCTGCTAAATTTGCTAACTACTTTTTAGGCATCATCCAAAGGAACGGAATTGTGTACCACTCTTAAACATGAGTAAGACAACCAAGAACCACAAACATGACAATAACCAAGCCAACCTTTTCAGCTGCATGTATCAATGCAGTTGTTCCATTTTTCTGTCTACCATTAACTTTAGCTCCTTTCCTGATTAGGACACGGAGAAGGTCATCATGCCCACCGGCAGCAGCAAGCATTACTAGGGTCATGCCACTGGAGTCCTGCAACAAGAATCATTGCTATTAAAAAAAATCAAAATAAATAATGTTTTAAAAAATCAAATACTTCAAGATAAACCAAAGCCGCAAGACAAAAATTGCAAATGAGTCTACAGGTTTCATAAAGATTCCCCCCCTCCAACAAAATTCACACGTAGACGGCTGCCAGACACCAATAAACTATCGCCTCCCACTTCTGTCCACAGGACCCACCCTCTGAACTCCATAATCTGCAAAATCTATAACATTCCAAGGACCAAAACAAGAAGCATGAAAAACAGAATGAGCCAGGAAGAAAGGCAGCAAGCTATCTGAGGATGAGGAAGACAGCAAGGCAGTGGAAAAAGACATCAGCAGCCACTGGAAGAAAACCACAACGGCTCAAATTAGTTGCTACCACAACACTGCTTTTAAGTTTTATCAAAGTATGAAGAGACTTCTGTGAGTGGTCTGTCTCCTCATTCGTTCCTGCGTTTTCCAGCAGACACTACAATTCAAAAAACACATGCCTGCCTCAGGAGTTGATTTGGCATCTTTTCTGCTACACTACAGAAGTCTTGGCATAATACATAGTTCTCAAAATGCTATATAATACAACTACACAAGGTAACCAGTGAAACACTGATATCGGACTGCAATCCTCAAAAATGGAACTACAGTACTATTTAACAGGAAAATAGAACCTTGACAGAAAAAACAGTAAGAACACAGCTGATGAAGAACTGGCAGAAAATACTGATCACAGAGAGACGTGGTCCCAGTCTGTCAAACACAACATTCAAATATTTTTTTTTCCATGTATACGTGTTTTACAAAGTTCAGCCACTTGGCCTGACAGGTATAATCATTCCTCATACCACGTAAAGTTCTACATTTAATATTCAGTTAAATCCAGTGGGCAAACCTGTTGCAAATCCAGCTACTGGGATGCTTCATACAGACTTGATTTTTCCTTTGGAAGAAACTGGGTGACAAATACCGAAGCCTCAAATTCTATACTCGCTTTTCTTACCCTGTGCTTTTTTCCCCATGGCGAGACAGAAATCTGCTACTAGCCAGACAGAAAAACTTTTCTAACAATCCAAATTTGTACTCTTCCCTCCTGCCCCCCTCCAGTACTTCTATTGCAGAGGAATTACCTCTTGATCCAGATTATATTCCTCCTTTGAAGAAAGTGCCATCTTTACTGTCATATAATCTCCACTTTTAACAGCATCCCTCAGGAGAGCTAGAAAATAAATTCAATGCAGTTACAGAATATTTCACTTTGAAACACCAGCTAAGAAATGTCCCTTCCTCCCAGCAACTACTCACTACTTGATATCGGTTCTGTTAACACATGATTCTCATCTTCTCCATCAAGATGCTTCTGAAAGTCCTCTAGCGTCAGCCATTCTAACTGCATGTCCATACCCAAACTCAAGACTTGTTGCTTGCCATCTATCATGTATTGGATTTCATGGAAGAAAAAAAAACATGAAATAAGTTACAAATTCCCAAACCATTTATTGCTTGCCATTGCTTCAATGATCAGTAGCTTAAGATACTACTTCTCATTCATTACTCTGGAAGCCAGTGTGGAACGGTTCCAAATAATGAAGGCTACATTACAAACAGACATAAAATGCTTTTACTTGAAACAAACTGCTTATTTGTTGTAATAAATTAGGCTGAAGTGGTAAGAGATGGTGAACACTCCATTACTGTAATAGCAGAAACACACTGGAAACACACTGAAAAATTGTCAGTTTCAAAAGAAAACATTTTCAACCTCCTGTGGAGACAAGAACTGGAGCACTAAAAGACACAAGCAGGAATGGAGAAAATGCTAACTGCCAGTGCTCAACTCTCCCCTGCATCGCTGCTCACCGGAGTTCTCCATTTGACACACATTCACTACTTCTCGATCACCTTCTGTATCAATGTAAGTCCATGTGCCTGTTTAGCCTCTTATGTTCCTCCTTCCCTTGTACACCTTGCTGTCTTTTTATTTTAATTCTTCTATGAATTTATACTCTAGCAAAGATTCTTCTCTTCTGCAGTTATTCTCAGAATACTCACTTTTTTCTTCTGAAACCACGTTAAACAAGTCAAATGCACTTTTGATGTCTTTAAAGCCTAGAACATTAAGACAGTTATCAAGAGTGACTACCTGAGCCACTAAAGACTATTACATAACAAAGTTTGAGTGACCAGGGTCCACTCAGAAAAGGTCTGTTCTCTTTCCATAAGTTAATCATTGCTGACACGTAGGAGCAACCTTAACAACGTAAGTGAAAACTCGGGGAGAGTTAGTTCACCTCCAGCCACCCTGGCAAGTCTGAGTTCTAACTGCCTTCAACACGGTACATTCTTCTTTTTAAGAAAGACAGTTCAGAATTATGCATAAATTACTACTTTCAAAATATGGTGCAGTATCTGTGATGAACAAAGGATACATGTTGTGTAAGGGATAATTAAGCATCCTGTTACTAATTTTCTTATGCACTGTAAGTATCTACGGTACTTTAAGCGAAAGATGTTTCTCCAGCAACAGCTGTTTGAAGCTTCACAGCTCCTCCTATAACCGTTCATGATTATCAAAGGTGGAGTTACCTAGTTCTCCTCAGTTCATCCTCATCATAGTAGTGCGGGAATTTATTCTGATTAAAATCATCTGGAATTTTACTGAGATCAAAAGTGGCAACATTAATACTCCATTATATTATTACGAACAGAAATACAACCTAGACATTTTTCTTCATGTATCGAATCATCCAGTTCTGGTGGTATTTTAAGGGTCGTAGAATATAAGTCATCATCGTGGCTAAAGCAAGAAGCAAGAAGTTTGTCTGATGGGAACCTCTACTGGTTTTTTTTAAACACATATTCATAGTATCATCAGAACACTTCTGGAAATAGCCAGTAGTTGGATGAATTCCTCTAAAGGTTACATAATGGTAAACATGCCACAGAAGCATAGCTGGCAATATTAAACGAAAAAGGGCAAGACCTTGACTTGTCTACAAAAACATTAGATACATCCCTTCCATGCTTCATACACGAAACTACTTACAGCACTGTCATGAAGCATAAATTAACAAAGCCATATAAACAGTAGTTTTGCTTCATAAAAAAAGAGCAAAAATTTTTGTTTCTGGTATGTGTTACAAAACTATACAACACCGCTCTTGTAGAAGTGAGAGGACAATGTCCTGAAGGGTCTTTCCCTTCCCTCCTTTAAGAGTTAACACTTACTTTTTAGGCCCTTCTGTTCTTTTCTGCTCTTTTCTTCTTTTTCAGACTCTTTTTTTTGAGATTTTTCTTTTGTTTCAGTTTTCTTTACTTCTTTCTCTTGATTCTGAAAACAAAGATCAAATTCAAGTGGTACAGAAAAAAAACAGAAAATAAACTCCTTTCACCACTCTAACGATAAAAAGTATTTAAAATTGTTACTACTGAAACCTGTATACAACAGACTTGTGGACATTCTTAAGAAAAGAATTAAACAGGTGAGTCAGGAGTTAAGTATGGAAGAAGCCTTCACAGAAAAGAGATACTCTTTCCGAAATAAAACAACTTCAGATTTTTACTGCATCCCAGCCACGCAAGGTGCTTTAAGTTATGAGGTGCAGTTATGCCAAAATGAGCATTTTGAAGGAAATTCAAAATTATGAACTTTTCATTCCTTCCAAATATTGAACCTGAACAGAATGTAATTATTTCCAAGTATTTAACACCTTTGTAGCACCATATTCAAACCAGTTATTATAGCACTGACTTGAACCTTAACTGAGAAAACTAAGCATTTGTATACAGAAAGTTCCAAGTTTTCTGACTCACACATACAGAACATTATGGCAACAGTCACTTGTGAAAAACATGCTCAGAAAAATCTACCCAAACCTACAGAGAAGACTGAGCTTAGCAATATCACAGAAGAAATTTACGGTAGATGTAGCCACATGATCAAATTCACCAAAATAGAAATCAGCTGCCTCCACCAAAGGTTGCCTTTCTCCTCCTGTAACCCTCTCTCCATTCAGCCTGCAAATTCAAAACTCCAGAGTTAGGTGGGACAGGGCTCCTTGGCGTGGCTTTGTATCAGTCCCCAACACTACCCTGGTACATGGACTAACACTGGCTTTCTGAAAAACTGCCCTAAAAGAAATCCCTACAAGAACTACAGACTGGATTTATCATTAAATGCTACTGTTTCTTTTGACATCAGAAACACCAAATGAATCCATTTTAATTGAAGTTTATCAATTGTTAGCAGAGTGGAAACATTTAATCTTTCTCACCCACTCTTCCCTCCAGCCAAAACCTCAGCTTTTGACCACTGACATGATGAACTAGTAGCACAGACAGCTGTTAATCCTGGCAGAAGCCCACTATTTAGGAGGAGACTTTGTCACTTACTAAAGGGATTACCAGATAACTTGCTACGCAGAGAGGCTGTTGAAATCAGTACTCCTGAATACCAATCAGATGCACAACATACACTGCACATTTGGTTTTGGAGGTAAATCAAATGGAGTACTGGAGTGCTGTGTCCAGTGCTGGGCTCCCCAGTTCAAGAGAGACAGGGAACTACTGGAGAGGGCCCAGCGGAGGGCTGCACAGCTGATGAGGGGACTGGAGCATCTCCCTTATGGGGAAAGGCTGAGAGAGCTGGGCCTGGTTAGCCTGGGGAAGACCAAGAGGGGATCTTACCCATGCACACAAATATCTTAAGGGCAAGTGTCAAGAGGATGGGACCAGGCTCTTCTCAGTAGTGCCCAGTGACAGGACAAGGGGCAACGGGCAAAACTGCAACACAAGAAGTTCCACCTGAATATGAGGAAGAACTTCTTTACCTTGAGGGTGACAAAGCACTGGAACATGCCTAGAGAGGTTTGTGGAGTCTCCTTCTCTGGTGACACCTAAAACCCACCTGGACACAACTGTGCAACCAGCTCTAGGTGACCCTGCTTTAGCAGAGGGGCTGGACTAGATGATCTGCAGAGATCCCTTCCAACCCCAACCATTCTGTGATTCTGTGAAAGAATGGCTCAGTATGCAAACTGACTACAAAAAGAGAACACTGCATTAAATGACGTGACAGTGTTCGGTAATCAGAACTACACAAGGAAATATACGTAGCTGAAACATACACAATGATTTTATTTGAAAAGAAACATCTGCTCGGGCCAACAATTTAGTGAAGCCAAAAAAGCTCCAGAGCTCTCCACACCAAGCCCACTCATATAGTAAGTCCACAGCTGCTCCGGAGAGGAACTAACCAGTTACATAAAACATTGTTTAAGCCTCCTAGACTAAAAAAACAAAAGAGCAGAATGCCTTCCTTGGCACATGATCTTCCATGAGAAAGGCATGCAGATAACTTATTGAGAGTGCTGGCTGAACAGCCATAAGCAAACCAACTTTCACCTGCTGTTGATTTCCTCACGTTTCAGGTGACAGGATTTTTATACTGCTGGTAAAGACCAGAATTCCAAATATTTTATCTGATTATCACCACTGATGTCTCTCTCTTAGGAATGTTACAGCCTCAAACTATGAGAAAATACTTGAGTAGTAATATGCCACATCATTTCAGTTAAATAACGTTTTGAAACTGGGCTATGCATCAGAGTAACTGCTTAACCTAATTTCCTAGAGTTTTCACCACCAAGCTCCTGCAAAAACACCATTTCATGTAGCTCTGCTCAGATTATGCCATGTAATTGTCTACCCCAAAATCAACTTCCTTATGTTTAAGGTGGCATACTCTCTATGTACAACAATCTTAAGCAGAGGACCCCACCTAAACCCACCAAGGAAACTTCTCACCATGGACTTACAGCCTCCAAAAAAGTGGGATATAATCCAGTAAGTATCAAGGTGTTTCGGCTGTAATCCTGTTACAAATCAGAAAGGGGGTTCTCTGAGCAGCCACAGTTTTATGAACTGCAAACTGTATTAGAACAGTCTGAAGCAGCTGAAAGAAATTATATTCTCAGAAACATTTCAAGAATATTGTTTTATTTTGCCTTTTTTTAATTTTACCTTTACCATCTTGCTTTTCTTAAAACACTACTACATTAAATAAGTAAAAATAAATATTCCAGTATTTGCTTAGCCCATTTCTTAGAACATGTACAGCATCTGTAATTAATATAAAAACATGTCCACAAAACTAAGCATTTTCTGTAAGCATCCCAGAAACTCTAACAAGACAAGCCAGCTGCCCAGTTATCTGGAAGACTTGTGTTCAGAAGCCATTTCAGCATTCCAATTCTCAGGTAGGTGCTAATGCACATAAGGTATAACGGAGTCGCTGGCTTTTGAGACATCAAGTGTGTGTTTTAGCTCAAAAGTGCACTTCATTGTGCAGTGTTGGATGGAAAGTGGCTCAAGACTGAATGCCTTATTACACAACTAGAAAAGTGTCAAATTGAGGCAACTGTTAAAGGTAGAGAAACAAAGCTAAAAATGACAGCGTGCTTAGCAAAAACAATAAATTTCATTCTAAGTAAGTACACATAACAAACAGGAGAAATCCATACTTTCACATTTAAAGACACCCTTCTCTCCTAAAGCGTTCCCTCTTTCATAATGTTCTGAATCCAGAAGATTTTCAGTCTCTCCCATATATTGTGCATTGGGCCTTTCTTTAGCTTCATCCAGCTCAATTACTTCCCAATTAGAGTTTTCCTCTTTACCATCATGAACAGTAGCCTTTTGAGATATCTGTACCTCAAAGATATTTGATTTAATCCCCAGCCCTCACCCCAACACCTTAACATTGCTCACCTCCCCAGCTGAATCGGCAGACTTGTGCCCTCTTTCATCAGCGGTCAATTTCAAACGCTTCAGTACTGGTGAAGGAGCAGGTGACACTTTCTCCAACTCTCCCGGTACCATTTTTACTTTTTCTTGACCTTTCTGCTTTTTGTGCAGGCTTTTCTTCTCTAAGTAGTTATCTTGAGTTTCCACTTTTCTACCTTCCTCTTTATAATCTTCAACTTTCTCAATTTTTTTCTTTTTTCTTTTAACCTTAGCATCAATACTATCATCTTCATTACTCGCTGATCCATCAAGATGTCTGTCAGCAATGGAATTTTTTTCAGCAATTTCTTGTTCCAGTCTCTCTTCTCCACTTACTACCTTCTGCTTCTCATCTTTATTTTCGAAATTTAAGTCTGAACTTTCATTATCAGTTCCTTGAAAAAATACATCATCTAGAGTACTGGATTCTGAGTCAAACTGAACATCTCCATGCTTCTCCTTCCGTGATTTTTTGTTTTCTTTATAATCTTCTTCAGATTTAATTTTTAAATCTTTAACTTCTCCCTTCTTCTTCTTGATTTCTTTAGTATCTTCCTTCCTTTGCTTCTTTGGCTCCTTTGAATCCTCCTTGGCTTCTAAAGTCCTTTTTTTTGGTTTTGAATCTAAACCCAAAGTATCTGAGGAATTCTCACACTCTGTTCTGGGTTTGTCTTTGAGTTTTGCAGACTTAGACTTCTTCTTCTTCAGATCATCTGGACTTCTATCCTCTCCATCTTTTGACTTCTTTTTCTTCTTTGGTGAAACATCACCTTTTGTTTCGCTTTGCCAGTCACTGTCAGACTCTGCTTCAAATACATCATCATTTAGAGATAGTTTCTAAAAGGCAGGGGGGAAAAAAAATAAGATATCTTTCCCCGTTACACTGTATTACTTTGGTGTAAACTATACAAAAACAGTAGTGGTGGTGCTTGGGGAAAGTAAATTTTTAAACACTTCACTCCTCATTGCCAAATCGTACAATTTGTAAATGCAATTCTAGCTCACTTACCTAAATTACATTACTAACTGCTTGGACGAGAATCAATACATAGACAAGTCATTTAAACCACTGAGACATCCAACAACCAGATTACAGAACAGAACTAAATCTGCACTATTTCACATCGAAAACAATTAACCTGATTTGGTAAAGTTTACCTATAGGTTTCCCAGAAGCAGAGCACCAGTTTTCAAAAAACATTCTTATGCTTAATTTTCAAAATGACTGAGCAGTTAATAAAGAAGATTAAAAGCCATATGCTGCCTTCCTGCAATTAATTTTTCTGTACTCCCATGTTTAACGGTTAACATGCAAAAATTCACTCATCTGCTACACAAAGCAGGAGGGTGAAAAGTTAAGCAGTACACAACTTCACTGACAAGACAGTATGCATGTGGGCAGGGAAAGGGCGTTGTTTACGTTGCCAAAGGCAAAAATGACTGCACATAATTTATGTAATGTCTATAACATCATTAAAAAGCTGAAAGAAAGTTTACATGGATTCAGAGTCTACAAGCAAACTTGTCAATTAACAAAAAAATCCCTAACCAGAGAGCAGCAACACTATTCAGTTTCTTATGAAACAAAAAACATTTTCAGATCAGAGATTCTTTTAAGTTTTCTTAATTCCATATCCAAAATGTCTTCCCTTCTCCCTCCACCCACTAGCAAAGCCTAGACAGGGAGTATGTCTTCAGTGTCAGACACTGGAAAGTGAAACACACCTGTACGTCTTTTTTAATAGGTTTAGGCTTATTGTCCACTATTTTTTTTCTAAATTCGAGCAGCACTTCTTTGCAGTCTTCCAAATGAACCTCTGGTTCCCATGTATCATCATCAGAGGTATATCCTTTCCACCGTACTTTGTAGAGAATTTTACCCTGTAAGAAAAAACCCAACATTCAATATAATACAGCACAGTATTGCATCATCTACTCAATTCTTGGGGATCTCAGTGGATATATCCTTTTGTGTATATATAAATGAATATAACTGGAGTTCAATCCAATGTTGACCTAAGAATTCCCACAATTATTTCCATCTGCATCACATAGTCAACTAAAGTTGCTTGTAAAATGTTTCAGTAGTTGGAGTGGTTTTATCCAAAATATTTGTAATATCTAAAATTTGTTCAGAACCACAGTTACAATGTACAAATCATAAATTCTCAGTCATTTTACTGAAATGGATTTTCTGACAGTTATGAAAATTTTCTTGGTAAAGTTCTAATACTTCCTCTACCAAAACATCAAGCTTGAATTGCTTCTACTTGCTGAAGAAGTTCACATAAAACCTTAAGATTTAATGCATTAACACCATTCCCCTAGTCTCATATTGGAATTCAAAACTTATGTTAGATCTGTAATCAAGGCCATTTTTGATAAACTGAAATACTAACAATTAGGGGAAAAAAAAAAACCAAAACAAACCATCAATCGGATCAAATTAAGCCTGGATAAAATCTGGGTGTGTGTGTCTCAGTGAGTTAGTTGCAAACATGTTGTTAACAGATTATGTATGAAAGCCTTAGAACAATCATGTCAACGGTATTTAACTTCACCACAGGATGAAATTACACCTTTTAGTCTCTAGCTTTTTTTCACTAGATTAGTTTTTTACCATTAAAACTACAAAATAAACAACCTTTCCACCAAATTATCTCTTGCCTTTCTCCTAAGCAAATTAAGTACTCTGAATCCTTATGTTTCTCAAGATAAGACTCCTTTTCTTGCTGAGAGGCAAGGCTTATTAGCTCAGACGCAGCATGTTGCTGTTAGAGCCAGACAAGTGGCAGCTCAGGGCCTCCTGGACCAAGCTTAACTGAAAAAGAGACATGTCCTATGAAATCAATGCAGCTACCTTTATCTGTTAAATCCACGGCGTCTTTAAATAGATGTATGACAAAAGTTAGCATCAAACCTAAGAAAATCCACTATCCAGATAAAAAAGCTAATAATGAATATGAAGCAATGTAGCCATCCCTGAACTTCTACTAAAAAAAAAAAAAAGTATTAGCAAATGTATTAAGAAAAGCATGTTCCTTTGGAGAGGTAAAATAATAGCATCTTACACTGCTAACCAGGCCTGAAGAAGGAAAGCTTCAAAACAGATGCCATTTGACACTTACTATTTAAATGTATTTATATCTCTAAATTTACACTTTTGCCTGAGCACCATTAACCTTTGGCCAAGTGTATATATATATATATACACACCATTAAACTTTAGCAATCAACTCCACTGACAATCTTGTATATTTTGCTTCACAGACATAAAAACAAATAGCTTATATTCAGATCCATTAATATAATACTTCTCTTATAATTTAGCTTAACCATACACTCTTGATTTAGGAATTAAGTTTTCAAAATTCTGTTGACCTAAGGGGACTACTCATTAAATAAATGACAAGTAACTTTCCTATTACAGTCACAGAATAATTTATGTAAGGGACCTCCGCAATTAGTAAGTAAAATGCCCTGCTTAAAGCAGGTCCAAATAGATCAGGCTGCTTAGATGTGCTGGACTGCTGCCCAGTTAAGTGTATCTATTCAGACTGCCCTGCATTCCAGCTTGTGTCTGCTGCCTCACTCATCCTTTCACTGTGCACCTCTGAGAAGAACCTGACTGTCCTCTCTACACCCTCCCATTAAGTAGATATAGCTGCCCCTATGATCGCCCCCGATCCTTCTCTTCTTAAGGCAGAGTAAACCCAGCTCACTCAGCCTCCTGTGCTCCAGCTCCTTAAAGTGCTTCCATAACCTAGCGAACTCCAGTACGTCCACTTCTCCTCTGTCCTGGGGAGCTCAGAACTTGATGCAGTGCTCCAGATGCATCTCAGCAGTACGGAGAAGCAGCATCTCCCTCTACCTGCTGGCTACATCCGTGGATGCTTGCTAGCCTTCTTTACTGTAAGAAGTGCTGACTCATGTTCAACTTGCTTGCCTGTGGGGACTCCAAGCTCCTTTCCCACAAGACTCCTTCCTCCCAACTAGCCTCTCACCTTTCTGGTGGCACAGTTTTATGTCAGTTGAGATACAGGACTCCAGTTAGCTGCAGAGCGACTTGTTACACCCTTGTAACTCAGGTACAAAACAAATTAGAAGTCCTTTTTTAATTAATTGAGAAAGCTGGATAAAAAAATGTATGCAAATGTAAGACTATTTGGCTGCGGAATGATTCTACATGCAGTATGCCAAGTGATACAAAAATGCAGCTTAAGTGAAGGCTGATTGATCACCATACTAAAGATAAATACACACCTCACACTTTTACTCAACATTGTTGTTTCTTTCCTCTGTATCACTTACAAATAATAGCAAACTTCCAAGCATTTTTATACTGCTGTAGCTTCTACAAGAACTAGTGATGGCTAGAACCAATTCCTGTGGAAATGATTTGTCATTAAAGAACACTGCCCATGTCATTAAAGAACAGAATTAAGGTTACTCGTTTCCACTGGGGAATGTCACGATTGCACTGGAGCCTGCTGTTGTAGTGTAACTGTGGTACAGCATGAAAGGCTTTCTAGATACACTGAGAGGAAACATTTCCAAACTTTTATTGCTTGTTCTATTAAATAGGACATGTTAACATTTCATGTATCAGCAGCTCTTAGCTTCCCAGCCCAATCCCATCCCAGGAATGCTGTCTCTCATGCTACCACTACTAGCAGCTCCAGCAACATCACGACTGCAAATCAAAAGAGCTTCTCTGTGTGGTGCTTTCCAGTTCTGCTTCTGCAGCTGTGACACAGGAACACACTGACTGGCCTTATGATGTGCTGGTGTTCTAATGTCAACTGGATAGAGTTCATTTTCTTTTCAGTAGCTAATGCAGTACCGCGGGGTTTTTTTGTGAGAACAAGGTTGATAACACACTGATGTTTTTAGTTGTTGCTAGGTAATGTTTATACTAAGTCAAGGACTTTTCGGCTTCTCCGGCCTTGCCGGGAGAGGGCTGGAATGCCACAAAAAACTGGGACACAGCCAGGACAACTGACCCTAACTAGCCAAAGAGGTATTCCCAACCACAGGATGTCATGCTCAATGAGTGAGCGAGCAAGCAACTGTGTGGTACTTAGCTACCAGTTGGGGTTAAACCAAGACAGCTGGACAGTGGCAGACTTGATGTATCTGCTTCGACTTTGTATCAGACTTGGGAATCTGCAAGCTGGGAACAGCTAGTGTGAAGCAGATTACATAAAATACACTCCTCTGAATATAACATACCACTTTTCCCAGCCATTTCAGAATTTAAGATTGGGTGCAAGTATCTGGCTTGCCTATTTCTGAAGCACAGGAGCATGGCCCCCACCAAAGAGCCATGGAAAGGTGTCTGGGTGCAAGTGGACTCCTCGCTACAAAGCTACAACCAACACACAGCGGGTAAGGCACATGCATACGCTAAAGCTAACTGCACTGACCCAGCCTGGAAACATCAAGCACAACCGCTGCCAGGCAGGCTGCTTGGAGGAGGGTGCTTAACACACCTTTGTAAGAGACGGTACTCGTTGTATTCCGGTACTCTTACAAGTCTGTGGAATGGTATGACTCCCTCTGCTCCACCACTATACAGGTTATTTTAGGTTCCATCACGGGGGTGAGGGGAGAAAATCAGCCCTCTTGTTTTCAAGCCTGACTTACTATTTTGACCAACCCCGCATACTGGTAAAGCTATAAATACTGTGTTACCTTGAAAGTGTAATATTCTTCAACCATCAAGATATTTCAGCCAAGGTACAACCTAATCATGATAGTAACACAAATAAGAAATTCTTCATCTGAAGGTTGTCCAACCCAAGGGTTTCAAAACCCTGATGTTTTACGCTATTTCTACACTATCATGTACCTCACTGAAACCTCAAATAAACCCCAAAAATTAGTTAAAACAACTTTCAGACACAAAATCATTAAAAAAAAAAAAGCAGTGCATTACTTATGCGCTGCATTTGAGGTTTAGGAAAATCTAGAACTTCAACCAGTCTAGGCTGCTTTCAAAGAAAGAAGGTATGAGATTTGTGTCTAAACAAAGATCACTACTGCTAGTTATGTTAATTGAAAAAGTTCCTTTTATTCTAAGAGGTCTTATTCACACATTTTATATGCCAGTAAACATAATTCACTTGAAACCACCTCCATGTTCCCCATTACAGTCAATCCTGCCCATTTCTGCAAACACTTTATATCAAAACACTACTGCAGGTCAGCCCTAACAGCAGAGTGGTTTAACAATGCAGACAAAAAAAAACCCAAACGCCAACTTAACAAAGATATTCCAGATTAAGTCTCTTTAGTCAAAACTCTTAAGATCCAAGAGTTCCCTTTCAAAGCTGCCCGCAACGTATTTTAAATTACGGTTACAACGGACCTGTACCCGCAGGGTTCTCGCCCCGGTGCGACAGACGGCGGAGGAGGCTCTGCCCGAGCTGCCCGCACCGCCTGCGCGCCCAGGCTGCGAGGGAACGGCCCGGCCCGGGCCCGCCCCGCCGCCAGCGCCCGGCCCGGGCCCGCCGCGCACCTCCGCAGCGAGCGGGGCGAAACCCGAGCCCCGGCAGCCACCGCCGGCCCCAGCAGGGCTGCCCGCCAGCCCCGCCGCCGCACGGCCGGCAGCCTCCCCGCAGGCCCTGCCGCCGCCACATCGCCCGGGGGACCCCGCCGCCGCCCCGGGAGAGCGGCCCGGGTCGCCGCCGCCTGCCAGCGCGTCCTCACCCCCTCGGTCTTCACGTCAAGGATCTTCTCCACCTCGAACACGTCCTCGTCCTCCTCCTCCTCGTCCTCCTCCTCCTCCTCGCTCTCGCCGCCGGCTGCCGCCAGCGCGCCCGCCGCCTTACCAGCCTCGCTACTGTCTCCCTCCCCATCCCCCGCCGCGGCCGCCGTCTCCTCCTCTTCCTCCGCCCCCTCCAGCCTGGCCGCCGCCGCCGCCTCAGCCCCGCTCCCGGCCGCCGCCGCCGCCATTTTGGGCCGAATTTCAAACGACAACGGTGAAAAGCGGCTGCGACATCCACCGCCGGGCGAGGAGGCAGCGAGGCGGCGGCCCGGCCAATCGGCGTCCCGCCAGCCCGTGACGCACAGGGGCGGGGCCCCGAGCCCGGAGGCCTTCGGGCCCTCAGCGCGGTGGCCCGCGGCAGCCAATGGGCAGGGCCGGCGGGAGGCCCCGGTGGGGCTGGCGCGGGGGGCGGCCGCTCGCCCGGGACCGCGGGCTCCCGCCGGATCTTCGCGCCCCGCAGGCGGGGGCGGGGCTCGCCAGGGGCGGGCTGCCTGCCGGGGCGGGCCGCCTGCCGGCGGGAGCGGCGAGTCAGGCGGCCGAGCGGCGGCCGGAGCTGCCTGTCTGCGTGTGGCGGCGGCGGCGGCCCCTCCCCCGAAAGCGAGGCCGAGGGGCCCCCCACGATGGCCCGCCGCTGGCGGCAGCCCGGCGGCACCCAGGGCCCAAAGGCGCCTTCGCGCCGCTCGCTTTTCCGCCAGGGCCGGGGCGCCCCGGGTGGGCCCGGCTCACCCACACAGCGAGGCCGAGCGGGCGCAGGCCCCCGTGCGAAGGTGTTTGCTCTCAGTTTTCGGGGAAACGCACAAGATGCCCCCGGGTACCTCCGGGGAATGGAGCTTCTCACCGGCAAAATGGATCCTTTTAAATGTCGTGGTATTTTGCCTGTTAAAAAAAAAAAAATAATCGCCTGTAGGCAAGCATGGCTTTTTTTTATGTAATGCGCGGGAGAAAAAAAGCCACTCTTGTAAGAGAAAGCAAATAAACCACACCCTGTTCGCTTACTCAGCTGCCTTTGCTAGAGCCACTGGGCTAACGTGGCGCAGCAGCGGCTCCTTAAAGCGCACACACGGCTGGAACCCAACTCCAGCTTTACCGTGAATATACACTTTCCATACAGACCTGTGTGGGATGTGCTGTTGCAACAGTGAAAATGCCAACCTATTTGAATAGTAGATTCATTCATATTTTTGCCAGCACTGATACAGTGGAAAAAACCCTAAAACTCTGCTGGGGACAGAAACTGCATTGGTAACAGAAACGTTAACACCTGAGAAAGAAGCAAGGGCAGGAGCTTAGCACTTAGCCCTTCGAGAAGGGACCGTACCTACACAAATGGCCCCCACCCCAAAGAAGGTGGATTCCCCCACCCGGGGATCATGCTGATATAGGTTAAAAACAGCCTGGTATTAGCTTGACATGTTTAGAGTGGACAATAAGGAAGGACTCTTCATTAGCTAGCAGATGTTTTAAGATGACAGAAACTAAATAACAAAGACTGCTAATGTATGTATGGGAAGATAAAGAAGAACTTTAGGTAACTGCCCAAGAAGATGAAAAGTACATCTTGAAGAGGCACCAGAGGGAGGAGATTCTGAATGTTCGGTTATGTATATGCATGACTTTGTATAATAAATATCGGACTGCTTGTTGAAACGGTGTGCAAGTTAGGAGGAGCAATCCCTCTTGCACCCGGCGCCTCCATAAACATACCTGCTTTGTAACTGTCCTCAAGTTGTAGAGTTCAGTTCCGCACATCAGCACTTACCTTCTGAGGTAACTCTAGTAATGCAGCAACTGACCATACAAAGACTTCATGGCAGATTTATAAGCTGGTTTACTGTTGTCTGCACTAGGGAGTCTTTCTAGTTCTGAACAAACTCCTAGCTCTTCTCAAATAGAAAGTGTGGTACAAATCTTTCCTTTGTATTTTTACTAAAGAGAGCCAGTATCTTACATCAAAACAAGGATTCAGAGCACCTTAGAAACAGAAGGACCTCAGGATATCCCTCTTAGCAACCTCCTCTACAGGATCAAGTGTATCTACTGATCTGAAGAATCAGTCAGCAATATGCAGGCGAGCGGAGGTTATCTTTATTCGGCAGTGCTGGATGCATGGGGGAACGCTCCACCAAAGTCACGTGCCCCGAGGCGACTTTTCAGTCCCCCCTTTATACAAGCTACTCATACCTAGTCACTAGTTTCCCAAGAAATTGTTTACATATTCATTAAAATTCTGAGAATTCATTTACATATCTCGTGCCTGCGCAGTGTCCGTGAGGAGTTGTCTCTACGCAGACTCTATTCCTTAGCAGCCATGTTTGAAGTCTCCATCTTTGCCACGTTGCATGTACGACAGGAATCTAAGACAAAATGTCCCTTCTCAAGATAACCAACCCAAGGACTTAGCAGTCTGTACATCCATCATGTGGCAATAAGGGTCCTTGGACATTTCCCGACTTTTAACGAAACATAGGTGCGTCATCCTTTAGATAAGTGGTACAGCATTCACTATTCACTACTCCATCCTCAGCAGTTTGCTTAAATTCTCATGAAAACATCTATGAAAGGGATTCCACAGTTCTCTTTAGCAACCTCTTACAACACTTTTCTATTACTGCTGGGGAGCACTCTCTGCTAGGGCTGTGTAACACATTACTTCGGGTGGCTGTGCAATCTCCTGCTGCGGAGTATTTTCAGTGGTTGGACAAACAAACACAGAGGATGTTCTGTCCGCACTTGATCCTGCCTCAGTGGAAACAATTGTCCTAAGTCTGTTAACTATGTTTCCTCAGGTCACAAAGTACACAAGTGTGATTCTGTGCAGTTCCTTCATTTAGAAGAGAGATTGTGTTCATTCAAACACTTGTGAAAAGCACAGTTAAGTTAGATCACTCTAGCCTGGTTTTGTTACTAGGCTTCAGTGTTTGGTCAGGTATAAAATAAAACTAATCAGTTAGTTTATCATCAGAATAAAGTAAGAATACAGCGTAACTGCAAGGGAAAAAAAAGAGAACTCCTTCCTCCTAACAGAACTGATATATGTATTCACAAGTGGACCTATAACAAATAAGAAAAGCATTGCAGGAGAAAAATAACTGTTCTGCTTTTGCATTTCAAGGCACACTGTAGGAATTGCAAAAACATCCAGTTGAAAACACTGATACATTATGAAGATGTTTATTTATCACATTCTTGTATCTGTGAAAACATCTGCCATATTTAACTGAATTAAACTTTCTTTACTGTGCCACTAAAGAAGTACATAAGATTTTAGGAGAGATCAAACCAAAGATATTATAAAAGTACTTTGTAATATGCAATGAACCAAATAAATTAATGTAAAAAAGGGAAATATTAAGGTGGTTTTAGCAGTTACAAGTAAAATTCTACATATATGTAAAATCAAGACTTACTGTGAGACCCTTTATTTCCACACCTTTAAGTCTGTGACTATGAGAATTATTATTCAGTAATAATGTAAGACCAAATGTTCTCAATTTAAGCATTTCATGTAAAACTGCAAGGAAAGCTAACTCTGCTATTATCTTAACGAATTCTGTGATTATGTGTTTTATGTAGAAAGAGAACTGACATTAGATAAAACTGGAGACCAAATATCTTCTTGGTAGCAGAATCCCAGTCTTTCCCAAGTTCAAGTTGATAGCAAAAGGATGGAAATCACCTCTCAACTCTTCTTACTCACTCTATTGCTTTCTTGATCAACTCAAAAGCCCAGTGAACACGACTGTGTGTAGAAATGAAGTTTTAGTATAATAAAAACTTGTAAATCCACCAAAGGGACAAGAAGAAAATAATTTATTCTAACGATAATTACTTGAAAGAGAAAATTTTCTATAGTACAAAGATCTGGCCTGTATAAAATACTGTCTGATGCTGAAAACATCATCATCTGAGCCACCCTATCTTTTTAGAATCTTCCACATGGGAAGTATGTAGACTTATAATCATTACTTGCATTTATTTGCACTACTGCAGTCACTGCAGTGGAGTACCATGCATTTCATAAAGGCAAGCTTAAGAGTCCTCCTTTGCACATTCACGTCTGTTAGAATTGCTTCCATCCAGCAGTCAATGCAATTTTATTTGCATTCCTGACTAAAGTAGCCAAAATCATAGAGTTTTCCCCTCTGTCAAGGAGTTACTAAAGAGGAAGATTTCCAGGGCTTTCCTGACTGTTTCTTTATCTTGTTCCTACATGCCCTGTAAAGTATGAAGTGTGTAAAGCTTCCCATTTTGGCACAAGGAAGCTGTGTCAGGGGCAATTCAAATTCACTGGAGGCCTATTCCTTCATGCTTTTTTTAAGACCTTTGTTCTTCCTCTACAACAAAAAAAACCTTGCCAGCTGATGATTGTCCACTTCACTTCCAAAGAAAGGGAATTTCCAGATGCAGGAACCCTATATTCGAAAGAGAATAGAGCACTGGGACTTAACAGAAGTGAGGGGGGTGGGATTCAGAATGAGCCAGCACCAACATTCCCCACAACTAAAGCAAAGGGCAGAAGTTTTGCTGTGAAGAATCATCTGCTCTAATAATTTCAAAAGTCTCGTCCAGAATGTTTTATATTGTACACCTGTGAAGAACACCAAGCCGTAAGTATAATCCTAAAAAAGGGTGCAGGCCAACAGGCACGAGTTACATGAAGGACAACAATTTTTTCCCTAATTTCTAAAATAAGTGGTATCAAACACTGGAAAAGGTTTCCCTTAAAAAAGTTGAGGTTGATGAATCTCCATCCTTAAAGATGTTTAGAACTCAGCTGGGCAAGATCCTGAACAACTTATCTAACATCTGACTTGACCTTGCTTTAAGGAAGAGATGACTTCCAGAGGTTGTATCCAACCTGAATTATTCAATGATTCCAATAAGATGTACAAATATCTTCTACTACTTTCTATACTTCTCAATTTTTGTATCATATTTTGCAAAGTATTCCTTCCTCCATCCATCCTCTTAAAAGAAATCACGTGCCCATGTGCCACCAATATGATTAATATGTTCCATTCCATTCTACAGCCATTTCCTGTCGTATAGTCATTGACTCTCCAGGATGAAATTAAACTTCTGTAGGTCGAGATTTATATTACTGTATTAAATGATAAGATTTTATTTAAAAGCATACCTTGAGTTAGATGAATCATGCAATTTCATCAGTGTTTTGAAAACTATCCCTTTCAATTCCTTTGTGCAGCGTATGAACTGTAGCAGAAGAATAGCAATCAACTGCAGTAGCTTTTATTTTCCATTTGAGCCTAAGGAAGAAGAAAAGGGAAGCAGTATTGCTATTTAAATAATTTCTTGACAACAGAAAAGGGACTTTCTACAAATCACTCCATATCACTTAAATATCACAGTATCAATTGTCCTAACGCTATTTAATTGTTTCGCCATACAATCACTACTATCAAGAGTATTCACAGTAATGATTTGACAAACATGCTCCCGGCTTTCAAACTTCAACTTGGTAATGCTTTGTTGGGATTTCTGCAGTTTGTGTTTGCTTGAGTTTTTAATTTACTTTGATTTTAACCCATGCAATAATGGGAAACTTGTAAGAGTTTTGTCCTTTGATGAACCACTGCACCCTCTAACAATTCAGGAAGAAGGAATTGCCTTTTTCCCCCCAGGGTTTCTGGTCTGCTGCCAGCAAAGAGCACCAGCTGACAGAATCAGACAGCAAAGGGTGTATAGGCAAAGTGCATACTGAATGCTGCAGATGCCTGTGTGTGTGTAAGAATTAGAAAAGTACTATTTGTATTATTTATATTACTTGAAATGTGAAAAGCAGAAGTGACCTCTCTCTCTCTCCTAGGAGACACTTTTCTTCACTTTTTTCGTTAGTAGGTGATAATATAGCAGATACAGTAACTGAGATACAAGAACCTGTATTGCTACTCCATCTCACATCCTCCACATGTTTCCACAGGCGCACTTAGCAATCAGGACACTATATATTGAGAGAAGCTGAGAAGGAACCGTATTACTGACATCAGGCACTTCTTTTAAGAGATCCATCTAAACTGTAAGCGTATCTTACTGAGAGCTCCACTAGACATACAGAGTAATGAGACAGTTAGGAAATAGAACACAATGTACTGTGTTTTAATGACAGAAGGGTATTTATCAAATGACTGAACGTCTTGTCTAATAAGGAGATTGTTAATTAAATTATCAACATAAAATTTCAAGATTTCAAGATTTTTCCCAACTGTGGACTGAGATCCCAAGAGCCATCCTATGGAAACAAAGATAGGGATAAGCCAAAGATTCAGGACACTGAATATGTATTTGGCAGGAACAAAACAAACATAAGAGAATTACTTTATTTTATAAAAAGCTTACACAAATACAAAACCTGAAATCCACATAATTAATTTAGGTGATTCAAATATTAAACTTCAACAGCCTTTGATATACCATCAAATGTCTGTAACTGCGCTGGAATGTTGTAGTTAGCCTACTTTGTAAAAAACCCTTAAACAGTAAGAACAAAGTCATTTTGCAATCATTCCTGTATAAAGTATGCACAATGACAACACCAGCCTCTTCTAACTTATTTCAACAAAATTCCTTCTGAAAATTATTGTTAAAGGTGCTAAAAACAAGCATTCCTCTTACTCAAAACAAAGAAAGGATCCCTCTCCTCTGCCAAGAATGCAAAGTCTCTACAAAATTGTTTACTATGTATGTTGTTAAACACAGTATTTACAAAATCAATCCCATTTTACCTGATTTTCCCTGCCAAAAATTAGACAACTCCCATGATGAAAATTATCTGTCAAACAGTTTACTAACCCCAGGTCAGATGGAAGACAGGCTTTCAACAGGATATTGAAGTACTTATTCTTCCATATTAAATACTTTTGAAATTCTACTCATCCTTGTGGCTTTATGTCTTAGAAAACTCTCACTGTAGACACAAATTTATAACCATTTGTTTAAGGCACTTTAGAAGATAATATATGATTTTAAATTAATTTTTAGATAGTAATAATCTAAATTACGTAAAAACAAAATCTGTCAAATATTAAGTTTAATTAGTATAAAAAAATTGAGAAACTTATTTTTTAAATTCAACAATTGGCAAATCTGCTGAAGAAGAAGAAAACTTGAACCGCACTTCGGGAGTTAATTCCCACAAGAGTCAATCACAACTTTACTACTCCAGTTCCCACTGTATCCATGTGGCGTATGGTAATGGTTGAATGTTTAGAAATAATTTGATAAAAGTGTCTGACAAAAATATAGCAAAAATATTTATCTCTTCTTAATGCTGAGGTTGGCTATACTTTACAACTTTCACATACAAACTTCATACATAAAATATTATGCCCAGAATGAAGCAATATTTTAAAATAAATAGCAAAAAGTCATGAGGATGCAAATGCTAGGCGGACTCTGCTGCACAAAAGAATATGAAGCTGGGGCACCTGGAAGACTTACTGGATTTGATTTCAACGTATAGCATCCTATATGTAAAAGACTAGTGATGGAAGACTTACCGCAACCTTAAACTTCTCTGTAAATCCTTCTTCAGGAGCCATAACATCACACTGAATTAGTGCCTTTTTCTTTCATCTTGACCATGGCAATGCTTCTTTTCTATTGCCTCGAAAAACAGGAATTTTCTAATAACTTCATAGCATCGCATTTTACAGTTGTTTTTTAATCAGACGGTTTTTGGAATGCATGTCTGTTTTTTGATCCTTAATTGCAAATGTTGGAGTTGTTACTCAGGAAAGCAGTATTTCCAGAAAAATCTAGCTTTTATAATGTACATAAGGTACTGGTATTGTTTTTTTCATAATAATGTAGACATCAAGACAAAACAGTAAAAATAAGAAAAAGTATCCTTGTTTTATCCAGCACCTCCATTGAATTTTTCATTCAGGCCTACTTTTACTTATATTAATATACCACATAAAATAAATTGTAATGATGATAGAACTGTTTTGGACACTGTAAAAAGTTCTACTCTTTGAACTTCGTGAGGTTTCCGTCAGCCAATTTCTCCAGCCTATCAAGGTCCTTGTGGATGGCAGCATGACCCTGTCATATATCAGCCACTCTTCCCAGTTTCGTATCACCAGCAAACTTGTTGAAGGTGCAAGTCTGTCCCATCATCCAGAACATTAATGAAGATTTTGAACAGGACAGGCCTCACTGTTGGCCCCTGGGATACAATGGTAGTCACTGGCCTGCAACTAGACTTTCTGCCACTGATCACCACCCTCTGGGCCTGACCATTTAGCTGGTTTTCAATCCACATTACTGTCTGCTCATCCAGCCCGTACTTCATCAGCTTCTGTATAAGCATCATATGGGAGACAGTGTCAAAAGCCTCACTGAAGTCCAGGTAGCCCATATCCACTGCTCTCCCCTCATCTACCACATCAGTCATTTCATTTTCAAAGTTTATCAGGTTGGTCAAGCATGACTTCCCCATGGGGAGTCTGTGTTGGCTACTTCTCATTACTTTTTTATCCTCCACGTGCTTGGAAATGGTTTCCAGGATTAGCTGCTCTACCACCTTTCCAGAGATCAAGGTGAAGCCGACCAGCCTATAGTTCCCTGGGTCCTCCTTCTTGCTCTTCCTCAACATAGGAGTGACACCTGCTTTCCTTCAGTCTTTGGGCAATTCTCCCAGTTGCCATGATCATTCAAAGATTTCTGAGAGTGGCCTCACAATGGCATCAGCCAGCTCCCTCAGCACTTATGGGTACATCCCACCAGGGCCCATGGACTTATGTATGTCCAGTTTGCTTAAGTATTCCTTGACCTGATCCTCTTCCACCAAGGGTACATCTTCCTTGCTCTAAACTTCTCCCCTGGTCTCTGGAGTCTTGAATTTCCAAAGGTTGGTACTACTAGTAAAGACTGATGCAAAAAAGGCGTTCAGTACCTCAGCCTTTTTCATGTCCTGTGTCGCCAGGTCCCCTGCCCCACTCAGCAACAGGCCTACATTTTCGCTAGTCTTCCTTTTGCCACTTATGTACTTGCAGAAGCCCTTCATTTTGTCTCTGACATCCCTTGCCAGATTCAACTCCACGTGGACTTTGGCTTTCCTAACAATGTCCCTGCATCCTCACATTGTGTCTCTATATTCCTTCCAAGTTACCTGTCCCTGCTTCTACTGTCAGTATACTTCCTTTTTATGTCTGAATTTTTCCAGGAGTTCCTTGTTCATCCATGTTCATGCTGGGCCTCCTGGCATTTTTGCCTGACTTCCTGTTCATTGGGATAGACTGCTCTTGAGCTTGGACGAAGTGATCCCTGTGGATCAGTGCTGAGAAAAAGGCCTCTTAAGAAAATTAATCTGAACTGTTTTAAGTATTTAACTTTAGGATGAGATGAATCAAGCTCTATAAATATCTTTATTCACCGTGAGAGAAAGGCAGACGTGACTGATTTATTGCTAAATGTACACACATGTATTTGGTCAGATGAATTCCCATTCTCTGTGCCCCATCTAATACTTAATTCAACTGATATAATCTTGCTTATCATGATACAGCTTTCCACTTGACAACTCTTCTTATTGACCTTTGAATTTCAAGGTTGTCATTTATATTTATTTCTTTCCATTTGCTGCAAAGCTTTTGTGTCTCCTACCACTGTTCTAATACTGAAAACAAATTAGAAAGTTTCATAGTTTACTGCAATACTAAAGAGAGATTTTTCAAGTTCTGCTTTCCTTGTGACTTCCACCTGACACAGAGTCCCCTAGAATGACTTTTGCCAATATAAAATGCATGACGTCAGCAATCCATGGCTAGAGTGGCCAGTTTGCTATGGTTTGGCATCCTATTTTTTATGAGAAATGGTTTTGTGGTTTCTGCACGAAGGATTGAAGAGTACTCTTCATCTGGCCTTGTCCTTTGACCTGTCTGACTCCCACAGCACTATCAGGAATTACAAACACTGGTAGCAAATCGCAACAGGAACATACAGATTGACAAACTTTGATTGTAAAGTAAGGACAAGCAATATAAGAGAAAGAAAAGGAAAATAACTTGCTATATTGCAGCAGAAACCAAAATAACATCAAAAATAATAGTTTTAGCTCTGTTGTAAAAGGATAATCATTGTTCAGCTAAAGACTGGTTTTGATATGTACAAGGTTACAGAATTTAGTCTTTTGACAAAGAAACCAGTGGGAACAAGATATATAGAAAACATACCCTATTCTTAACCACAACAAAGCCTGTAAACTGACTTATAATTAGGTTTTCCAAGCTGAGGTAAATAATCATGTTTTTCAAGATTTGTTTCTTCATCTAGATTGTTAAATATTAACATATGAAACAGGTAGAAAAAAATATGATCAGCTAAAAGAAACATTGCTGTCAAAATTGAACATACACCTAACAAACATACTTTCACACTCTAAATAGGAACATGTAAATGGAAGAGCTCATGTGAATATACTGGCCTGCCTAACTGTCTACACTCTTCTAACCTTCTCTACTCCCTCACTCAACTTCGGGCAGGGATATGCATTTCCTCTATTTAGGACTTCCTTTGTTTCTATCCTTCCAGTGTAAGAAGAGGCTGTACTTCATAAGAAGAATTAGTCTAAAGTCTCAAATAAACCAACACGGAAATATGGTACATTTTTAACTAGATAAAAGCTGATTTTTAATAGATCATCAGATCAAAGTCTATCTGTAAAACAGGTCATTATCTTCCACCATGTCCTATATAAAAGCTATGGACTTTCACTGGACTAATACGTACTGATCTTCACAAAACTAAAAGGTTATATGTCTCAGGAAAAGAAAAATCACCAATGGCCTACAATGGCAGGGTTAAGATTATGAAAAACATGCACACACATGCCAATAGAGGACATTCTTGTAACGGGGAAGAAAAAAACTGTCCCCAAAATTTTAAAAATCTAAATATTTTGGTTTTAATCAGTACTGCAAGCTTTTTCAATTGGAATTCTTAAAATTCTACCCTTGGACAGGCCAACTGAAAGCAACTGATGCAATGAGTGTGCTGCTGTATTAGGTATCTCCTAAAAACATCTGAGGACACTACAAGGCACATGAGTTTTTACATGCTGCAGTGCAGAGCTCTGCAGAGAAATTAACTTAGGTTCAAACACCAATAATGCTGCATCAAAATGATCCTAATCTTGAACTAATTAACCTCAGTCTCAGCAGTTATTTAGCATGGACAAAGTTAACTTACAGCTAAGTCCAGTATCAGCTAGGGAATGTTACTATCTGAACAACATGGATATAACCAGTATAACACTTACTAGCCTGACAGAACAGCAGGCTCTGCTCACCAACAGTCTGATTAAAGCTATTCCATAGGTATATACACAAATGAGAGCTTTGTAGAGGATTAAAGGAGAACAATTAAGCAGAAAAGAATTCTTTTGGGTGAGAAACAGCACAGTACATCTTGAATCTTTGCAGACAGAAAGTAGATTGGTTCCTCAACAGGACCATAGGCTTAGTGACCTAGTGAATCCTCACCAAAACCCTTCAAGGCAAAATGAAATAGTACAATTGTATCTATGCTAAGAATGCACAACATCTTGGGTTTAAAGTTTACCATTCTTTAAAAAGTGTTTTTATAGATTTTGCTGCCTTGTACAACTCTGTAAAGTACAAATCTTGCACTATTTAAAAATACTTTTTTTCATTTACCCACAGAGAATTATCACAGTTAAAATGGATGTAGTCTTCTCTATTAATTCAGCCTTCTAGAAAACGCTCTCTTTGTCTACACAAGAGTATGAACTGGAGCGAACTTCTCTTTTAGAGCTCTTCACCATTTTTACTCTACTGAGGAGATGAAGACACGGACTTCTGAATCTGACCAGAAGACCTTTTATTAGTCCAAAACCTACACTTACATATCCTCGTTTGCTGTTCACGCGCAACATACTAAAATATCATTGGTTAATCAATACTGTTCACACTGTTCTTGGCTACATATAATTGGTTAATTACTAAGCTGCAAACGTACTGAACTTCTTGCATGGTTTTTTTCTCTCTTCTTTCTTATCTCTGTGAGTTTCATGTTCTCAGCCAGCTGCTGAGACATGGCATCGCGCATCCACTCCGGCCTCGCTTCATATCCCATTTTTCCTCCAGGCGTTCAGCCAACGTTATCTTACTTTCTTTCTTCTTTAGCCTTCAAGGCCCTTCACAGGCATCGTGGCCTCCAGCACTTGCCATAAAGCTCTCTACACTCTACTAATGTAACCCATTAAATACAGATCCTGCCTACTGAAAGCAGATTGTTGCACGTGAGCACATTAATATTAGTGGTCTAGAGGAACCATTATTAAAAGCTATACCCTCTCAGACTGCCAGCACCGACCTAATCCATTGCCAGGCCTAGTTCCATCATATCAATAGCCAATAATCAATGAATGTTAATATGCCGAACATGAACTTAACAGGTGTGTAAATATGTTGAAAGTGGTGCCTGCATGCTGCTATTGGACACATACCACCTGTTCGTTACTGTGTGTTGATGCAAATTCTATTATCATCATACGATTACTCTGGAAGACCGCTGGGGTGTCTGGTATGTGGCCTGAAGGGTGTGCTTGCCCACAGCCGTGAGATGTCAGGAATGTTGAAGGAGCTATGAAGGTCTCATTTAAAAAAAACAGTCCTAGAAGAACATGCCCTCACCACTGGTCTTTATTTTGACATATCCTTGCCAACCCTCCCAGGATATGGTAAGAACCTGACACTTTCCCATTTATGCCTTGCAACCTGAAATTTGTAACTGTAACCCCGTTTTTGGTTTTTTTTTTTTATTAATTTTTTATATATATATTAAAAATAAAAAAAAATAAAAAAAACATTAGTTGTGTACATATCTTTCCAGTTTGTTGTTACTGAAAACAGTCAAACTACATTACAATGAATTTCTGTGAGATTTTGCCTGTTCCTCTGATGGCTGAGAAGTCTAGGGCTTGTTTTGTCTTTAAGTAATTACCTTACAAAACAAATTTAAATTAAGTAACAAAATTATACATTGAAAATGCACTCATAAAATGAGACTATACTAAAACATGAAATGCAAAGCTTTAAAATGTTAATTATTGTATTTTCCAATTATATGCTTAAATAGTAAAGTTGTTATAATGAAGAAAGATATGAATAGGTAAAATTATCTGGACATGCAGTTAATATTATTGTAGGCGTCTGACCTTTGAAATTCCTTACATATTTTCCATTCCATTATTGAAGGTATACAAACATTTCTACATTTAATTTAAACATAAATATATAAGACAGTACACTTGAGCACTTGACAGTTCTCAGTTTATTAACCTCTCATTTCAAATAAATTAGCATTGATTTTAAACAAAATATAATTGCTAGCTGACTTTGTACTTACCCAACACCACATGTAAACAAACTTGTATGTTGGACATTATCTTTCATGGTCTGGAAGGTCACACTCTCATTCTGAATGTGTACATCCGATTTAAGAAGAATGTTATGCTGTCCTTCAGAAGGAAATAGCAGACTTAAGTAACGTAAGATCTTCCATAAATAAGTGTTTCCCAATGTTGCAGTAGCAGACTGAAAAGTATTACAATTTTAGTTTGAATTTATTTTTTCCTAAAATAACATATAATGTATAATTTAATCTTTATTTCATTATCTACTACTCCTGGTTTCCAGCTATAAATAATTAATTCCTAGATTATTTTGGTTCTTGCTCTTCTATAATTACTATCAAAGATACAGCTTAAGATCCATCTAGTGCTGTATCTTCTCTGGCTTAGGCAAAAGGCACAGGCAAAATAGGTAAGGAAAATGGTAAATTTTCTCCAACATTATTTTCAGAGCTTTCCGTAATCAGTGGTTTGGGAACATCTTGAACTGGAGTTTTCATCCAGACTAGTACATTTAGAAGCTATTTATGTTTTAATTTGCCTAACCCACTTTCTGAATTGAATTACAGTTTAGCCTCAAAATCAAGCACAGCAAGAAGTTCCACTATTTATTATGCATGAAAAGGATTGTTTGGTTTTTGTTTTAAATCTGCTGACTGATTATTTTGCTGGGTGTACTGTTATCCTTAAGAGGTGAGAAAGAGCAGCTAACCATCTGTATTCCACTGTTCTTCTGTTTATCCTGGAAAAGAGATTACTGTGTAAGGATTCAACAGAGGCTAAAAAAAATATATCAGGACAAATCCTCTCCTTGTACAGCAGTTCTTCCATATATCTGGCCATCTTCGCTTTCTGTCTCTCTAGCTCTTCTCTTTGAGATGGAGTGACCATAAGTGCCTACAGTATTCAAGATGCCATAAGCAATACAGATTTATACAGCTACCCAAGTGTTTACCTTGACTGCTGCTGAACACTGGGCTACCATTTCAAAAAGACTACTCACAATGGCTCCAGCATCTTTTTTCTGGGTGAAGCCCAACACCGTACAGGTATACAGTGTTGTTTTTCCCTTTGTGCTACTCTGCACTGATCATCATTTGCATCTTATCTTCCCATTTTCAAAACACCCATTATATTAGCGTGTTACGCAGCATGCTAGCATCAAGGAGCTTCAGTTACAGGTAAGAAGCCTACTTCCAGCACTGACAATGTACGGTACTAACCAAAATCTGCCGTCCTAAGTAGTCTGTCTGATCTTCTGGTGTCAAAAGCATTTTCCGTTTCACTGGAAGTCCTTTGGGCAAAGTGCCTTCAAAAGGGCCTTCATTTACAAATTATATATTTCCAGAAGGAAATCCGTAATTTCATCTCTTTCTGCTGTGAGCAGGCAATGAGAAGTATGCGACTCCAAAAGATAAATTTAGGGAGAAATACTGAAAAATGTCCTAACACTGACAGCTACTTGGCTTCAAAATAATAACTTAAGCAATCGCTTAAAGCCAAACTGGAATTAATATTCAGATGTGGCTGTGCTTGTTACTGGGGAGAATAGACTTCAAATAGACTAAATTACAGAAAAATCTTAGAAGATGGCCTAAAGGAATGAAATTAAAAAAAAAAAAAGAAAAAAAAAAGAGAAGCATAACAGTTTCGCAATGATAAGCATCCCCTACAAAGAAGCATTTTTTAGAATACAACCAAACCGATCTACTTAGTGTAATAAACTCCTTCAGTGATACCAAATAAATTTATTATGTTCATTGAAAAAGAAGAAAATTCTGTGAAATCTGTGATAAAAGATTGATATATAAAGCATCAAAATATTATGTAGCAACAATATGGAAACACAAGTTTAAGTTTTATGACTGGAATATCACAGAAGTATTCCATGCTACTACATGTTCCTGGTTGCAGTTGTTTATTGTTTTGGTTTGATAATAATGATGTGCATAAAATTAAGCCATGACAAGAAGGTAAAAGGTGGCGCTCAAGTAAAAAGGAAATAGGGAAACTCACTTGTGACAAATTTGACTACATTCACTCTTTGTCTGAAACCACATAGTCTCAAAACACATAAATCAATCTGCTTTGCTTGCTGTAGAGCTGAACCAGCCATAGAATTCCAGCAATCTAATAAAATAAGAATTTCACTGGACAGATGCTCTTCTTCAAATGCTGTTTCAGACTCTGGTTGGAATACAAGCATACAACCCTATAGAAGGAGAAACAAAATCATCAGCCCAGTGGACAAGTACTATTTCATTAGAAATGTACCCATGTATCTTCATTTTTCTTATTATGGAATGACAGCAGAATATAGCTGTATTTTAAAGTTTTAAGCAATATATGTGGTTTACTCTTAATGCCTGAAAAGTGCAACTTCCATTTCCTTTACTTATATCCCAGGTCTCACATGAAAACCTGAGAAAGGAATTTTGTGGTTTTATGTTCTTACCTGATTCGCTCTTCTGCAAAACAGCACTGGATTCTCTACTACAAGGTTAAAAAAAAAAAAAAAAAAAAAAAAAAATCACGGATATCACCTTTTACAACTGTCACTGCCACCATCAGTTTGTGAGAAGTACTAGAATTAAAAAAATACATAAATCAGAAGTGCATACTGTCCTTGCTATGAACAGAGATGCTATAAAAAACAAAGCCTTTCAAAAGTGGAACAAAGAAGATGTGAGTGTTTCCAATAGGGAAGGAAAGGTCTGCAGTTTGAAAACTCAAATAGGAATCTCTTTCCTTCTCCTTTCCCTGGGGGAATTATCAGCATTATTGCAGCAATCAGAAAGAAATCCCTAAACTAATACATTTAAACTAAGCATCTCCGATTAAAAGTATGAAAAATAAAAACCGAAATTGTTGGAAAAAACCCAATCTTATCAGTCATTTTACTTATTTTAATCAATTTCAACATCGGACTGACAGATTGGTTAACACCAGGGCTTTACATTTCACCTCTGCAGCATTTTATTTTATTTAAGAAAATATAAAAATATTAAAAGGAGCTGAAAATAACTAAAAGTGCCAAGAGCTTCAGAAAAAATATAGGAGAATGAAACAACTCCTAACAACCTGGAGCCACCAATTTTAAGATACACTTTAAAGTTTTAAATGTATTTCTCAGGCAAGGAGTTACTGTGGGTGAAAGTAAAATGGGTTGAACTGATCCTTTCCTATTTAATGTTTTATTAATGTTTTCCAGTGGTTATGATGAGCTTTTCTGTGACACAGCCACAGCTGGATTCTGCTTCAAGGTGATCCAGAGTGCTAGAAGTGCTAGTTATGTCTTTTTCACTTATTAGTGAAAAAAGAAAATATTTAAATGCCTTTGAGAATAATCACTGCAGCAGTAACAACAGAATGCAAAATCTTGTAGAAAGACCAGATACCATCAAATAAAACACTAACAGATTCTATAAATATTTGTGTGTATGTTGTAAATACAGTCCTACAAATATAATGGTTTAAAATTTTGCTTATTTTTTATCAGTATAGTGATTGCATGACTCTGAAGCTACTTGGTTCCAGCCTCAGCTGTGAATTCTTTGTTCACTTCTATTGCTGCAAATGCAATATCTGTATCAAACACTGTAGTCACATTTCTATGAAATACAAACAGCAGCAAAACAGTTAAGAAAAAAAGTGTTTTAACAGAAATGACTGGACACTGCTGAAACACTCTCAGAAGGCAAAGCATAAAACAGAAGTAATAGCATTCTGTGCAACTGAGAAGAAAACTCATTTCTGGAGAATGCTCAGCTTAATATTTAATCATTAAATTATTAATTTATTAATTATAAAATAGAAATATAAAATTATAAAGTAATTTATAATTAAAATTAATAATTTAATAATAAACCTGATCAAATGTATCACTGTCCATGGTGTGAAACTGTTCTTCATCTTTTACCCATCAAAACTAAACTGTTCCTGTTTATTATGTTTTAGCATATTCAGTGTTACCTTATGAACAGTACAAGTTATGCGGTACCTCACTCATTTTGTTGGGATGCTTCTCTACTCAAATTTGAGGTAGGTAGACTTGAGAAATCCATATACCTATAACACAGCCACTAATGTCTAAGGAGCTGTTCTCCACAGTCTTAATTAGTCTTGCAGTTTGTTTGCCAGAAGAGGGAGAAAATGGGCATTTAAATAATTATTTAATAACAATACAGTGAATATTGTTTACTTTGTGAGGACAGGGAATGACAACAGCAGATTTAATATGGGTAGTCCCAAATGTTTTTGCCAAAAAGGTTATAGAAAGTTTACAACGTACAGTTTCTATTTACACATTACATTCTTTAAAATACCATTCACTTCCCTGAATGTATTTTAGACAAGACGACAACTAAACCAGAAAGGTTACAAGCACAGCAGAAACCTTCATCTGTGAAAAACAGAGGACAAAGCTGTTTGCAGAATGAACAATGCATAAAGCCATACAGATCTGGCACAAGCATTTTCTAGGATTAAAGTTCCATTTTAAATACACAGCAGAACTGCCAAGGCAGAGGCATAGTTACAGTGAGATTAATTTACCTTTATTTTTTTTCTGTGTCCAACTATGTATTTATTCAATACTTGATGGCATCTTAGTAGACATATCCACAGAAAATCCACTAAATAAACAGAAAAGAAAACCCTACCTGAATGGCGCTCCAGGGAAGATGATGTTTAATCTGCATGCTATGACATCTACATGAGAAGGCACTATGTTTCCCATCCTTTTGAACTCTTTAGATGAAAGTGGACAATACTGAACTAGTTAGACAAGTTTCTGTCCCGAGGATACCCCATGCTGATTCACTATGAATGTTCATAGTTTAAAAGGTTAGAAGGGATCAAGAGGTCATTTGACCTGATTTCCTCTATAACACATTACATGATATTTTACCCAATTATGTCTTCATTTAAGCTACTGTTTTATTTTTAAAGCAAAGCTTCATAACAGACAACCAAACTTGATTTCAGAGAAGGCGAGTTCATCATTTTCCCTGGCAAACTGTTCCAAACCTGACTGCTAAATCTGCCCGTCTTTTTTACATACTCAGCTTTAACTTCCAGTCTTTGCTGTTTAGTTTATTTCTGTAATGACATTAAAAAGCGATTTGATAGATGCAATCATACAATACAAGATACCATACGAAGTCATGGAATCACCTCCCAGTTTGCAGACAGAGGTCAATGTGTGTGGCCTTGAGGTGCGGCGAATGAAGAGAAGCGACGTAGCTTGATGCAAGCAAGATGTTGATTTATTAGTGATTCTTTTACATTTATATACGTTTCTACCTTCTACATGTTACACACTGGTTAAATCTTAAACGTGAACTACATAATCTAAATGGAAACTCATTGCTCTTGGGAACATAGTCATTCAGCAAGTACAAAATATTTGCTTTCCTCGGAGGTACAGTAAATGGAGAGATCAATAAAGCCCTCTGATCCCCAATTTATTGCTTAATTCACATGATATTGTACCAAGTACTTCCCCATGTCCTACTTAAGTTTTTCACCCCATTTAGAACCATACACTATGACTCACTGAAAAGCAGCAGAATTATTCATTATTTGTATCATAGTAACAAGCAGAAGCTCCTTTCAGGGCTTCACTGTACTGATTGCTGTACATTTCCATCATTTCTGTGTTTTGAAAGATTTTTAATCAGAAAGTTTAAGATTTAAATTAGATGTAACACATAACAGACAACATAACATACATTTGTCAGAAGCAAACATATTATTCTACTGCAATACTTTGGTGAGAAAATTACAGTGATAATAGAGAAGTTTTATCTGGGTAGACTTAGGCTGCATTGAAAGAAGAAAACATTAAAGTACTTTTCAATATTCCTCTCTGCATTGCAGTACATGATAACATGTAAGTTACTGTTGATGTGTATAAAACTGCAAACCTCTTATTCATCTACTGATCCTCCTATATTCTCTCACCATTACAGAAAAGCTTAGTTTTTCAAGGACACTGTATTTTGCAACTTCAAAATCTTGAGGGGAAGAAATGAGTATCTTGACCATTTTGACTGTAAAATCAGGAATGGAATCAGAGTAATTGAAATCACATATGCCCAGTAAATAAATGTACTGTAATAGTGTCCAACATCATACTAAAGTAAGAACTAATATAAGAAGATCTATTTTTCAGCAGCAAAATAACAAATTTTTTTTTGAGAAATGAAATCCCACCCAGACAAGCTCCTGCATTAACAGGCCAGAATGTCTAGTATGAACCTGAAGACTGGATTTCAAACTTCATTCTTTAGAAAAACTATGGAAGCAACACAATAAATGTATTTTCATTGCTTGGTTGCATGTTAATTTTTTAATAGCTTGGTCTATTCCTTCCCTGGCTAATTCCTCCCTTATTCCTGACTTTCACATTAAGACACGTATGTGTAGTCATACCCTTCAGCATCAGCACTTTTAAACCAAGTGTAGCTTCTAGTACCTTCCCACAGAGTAACTAAATACTTGCCCTATGACTGAACAGCAGTCTCTAAAAGTGAAAGCTGCATTTGTTTAATAGCTTTAAGAGTGTTGGAGCTGTTTTTGTTCCTTTAACTTAGTAATTAGAAACAGTTCTAACAATATTGCTTCCCTGTCAACCAAGAGCAGTCTTAGTCACCTTGGTGTTTCAGCTCTCCCAAGAATTTTCACGGGAGAAAGAGATGCTCAGCACTTCCAAAATCAATGAATTGGACTGGATTGCAAAAACCCGTGTGAAGCAAGAAAAGAAAAAACCTGTGATGATAAACAGAGCTCCAACTAGAAAATCATAAAACTTGAGCCATACTAATGCCTGCCGAGTTGGTAGAAGCTTTGCATGTGTTAAGGAGCTGGACTGTAGGTGTACGCAGAGATGGAAAAAGGTAAAATCAGTAAAGTACCTCAGCCTTCTCCATATCCCAGCTCTCCCACTTCCTTCTGGTGAGCGCCTGCATTTCCCGTAGTCATCCTTTTACCACCAACGTACCTACAGAAGCTTTTCTTGCCATTGATGTTCCTGGCCAGATTTAACTCTACCAGGGATTTAGCTTTCCTTACCTGATCCCTGGCTGCTCAGACAATTTCTCTGTATTCCTCCCAGGCTACCTGTTCCTTTTTGTGTTTGAGTTTGTCCAGGAGCTCCTTGTTCATCCATGCAGGCCTCCTGGTGTTTTGCTCTTTGTGGGGGTGCCTCGCTCCAGAGCTTGGAGGAGGTGATCCTTGAGTATCAACCAGCTTGCTTGGGCCCCTCTTCCCTCCAGGGCTTTATCCCGTGGTACTTCACCAAGCAGATCCCTGAAGAGGCCGAAGTGTGCTCTCCTGAAGCCCAGGGTAGTGAGCTTGCTGTGCATCCTCCTCACTGCCCTAAGGATCTTCAATTCCACCGTTTCATGGTCACTGCAGCCAAGGCTGCCCTTGAGCTTCACGTTCCCCACCAGGCCCTCCTTGTTGGTGAGAACAAGGCCCCGCATAGCATCTCTCCTTGTTGGCTCTTCTATCGCTTGGAGAAAGAAGTCATCATCCACGCACTCCAGAAACCTCCTGGATTGCTTATGCCCTGCTGTGTGGTCCCTCCCACAGATACTGGGGTGGTTGAAGCCCCCCACGAGGTTCAGGGCTTGTGAACATCTGTCTATCAAGGGCCTCATCCACTCAGTCTTCCTGCTTGGGCGGCCTTTAGTAGATCCCCACTATAATGTCACCTGTCCCTGCCCTCCCTTTAATCCTGACCCATAAGCTCTCATCAGCTCCTCATCCATCCCCAGGCAGAGCTCCCTGCACTCCAGCTGGTCGTTGACATAGAGGGTGACACCCCTTCCTCGCCCCCCCTGCCTGTCCTTCCCAAAGAACCTGTACCCTTCCATTCCAACACTTCAGTCACAGGAGCCATCCCACCATGTCTCTGTGATGCCAATAATCACAGAGATTATCACAAAAATCACAGCCCTGCAGGCATGCACATGTCTCTTAACTCCTCGTTTTACTTCTGAGTATTTTTTACATCATGACAGCTGAGGACATCAACAGTACCCACAAGAACATATGTATTCTGAAATACAGGTTACAATTGCAGTTTCTATGCACATAACTATAATATTAATCCAAACCCTGTTTATTTGCAATTCATACTGGTACAATCCTAGAGTCCAAACAATTTTAATTGAAACATCTAATCTAGAAACATGGGACCTGTGCACTTCATCATTAGACAGCAGAGAGCAGAACTCAGGTGACAGTTCAGCTCAACTAATACAGAGATATCTTCAGAGTGTGTCCACTTTTCCACAGAAACTATGAAGATATGAAGGTGACCAGGTGCCCAATGTTCTGCAGAGCTTTTAGTAGCACATAGGAGGTCCAATAACAGGCCAAGTTCTGTTGTGGCCAACATGGTACAACCCCAAAGCTATTTGGGTATAAGTGTTGAAAAAAAAAAAGCTGGGCAGAATGCTAAGTAATCAGAATATGTGCTTTGGTAGCCTTATAAAGTCACACATTATTTTATTGGAATCATATATATACTGAAAATTGAAACCTTCAGCATAGTTAGGACAAAATAAAGAATTTAGAGTACTCAAATCAAATGGTCATTAAGTTAGAGGCAGTGGATTTTGCACCTCTAACAGCTAACATTAAGCATGCAAGAACTGATGGGCACAGGTAAATTAAATATTACATCAGAATGAAATCAGATATCATTTGCTTGGAAATAAGATGATAAATGCATGTACTTTTTGTTTGTCACATATGACAGAAGTATAGCTTTTAAAACCAAGAGCTCTTACCTGATACAGCAGCACCAAGCCCCGATCTGTTCTGAGGTTCCCATTTAGAGACAGACAAGACACTTTTTAATCACAACATTAACTTCTGAAGCTTAGGTGAGATTTACCCTGGACAGGCTGGCCACTTGTTAGCTGTTCTCAGCATCCGAAAGCTCACAAAATTTAGGTATTAAAATCTCTCTCTTCTCACTGTATTTATAAAAATGATCCAAAATAAAGATTTCAGTTAATACCATTGTACTGCATTACCTCTTAGTTCATTTGCTGTTTTCAATAATTAATTTTTTTAGCAAAGCTTTTTTTGAAGCTTGTTTTTAATGAGGTAATTTCCTTGACTTTTTTCCCACAAATCACATCTGGAGATCAGCAGTTTATGTGTCAACGCATCTTGGAAAATCCTGAATCTACAGCACAAAGAAATCTGTCACATCTTTGGAACACTCTTGCTAGACCTCGATATGTTATTCATCAATTTTTTATTTTCTCTCCTGAACAGATGTGCATTGTCAGAGTTAGCAGGAAACCACTGGGCTCTGAACAAGACAATTATGTGCCTACAATATTCCTTTTCTTCACACATTCCTTTCTCTTCCCTTCAATGTCAACATCTTATGTTATACACAATTTAAACTACAGACTCTTGAGGATGACATATACTATATTTGCTGTTTGTAAAATGACAATCACCTGTAGGAGCTATGCATAATGGGAGGATTTCAAGTAACTCACACAATGTTCTAATAGGAAATGTTATACAAAAGCGAGAGGGAGAAATTAGCTCAGTCATACTGTCCTGGTTTCAGCTGGGATAATTTTCTTCCTGGTAGCTGGTATAATGCTATGTTTTGGATTTAGTTTAAGAATGTTGATAACACACTGATGTTTTCAGTTGATGCTAGGTAATGTTTATACTAAGTCAGGGACTTTTCAGCTTCTCAGGCCCTGCCAGCAAGGCGGCTGGAGGGGCACAAGAAATTGAGAGGTGTGGTAGGTTGACCCTGGCTGGATGCCCGGTGCCCACCAAAGCCGCTCCATCACTCCCCTCCTCAACCAGACAGGGGAGAGAAAAGACAACAAAAGGCTCCTGGGTCGAGATAAAGACAGGGAGATCATACAGCAATTACTGTCACAGGCAAAACAGACTCAACTTGGGGAAATAATTTTATTACTACTCAAATTAGAAAAAACACCTTCCTCCCCACCCCTTCTTCCCAGGGTTAACTTAGTTCCCAATTTCTCTATGCCCTTCCCTCAAGCGGTGCAGGGGGACAGGGAATGGGGGTTACGGTCAGTTCACCATACATTATTTCTGCTACTCCTTCCTCCTCATACTCTTCCCCTGCGCCAGCATGGTGTCCTTCCCACAGGAGACAGTTCTCTATGAACTTCTCCAACATGAGTGCTCCCCACAGCCTGCAGTTCTTCATACACTGCCCCAGCGTGGGTCCCTCCCATAGGGTGCAGTCCTCCAGGAGCAGACTGCTCAGCATGGATTTTCTGTGGGGTCACAGGTCCTGCCAGCAAACCTTCTCCAGTCTGGGCTCTTCTTTCCAGAGGTCCACAAGTCCTGCCAGCAAACCCCCTTCAGCGCAAGCTTCCCCAGGGTCACAGCCTCCTTCAGGTATCCACCTGCTCTGGCACGGGGTCCTCCACAGGCTGCAGGTGGATATCTGCTCTGCTGTTAATCTCCATGGACTGCAGGGCACAGCCTGCCTCACCATGGTCTTCGCCGCAGGCTGCTGGGGAATCTCTGCTGCAGCACCTGGAGCCCCCCCGCCCCTCCTTCTACACTGATCTGGGTGGGTGTCTGCAGAGCTGTTGCCCTCACACAGTCTTACTCCTCTCTTTTGCTGGTGCCAATTATCCCCCCCTCCCCCCTCTTAAATACACTATCACAGAAGTGCTACCACCGTTACAGATGGGCTTGGTCTGGGCCAATGGTGGGTCCGTATTGCAGCCGGCTGGCATCGGCTCTATTGGACATGGAGGAAGCTTCTGGCATCTTCTTACAGAAGCCACCCCTGTAGCCCCCACTACCAAAAGCTTGCCATGCAAACCCACCACAAGAGGGGACACAGCCAGGACAGCTGACCCAAACTAGCCAAAGGGATATTCCACACCATATGATGTCATGCTGAGTATATAAACTGGGGAAAGAAGGAGGAAGTGGGGGACGTTTGGAGTGATGGTGTTTGTCTTCCCAAGTGACTGTTAGGTGTGATGGAGCCCTGCTTTCCTGGAGACAGCTGAACACCTGCCTGCCAATGAGAAGTGGTGAAGGGATTCCTTGCCCCGTTTTGCTTTGCTTGTGTGCATGGCTTTTGCTTTACCTATTAAACTGTCCTTATCTCAACACCCAAGTTTTCTCACTTTTACCCTTCCAATTCTCCCCCGCACCCCACTGAGGGGGAGTGAACCAGCAGCTGTGTGCTGCTTGGCTGCTGGCTGAGGTTAAACCATGACACATACTCTCCTTAAAACTAAAAAAACTGTATATGGAGAAACCAAAAACCTGAAATCATAACACAAGGCATTACCTTCTCCCCAGGGTGGATTAGAAGTAAGCACTCTAATATGACAACTTTTATGAGCTCAGCGTAATTGCTAGCTATGGAAAGAAGGAAATAAATGTCACTTTCAAATGGAAGAAGTAATAAGGTACTATGCCTTCACTATTAAGTTAGATAATGTTACATAATTCCCTGTCACTGTCATGCAAATACTTATATTTTAAGGCATTATCATGTTCCTTCAAGCTTCTGCCAGCTTGCATCCTCCCAGTTTCCAGGCACAGTCTGGGAGACACAACATCACCATGACCATTCCCATTAGGCAGTTTGGATATGAACATCCAGTCTTGAGGACCTCTTAAGAGGATTCACTAGTCCAGCTGTGGGCCAAGCCACGCCTGCTGGCCACAATCCCTGCAAGCATTCCTAGGCATGTAATGTACCAGTATAGATGCCGCCCACTGATTTCACTGCTGTGCATATCCTTGATTTCTCCATGCTGCGTGTTCAACATATTTAAAATAAAAAGCTGTATTTAAATTAAAAACCGCAATATCACAGACTTCTAACTCTACAACCATCTCTTCCTCACTCTGTAATCAAATGTTTGCATTCACAATAACATAACCAAAACCCAGTTCAAAGATGCACCTCTTTATTCAGAGCTTCCCCTCTCTGATGATAAGAAAAACACCATGGCAATTTATCCAGGAAAAAAACCAAACAAATACCTGGCTCTTTTGTGGAGGCAGAATATTACTCTTAATTTTTATGTGATGTTTCAGTACTACACAGCCAGTATTTTCATTTAAATATTGAACAGAGACATAATCTCTACAGTTCTTATTTCTCTACATGAGGCAAGATTAACACTCATATTTTGCTAGTGAGATCCCAGAAATAAATCTGGAACTTGTCATTTTTTGTGATTAAGCACAAAATTAACTACTCCACCATTTTATTTTATGGACGCTTTCAGTCTGCTCCTCTCCTGAACCAGTAGGTGTTTTACTTCATTAAAGTACACACAGTTTGCAAAGACTGACATTGCCCTTCTGTTAAAAGGGAAAATAATTTTTTTTTTCATTTTGGCTGAGAAAACTTTCATTCCCATTATCCACCTAGGTAGTCTCTGATCAGACATATTCTTTGCAACTCTAGGAAGTTCCAAAACAAATCCCATTTTATTAGCATGGTAATCAAATCCACCCAGAACATCTCTTAATCAGTTTTGGTTTGGTTTTTTTTTTAATTATGTGGAAAATTTAGTGTGACCTACGTTTGCAATACAGTCATGGCTTGAACAAAGTGACAAACTCTTGGTTTGATCTCTTGCTGCTAATACCCACTTCTAGTAATGCGGAATTATCTTAACTTAGACTGGAACAACCTTGCTTTCAGTTCCCCTTTCACACCATACCATTAAAAAATAACTCTCTCTTTCAAGAATGTAAACTGCTTTTCATGTTTCCATTCACTGATTTATAATCTATAATATATATATAAACAACACCATCCCACAACATTTAAAAAGAACTTTGGAAAACTGATCCAGATTAAACCCAACATAGCAATGCCCCCCTGGCACCACCACCACCAAAACCCCCAAATACAAGAGGCTAATTTTAATCCAGATCTGTTTTCTGATTGATTTCACCCCCTGGCCTATGGCAAATATTTACAAAAAGGAGTAGTGTAGCAGTGGAAGCAATGGAGAGGTAAGGGAGAGACAGAAGTAGGGGGATTGCTTCTTTCTCAGCATCATCAACCTAACTTGTCTGTAAAACAACCTCAATTAAAATCAGCTGTGTGTCATTTGTGACAAACTATGCTAAGATATGAGGGGCTGGGAAAGTTTTATTCAAACAGGAGTAGAATTTATAACAACAAAATATACAGGCAGCATCTGGTTTAAGTGTTTAAAATGTATCATCAATGTGTATTTTTTTTTAGATGCCTATGAGTGTAAAGTTATTTTAAAAACTGATGAGAATGACAATTACAGTGTAAATGAGAACATTATACAGGGCACTGAGCTTTTTATATAGCATGAGCTCCTCAGCATGTCATGGGCTTTATAGAGTTTCAAACCCTATCAATGGTAAATGAGCGTTACATGCGAGCTAGAGGGCCTTACAGCTGGGTGGGTTCAGACAGAAGCCAAAACCAATGCCCCCACTGAGCTTATTTCAAGCATGGTGCCCAGTTTAGTTTTCCCTGAAAGGCATTCAGAAGGTACACCTCAAAACCACTTTGAGAACTTAAAAGGCAGCTCTTGACAAAAAAAAGATTTGGCTTAAAATTGCATCACTGCTTCAAGCCAAACGGCTAATGCAGACACACTGCTAACAGTAACTAGCATGAATAGAACATACGCTTCTAAAACAGAACATTCAGGTCATGAATTCTTTTTACCAATGACTCTTTGGATCCCAGTACACCATGTCCATATCTCATCCAGAGGGTTAGTATCAGTGTCACTGGTAAAGCATTTGGTTTTACTCTATTTGTATTTCTGGAAAAGCTACTTGATGATGTAAATTTTCCACAGTGACTTAAGGCCAAATAAATTTACTTGTGAGATAACTGAATAAAACTGACACTCTAGAGTACTTGGCCTCCCCAAATTTACCCTGGACTCACAAGATGAGGCAAAACAAATAAGAAATTGCTTGTTTGAAAGTCAAGATAATGTGAAAGGAAAGCAGTTCTTGTGTTAGCCAAAGATGTCTAATATTAAGTGCCCTTGCTCTTGGGGGAGGCCATTAGGAGCAAAAATGGCCTTTCTCCAACTTAGTGAGAACTCCCACATAGACTGCAAATTCTGATTAAGCTTCTATCCTCCTACTTCTATAAAGAAACACCGCCTACATTAAAGACTGCAAATAGGAAAACAGATGCTGTTTGAACTACTTGCGTTCCCATTTTTCTGCACTAGGTATGTGCAAATCAAGAAACGCTGTATTAGAGCCGTTTCTTTACTAGTTTCTTAGGACAAAAACCAAAGAAAATCATTACCCAATAGATTTTTCTGGCTTAAAAATTAGTATTGGTCAAATTTCACCAAAGCCTTTACCAGGTCAACAAAGCCTTTATGTCAACCCTGCAGAAAGATTCCACTGTAGTGTGGAGAGAGACAATAAATGAAGAGACAGTAACAATGCAGCGGAAATGTTTAAATGGCACTGACAACACTTCACAACCTTATACAATATTATTGATTAATATATCAATGACCGAAGCCTAGAGAAGATGACTAGGATAAGGTTTCAGATAAACAACCAAACCAAAACCACATTAGCCTGAGGTAATTTTAGAGTGAGATTTTGAGTTACCCATAATACCTTTAAGGAATGTGTTTATTTTCTTACTCCATGGCCTATTTGATGCTAAATGTATGCAAGTAAAGTTGTTCTTTGGTACAGTAAAAAAGGAATCATTTGGCCAATTAATGTGGAATAACTTACATTATTAGCTAAAAAGATAAGCAGCTGTTAGTCAAGGAGAGAAAGCAACAGAATTCATTTGAATCTGGGTTTTCTTGAAAACCTAGAAAATCAACATTAGCAGACACAATTTTATACACGTCTGTTTAATTTTATCTCAGGAAGGTAATCCATAGGGAGGGCTCAAAGTATCTACTGCACTATACACCTGATGGAACTGGCAACTCCTTAACAGTAATACATACTTTTAGGTTGGGCAGACAGCAGATCAAAGGGCACATGAAGTCATGATATACCTGTATTTTGTGGCTCTTGTTTTTGTTTCTTATGGCATTAGCAGTGCTTTTGGCATAAAAGTACTCTCTGCTCACACAAAAAGCCCCCAGATCTCCATATTTTACCTAAGAGGTTTTCACAAGATACTTACGAGGTGATTGAAAGATCTTGTAGGACGCAGCCTTGTTATAACTTGACTCTGTGGGAAACTGTACCTTTGAAAAGCCCTAGTTTGTAGTATAAAGTCATACTTGAAGCTGCTTTATCATTTTGAATCTTGTTACAAACCAGATAATTTGAGGCATATATAAAGACAAATGTGCCGCTGCCAAAGGCTTCCTTTTGAAACAGAACAAGGTCTTAAAATAAAAAGATTAGTCAGGATGAGTTTGGTACAACGCTCTGGGTGATGCTCTGTGTTGTACTCTAAATAATTAGAAAAGATAGGGTGGGCACCTTAAGGAGATAAGGAGACCATCAAGTCAGGAAATCGTTGAACAAAGAAAATTCAAAGGTCTACTCCACCCAGATCCCACCTATTGTGAATGGAATGATTAGGTGTCAAAATCAAATGAGTACTATGTAAAGATGCTGTGTAACCTCTCATGAAAACTGTATAAAATACCTAACTTTTCACTGAAAACGTTGCAGCTATTTTGTCCAGTGCAAATCGGCTAGCTCCCCAACATTGCACGAAATAAACACCTTTGCTGCTTGAAGACAAAACTGGTTGCTGTGCCGTTTTGTCATCACTTTCACAACCGTAACATAGATCTGGACACTGCCTCCCTCTTCACTAGAGCTCTGTGTGCACTAGTTTTCACAATATATTCCCTAAAGCAGATTCTGGATACTGCTAAAGCATCACCAGAAGTTGTCTACTCAGGAAATAATGAACTCTATTTGCACAGCCAAAACAAAAAATGTATTAGAAGGCAATGAAACAGACAATAAAATGCAAGCATTGGCCCTGTCTATATATCCACATCACATCTGGAAAACACCAAAAGCAACTCAAATCGGTAGCTACATGAAGTGCAAAACTCCACAAAAGTATTTTATATTACATTTGCTTAGGACTGTCAAGCTGCTAAGAACCAAGAAAAGAATAGAGAGAACTGATCTGTAAATAAACCATAGGTCAGCTAGTAAGCAGAAAGGAATGCGTAAACTCGAGGGATTCATTTGCTCCAAATATGTCCGCAAAGACACCCCTTCCTTCTCTATTCCCAGCACAAGAGGTAATAAATGACCCCTGGTCCCACTTCTCTCTTGAGATTTTGAGCATGCCAAATCATTTACACTCATCTGCTCAGGCAGCTGCCCTCCCTAAAGGATCTTCCTGCTTCCCCAACAGCAGCAGAGCCTGGGTGTCATAGGTAGGAAGGGCTATACACACTCGTACACCCCTGTAAAGCACCCAAAGGGACAGCAACCCAGTCAAATAAGCCAAGCAAAGCACAGCGTACTGCACAGTAAGGGGCAGTAACCCTCGCCGCACTTGGGAGGAGGAGGAAATTGTCACTGTTAAAGCACAAGTGAACTTTGGGATACTTGACAGAGAAGAGGAAATTTAGCTAAAACCTGTTCAAAGTCTTGACCCCAGCAGCTTTTCTCTCCCTTGTGTGAAGATTTTATTCTCTGTCATTGTTGATGAATGCTACCATTGAGTAATAGCCTTCTACCATTTCCCTAGAGAACCAAACCTCTCAAGGAATTTTAGCAGTGTTTGGCTTTACTGTTTTTGAATGGCAGGATTTCCAAAATTGACAATCTGTATAGAAAGCTATTGTATTTAATCTGTGTGTTGAGAATTAATTAACTACTGATAAATACTTTTATAAGTGGAATACTGTGTTGTTGCAGCACCATATAAGGAAACTATACAAAGTGGAACTGATGACAATTACCACTGGTTTAACTCTTACAATTGCCATTTACGTTGGTGGAGATCCTAAAGGCCCGAATAGCCTCAGAAGGATTCCATGCAAGCACACAAGCTTGTACTTCATGATTAAACAAATTCAACACCGTTGTTAGCAAAGAATTCTATTTTTAGCACAGAGAAGGCGACAAAAATAAATTTTTTATCATCCAGCAACAGACCATGAACAATCTGCAGTCCTGCAAGGCCTTCAGCATGCAGGTAAACTGAAACCAAACCTCTACTGTATTGTCCTACTAAAGGGACTGAACACAATGCTGCGCTTTAAATAAAGCACGAGTACAAACCCTTGTATTTTCTAGCACAGTAGCTTAACACTATTAACAAAGAATCTAGCCAGAGGACAGCTGCACAGACAACATACCTGGCAAAACCAGAGCACAGGGAAGATGGTGGGACGTCTAACAGAAAGAACCCTGTGGAACTTCGAAAAGTGACAGCAGAAAGTAAAACTAGCGGTAGGCAACTGAGGGGGCTGCCCTGGGTTATACAGGCTGGAGCTCGGGTCTGTACCTGCCGCAAGAGCTGCAGAAACAGCTCTCGGCCCGCGGCGTGCCGCCGGTGCCCGGGCGCGGTGCCCTGCCGCTCGCTGGGGCGGAGGAAAACGCGAGCGTCGCTCCCTAACGCAGAGCGGCCTGCAGCACAGAGCGCCAGAAAGCCAGGGGAGGAGGTTTGGCCCATTTATCTTTCCCTTCCGCCCTTACTGCCGCTATTTAAAGATTAAAAGGGTACAAGCAGCCGCAATAAAAACCGCACAAGCCCAGAGCCTCACCCCTGCAGGGAACGCCGCACAGCGAGCGGCTGGCGCGCGGCCGAGCGGGGCGGCATCTCCTCACCACCGCGCTGGGGCCGCCGCCGCCGGGGCGCGCTGCGCGGGAACGGCCCTTCGGCAACGGCGCTGCCCCAGGAGAAACCCGGCTCCCTAAAGGGCCACCGGCGGAGGACCCGGGAGCCGCCTCCACCTGCTGGCCGCCTTCAGGGGCGAGGGGCAAGCCCGGCTGCCCGGAGGGATCCCCGCCGCCGCTGCGGGCGGGAGTCAGGGCAGCAGTGGCTGCAGGCGCCCTTCTTCGCGGCGCTGTCGGTGCTCGTTAACGGCCGTTTCGCCGCTGAGGCGCCTGGGAGCTGTAGTTCGAGCTCCGCAGAACCGCCTCGCAACTGGGAGGGGAAGGCGGCGGCTTGGGACTACACCCCTCGGCATGCTCGGCGCCGGGGCGGGGCGCAGCCTGTGGCGCCGGGAGGCTGTGCGATGGCGGCAGGTTTGTAATAGAAGCAGAGGGGTAGCGGTCAGAGCGGAGCGTTGCTGCGGAAGCGGCCTGAGGAGCCGTGCCGGTGCTGCCGCCCCGGTACCTGCGGGGGGTCGCGGCGCGGGTGCTGCGGGGCCGTGAGGGCGTCGCGGTGCTGCCGGCTAGGCCGGTGTCCGCGTCCGCGGGGGGGAGGCAGGCGCCGGGCTTGGCCTCTCGGCCCGGCTGAGGAACGCGGCTGTGCTCCTCGCCCCACCGGCCACCTTCCCGGGGATCCCTTCGTCCCTCCTCGCCTTCCCGGGACGGGTCAGCGTCAGCCCTGCCAGCCCCTTGGGTCGGCGCGGAGGGAGGTGCTGCTGCCCGTGGGCTGTGGGGGACGCTTCGCCCCGGCGGGCTGCCTCGCGCGGCGGGAGAAACGGCGCGTGAGCCCGGGGGCTCGGGCTGGGCGGCGCGGGGGTCTGCGCGTAGCGCCCTGGGGACCTTCCAGTGGCGCCTCAGAACAGAGGGCAGGCGAAGCACATTTATCTACGGGGAATTTTGCTGTTCCTCCTGGCTGCGCCTTCAACCAGCGTTTGGAACTGTAAGCCTTTTTACAGCGGGAGAATGAACGGAGAGCTGGCGTGAGCTGTCCGCCTGGCAAGGAGGAAGCTTTTAGGAGTTATTTCCTGATAGACGGGACTGCTGAGCCTGGGCCGCTGTGGCTGCCACTCCTTCGTCCCCAGCCCCTTCTTTCCTCGGTATTCCCGTGTGCACGGGCCGAGGTTGGTTGCCCTGGGACTAGTTGGAGGTGGCAAGGCGGAGGGGTCAGGCTCTTGCTGCCACTTCATCGTCATCACCATCATCATCAGCGCTGGCACTTTTTCTTCCTAAGTAAGGGAGTTGCTTTGGGTCTCCTACCTGCCACAACGCATTCATGTTTTGTGATGCTTATGTAGGAATTTGGTTATCACTGGAACTTTTGCAGTCTTAAAACTTCGGATGGATTTTAAAAGAGGCTGGTTGGGAGAAAGAAGCTAACAGGCAGCGTGGTTGTAGAGTTTCTACGTGAGAAACTAAGGAAGACATGGAAATTACAAGTGCTGCATTGACATATGTGCAGTAAAATGTTTGTATTTAGGTGGACATATTTGAAACTTTGCATTAATATGAAGGTCCTGTGTGGGAAATCTCTCTTTCTGCTCCTCAAATCACCTCTCTTCTTTGGTTGCAGGCACTTAAAACAAAAATTCTGAATCTCTCACTGTACCCCTAAGGAGAATATTATACACAGCTTTATAATATTTGGGATAATATTAGCCACACTCAAATAAATATTAAGATTAGAAGTTGGATTATGTTGATTTCCTGCACAGAAAGCATTTATTTGTTGTCCAAATTGCTTCTATTGCCAAGGGAGAAGTAGATTGTGACTTATTTTTATAAATACACTAGGTTGATTATCAGAGAGTAACACTCTTTTACTAAAATCTGTTCTTGTAGATTTCTTATTTTGTTTATTTGCTTAATTTCTAGGTGCTAAAAGTAGGTAATAATTCCATACCAAAATACTTGGAACTTTGAAAGTTATGCTGTCCTAACCCTACACAACACAATATTGTTATGTTAATGCTACACCAGCAAACAAAGGAATACAATGTAAAGATGCCCGCTGTTGAAGATCCGGGTAGTGAACAAAACTTCGTTGCACATTGGATGTCCGATAGTTCCCGTGCTGGAGTCTTATTAGATCCTAGTTTTACTGGTTTGAAAATCAACACAGAAGACTTGTTATCTGGACCTGACAACATCACAGCTTTCCCTGCTGAAGTGTTGCATCTTTCAGACAGTTGTTCTGTAAGCGATGACTCCTTGTGTGAAGAGTCTGGCAGCTCTCGCATGCTTCAGCAGTGTACTACTGAAACACCTTTTCCAGCAGCAGCAGCATGTAACCTAGAAACCTCTAAAACAGACTTTGTCCACGGTGAAGTGGATGGTCAGAATAAATCTGCTCACAGCGATCCACTCTTACAAAAGCTTGAACAGGTAAAAATCTTAGAATTCGTTGACATAGATGCATTAAGGTTTGGTTTTTTTTGTTCCTGCATGTGATTTGTCATACCTGGGAGGGAACAGACTCTTTGCAATACATAGAACACAGAAAGCTTAAAGAGCAAGTCCTAAGTCATAGCTAGGTGTGAGTAAAAGTTGATGGCCTCCTCATGATGTGCAGTTACTGAGTCTAACTTCTGATGTTTCCAGCTGGCACAGGTTCCAGTTTAAAATGAAATTGCATTTGGTGGCAGTGTACTTGTTCTCAAAATCGTTTTACCCGGAAAGGTGCACACAGTTTTACAATGTTGCTTTGTTTCTTCACTGGAAGCTGCAGAAATGGGGTGCCAGTCATTATGGTGGTAGTACTTCCACCGCAGATGTTCACAACATGGTGAAGTTTTATGCTCTTGTATCTATAGTAACACCTTCAGTTAGTTCTCAAAGGAGGTGTGTACACCCATATACCTGACTCTGTTTAGATGAAGAGAGATGGTAGTACTGAATGTGAGTGAGGAAATATCCAAGACAGTGGGACAAAAAGGCCTGGAATTACAATGCTGTGATGTTACTGTTTTTTTCCCCAATGCATGTCAGTTAATCCAGTGTAACTGGCTATACCTTTGCTTGTAGCTCTTCCCAATTACTAGACACAAATTGCCTTAGCTGGAATTGTTCAGCAGCACTTCAGTAGATCTTGCTGTTACGGATGAAGTTGCTCACCTCCTTGTCTATTTTGCTAGCACCTATCCTTATGTCTGTTCACTCCAGTGGATAGAGGGAGAAATCTAGAGTAGGTTTCCACAACTTATCTGGTGCTGTAAGTTTTTTCCTGTATTTTACAGGATAGGAAAATATTTATTCACTCCTTCAGTATTGTCAGCAGTATCAAACAGTGGCTAAATGACAGATAGTAGCTGGTTTAACTGTATCTTAAGAGGGATTATTGTCTCCTGTCTTCAAAAGTTATTGACAGTCTAATGTGTTCTAATAAAATAAAACTGATGCTTGTAGTGGTGAGCATAGTTTTGGAAGTACGAGATTTTTTTTCAGTTTGTTTTTATGAGGCTGTCATTATCAGAACTAGTAGAAGCATGATTTCTTTAATAAGTGAAGGGGTTTTGGAGATGAGACTTTAGATGATCTTTGGATCTTGATCGTTAGCTGACAGCTTCTACTTGCATAGTGTCTTCTGTTTTCATTGGAATGTTAAGGGACTACAAGGGAAATTCAAGAGAATTTTTTTCTTACCTGTTGGATGACAGGTGTGGTCCAGTTGTTATTCTGTGGAAGGATTTAATCAGGCCTCCTGTCTTTCCTTTGGAAGAGCTGGAACTAGCGCATATGTGTGTGTTGAAGATACAGAGATGGGCACAGAGGCCTGCCACCCATTCTGCACCCAACCAAACCACAGCAATGCCCTGCCTCCATACGGCCCTTGAGGCTGGTCTTGAGACAGGGCCAGGGACTCCTGCTACACAAGAAAATGAGGACTGCGTGACTGAATTTAATCAGTAGTTTAATTTTTTTTCTTTTTTTTCAGGCAGCTTCATGAGCCTTAATATTTGATGCTCTTTTTTTCTTGGTACTTTTTATCAGTAGTGTTCACTGTAACTGAGATCTGGGAGCAAGAGACACTCCCCCACCTCCCTGTCTCTAAAGCTTTAATTTGAAGTATTTCACATTTTAATAAAAACACAGCATAATAGAAGTTCACATTAAAAGAGCAGAATTTGAGTGTTTTTCCCATGCAGTAGAACTGAGTGTTCTGATTCCTACTGTTTGTAGATTTTATGAGGCTATCATTATCAGATAGCCTCATAATTAAAGACTAGTGGAACTGTTAATAGGGCAAACTGGAAATAGCATGTGTATTCATAGGTAGAAAAATTCTTAATTTCCTTCATGCAACACTTACACAATGGAACATCTTTAAAACAAGAAATACCTTTTGTCTTGACAACACTAATCCTGTGGTTACATTCTAAGTAAACCTAGCCTCTGTAATATGTGTATTTTTTTGTTTGGAAAGCTGAAGGAATTGCAACAACAGAAGCAGGAACAGTTAAAGAAACAACAGATGGAGCAACTTCAGAGGCTAATGGAAGAGCAGCAGAAGCTGCTTAGTATGGTATCTGGCCAGACAGCAGTTCTTGGTAAGTTGAGAAAGAAAGCGTAGGACATGCTTTGAGTAAACTGAAGAATTTGATCCCATTTTCCAGTTAAAATCTGATGGTGTATTCAGTGTTCTTGATCTAAGACTACTTGATTAGTCAAAATGCTGCATCACTTCAGTGATGGAAATTGAGTACTGCTGTAGAAGGAATACTGTCTTGTTTTTCTAAACTGACAACTGCAATTGTAACTTGATGTGCACCATGATGGGAACCCTCGTTTTGAAGAACATATTTTACATATAAAAGACAGTGTAAAACAAACAGTTGCTTTCCTTTCCGATTAGCTGTTTCTCACATATCCAAATGCAGGGGTCCCTCCGTGTTTGTGCTCATGCAGTGCAGATTTATTCAGGTGATGAACTGGACTAGGGAGATGATTTGTATTTAAAAACAAATGCTTGTAACAGTTTTCCAGTCTTGTTTGCTGTGTGCAAAGGGAGGGGACAGTGCTGGGCTGGAAAAAGCTTTGAGAGCTGAGCAGGGGTATTTTCTCCTGTTGGCAGCATTAGTCCAACCTGACTTAAATTATTATCTTTCTTTCATTCTGCCTGAGAAAAGGAATTTAGGGCTTAGTTTATGAGAACAAAATCCAGATTGCCTAATCACTTATTTTTGATATGTAACATAACGATGGAGGCTGGGTGATCAGTCTTGCCCTTCAGTGCCATTTCTGTTCTCCTGTGGAACAGTGGTGTGGTAATACAAACACAATGACACAGCCTTTTTTTTTCTTTTCCTTCAAGGGTATACTGTAGTGGCTGAAAGTCAACAGCTAAGACCCGGGCATTCGGCGGGCTTAACAACTTTACGCCGATTACCATCATCTGGGTATCAGAATGTCCTTGAAGGCAGAACTTACACTTCAATTGTTTCTCCACATACACAAGACAGTGATTTTTTACAAAAGTTAGACAACAAAGAACACACCTCATCTTTGAAGAACAGTCTCTCAGGAATGTCTGCCTGTGAGAAACAAGGTCTGAGTGTGTCTCTGAAAACGTAGAATTGTTTGAAAAACAAGGGTGACAAATACATTACTGGTTAGATAACATGGTGTGTGATGGGTTTTTTTCCGCTTGTAGTTAGTGAACATAATTTTCTACTACTTACTGTGAAGATTTTATACAAGTGTTGGTTTACTTGGCTTGTTGGTTGGTTTACTGACAGCTTACAGACCTCAAGAGTGTTCCTGTTGATGTCCACTTGAGTTCTGTTAAAAGCAGCATGAGACAAAAATCAAGTTCTTCTGTCTTATGTGAAATGCTTGTCTATTTTAGGAAAAAAATATGACTGCGAAAGCTTATATATGTGATGAAGACTGGGAAAATAGCAAATAACTACAGGTATTGGATAGCTGAATTGTTTGAACTGAGGTGTAGCCACGTCTTCACATGGCAAATGGAGAATAACAATCTGTTCAGGGATACAGAATGTCTTCAGACCAGCTCTGTTGTGAGGCTTAGTACCTGACCTGGAATTAGGAATCAAGATGGGCTGACAAGGGTGCACCATATGACTAAAAATTACTTGTACATCAGAAGCAATGCACTGAAATTCTTCATCTTTCCACCTCTTCCCACTTTTACCACTGGCACCAGCATGACTACTCTGCTGCTATGACTGGAATAGTGGTTTTGGTTTGAATCTAGCAATTTAGTAAAGTTAAACCTTATTAACCTGAAGGGGTTTCAGGGAAAAGGTATGAAATTGCATTTCGTCATACTTCATGCCAGCTTGAAAGTTTTTAATCAGTTTGGTTTAAGAGAATGTGACAGGATAAATTGATCTTAATTTATACGTATATGTGTGGGAGACAGAAGCTTGGTAGGAGAGCTCTTCAGTACAACAGGCACCCAAATTTGTTCAGTTATTTTTATTTTTATGCCATAAATTAACAGTAGCAAAGAAGATGAACAATCAGAATAAGTTATTTAAGGTCTGTGGAAGATTTTTAATGCATAATTGGATGTTCTTTTAAAAACAAAGCTCAAATTCAAGTAAGGATTAATTTGGGGAAATCCTAGGACTATTTTATGCAGGAATCCAGACTACATTACCATGAAGCTCCCTTCTTGTTTTAATCGGACCTGAATGCTGCTTGAAGTATGAGCTGAAGAGTGACTTGTTGTTGGGGAGGAAAAAAAAAACATTTTATTAATTTCATAGGAAAAAACATGTGGTGTCCAGAACAAAAGATGGAAATATTAATGGAGAGTGATGATGATCACATTGATCCTTTATGTGTGAAAAATGCAGATCTCTCTGAGAATTCCAGCAGAGGAAAACATTTGTGGACTGATACAGAGGAAAGGTAATTCAGACCATTATTATGCAATTTTTGTCAAATAACACAAGTTTGGCTCAGTTCTGAGTCCTGATTGAAAGAGTCTGATATTCTCAATATGTGTAGCTTTCTCAACCAAGGATTCCATTTTGCTAGGTACTACGGAGACCTGTAGTAAGAGAGGCTCTGACTTGAAATTGCTTATGGCCGTGAAAGATGTGATGTGTATTGGCTGAAAAGGTGTGTGCAGCCTGGGGGTAATGATAATTTAGAAGCCTGTTTTAGTATAGCTTAGGATATAAGCAGTTATAATTGCTGTTCCCAATCTGATTTATTACAACTTATCCGTTGTTAGGTGGTGAAAGTAGTAACGTGAAGGAGGAGTGTAAGGCTGTGACTTTTTACTACCAGAAGTTATGTTTGTTTAAATGTCTGTATATGGCTAAGAAGTAATAATAGTGTTTGTGGCAGAAGCTTTCTTGAGTGTGGTAAAGGCTTTGTTTATGGAGTTGATAGAATTAGTAGTGGTTGGCATTGTTTTAAAGCTCTGCCTTTTCTGCCAGGTCATCAGAAATCTGAGAAATCCTCATTCCAGGCTGTGGTGGGTTGAGCCCAGCCAGCAGCTAAGCACCCACCTGGTTGCTTGCTCACTCTGTCCACCAGAATGGAATGGGAGAGGGTATCAGAGGAGCAAACTTGAAAGAATGTGTGGGTTGAGATAAAAACAGTTTAGTAAGTAAAGGAAAGGGGGTGGTGGTGGGGAAACCCAGGTGATGCACAGGCAGTCACCATCCACCTCCTGCAAGCAGATGGCTGCCCGCTTGGTCTCTGACCAACAGCTACTTTTGGAAGACCAAGTCCTTGGTTTTTACTGCTGAACATGGTGTCATACAGCATGGAATAGCCCTTTGGTCAATTCAGGTCAGCTGTTCTGGCTGTGTCCCCTCTCAGCATCTTGCCCACCCCCAGCTACTGCCTGGGGATGGGGAGTAGGATGAAAAACCAAAGAAAGCTTGACGCTATAGCTTAAAACATTGGTGTGTTATCAACACCATTGTAGTCACATCTCCAAAACACAGTACCATATGAACAGCTCTGAAGAAAGCTCACTCCATGCCAGCCAGACCCAGTACTCCTGTAAAGGAGGAGTAGTGTGAAAGGGGAGATAAGGAACACCATCTCAGTAGCGTTACAGAGTGGGAAGGTGGTGCTGTAGAAATGGGCAGTTTGCCTAAAATACAAGTGAAAGTTTGGTGACCTGAGCAGAAGAAAGGGTCCTTGAGAAAACCAATGAAAGAAGAAACAGCCAAAACCTGCATACAGTATCTTTTTAGATACGTATATTAACTATAGCAAGGATTTGATTAAACCATTTCTCAAAGGATAAACGGCTAGTGTCACAATGCATTTATTAGATTAACTTTGACACTTAATGATAGAAGTACCTCATAATTTGTCATCTTCTATGTAACTGCACCTTAGGTTTTTGAATAGCAGTGATGTTAAACACAGTTATTTTATATAGAAATGTAAGATCTGATCTTTTCCTTTTCCTTTTTTTTTTTTTAATTATACTAGACCTATTAAAGCTGCGATTCAGGAAAAGAAACAGACATTTGAAGAATTCCTGGAAGAACAGATAAAACTAGAAGAGCAGCGTCGGGAGCAAACCCAGAAGTTACAGGTTATTTGTATTTTTAACTTTATTGTTCTTTATGTGTTGTTCCAAGATGTGATAGGTGCTTTAAAAATGTACAAGGAAGATTCTAACATCAACAGCTACCACTGAATGCAATATTCACGTTCTTAAAATGAAACAGTAAGCCTCAAATACTTCACTTGTTTAAGATGTCTTTAGAAACCCAGTAGAAATGTAGTGTATAAACTCCTAGTCATACGTGGGGTTTATTTGAAGAAATCTTGAAACTGTGTAACATTTTATGTTTGACTTTTTCCTTACCCCTTTTCAGAGGACAAATGGATCAGCTGTTCAAAAACCAGTGATCAAGCGACCCTTCCTGAAAAGAGGAGAAGGCTTAACAAGATTCACTAATGCCAAATCTAATATTACAAAACCTGGAAGAAACACCCCAAAACTTCAACAAAAGGCTTCAGACGACAGAAATGTTACTAAAGTAGATGGATCACAAATACAGAAGAAAACCGTGCCTCCTGGCAAAGAACTGGTTCCTGAGAACCCTTTAGCACAGTGTAAAAAATATAACCATGCTGATAAAGCAAAACATTGTCCTATTCAGAAGACCCTGGTACTCAGGAATCACAATGGAAAAAATATAGAAACAAGAATGCAACCAGGAAAAAATCATGATGGACAGATGAAAGATTCTTTCCCATCAGAAATTAACAACAAAGTAGAAAATAAAGAGAACTTAGTAGGATTTGATAAGTTTAACATTGGCAAAATCCGAAAAAAATTACCTGGCACAGAAAAACCTCAGTTGCCTTGTGAGCTGGCCAGTGCCTTTTCTAATTCTAAATGTCCTGTAGGTAACCCTGTAAAAGATTCAGAACTGTCTTTTGAAGTTTCATTTCAGAATAAGCTGGAAAACTGGGAAAAAGAAAAAGAAAAAGAGAATCTAGAATTAGATGAATTTTTGTTTCTAGAACAAGCTGCAGATGAAATATCTTTCTCAAGTAATTCTTCATTTGTGCAAAGGATCTTAGCTCAAGATCAGCAGACTTTAAAAGGCCGTAGAATGTCTTCTACCCCTATCAAGGTAAAACAGCAGCAAGTAAAGGCACTGGCTGCTGAACTTACAAATAAGGAAAATAGAAAAGCAGACTGTATGATACAGGGAAATATAAATGATAGAGCAGTCATGCATACAGTCTCAAATTCAGGAACAGCTTTTAGAATGAAGGATCCATTGAATAAAACAGACAGTGTAATATTTTCAGCTTCTTCTATGACAGCAGCTCCTGCTTTAAAAAGTAATCAGTGGATTGTAAATGAAGATAAGGGTGAAGGCAGTGGTGATACTACTACAGATTCTGAGAGTGAATTTGAGACCACATTAAAGCATGAAAATGAAGATGCAAGGACATCCGTTATAAGCCATAGGGAAAGTGATCCAGAATTTTTTGATTATGGGGGTTCTGTTACAGACATCAGCAAAGAAAGCAAAAATGGAGATGGTGACGGTGGCTTGTCAGACAAAGATTGCAGTGCACTGTTAAAGCAAAAGATTCTAAAAGCTTCAGACCATCAGAAAAACATGTCTTGTATAAGTAGGAATAAGTTTGAGTTTGATGATGAAAGAACATGGAGTGACCTGGATGAAACTGATGTTAACAGTGATTTACCTGAAAAATACACTAAAAAACCTTTACAGATGGACTTTTCCAGTAAGAATGACACAACTGTCCCAGATAAGGTAATAAAGAGGAAAGTTGCGTCAAAGAGAGGAGATGAAATATCCGAAGAGTCTGCAGTGGACACTGATTCAAATGGACCTCCCGCATCAAACCTGATGATGAAGCTGTTCCTTTCACTGAAACCAAAACAGAAGGCAGGCTGTCATTCAGAGCGTGAAATCAAATCAAATGTGGAACAGGAGCCAGGAGGTGAGAGAACAGCAACTGGTAGGAAATGAAGACATATTACAAGTCTTTCCTTCTAACACCTAAGCTGCAACCTGACATTACACCAAAGGGTGTAAGTACAGACTTCTGCTGCAGGAAATGGCTCTCTTCTCACCTTTCATCTCCTCTCCTGGTTGCATGTCTGATGTCTGATCTAACAATTACGTAGCTTGCAGGATGAGTACAATCAGTGAAAGTTTCATTTATTTTATTTTTCTAATTTTTTTCTTTCCTGGAGGCTAGTTTTCTGTCAGGCCAGCTCATTGGACTAACTTGATCTGGAGCTTCTGGGTCACTGTTTCTAAATGAAGGGAAGTACCAAAGGCATGCCGAAAATGAAGCGGTACCTCCCTTTCCGCTACGTTTGTACCAGAGCAGGGTAATGCCGTGCACTGTTAGGTTAGCTTCTTCCTCTTATAAAATATAAGGAGGCAGCAGCCCTGTCCGTATTTTCCAACAGTAGTACAGTATCTAGAGAATTCATGTGCAATATGGGAAACATGGATTCACTTTTCTGCTTTGCCCAAGCTGATTTTGACCGTGTAGTCATAGCCAGGAAGGACTCCTCTAAAGCTCCTGTTGAAGCTTTTATGCGTTTATGTGAGATCATGAAAAATGCAGTTGTTCAGTGAGATCAGGGTGGCATGGCCTAGGACTGAAATCTTTTCTCTCTTAGGTGGTGAGCTCTTGGTTTCAAACTCTGCTCCAGTGAATGTTGAGGATTTTGTTTAGGTTTTTATGAGAAGTTCACATGAAAGCAGCTACTTCTGCTTATTGTTTTGTGCAGAATTGATTTTGTAGGGTTGTCTAGACGTGCCTGCTAGATGATGTTTGCAGGAAGAGGGCTAGGGTGCTGGTTTTTTATTGAATCTCACAGCATTTAAGGGTGAATGAGGCAACTACCTACACTGCAGTATCAGTATTTAGGCTCTTCTGTTGCATACTCAGAAGCAGACTATTAAAATTCTGGGAGTGTTAAGTAGTGACTGAACAGGAAACGGATGGAAAAAAAAGGCCACGAATCCCATTATCAGCTTTGCAATAGATTTCAGATTAGTGATGGCTGTGAGCAGGCTTTGGTGTTGAATAAAACTTAAAAAAAACCTAGAACCATAAACTGTCCTGTTTGATGCTTGGCCCTTATACCTTCATTTAATTTCTCTAGCTTGACATGAAGCCCTTCACATTCCAATTCCTAATACATATTTAGTTCTACAAGGATGATAATGTACTCGGTATTTGAGGTACTTCACTAAACGGTGCAGAGTGCTTTACAGTGTCACTTCTGTGTGATTTGAATAGTAGAAATTTTTGCAATACTATTGCTATATCTAAAATAGTATAACTTGATTTATTTATTTAACTGGTGCATGATAATTGTTTACTTCAGTCTTAGAGATGGCACTTACGATAACTTGCATCTGGCTGTTCTTTGACAGGAAAGACTGTTCCATCCCAGGTACTGAGAGAGAGACTCACTGAACTGGAAACTGAAATAGAGAGATTCAGAGCTGAAAACGCAACTCTAACTAAACTCCGTGAAGAAAGAGAACATGCCTTGGCAAGTATCAGGTAATTTTCAGTTAAAATGTTTTGGTGCATTCACTTACATAGTATGTTGCAGACTATTGTAATGTCCAGTTACCAACAGCACAGGTAAATTATTGACGTATTTTGGTTATAGTGGAGACATAGGTCCAGAACTGGTTGTTGCTCTATGTATATATTAAACTGTAATTATTACTCACACACAAATTATAATATTAAGAACCCCTACTAGTTTAATATGATATCCTGAAAGGCTATACTTGGAGAATTTGTATACTTCTGTTCTGAGTGATAACACAGCCCTAAATTCGTCTTTCAGAACTGATCTTTATGCTAACATGATTGATGCTTTTCCTTTGGATCGGATGTTGGTGTGTACAAACTAAGAATATTTTTATTTGAACTGGGGGACTTGTAAGTGACATATAGAGCAGAATAATTATCTCTGGTGACTAAAATGTGGCATACCTATTGCTACCAAAGTCTGTTTTGTTTTTTTTGGAAACAGCATCATGTCACTGGATGATGTTTTGATTTGTCGTCTCCTGCTGTCAGCAGATTCTTTTCCCTGGTACTTTTGGGGCAGTGGTGTTCTACTGCTTTGAAGAATGTTGGAAGATTTTAGCAAAAGCTTTGTTAAATTCAGGATAACTTTTGTGACTAGATGATCTAAAAATGGAAATTGCTGGACTTCAAACACTTAACTGTGTGACAATTCTTACTCCTTAAATAACTAATACTATTTATGGTTAAGTCTTCTTGAGGGTAACATGCTGGTTTGGAATAAATGACCGCAAAATTCAGACTCTTTATTTTCTTCCTTAAAATCCAGATTGTAAGTCATTTTGGGCTAAAACTACAACTTTGTTTCATAATTATAGGAAAGAAATTGCAGACTTTCAACAGCAGAAAGCCCAAGAACTGGCTGAAATAGAAGAATATAAAAAAAAGGAAATCAAAAAACTGCAAAAGGAGCGTAAAGTTTTTGAAAAATATACCACAGAAGCTAGAGCAATTCCAGATAAAAAAGAACGTGATGAAATTCAGGTACAAAAATATATTATTCTAGTCCACACGGGAACACGTAAATTCATTTAAAGGCAGTCAAGAACTGAATTCTAATTTGATTGAAGGGTTGCAAGTGATTTCAGGGTGGGAACTGTTACTAGGGAACTAACGGAGGGACGAACTACAGTCTTCCAGATGTTGTTTAATGGTTTTAAGGCAAACCCCCTTGAGCAAATACTTTTGTCATGTTTCTATAATAGAAACTGCTCATGAGTATGGTAGAATGATTTCAACTTTGATACAACTTAGTATGAATGACAGTAATTTTGTAAGTTTTTATTCATGATAGTGGATCAAAATGCAAAGTAGAACTGTACTTGTGTTTTATTCTGTCTATAACTGTTGTACATTAAATGTAGTGATTAGTTTTCAGAGTTACGTTTTGTTATTACTTGTAGGTGTTTAGCTATCAGACATGTAAGAAAGAAGATCTGGTTGTTCCTTCATTGTCGGGATGTATGGTATATGAGATGTACAGACAAGTCATATAAACATCATGCATGGATTTCCCTCCCTATTCCCTACAATTTTCCCTCTTTCAGCAGGCTGAAGGAACATTTGCTATAACTAGCTAGGCAGATTTACATGTGTGTTATGTGCTTGTGTCCCCCCAATTTTTCTATTTTGAAGGAACCTCTCAAGGGTAGCCTTAAAGATTTGATGTTTCTGTCTCGGGTGGATTTGTACTGGCCAATGTATTAAGTGTAAAGGATGTCAAGAAGTCAGTAAAGATACTTCCTGTGATTGAAGCTGAGCTTATAAAGTTGGTAGTCTGAAGTAAATAATATCTATTTCAGGGAAGAAAACTACTCTTACCTTTCACCCTCTGCCCCATCAAGCTGATCTTTTCCCACTCTTGTACGGTTTTTTGTGTACTTGTATTTCTATTAGAATATTAGTATTTTTTAATATATTTAAAAATGAAACCTCTTTAATTTATAAATGTGTATTTTTCTAAGGCTTTAAAACAGCAGATTGCAGAGTTACAGGAAGATTTAAAACAAAAAGAGGTAAAATGGTCAACCACCCATCGACGCCTGAAAGATCGAATAGAAGCTTTAGTAAATGAGAATATGGACCTAAAAGAGGAAATCAAAATTATGGAGAGGTTTCGTCTAGAAGCCTGGAAGAAGGTGGAATCTGCTGGAAGCAGGAGGAAAACAGAAAATTCTGGGCCGACTCTAAAAAGAGCAGAATCTGTACGTTACTAATCTTGGTGTTTTAAATTCTTCTGTGTGAATACTCTTTGAGTTTTGGATCATAAACTTGGAATCCGATAGCTACAACTTAAATGTTTAATTTGCTGATCTTGGGATTCCACTAGTGGTGACAGATGCAGAATTGTGTTAATGTCACATTCCCTCCAACTATGAGTGCTCACAACAGGCAGCATTCATTTTGTTGAGGAAATCATCTTAGAAATTCAAAATAATACAACTGTAAGAGAAAAATCATAGGTGGGATTTAACCTGTGAACCTCTGCACCGTAAGGATCAGCCAGGCAAACCAGGCAGTGTATCATTGGCTAAAGCAGTCATACTTAGTTTTGAAACTGTTAACTATTATATTGGATTGCTGGTACCAAATCAACATTCTGCAGTTGTTGGTAGCGAGGCAGCAGACAGCGGAAGAATTCCAAAGTACAGCTTGGGCTAACGTCACACAGGCCCTTCTGCTAAATCTCAAAAATGTAGCTTGTGAGGAAAGCTTCCAGTAAATTTCATGTCACATGGCTTATAAATTTTGCTGCTGCTGTATGAACAGTTATGAATAAATGCCCCGTAAACCACAAATAACTTCCTTTCTTCTAGTATCTACCAAACAGAGGTCCAAAAAGTCAAACCGCACCTCCACTTCTTCCAGTACAGAAGTGCAGCAAGATAAATGGCAAAAGCTGTTCACAGGCGAAAGGTATGTTTGTCCAATCAGGTAATTCTTAATGTGCATTTTTTCTTGTATTAAAAAGAGTGCATCACCACCTCGAAAGGGGATAGAGAATAGTTGTAATGGACTTAAGCATATGGATAAATACCTTGCAGGGTTAAGATTCTGGAGAAAGCTGTGATGAGACCATTCTCAGAGCAAAAATGCTTCTGGTCATGTTTGGTGGTCAGGAGCGTACCGGAAGCTGAGTTCTGTAATCCCCAATGGCACCCATCATTGATGCTCTCCAAGCTGCAGGCGCCGATTAGATGACTATGTTGATAGCACTGGAACTGCTGTGTCTTTTTGGAACCTTCTGTTACCGGGATCTGTAATCCTATGGGCAATGCCGGAGCAGGCGTTCCTTGTTCACAGCTAGGAGCAAATCCTGTTGGCAGCTGTACCTCTTTCTAATGAATAATCACATATGGAAAGTAACTGGAGGGTACTTTTTTGACACCTCTGACAGCTCAGGCAACCATCGTGTTATCTGTTAGAGGAGTACGTTCCAGAATCGAAGCCCGTGCTGGTTTTAGTTTGCTAATCTTTCTGGCACGCTAGGAGAGACATGGGAAAGGTTTGCCAGTCAGTTCCTGTTAACAGGTTGTATTAGTTATAAGGCATAACTAATAATGCTGTCTAGATCCTGGGGCAGGGGAGCTGTGGGAATCCTTTGTAAATCCAGAGATGAAATAGGAGAGCAAGTGCAAGTGTTAGGCCTGTTGCAATGAATCTTCAGTTGTAGCTTCTTGCAGACACATGAAGCAATGACATACCTAAGGCAGCTGGTTTACGCCAGCTTTTCACAGATGTACTGCTTTCAGTTTCTAATGCACTTAAGAGATGTAGATGCTTTGCTGTACAGCTTGACCTCATATATAACACCTGCCTACTTCAGTTTCACTGTCCAAATTAACTGTATTACATGTATCCGAGTAGGAAAGCTTTCTAGAACACCTGCATCAGGACTTGCTAGTGACAGAAGCAACTCTGAGACAACGACACCACTAGAGGATTCTTCTAGGACTTTTATGGTAGTAAGTGTGGGATCCTGATCTGGTTTTTAAGGGGAAGGAAAAAGCCTAAAATAAGACAATAGTTACTTGTACTTAAATTAGTATCTGGGGGGTGACTGGTGAAGCTGTTGACTCACTTTATGTTCTTAAACTGCAATTTTATTTTCATACCAGAGAACAGCTATGTAGTATTAGTCAGTGCAGGGTGTTTTACCTGTGTCTAGTAGTTGCAACATTCTTTGTCTGAGGAAAGAAAAGAATAACCTCCTGCTCCCTTGAAATTTGCGAAATGTTTTTACCTTTTGAGAGAGGAAAAGAAGACGGATATTTATATGCTCCATGTAGGGCAACCGTGCAAGAATCTTGTAAACAGCTGAATTAATTCTTACATTAATTGCTGTAGGTAGCATTCAGACTTCATGAAACTTCATCCACTGTTTCATACTTTGATGTGGATGATTAAAGGCAGTTGAGCACTATGCCACAACACATCAGTGAATTCCACTTTAGTCCAGACTGCAGCTGACCACAGATGAACAATTACTGCAGTCTGTCTTACCAGTTGAATGATAATAGGAGATGCATAAACCCCAGATTGTGTTTGTGCCTTCCTATACTTGTGTTCCTTCCCTGATACTCTTTAATTTCCTAAAATACCTGTCAGCCTAAGGGGAAAAAAAAAAAGGTATAAAGACAAAGCTTCATTTGGGTTTATGCTTAGATTACTGTCATTTCAGGACACCTCTCCTAATGAAGCCTGTGTGTCACTGCCATCTGGACCTGCCTGTACAGACAGTGAAGAGATACAGAGAGAAACTGCTTATCCTGATGGAAAGGTAAAATGAGAGCTCAGCACCCTGCAGTTCCAGAAGACAGCTGTTGAGAAAGACGAATGAGGATGTGAGTGTGATGGCTTAATACTGACCTCTCTATAATGTGTTCTTTAGGTTGAAAAGTTTTTGAAAAATGGCTGTCACCTCATATTTTTCCCTAATGGGACATGGAAAAAAGTGGGCTCTGATGGGAAGACCGTAACTATAACCTTCTTCAATGGGGATGTGAAGCAGGTTATGCCTGATCAAACAGTGGTATGTATCCTGTATCTTTTGTGTTTTCCCATAAATACTTAATTTATATGCACATGTGTACACACACATATAAAATTTCTTGTGTTACATTAAATCTGAACCTTTTTCTGCAGATTTATTATTATGCTGATGCTAAGACTACACATACTACGTACTCTGATGGGTTAGAGGTCTTGCAGTTCTCAAATGGACAAATAGGTAATCATCCAACCCAACCAACCCTCAAAACTGCTGCCCATATGTATGTACCTGTATTTATGTAATAAGCATGCTGTCTCAAAATACATTTCAGAGAAGCATTATCCTGATGGCAAGAAAGAAATTACCTTCCCTGATCAAACAATTAAAAATTTATTTACGGATGGGCAAGAAGAAAGTATCTTTCCAGATGGTACTATTGTTCGTATTCAGCGGTAAGCCTTGGCCTTCCAGGTACCCTAGCCTGTTGGTGGGGAAGGAGCAGTCAGCGCTCAGTGACAGAGGCAGTATATGGTCACTATATACTATAGAGGTCTGTTCCTCTAAGTTTACACTTGACTGTGCTGTACTGTGAATGTGCATTTACTGTTTGAAATTTTGATATATTTTTTTGTGGACATAAAAACTTGAATGCCTGTGAGTATTTTCTTATACCCTAACCTGAGAGCTTTCACTGATTTGTATGTAATTCTAGACAAGACGTGAGAACCTAGGTGATGTGGCAAGCAGGTCTGACCAACAGCTGATAACTGGGAGTGCTCAAAACATTGTTTTAAACTTGTCTTGGGACTGTTGCAGCAATAGACAGTGCAGAGAAAGTGCAGCAGAGTCTCTCAAGTATAAAGTTGTCACGTCAGTTTTGCTTGAACAGGTTTTTGAGTACCAGCCAGCTGGGCTGATTTTTAACAAAACAGCCTTTTCATAAATAGTGTATTTTTTTTATTCTATCTTCATTTAATCCTTGCATATTTAATGTCTTGAGATTAAGCTTAAGCCTATGTATGGTCCTTACAATGTTGGTTTGGTTTGGTTTTTTTTTTTTTAATACTTACATACATCTATTTAATGCAGAGATGGAAGCAAAACGATAGAATTCACTAATGGCCAGAGAGAACTACACACATCACAGTTCAAGAGACGGGAGTATCCAGATGGTACTGTCAAGACTGTGTACTTGAATGGACAGCAAGAAACAAAGTACACCTCTGGCAGAATAAGAGTAAAGGACAAGGATGGTAATATTATCATGGACACTAAGGTGTAGGTAATGTCAAAACTGTTGAAGTGTTAGCACATCAGCAAAAATAATGTACATTCCTGTAAACAAGAGGCGAAACCCCTTTAAGCTTGTTGTGTATATATTGTTTATACTTTTCTTGAAATTTATTTTTCAGTGAGTGTTACTGCATCAGAGATTTTTTTAAATTTTTCTCTATTTCTGTGTTAGTTTATTGATTCAGTGTTCTGTCATGTGTGGATTAAAAGGTGGTTTTTACATTGGCTGTCACTGAAAATTCATCAAAAAGCTGCGGAGTACTTTATTTTAGACATCAGAGAGGATTCCTCAATTCAAGGTAAAAAGTTGTGCTGCTGAAAACACCTCTTGTGGTGAAATGCAGCAGGTGGCTGCGGAGTCTGGGTGTCTGTTTACTTATCTTGACTTGAGAGTCAAGGAACGGCAGCATTCCTTTTCAGTCAGCCTTAGGCTATTTTTCCTTCATCTTGCCATTAGGAGGCAACAGCATTAGCAGGCCCTGAAGTCTGTTCTGTAAACTGCTCTTCTGTATTCATAAGGCTAGGACTGGTGAGACTGGTGGACAGTGTTGGAACATCACAAGTTTCCACTTGGAAATGTGGTAAGAAACACCAGAAACCAACACAGGTCATTTCATCTAATTGTTGCACCTAACACGTTTTGAAGCTGACCTGTCTTTTAAAACTCCGCAGTTACCTGTAAGTTAAGTGGTACTGCTAGAGAGTCTGCTTTCACTCTCCATTCTAGTGGATGCTGGAAAACATTTCATTCTCTTGCGCAGCTGAAAATACTCCCATTCTTCCCCTTGGTCCCCTCTACTCCTCCCCTTTCTCCTCAGTGAAAGCAAGCTCTGTAGTTACTGTGCCTGTACCCTTTTTTACTCTATGCTCACTCACAGCGAGAAGTAGCTTGGGTGAGTGGATAGGCAGGTCCTGGTCTTTCTGGCAATCTTGAATAGCACCTCTTGGGTAGTTTGGAGTCAAGTCCCTTTGAAGATGGTTGATAAGAAAACTTGTTTATTAAACAAACCAACCAACCATGTTTTGAAGATGAGCACACAACAGTTCTATAGGGTATTTGCGAGAGCATAAAGCACATGTCTGATTAATATCTGAGTATGTACTAGAAGTCCACTACTAGTACAGACAGGCAAGCTACCCTTGCAGCATGCCTGCGCAACGCTACTGAGGTAAGTCTGGTACACCTGCTTTCAGGTGATCTTAAGGGAAGAGACATGCCTAACGCTATGTGTGTATGGGCACAAACACACACAGGAGCTTCCCTCCAAACATCAAGAAAACTTTTTTACTGTGAGGGTGACTGAGCACTGGAACTGGTTGCCCAGAGAGGTTGTGGAGTCTTCACTGTCCATATTTCTTGCTTGATAATCTAGAGAGGTGACTGAGCTTTAAATGTAAAGGATATACTACACTAATACAATAAAGAGACATCCAAAGAAACCTTACATACTATAGCAGTTAAGGAAAACAAGACTTCAGATGCATGCTGCACAAGCTCCTGTTTATTCCAACACTTTCAAATGAACACTGCAGCTCCAGGAGCAGGAAGGAAGTGCAAGGACACCCAAACCCCTATCTATCGCATCATGACAGAAAACACAGCAGCAATGCAAACATGTTCCAGAACAAAGATAGTAACACTCCCCCCCCAACTGTTCATTCCCCATCCCAAACTCTAGTACAGGAAAAGTCTGTCACCAAGTATGCCTGAAACAAACAAGAGTTACATCATAGTAATAAAACTATCATCTTCCCTCCAAGTCTTCTAACAAGGTATTAGAACACATGGGCCAAGCATGAGCTTTTAATCTATTTCTTTACCACTATACATTAGTTCCATCTACTTCTATGAAAGAGGATATCGCAGAACAATACTTAACACTCTAAGGGCAAAAGAGATTGATATATGAAAATGTTCCCAACACTCTGGAATCTTGAAATAGTGAAACTATAATCTTGTAACATCAATTAGAAAAGTGCTTAATAAATGGGAAGGAAAAGGACTACTTAACAGTTAGCCAACAAATTCAAAAATCCAAGTCTCCAGTATTCTCTGTAGACAACACATACTGTAAAGCTTTTCATTAACATATGGATATCCATACATCTAGTCAAACATGGAGTATTTTTACCACAGATCTATCTGAGAACAACTGGCACTGGATATTGAGATCAAATGCTGGAAATGAAGAAAAACAATTAATTTGGTTGTTTGGACAGAGTACACTGCCACACATCTGCAAGTTATCTTCTTCAGTTACTATTCACTGGACTTACATGTCACTCAGCCAAATCTGCAAGTCCCATCTCTATCAGTTTCATATGAACTAGACTGTTGTCCTCTTCATACAAAGAAATGGTGACCTCTGGTGAAAGAGTCTGAAAACCAGAAGTTGACAGAGTAACAGTTTTAAATCTCAAGCTAACCAACAGAAAAAAGTTACTTTACTGGTTAAACTCACTGCCTAAATGGAATAGTGAATATACAAAGCTTATTTCTGTTTTTACGTAAAGGAAACTGGTTTTAATGCAAGGAATCCTCAGAAACATTGTGATTACAGGATTAAGAAAAGTGCCTCATGATTTTCTCTCTTCATCAGCATTCCTTCATGTTAAATTTTAAATTGGGGGTGGAGTGGGGGGTGTGTGTCACAGTAAAACAAATACTCAGAATACTCTGAGTCCTACTACGAATTTTAGGCTGAGCAAGAACCAGGAGGGAAAAAAAGTGTTTCTCACAAGTATGGAAGCAAAAAGCTGTTTCCCTTGAACACAGTCCACCATAGCCCACAATGCTGCCATGCTCCATTCTGGGGCATAAGGAATTCTTTCTGCATTTTTGTCACGTGAAGCAGGTTTAAATCCAGCCAGCACAGCTTGTATTGCCCGAGCAGGATACTTCAGCAGATGATAAGGTATGCGGCGCAATCTAAAAGAGAAATGAATAATGTTTGTCTGCAACAATCCACCCATCAAGCTAAACTGTCAGTATGGACATAAGGACAGCTTAGTGGCTCATGTAGTAGTAGATCTATTGGTCCCTGCTCTACAATAACATGCTGATATCAGACTGAACAATTCATCAGGTAGGGCTAGGCCCTCTGAAGGACTTAAACATGGCACTTACCAAAAAGCAGGCCACTGTCATGCAGACCCCTCAGCCTGCCAGGCACGCTGGGTCCCCGTTACAATGCTTGGGGAGGAGCTGCAAGTGCCCAACACAGATCTGAGTACAGGAATGCAAGTACAAGTCTTCACAATGCAGGCTCCAAAAATGGAAAATGATACCACCTTTGTGGTCCAAAGTACTTTACACCCAGATGTGCTCCAGACATACTACTGGAAATCAGTACCTTAGTTTTATATTATCATGTCTCGATTCTTCTATCTTTCCATTCCAGTGGCAAGGGAATAGGGAAGCAGAAAAGGAAGTGCAACACTGAAATAACACACACTCTTTCCCATGACCTTCATAGTCCATGAAGCAGGAAATCTGCTCCAATCTCTATTTTACCTTGTCTTCAGCAAGGACCTGTAGATTCCCTAATAAACTCAAGAGCAAGTCAATGTGATTAGAGCAGTATATAGCTATAAAGTGAATGTATTTCAAGAAAGAAAATTCAGACAAGCTTAAGGGATCCTAAAAGCCTGGGGTGTTTGAGATGCTTAGCTGTGTCTGCACAGGAACAGCTCCTAGAGTGGCTCAGCACCAGGCACAACAGGGATTTGAACTTCCATTCTGCACACAAGCAGAGAGAGCAGGGTGTGTCCCACTCAGACACTCCCTTATCTTATTCCCCAGCTGTCTTCTGTGAGACTGCAGCTGCACAGGATCAGAGAGTTTGTACACCTGGAGGGCTCAGTCCCTATTTTGCCTAAGCTTCTTGGGTGCAGCAAAAGCAGATTACAAGCCTGAGCCTATTACCTCACAGATTAAATAACCTGAAGATGATGGAGAAATCTGATTATAATAATGGACTTTTCAGAACAACCTAAGAAAGAGAAGCAGGTGCACAAACCCATACCCTGCCGACAGGAATTTAGCTGGTCAACCAACTTTCTCTCCAACTGAAGCCTCATGCTAAATTATTATAAATGTCTATAGTTATATAAAACTGTAAAAGTCTGTACAACTGCTTCTAAGTACATATTTTATAATATAAGTGTGTACATACACACACACACACCAATGTACATGCTTTTCTGTCTTATGCATTTACCTGCTTCTTGGGACAACTGCAAAACTACCATAGTCAACACACTGAACCAGGATTGTAAGAGGTTCATTTTCTTCAACACTGAGGAGCTTTGCTCTATACCACAAACCATCCCAGTATTCTACAAGGCAAGGTATTTCTGTAAAAAGAAAAAAACCCCAAACCACTATGAAACATCCCAAAACACCCACTAGACCCACAGTGCAGTACAAACTAAATGAACTTAAAAGTCCATTTTACTTTATAAGTGAAATTAAGTTTTTTGTTCCTTCTCAAATTCATGCTACTATTTTGTTGTATGCATCCTTCAGTTCTCTCTGAAGGCCAATTCACAATCATAGTACGCAATTTCAGTTGTTTTTCTACCTCACATCGCGATTAACAGAAAACTGCTTGGTAAAGATTGTGATCCAAACTGTTTAATGTTAAAACTTCAACTTTGACTCACTGGCACATCTCAGTAAATGTATCAATTTGGAAGAGAACAGACAACAGTCGGGAGGACACAAGGCAGATGCTGCCTAAAACCCCAACCAGAATTTTACTAGTTGGTAGAACCAAATACAAGCAATAACTGGTTTCTCCACAAAGTTTTAGACCCACATGCTTTACAGTATTTTAGGCCCAACAGCTCTGGACAAGAGAATTAAAGCCTATCTTTCGCCTAAATGGAAATTTAGAATTGATGCTCTTTGGGGTTTACATCATTTCAAACTCTTAGTAACATGATTTTCTGTACACTGTACACAAAAACTTGCATCTTTTGAACATTTAATAGCAAGATTTTCACAGTTACAGCTTCAATGACAGTCCCCTTAAAGGAAAAGTTTTATTACTGCCATATGCAATCTAAACTCAGTTCATCAACTTTTAACGGGCATCAGAAGTCCGAGTTCTTTCCATCATTTTCCAGAGGAACAGAATCACACAGAAAACTCAATTTCATGGGAAGTAAAAACATATGATTGAAGTGTATCATATGATTAGTGTAGTGTTACTCCTTACTCTCCTGAAGTTTGATTTAAAAATACACAGAAATACAATTATTCCTATTCTTCAAAAAGTATTTCAGTTTTGTTGCACATTCACATGAAACAACAGGGAAAACACACACACTAATATACCTGTTTGGAAGTGTGTTAGAAGAGGAAAAATTTCCACACATTTATTGCACCACTTCAGGGCTTCATCAAGGCCTTCCAACTCTGAGTCGCAGCTGGCATCTCCCTCTGTGGCAGATTGCTTTATAAGGTTCTTAGAAGGATCAAGGCAAATATATACCTGCTCAAAGAAAAGGTCTCATTACAATTTTTGCAGATGACTTAGAACTTTCAAATCCATCAGTGATCAAGGATTATTAGAAGATTACTTGTGCCCATCTTCGAAAGGTTCAGCACATCCTTTCTCCCCCTTTCCTCAACTTATGAGTAATTTCATATTTACACAAAATCTTTTTCCAGAAGCAGAAGACAGTAATGATTTATTAACACATTTCAATGTTGAATATAATGAATGACAGGAATGTACATACTAAAGAATATATCCATATAAGATTTCACAGCTGTGTCTTATTAGGATTCCTCCCTCCACCTACTTGGCAAACAATCTCACTTCCTAGTATTAAACCAAAGATCAATTAACATTAACAAAAGAACTTTTGAAATTATGTTTTGTTTGCTATGCAAAGATGTTCCATTAATCTAATTTATAACTGGGGTCATCACTATAATGCTATGGGTCAAGGAACGGGAAGCTGAAACAACATGTATAGGCAAACTTAAAATCTCCATTACAGCTTCTAACTGAAATGCCTTTTTTCATTAAAAAAACCTGACAGCCATTTCAGAACATTATGATATTCCACTAGCAGCCCACAGAAATTAATAAATAGATTATTACTTTTTCTAAACACAGCATAATTCATTAGCCTGAAAAGAAATGAATTTTCCTTTTTTAATTTGTACGCAATATAATCAAGCTGTAACTCCATCATGCAGCTGCTACTTAGATCTATAGGAGTCCAGAGCAGGATCTAGTGTCTACAATTATATACTGTGATCAAAAGCAAGAGTTCAAATAATTTGCACAAAAACAACCAAAAAAATATTCATTATAATGTTTCTCCTCCAAGAGAGGAAGTGGAGCACATGGTTAAGGAAAAGCCCTTTTCTAAGATACCCAAACACTTCCATCCTGTATATAGTCAAAGCAGTTGTATATTATAGGATCACAGAATCACAGCATTGTTTAGGCTGGAAAAGACCTTTAAGATCAAGTCCAACCATTAACCCAGCACTGCCAAGTTCACCACTAAACCATGTCCCTAAGCACCACATCTCCATGTCTTCTAAATGCCTCCAGGGATGGTGACTCAACCACCTCCCTGGGCAGCCTGTTCCAACGCTTGACAACCTTTCGGTGGAGGAATTTTTCCTTATATCCAATTCAAACCTCCCCTGGTACAACTTCAGGCCATTTCCTCTTGTCCTGTCCCTTGTTATCTGGGAGAAAAGATCAGCTCCCAGCTGCCTACACCCCCCTTTCAGGCAGCTGTAGAGAGCGGTAAGGTCTCCCCTCAGCCTCCTCCTCTCCAGGCTGAACACCCCCAGCTCCCTCAGCTGCTCCTCACAGGACTTGTGCCCCAGCCCCTTCCCCAGCCCCGCTGCCCTTCCCTGGACACGCTCCAGCCCCTCGACGTCCCTCCTGCAGCGAGGGGCCCGACACTGAACCCAGGGTTCGAGGTGCGGCCTCACCAGTGCCCAGTACAGGGGGCGGTCACTGCCCTGGCCCTGCTGGCCACACTGTTTCTGACACCAGCCAGGACGCTGCTGGCCCCCTGGCCACCTGGGCACACTGGGGGCTCATGCCCAGCCGGCTGTCAGCCAGCACCCCCAGGCCCTTTCCCACCGGGCAGTTCGCCTCATCCAGATCATTGATAAAGATACTAAACAGGACTGGCCCCAGTACTGAGCCCTGGGGAACACCACTTGTGACTGGCCACCAGCTGGATGTAACTCCATTCACCACCACTCTTTGGGCTTGGCTGCCAGCCAGCTTTTTACCCAGTGTAGAGTGCATCTGTCCAAGCCATGAGCAGCCAGTTTCTCCAGCAGACTGCTCTGGGAAACCGTGTCAAAGGCTTTACTACAGTCTAGGTTAAGAACATCCACAGCCTTTCCCTCATCCACTAGATGGGTCACTTTGTCATAGAAGGAGATCAGGTTTGTCAAGCAGGACCTGCCTTTCACAAACCCATGCTGAATTTGCCTTATCACCCGGTTGTCCTGTACATGTCATGTGATAGCACTCAGGATGATCTGCTCCATACCTTCCTAAAGGCAGAGGTCAGACTGACGGTCTGTAATTCTTTGGATCCTCTTTCCCGGCCTCTTGTAGATGGGTGTCACATTGGACAACCTCCAGTCTTCTGGGACCTCCCCGGTTAACCAGGACAGCTGATAAATGATGGGAAGTGGCTGGTGAGCACTTCCACCAGGTCCCTCAGTACCCCCAGGTGAATCCCATCTAGCTCCATAGACTCCTGCATGTCTAAGCAGAGCAGAAGGTCGCTAATCCTTTCCTCCTGGACTACAGGGACTTCATTCTGCTCCTTGTCCCTGACTGAGTACCCTGAGGGTAACTGGTCTTGCTATTGAACACCGAAGCAAGAAAAGCATTAAGTATCTCAGACTTCTCCTCATCCTTTGTGGCACCATGTTCCCCTCTGTGTCCAGTAAAGAAAGGATGGGGATTACTCTTAGCCCTCCTTTTGCTGCTAATGTATTTATAGAAACATTTTTTTATTGTCTTCTATGGCAGTGGCCAGCCTGAGTTCTAGCTGGGCTTTGGCCCTTCTCATTTTCTCCCTGCATAACCTGACAACATCCTCATAGTCCTCCTGAGTTGCCTGCCCCTTCTTCCAAAGGTCATAAACACTCCTTTTCTCCCTAAGTTCCAGCCAAAGCTCTCTGTTCAGGCAGAACTGTCTTCTTCCCTGCCAGCTTGTCTTTCAGCACATGGGGGGACACTGCTCCTGTGCCTTAAGATTTTCTTCTTGAAGAATGTCCAGCCTTCCTGGACTGCTTTGCCCTTCAGGACTGCCTTCCAAAGAAATCTCGAACAGCCTCCTAAACAGACCAAAGTCTGCCAAAAGGCTAAGGTAGCAATTCTCCTGACCCCCCTCCTCCAAGAATCAGGAACTCTCTCATCTTGTGACAGTTGTGTTGTAAGATGTCCTCTGACCATGACATCACCCACCAGTCCTCTGTTTGTAAACAGCAGGTCCAGTGGGCCATGTCCCCTGGTTGACTCACTGACCAGCTGTGTCAGAAACCTTCTAGACTGTTTCCATTGTACTTGATTTCCAGTGAACATCTGGTAAGTTGAAGTCCCCCATGAGAGCAAGGGCTAGCAATTGTGAGACTTCCTTCTACCAGCTACTTATAGAATATTTCATCTGCCTCTTCATCCTGGTTGAGTGGCCTATACCAGACTCCCCAGCATGATTATCTGCCTCGTTGGCCCTCCCTGATTCTTACCGATAAACACTCAACCTTATTTTCACCATCAAGCACTAGATGGTCAAAACACTCCCTAACATACAGGGCTACCCCACCGCCTCTCCTTCCTTGCCAGACCCTTCTGAAGAGCTTGTAGTCAGCCATCGCAGCACTCCAGTTGTGTAAGTCATCCTACCATGCTTCTATGATTGCAACTATATAATAGTTTTTCAGCTGCACAACGGCTTCCAGCTCCTCCTGTTTGTTGCCCGTGCTGCGTGCACTGGTGTAGAGCAGGGGTCCTCAAACTACGGCCTGCGGCCCGGATGCGGCCCTCCAGGGTCCTCAATCCGGCCCTCGGTATTTACAGACACACACACACACACACACACACACACACCCCGCCGGGGTTTGGGGGGGAAAACCAAGCAGCCACAGATGACTGCCTGCCACTTCATCCACGTGCCGGCCCCCTGTTTAAAAAGTTTGAGGACCCCTGGTGTAGACGCACTTCAGTTGGGCTATTGATCCTGACACCTTTTTGGGGGGAGAAGCTCCAATTCCTATGTGACTGTTCTCAGGTGCTTTCATTGTTTCTAACACATCAACAACCCTTGTGTCTTTGCTGCCACATGGATCTCCATCCCCTACCTCCACTGAGAGAGCAGACTGAAGGACCTTGCTAGCGTAACATCTCTCAAACACTGGCATGCTGCCCCCGGCTTATCCCTTATGAGCCTGGTTTTATTCCTTTCTCCCTTCAAAAGTAGTTTAAAACTCTTTACATGAGCCCTGGTAACTCTTGTGCAAAGATCCTTTCCCCCTTTCAGACAGGTGTACCCTTCTGTTGCCAGCAGGCCTGGTGTTGTGTAGACTGACCCATGACCAGAACCCCCAAAGTTCTGCCAGTGGCACCAGGCTCAGAGCCAGATATTGATCTGCTGGTTGTTCCTGTTTCATTCCTCATCATTCCCTGCAACTGGAAGCATAGAGGAGAACACTGCTTGTGCTCCTGATCCCTTAACAGTCAACCCAAGGCCCTGAAATCTCTCCTGATTGCCCTCGGACTTGTAGCTTCATTGTTGCCTACCTCAAAAATCAATAATGGATAATGTACGCTATACAAAATACTAATGATATGTACACTATACATTTTTTTTTAAGATATGTATACTCAAGTGAATTAGTGGGGCTAATTTATATTAGACCGTTATCCTAAATTTAAAGCAATCACTTCAATACTATAAAACCTGTTGTTATCTGGTTTACAGATTTACCGAAAACAACAAATACAAGCACTTCCACATAAATCAATCCACTTACAAGATGTCAGATTTTGTAACACAATCAGCTTCTCACTGCTTCCTGTTCTCCTGTTTTCATCATTCAACATTCAAAGTCCACATAAGCACCTTTTATTTGATCAAGGAACATTACATTCTGCCTTCTGCCTGGGAGACTACTAGAAGCTGTGTCGGTTTACACAAAAAATCAATAATCAGCCATCAACCAAATATAGTAAAATACTACTGTAACAGCCAGAAAATGTTTACATTACAATGTTCCAATAATTTAGTTTTTAGAGACTAAAGAAGAGATAAACCATTATTGTTTTGCCAAGTTAAAATCCAGTGACCTATCTTCTTATTATACAAGATAAGTACCAGAGTGGCATACTTTAATTCTGAGAATTCATTTTCTAGGGAAATGGCCAGTTTATTTCTCTGCCCCCGCCTAAGAGGGTATTTCAAGTAAGAGTCCATTCAGATAGTTGCACTGCACAACCATCTGCAACAATAATCCAGTAGCAGTTTTGCAACCTCACCAATACATTTTTATATTATCTAAAATTGTTAGCCATGATTTCCTTTTCACCAGCATGATGGGACTGCAACACCTATGAGATGTCTACAAAACTTACCTCCTTAGGGGACACCAAATGGGTAACTCTGACAGGAAAGGTATCTCCTGGAATGGGTAGTGATGGTGACACGTATGAAGGCAAAACAGGAATGTCTCCTTCAAGTAGCTCCTAGACCAAGACAGACTTCAGTCAAGAATCTTATTTAGTAACAATATGGAAACTAGCTTTGGTATGATTTCTGGTTCAAAGGAGTTATGTAATAATGTAAACAGTGTGTCCTTGATGAAAAACATATTAATCAACTTTTCCTTTCAATACTTAGTAGGTTTTTAAAACAGTTGTAGCTGAAAGATCACCAAACAGAACTAGTTAATGAACACTTCCAAATATTAAGAATATACCTCTGAAATGGTCCTAATATACTGATTTGCTAACTTAATTGCTGTTAATTAAAAAATGCATTAAATATGGAATTACTTTTGAAGAGAGAATATTTAGGGAAAAATCCTAAAATAATAGCAATTAACTGGCACAGGTTAACCTGAATGCCATACCCAATGCTACTGCAGTCTTCCAGAGTAAATCACTCCTGAAGAGAAAGGCAAAGCATAACTTTACTCCTTAGCCACCAGAATTATCACTCCTTCAAAAAGATCTTGCAAAGTACAGACACATATTGTCTCAGTAGCATAGCATGCTGTAGCGTGTCTTCTTCTAGAACCATGTATTTTACAGTTTTAGTTCTACGTATCATTAACTCATTTGTTTCAAGACAAAATAAACCTTGGTGCATTACATTATGCCTTTGTAAGGATGTATAGCACATAGCTCAGCTGGATCACACATCATGAATACAGTTCCTATACTCTCTTGTACTTTATATACATAATGAAAGATACATAATGAAAGATAAAATTTCTCTAAAATACATTGTATTTTTACACATCTACTTGACAGTTTTCATTATGCCCAGAATAAAAGAAAAGTGGAAGCAACCATCTATCTGTAAAATAAAACAATAACTGACCGTTTCTTCCCCCCTGCATAGTCTATACATAGGATACAGTACAAAACCCCATTACGTTCCTCAGACTTAACTAGGAAAAACCGCAGCTTTTCCATTGAAAGTATGTATTCGTAAGAATAAAAAAAGTCTCTTGATAAATAATAGTAAAGAAAGGATGTCTAACTATGTCATAGATACATAAATGCTAAATGCCCGATTTCTGCAAAACAATCAGGAACACTGTGACTGGCCACCTGACTACACCTGGTTCTAAAGATTCAACTTAAAGTCCAACTCACTCCCAACAGAGCACCGCACTTGGCTCAAGTGGCTGAAGTCTACCCTCTGTCAGCTTTTGTGTGTATCTTTGAAAGAAAAACTGCATTTATATTTTTGCTGTTAACAGACTGCTCTTAATTGTCAGTAGACTGGTTACTGCTAGATCTACCACACAGACAGTCCAGTTGTAGGTGCTGATACTAAAATGGTGTCCTACCAAGACATCTTTAGGCATTATGTATTTCAGACAGTTGTCCCTCACCCTTTCTGTCTTTGTGTCCACTCTTGAAAAACCTAAAAATAGCTTACATTCCTATCACTTCTGCAAAACCATAGCAGAAATGATGTATTTTAATATGTAATATACACACCACATAATACTGTATACTTAATAAGGCATCAAGAGTGCTTTTCAGCATGAGGAATTTAATCCAAACTAAGTAAATGGTAGGTGGCAGTGCAGTGTGTTCTGTTGTACTTCCTTCTCCACCACATGCAAAGCTTTTTTTATGAACAGCCTATATGAGCCCACCCAGTACTGAGAGGCACTGAAGACATCTTTAGGATGATGAAGACCAAAGTGACAGTCTGGCAAGTCTCAGATTTTTTATTTCCCTGAAACGGACAGGGTGTCTTAGACTTTACTCTCACTGCAGCAAAAGAAAAGCAGAAAGGGCTTCATATCTAGATGTTTGAAGAATGCTTTTCCGCTAGTCTTGCTGCAAACATCAGTAACAGAACAGGTCTTCTTGGTGTCAAGAGATGGTGGGATTTATGACCCACACAGCTGGCCTTCACCCACATGGCTGGCCTTCAACATAAGCCCACAGCCATTTGACACCTCTGTCCTTCATCCCAGGCTTGTCCCGATAAATACCTAACAAGGAAACAACAGCTTAGGGTATCTGGCAGGACTTCTAGTCATACAGCTCACTGGGTTCAGAGGAAGTTAACTCCCTATTTAAAAGGAAGGAATAAGGACAGAAGGATTAAGCCTTCCTGCAAGTTGAGTGTCAAACTACATAGCAATCTCAGTGCTAGAATTTGTAATTATGCATGCAGTACTGCAACACCAACTGCAGTTATCTGCTCTCATCTGTCCTGAAGTCCACGCAGAATCAGAAGAGGAGGAATCAGTCCTTTGTGTGCTGCTGCTTCTGCCTTAAGATTCCCCTCTCTGCCCGAAAAGATGCCGATCCTCTGTCTAGAACTGCTGGCAGGCTGAAGAGCTCCTGGTGATACCGACAGTGTTCAGATGACTACAAGTTAGTAAAATAAAAAATGGCTTTGCATGTTCAGCATTATCTTTGCTATCAATCAGAAGGCAGGTGCTAACTGAATGAATATGGCTAGTATGCCAATAGTATCTCTCCTTTGACCTAGACTAGTGAGACTCTTCCAAGAAAACCAGCACTGGCATTTCCAAGGGTGGATTAAGATGGAACAGTTCGTCCAAGTGTTTGCTCAGACTACAGGCTTAAAATCTGCAGACTTCAAGTACCTCACTGTAAAGGGGCTGATATGCAATGCAGTTAAAAACAAGAACAGTCTGTATAAAGAATTTTGAACTGACTTTGTTTCAGATGCATGGAAATTGTTTGTAGTTAACTGCTGTAGAAAAACTAATTCTAAAAACTATTGTTAATTAAGCCTGAGCTCAGAATGAAGACATTAAAAGCCTTTCTGTCAAATGAATCAAGGGTCCTCCATGCCAGAATATATGAGCACAAGACAACACTTGGCTGCTTGGTTCTGACTCACAGTGGTAGAGAAACAAACAAAATCAAACAAACAAACCCCATTTCCCAAAAAGCCAAATAAAAAAATACCACAGTGTAATGGTCTTGTATATATAGGTAAGTATGCAAGTACCTATACGCACGCACACACACACATATATGTATACACACACCTGGAATGATATTCACTGCTGTAAGCTCACTGCACTTGGGGTTCTGATCCACTCTCCAATATCATACTGCCTATTCGAGGATTTTCTGGCTAATGACTCAGGATTGTTATAGGGTAACCCAGCCCAGCTCCTAAACCCACCTGTGCAGCTCAACAGAACTGCATCCCAAAGACAGTAAGACATTCTGCAGCAAGCCACAGGTGTAGTGGGCTCTGCCTAAGCAGCTTATTACCACTAACAGAATTACAACACTCACAGAACAGAATACAGTCCTTAACAGACTACTTACCTGAAAACACAGATTTGAAGCAATGAAATGAAGTTATAAAACTAAAAAATAATATATATAATGGCTATACTTTATACAATAGTATCCTTTAGTCCATGCAGTTTATCAGTTGGCTGCTTTGTGTCTACAGCTAAACCCAGAGCTGATTACGTTTAAATGCTCTCAGTGCTGCATGCTTCCCATTTCTGCTATTCCTGAGGTTCTGCTCCTGGAACCAGCTCAAACTCTGGAGATGCCTTGCTCCTTTTCTGGTCTACAACTGAACACCTCTGATACTCATTTTCTTACACATTGTTCTGAAGCATTTATTCCTGGAATGGATCTGCTTAATGCTACATTCCTTGCAGAAATCATTCCAGGCTTTCTGAATGCTTCTTGCTTACAGCCTTCTTACACAGCTTTGTTTTTGTTTTCCACATTTAATTTTTGTTTAAAGGGTAAAATCTCATTTCAAGATCCATATTTAGTTTGCTGAATGTTTTGTGTCATGCTGACTTTATGAAAATTCAACAAGAGACTGATTTACAGTTAGGTTTTCCATGATTACTCAGTTTTAATACACACTGAGAGATTGTTCTAACTGCATCACAAGCCCACTGACATACATGCCAAGACTTACATCAGCAGTGACAGCAGCGTACTCTGTATCGTAAAATTATTTTCTGAAGCAGAGACTCATGTTGGAAAGAAAAATATGTACGCAGGCTTAAACAAAATTAAGAGAAAAACACAGCAACAAAGCCGCAGTAATTTAAACAAACTTGATCCTCAGATTTCAAGGAAAAAACCCAACCCACAGAGAAATAACTTACCTATTTTTTTTGTGTTAAGCCAATGAGGTTTGGTGAAAATTTCAATCCTTCTCTAAAAGAACACCAGATTGATATCTCAGATACTTGGAATGAAGAACCTGGGTAACTCTTAGAACACTAGGTTTATGTTGAAATACTCGATTTAATTTCATTTTGAGTATCTCCAGCCTTGGATATATTTCTATAATTAACTAATCCTTTCAAGTGATAAAAATATTACCCTATTCCTATTGGTTTACGTTTTAGAGGAGCATAAAAACTAATCTGACTTTAAACAGAAATACAAAGCTCTCTTTTCAGTAAGGACTCCAAGCACAAACCCTTGGCAATTCACTATTCCATGCAATCTTATAAACACATCATACCTAAACCTGTTACGCTACAGAGTTCTGTACTTGGTCCTACTGTTGTTTACACCACAAAGCTGTATAAAAATATAAAAAGAAGTAAAAAAACCATCAAAGGTCACAACAAGCAACTGAGTAATCTTTTTAATGTCAGAATAACAACAGCAAAACACACACACATGCACAAAAATCTCACCAGCTTTGGTATGTCCTGACCATCTTCAGCAACACAGTACTGCTGGTATACCATGAAGGAAGAAAGTGACATTCCACCAAAATACAGGTTGACAGACAATTTGCCCCATGGGTTATCTGGTAATTCCTACTTATGCAAGATAAAGTAAGATTAGAACAGCAATAGTGTGACTGAGGTTTTATAAACAGTGCCCAGGAAATTCAATCTCATGATTCCTATATGCACCATACTCACTCATCAAAGATGCAAAACCAGTAAGGATGCCTATTAACACCAGTTACGACACAAATGGAAATGTGCATCTATCTATGGAACAGCAGCACCAACTACTCAGTCTAACACTGAAATGTTATCCCATGTTTGTGCACTCGGCAACAAACCTTTCTCTTTCACCATTTATCATCAGAAATCAAACTATCTGAAATCGCAGGTTTTCAGACAACACAGATTATGTTTCCCTATAACGTTAATACAGTCATTTAAGCACGTCCATACTTAATTATGCCAAATTTTGATCACTTAAAATTGAATTTAGAAGAATTTATGCTTGTCAGAATGACAACACAGAATACAAACAGGATCAAAAAATAATACTTCTAAAGGACACATTTAAGGCTTGAAAACTATAATAAAGGTAAAGTCATAAGAGAAATAACTTCAGGTATGGATTTTGTTTTGTCTAAGAAATACATTCACTGCTATACTCCTTTATCTATTATTCTTAATGCAAGTTAAAAGAAGAAATAAAATCCCAGAACAAAAAGTAAGCCTCATTCCATATCTATGAATAAATTAAGCTACCTGAACATGTATTTCAACCTCTTCGTTTGCAAGTAGTTCTTGAAGACGATCTATGGCATCCAGCTGCCAAGAATTTCCAATCTATTTAATAAAAAGCAAGAAACCTCCCCACATTAAGATGCTGACAAGTAATACTCTTACTGTTCTTAACATAGTAAGATGAGAATATGTGACTATCATTGAAAAATTTAATTGAAAAATTCACATCATTAGTTTGATTTGTCTACAACAGTTCATTACCTGCTACTTGTTACACTAAATCTTGTGTGACAAAGCCAACCAGAAATTTTCAGGTCTTTAAGTGGCTTAGAAAGAGATGTTGCTTGCCAAGTCTAACCTTTACTATATACATAATAATGTATGTGTACGCAATTACCTGAAGTATAACCAAAAGATACAGAATTACACTTGAAGATGACTTAACAGTCAATAGAAAACACAGGATCCTTTAAATACTTCTTTCATTCCTTGCAGTACCTGTTTGCCACCCAACCCAGAGCCTTGTAAGCCTGTCTGTCTTAATCTATCAATTGAACTACTTACAGCAATGAGAAGGTTTTCTTTAAATAAAAGTTTGCAAGTAATTTCTGTAATTCATTCACATTTACTAAACGCACCATTCAAATGTGAGTAAGATGTGACGGTATGTGAAGATGTTATTTACACATCAAACACTTACTAAGAAACCCCTCTAAAACAATTCAATTGCATTAGTTTAGCATAACAGATTGCTTCCTGCACAGCTAAGTTGAGAATGACAGAAACACTTCTGCAGGACTTCAAGATTTACAACCTTCTGGCCATTTTACATTAAGAAATCCGGAATTATTTCTTGTTGCTGCTACTTCATAATGAACTACTGCTTCAGAGTACCGTCCTGCCATCGTACAGCAGTGTCACGATTTAATTCCAATGGCAGCTGCTTTTGAAGCATGGTCACTTCATAATGCAATCTAGCAGTTCCTGATAAAAGGCTGTCTTGCTGAAACGATCCTCATCAGCTATTCTCTGAATCCTCATAGGCAAGAAAAAACATACCACCAACTAATCTCAACCTTTGTATGACTAAACAGTACATCAATTTGAGCAACCACCTAATAAAATGTCTTCAAATTTACCATTACTTACCGGTACTATCTTGTAGAGCTGACATGGTATGCAAAATGGAGGAATACCAGTGTACAATGTAGTTGGATACAGATGACACTGAAGAATGTTCTCTATGAAACCACAGTCTATATATTGTACCTACGTGAAAAGAAAAGCTTTCCTGAAATAATTCCTGTTTTTTAAGTCAAGTTTAGTAAGAGAGAGTGTTCATTTACAGCATTCACTTTTCCAAAGGAAAAAATAATGGTTTGCTGTTAAGTTGGTGATGTGACTACTTAGAAAGGAAGAAAAGGATTAAAAAACTGGCATTGCAGATTAGAAGTTCCATTTCCAAACTTGCCTTGCAAGAGATCCCACCTTTTGTATAAATAACCTACAGCAGTTTAAAATTGAAAGAAAGAAAAAAATTCTGAACTAGTATTAGACTTGCAAATCCACATTTGAGAAGCATGAGTAGACCGAAGTGTTCAGGTAAGATTAACTGCTAATTAGAAAAAGTAGCTCTATACCTGTGAAGCAGAAAGAATTCAAAACAGCCAGCCACTACTTTTTGGGTGGGGACAGAGTGGGGTGATGCTAAGCCGAAGTATTTTCAAAGCATTCCTCATATGGTAAACAGCAACAAGAAAAGAAGAAAAAACCTAGAAGCGACGACTTACAGGTGATTAAGGGTAACTTTTTACTTAAGAACATTTATCATCATCAGGAAAACTATGGGAAAAATCATGACAACTGAAATAGGCAGATAGAATTAATCTTTAAAATGTAAAAATCACAAAAAAATTATCACACTTTAAGCAGAATGAGCATCTGAATAGTCAGGTCAGCTGAACAGAAAAAAAGGTGTGATCATAAATTTATTTTAGAGGACCAGATTAATTGCTGCAAAACCCCCCTCCCCGTTTTTTTTTAAACTTACATATGCATGTGTTCATGCAAACACACACACAGACACATATTCCCCATATAATCAAACTTACCTGGAGAGCAGTACCACCAAGTTCTAAAACTTTGCCTCGATACCACATGGTATCTGATCCTCTTACAACACAAGCTTCTCCCTTTTTCCAGCAGTAGGGTTCCGGAAGACCAAGGCATTTGAAGCTACTTTGTATTTCAGTCATCAATTTGTTTAGTTCCATTTCTGCGGTGGGGTGGTAAAAGAAATAATATGAGAATAGTCTATAACATATTGGGGCAAATTATTTCAATCACTAAAAACTATGAGATTCAGATGAAGACATGTTCAAACAGGAAATACATGTGCTGCTCTGAAAAGTATTTTCCAACACTGACAGAATATGTATGTTCAATGTCTAGTACATGCAAACAAGTTATTACTTAAATGAAAAAGCAAACTGAATTTCCAATTGTGAAGCCATTAGTAACTCTGGATTCTCATCTCAGAGAAGAAAGGTCTACAAATTTTGCAACTGACACCTTGGCAACACTAATACAAGAGCCCCTCCATGGACAAGACAACGGATTCCCAGAGACAGTGGTAGGACACCATGAAACACCACAAAACAGGTGTCAAGAAGTGCCTCTTCTGCTATGGGTACAGTCTACAGCAACAACTGCAAGAAGAATATAGTCTTGGGCAAGTGGCCTTACTGTACTTTGGATTTTAAAGTTTTATGATATGATCTAATAGTTAATTGTATTCGTAGAGTAAAAATGATTGATTAATACTCTTATATGGAAACATTTCTCTAAAGCACAATATATTATCATGATACTGAAGACTGACACTGCATCTGTCAGGTGAACATGTGCCTCTTTCAAACAGCACAAACACAAAATACTAAGAGATACAGAATCTATGACAGTACAAATAAAGAGCCCAAGGAAACAGGGCATTGAGCTCACTCCAAAGGAAAAAAATCCAGAAATATTTGAGAACTAGGCTAACTTCCAAGAACCTTTAGGACTGTACCTTCATTATTAGTAAAATGTACCTAACTCAACGTTATAAAACAAAGCACGTGCTGCTTTACCCAACACTGGCTAGAGAAGAAGAGGCAAGTAACTGGCCCATCCAAGCGCTTGGGGTTGTTAAGATGTCTTGGGAGGTGGAGGGACAGGAGAGTGGATTCTGGTGGGTTTCAGGAGGGTGCCTCCTCCTGGGGAGGTGGGCTTTCTCTGCTGGAGAGCTGCCAGCCCCCTCCCACTGCTGCAGAGCAAGGTGTGCACCAGCACCTGCCCCTCGTCCTCCACCCTCCCTGCCAAAGGCCTCATCACCTCCTGACAGCAATCCTCCTGACAGGAATCTTCCAGAACTGTGTTCTGATACAGAACATGTATACTAGGACACTTATTTGGTATATTCTGATATAGCAAAGCTATTAGATTCAGACATAAACATATTTTCCTCTATGTAATCTTACCAGATGATTTTGGTAGTATATAAATAGTTCCATCACGTCCAACACAAGTTACTACAGCTCGAAAAATTTTCTCTTCAGGTATAAGAGGAGGTTTATATATTTCATTCATTCCTGACTGACACGGTGATTGGAAGTTTTTGCGTGATTTCTGTTCACTCTCTGAAACAGCGACGCCTTCCTCTGGAGCAGCACTGTTTCTTGCACATGCAGTTTTGGAATTACAACCATCCAGTTGTGTGTTCTCTTCCTCTAAATATACTTTAAGATGTTCCTTGGAGACTGAGCAAGCCATGTCAGCTTTATCAGTTCTAGCAGATTCAATCAAATCATATCGACATATTAACTGACAACTTAAAGCGCAGAAGAATAGAATACAAGTGAAAAAACCACACATAAACATGGCAAATACTTGTTAAAGTACTTTCAAGCATCCAATTTACCAACTCAAGAGAACTGAAAAGTGCAATGGATACAATTAATGTTACACTCAAATAAGTTCACTGAAGATGGAGTTCTGATCCTGCATAAGCTGTAGAGGACAATCCAAATTTGTGTTTTACTTATTAGCTTATCATGATGTGAATATGAAAGTCTGAAAGAATGTAAACAAAACATATCCAAACCTTTTGCTCCTAAAAGCCAAACCCTTTTTAACAAGGTGCTCTGAAATATCAATCAATTCTCCTGTTTCATCTTTGCAAAGAATTTTCACAGGCAATGCACAGACCACATCACTTTCCTGGAAAAAATGAGAGGTGGACAACATATTACAGTATGTACTTCCTCTAAACTACAGACATATTTTTCATTTTATTGATACTGACTGCAAATCAGATGGTTGAACAACTGATGCCCACATCAGAAGACACAAAATTTATTTAATCCATGTCGTGTCATCATTTTACTAACTGTTAAACATGACATTAAAAAAAAGTAACAGACTAAAACCTTGCTTCTTCCCTTAGCTGTTTTATCAGAATGAACTGCTAAACCACTTGTTTTCCTCCAGCGGGAGTTTTGAATACACTCATCAATAATTTTGCTCATTAGTGCTTTTACTTCCAGACACACAGTAAAACCTCACTGGCAGGTGCCAACAGATGCTAGCCAAATTGAACCCTCATAATAATTCCAGGGGTTTTACCAATGATGGGTTTTTTACTAATGATGTTCATACACCGGACTTGTTCTTTCAGTTTCTTAGGCTTGAAAACATAGTAGCTGCTGAAATCATTCTCATCAAGAATATGAGCATCTTTCTCATCTGTCCATAAAAGGTGTCAGCATCCAGTGATCCCAAAGATGTAAATATTTTTCTTCAGTAACTAAATATATCTAAGACTGCATTCTTTCCACACTGGGTAGCCAAACTGCTCTAATGCTCCAGTGAATAACAAAAGCAAAGCAGAAAAGAGGAAAAGCATCTTTTCCCCTACAGCAAACAGCAATCCAAGCAAGCTTCACTCAGGACTTTTCTGAAGAGTGAAAATACTAAGAAAAAAAATAATTTAACAGAAAATGTGAAAGAAATTTTACAAATACCGCTGGTTTTGTCTACAAACCTGTATGAGTATTTTTACTTGTGCCCCCATTAGGTAATATGATAAACAGTCACAGGCTGTTGCTGTCCACTCCGTGCTTCCACCTGTTGGTCTAACATGGAACAAATCATAATCTCTGTTAGTACGAGAGAAGTTGCCATCTCCAGAGCTTAGCCACAAGCCCTTCCCCTAACTGAAGTTTTGATCTTTTTTTTGAAACTGCCAGAACTGTCAGAGAAAAAGACAATCTTCATTACAGTCAACAGAAAAAAAAATGGTTATTTGTGCCTGGATCTGTATGTCAGGAAGAATTCAAAAATCAACCCCAAAACTTCAAAATGAGGAGGAGGATCAAGAGTTCCAGAAGTATGACACCTGTCTTATCAGAATGAAGGAAAACCCATACTTCACCTGCAAATTAGACTTTTTACATTCATTCAGGGAATAGGTATTAAAAACATGATTATTTTTTTCTTCACAATATAGACAGCACACAAACAAATGCATGGGAGAAAACCCTGGTTTTCTCTCTTTTCTAGTCTAGAGAAGACAGACCTCCTGTACATTTTCACTAGATCTGATTAATCTTCAATTCTGAGCCACGGAAAAAATCATTCAGTGAAGTAAGAGAAACCTTTATCATCAGTATTTTACAATTCAGCCTAGAAATACTCCTTTATATAGCACGGTTTCTGCTTTACAGGTATGTAGCATAACCCTCAGAACAAAAACCCTTTACAAAATAAATCACAGTTGCCATCCCATTTCTTCTATATCCAAAAAGCAACCCTCTTCCAAATCTTAGATAATCAGCACTAACACAGTTATGTCATTGTTAGTTTCTAATACTTCTCCTCAGTATAAGGGAAAGGCTACCTTATATCTGTCAAGGAACATTCTATTGCTAATGTCCCAATTGCCTTCATCTCTTCATCAAGTTTTCTTAGACACCTGATATCCACTGTTCTTTCAGCTCCAGAATCATAAAGTATTACCTGTTACAGAGAAGCAACATAATGAAATAGAAAAAAAGTCGCTCTCTTAGTGCTATGTGTAAGGAATGATAATTCAAAGTATGCCTGATTAGGTAAACAAAATTCAAACAAACACTACCAGGATTCAACAAATGGCCTCTGCACTGAAGTACTTCACCACACAATGCAAACACCCACCGCAGTGCAGTGAGAGGACAAAAACATGTGCAAAGGTGGTTGAACTTTAAGGATTTTACAGAGGCAGTTACTTGAGTAAGATTTTTTTTTCCTGTGCTTCAGTGATGATGGTGTGTTTACCAGAAACACTGAAAGAGCCCCCCTCCAACCCTTGCTTTTTATTCTGACACGGTTAAATAGCTGCTTGAGGGCTCTTAGCCTTAGAAAGCAGACGATGCAAACCAGAAGTATAGGAAGGTCCACTCCTACTTCCTACTAACAAGACCCACAGGCATAATCTGATGACAGTGGAGAGAACCAATAGTAATCCAGTTCTGGATTATCTGTATATTAAAAAGACGCTGTTACTTTTGAGGCAAGTAGTTATTTATTCATGAAATGCCTCTTCTGATGCTCCTTATTCTTTACAAATGAGTGTAACAAAACGCAGGTTTAAAGCAGCACTGTGTGAGAAGTTACTATGGAAAATGCTACATCTACATGGCACAGTGCATTATCATCAGTTTAGGGTTCAGCAACAGCATGACTACATGCATTCCTGTGGTGGTGTTGTAGCCAGTTCAACTGGCTCCATCTTTTAGCAAGGACTGTTAAGTTTGAATTAATGTGACCCACAGGTCAACACAGCTTCTGGAATCTAAGCTAAACTGGTAGGCTATAGCTTGGGAATCTGTGCCAGTGTTGTGTAAACATATGCAAAGTCAACCTCATGAGCCTTCCTCAACTACCAGGTTCCCTGCTAAAGGCATCTGAGCTTTGATGAGACAGTAATTTGCAGCAATGTACAACATACTTAAACTCTCAACAAAAGCAAAAGACTGTATGAGAAAATATTAACACAGAAGAAGCAAAGTTTTTATGTTATTTTCATAAATAAATGCTTACAGACTTAAGAAATAGAAGTATGAACTCTGTTATGATAAGCAATTTACCTTTGCTTTTGTTTCAGAGACAATCCTGCTTATTTGACCTCTTTGCCACTGTTTCAAATCATGTACATAAACAGCACAGTGCATACTACTCTCCCACTTCACAGACTGTGGCTGGGATTCTTTGTAGATGGTAGCCATCTTCTCCTGTAAACTAACATTCAAAAAAACTTTCCAAGTGGTAAAATTTTATACAGTGAATACACGACTTATTTAGTTTACCACTGCTTAACTAGTATACAGTAAAGATGTAGTAACTGTTTAACACACACTGTCATTTTTCTTCATTGTATGTTAGAAATACATGACATGGAGCTTCAAGACACATGCAATCTGATTAAAATTCTGTAGAATTACCATGTTTTCTTAAACAAAGGAATTAATCTGAGTGATCCTGACTGTTTTGCATAGCACTACTTGAAAGATGCACTATTTTCTCTCAACAACTTCAGAACATGGTACTCATTTAGGGTCATGACTAATTCAACAGGACTCTCAACGTAGCGAGGTGCAGGAAGGTAAAAAAGATGCAAGGAAGAAGAGGCAGAAAATAAGCAACCTGCACTAAGCAATGACATTTCCATTTAACTGTCTTCAAATAGCCAGCACTATTACCTAAATGTTACCTAAACATCTACCAAAGGTAAGCTGATACACTATGTCTAGAAATTGCCTTCAAACTTTCCTAACAGCATATCAGAATCCTGTTGAAAGAAGTTAACTTGACTGAAGTTCTATGACTTGGAAAACCGGCATTATTTAACAAGATTTCTAATGAAGCAATGGGGAGGAGAAAAGAAAAAGCAGAAAGATTTAATCTTTTTGGACAGTGTTGCATTTATGAGGCCCCAATACTTACTACATCAAAACTGATTTGAAATAGGAGTTAGACCATGTACTTAGCTTGGAATCACAAATATTTAATAAATGACAACACAGTGCAAATCTGTCTTTTGTTCCTATACTTTCCTCAACAAAGCAAGCATTCAGAAAAGTACCCAGTGCCAAATGCAACCCTAATCAGACTGTTCTAACCATACCTCACCAACTGGTAATAAAAATGTCTTAACTTGAGAAAAGTTTTTTGAATTTTAGTACCTTTTCAGTATACTTCCCGATGACAGCCATTGTATAAAAATTTTACTAGGAGACACAACATGACTAATTCTCACTTGTAGCTCTTTTTTACAAAGTGGTCTGAAATCTCCTTCATACACAGGTTCCATGTCTATAGGATCATCATCTTCTGAGGTTTCAATAATTTCTGGAGGAACATCCCATATTTCAATGGGCCTTACAGCAGTACTTTCAGTGTACCTGTAAAGAACAAAACATAATTGGAACGGAAAGTTTAAACACATTTTAAACAAAGTGAAATAGAGCTCTGTTCACCTTGACAGGAACCATTCAACCTGAAGAAGAGTGAATAACTAAGAAAAGCAGAAAAAAAACCACAACAAAAGACAAAACTAAATGTTACTTCTGAAATAGTCACAATAGTAATATTTTTATCCTCCTTCAGAAGGTATCCTTGCACATTCTACTGTCAGATGAAAGCACTTTGCAATATAGGCTGCCAGCAGAAAAAAGCAAGCCTGACACATATGGGCTGCTGAACCTTAATGTCTCTATCTGGCTTAAAAGACATCAAATTACTAACACCATGCTCCTGGAAAGCAATGTTACCTCAGAGTAAAAGCTGCAACATTCAGTTTCTATGATGTGTAAATATTCCTTTCAGAAGTAAAGTAACATTTACCTTCCTAGCATTCCCTGAGGACATGAATGCAACACAACTGTTGCTGGCACTTTCCTAAGTACAGGACTGAATGAAGTATAGTCATGGTAATATCCTGATGAAAACTTGGTTTTAATTGTGTGGACTGGATAGAATAAACCCCAACAGCAATCAAAAGTTGGCTGGTATGTATTTTGAGCCACAGCCCAGCTTAGTGCAAGTCTGCATGAAGCATGCCAGCTAGAGATGTTAAGAGATGGCAGCTTGAAAAAACAGATCAATTCAAAAGAACTAGTTTCTTGTAAACATAACTGACTAAAGGAGATAGCAAGCCCCAGTTTAACTGCTGGCCATTTCTGGGCCTCCACGAAGAAACTCTCTTCTGTTTTCAGAGATCTACTATCTGCCTGTTTCCTTCCTGTGAAGGAAAAATCTGCTCTGTTGGAGAGCAGATTCCACAGTGTTTAAGCATTGAATCATCCGCTACATGCAGACACACAACTATTTATGCAAACCCTCCTGATGCAGGTATTTGGAAACTGCTTGGTAAACAACTGACTTGTTGAATGACATGAAACTACTACTAGACATACAACTAGTCTGAACTATGAAATGCAGACACAATCTGCCATGAAGAGTTCTTCCAAGTGAAATAAATACTATTACATGACTTACAACCCCCTTCCTATTAACTCCAGTATAGCATTATCACTGCAGATCCACCAGAAAAAACGATCAATTTGGAATGAACTTCAGACTTTGAGATTTCTTCCTGGAATTCTGTATGGGCTACTTCTTGTCCCAACACAAAAATAAGGTTACTGATGTTTGCTCATCAGCAAGCCAGCTTCAATGGACCACTGTACTCTCCTGCTTACACTGTCTTATATTAGTTTAGGGCTGGCCTAGTATCCCTCACCAGCATTAAACATGGAGAAGTTATCACATCCCAAATGTGATTCTAAATGACATAAAGCAGGTTCAAATTACTCACCAGTCTCTTGACTTTTTGCAGACATCCATATTCAGAAATGGGAAATTAATCAAGAAAGCATGACAAACGAGCTCTGAAGAACTAGACACCTATGTGCACTGGAAACAAAGAGAGCCCCAAACCCCCCAGGACCTCTCAAAACAACTCACTACCCCTCTGCTGCAATGGAAACATAATTGCAACTAAAAGACATGTTGCACTGGGTGTAAATGGCAAGGTCTTGCCAGCCAGGGAGAGGGGCTGCATGGGTGACTTCTAAGAGGCCAGGTGTTGCCCTCTGGCAGGCACAGCCTGTTTTAGCCATCTCTGCAACAGATACTCCACAGGACATGGCTGAGCTGTTCTGTGAAGCTGGTGGCATCTCTGTTTTAATTTCAGGGCAGAAAAAGCTAGGGGGAGAGAGAAGAGAACAGAAGAAAAATAATATAGGGGACATCAAGATCAGAAAGGAAGGTATTTTGTGGGAGAAGAGGCATGCTCTTGAATGGACTGAGGCCTGTAGAGGGCCCACGCTGGAGCACAGGAAAAGCACGGAGGGCGCAGAAGGCAGAAATTGCTCTGTCCTGACCCCAAGCCCCTGCACTGCTCACTGCCTCACTGAAAGGACTATCATCTGAGTGTACAAGGGAAAGCAGAGGTGCTTGGAGTAAACCTGAGCCTGGGAAAAGGGGAGGGTAGGTGCTATAGTTTGTCTTTTGTGTCCCAGTGTCTGAATCAATAATTATTTATGCTAATTCGTAATAAGTTAATTTAAGTCTGTTTTGCCCACAACAGTACTTTGTAATCAATTTCACTGTCATTGTTTTGACCCATGAGTTTTCTTGCTCCCCTTTCTGTTTTCCCCACTCTGACTAAGGAAGGGGGAGCAAGAGTTACCAAAAAATCCCCATTAGTTAAAGTTATCAGTGTTAGGTAGGAATGCCTATTAAAGTAACATACCCACTTGTTTGCAGGCCAGAAGCAGGCACCTAAGTATCACTGCAATGCAACAAAATACCCTAGTGACAGTGACAAAACAATTCAGTTGTTCAGGTTTAAATTAAGCTGCCTAACTTCACAAAAATCTTACTAAAAATTGTGGCCAGTACAAACAAAGGTTTACTAGGATTTAGTTATATTTCTGAGCTAAGAGATGAAAACCCACTTGCTTGCTTCTTCCTCAAAAAAGCAAATTCAGGAATTCCCTTTTGGAATAGAAACTTTCTATTCAACAATATTTTTATTCTCATCAGTATGTAAAAATTATTAATGAAAGAGTAATTATTGATTTTAATGAATACAGCCTATGGATTATCTTTTTAAAAAGCCAACAAATTAAATGCAGCAGTGTTACCTTCCTATCAGCCTCATTTTCCCCAGCAGGCCTCCCAAGCCTTCTACTGCCTGTCACACTGCATTATTTGAGTATTTGCTTTCTAGTAACAGAGCTTCCACAGAGATGACTTACCTCAGATGCAGGTTAAACAAACAGAAGTGATACTTCTTTTCTTACGAGAAGGGAATGGGAATGATAACCAGTTTGGGAAGATTCAGCACTTAAGCACACTACAAGTATGGTATAAACATTTAATCTCCAACTTTTGAATCCCTTATAATTTCAGTACATTATGTTACTCAAGATTTAGTCATTTTCATCATTCAACTATGGCAAAGTGTAGTTACACTCTGCAACTTATGTCAGTTATGAATGTGATTTGTAATGATTTGTCACAAATGTGATAAATTCCAGCCACTGGTGGTGACACACTAAAGCCAGTAATTTTCTTACACAGATTCAGTATTTCCAAACACTTTAAGTTATGCACAGTGTATTCACCCAGGTATGTAGGATGCCAGGTTTTCTTCAACTAGATGGCAGTTAATACTAAAACTTCTTCCATGAACAGCACAGTCGTCAAAGAGCTCAACAGATAAGATGTTATCTAAATTATCTGTGAATAAATAATATAAGCATAATTAGTGCCAGTCAGTGACAGTATAAAAACTACTTAAGGTTTTGCAGGCACGGGAAATGATATGAAAAGACAGAATTTGGTAAAATTAAATTTGATTTATATAACAATTAATTCTGAACATCAATAATACATAGATGCTTAGCTTTGCACGTATCTCTAAAATTAACTTAAAACCCACCAATCATTACAAAATATTTTTATACAAAGAAACCAACTGCTAAATTTAATTTCATTTATTAGTGGGTTCCAACCATCAATGCTGAACAGTAACTGCATATTAACAATAAATGGTATTGATAAAAATCCTATTAAGGCATATATGTGTTATATGAATTATCTTTTTTTTTTGGGGGGGGGGGGGGGGTGATGTTTCTGAGCAACAGCGATCACACTCTCAGCTACCAATGAAGTCAGGAAGAGTCAAGGATAGCTAGTACTTTTGGAAACAAGCCCATCTGAATGAACCAGGATACTTTTCTCACTTAATGCTGGTGTGGTCTGTAGGAGAAGACATAAACAGAGCTTCTGTCCTAAGTTTTATCTGTTATGTCTCCCCCAATTAGTTCATGTTTAGATATTCTCACTCCAGGCTACCTGTTGCAAATATGAACAGAAGCATTTCAAAGAAATACTATTTAAAATATGAAAGTGCATGCTTCTAAGTTTGAGTCAATTTAATAATATTTAAATACACATTAATACACTCCTGGTAACATACCAACAATTGAACACATCATACGTTTATCTTCAGTCATTTCTTCAAATCTTTCCTTGGCTTCTCTGTTCCACTCACTTGCCCCTTCATAAGGCTCAATGGAAGCCAGCCTGCACCTGATGGCCTAAAGAATAACTCCAATTACATATCCACCATCACATATCAAGACCACCTAATTCAGCCAAATCACAGCCTTTGCTTTACACTCATGCAGGACAGCATGACCTTGGCTTCTGGTTCCACATTACCATTATTTGATTTAATTTAAGATGATCCCTGCCCCCAGCAGCTGAACATGAACCTCAAATTCAGATACATTCTTGCCAAAATAGAGCTTACTTCTCCTTGCCTCCCTTCATGGTTAGGCATAAGATTGGTGCACAGCTCAGGAAAGATTCCTGCAGAGAAGTGATAATGAAAGCAAGCCTTCATCCGGTTTTGCTTATGATATAATAATCCAGATTCAAAGCATCTAAGATTAACAGGACTATACCACTGTAGCAGTCTGAAGGGCTAAACACAGAGACACCACAGTACCCATGTCAGACGATACCTCCCAGATTTCTGAAATGTATTAATTAGGAGAGATGAAAAGAGGCACACACAGGCAATCAGACAAGATAAAGTACTTTGATTAGAAGAATTTTTATCATCTCTATTGCAAATTTTGGTGGCTACACTAATGGCTCAAGTTTAAATCAACTGTGAATGTCTCCCTCATTTATTGCACTGAAAAAAAAAAAAAAAAAGTAACACAGGTGAGGGAAAAGGGACAGAAAGGAAATAAAGGCAATAGAAAAAACGATGTTTTGTGCAGACATTCTTAGGAAACAGGCCATCGGGAATATGAAAATAAGACTGACTGACAGGTTACATAACCATTAAAAGAAAGGGCTGTGGATGACAAAACCAACACTACATTAAGCACTGCTTATTCCAGTCTTGGCCAAGATTTCTGCACCACCCAAATCCACTGAAATGCTTGCAAACTATATTAACAGGATGAAAAAAGTCCAACTTCTCTTGTAACAGCCTAATTCAAATCTCTTAAAAAACTAACATTTGAGGCAGTCCAATACATGATGATGTGTGAACACTTATCAATGCTTTCATGCAACAGAAGAAAGCTGCACAAGCAACCTAATTTCTGATACTCTTGCCCTCTGAATACCTGATTTTGCAATCTCATGTTCATTCACGTTTCAAAGAATTTTAAATTCTTAAATCTTATTATTTTTTAAAAAGAGAAGATTTGAAACTGTAGCAACACATAAGCAGACTGAAGTCTGTTGATCTTTTCATTACCTGCATTAAAACTAACAGCAACAGGAATTTGTTATTTCATACCGAAACTTCAAGTGTAAACACCTTGCCAGAGTGTTTCACTGTAGCCTATATATGGCATAAGAATTCGGAAACTGGAGTGTAACCTATGGGTTCATATTTTTTTAAACCACTCTGGAGTGGTCATATACCCACTGGCATCTGTAACTCTTTAGCCCCTCCTCCTTTATGTTCGAAGTGAGGGGGCCTAATAGCATGCGCTCAAGAGATGACAAACCCTTAATAGATTTTTCTGAGGATTTATATTTGGTCAATGACAAGCAATCAGTTGGAACGATGGGATAAAAATACATCAAGAATCCCACCACCCTGATTCATTAGCCACTGTGAACTGAACTGCAAGAACATTTTACCATTTTCAGAATGCCTCCTTCTCCCTTGCTGTCAAAAGAGGCTTGATTATTTTGGCTGAAACTTTCCCCAGAAATATATGCTCAAAACATAAACAATTAAATCCTGTTTTTAGTAAAAGATGCTGGCCATTCTTAGTTACAACAATCACTACTTCTGGTGCCTACAACTGGTTAAAACACTCCTATCAACATATGAAGTTTTAAAGTTTAGCATAATTGTTTGGCAACTAGAACTATTGAATGAACAGGTGAATTCAGAAAAAGAATTATTTTCTACTTCTGTGTGTTTTTTATTTGACAGAAATACTTTGCCATTTCCTTTCCCACTCAGTTTTTCTTCTTGTAAAAAGGGGGAAAATCCTACCATACCTAAAATTAGGAAAACAGCAAACCTTAAATACCATAACATAAAAAAAAAAATTTTTTTTTTTTTAAAGATCATTATTAGATTATCATTTGAAAATTAAAGAATGTAAACATTAATTCAGCTTAATAAGGAGTAAAAGAAGGTATTTGAATTAAAACACATACACCCACAATGTATATACACCTCCTCACTACAAGGTAACATTTGATTCCATTTAAAACTGAATGATGTAAAAAAACCTGAAAGTTTTCAATGTGTACCCAAAATATACTGAGTAAGTCACATCATAAACGCATGTGAAAAGGAACTTGCTTAACATTTTATTTACTTCAGAACATCAACAACTCTCTTTTCCCTTCCACCTACTGACAATCTATTGATTTTGATTATTTAATCCAAGCAAGCACTGATTTACCTTTTCTGGAAAGCTCAGAAACTCCTTTTTCACTCTGCGTATGTCTTTAAGAGTTAAGTTAGCAACATTGCCAAAGTCAACATATTTTACCATAACTTCCTGACGACTTGGCAGCCCTTCAAGAAAAACAACCCAAGTTATTAAAACAAAAAATGAGTATCTGATACAGGTTAATGCACCAGAATTCCAGAGCAAAATAAACATTTATACCGTCTAATCATAAAATGCCACATTTTCAAATGTTCTATAACTCAATCCAAAACCTATATTCTTTAAGAACCAGCTCTTTCAGGTTCCTGAAATGACAGGAGTTAGCATTTTGGTCCCTTTCCATCTAATCACCTTATGGGGCACTGGCATATTAAATACCTGCCAAGTAGACGTGTAAGCAGAGAGGCATGCTAAACTACCCATACTGGTAACACAGAGGTCAGCACAAGTACACCCCCATCCCCTTCAGAATTACCATGGAGAACTATTAAACCACACTGGTTATATTCTGAGGTTGGCTAAAACAGACAAGTCTGTAGTTCAAACTGTAATAGCAAATGAAACATTATTTAAAATAATTAAATAATAGTATTTCAGTGACTTACAGAAAATTAAGTACACTGCTTCCCTTTGTTTAAAAAAAACCAATTTCTAAACCACTCCATTAATAGCAAAAGAATGTAACATGAATTAGTACCACTGACTTCATGAACCTGTTAGTATAAGAATGCCTGGTAGAAACAACAGCTGTTTGTTACTATGTGTATCCAGGGCGTGGCTCTGATCTAGCGCCCCATCTGATTTTGCAACCTATCATTAGAGTGAAAGAATCGATACTTCACCTATAATCTGTGCTCTGTACCAATTCCCATCTTCCTGTTTTGCAATACAAGCCTGGCCTTCAACTGGGTAGGCAATTTCCAAGTTTCTTCCAGAGTCATATTTATATACCTCCTGAATTTTCTTCGGAAGATCTGAAGAATCCAGACTCTCTGTCTGAAAAAAGAAAACCAAAACATACACACCCACCAGATGTTCTTTTTTTTTTTAAATGGCATTTCTTCTCTTTTAAGAGACATTTTTTCTAGTACTGTACTTCCTAGTCTTCCCGCCAAAATTAAACAATGGTTATGAATACATAAAAGTGAATTAAAATGCCTAACAACTGTTGAGCACTGTCCTGTTTAATCACCACTCTAAACAGTAAAACACTACATACTCAACACAGGAATTAACCATGCAACAAAACTGACAAAAAAATGTTAACCTTCTGGAATTCTATGAATTCCTAGAATTAATCTAGGACTGTAGGAATTAATCTATTAATTCTAAGAATCCTAAAAATCTTAACAAGTAACAGAAGTGAATGGAAATTATAGCTTATTTAATATGGACTACAAGTACCTCAACATTAACACGTCTGTTCAGTTTTATTTGAATAGACCTTATTTCTAAACTTACCAACTGGAGATAGAAATCACTTGGACTATTAATGTGACAAACTACAACAGAGACTTCTCTTTCTTGTGGAATCTTAGGCGGACTATACTGCAAGACGGTATTATTTTCTAACTGAATGAGAAGCTGTGAACTAAACCTAAAGTAAACAAAACAAAATTTTTCATAAATTCTGTCAAAATTAACTTACAAGGAACCCTTTTATATTCAAATGTCATTTCCCATGAAAAATGCAAAATGGTCTTATGAAAATAACTTGATTTATGTTTGTATGAATAGTTTGAACCTTCATTTTTGCAGTTGGTACAGTCAATTCTCTTTCATGTTTCTCCCACCACAAATGTAACATATGAAGAATGAGGATGTGGCTTTGAGCAACCTGGTCTGGTGGAAGGTGTCCCTGCTCATGGCAGGAGGGTTGGAACCAGATAATCTTTAAGGTCCCTTCTGACCCATAGAAACCATTCTATGATTCTATAATACAGGGCAGCTGGCTCCTAAAAAGATTTTGTTATTTGGGATGCAGTAGTGTACTTTTAAATTCTTAAAAAGAAGCTAAAAAGGCTAGAATCCACTACATTGACAAAACCACTTTCTTTTAGACTTCCTTTTCCTCGCTTATGAGAAAAAGCAATTACCTGAGTGGTACAGATGCTGAGCGTAACTAGTTAACACTCATTTCTCTGTGTGCAGCAAAAAGAACTTTCAACCCTTTATTATTCAAACTTGCACAGCAATTTATTTTTTTGCCATTTTATAAAATAAAGTTCATTATCTAAATAAAGCCCTGACTAGTGCAAGTGGGTATACCACAGTGCTTGTTAGTGAAAGGTGAAAAAAGGGAATCAACAGATACTGCTGGAGATGAATACATCACACATAACGTATTAAACACTGCAAAACTAACGTGCTTGCTCTAAGTATTATGCTGTTATCATTTATGGCATAAGAACATAAACTAAAGGAAAACGCATACCTTGCCAAGTCTAAAGAAACTAATGCATCCTTGAGAGACACTGGCATGTTACTCTCCATTTTATCAAATGGACTTCTTTTCAAATCCACAATGAGAACATCATCCTCTTCTCTAAATATGGTCATTAAAACAATTTTATTATTTACCATTCCCAAAAATTTTGCCTTTGCTTCCTCTCCCCAACCTTCACCCTGTTAAGAAGAAAGAAAAAGTTACTGAAGACATCAAAGATTATTAAAACAAAAACTACAAACAGTAATTAAAAAAGGCAAGGAAGTGAGCACAGACACATCAGGTGAAATACTGAACACACTGACTGTTTAGTCCATAGCCAGGACAGCTCTGAACAGTATTCTATGATGGATTTTAAAGTGTTTTTAACTGTATAAAACTGAGTCAGATCTAAGGGCTGCAGTTCCCACCACATTCCTGTTAAAGATTCGAGATTTCATTCCCTCTGATTGTTCTGACAGATAAACCAAAATTGTCATATGATGTTTCATCTCATGACTCACATTTCTGCTCTTCCAATTAATTTCGAAGTTCATTCTTATCTTTTTGTGCCTTTATACAAATGTACAACTTGTTTTTGTCAATTTATGCATTCCTCCTCTCCACAATATTCTTCTTGACATTTTATCTTTCTTGAAAAAGCCTGTCTGAATTTATTTCTCTTGAATCAAGTTGATGCATTCCTCATTTGATACTGCAAATCTGTGCCTCTTAGGTGTGAAAAAAATGAAAGCATGTATAAGGAACGCATTTTATCCACACCTGCAATAATTGTTCCAGATCTTTCCTATTTAAAGCTATTTCAGACAACATCAGACTGGTAAAAAAAAAAAAAATCCCAAACCAGCCATGAGTTATACTGTCAGAAATGCACAGCTGCATTAGACACAGTACATTCCCACGTGAATGTGGCAAAAATAAAGCAAGCCAATGAATAAGTAAGTGAATACTGAAAAAAGTAACACTGACATATACGTCCTCCTTCTAAGGGATTTCAGGTATTTGTTGTCATACAGAAAGAGAACAAGTAACACTTTCCAGTACATGGCAAAATTTTTTAAGTAACAAAGGACAATCCCTGAGAAGTTTCTCTTAAAAATTCTCAATCCATTTCTTCTCTGTTTGGATTATTTTTGAAAGTTACTACTTGCATAAAGTTATGAGACAGCCATGAAGTATTAGTCCTGTAATTTGGTTTTAAATTGGACAAAGAACATGTCTAGAGTAAGAGTAGTGAGATTTAAGCCTGAAATATGTATTTGTAAATGCAGCCACTTTTTAAGACAGATGCTATAAGCTCTTTTCCCCTTTCCAATGAAAGCAATGCAACCCATCTTTTTATAAGAGATGACTTACCTTTTTCTTAGAAATAAAATATAGCCTGTACTCCTCTCGAGTTTCCTTCTGTTTATACTAGAGTAAGATCATTGTTAAATTATGTATTTAAGTTATTTAATATATATCTTAGGAAGAAAAAAATCTCCTCAAATAGTACAAACAGCTTTTACTTACTGCATTTTTGGGAACAACATCCTTCAATGAACACCGTACTGCTAAAGGAGGAACAGCTGCAAGTTCTGCCTCAATATGCTGATCAAGCTTCCGTACAAAAAAACTTATGTCACCTGTTTTAATAGTTTGCAGAGTAGCAGGTTCAGGCCTTTCAGCAGGAACATCTCTACTGTCAATGGGAGTAAAAGCAGTACTAGCTTAGAAGAAAGGAAAAAATAACCCAACACCAAAAAAAACCCCAAACCAAACCCCAGACCTAAAATAAAGGTAATTCTTGCAATAATTGGCATAATGTCACGTCTCTGAAACAAAACTAGAAAGTCTCAATGAAATGCATTTCTTTTTTTAAAAAAACAAGACATTGTGGACTCACACATTCTCTTTTGCAATGCAAATCCAAACTAAGCATTTTAACATGTGAAGGCTTGTACACTTGTGTACTTACATACATTGCCACTTTTCCTGTGGGAAATACGTGCATACTGAGTATTAGTGTCATTTGGGTATCTGGTTGTCTGCTTGTGTGAAGCTAATGGAGGACTTGTTTCTTAGCAGAATAGCAACAGTCAAGGACAACAGCTGCAGACAGAAACCTCTCTCTGTAAACATACCCTGAGAAAATTAGAACTATAGAGTTCCCAAAATCAATCAGGAATACTTCCAGCAGTGCAATATCACAAACGTTGTATCTTATTGGACCACAAGGCTTCCTCTGATTTTTATTTTTTTGGGGAATTAGTTCTGTGACAGTCCCACGACACCACATTCCAGTTTCCTTACTCTTAATAAAAATTCTAGCACCTATACGGAAGCAAATAAAAACCCAGTAAGACTAAATTCAGTATTTGTAGATATTTTACACTGGAAGTATTATCACATTTCTGCATAATGTTCCATTGTTGCCTATCTTCCACACAGGTAGTAAAAGTGCTACCATTACAATAAATTAACAAAGACATTAAAGAACTTGTCTTGACAGCCACCAGAAGTTTTCTCCCCACAATCATTTACACAACGTCTGTAAGGCTAAGAGGTTTTTGGCTTGTATTAAGAAGTCATTTCTGGCAAACTTTCTATACCTCCTAATAAAGTGCCAAAAAAATGTACTGAAGTTTAGGCCTATTGCATACTTTTTATCAGTTTTCTAAACACCTTCTAGAAGTGAGTAACACTGTCAATATGTGAGCTAGAAATGGATGTTAATGATTTAGCAATGTATTATTGTATTTCATTTTTACTCCCAGAATGGTTTCTACTCAGTTAGTGAACTTTAAAAAAATAATTATCCACTCAAAGGGAATGTTGCTTGCATGAGACAAATCTGATTTACTGAAGTAATGAATGAACTAGGCTAGTCATTAAAATCAGCATACTGAAAAAACTACCAGTTAACAATGACCACCTAATTCTGGAAAACAATACATTTACAGCCAGGTGTTTCAACTGTTGATTACTCTAAGTGCTCCATCTGTTGAGGTTGAGAACTGCAGAGTCTTTTTTACTTTTACTATTTCTGTTTATGATTTAATAGGTCTACTTTACTAACCAATGGGTACATGTTTCCCAAAATGGATTAATTGTAGATTCCAGAACAAAGGACTGTTTTATTATGTGTGTGGCAGGGGGGAGAATACTATATTGAGGAAGACATATTGCAAGATAGTATTTTAAGCTAATGTAGACCTTTAAAAGTTAATGATTTACCTAGTTCCAAAACGTCTGAAGGCAAGAGATAGGAACTCTTATTACAACAAAATCTTTTCAATTTCTTCTCCAAAATCCTTGCTTCATTCTTCTGTGAGTATTTCTGAACATAGAAGTGGCATGGATTTATGACATGGCTTACAAACACTGCTTCTGTTGAACCTGAGTAAGACATAAAACAGATTATCAAACACTCTCCAAGTGATTCCAACAGATACTATTAGACACGCAGTTACGTTTGTGTTACATTAATCATGATAACGTTACCTCAGATAGCTTTTAACCTGACAAGTCTGTTCACACTTGGTTCAAACTAGTTACCATGTTTGCTTTCTGATTAAATCCACACTTTTGAATTACTTCCCTTATGCTACCCTGCAAAATAAAAGGCTGTCTCACTGCTTACAAAGCGGTAGCCTGAATTTAAGTAGGCAATTCAGTTTGTATTCCCTCTATTTAACAGAGAAATAGGAAGCTTCTAGAAAGCAAATTATATCTTTAAGAACAGGTATGCTAAGCACTTTTGTATAGCTATTCAGTGTTAATGCATGAAGATCAAGGAACAGCCTAAAGCCAGCCTAGAGATAACCCTTTATAAGACAAGTACTTCCTAAGCATCCAAATCCTTTGTACTGCAGGCACCTCCCTTGATTTGGGATCCAAAATGCAGGTTGCTGTTCCTGAAGCTACTCGCCGAAGATGGTGGATGGGTCAGAAGGTTTTAGAAGCCCAGCAAGTCAATTCCTACACAAGTATTTCATACCACAGAACTCCCTGCAAGGAGTGGACAGCATCATCTAGACCAATGCCACCTATGCGACTGATCAGGTCACAGCAGACTGACAGATTGGCAGCATACTGGAGGGACAGCCATCTCTGTGTCCATCTCTACAACTGACCAGAGGCAAAAGACAGTACAAAGAATCTGGCATTTGAAACATTCTGAGCATGTACACAGGACTGTGCTTGGAAGTTTAGGAAATACAGTGCCCAGAACAGATGCAAGATCACTCTTGGACAGGCCGCTTCCACCTGATTGATGATTGATGATAACTTTTTGACACAGATGGTGGAGAAGTCAACAAAGTGAGTTGTGCTCCTAGACCTTGTACTCACAAAGAAGGACTGGTTGGAGAAGGGAAAGCTGGGGGCAGCCTTGGCTGCAGTGATGATGAGATGGTGGAGTTCAGGATCCTGTATGGAGGAGGCAGGGCACCAAGTAGAATTGTAACCCTGGATTTGACAGCTAACTTTGGCCTCTTTAAAGAACTACTTGGGAGGAATCCCATGCGTCAGGGCTCTAGAATGTAGGGGGGTGTCCAAGACAACTGGTTAATATTTAAGCATCACTTCCTCCAAGTTCAGGATAGATGCATCCCTATGAGTAAGAAATCATGCAAAGGGGGCAGGAAGCCTGCACAGATGAGCAGGGAGATTCTGGCAAAAACCAAAAAGAAGGAAGTTTATGGGATGTGGAAAAAGGGCCAGACCACTTGGGAGAATATAGGGATGTTGTCAGAACATGCAGAGAGGCAATAAGGAAGGCTGAAGTCCATCTGGAATTATACCTAGTAAGGGACGTCAAGGACAACAAGAAGAGCTTCTTCAAGTACACCAGTAGGAAAAGGATAACTAGAGAAAATGTGGGCCCACTGCTGAACGAGGTGGGTGCCCTGGTGATGAATGACAGAGAAGGCAAAATTACTGAATGCCTTCTTTAGTTCAGTCTTTACTGCCAAGGATGGCCCTCAGGTTTCCCAGACCCTGGAGGCAACAGAGCAAATCTGGAAAAAGGAAGACTTTCCCTAGGTCAAGGAGGATCATGTTAGAGACCACTTAAGCAAACCTAACAGCCACAAATCCATGGGCCCTGATGGGATGCACCCCCCAAGTGCTGAGGGGCTGGCAGATCTTACTGCCAAGCCACTCTCCATCATTTTTGAAAGGTCATGGAGAACAGGAGAGGTGCCCAAGGTCTGGAGAAAAGCCAAGGTTACTCCAGTCTTCAAAAAGGGCAAGAAGGATGACTCAGGAAACTACAGGCTGGTCAGACTTGCTACCATCTCCGGAAAGGTCGTGGAACCGCTCATCCTGTAGGTGATCTCGAAGCATGTGGCAGAAAAGGTATCAGAAGTAGCCATCATGGATTCATCAAGGCAAAATCATGCCTGACTAACCCGGTAGCCTTCTATGATGGAATGACTGGCTGGGTTCCCAAGGGAAGAGCAGTGGACACTGCCTATCTTGACCTCAGCAAGGCTTTTGACAAGTCTCCTGTAACATCCTCATAGGTAAGCTCAGGAAGTGTGGCTTAGGTGAGTGGACAGTGAGGTGGATTAAGAACTGGCTGAATGGCAGAGCTCAGAGTTGTGAAAAACAGCACAGAGTCTCGCTGGAGGCCTGTAGCCAGCGGTGTTCCCCAGGGGTTAGTACTGGGTCCAGTCTTGTTCAACCTATACGTCAATAACCTGGATGAAGGGACAGTGCACCCTCAGCAAGGTTGCTGATGATACAAAACTGGGAGGAGTGGCTGATGCAGCAGTAGGCTGCGCTGCCATTCAGCGAGACCTGGACAGGCTGGAGAGCTGGGTGGGGAGGAACCTCATGGAGTTCAACAAACGCAAGCGTAAGGTCCTGCACCTCGGGGGGAACAATCCCATGCACCAGTACAGGCAAGGGGCTGACCTGCTGGAAAAAAGTTCTGAAGAGAAGGACCTGGGAGTTCTGGTGGGCAGCAAGTTGCCCATGAGCCAGCAGTGTGCCCTTGTGGCCAAGGTGGCCAATGGGACCCTGGGGTGCATCAGGAGGAGCATGGCCAGCAGGTGGAGGGAGGTGATCCTCCCCTCTGCTCTGCCCTGGTGAGGCCCCATCTGGAGTGCTGTGCCCAGTGCTGGGCTCCCCAGTTCAAGGGAGACAGAGAACTACTGGAGAGGGCCCAGCGGAGGGCTACAAAGCTGATGAGGGGACTGGAGCATCTCCCTTATGGGGAAAGGCTGAGAGAGCTGGGCCTGGTTAGCCTGGGGAAGAGAAGACTGAGAGGGGATCTCATCAATGTCTACAAATATCTTAAGGGCAAGTGTCAAGAGGATGGAGCCACACTCACATATCACCCCCTACTCTGTCCCTCATCCTCCCCAAGCATTACTAATCATATGCATTTTCTAGGTATGTTGTGCACACAGACACTCTGAATTATACTGTGGGAAGCATCTGTCTATTTCCCCCCTATTATCTAACTGGATTTTCCATGTTCCAACTTGCTCCTAATGCCTTCAGCCCTGTCCTTGAGCACCTCTTGGACAGCAGTTTGGTAGGCCCTGCTGGACTCGCTCCAGTAGGGTAGTGACTTTCAGTACTGCAGGGTCCAACACTGGATGCAGTACTCCAGCTTCAGTCTCACAAGAGCCTAACAGAGGGGAAGGATCACTTCCTGGACTGTTAGCTACACTCTTACTAATACAATCCAGGGAAAACCTGCAAAGCTGAGGAAGCTAACTGCTACTGTCAGTAGGGAGACAGATTCAGGAAGCCCACTGAACTGCCAGAAAAGCATTCTCCAGGAGCCAATATCAGAAACTCTGAAAGGGACTGTAATAACTAAGAGCCAAAAAGAATCATCCAGGCAGACAGAGGAACTCAGGACCCTTTGAGAGAACTTTTGAGAGAATTTTCACTAAGCTAAGCTGAAGGAGGGGAAAAAAGAAACAATGCTAGCTCAAATGAAGGTAAGGCAAAAAGAAGTCATATGAGCTGACAAGAACTACAAGCACACAACATAATACAAAACACAAATAACATCAGGCTTGACAATGGAACATTGAAAGCATCAGATATTAGAAACTTACATGCCACGTCGTCGTCATATATTTCTTCTATTATGACATCAGGACTGGATGGAGACTTGGGTAGAGCAGGAATACTCTGATGACGTATCATAGGACACGTTTCTTGTACTTGAACATTTTTCATTTCTTTGTGAGCATCAAGTTTATATGCAAGAGACTTTATTTTACTTTCTCTGCTAAGTGCTGGAAACGTATTCTCTACCGATGACTGAGTATCACAGCTTGGCATTTCTTCTTTGCCATCAAGGATAAGAGTGCATTGTCCAGTATCTTCACTGTATTTAGGAAAACATTTATTTGGAGACATTAATATAATCCAGTCTGTTCTCAGAAAAGCACAATTCAAAGCACAGGTTTAATTAAGAACATACCACTATGTAAAGAAAACACCTCCTAACAGCTGGTTAAAAAAAATATGTTAAGTTTTTGAATACCATAACAACAAAAACATTAACATGATTTCTGAAACCTAAAAAAAGACTAGCATAGAAATGGCATACATTCTTGGACACAACTCAGTACAAGAGCCACCCCTGCTTAAATGAGCAAACAGACCACAGGTAAATACAAAGTATTTGAAAAAAACCTGTTAATAATGTCACAGATAGTTCATGTTAAAATCAAAAGGCATGTCAGATGCTTTTGCACTAACAGTTACTCTCCCCTGTAACCTGCAGGATTTTAAAATATTACAGTATGCAATATGTCTTTTTAAACATAACCAGTGCTAACTTTAAAGGGGCTAACAGCAACTCCATTCCATTTTCTCAAGTTTTTGTCAAAGACTGCAGGGAAAAATAAATAAGGGGGACTAATAAAATAAAAGCAATTGTAATTTTTAAAATAGTAATTTTTTCCTGGTTCAAGTTAATTTTAAGTAATTTTTCAGTATTTGACACAATCAGTACTTACGACTGTAAAGTGGAAATACTGTAAATTTCAGTATTTGCTGTTGATTTTAAAGATTTATTTACACTGACATGATACAATTTTCATATACTATTATGATAAACATCTCTATTAAGTGTACTATGAATATGCAGATGTGGTCCTTAGGGATATAGTTTAGCAGTGGATTTGGCAGTGTTAGGTTTATGGTTGGACTTGATGATCTTAAAGGACTTCCAACCTAAATAATTCTATGATTCCATGACTATAACATTAAATGCCAGTCAAAGCTGAAAAGTACACAGTATAAAAAAATCTTAGTAACTTAGGTGATACAGTGAAATACAACTAAAACTGAAATGTTAGAACTGAAACACTAACTGGAATAACTGGAATGCTGATTGAAATAACAGGATCTGAAGTTTTGTTTTCTTTCACTATACTCTTAGAAACCTATAAGCACATAAAGATTTTTTTTTGAAGTTTTTTGATCTCCAATGAATATTTAGCCATTAGAAGAACAGGTAACTTACCGTATCTATCTTTATAAAATAATATACTTACTGCCCTGTTGCTCCCCATTCAATCTTGCCCAAATTTTTTAATAAAGATGTAATTTCATCCATGTTTAGGAAGAATCTCAAGAGAAATGAAAGAACATGACAGAAAATGACACAAATACTGAAATCATTCTTGACAGTTTATGATGTATGATATTTTTCAGCACAAGTTTTCATGGAGGGGCCAAATACGAGATTATCTTACCCCAGTTTCAGTCTTCCACTCCTGTTAACAGATTTGGTTGCTCAGTTATCTTCACACTCATACTTAAGAACTCTCTTGCCTTTTGCTTCCTCATGCACGGATTAAGTACTCCAAATTCAGTTACCAAATTTTCACACCTATACCCAGTTTACTTCACTAAATTATTCTGCACAGAGAAAAAGAATTCTCCAATGCTCCTGAAGAGAAAACCTTAACTGAAGTCCAAAACGTACTTTTTTTTGTTCCATTTATTGTTACACTAATAAGCACCTGTTTCTTTTACCAATGAAAGCCAGCAAAATCTTTTAAGTACTTCTACATCTAGGCTTAACAGTAAACATAACTTCATGCAATCAAATTCTTAGCTTTGCTGCCAGTTATAATGAACAATTTGTGAAAACTGAAGTGTAAGCAGTATTAAACAGCCCATCTTTCATTCTTCCCTTCTTCCCCCTGCCCCTTCAAGAACATATCTACTCTCCTTTCTATTCTATTTTACATCTACAGAATGTGCCTCAACTACTATGCGCCTCCTAGATGGGATTTTTTTTCACCTTTGCTGTTATTCTGGAGTGGTACCAGCACCTTTATGCTCATCCTTCACCAGATCTCCTTCCCCTGCCATGTTTTGTTCAAGTTCTTAAAAGGTCTCCCAAAGTAAACAAATTTGATTTTGTGATGTTTTAGCTTTCTTCTGGGTTAGGAGAGTTTGGCATTGTGCATTTCAATTGGCTTCTCTGAAATGTTCATTCACTACTTACACTATCTTCAAAATAGGCCCTACCTAGCTAGTCACCAAGTTCTGTAAATGACGATTTTAAAGATTCCTTTATCCATATTCTAATGACTCAACTAACAGATGACAGGAGGAGTTGTAGTTTCTGTCAAGTACTGGAACAGGCTGCCCAGGGAAGTGGTTGAATCACCATCCCTGAAGGCATCTGGCCGAGATAGTTGGGGCCTTACTGTAGTCTTTTAGTACTTGAAGTGGGGGGTGTTACAGGATGGAAACAGACATAATAGGGCCTGCTGCAGCAGGACAAGGGGTAATGGTTTTAAACTAAGAGGACAGGTTCACATGAATACAAGGAAAAAAAATTGTTATGATGAGAGTGGGAAAAAGACTGGAACACGTTGCCCAGAGAGGTGGTAGATGTCCCATCCCTGGAAACATTCAGGGTCAGGTTGCATGGGCCTCTGAGCAACCTGATCTAGTAGCAACTGTCCCTGCTTATTGCAGGAGGGTTGGACTAGATGACCTTTAAAAATCCCTTCCAATTGAAACAGTTCTGTGATTCTGTAATTTAAAGGACTTGTAAAGATGGTGCTGAGGGACATGATTTTGTGGTGGACGTGGTAGCGTTAGGTTGGTGGTTGGGCTCCATGATCTTCCACATCTTTTCCAACCTAAATGATTCTATGATTTCATGATAATTTTTCACACTTCGCATGCAAGTAATCAACTTTGAGCTTCATTCCTCTGTGCCAGTCAGAATCTGATGACACACAACCACTCTATCCCCCAGGGTGGTGACATGTTCTAAAATATAATGGGATCTCCAAGATGTTCCAGCCTAACACCATCTTTGTTCTGTCACTCCACCATTCCTGAATTTGGCTTCTATACACTAGGATTACAGCATGCTGACCAGCCTTATGATCAAGTTGCATATAGGGTCAGCTGTACCACAGCCACAACATTTTCTTGCTTATTTCTGGTACAGAAAGCATATTTGTCACTTTCAATGAGGGCAACATGGTAACTGTGATTTTCCACAAATTACTTCTTAAACATCACTGCCCCAAAAAGCATTTAAGTCTTTCCTGAAGGTGAGAAACAGGTTCATTTTTTAGTAATTAAGCCACTATTCCCCAATTTATTTCTACTTATAAGGGAAGGACAGTAAAAGTGGCAGAAGTCTGTCAAGAATTTCTTCCTCAGGTGAAGGCTACTCTGCAGTTAGCGATGGGTTTGCATACATCTGAACTAGCAGTTTTTCACTAAAATGCAAGTAAAGCAGCTCAACTTCTGCTATTTAACTGCTGTAAGAACCGTTTTTGTAATTAAGATATCCAGTGCAACCATTTACCTCCCAATATACCTCCCACTCCAGTCATTTACCTTGGAGGAATTTTTTCCTTCCAACTATTCACTCTTGAAAGCTCAGCCTCAACTGGCAACTTTAAATTACAAATAACCTGAAATTAAGAAGTAAATTCTTAGCTTCCATTATACAAAAAAGCAGATTATACAGATACCTATTATCTACAACATGACAAAGCCAAGAGTATAACATCTTTAATTTTACAGAAAACCCCCAAGAGTTTACTCATTAACAGCCAACAGCCAACTAGCAATGTAAGAAGACATAATTGAGCAGACCTAATGGTTGGGGATTTTGTAATGTTAGCCTGTAAACAGAAGCAGGAGTCAGATTTTCCTTTTATATGCACAACTACCGAGAAGGTGACTTAAGTAAGAAGGTAAACCTATAGGAGGACTGTGATGAGTGCCAGCTCCCAAAAGCCACACTGGACAAGATGGAGGTAAATGACAGAAAAAAACAAGTGATCAGTCTTCTTTTCTGGGTCAGATGAGAAAAACCAAGTTTCTTCATACAGAAAGTGACAACTGGAAGCAGGGAACATGACAGTCTAAAAATTACACTACTTTCAAGAATGACAAGACCAGGTATTCATTGTTTTTCTCAACACAAGGACCACAAAGGCTCCAAATGGAGTAACTGGGTAGCACATTTAGAACAAAGGAAGCTATTTTATATACACCTCATTTTAAGTATTAAAATGAGAACTCACTGCCACTACGTATGAATACATACATATAATGTACATATGTACACTCACATACACACTGCCACAAGCATTACAAAGACATTCAAGGAAGTGTTCAAAAGCTTATGATAGAATGAGGTAATGTGTACTGACCCTGATGTATCCCACTGATTATAAAATCCTTAACGTTCAACTTCCTAACACACTAAATGCCCAGGTTCTTCGATTCTTCCTTCCAAGCATCTTTTCCTTTCTGTAGTCAGACAGGCGACTTCACAGGATGGACCTTTGGTCTGATAGAAACCCACACTATCTGCTACGCTGTGGGTTTCTATGACCAAGACTATGCCTCTGTGTGTGTGTGTGCGCGCACACAGTAAGACTAAATTACTGCAAAAATCCCAAAGACAGATCACAAAACTTTTAACCCAAATTGGAATACATTCATTAAAAATAAATTATTTCACAGTGCAAGAATGTAACTACCTGTGCAAGATCGTAACAGGTTCTTACAGAACATGTAAGTTCTAATTCCTTTGCAATCCTAATCGCACCAATCAGGCACTTTTTCTTCTTTTCAATGACTTCCTTAGCTTTTGCAATATCAGTGCTGTAGGAGCTGATGGTCTTCACTAATTCTGCATGCAATCTTATTTTCCTGTATTAAAAAATACTACTTTTCAGAGTTTAATAAGCACTCAGCCATACAGATTCAAACTTCAACTATAACACACAATTACCAGTTATACCACAACACAAAGTGGATACATATCACACAGAAATATCATTTTCTTCAAACAGTGAAAAGTGGAAAGCATGGAAAACCTGCTTAATTGGAGGAACCACAAAAGTTAAAGAGTTCACACTAAAAAGCCACTTCATTTGGAGAAAGTTTTTAATTAAATGTTTAAAGCACTCTTCCATACACATCCAACTGAAAACTAAAGAGTTGAATTTTACAATCCAGTCTATTAAGGTATCAGATCCCCCTCGCAGAGGCTATTCTGGAATCCCAAGTTTTGACACCCCTTCCCCCTTTAAATCTGAAGATAAAAATATTTTTGAAAATGAAGAAATGAAGAGTCCTTGAAGACATCAAGAAATGAAGGGCTTTATCAGCTTGAAAATTTGCAGAAAGTAAATTTTTAAAAAAAGTTATTCTTGATGTTAAACTCATCTAGTATCAATATTAAAAAAACGTCAAAATTGAGCTATTTAAGAAAAATAGTGTCATTAAGACTAAGTTTTTTCTTTTTTTAAAGAGCAGAGGCAACATAAGCTAGTGTTTTCCAGCCCTGAAAATGAGCTCTAACAGATGCCACTATGAAAAGAGCAAAAATACTGCACAAAAATTAAGAGACAGGTATTATGAAATACTGCTGAAAGGAAGACTGAAATTTTATATAGAATTCTTTTATCTGAATTAGAAACAACTTCTTGAAAAAATAACTCATGCCCACCATTCTGCAAAACAGATTACTACCTTGAGAGGAGAGAAGTAGCAAGTTCATCAAATGCTTTATCAGCAGTTTCTGCGACTTTGTCTCCTTCCTGCTTCATTCTCCATTCCAAATATTCCAGCATCTATTTCATTCAGTGTTCAATAAACATGCATTAATTATTTCGCTATCCATTATTAGTATTTCATTAGTGTCACATCAATTCTTTCCTTTTTTTTTTTTAATTCAGAACAGAAGCAATGAAAATTAAGACAATGATCAATACTTAGCAGGAAGAGTGACACTAAACCATGTAAGAGCAATACTTAAACCAGCTATAGCTCATTAATCCCTTTGTTTTCTCTAGCTTCTAGTCAGCTTGCACTGGCTTGTGATCCTCATGTCAACTGAAATCTTCAGATCCATGAGGCAAGAAACATATAGATCTATGTGCCACCGCCTCACTTTCCTTACTTGACATAGTCATATAGCACCATACCCAGCTAAGTAGCACAATAAGTTTCCTGTTTTTTTAAACTCAGTCTGAGCAGAAATGAAAGAAATAAAGATTCTTTCCCTGGCTAAGCATTAATTTTGTCGCTATAGTTACATTTAATGAAAAGACATGGAAAAATATCTCAGCAATGCAACACTGCTTTGGCAACAATCAGTCTGTTGAAAAGCTGTGGGAAGACCACAGTTGTATGCACGAGTTACTGTATTAGAGCTGCTGAAATGGCAGCTTTTTACAAGATGCTCTTAGTATACAAATTACATATTCAATGTAACTTTGCTTAACTCACAGATTGGCCACCATAACAAAGCAAGTTAGAAAGGGAATGGATAACAAGTTTTAGGGACGCTTCATACCACACTTACTAGAATGAATTTGCTTTAAGTTTTTGGATCATTAAACACTTCTATGCCTGGGTGTAACTTAGAATATATGTAAAATGTAAATAAATGTCAAAGACAGAACTGAAAACTCTCCCACAGTGTATTTAATAAGAGTTAAAGTTTAAATAATGTCATTATCATTAATGAAGTTCACAGGTTACTCAGTAAAACCTATTACCAGCATTATCCAGTATTTTAGGATTCTTTCTGTGCATAAAAAGGCATTACTTGATTTACATGTTTTGCATATTGTGTCTGTTAAAATCATTACTTCTGTTGCCCATGTAATTTCTTTTCCACCTTTAAATCCAGAACAAAACACATGAAAATGAGAAAGTCAGCATAGTCGCCAGAGCAAAAACAAAGGTTGAATTCTACCATGATTCAAGGAAACAAAAGTTTAGTACTTAAAAGACTGGCTTACATATGGTTCTGCTATATATGGATTGACCTATTAACTATGAATTATGCATAAGCTCATACACTTCTTTACAGATGGTCCTGCAGTCGGTACCTTTCAGACTACAGCCTAGCACTTAAAGCCATATATTCACAGAAACGTCCCGAACAGCTAAAGGACAAAAGAGATGTCAAAATGAAGGCAGTGATAACATGTTTAAATAGCATGCTACTGTGTGACTACTCCCAAAAGAATGCTTCAATCAAGGATAGGATTTTATGTTTTGCGATTTATTTAACTTATTTTCACCCACCTTTTCTGCATCATTTAAGTGGCTGAGATTACAAGTAGCTATGCACAAAGCTTCATCAAGATATTCCATAGTTTTGATGTCCTGGGGGAAAGATTTGCCAATGAATATAAAGTTGCCTGTGTGACTAGAAGACAAGATAGCCTAAATTCATTTGCCATTTTGACATGAGAGGCACTTGATGTGGGTGACTGAATCTGTGCTCTGCACAGCTCTATAGCTGAAAACAGGCCCCAAATACTTACCTAACCTGAATTACAATAAGAACATTTACATTGTAGTGTATTCTGAATTTTTTTGACTGTTATAAACATACAATTCATTCACACACACAACACCACCAAATTAAAACATAGTACATGAAGGAGAATCAAAATAAAGTTACCAATACAGAGGAAAAAAAAATGCAAGACTGAAGAATGGGAACATTGCAGCCTAGAAAAAGGTAAAATATTTAGGAATATCATCTGGGGGAAACCAACAAAAAAAAGGTAATAAGCTCCTAGTGTTATGCTGATCCAAGAAGAGACAATAAAATACTTGCATATGACTCCGCACAGAACCAAACTTACATACAGAAATGTCTTATTTTCTCACTGGCACTACTAAAGCTAATGTTAAAGAGTACTGGTTAGAGTGCTGGTATTTTGCTAAAAGCAAAATGAGATCATCATCAGATGGGGATGACCCAAAAAGCCAGGGATGGTATGGTGTAAGCCTTTAGGCAACCAGATCACCTTGCCAAAAGGCAAGTTAACTAGTGTGGAAACATCTCCAACTTTTAAAGTGTTCCTCACTGGTGTTAAGCAGAACAAACACAAGCTAGAGAGAAATAAAAGCTTAAGAGTTCAAAAACCTGAAAGAGTTCTGTCTCTGATCAGACACCAGCATAAATGAAAGGAAGTGCTACCTGCAATCTGGGAGAGACCTGTTAATCACACACATCATTTTGGATTTTACTAAAGGTGTTTGTTACCTTCAGCTCTAGATCTTTCCAATTAATGTACCTGAACATCTCAGACGGATTTTATCGCCTTCCTAGGAGCAGAAAAAGGGAAGAAAGCCCTCCTCCTATTATGACTTGAACATTACCTGGAATACTTCCCTGTGACAACTGTTCCCACTATTTTGAGCAGGCACAAGGAGACATAATAGGTAAAAAGCTCATGGAATTACATTGCTGCCTCTCTGCTTCGTGGTTCCCATTATGATCAATGATACAGTAATAAAAATCCTTCTAAAACTCAAAGACACGGACATACTTATTCAGTGATGTAAGAAATGATACTGCCAAAGATCTAGTAATCACCAATCAAAAAATAAAGGAGTCTGAAAAAAACTTCGTAAACTTCATTCAGAAAGATCATGTTAGAAAACTTCATAGAATGTTTCAAGAGGAGGTGTCTCACAATCACTAGCCCTTGCTCTCATGGGGCACTTCAACTTACCAGATGTCCACTGGAAATGTAACAGTGAGAGAACACACTCTAGGAGGTTCCTGGAGCACATGGAAGATAACTTCCAGACACAGCTCATCACTGAACCAACCAGGGGACATGGCCCACTGGACCTGCTATTTACAGAGGACTGGTGGGTGATGTGGTGGGTGGAGGACATCTTACAACACAGCTGTCACAAGATGAGACTTCCTTCTTCTTGGGAGACTTCTTCCTTCTGGGAGAAGGAAGGGGGTCTGCAGAATTGCTACCTTAGCCTTTCGGAGGGCAGACTTTAGCCTGTTTAGGAGACAGATTTCCTTGGGAGGTAGTCTCGAAGGGCAAAGCAGTCTAGGAAGGCTGGACATTCTTCAAGAAGGAAGTCTTAAAGGCACAGAAGCAGGCTGTCCCCATATACCAAAAGATGAGCCAGCATGGGAGAAAACTGGCCTGCCTAAACAGAGAGCTTTGGCTGGAACTTGGGGAGAAAAGGAGTGTTTATGACCCTTGGAAGAAGGCACAGGCAACTCTGAAGGACTATGAGGATGTCATGAGGTTATGCAGGGCAAAGAATAGAAGTCTGCAGGCAACACCAAGTCGCAGGGGAGTATTATCTGCGCGAGGGTAGGAAGGCTCTACAGAGGGATCTGACAGCCTGGATCAACGGGCCAAAATCAACAGCATGAGGTTCAACAAGGAGAAGCACTGGGTCCTGCCCGTGGGTCACAACAACCCCACACAGCACTACAGGCCTGGGGAAGAGTGGCTGGAAAACTGCCTGGCAGAAAAACACCTGGGGGTGCCAGCTGACAGCTGGCTGAACATGAGCCAGCCGTGTGCCCAGGTGGCCAAGAACACCAGCAGCATCCTGGCTTGTATCCGAAACAGTGTGGCCAGCAGGACAAGAGGAGCGATCATCCCCCTTACTCAGCACTGGTGAGGCCGCACCAAAAATACAGTATTTGAGTTTTGGGCCCCTCACTGCAAGAGGGACACAGAGGTGCTGCAGCATGTCCGAAGGGCAGCAAAGCTAGTGAAGAGTCTAGAGAACAAGTCTTATGAGGAGCATCTGAGGGAAGTGGGGTTGCTTAGCCTGGAGAAAAGGAGGCCGAGGGGAGACCTTATCACTCTCTAAAGCTCCCTGAAGGGAGGCTGTAGGCAGGTGGGAGTCAAGTCTCTTCTCCCAGGTAACAAGGGACAGGACAAGAGGAAATGGCCTCAAGTTGTGCCAGGGGAGGTTCAGATTGCACATTAGGAAAAATTTCTTGACTGAAAAGGTGGGTAGCATTTGAACAGGCTACCCAAGAAGGTGGTGGAATCAGCATCCCTGAAGCGTTTAAAAAACACTTAGATGTAGTGCTTAGGGACCATGGTTTATTGGTGGACTTGGCATCCCTGGGTTACTGGTTGGACTTGACGATTTTAGAGGTCCTACCCAACCTAAATGATTCTATGATTCTAAAAGAGATTCATTTACCCAACAACCTTGTTGTGCTGAATGACTGCTTCAAGGATGTGTTGCATGAACCTTGCAGCTGCCTCAAATTGCAAAAGAAGTAAAAAAGCCTCAAACCCAAACACTGTGAAGCCTCAGGTGTCTTAAGAAAAGCGAAATTCAAAATACTTAGTTTCACAGTTAGCTGAATAAACTAGCCCTCCTCAATTATGACCTGGTTGGGTTTGAGCTGATTGATTTTGTCAAGTTATTTTATTAACATTGTAGCTGCACTTCAAGTCTGTGCTAAGACAGACTAATAGAACATAACTATTAAGGTTGCAGGTTTTTGTGTTTTAGAAAGTATGGTAGTAACTATGCACATACAGAAGTAATGAGAGAGAATATAAGGAAATTCCGTATTAACTCACCATGTCTGCTGATGGAGGTAAACCTTTTTTCTCCCTTAGCCCACCATTTGAAGAAACTTGGTACTGAACATTTTCCTCTTTGGTTTTGTGACTGAAGGGCCTGCAAAACAAAACTTTAAGGAAAAAACCTACACATTTCAACTAAAATATCAAACTTCCCAGAAACAGAGACAATTTGAGTATTACAAAATCTGTCTTTAAATGCATACACACACCTACTTTTTAAAGAGTAGAATTCACTGTGATATACTACAGATACCTCACTTTTTGAAAAGTTTCCTTTCTACTAGCATCATCTTAAAATTCATCATTAGTAACTGAATTTCATCTGACAATTTTGGCAAGGCTGAACAAAACCTTAGTAGGTTGCAGTCATTTTTATCCTCAGTAAGAGTAAAATGCATTACTATTAGCATTCCAGGATTAATTTGTCATTTGTTGACCAAATGTTTTCCTTCAGACATCCCATCAGATATTGATTAGGCTGTTAAAATCTTTTGAATACATGACAGATTATACTAAAACCATCTACTGACAACCTGTTTAGAAAGCTCTTAAATTCTGTTGTTACGGTCACCTATATCTGCTCTTTTGCAAAGTACAAATGGATCTAAACATCTGTCAAGGCTCTCAAAAAACAGCCTGCATAAACCAGCCCAACGACAGGAGGGAAGCATAGTGTTTTTCCTGTGCTCAGACTGTTGCTTCGGATGGGTTGTGAGAGGGCTTGGAGAACACTGCTGCAGATGCTGACAGCTGTATGTGAAATCTTGAGTTTCTATTTTACTTTGGGAAAGGTTTGGTGCGTGCAATGTGCGCTGCTATTTCGCAACATATACCTCCCTTACAGAATAAATAGATTCATATAAAACAGTTCCTTTATGTAACAGATCTGTAAGAATTATCTGGGCCTATTCTCATTTGTATCAACACAAATCTCCACAGTAATGGCAGCAGGGGGAAAGACACCCACTTTAAGGCTTCCTTCAAGTTCACGTAGGCTAGACAACTAATAAGCAAGTGAATGCGTGACTTAGATATGCAGAAGGTGCAATGAGAGCAGCAGGGGCGTGGGAGGGAAGAAGGCACTTCAGTGATACAGTCCTTCCTATCACAGCCTGGCATTTCAGCAGTTCTCTCTCTCTCAACCTTTATCAGGGTGTTACCACAACACTTCAAACTTTCAGTTCCAAACGTTTTCAAGCCAAACCCATTTGCTTCTCACTCTCTTTCAATGAAAGTTTTTTTGTACTCAAGTGTCAAGCAAGTTGTGCCCCCACAGTAGAGACACTCATAATGGGAATACATTAAAAATGAAAAAAAAATCAGCCCAAGAAAAATGGCTGGAAATGCTTGCTCAGTCAAGTCCTCCCCCAGTCTGGCATCTAAACACAAAACCCATTTGAGTTAAAGGCTTACCTTTCTAGCCTTTGTGAGTTGTAGCTGCACAGCCCAAGTTTAAAATCAGGTATGGTCTAAATTCAGAGGGAAAAAGTAAAGTAAGTTCAAATACAGGGTTAAATCCAAACCCCAGTACAAAAATGTTCTATAAGCCTGTTTTCACCTTCAGTACCACCCCCCCACCCCCCTCCTCCAAATTTCAATGACACTAAGCTTTAAAGCAAGTGCAAGGAAAGGTATAAGAAAACAGCTTCCAGGCTGAAGCTCTCTAGCCCATCACTGTACCTTTTTGGTAAGTGAAAAGTGTTCCTAGTAAAAGGAATGTTAACTTCCTGTTTCCTCTTAGTACTTTTCCCACTACTATGCATAACTTCTAACATATTGCATTACTGAACCTGATTACAAGGGTTTTTTTCAATAAAATATAATGACAGGGCTTAACTCCAGAGATTTGACTTCTCTGTATTTTGCAATAAAGACTAAATCTCAATTTCATAACAGAAAAAACAGAATGGCCACACCCTATGTTTTGCATAAATTAAAACAAAAAAAAAAGGCACTTAATGTTTATCCAAATTACAGATTTCTGTAAAACAAATGGCACTAGCAGGTTAGAACACAGAGATGATTCACAAGCAGAGCATTTTTTTAAATACAGAAACAGAAATATATTCAGAAATTATGCATTGGCAGGCAAACTGAAATAGTTTTAAAAAAGTATCAAAAAATCTTTGAAGTCCTTTTATTTGTGAGTTGACAGGGAAAAAGTGGTTTTTTATTTAGTTTTTTTAAAAAACCTACACAGTTGGTTTCTGGCACATTCTGTGCAGACGAGAGGGTGGAACAGAGGTGGCAACACGGGGCACTAAGGAGAACTATACAAATAAACCTAAAACCCGACTCTGGACATCAGATGCATACTGCACAACGAGAAATGGTAGCTAAGACTTGCTGGAGAACAGGTGGTTATAAAGTTCAGGTCCTTACACCAGAGGGGATGTAAGCTTGCTTTAATCACTTTCAATGCAACTGCAAAAGGTCCTGTAGTATCACTATTTCAGACCACCACAGTGACTACTGAACAGAAAACTTCAACTTACTTCTGTAGAAGAGAAACCGAAGAAATCAGTGTTCTCATCCTTCACATCATCACACAAGGCTGTAAAAGCAAGCACAGAAAACACTTGACTGCTAATGTTGTTAACTGTAAGGTGTCTCAATCAATTAGATAAACAGGAATACATGATCACTACAGCAGTCTTCTAGATAGTATTCATAAAGAAAACAGGAATTTGGACATTGACTTGTAATGACAGAACTTGAAAGCTAGAAATAGAAATCCAGACAAATAGATATGGAAGTTAATTGGGAATTATACAAACACACACACACCCCAAAACCCCAAAATTCAAACACAATTTACTTGCATTTAATGATTAAGGTATTTTCTGCACAGTTAGCTGTATTACATTGCTACTACATTCAAGACAGGATAAACACACAAAAGGGAAGCCAAAAACGCAAAAGAAAACACACATTCCAAACATGTACCTATAGTACAGGAAAAAAAATTTTCATAGAGCATCCGTACACAACAATTCTGCAATTGGGAAAAAAAAATACTCAACCAAAAAAATCCCAGAAAAATGAGGTTTCCTATAAAGCAAACTCTTCAGTAACTTTGTCAAGAATAACAGCAGGAAGAGAAGAGAAAGATATTGATCATTCTTGCCAAGTACTACAAATGTAGTAAAACAATGCATTAATCGAATCTGGCAGTCCATCTATTGGCTTTAACAGACCATGTAACATAAATTAACAGTGAATACTGCACACCACAAAACTGCTGGAAATAAAGGTCAAAATCCAAAAGCCTTACCTTTTACACTCATAGCTCTTGACATACGACATAATTCACTGTTTCTCTGATTTGGTTCTGCAAAAATCTCTTCCAGTACCTCAAAACATTGCCTTCACAAGTAGAAGTATAGGTTGAAGGTAATTAGAGACTACCAACCAAACACAAATTCTGACTACCAGCTCTCTTAGAGCTAAGCTTGCCCACTTTTACCAAATGACATTATGGAGAAGGTGCAGTTAATGAAATACACACCACGCACACAAAAATGTTGTTACTTCTTCTAACTGGAGGGGGAGCAACTCACCTCCACGATACTGAACTGATCATAAAAGTAGTACTAGAGCTTTTAGATATGCAGCATTTATGGTAACTAGAACCAGCATTAATCAATTGTTATATAATCGATTTTAATCACATTAATTAGAAATTTAACTGAAAATATATTGACTAGACCAACAATAGTTTATTTACTTGCAGAATACACATTCAGATCAATATGAGATATTAACAGCCCAATAACTAGGTATTTTACAACCCAAGATGCATTTACATTTTTTTCCCCTGAACCCACTCCACACATTAAAACTTCCCACAAACTGCATGTTTAACACATAAATAGCATAAAAATGGACTCAATTGCAACACCGCAGAGTACAAACATTATTTTCTAATTTCCTCAATATGATTTCCTGATAATTACATCAGAACTTAAAAATACTAAAGCCACTACAGTAATCTCAAAATTCACGTACCATAGATATTTTTTTAGTCTTCTATATTCTTCCCTACTGTCACGTTCTTCACTACTGTTATGTACCAAGAACTCAATCTTTCTACTCATGATGGTATACAATGGTCTCACACTTCAAAGTAAAAACGTGGCTAATTCTCTACAACATACACGTTTTATCACTTGAGCCAACACTACAGATTACTTGCAGCACTGGGCAAAGAGCAAAATGAAAAAGATAAGACAGAAAATTAATTGAAAACATACACCTGTTTTTTCCTTAAAAAACAAATATTTTAAATGCAACAAAATGCTGCCCTGTTTTGTACTGTTCAGCTACTCCACCCCTAACCTTATCAGACACAGCAGATGATTATTTCCCGTTTCTACAGCATCTCAATACCTTAGGTTCACACCTTGCTCACAATCCGCCACGTATACTGACCCCCACTCCTTTCCTTAAGGCCTGCTATCTGGCCATTTGCATCCTCGACCCTCCCACCCCCCACCCCCCACGTCCCCCAACCACCCACCTCCACCTCCCCCGAAGGGAGAGGTGCTCTTTCCTCCCAGACGCCCAGAGCACCACTGCCGCTGCAGGTGACAAAGGCCGATGGTGAAGAGGCTGGAGCGGGTACACACCGAGACGGCCGGGAACAGGACGCGACTCCCCTCACCTTGAAAGGAGGACGAAGAAAGCCTCGTGGCGCCCACTGCGCGCCAGAAGAGCTACCCCAATCAGCGAGCGCCCCGCCGGGCCTCGTTCCGATCGCAGCCAACCACGGCGAGGGGGGAGGGGGAGGGGGAGGGGGAGGGTGGTGGTTGCTGCGGCCGGCCAGGGCGGCTTTCGCCACCGGGTTGGCGGCCTGCGGCGCCGCGGGGGCTACCGAGCCTCATCCTTCCTCGCTTCTGCCGGGAGGCCAGAGTCCCTTCCTTGAAAACAAGGCGTTTCCTGGGCTAGAAACCATCAAGTCCATGCTTTGGGGTAGCTGTCCTACACGCCTTCTCATTATTTGCAGGACAAGTAAGAGATTTTTTTTGTAGTGTTTTATTATTCCTGTTTTGTCTGTCACAGATGTAGCGTGATGCTCTCCAGATTTCTGTTTAAATTACCTCTAGCAAAAGAAATTGACTTTTAAATTAAAAGTACACTGATTTTCCCCTGCAACTTTTGCTTTTTGCACTTGCCAGATAATGATCTAGGCCCCAGGTTTCCAAGAGGCCAGTTTCCTACCAAAACCTAGCTAGTTTGTATTTTTGCCCGGTTCATGTAGTAAAACTAGGTTCTACCCCACACCTTTCATTTTAAATGTCCTAAGTATCTGTGCATGCTGGGCTGGGGTTCTGACTCGGGTAAGGAGGCAGAGTTTGAAAGGCCACACAAGCTCTAGGTTTCCCTGGTAGGGAGTACTTCAGCAGTGTGGCCAAGGCAAACAGTGACTTGAGAAAAGAGGCAATGGGGAAGATTAGTTTTGTCTTTTGGAAGGGCACAAAGAGAATTTCAGGAGTAATGGGAATGAAAGCATAAAGAAAGGAGCAGTAAAGCTTAAAAATTAGAAAATTCTGTGGAGCTAGGCCCTCGCCTGTGTTTTGTTAAACCTCCCAAATCAAGCAAGCTTCCATTAGTTTCCTTTGGCTATACTGGAATGTGATTTGTTTGTGAGGGGCAGAACTTTCCAGAAGTTTTCCGCAAACTGATCCAGCTTGTAAATAATTTCCCCTAGAAGCCCTTGTTCACCAGGACCTGATTAGACTTGACTACGTATAAAATCCTTGTGGAGATGTGTTGTCAAATTTTACAGTTGTGCTTTGTGCCCAGTCTGGTTCCATTTGGTGTGGTTTGGCCTATGGACACTTTGTAGGAAACACTGTGAGACTGAAAATCAGTACCAGGGTGAACTGGTACATGCAGTGTAACGTCCCATAACCAGTAGTGTTTGTTTTTTTTTAAACAACCTGCAAAGAAGTCCTACAAAATACTGTAAAGGACAGGGGTGGGAGACAACAAATGAACCCTGTCCCACAGAAGATAAACCCGCTTCTGTTCTGTAAATATGAGTTGTCCTTTCTCTCAGATTCTCCTATCAGATTTTGCAATGAAGTTAAAATCTCAGGAGTTTTCTCAACTTGTATTTAGCTTTGGAAATCGCTTCCTCTATTTCAAAGGCTTGTGCACCCAAAATTTTGTCTTTATCTTCTGTATTCTGTGTTAATTTCCACTTAAGCATTAACTCATAAACATTACTTAAGAACATAGTGAATATTGGCTGAGGGGTAAAATATAGGATGGGTGACGGCAGACCTGTTGTGGATGTAGCAAAGAAAGGGAACGGTAGGAATGATTGCCTTGTTAAAGGTCTGAATGCAATTTTAAAGCTGCAGTGTAAAGGATAGTCTTAACAGTAGCCTAACTAGCTCTTTGATTAGAAGCCTGATTAGGCCTAATTGGCTCTTTGGTGGAAAGACAGCTCGTCCTTGCTTATATTTCAACTTCAGCTCCATTTAATAAATAAGTGAACAATAGCAACAAATGCTTGTTACCATTTTCTGCTTATGAATTTGTGAAAATTCATACAATTATAGCTGAACATTCTGTTCTTTATGACTTTACAAAGAATTATAAAAGCTATACATACACGTTATGTTATATATCATGCATATAATACGTTTGTTTGTAGCTCTGCCAGCCTATACATGAAATAAACATACACTGCACCACTTCAGTTTTGCGCTCATACCGCTCTGAAAATCTGAAGATGAAACTGGCAACTTGGTTTATTATTTCTGAAAAGACAACAGTAATATTCCGTAAAAGAAGGAACACCTTCTGTCTGTGTCATTAGCTATTCAAAGAACATTCCTGACGTTTCTTAATTTTATACGATAGTATTTAAAACGCAGGCATGCAAAAGTCAGTGTTTCTGATGTGGGGAACCACAAGATGGCAGCATGGATTAACCCTGGGTGGATTCATTCGCCCGTTTCTAGTTACACGGGTGCGATTGATCTCAGCCACTTCACTGGCTTTGTCTGCGGAAGAAAGTAGAGTGTATTAGAAAGATAATACTGAACAGCCCGCTGTCTTTGGTGTGAACAATGTAGCTGTATTGAAAAATCACAGTCAAATGCTGGTTGAAAACAGTATTGTATACTGTCTATATCATCTTTCCAGCCAGTTGTTATTTCTTCAAATTATCCTCCTTTCTCATTTGCATCTTGCCCTTTCTCTGTGAGTTCTGCTTTCAAAATTTAATGACTCAAGGCTAGAATTGCCAGTGTTTGGGGTTCTTCTGTTTGTTTGGGTTTTCTTTGTTTGTTTTGGTTTTTCATTTAGATAGTACATTCTGTGAACATGTATCTTGGTTATTTGGTATTGTAACCATTATTGGATTTTTTCTGTGTATGACCATATGATGACATGGTAAGTGAAAAAACAGTGTTCCCCTAAATATTATGTGAAAGGCTACATGTGTTTGGGGAGGGAAGGAGACCTGTTACATATTACTGCAGACAGGGCCAAGTGCAATATTTAGAACAGTTTGTAGATCGGGGATATGCAGGTGTGTTGAAAGTATGATTTTGTCAATGAAATGCTAATTATGTAGCATTAACAACTGAATTATCTGGTTTCTAAGGTTTACACATGTTAGACAAGTAATTTAAAAATGTGGTGGTGGTCTAACAGAGAGACACTGATACCTGAGGGAAATGTTGTACTTAATCTCAACGCCTCATCCACAGTTTCTGGCTCATAATATTTATCTTTTTGAAGTATCCCAGATTTAGGTTACTTATACTATGAAAGGGATTAGACTTTTCAAGGTCATCAGTGTATTTGTTGCCCAGGATTTACATGTCGGTGATCTCTAGAATTACCCAATGTGTATAATTTCTGCTCTAACACTGCAGTTGGTGTTTTCTCCAGTGAAGTTTCTATCATTATAAATAGTTAATTTTTACAGCTGTAGTATCTGGCTACAGTCATTCAAGTAAAAATAACTGCTTACTCATCTTCAGTTAATACATTGCTTTTATCACTGTGCCTGAAATGAATTCTTAATGACCAGTTAAGGTTGATCTAAGCCTGTGCTGTTGCTGAAAGGGTAGGCCTTGTATTTTTCTGGTTCCAGGCATGTGTTCACCCTTCCCTTGTGTTACCAGTAGTGTTTCTGGAGCCATACAGTGAGGATGTATGGATCTCTAGGTTGCTGTTAGGTAACAATTAGTTCCCTCATAATTCATACCAAGAGCCCTGGATCCTTGCATTTAACAATGTAGGTAGTGGTTGTTCTTACATGAGCATGTCCTCATAGTAATGGTTACTAGGTGCTTACATTCATTAGCTATTACCTATCTAATTTTCTATGAATGAAATCGGTTGCAAAGTATGCCAGATACTTTTTTTTCCTCATCCACCCTCTTGGTTAAAAACTACAAACTATCTGTAAATTACGGTGGACAGTTTGGTCCTAGGTACTTCTGTGGCATTGGTGCTGAACTCGTGCTACTTCCATTTCTCTACAGAATCTTTTTTTGCTTGAAGCACAGTCTAAGAAATTTGCTGAGTCTTTCTGTAGGTATTTTAGTTGTAAAAATATGAAACGAAAAGTCATAAGTATAAAAGCATTTTATTTAAAATGTTACTGTGATTTTTAGGAAACTTAATGCTCAAATCAATCTTTCATCCTTTAAAGTTCCTCTTACAAGCTTTTTACTGTGAGCATAATACAGTACTCTTTGTTTAAAGTCCATCTTTTTTTAGCATGTAGGGAAATAGCAGCCAGAGTTTGGATTGTGAATTAGCCTTGTCCGTTGTGTTCAGCTGCTAAATCTGGGAGCCTGACAGAGGTGAGGCTGTTGCAGCTTCATCTCTCCAGGTCCAGCTGGTAGCAACACTGAGCATGCATTCCCAATTTTAATCTAATTTTGAAAAGACTACATAGTATAAATAGGGTTACCTGGAAATAAGGAGTTTTTAAACAAGCAGAAAATCTTTTCCTGACTTCAGCTTTCAATCTCCTGATACTCAGCATGCCTATAGCAAGGCACAGATTTGGTCCTAATGCAGAAATAAGTATTAAAGAGAGAGACTGCAGTATCCTGTGGGGTCTGACTGAAGGCTCTGTGTAGGCACTGAAATTTGTTTGGGGGTCTTTCAATTATATTTGTGTGTATGGAGATTTCAACATCTTTAATACATCTCCAAAATCCATGTTGTTGGTCAGTCACTGTTAGGCTTCTTGAAGATGAAATTCTGTCTCTAGGCTAACCAAGCGTTCTCTTTTCTTCCTAAAATCTTTAAGAAACTTGGTTTCACAGCAAAAATGCCATCTGAAATTCTTAATGAAATACTCTTTGTAGTCCAAATTTTTGGAGCATAAATTACTTAGTACAACAGGGGGGAAAAATGTCTAGGTTTTTAGGGTCTTAACACATAGCTGAGAGGGACATGCTGGTGAGCAGGCTTGTTATTTTTTTTACCCTGTCATATAATGTAACTTTAAGTTCATCCTTTATTGCTTAGGTGATTTTAAAACACAGCTTCAAAAATAACTAAAGGTACATGGAGCCTCCAGGAGGCTTTATCAGACCCTAAGGAAAATAGCAGTATTTGAATAAAACATGGGAACCCAACACTGACAAATGGTAAGCAATGCTTTTTTTTTGGTAGCAAGTATTTCAACTGCGTACATGCTTGTGTAGTCCAGAATTACTCTAAACTCTTCAGGAACAAAACAGAATGGCTTTCTGTGCCCCTGCTTTCAGAAACCACATGAGATGATAGACTATATTAATAGTGGTTCCACAGTCTGTGGCATGTAATATTACACTAGATAGTATAATGCAAAGCCTTTTCTGCATAGTTCTGCTTAAGCATAGAAATAAAGACTCCAGCAGTGTTTTATGGAGCTTGTTTGTGAGAGAGTAAAGATATGGTAACCTGGGCAACCAGACTCCCTGGTAAACTTTACAATGCACACTGTGGCTTGCTGTGTCATCTTTTCATGTATTACTGTCCAAACTAATGGGATCCAAGGTAGTTATATGCATATTGCAACCATATCCTTCGCTGTAGTATGTTTATTTTTCAGAGACAAAGATGAAAATTATTTGCTAGTCACAAACGGAGGTGGTGGAGGCAAAGGCTTAGGAAAGCATAATCGCTCTGCAGAACAGGCATGGTCTCTTGTATCCATAGAGATCACATAAGGAAAACGTGCTGAAGGGAGATTTGGCTCGTGACATTGAGACTTTGTATGCAAAGGCTATGGGTAGTCAGAAAGTCTCACTTGAAATGGACAGAGAAGACATTTCTTCTCTCAGTTCTCCTTTGGGATCTTTCTAAGTTAACAGCTATGCACTGTAGGCCATGATGGATGCTGAGATAAATGCAGTGATCTGGTCCTGTGATAAAGAGTACTCCCAACAAATAATCTTTTGTTAAGAACCAAATTTATTAGAAGATTTGCCAGAATCACCTATGCAAATTAAGGTGAAAAGATCAGCAGTATTCTTTCAGTGCCTGTACATGGTTTCAGCAGTTCAAGATGCAGATAGGCAGTGAGGTTCTCCTCACAGCAGATTGTTGAAAATACAGTTTACCATGTGTGTCTATATAAACCTCTCAGCATCCCACTGGGCTGCTCAGCTTTGGTGTCCCTTACTGGATCTCTCTGCAAGACAGAACCACTAGCTTCTTCATCTTTTCTAACAAGTGTATAGAAAATAGTTGATTTCTTAAGAAGGCATTTAGAGGATTTACTAGTTAGAATTCTTCATAATGCATTGAAAATGGGTACTGATGAAGGGAGAGTATGGATTATTCCTGTGGTTAAGAAGGCTTTGTCTGATGGTTATGAATTTGGATATTGAAACTGATGACATGACAGTTTAGTACCATAACCCTCCACTAAGTCCTTGTATGACCTTGATCTGCTTAGTTACTTGCTCATCAGTTCCCCTTGTCTTTTTGGTTGTTTTGTGGTGATTTGTCCAAAACTGTAGACAAAGGAGTTGTATAGCTATTAGGTGTTGTAATACCCATGAGAAATATCACATACCGTTGCTTCTGAATTCTGTTGCTTTACTGATAAAAGTTATGTTATTTAAAATGAACAGGATTACCACCCTGTAGCACACTCATTTCAATCCCTGGCATTGTAATTACTATCAAATTAATTCTGCCTATTCTAGGACAGATATTTAAGTATTTACTAGAATGTACTCTCTGTCTTAAGGATTTTTGTTATTTGTGTGTAAAGAAAAAGGAATAGATTCAATGACAAATGGACAGTCTGAATTTAAAGAGACCGCTAAGCAAGTGGGGCACAATCTCAGTACTGTGAGCATTTTAATTTTGAATCTATCACTCTCTATACAAGGTATAATATTAAAAATTCAAGTAACACAATGTTTGTGGTCACAGAGAAAGCTATGATTGCGTGCTTCTTGTACCTACTGTTCCAAGAAATTATTTTTGTATTGTTCATTTTTTGGGGTGCACATCTGCTATTTGAGGAAGTGTAAAGTATTGTTGCTCTGTATACAGCATCTGAGCAGGAATACACGCAGAGCTTTTGCTGAATCCCCCAAAAGATCTGTATTTTAAGTTTCACTCCCTTTTAAAATAAAATATCACGAACAGGAAGTTTTTGTTTACCTTGGCTAGTATAGCTGGCTGATTAATCTTTCATGTACTTATCCATCTTTCTGATTTTTTCTGCAATAATAGTTTAAATATGTGGTTAGTAACTTTTATCTGTGAAAAAGCTATTTTTTTAGTACATTCATATAATGGTGAGCATAAATTTGAGGTTAATAATCACATATAAGGGAAAATGACTAAATTAGAGGTGCATACATTTTTGTTCTTTGCATTTCAAGGTAGAGATAAAAATCACTGTAAATGATTAGAAATATGCAGAGATTTCTGTAGGAAAAGGCTTACCGGGGCTGTCACTCTTAGGGTGTTGCTGAAGAACAGAGTATAGCACAGTTTTCTGTAAGAACACAGGCATGGTTGTTCATTCCTTCTAAGTAACATAAGAACCAGAAGGCACCTGATGAAATGATAAAATGACAGACTTAAATTAAGCAAGAAGTACTTCTGAAAACAATCCATAATTTAACAATAAAAATTACTTCCTACAGAATTATACATGTATTAAAATATGATCAGTCAATGTTATGGTCCATGAATTAGACCAGAAGAACTGCTAAAAAGGATGGTGCATACATGATCTGTTATAGCTGTCTTAGCCTCTCAGTACTGACAGCAAGAGAGTCTGCTAAGGGAAGCACCATTCCGTACCGGCCTATTTTTATGTTTGCTCTAAACATCCACTTCTAGCCATGGTAGGAGATAAAGCCACTCTTCTCAAATTGTCTCTTGGTGTGGACCAGTATATAATTGCTTTTATTTCCATGCTAATAGATTCTGACCCGAAGAATCTAATAAAGGTCTAATACAAAGGTAATATTGTAGAGTACTACTATGATGTAGTGCCTCTCTGGAGAACTAATTCAACCATGGCACAAGATGATTCAGTATACATACAATATAATCTTTGCACACACATTTCAGGTTACACGTGTTATATTTGATAGCATCCCTAGAATACATTTTGAGTTTTAGTGTATTCCCTGTTTGGGTAAACAACCAAATTAACATTTTGGCAGGTACATTAACTTTAGCAAAGATGACACCGTTTGAGTTGACAATGTGAAAAACATCTTTTTTCCCATTAAGATACGATCCTTCTGAGATAGGCTGACGGCTTGCTGATGGAATGCAATGGGAAATCATGAAGAGCAGTTAAAGCACAGGCTTACATTTGCAATGATAGGCATTCTGGCACCTTATTTAATTCAGACAAGAGCTTGTTTGTGAACTTATGATGTGTCTCGAGTAGCATTTCAGAGAATATATAATGAAAATTTATGACATATATTAATCAAGGGACAAAAAACCTCAAGCATTTCCCAGTGTCTGTCTGTCCTCTGTGAAGGGCGGGCTTTACTGGATTTTCTCTCCATGTTGCTTTCCCCATTTCTTCAGTCACACTTGTCAGGCTGAAATAATGTGTGGAAGTTCTTCCCTGTAAGTCACATATATTCCAGGAATCACTGGAGTTCTAAATGGAAAATGTGAAACCTGTTCTAAACTGAACAATACACACAGCCAGATTGGAGCAGTAGAGCAGTGGCTGGAACAAGCCGAAAAACAAATCCAAACTTTTCAAGCAGACTTCAATTAAAATAATGGAAACTAGGATATAATCAGAAATGCTAGAAATTCCTCAGAGTATATTTCCATGTATTTACAAAGGGGAGCTCAGTCACATTCCAGGCAAAGCTGATCAGTTCATCCCTGGCCAGTTGTTTTCAGTCTTTCCAAACAGGTCATACGTTCAGGAGTCCTGGACACATATTTAGAAACCCAGATCAAGTTGTTCTTATCCAGGAGTTGCTAGTGAGTCCAGGAAAGAGCCTGCAGATTGGTTTGTAAGTGTATATGGATGTTTTTTTAGTTTTGTTGTAATTTTGTCAAGCGCTTTAAAAAAAAAAAATCCATTTCAGATGGGGTTCTGTGTGGAGTTTGCCGTTGGAGAATGTCATTTAGTAAGACAGGCTGGTTCAGCAGCTTCTGGATGTGGACATGAAGGGAGATTACCTGAGAATGTAGAAGAGAAGAGCTATGGTGTTTGTGAAAATATAAGTGGGAACAAAGGCCTTAAGGAGAGAAAGCTTGATAAAAGTGTATTAATTCCTGCCCAAAATACTCTGCTGAAAATTTTACTTGTTTTTATTTACCTTGTTATTGTAGCCTTGAGGCTAATAAAAGCATTGTGTTTTCCTGGTTTCCTGTAATATAACTAAAAGGTACAGCTTCAAAAGGAGTCCCTAAGCTTATATAGAATACTGTTAAACTATGTTGTTAAGCTATGTTGCTCTCCATTATAGCAGTTAATCTCGGTAAGTCTGAGAAGAAACAAAGATGGCAAACCAGTAGTATGGCTTCACTGGATTCTTCCTGGAAGATTCTCAAAGGCATCACAAGGAAAGGTTTGAAGGCGTGTTCTGTCCAGCTAACTTACTTTTCTCCCTCCCCTTTAAAGAAAACCAGGGCCAGAAGAATTCTGGGCAGAAATGACCATGCAGAATAACATTTTCCAGATGGGGCTGGTTCCCTGCAAACACTCCATGCGTGCAGTTTCAGCCCTTGTTTACCCCTACTTGTGAATAAGCTGACCAGAACGACATGGGACCCAGATGAGTGGAGAATACCAGCTCTCTGTTACTTGTGGTGAAGAACTCCTACCATGTCTGCAACCATAACTGTCACCTCAAGGGTCAGTTTGTAAGCATATGGATTCCTAGATCTTTCCAACCTGGATGTGATTCATCTGACCATCCTCTGGTAATTAGTGAAGAGGAACAGGCACTTTTAGAACATCAGTCTTTGCTTTATCAAGGGGATGTTGAAAACAAAGCAGATGAATCACACAAGGGCTTATTTTTCTCGCTGACTATAAAGGGAACTTAGGCTAGCTGAGATCATGACATCTACATTGCAACCTTTGGCTTAGATGAATTCCACCCAAATGATTCTGCTATCTAGTAACGTGTCTGGAAGAGTTCTCTTGTCTCCAACCTGTAAAAGTTCTCTTGCATTCTGTCCAGGTACATTAGCCATGTGTTGTTGGGTTTGGGACTTACTAATGCTTTCAAGCATGACTGAGAAAGACCAAAGTGCAATTGTTTACTACAAGTGAAACTTTGAAGAAGTGTGCAGAGGTGCCAAGGGTGCCTGAAATGTCAGTCCCCAGGAAAAAAAGTAAATATTTCATTTTATGCTCATCCAGCAACTGACTTTCCAAAGTTGAATTCATTCAACCCAAACGGTATAATAATCTGACCACAGGGAACATACTTATAGGGTATCTTTCTTTTAGCAGAGTAGTTAAAAGTGCATTTTTCATGCTGCTGTATTTAAGAGGCCATCCTCATGCTCCTGAAGTCATGTGTTTTTACCTGCTCTGATGGCAAGTTTCAGAATTGTCAATCTGGTATGAGAATTTACAGCATATTATTTTTTGAAAAATTCACATAATATCTTACTTTTCAAAAAATACAAGGGATTGTGATGCTATTACTGGTTTCCCTCCATCCAGTTTAAAGACTAGGGCCAGGGGTCCTCAAACTACGGCCTGCGGGCCAGATAGGGCCCCGCAGGGTCCTCAATCCGGCCCCCAGTATTTACAGAACCCCCCGCCGGGGGTTTGTGGGGGGGAAACCAAGCAGCTGCAGATGACTGCCTGCCACTTCATCCACGCGCTGGCCCCCTGTTTAAAACGTTTGAGGACCCCTGGCCTACACTGTAAATTTATTTGTAAATTGAATTAATATAACTGCAGTTCTAGAGGCATGCAATTAAATTATAACATTAACTAAAATTACATGTCAGCCTTTTGCCAGATTTTGCCAAGATGGTACAAATTAGTTCAGTCAGCTTGGCTTTTACTTGTTTTATTTCTTTCTTTGTTTTATTGTCATTTTTGTTTGTAATTATTGTTGTTATTAATTGATAAGGGTTTAGGACAAGCAATTAAAAGCCATTGACAAGAAAAGCTTGTTTGTGCTTTTCTAATAAGATATAGCATTTGCTTTCTGATGATTCAAGTAGCAGGTTATGTAAACATTTCTATTTCTGATCCTTCTAAGGCTTTGGTCTCTTGTCTATTAAGTATTTTGTGGGGGAAAACATGATCATCAAGTCGGCAATCTGCCTAGGATTTTAGAATGGCATGAAAATAAATAATTACACATGATGAAAACATTTAGGATATTACATTGCGATCATTTCATATCACTGGCAGACGCATTTCAGGACGAAAAACATTACATAAAGTCTAGTGGTTCAGTAAACAAGGGGATTTAAAGACTGATGGATATTGCTGTGTTCTCTCCCTAGGATAAAGTATCAACTGTAATACTTTAAAATTAGGTTTTCTCTTCTTTTTTTTTTCTCCTTCTCTCTCTTTTTTTTTTTTTTTTTTTTCTTTTTGTCCACAACAGAGAAATCTGCAGGTGGCTGATAATAAGTAATAGGACTTTGGCAGTCTGTAATAGCTGTTACTGCAAAGAGTAAACTGAAGGGAGTAGAGGACTTAATTTCATAGAAGGATTTCCTTCCAAGATCACCTGAATTTGAAACATCTTACCTTGGTCACCTACCTAATGATTAGGAGGAGCACAGCTACTCAGTTTCAGGTTCCAGGCCTGAATAGTGCAGTGTCTTTGTAATAGTAATTCCCTTCAGAATTCAAATATAGCTGATATTCTACTTTATTTATTTCTTTTATCCTTGTTCTGACTATAATGCTAATACTCATCTGAGCTTCTGCTCTGAAGTTATATGCTGCATCAAAGGAGGAAGTGAAAGTGATCACTAAAAGACAAGGTGACCTAATTTAATGTAATTAATCTACCATATTAAAAATAGCTTAGATATATCTGTTTTTCAGAAACACTACATTTCCAGAAGGTTGGTAGACGACAGTGGCATAAGCACTTTCACAAAACAATTCCTATGCCTGTATGCATGTGGGAACAGAAGTTTTTGTCAGCTCTTATGGAGCTATGTCTATACTTTTCTGTATGTCTATATCTATACTTTTGAAATATTTATCTCGCCCTCTGATCTCATAAACTGGATCTACTTAATAAACAAAGCTACTTGAAGACCTTTTTAAATAAAGTTCAAGAGATGTTGTTAGATCCTTGGGGTTTGTTAGCTTGAAACCCTTGTGCTTTCTTGTGCCTGAAACCCTTGAAGTGAGGAATGCCACTTCCACGCATCATCTTCTAGTGTGAAGCTGCTTTTGTATCAAAGGAGTCCCCTTGGCTTCTCCCATTTGGGAAACTATGTGATCACAGCATACTACTGAATGAGTGATACAGGTCTGTGATTCACATTGCTCTTGGCCTGAATTAGTGGGAGTTTGGGTCAGAGGAAGTGAAGTGACTGAACACGTTTTGTCATTGAAAGAAATGGAGGAATGGCCTCAGCAGTGGAGTCATGCAGAAAGCAGGTTATTTATAATGAGAAGTTGTTTGAGCTAATTAGTGACAAACACGTGAGGACGTACAGGTTTTATTTATGGGGTGGCTCTTAGAGTCTTTATCTTCAATAACATAGAAGAGAATAGATATTGTACACTATGCTCATGTAAGGTGATACAGTTAAATTCACTTCAAACAAAGGCAAGAGGTCTTCAGGATTGGGTGCTTAATGGTGCAATAGGTTTCTGGGAAAGAAAACCACTTTGCTGTATAGAAGTAACACGTTCTCTCCTGCCTTTGCCATATCTCCTCTGTGACTGCTAAGGCACCTGTTCTTTGAGTGGCAGCCTTTTTCAGATGTTGTTTGGAGGGAAGGTCATGTCCCAAGAGCAGTAATGCCACTTTCTTCTGCCAGACATTGCATTGTGGATGTCCTCAACTAAGATGTAAACTGGGCCTGTATGTGTTGTATGAAAGCCTTTTGAAATGATGTAGTTTAAAAGTCACAAAGTAAATAGGAGTCCATAATGGTATGTTATTGTGAAGAAGGCAAGTGTCATCTGAAAGATACTTAGCACGCCTTTTCTGTTTTGCAGGCCTCACTGCTCTATTATGCCAGTTTTGGGGAAGCACATCCAAGAAAAAGGTGGACTGGTTGAATGGAGTACCAGGGAAAGCAGCCACATTTGTCATGGGACAGGAAAGCACAGCCAATGAAAAGATAATTAAAAGGAATGTGAATAACAGTGAGATGGGTTATCTTGAAGTCAATAGACTGCCCTCCATGTTCACTGAAGAAGGAACAGAAGTTCTTTGTGGGAGCTTTAGCCAAACAAAGTCTGGACTTCAGCTAAAACAAAGAGTAATTAGGCTAAATACTATGGAAAAGCATTAAAATGTTAAGGATAGATAGGCACCTAATGAGATAATTGATATTTTAAACTGTGTACCTTAAGAATATATTAAAAGAACACCTCTCAGGAGCGGTATTTGACCCTGGCTTAAAGTAAGGTGTTGGGCCATGACCTTGTAATTTTCCTTCTCTACCTAATTGCCTATGATTTTATGGTAACTACTTACAGTATTGACGTTGAAAAGGTAAAAACTCAGAGCACCAGTTTATAAGAGTAGCTGTACTGGTTTTGGCTGGGATAGAGTTAAATTTCTTTATAGTGGCTAGTAGGGGGCAATATTTTGGATTTGTGCTGAGAACAGTGTTGGTAATACAGGGATGTTGTTGTTATTGCTGGGCAGCACTTAGACAGAGTCAAGGTCTTTTCTCCCTCTCATCCCACCCCACCAGCGAGTGGGCTGGGGGTGCACAAGGCGTTGGGAGCTGACACAGCTGGGACAGCTGACCCCAACTGACCAAAGGGATGTTCCATACCATATGACATCATGTTCAGCATATAAAGCTGCAGGGGATGTTGTGTGTGTGGGGTGCCGCTCAGGGACTGGCTGGGCATCGGTTGGTGGTGAGCAATTGTTTTCATTTGCATCACTTGTCTTTCTTGTGGTTTATTTTTCACTCTCTTACTTTTTTCCTCTTTTCCTTACAATTTAAAAAATTATGATGATGATGATTATTTATTTTTAATGATTAAACTTTTTGTCTCAACCCACGAGTTTTCTCACTTTTACCCTTCTATTCTCCCCCCCATCCTACTGGCAGGGGAGGAGTGAGTGAGTGAGCAGCTGTGTGGTGCTTAGTTGCCAGCTGGCATTAAACCACAACAGTAGCCTTACAGGATCAGACCAAAGATTGAAGTAAGCCACTAAATCAGCATGACAAAGTACCTGTCTGGGGTGCCAGTATGCTAGTGCATTTGGCATGGGGAGCAAACAGGGGGAATTACAGGTCTGCATGTACCTACAGGGTTACAGTCTCACTGATCACAGCAGCACGGCAGGATAGCTGCAGTGGACTGGAAACACAAGCTGGGAAGATAAGGAGGGGGCGTACAAGAATGTGATGGATGTACTGGAACAAGTCCACGAAGAGCCATGGAGATGATTAAGGGCTTGAAGGATCTTCCGTATGAGGAGAGGCTTAGAGAGCTGGGACTGTTTATTCTGGAGAAGACTCAGGGGTCCTTATCAGTGTTTATAAATACCCAATGGGAGGGAGCAAAGAAGATGGAGCCAGAGGCTTCTCAGTGGTATCCTGTGACAGGACAAGATGCAGCGCACAAATGGAAAAAGGAGAAATTCTCTTTGAACATAAGAAAAAGCTTTTTTACTGTAACGGTGGTCAAACATTGGAAAGAGTTGCCCAGATAGATTATAGAGTCCTCCTGCTTGAAGATAATCAAACCCATCTGTGAACAACCTGTTCTATGCTCCTTTGAGCAGGGGTGTTGGAGTAGATGGTTTCCAGAGGTCCCTTCCAATGTTAGATAGAATCTGGGATTCTATCAATTAGTGGTAAATAGTGGATGCATAGAGAAACAGTAGTGCTCCTTCTCCTGGTTTGTCCTTCTAGCTTCTGGAGTCAGTAGGTTAAATATTTGTTTAGTAGTCATTGACAGATCTCATCTGCATAAATATATTATTATAAATTATTTAAAAATAATTTTAGTATTATTTTAAACCTATTTATGCATATAATTTCTCTGGCGTGTTATGATAATGAGTGCCACCATTTGATTAGGCATAACACAGTTCATGTGGCCAGGACTATAAAATCAGGCCAGTAAGTTCCCCAAATCAGAAAGCTCTTAGCCATTGATATCGGTAGGAGGTTGTGTGGGGATCAAAGGAGAATGTGTCTTTCTGTGGTAACTAAACACTTAGGTCTTTATGATGTATTCAGCGCCTTTTGTTTACATGTGGAAATCTCTAAGAAAATGTGGTCTGTTCTAGGTTGCTGCTGTTCACTTTTATCTTTCTGCCTCTTCTTTCCCTTTCCCATCTTTGAAAGGCCTTGTTTTTGTAACATTTCCCTCCATGGTGCAACTCTGAACTCCTAACAGATCTATTTTCACTCAAGTGCCTACCCTATCTGCACCACAAATATGACTGCTTCTTGATGAGATAGTTTTGATTTCACATGAATTTTATGTGCTTTAAAGCAGGTAGTCCAGAAAAGAAGGATTTATGACTCTGTCCTTGGGTAGATAATATTGGATGAACTTGCCTCATGCTTGTAAGGGTCTCTGCAACCATGACAGAGGCTACCATGTAAAAAAAGGGTGATAGATGGATTTCTAGAGATATTTTTATATATGTATCTGTGGCTATGTAAATGTATTGTATCATCTCACACAATCACAATAGTGAATTTAAAAGGATACAGTGCAAAGACCAGTAGTAGAATATATTTATACTTTGACAACACCATCTAATGCATGTATTGAACTACAATCTTAGAAAACTAGTCTTAAAGCTTTCCTCAAATACAAAATGAATAGTAATGAATTTTCAATAATGTTAAAACTGAATTATGTTTTTAAAAATGCTTGAAATGCCATTTAAATTACTAAAGCTGTTTTTTTACTGCTATGGTTACTACTATCACTACCAAAAATAAAGCTTTGTAACTGGTCCTGATCCAATTGAAGTAAATACTGGTTTTGTGTGGAAGAACCTGGTTGAGGATTAACTTGAGTTATATTGGATGCAACCCATACTGTTTTTTAAAATGAGTTACCATTATGAACTTAATTTTTTGCTTTTATTTTCAGTAGTTTGGAACATTATAATGTTAAAATTCTTAAAATATAAAAATCTTACCTCGTTTCTCAAATAACATTTTGGGGCAAATGTTTTCTAGGTACTGTTCTGTTGTGGGTTTTTTGTTGGTTTTTTTGTGGGGGTGGGGGGAAGTGGGGAGTTTGTAACTTCATGGATTAGGGAGTATTCCAGCTTTTTTTGTGTAATTCTGAAATTATCTGAATTTTAGGAAAAAAATTAGAAAAATAAGAAACAAAGGTGTGAAATAGAGCAAGACAGAGAAATGATGCTGGAAAGGATGGATTCTGAGTAAGTTGAATTCATTATGTGGAAGGTCAGTGGCTGGCTGTGGCAGTTAAATCTACTCCTTTGGCCTTTAGCTTGGGCACAGTTCTCTAGCCACAGCTTTTGTGGGCCTTTGTGGTTCAGGCCATTTTACTTGGTATGGAATTGTAGATTTCCCTGCCTGTCCCCACATGACTGTGTCAGCTGGCTGTTTATGATGCCATGAGTTGAGCTGCAGGTGAGATCCCAGCCTGCTTCACCTCCTTCCTTGTTACATCCAGATCTGCTAGTTCTACTTGCTTTGAGGCCAATGGAAAGAAAGACAGGAGGGCCTGTGTGAGAAAGTTATTCTAGAATAAGATGGAGCATGTGTTTCAAGACAGTACTTCAACATTAATACAGTCCACTCACAAAATTAAAATGTCCGTAGAGGCAGCTTTGGAGAAAGAGGTTTAGCTAGGATAAACTACAAAATCCAAGGAACTGGGATTATGAATATTTCCTGTGAAAATATTTCCCTGCATTGCATTGATAAGGAGGTGAGGTATATATACAACAGCCAAAGCCAGATGCAGAGGTGGTAACCCAAGTCCTGCTGAGCCACAGAGCATTAAGAGCATCATTTCCACACCTCTTTCTGCTCCCTCTGCCCCTTCCTGAGTCTGCTGAGCTGTAAATTAGAAAGATGAAGAGTGTGCAGTGAGCACAGCTTTCTCAGGTGTGATGGAGTTCAAGCAGGTGGATATTTCCAGCCCAAGGGACATAGGAAGGCTGAAGTAACTATCCTGCTGTGTCGATATGGAGGATGTCAGAAAGCATCTCTCAGCACCTCCGCCATGACAGCCTTCCCTGTGGGAGCTCTGCTGCTTGGACTGAGCATGAAGGCTGGCCTGCTGTGCTGGAGAGAAGGGGAGAGCACACACAGGTCCAAAACACGTGAGCATCCACTGTCAGAGCTGATAGTCCTCGCATAGGAGGTACTCAGTGTGCTCTTGTTGTTCAGGACGGTGCACTGCGTACCCTGAGAATACTAGTGTGCACAAGGCCCTGGAGAAGACCCTTGTGAAGAGAAGACTTTTTAGGCTGAGTGGAAGGAAGAATAGGTTAGGAGGGACCAGCACTGAGAATTAACCCGCCTTTTTTTTTTTTCTTTAATAGCTTTATTTAAAAAAACTGCCAAAAGAAGGCGTTCCACTACAGCTCTGAGGAGCAACAAAAGTCAGAAGCTTCTGAACGATTGCCCCTTTGTCAGCCTGACCTCTAGCAGCTAGTCTAAATGCTTTTATGTTGCATGTCGCTATGGCGGAGGGCTTACAGCACTCAGCTCATTGCAGGAGAGGAAACCAATGCACAAGAAGATGGATTTTTATAATTGCATTCCCTCACTTATAAATATACATTAAAAATGTTGCAGGTAGCAAAATCAAATTAATCTAATCTTTAACATGGATTTTTCATTTAAAACTGGGAAGAGGAAAGTTTCCCTTTACTGTGACAGTATCAAGCCAGCAAGGATGGACTGGGTAAGGAGAAGACCACTGTTAATGCCAAAAAGTTTTGGATTAATTTTTCTTGTTCCACTAAGAGATTTCCTATATTTTATTCTCTATGATATCGTTTGTCATCTCACATGAAACTGTTTTATTCATGGTAAGAAATGAACATAGGGCTGAGAGAGAGATGGTTCAGGAAGAAAAAAGTAAATAGAAGACAGCATAAATCCTTGTGATGTCAGGCAGGCAACATTAAGCAGTAACTGTAGAAGCATTAAGAAATTAATTCCGAATGGAGTAGCATACTATGAAGGTGAAAAAGTTCTCAAAACATTGATCTGCCAGCGTCTACCAGCCACTCAGGAACTAACAACTGCCCTTTAGAAAAGTGTGCAATACACAAAGATATACAAAATATTATCAGATCAAGGCTGTAGTGAAGACAATCCACATGGAGCAGATTCTTGTCCTACTGATGTACAGTTGCCTCTCTGTAAGGCAGAAGGGGTTTTGCCTCCAGCAACTGAACTATGCCTTCCCCAGCAGGTTTGTGAAGAGCCTTGAATTCAAGAGCGTTGAATTCATGTACATAGTTAGGTATCATAGCAGCCTTCTCAGTGGGCTGCTGTCTGTGGTCTCACTCTCTTCCAATTTTAATAAGTAACATTTTGAAAGTTTTCCCCATACAATTGAGAATTTAAAACAAAATCTTTCATCAAAATGATAAATCTGGTAATGAGCTGGTTGAGTAGTGTCAGCATCCATGATGAGACATTCTAAAAAGTTGTGTATACATTCAGTAAAACTCACTACACAAAGCCAAGCAATGATAAGTAATTGCGTTAGCAAGAGCTTACTGTTAGCCGTGCAGTGGTCAAACTGTAAACAAACTAGTGGTCAAACACTAGTGGATCTGCATTTTTGCCATTTGGTATGAGAGGTGGTTGCTCCAGGGTGCTGGAATGGATATCATGAGAGAGATGAACAGTGTGGGAAATAGAAAATGCATGAGGAAAAAATAATAATCTTTATGCAGAGCTATTATCTTCATAATTTAAAATGTTTAAAAAACTGGGCTTGGAAGGCATTGTATGTTCCTGTCTCTTCTTTTTACTAACAAGTAATGGAGAAGGGGTTTCTGAAGAGGATGGTAGAACTGTATGAGGATACACACCTGCCAGTGATCCAAAAGCTTCAAAATAATGCCATTAAGATCTAAATGGCTATATTAAGAAATTATTTTTTATAGCATTTTTGTAAATATGGTACTTACCATTTTTTGTATTTTTATTTCTGTGCTCATCACTGTATATTGGATTGTAGGTATCAATAACTCAATCTTTTCAAAGAAAATAATTTTAAAGTCAAAGATTATATTACACAAGGTAAAGACCAGATAATGCTTACAACTTGATATCATGCTAATATAATGCGTCATCTGTCAGAACTACTGTTTGTTCCAAGCAGAAATAATTTGAACTGATCAGGCTCATTGTACAAGAGAAATGCACTTTATTTAAGGAAGCAAGGATAAGTTACTGCCCACAGTTCGTGCTTTTCTGGTGGTGAGATCTCAGTGTGCCTGAGCTCTGATATGTGTGTATCTTGTTGAGCTGTGTCCAGCCATTGGATAGGTGAGGTTTTGTACCAGACCAGGTTTAACTTGGTTAGAGTTTCTTCCTCTTCTTCACTCCGTTGCCTCATCAGAAATTGGAAATTTTGTTCTTACTTGTTCTCTTGTACATAACGTGACTATTTAAATTCTGTTGCTAGTGGTTGACATTAACAGAGAAAACACATTTGAGCAGTTGCGTTTGGGAAATATACTTGTAATGTGGGCTTTTCTTTAAATGGTGGAAAACCACTAGTTTTGGGAGAGGAGCAAACTGGAAGTCAAACTGTCCCAAATATATTCTAGGTCAACACATTTAACCATAATACTATGAGTTTGAAATTTCTTACAATAATTTTTATCTCTTGTAACTTTTGTTACCAGTTATGGTGGCCACGATTTAAATGTGCTGAATTAAAGTAACTAGTTATTGATGAAAAAATTACTCTTACTATTCTTCACTGCCTTCCGTGCTAGCTGCTAATTGGCATGAATGTTAACAGGCTTTAGAACTGCATCTAGTTTTGCCTTAAAGACTGTAAATTAAAGGAAACTCATCACATTTGTAAGAAAGTTGTTAAATTCCTTGTTAACTGTTTCCACCTATTTTTAGGCCAAAGTCTCCAGTTTCCATGTCTACATCTTGAATCTCATAATGTCTTTCCTCTGCTAGATTAAAGATCCACCTACTTTCAGAAATTTCTCTGCTGTGTAGATATCTGACTGAATCAAGCTCTGTATTTGCCTTCCATTAGAGAAACAGCATAGACCATGCTTTTAATTCTTCGGTAACAAAGCTGTATCTGGATGTGTCACTGTCCTTTGAACAGCTTTCCCAACTTTCGTCTGTGTGACATTAGGACTGGAGAAAATGCTGTGCGGAATGATTACTACTTCACCACTTCTACTGCATAGTGTCTGTTAATGTACTGTAAGGTTGCATTTTTGCTCTCAGCTAAAATTAAATCACTCTCAGCTCGTATTCAGTTGGTCACCTTGTCACACTCTTGTAATTTTCTTTGCTTTCTAAACTAGTTTTTCATCTGCCAAATTACATAAATTTGTTTTTTTCACTCAAGTTTGCAGATACATGAGTTTGTCAAAGCTATGTATGTGTGTATTTATTTAATTATACTTTTGAAAAGGTACTTAAAAGAAAAATGTCATTATGAGAGTATGGCAGTCTAAAATTTTAGTGCTCCCTTATTACTACTTGTACTACAGATTCTGAATCTAATAATGTGCTGTGCCAAAGACAAAGAGAGATAAGAAGCCAGAGATTGTGTTAACTTCACTAAGAGGTTTTGCATGTGTACCAAAAAGTGATATGACAGATGGTTTTAGCAGTATAGCTCCTCTAACTGTCCATATGCCATATCTGTCTGATATTTTCAACAAAATATTCTGAGAAAAAAGGCTAAAGTTTCTGGATTGATTGTGCCGAAGGGTAAGCATCAATATTTTGAGGGTTTATACTTCCTTTTTGGCTTGCTCTTTTCATTTTCAGATTCTCAGTTTGTGAATGTCCTTCAGCAAGTCAAGTTCAAATTTTCAGGGTCATTTACAGAGGTACTAAACATCAGGGAAAGTGTCAGTCTTGGTTTACATCTGAGAAAAGCCCCAGACGTTGTGCTCTCTGAAATATTAGAGAAAGCTGAGTTGATTTCTTCCTAATATATGATCATCTTTACAAGTGTTACAATGTCCAAGATACATTACTTGGGGAAATCGTTTCCCACAGAAATTCAGAAATTATTATTGGCTCCATGCCTGTCCTATAGTCCTCTTTTTAATTTCTTTATTGTTTTTTATTTTACAATTCTGGTAATGTAAGTGAAGTCAAACCAGTATAAAACTGATGTGAGGGAATGGAAGACCGTATCTTCTCGGAACGCATTGATGTATTGCGACTAGTGTACTGACATTTAGAGAAGATAATGTAACTGTGAAAATGCCAAGTTCATTATCAAGATCTGAATATCATCTTCCTTTGATCTCAGTGTTCTGTAAAGATTGGTAACTATAAAAAAACTGTTGGGTTTTCCTTCCCCATTTGTCTTCTCTGTAGAGTTTCTACTGCTTTGGGAACAGCACTGACATTTATTTGAGTGCTTAGTGGCAAGCACAAAATCACATCATGAAAACAAACATACAGATACTTGTTGAGACATCCTGCCAGCTATATACTTTCAACTGTGCTGCTTTTTGGATCTGCGTAGGCAGATGTTTTGTAGAAAACAGGTGTCATGGAAGAGATGGGAGCAATATGGATAATGCTGACTTCTCGATGCTCATGAAATACTTCTGATGGATTCTTCTCTGAGCCTAGGCAGGAGTGAATGTGAGAAAGATGATGAGTTCTTTGTATGGTAGCTTGTCTGGCAAGAGATTGGCTTGCACAACCTTTAGAAAAAACTGCTGTATTGCAAGTGCTAATGCAGTCTGTGACCTTTGCATAATAAGAACATTGATAATGGATTTTCCAATGGTACACTCATTAATAAAGCTCAGGGAATGAGACTGGTATGATGGGTGTGAGGCAGATAGAATTAATCATCTCTTCTTGATGACTGAACTGCTTCACACACATTTGTCTTAGAGGCATGGGCTGGAATTACACATCAGACCTCTACATCCTCATTAATATCCAAGTAAAGATTAATTTGCTTTTCAACATGATGCTAGACACCTTTGTACCTGGCCTGATGTCTGAGACGTGCTGCTGAAGTCTAACATAGATAGGATATACTTATTAGGGTATCTAGTTTCCTGTGGGGATGAAGGGTTATGCCTTACAGAGTGTTTTCCAGAGTTCTATCCAGTCTTAGAAGTCACTGGCAACAAAGTACACTTAAGAGTAGCACATTCATTATTTTTCATTGAAGGATTGTGCCAATGATATGCTAATTTGTACTGAATCTTCCTGACAAGAAGCAGAATATTGACTCTGTGTTCACCTGGCCAGGAAGCCACTCTGCTGCTGGGAACGGTGCTGGCATGCTTACCAGGAAAAAGGTACAACGTGCTTCTACAGGAATGTGGGAAACAGCATGTATTTAGGCAGGACTTAGAAGCACTATCAGTATATTAGTACTATATTTACTGTGTACAACAGAATTCTTTCCTGGCAGAGTTAACCTGGAGCGGAGCATAGGGCCATGCAAGGATTGAGAAGGATCAAAAAAAAAAAAAAAAAGGCAGTAAATGAAGGAAACACATTCTGCAATCATCATATGCAATTATCCTTCATTGAAATGAGAATGAGGCCATTGCTGGAGGCATTGTAAATCCCACTGGTATCATAGAAATAGGCCAAGAAAGTAAATATTAATCTGTAAAGTACTGAAGAGGCCATTTATTCCAACTATGCAAATGTGTGAGAAGGCTGAACTCAGCCACACTGCTTTTGTTAAAAGGCATTTGATGCTGGTTTTGAAATGTGGATCTGAGATCCTTAGCAGAGAGTCCCCTGGTCTCATAGTCACATCATTTCTTAACTACAGACTTATTTTGGTGACTCTTTAGTGGTACAAGCCCTTACAGTCACTCAGATGTTTCCTGGAAGGGCTTAGTTTTAGACTGAAATTAAGTTTGGGATTGGCTTGAGTAATTAGCTCAGCCTGGGGATGTTGATAGTGATGTCTTTGTTGACAATGTGGAGAGGTGTAATTATTATTTTTGGAATTAGTTTAGATACTGTCAATTTGTTGCCAGCGTGGCATATACAGTATGTTTTAATGAAATAAATCTTGCCGTGGACACATACTAAAACTATGTATTACCTGTCAATCCTCTAAAGACTGAAACACAATCTCTAATGGGGAAAAAGGTCCAAAGTAAAAAACAAAGAATTTCACAAGGGACTTCAGATGGTGCAGAATCTGTGCTGAATTTCTCCAAGTAACACCTATTACTTAAGCTTCATGTTTTGATTACCTATGAGAGGGAGAGAGAGAATATTGCTGAAAATCTGTACTTCTTGGAAATAAAACTGTCAAAAAGTAAAAAGGGTAAAATGATGAACAGAAGGCCTGTTCTACTAACTGTGTTGGTTATGTGCTCCCGTGGTCCCATTCCCTGAGCATCCATGGTGCCTTGCTCTGGGAGTGTACTTGACAACATGGTGAGCTGTTTACTTTGAATGCCAGTTGCATAACACCCAGGCTTGCCCTTCAGCCCATGTATTCAGCTTTTGTCCAGCACATATGTATGGCACATCCCCTTGCTCTGGTACCACGGTGGGATATCTGAGGTGGAGTTACCACATGGCCCAAATGTACCTAGTGACTAGGCCAGTCAGAGCCCGGAGTGGTCCTAGAACGTTTGGATAGCCTTTACCAGTACTGTGCATATTTAGACAAAGTGGTTTAGTCTTTCAGCTTCTACTCTATATAGTTGCAGTCAGTGCGTGCTTAGGTCTTTTGCCCCATTCTCATCAAACAGCAAAAGTTGTCCCAGTCAGCTAGCACGTTGCAAAGAGGCACCAGCATTAGCCTCACCCCATGTACATGAACAAACATGCAGATAGCATGCCAGGAAGAGGAGCCAGAGGAGCTGTCTCCCTCTGGACACAAAGCATTCTCATGCCTCCCCATTGCTGCAGCCCTGCCTCTTCTGCTACCTGAGCTATGTTTCCAGATGCTGCTGAAGGAAAGGATAGCGCATGGCCCCATGTCACCCACCAAGCTCAGTGTGAGGTTCTACTCTTTGGCCTGGCACAGTCTGTTGTGTGCAAGCACTCAGCAGGAATCCAGTACAGTGTGCCCTAGACTGCCGTGAGCCATCCTTGGGGAGGGGCGGCACAGGAGTCAGGACTGCCAGAGTCAGTCCATCTCCTCTTGTTGCCCATAACAATACTAAACCCTAAATGCCCTGTCCTGGGTCCATTTACATTCACAGTTGGGTTTCAGCGTTGAAGGGAGAGGAAAAAGCCTGGCCCGGATGGTGTTCAGATCAACATCTTAAAGAGGTGGGAACTCACATTACTCCTGCTGTAGTGTTCTTAAGGGGAAGAGAGTTAATAAGTTTTTTTTGGGGCACCTAGTCAGATGTATAATCGAGAAAAAAAATACCAAGTCCCTCCAAACTGAAGACTTTGTTCCTCCAAAGCCAGCTAGCCATAGGTGCCATCCTGAGAGGGCTTTGGGACTCACATCTTGCAGGTAGTGTGTGGACAATGGTGGCAGCTGGAAACAGCCCAGACTCCTTAGGGAAGATGTGGGGATGCTGTTTCATGTTGAAGTTTTGAATTTATAGGGTGCTGGCCTTCCTTTTTCTGTCTCAGTTAGCTGAGTTGCCAAGGTAGATGCTCTCCTGTCCAGATTTTGGCAAGCAGCTTTTGGCTCGTATCTGTGCTTTAGAAGACTATCAGAGGATCCTGAAGGGTCTGAGATGGAGGGTGGCAGCCTTCCTCCATGAGGCAGCCTTTGCAAGGGGACTGACAGATGTGTCTAAAAGCTGAAAGAAAAGACCATGAAGTCAAGAAAACCAGCTGGTCATTTAAATTTTTTATATACTTAGTGCTGGCACCCGCATTTTTCTTCTGTCATCAAATGTATTTAAATTTTCCCTAGCATGACTGTCAGGACATAAAGCAGTCCCCCCTCCAGTGAAACTTTCAGGCAATAGCATTTCTTACAGATACCCTCTTATAAGTGTGTATCACCCACTGGTTCTTCAGGACCTCTTGAATGAAGACTTTTCTGAAGTGTTTAGGGAAATACAAGCTGGAAGGCTCTCTTAACCCCAGCAGACTGCTTTCTCCCTGGAGAAAGTCAGTTGATGTTAACTTCACCTGAAAGCACTGCCCCCTGCAGCACCTCTGTGATGCTTTTGTGGTCTTTTCTGTCCTTAAGCTTCTCTGAAACATCGAGATACAGTATTTAGAGCATCTTCTTGTCTAGTTAGCTTCCTGGCAGCCTGTACAGTGAATCTATATGAATCAGATTTTTGTGTGCTTATTTGGTGGTAAAGAGATGTATTTGGTCACCCCCTATTCTTGCATCTTTTGCTTAAGTTTTACTTGTGACATCCCAAAGTGTCAAATTGGGATACTGCTCTGCATTAGAAAGAAATGAGGAAATCATCCTGTTCATTATGAAACATTCTAACTGTATTTAGGAGAAGAAGCACTGTTCAGAATGAGACCACCTGATTATTTGTGACATATTAGCATATACTGTGTTCCGGGGGACTGAGTGGATATAAGGATCAGATTGCAGCTCTGGTACATAGTGTGCTGAAAAACACTTGCTCTTACTTCATTTTTTTTCTAAAACAAGTTGAGTTCTTCCTCTACTTGCATCTACAGGTCTCTAACTTTTTTCCAAGAAGGGCCATTCCACTTTATTCAAAAGGGAATTTTGCCTAACTTAAGTTTGCAATTTCAGGGTGGGTGTTTATAGTTCTCACAGATGTCTTTACCACGCACAGGGATGGGAAATTAAGTGACACAACCTCTGGGAAATGACATGAGCTATATTAACCATAGAAGAAAGTCTCTTAGGAATTAGATGGTAGGAAAAAACACAGTGAGGAACCGTACTGTCAGGAGCAAATGTGAACTGGCGTAAAAACAAATAGTGTCATGCATCTACCTTTCTGAATTCTACTATTTTGTTTGTTCAAGCTTGTATATACACAAAAAGCTCTGCTAGGTTAAAAGAATTTGTGCTAAGACATACCACTATCTCACCAGTCACTGGGACCTGAAGTGTTCCTGTTACACTGCTTAGTGGATTTGAAGTATTATGTTGCAATAGTAGGAAGAACAAATTTTCTTAGAAACTGTAAGAGATGAAAAAATAAAAGTAATATTAATTAGATCATAGTAGACTCATGAAGCCCTGCTAACTCCAAGAAGGGTCAACAACAGATGCTTAGGTAAGAGTGTAAGAAATGAGCAGCTTTTAATGATGCTTTTTCCTACCATTTTGGTGTGGAGGAGTAATAATTTCCTGCAGTATTGAAGATGTAGTTGCCTGTACAGCGACCTGGGATACTTTTTTGCCTTCTAATACTTTCAACATTATCAAGTTATTTAATGGAATTACCCCATGGCCTTATTCCTGAATGGCAATTGCCAACTCAGAGCCCAGCATCGTAAACATGCAGTTATAATTTTCCTCCTCTGTATCATTTTAGGTTTACCTGTACCAAACTTGATCTGTCTTTTTCTCTTTCAGTCACTTACTGATAAGACTCTTCTGCATTTCTGCAGTCAGCTGGCATCTCTATTGCCTTACACAGCTTGGTATTGTGAACAAATGTTGACAATCTTTATGCATGTTATCTGTCTCTTTATGGATATGGTGAACAGTATGGCCCCAAGCAGAGCTTCATATTGACTTCCCATAACATGGAAATTGAGTAAACATTCCTACCCTTTTTTTCTAGCCATGTAGCCATGTGAGGACCTTTCCTCTTGTCCATTTTAGTTTGGTTCTTTAGAAGTGTCTCACCCTGCCAGATGCATTTTGGAAATGAAAGTAGAATATATCAAATGCATCTTCTTTGTACACACGTATATTAAAAGTATAATGAGAGAATTCCAGCAGATTTGTGATGCTTGACCTCTGTGAAGGCTGTTTTGATCTTCCCTACTTTGTACCTGCTAATTCTATTCCTTAGAAGAGTTGCTACCAGTTTCCCCAGTGTAGATGTTGAGGTTATTTGCTTATAGCTCCTCAAATCTCTTTTGAAAGTCTTTGTAAAAACTGCTGCCACTTTTTTGATCATGAGGCAGTTTTAAGGGATTTAGTGGTTTGGCTTTTTTATTCTTGAGTATACCTTTAGAAGTCATGAGTTCCTACCATCTTATCCCATCCAGTTGTTACCACTCTTTCTTTTTTCTACTCCATAACTACTGTTATTGACACCTTGAGTTGAGACAGATCTGCCATGAGCTTACCATAAAAAAGTGTTCTGATGGGTACCAGCATATCCTTCCCCACCCCCCCCGCCCCCACAGCAATTGCAGTTACAAAATACACTTAGTTTTTCTGCTATGGCTTCATTTTTGCTGAGCCTTTCTGTTGTAGCTTCATCATCTATTGCAGATGCAGGGTCTCTGATATATTTCTTGCTCTTACTGTGTTTGAAAATTTATGATGGTTTTATTCCTTACCATTTTTCAGTTCCTGTTATTTGGCTGCTTCTCTGTACTTACCTGAACTCTGACAAAATATTGCAGCTATCATCACAAGAACTGTTGTTTATGGAAATGCCTGGATTTTATTCTTTTCTCATTTACAACAGGTCAAGCTGAGAACAATGCTAAAGTCAGTAGAGTTAAATCAGTGATCTTTTTAAAGGAAAATATGAGTTATAAACCTTGAATTTGGGAAAGCATTTCTGTGACCTCTAGATGTAAGAATCCCGCATCTGTTGGTCTGGCAACCCCAGGATATGGTCCTACCTCAGTCTTTAATACGGAAATAATGATACACAACATTTCAGCCTAATGCCTTTTTTGATACCCATTATGAGCATAACAAGTATCTGATAACATGTTCCAAGCTACAGTACTAGCCTTGTGGCTCTAAGACTTCGTACCAAAGGCTGACTTGCCCGCCCTGTCCCTGAAACCAAGTGAGGGGACCATGCACCCTTTGGAAAAGAAACTATGATCCAAATACTAACTTGTACCAACCAGAGTCCAATCAGTTCTGTTTTCTAAACACACAAATTTAGCTGTACTTTAGCTTTTGAGTGTGTTGTTTTTCACTAAAGTCATCCAGACGGCTTCCAAAATATGGGGTACAAAATCATCATGAGCATTTGAAATTTCAGTCTTGTAATTCTTGCTTTCAGATAGAGTAATACTGGAAAGAATAGTATTACTGAAAACAAGAACACATCCCAGTACGTCGTGTAATATATGTAGTGAAATGCCTTCATATGCTTTAGGCAATATCAACATTTCAAGCTTTCCCTTTGTATGACCCATCCATGAACGTGATACTGAACTAGCTAATCTAATTTGAAAGGCGGAGGCACCCGTTCTTTGCTTATAAACTTTTACTGCAAGCCCAGCAGTTGAACAGAGTATGTTAAATTTACAATATTAAAATGGAAACATTTGAGGAAACTTTTTGTTCCCTGTCTCACCTTTCTCTGGCACTATTCCATCTATTCTGGATCACAGATGAAATAATTTAAATGAGGAAAATATAAGAATATAGTATACACTGTGTAGATATAAACAGAATTTGGAAATAAAATTTATGAAATTTCTCAGTCTGTCACTTGCAGAACTTATAATTAGTCAGGCAAAACAAATGAAATTGTACCTCTTTTGCACAGAATGAAAGGAGATTGCTTTTGAGCAAACTGGTTTCCCAGATAGTCTCAGATGAGTGACAGTGAGCTCTGATATTTGAACTACAGAGAAGCAAATAAAATCCTCTCCCCTGTCCAATTTTTTAAACTAATTTGGGAAAATTTACTGTCTCTGCATTATAGAAAGAAAGTGGGTGTAAGTGTGAGATAAGTAGAGGATACCTGTCATATGGCGTTATTAAAACATCATATCATAATATCAATTTGTAGGAACGATAATTGTCATACATGATTGTACTAATGCATTATCTGCTTATAAGATAAATTGCCTTTGATTAAATTCTTCAGAATTACATACCTATGAAAGATGCAGAAGGTGATGTATTTAATCTCAGCCCCAAGAAGATGCATCTTTGCTGCTTTGCATGGGAGTTTTGGAGGTACATTATCTCAGCTGCATACCTAGCAGTCTGGCTTTGTTCGCACTGTCTTCTCTGACTTCACCAAAACACAAAAGACCTTTCCTGTTTCCTTTATTCAGCTGTTGAGTATAGGAATATCTTCTTCCCTGAAGGAATCTGATTGTGACATTGGGCTATGTAGCTTGCTGGAGTCTTCTCTTTATGCAGCAGAAATCCCATTATATTTTCTCATTAACTGGAAGAACCATTAAATCAGAAGTACTCAGAACAGTTGGGATGCTGTTCATGATGGGTGAGTAGGTCTCCACTATGGAAAAGAAAGGTCCCATTATTAGTGTAGCTCTACACTTGAATCTTGTTTGGAAATGCTGGAGAAACAACTGCAGAGCCACAGTGTCTTACTAACTTTGGCAGAGAGGGAAGGGCTTTCCTTTCTCTGAAAGTCAACTCTGTAACACAGAATAGTCAAAACTTCTCTGAAGTGAGCAGCAACTGAGATACCTATAACAAGGGTTATCCCAAATGCTTACATGATATGAAGAAATGCTTTATGGGAATGAGAATTGTTAGGTTACAGAATCACTTCTGAAAGGAAGCAGGAGGAATGCCAAGACCTACAATGTTGACAATTGGCAGGCTATAAAATGTACCAAAACTGAAAATTTAAATACAATCATGTAGTTATAATGAGGCAGACTTCGTTGCTCACTTAGTGTTCTTCCTCTCTGACTTCAGTGATTCTTGTCCAAGTTATTACTCTTCCTATTATTCATGACCTCAGGATTCATTCAGATTCTGAAAACAGGTCACATCAAGACAGAAGATAAGGAGAAATTGGTGGCAATATGAGGACAAGATTTTTTTAAAGAAGTGGGTAAAGCTTGCTCTGGTCTCATTTGACTGTTAGCAGATGTCAATGCACTCCCATTCTTGGAAAATTATTGTAGCAGTCTTTCTGAGCAAATGCATATGGGGGCGGAAGTTATGATGCAGTTCTGAAGTAGAAAAATGACTTATAACTCAAGCTTTATATATTTTAAGCTATTATGAGCAGCTGTGAAAACACATATTTATTTTGACTATTTGCCTTTGCTTCAGAATTTGTAATTGGAATGAGAAATCACAGGGTGTTCCCTTTCTGTTTCCTTTTTTAAAGATTTGTGTGCAGGGCCTCTTTATACCTGTGGATTCCAGAGCTATAAGTAATGCAATAAAAGTCTGATCCAAATCTTACTCAAATTGGCAAGTGGCTTTCCGTGGGCTTTCTGGGGCTTTCTGATGGAACTTCTCTAGCTTTGGATCAAGTCAGGTACTTTAGTGTTTTCACATCTACAAGAAAAACTGCCTATTTTGAGGGTCTTGTTTAGAAGCTGGGGCAAGACTTACCTTCAGGCTCTGACTTGCCTGAGAAAGTTGCACATCTGCAACTTGCAACTTTGCAGAGTTGCAACTTTGTCTACTGGGGTTTAAACGGAAGTAAAAATGACAGCATAAGGGGCCTAATGTCTGGCCTAAAATGGATTTTAGGAAGATGCTGAGCTCTTGGACTGTGCTACCAAAACAGAGGGTGCCAAGAGAACTTGGGGTCCCACCCACCCAACTGGGGAGTTTTGGCAGTGATAGCCTAGAGCCTTCTGACTTGGTGCTTGGATTTGGAGACGTAAACTTCCTCCACAATCCCAGCGTGAACAATTCTGCACCTTGCTATTTTTGTGTTTTGCTCATCGCTCATTTGTCTACCATCTGCTTCACCCTCTTTGTTTAGACACTGAATGAAAGAGTTGTTTTAAAATCTGAAGTGGGACTGTAGAGTGATTCATGACCAAGTATAACATGTATAGCTCATTCTTAACTCATTTGAGAGTTCTTTTACATTTTGAGAGTACCTTTCCTGAAAGTACAGGAACCTGCAAATTCAGATCATCAGAAGCAATTCATACCATAAAAACTAAGGAACCATAGATTGAGTTGTAATGCTGAGCAGTTCCATGTAGCTGACTTAATTCATCACCTACAAATGAAAAAAGGAAAGTTATTTTTGGCCACAGTTTCATGGGACCTTACAGAGAGCTCCACGGAGTGAAAGCCTGTGGATGGGTCTGCTTGAAAACACTTGCTGTTGCAGGAGTGATTGACCCTTCTAGTGGTGTGGAGTTTCCCACTGATTGCTCAACAACTGTAGGCTTCACTCATCTTTTCTGGTCCCTTTCAGTAGGGTAGGAAGATCTCTCTTTTAAAGAAAGAAACATGCTCTGTGGTATCCATGACTATGAGATGCTAATCTTTGTAATTATAAGCCACTGTGTACATTTTGCCACTCCAATAGGAGAGAGTTTATATTGCTTAGTTATGTCTGCTAACATTAAATCTTCTCTGAAGAGTGACTCTAAGAGACTCAGAGGAGGGTTGATTATATCCACACTGTACTTACTTTTAAGATCATTAAGTTAAAATTAAAATGATAGCTGTGAAGCTTATTGAAAAATTAAATTGCTTTTAAGGTTGCTGTGGGCTGTTTTGAAATAATGACGTTTTGCTTTGCAGTATATAGTATCTAGTTTGGAGAAATCATGTGTTTTAAACCCGCTGAAAATTAGTGTGATAACACATAGTTCTATTCTTCGGTAGTAATGAGACAGCTTCACATGTATGCATCAGAAGGACTGTTTTTTGTGTTCATGCTAGGTTGTGAAGGTCACCTAATCCCCTCTGTTACATCAGTTCTATTTCAGGGGAAGTCTGAATGAGAGAGTAATGTTTTCATGAAGAATTTCTTTCTCCAGCACTATTTGTGGTGAGCTGAATCCCTGCCTGATATGATCTGCCCAGTTTGATGCCAGTGCCAGCAATAGATGCCCAGTGCCTGGAGAGAGATCACAGGTCAGCAGGAGAGCACCTGAAGATCGACACAAAGGAATTCCAGCCACTCCAGTCAGTAAGTCAGCTTCATCAGGAGCCCAACTTCAGTGCCTCTATGCAAATGCATGCAGCATGGGGAATAAACAAGAGGAGTTAAGAGACATGTGCATGCCTGCAGGGCTGTGATTTTTGTGATAATCTCTGTGATTATTGGCATCACAGAGACATGGTGGGATGGCTCCTGTGACTGAAGTGTTGGAATGGAAGGGTACAGGTTCTTTGGGAAGGACAGGCGGGGGGGCGAGGAAGGGGTGTCACCCTCTATGTCAACGACCAGCTGGAGTGCAGGGAGCTCTGCCTGGGGATGGATGAGGAGCTGATGAGAGCTTATGGGTCAGGATTAAAGGGAGGGCAGGGACAGGTGACATTATAGTGGGGATCTACTAAAGGCCGCCCAAGCAGGAAGACTGAGTGGATGAGGCCCTTGATAGACAGATGTTCACAGGCCCTGAACCTCGTGGGGGGCTTCAACCACCCCAGTATCTGTGGGAGGGACCACACAGCAGGGCATAAGCAATCCAGGAGGTTTCTGGAGTGCGTGGATGATGACTTCTTTCTCCAAGCGATAGAAGAGCCAACAAGGAGAGATGCTATGCTGGGCCTTGTTCTCACCAACAAGGAGGGCCTGGTGGGGAACGTGAAGCTCAAGGGCAGCCTTGGCTGCAGTGACCATGAAACGGTGGAATTGAAGATCCTTAGGGCAGTGAGGAGGATGCACAGCAAGCTCACTACCCTGGGCTTCAGGAGAGCACACTTCGGCCTCTTCAGGGATCTGCTTGGTGAAGTACCACGGGATAAAGCCCTGGAGGGAAGAGGGGCCCAAGCAAGCTGGTTGATACTCAAGGATCACCTCCTCCAAGCTCTGGAGCGAGGCACCCCCACAAAGAGCAAAACACCAGGAGGCCTGCATGGATGAACAAGGAGCTCCTGGACAAACTCAAACACAAAAAGGAAGCCTACAGAGGGTGGAAGCAAGGACAGGTAGCCTGGGAGTAATACAGAGAGATTGTCTGAGCAGCCAGGTATAAGGTTAAGGAAAGCTAAAGCCCTGATAGAATTAAATCTGGCCAGGAACATCAATGGCAAGAAGAAAAGCTTCTGTAGGTACATTGGTGGTAAAAGGTAGAGTAGGGAAAATGCAGACCCTCTCCAGAAGGAAATGGGAGACCTGGGATATGGAGAAGGCTGAGGTACTCAGTGACTTTTCTTTTGTCTTCATTGGCAAGCATTCCAGCCACAGCACCCAATTTGCAGAAGGCAACGGGACAGGGAGAATGAAGCACTGCCAACTGCAGAAGAAAATGAGGTTCAAGACCATCTAACAAACCTGAAGGTGCACAAGTCCATGGGACATGAGGGGGATGCATCTGTGGGTCCTGAGGGATGGACAGCTGGTGGATGAAGTGGCTAAGCCACTATCCATCATATCTGAGAAGTCCTGGCAGTCTGGTGAAGTTCCCATGGACTGGAAAAGGGGAAACATAACCCCCATTTTTAAAAAGGGAAAAAAGGAAGACCTGGGAGACTACAGGCTGGTCAGTATCACGTGAGTGCATGACAAGATCATGAAGCAGATCCTCCTGGAAACTATGCTAAGGCATATGGAAAATAAGGAGGTGATTGGTGACAGCCAGCATGGCTTCGCTGAGGGCAAATTATGCCTGACAAATTTGGTGGCCTTCTGTGACAGGGTTACAGCATTGGTGGATAAGGGAAGAGCAACTGACGGCATCTACCTGGATTTGTGCAAAGCATTTGACACTGTCCCACACGACATCCTTGTCTCTAAACTGGAGAGACATGGATTTCATGGCTGGACCACTCAGTGGATAAGGTGTTGGCTGGATGGTCACACTCAAAGAGTTGTGGTCAATGGCTCAATGTCCAAGTGAAGACCAGTGCTGAGTGGCATTCCTCAGGGTTGATATTGGGACCAGTGCTGTTCAACATCTTTGTCGGTGACATCGACAGTGGGATCAAGTGCACCCTCAGCAAGTCTGTTGATGACACCAATCTGTGTGGTACAGTCAACACACTGGAGGGAAGGGATGCCATCCAGAGGGACCCTGACAGGCTTGATAGGTGGGCCTGTGTGAACCTCATGGAGTTCAACAAGGCCAGGTACAAGGTTCTGCACCTGGGTCAGGGCAATACCAAGCACAAATGCAGGCTGGGCAGAGAATGGATTGAGAGCAGCCCTGAGGGAAAAGTCTTGGGAGTGTTGGTGGGCGAGAAGCTCAACATGGCCCAGCAATGTGCACTTGCAGCCCAGAAGCAATCTTTAAGGTCCCTTCCAACCCAAATCATTCTATATTCCTATGATTCTGTGATTCTATGATTGTGCCTATACTGAAGATTCAAGTTCAAGTTTTTCTTGAGGTTTCATAGAGGTGTTTGATAGATCAGAAGTAGTTTGTCTCTTCTTAGGAATAAGATAGGTACAAAAAATGGAGAAATGCTTAAGCTGGAAAAGCAAGCACTTTTATTTAGTAAAAAATGGAGTACTTGCCTATTATTTTCTTTAAAACTCTTCCCTTCAATGAACAGCGTAGATGCCAAATGAATTAAGGTTGACTATGCACTCTGAATTCTGGAATGTTCTGTCTTTGAGTCATAATTTAGGTCACAATTTTAGGCACCTTGATTTCAGAGAATAGGGTGGTAGGGTCCCAGATTACAGTTCTTGCCTACAGCTTTCCCATGTGGAGTTCCCACTTGCTTTGAGAGAGGGGTGAGACAGGAACCAAAGGGGTCTTCTCCCACAGAGAAGCGCCCTCACATTGATTAAGACTTCCATACCTTATAGGATGACCCCACTACTCAGGTGGAGTGGAGGTTGTCTCCGCTATGGATTTTTCTTTGGTCCAATCTTAAAGGCATTTGCTGTTAACGTGAGGTCTGTGAATACAAGGGGGGGGGGGGGGGGGGGCGGGGGGGGGGGCTTACACATCAGTCTTCTCGTTCTTCATTAGTGCTGTAATTTCTTTGTCTGTTTGTTCAAACTCCCCCCCGGCCCCCCAACCTGCCCCTGATGTGCTGTTGTCTTTTCCTTCACTCCTTTCATTGCTCTCCTTCCTCTCTCTCCCCATCAGCGTCTGTCCCTGAATGAGGGTGTTGGTATCTAAAATGTGCATGGAAGCTGGCATCTGTGGAGAAGGCCTGAGTGAGGCACCTATGCAGATGTCTTCTGGTATCCCTGGCCTTTTTTGTATTACTGAATCCTGCTCTCTTCTTGTTTGATGTTTGAAAAGGCCAAGTTACACAGGGTGGTGCCCAGGTTTCTAACAAAATCAGTGGCAGAACAAAATGCCTCACTTAACTGCCTATAATCCCTCTTAGAATATGTCTTGACCTCTCCATTTACTATATGGAAAGCCTTATCCAGTTGTGGCAACTTTTTTGGAAGCTGAAGACCAACTGACTGAAAAAAATCAACTTTCTTATGAGTAGAGAAGCTAGTGTGAGTAACTGGTAGTATAGGGGCTTAATGCAGTATCTGCTGTTGCAGATCTGTGGACCTGCATAATCTTGTACCTGAATGTGGCTGCTATGAGAGTTACATGCGTCATACTCATTTGCTTGTATTGCATTTTATGCAATCTTTAATGAGAACAACTTTTCAGAGAACTACATTGATTAAAAAAATTTCACGTTGTCAGTGATAAAAATTTCATGTGCAAGAATTACTAGGCTCTTAGGATTTAAGTTTTGATGTTGACACTTGATGTTTCACATTGAAGAGTTTTTAATGGTTCTTCTATGACAGTCCTATGTAATTTTTACAAATTGAATTCAGCTAATAATTCATCTTCTCCATCTGTGAATAGTTTATAACCGAACAGACAGAATTCTGCATTTATAACACATTAAATCTAGCTTTATCAGGATTCATGATGAACTGGATCATTCTAGTATTTTTTCTAGCATTTTGTTTGTTTTTTCAAATAAAAAAAATATTAAATTTCTCATGAAATAATTAAACTAAGACAAGTGCTTAATACCTCCATGTTCCATAATTACCGTTAGCACTGTTGTGAAAATGGTTTCTTATCAAAGGACCTTCAGTAATAGGAAACATTTTAATTTTTCAAATGTAATCCTTGAAAATAGTTTCTCTTGAAGCTTGAGCATACTTTGCACATTTTTTTTGTTGCCTTGAAATAGATGGTTTAGTGTTTTGAGATCATGATTAAAATTAGCAAAACACCTGAAGCCTGTGGGCTACTGTTGATAACACAGTTACAGATAATTCTGGCCAGTGGAGGCTAGCCATAATGTTACCTCTTCCAAAGTCTGAGTAAACACTTGCATATAACTAAGTTGTCCCATACTTTTATTCATCAACATCACTGAATACTATAAACTCTCTTTTCCAGAAGTATCTTGAACTAGTGATTTTCAGTGCTTACAAAACAATTCCTTTATTTTTTCTTTACAATTTTAACCTATTTATTTTTTATAATTCTTGGTCTTAAGGGTTCTGTTTTGTCTGACCTTCTTCGTGTGTGGCAATGAAATGTAACATGAATACCCGGTTACTTTTTCATATGGGTAAGAGTCCACAAGTATCTCAGATTTGGTTCAGCATTTGTTAGGAAATGTGTGGCTTTTGATGTAACAAAATCAATTGCAGGCAATAAGTTCACAATCATCTTTGATTTTGTTGTTCATGGAGCTTAGTTCCTCTTCTAATACAATACTATATGCTTATTTAACAGTAATTGTCAATATTGTCTCAGAACTCTTTCATCAAAACAAAGTGAGAAGTATTTCTCTTTGCCCAAATTAGCTTTCAGTAGATTTGTAATATCATGTCTGAGTGGGCTTATTCTTTTTTAGCTGTATTCTGCTGCATATTTTGATACATTTAATACTTCTAAACCTATATTTTCACAAGTGACATAGCAGAAGACAATATAGTTTCTTTTATGCAGTCATTGTCAGATAGGAGCTTTCCATATTGGACAATAGAACATGCCACCTAATAATTTATTAAATAGTAAAGTTGGGTTTAGTCCTTGTTGATGTGCATCCCATTAAAGTGGATTAGGAGCTCTGGAGAGAATTACAAGTTAATTAAAAAAATAAACTCATCCTTCTTCTCAAAATACTGTAATACCACATTGCTTCATTATTTCCTAAGCATGCTGCTCAAGGAATAAGAATTCTTCTTTCTTCCACTTGGAAAACCAATTTTTTTGGTGACATCTTTCAAAATGCCATTTAACAATAAACATTCTACAAAATATTTTCTTTTTTAATAATACTTTGCTCTTTCATTCAATCACTATGTGCTTGAGTATCATTTTTGAGAACATCTACTGGGATTTGGCTTTACTTTTTTAACTCTAGGCTTCACTATTATGAAGCCAAACAGCTTAAGGGTCATGGGGTATGTATATAACACTTCACAATTTTTAACCCTTTTTTAGGCACTTTTAACTGTGTTAATCAATTTACATTTCCAGAACTTAGATAAGAATATCAATTGATTCTATGATTCTATGAATTGTATCGTAAGTGTAGATCGGCTTGCTTCTGAAGTGGGATGCAAGCGAGGCTTGTCACCAACTCCCACACAGAAATGGGTTATGCCATTCCACCAGTCTTCATTCCTGCTCTTCAAACACTTTGCATGTAGGCAAGCTTTGTGTGGGTGTGTTATGAAATAAATCCTTTTATAATAAGAAATGCTGTAAACATTATTACTGGTGCCCACCCAGATCTCTTTCAGGGCCAGTGGTGCTGGTGTTTCATTACTACTGGCCTAGGTGTCTGCTGCAGAAGGTGAGTCTGTGGGCTTTTGTAGCACTGAAGTGAGGTGCTTGAAGGAGATGTACAGAAGCTGCCCTGCTCTCCCCAATTTCTTCCACTTCTGTCTCACATTCTTTATAGCCTGTTTAGTTCTTGTTTTCAATTTCATTTCTGCTGATGTTCATTCCATCTTTTGAACACTTCTTATCTCTGTACCACTTTAGATGTCATTCTAGGTCTGCAGTCCTGTTGCCCAACCATCTTTACCTCTCTGAAAATAAACTCTGCAGATCATTCAGGTAAAACGTTGCTAACAACCATTGTATTTCTTATTTGTTGATCTTACAAAAGTCTTCAAGTAAGTAAAAGAGGTAAATCAATATGCAAATAAATGCAGATCGAGCAAATAACAGTTCCTGGAATTAAATATATGCTACTGAGCTTGCAAGTAATTATCCTTCAAGTTTTTGGGGTGTTACATTGGTGTAATTCTAGCTAAATTCCCCTACTTTAAATAGCAAATGATGTAAATCTAACTAACCGGCATCAGGAATTCCTCAGAGCTGATGTCAGCGAGGGACTTTCAGTAATTTCAGAGGGGAGATATTTGTAAGCTGAAAAAAACATTTTTATTATGTTTATTATTGGGATTAAGATATATAGACCTATTATCCCAAAGCCTTTTGAAAAATGTAGTTGCACAGTATTAAGAAAAACTGAAGAGAACTTCTGTGAAGTAACAGGAACTCAAAATGCATTCTTGTCCAAAGACAAATCTGACTCTAAAGCACAATTCCCTTGGGCTGTTTTCTATGATCTTAGAAGAACATTTTTTATTCTTACACCTTAAAGTACACAGATGGCCTGTGTCAATGCAATCACCTTTCTTGCTTAACAGAGAAGAAAACAGATGATAGAAGTTAAATAAGAAATGTGAAAGTGCTAAGTAAGAAAGTGCTAAAGAGAGGTCTGTGCATTTCTTTCACCTCCAAGTCTGCAGTAGCCTCTGTGTACAAAAGCTGGAGGCCTGTGGTGTGCAGGATCACAAGGGTGGGCTGTCAGAGCCAAGCTGGAAGGCACTGACTTCAAAGAGACCTTTATATGTCACACAGGAAGAAGAGAATAGTCTTCAAAAATGCAGTAATAGAAATGAACAACAACAAAAAAAGGGCAACAATGCAAAGTGCAGGACCGTGTAGTTAGGAAGTAATAGAAAAGCATCTTCTGCAATAATGTAGGAATTCACCACTAAGAAAGACCTGACCAGAAAAAAAGAGCTGAGTTATTAAGAGCTGGATGTAATTATCAGCAATCATGGGACCACTATGAGCAACAACTGTGTTACAGCCTTGGAATACACAAATATGTTCCCATGATGAACAAGGCAAGATGTTTCCATTGGAGGTAATCTCATCAACAAGTGCTCCCCTAGAGTGTTGTGCTCTGCTCTGGCTGTGAATGCTCAAGGAAGAGTTAATTGCAGAGGAACAGATAGAGGGAGGAGTTGTTTGCACGATTGAGGGAGCAGGGAGGGTCTTAAAGAGAAATAAAAAGAGCTTGGTTTCTTCCAGTGAACTGAAGCTAGCAAGTGGGCATTATTGCTCTCTATAATGTAACTGGAGGTGGCGGAGAGGAGAGGAGGAAATGAAAGTGTGACATAAACGCTGGAGAAGAAACCGGACTGTTTAAACAGTATTGACAATTTTGGCACAAAACCTGGTCTTGCCTTGAAAATTCTCAGTCACGTAGCCAAAATATTATTTTGCTGGAAATAGGGTCCTTCAGGCAGTAATTCAGTTTTGCAGTAATGGCAGAGTAGATGCCACAGAAGAACGGGAAAGGATGGGCACCAGGAGACCTCAGGGGATGCACTGGGGTCCTGTGCTGGGTTGGGGGAGGCTGGAAAGGTGAGGGAAGGCTGGCCACTTCTTGTGAGGCTGTGGGAGGTAGGACTAAAAAAAATATGAGGGTAAGCTTTTGGTCAGTGTCTCTCTAGGGGGTTAAGCTGGGCAACTGGGAGGGCTAGTCATAGCTTGATGGGGAGCTTTGGATGTGGGTGAGGTGATGTAAGACATCAATTTCTGTGTGCTGGGAAAGGCTTTGTATGTAGATGGGGAGTATTTTGCTGTTTTCCTCCTGTGCTCTTCAGGAAAAAGGAAAACCTTAGCCCACCTCACTACCAAGGTTCAACAGACTCTCCCCTACCTCTTCAGCTCCTCCCTGTGCCCTATCCTGCTGCAAGAATACATTTAAGTGGGAAATGAGAATAATATTTTTTTGCCATCACGGAAAGGAACATTTTCCTCTGGAACAAGGACAGTGGAGACAAAATACCTAACAACTTTAAAGGTGAAACTTGTTCATTTCATGAAGGTCTTTATGGAACATGTAATGCAGAGCAAGGCAAGGCTCAATGACCCTGGATGTCCTTTCTAGTCCTGTATTTCCATGAAAAAAATACTGTCTTCTGTTACCTTAAATAAATGTTTTATGCTCAAACAAACAAGACAATAAAAGCGCACTGCTAATGTCTATACACATCAGTGGTTTCTACAGAAAAATCACAAGGCATGGGCAGCCAAAGAGGTGCCCTGGAAATTAAATTGCTTTTGTGAGAATATCTGACCTGCTCTGTGACCCTCTCTTCTATCTTGCTTTACTACAGATCTGACTTACAGCATGCTGGACCCCTTCTCCATGAGATTAAGCAGGAATAAAGGAGCCAAACTGAATAAAGCGGTGCTACCTTGAGCTAGGTTTTCTGTTCATACTGTAGCAAAGGACTGAAGGGCCAGCCTTCCCCAAATCACTTTTACTTTTCCCCACATCACTCCAAAATATCACTATGATTTTATTCCCTTTCAGATGGTGAGATATTGAAAAAAAACCACTTTAAATTCAAATCTCTGTAATTTTCATTACACAAAAACTATGAAGTGCTGAGAATGCAGGGTGATTTTGTCCGTGAAGGTAAATATTAACAGCATGAAACTGAATAGCAACTATCAGTCAAGCCTGTCATCTTTATTTGCATCATTAAAGAAAATGTTTCTTGTCAGAATGAAGGCTTTGGCTGAGTGGTCATGATTAAAGCTTTTGACATCTATTCTGATGAATAGCTACCCTGAATTTTCAAGAGACAGCTCTTTTCTCCTGTCAGACATAATTCTTCCAGAAACAACAAATATGCTTTGAATATATCTTGTGGAAGAAGGTCAGCTGTGATGTGAAATAGCAAACTCTGCTAGTGTGGACTTGCCTTTCCTCTGTCATGCCAAAAATAGAGTTTTATCATTGCAACCTTCAGAAAACTTCTAGAAAGAGGCTTTCAGGTTGTTTTCATAGGGAGGCCTTCTCCCATTCCCCAGTAAGATCTTCCACCTCATTTAAAGTACCTGCCCAAGTGTAGATTAAACATCTTTTAAGAAAGAAGAGAAAAAGCTGTGATGGGTGTTGAAGAATTCAGTGCTTCCTAAGCCAGAAAGCTTTCCACAAGGCAATTGGTGTTGGCAAGGAGTGCAGCCTCCACCCCAGAGCTATTCCTTGCACAGTTAAACAAGATGTTGGACTCTTCCAGGCAGCATATAAGGTTTCACTTGGAAAGAGAAAATCAAGGTCAATCCATCCAGACCATGAGCAATCAATAGTGGATTCTGCAGCAGGGAGATGGGCTGGGTGGTCACAGTGCAGTACCCCAACCCACAAACCTTGCACAACTAAGGTCAACAGAATTCTTTTATTTCACTTTTTTAAGATGAAGAGGGAGGATAAAGATCATGCAGAAATTCCAGATCTTCCTTCTTGTTTATGGATGCAATCAATAGATCTGCTTTAAATTAAGGAACCAGTCCTTCGTTTTTGCTGTCAAGGTTTAATGTCAGCATTAATGAGGCCAAGCTGCTCTTTGGAAGAGAAAGTCTGTCCCAGATCAACAACTGAGATGTGGATCAAATCCATGAGTATTTTGAACTCCAGTGACATTATTTACCTTTCTTTAAACACTGGAAAAAAGCAATCTGATGCTACGCATCAAGGAACATATTCAAATGCAAGTAGAGGTGTTGTGTGGCCAGTAAAGGACACACTTTTAGAAGAGTAGAGCATCCATAATACAGATTCAGGTGGATGCGAAACAGCAATGCTCAACACCTCTGAGGAAACCAAGGCCAAGTTATTTTAAACTAAGGTTCTCTCTACACGAATGAAGTTCATGAAAACTAGTGGCTAGTTTGAAAGCATATATGCCAGTGGTTTCCCCATGTACACATTGAACCTAATAAAATATTTGAAATGCCAGAAGCAATTCAGTCAGTCTAGCATTGTAGTGGTTCTTTCTCCCCTATCTTCTTTATTTTCTCTCTGTCTCTCATGGGCACAACTTTTAATTATTCCCCATGATAAAAATATTGAGCATGAGGGCAGTGCCATGAAGGTATTTTTGCTTTCAAGGTATCTTTGTACACATTAGCAGGACACATACTGAGTAGTTGTTTAAGCGTACAGGTCAGCATATACACTCACATGACAACTGCCAGCCCTGCACAGGATTTCTCTGCTAAACAGTAGAGATTAAATTTATATTGCTAAAGGAAAAATAACAGCCTACAGCACAAGCAACATCCAGCATCAAGGAGTGGTACATGAAGATTAGCCTCTGAAAAAGAAAGCCAACCACCTTCTGTTCTCTCACATTGGAAGGAGCACAGCAAGAGGATGAAGTGCTCCCCTGTCCTGCAAAAAAAATTTAGATTAAGTGGGAACAAGTAAACAAGCCCAGGAGAGCAGCTTGTGCTGCTGTATGAGAGGGCCCACTGTTGTCTGTGGGTAGACAGTAAGAGCAAAAAGATACCTGTTTGTCTGAGTAGCTGTAGTCATGAAAACATCCTTCACCTTTCTGGAGAGCAAAGACTGTGGCAAAGAGCTTCCTACCATGTGACACCAGATCTTTTCACAAACTCTTTGCTGCGATCATGAGAAATTAGTGCAAAGCACTACAGGAGCCACAGCTGCAGGCCAGTAATGTATGCTGATTTTTCATACTTTGGGAACGCCTCTGCACCTGAAGCTCAGCTACTCTGGAACAGTGGTCCTAGTGCCACGTCTTGACAGAGACGCAACTTGCAGTACTGCTATACAAGTCATTCAGTGCTGGTGTGGACTATGCTTACCTGAGAGAATGTCATCGGTACTGTTATACCAGTGGCAGATGCACCTCCAGACAAGAGGTGGGTTACAGACACGAGTGACCTCCATTTGTGGAGCTGCCAGCTTTCAACAACGGGTTTTGTGCCGGCTAGGACATCTACAGAGTGTGCTTCCTGCACATTGCACATTAATACCCCATCAGACAGCATTAGCTTCTTTCATCTTAACAAATGTAGGTATCTGTGGTTATGATGAAGCAATCACGTGGCAAAGCCTGTGCCATGTGCCCCCCTCCCACTCCCTGCTGGTTCTGTGATCCCCAATGAACCATACCCCCATCTCAGCTGGCAGACTTCCAGGCACTGGGTGCCCTGCTTTATGGGGCTGTGGCTGCTCTCACATAATTCTGCATAGGCATCTTTATCTGGCACAGTGTGCTGTGAAACTCATTTTACATTAACTTGCACCACACTCCCTCAATCAGCAGTGCGTAAGACAAAGAAACATATGGTCCTTTGTCGTTGTCATTACTGTAATGATGATTACCCAGGGAAAAAGGGGAGATAGTTAAGAGCAAAATCTAAATGACAAGATTCTTATATTAACATGCCATTCTAATCAAGTAATCTGGTTTAAGTAATTACGTTATGATTACTCAGATGGTATTCATTTTAAGATCCAGAAATCTAAATTTATGCAAGGCCAAGGCCCTGTAGTATCTGTGTTATTACTGCAATGCATATGTCATTGTCTGGACTAGATATGGGAAGACTTTTTCTAGAACATTTTCTTTGCAGTGAAAGTAGGTTTCTTTACCATATATAAATAAATCAGTCTCTTCTTCTAAATTAAGAATTTTGCTTTTTCTTGTTTTGAGATTTTAGAGATAGGTGTAATTATAGGTCTATGGTAAATTTCTCTAATTTATTCTGTGTTAAAAGGAAGACAGGAACAACTTCTATACAAATGTGCAGCAGTTAATGATAATCAATATTTTGCCTAATGTACCGATATCTATGTAAATTGTAAAGATAACCAAAGGAATTTTGTTTTTATGCTTAAATTATATGTAACATTGCACAATAGCTGAATAAATTTTAGTGTTGTTCTGCTGTTTTTGAAATACCTATTTACTAGCAGTTTGTCATGCATTTCTAATGGCAGTCATAGTAAATTTAGACTGTTTTGTTCTGTTATTATCTCATCTAATTAGTTTAAGCATATGGCAAAGAACAGAAGCCACAGTTAGCAGTAGACTCAAAACGCAATTCTGGGTTCACAGATGCATAATTAATTTCATCTATTGCTGCAAAAATGCATGTATGGTTCACCTGCCTTTATTAGTTTATGTTAGATGGATTATTTGAAAAGTTGTTTCCCTTTAATTTTGTGCTGCTTCATCTGAAAAATTGTTCTCAAGTATTTCCAGCCAGCTTGATCTGCTGAGAGCTTCAGGGCAGCCCTCATTCCCAGTGAAATACCTTTCAAGAAGTGTTTGGAATGGTATGAGGTCAGACCGTAGGTTTAGGGTCCCTGATAAACTTACATGAACCTTTTCCCTCACTTGCATGCTGAGGCTCTTCCCTAGCCACTGTCCTTCTGCCTCCAAGAATACATGCATCCGTTTGCCTCTTTAGTCTCCTGGTCTTTGCTCATTTTTTTAACTTCTCCCAGACTCTGCCATTTTTCCCTGTAGCTGTGTATTTACTTCTGTAAAGGCCTTTGGACACAATTTGCATACAAAATATTAGACAAAATAAGACCATGTTGCATGAGGTTTGGGCTTGCTCTGCATCCACAGCTGGTAGTAATAGAAAAACTGAAACATTATCAAGTTGATTGTGATACAGCTTGAATAAAGAGCTGTGATTTCATATAGAGTCTCCATTTTTTTTTTTAATAGAAATCTGTAACATGTCTTTCTGTGCAATTTCATTAAAAAAGCACATGCTTCAGTTCTGTTTGGCAGGAAACAATGGGCATTAACAGCCCAGTGACCAGCATTTGGCAAGTACCCTGTCCAGAACACCTATTTGCTGGGTAAACAATCTATATGGAGTTAGGAAACTGCTGATTTGGTGGTGCAAAGACTGAATATCTTCTCATGTAGAAAGCATGTGGTGCCTTTCTCATAAACCCTACAGGTAGAGTATGTGTCATTCTTTAATGCTGCTATGGGGAAAATTGCAAAACGGAAAAAATACTAATAAGCTTTTCCAGACGGCAGTATAAAAACATTATTGCTTCTGCTACCATGTCTGCTATTTATTATATCTCCTGTTATCCAAGCATGGCTTAACTCTATCCTAAGTTTCCCTCAGTTCAGTTCTGTTGGAAACACCTAGGACAGAAATATGGAGAAGGTCTTGTGCTGAGTAAGAGTATCCTTCATTTTCATAATTTTGTATTAAAATGCTAGGGTTTTTTAAAGCATTTTATCTGGTTCTGAGATTGCAAGTAATTTTTTTAGTTTGATTCTAATTCCTGTATTTGCTATTCCTCCAGTTTTGATACTAACTATATAGAAGGGAAGGGGAAGGGAAGGCCACAAAACACCAAGCTGTGGAGACACTTTCAAAGTCATGGTTTAGCTAAACTGTTAGGCTCATGTCTTTTGTTAGTGTGACAGCAGGTGTTGCCATCGGGTATGCTGTGAGCCAGCAATGCATAAATGCTCTGGAGGATGGTTTCTCAGTACTCAGGGTAAGTCAGGGACAGTAAGGCAAAAGGTACTTTCCCTGGGAATTCACATTGAAAACCATTGTAGGAGAGGGACTGATGCCCAGGAAGTGCCCAAGACAAAGCAGAGCCCCCCAGGCAGTCCCTAGACTGGATCCAGTCTGCAGGAGGAATCATCCCCATTGCCAGAAGCTGCAGCCTCCTGGCAGCTTTCCTGTAGCCCCTCAGCCACATCTTCCCTAGTTCCTGGAGGTATATTCACTGCAGGATGTGCCCTGATGCATGGTAGATCCACATGCACATCCATGTGAAGGGCTGTGAACTTACTACAACTGTAAATGGTGGGCTAACTGTGCTAATGATTGGTCTCACAAACAAGACACTGACCCAGACCAGTACTATCCAGAGAAGGGGCATCAGTTTGCAGGAAACTATATGAATCAGATTAATTGTTGGGGAAAGTCAGTGAAATCCTATAGAGATGTGGAATTCACACCGAAGAATTAAGCTTGAATTAGTTTTGTTCTTTTTTTTTTTCTAGAGCCTTTTTATCCCTATGAGAAGGTTTTGCTTGACAAGTGTTGGGATGTGAACAGCTAAACATGTGCTAAACACATGGTAAGTGGGCACTGTTTCAGAAGGCAAGGTTAAAATCAGCTACCAGTTTGCCCTGTGAGACTTATAAGGTGAAGAGCCTAAGAGACTGGATGCAATTTTCTGTTGTGGACTCCTCTGCTAAGTTGGCTCTTGGAAGAGTCTTGGACTTTTGGACTCTCTTGGACACAGAAGATGTTGTGAAGGCTCTGAGGAGTGCCATGTAGCTCCGCAGGAGGGATGAAGTTGTTGCTCACACTGCATAGAGCAAACCAAAGCATGCTGGCTGAAATGAATAGGATCACTAAGGAAGGATTTCTGGCCAGCAAAAAGACATTTGCCTGTTGGTGTTAAAGTCCTGTAATCTGTGAGATCAATGGTTGAAGACTGCAGAGAATCCACCTGTTTTTCTCTGTTACACACTAGCAGAAACAATTTCCTGAGCAAGTTTTGTTTATTTTTCTCCCCTCTGGTATCAGTGAATGCATGTCGTTACAAAAATTATTTTCCCTGGATTTATGGGAATTTGCTTTTTGCAAGGATGTGCTAATATTGTATGTATTTGACATTAATGATTTTGAATTGAATCATTACTGAGTCTGAGATCTGGCTCATCTGCATGTTGCTGGCTTGCTTGCTCTTAAAGGATTGCTGGGTTGGATTTTGAGAGAGTTTCTGGGCGAACAGCTTCTGGGAAATCTAGTCCTTTGTCTGACCCAGGGTAGAAAAATGTCTGACATTTCTAACAATCCTTTCCCCTTAGTAGCTGAAATCTGTGTGCTCCTGTGCCAGTCAGTTGCCTTCTGTTGTCTCCTGCTTGCAGCAGTCCCATAAATCCCCTGAGATAGCAGTTATATGGTGTAGTGATAGCATGTCTGATACAGAGGGGTAGATATCGATGTCTAGCAGTCTATTAATTAAAGACTTAAGAGTGATAAGAAAGATAGCTTTTATGTGCTGAGGGAGAAGGAAATTAAACCACAAACAATGTGTGGCATTCACTTCCATACACAGAAGGGAAGCTGGAAGCAAGTGATGACCCACCACTGAGCAGGCTGAATTAGTCCTACTTCAGTTGCAGTAGTAAAAAACTTAAAAGAGATATCATTACGGTTGAAGATGGAAATGCCCCCTTTATCCTACTTCTCAGCAGAAATACCTGGGTTAGAGGGGAAGCTAAGTGAGGCTGTCTGTGTCTGTGAAGTCCAGACAATTCTACTCATCCCTCAAAGATGCAGGTGACAAGCTGCTTTGGGCTGGGACCCTGGTAATGTTGGGTAGACTCTGCCTTTTTCTTGGTTTGTTTCCTTAGAAAAATTAAGCCTGTTTAAATAGCTTTTCTTTCCCACACTCTGCACCCTGTTTGACTAAAATGCTGAAAGAGTTTTTCTTAACCTGCATGTGGACTGTCATAAAGACCTAGCACTTTAGACAAAAAAAAAAAAAAAAAAAAGTGACCTTGAGAGTCTGTTTAGCTCATCTTTCTTCCCTCAGACAGGATTAATTTGTGCCTATATGACTAATGATTCCTAATCATCCCACATTTCCTCAAAAGCTTTGATTGTAGAGACCCCACAGTTTTCTCATCTGTCCTCTTCCATTGTCTCACTGTACCCATAAGTGAGGAGTTACTTGCAGCCTGCTCTTTTCAGGATTCCCAGTGATGACTGTTTCTTCATGTACAGTGCCCAAACCTGGATATGGTGTTCCAATGAAAGTTTCACCAAAACTCCTGATATATTGCAAGTTACAGTTCTTGTGACTTTCAAGATACACCCTTACTTAGACTTGCTAGTAGGATTTTTACCTTGTCTATAGCAACATGATTTTTTTAATTCAACTGCACCTTGACCTCAGATGGTGGTGCCATCCACCTCTCCATTTCTCTCCCTGTATTTATGCTATTGATTTTAGGTAGGCTCTAGCACCCTGAACTTGTTCATCTTGAGCTGCCGTCTCATTTTCCCAGCTTTTTTTCCCAGCTTTTTTTCGCAGCTTTTTTTCCCAGCTTTTCACTGTCATTTTCAATCCTAATTCTGTTCTCCAACACGTGCAGTCCCTCCTAGATCTGTGTGATCCTGCAGGTTTAGGAGGTACGTTCTGTGCTGGAAATCCAAATTGTTACTAAAATACCAAACAGACCATGAAGAAAATCACTTCAAATGTTAAAGTTCTCAGTGTTGAGAATTCACAGCTATGTCCTGGGAGTCTTTATGCAACAGCAGTCATGTGGACCATGTTCTCTCGGTTACTTACAGGAATGTCATAAGAAACTGGAAAAGACTTTCTGAAGGTCAACATAGAAGGACACCAGTTATTTCTTCCTTATCCACAATGCCTGTAACACTACAGTAGAAGGTAGTTAAAAGAATGTAATTATAATGATCATCAAATTATTTTTGACTTGTTCTGGTAATGTAATATTTTAACAAGCTCAGTAAGAAGATGCAAGTGCTTTTGCAGAAATTAGCGACAATAGGTTTCAAGGAAAAAAGGTAGTAAAATATGTAAATAATCATAACCTTCCTTTAAGTGGAAAAGTTATTGATTATTCTTTCTTAAATTCCTACATGATATGCAGTGAAAGCTGTGGCATTACCAATTGATTCAGTTCATTTTTCTGTGGCCTTGAATTGTTTAGGAGTTGAGTACAACCTTCTTTTTGACTAAGGACACCAGGCATAGTAAGCTGACTCACTGGCAGAAGTGTTATGATGAATGCCTGCATAACTGGTTGTTGCCCCTAATGGTGGAAGACAGGCTGCCTGCCTCCAAAATACAGCATCAGAGGCCTTTCTTCTTCAGCTCAGGGATGTACCTCTCCTCAGCCTGTCTTTACATGGGTGGGTCCTGCCGTGGGTTTTTTTTTTCAGAAGGCTTGGGATTTTTCTGAGGACGTGGTCTTGCTTTTATAAATCCTCCTGCATTTCTGATGCTTCTGTGCTCTTGTACAGCATAGCACTGTCCATTCCTTGGATTCAGGCAGCCACGTGGCAGAAGAGTGGAGCAGAGGATGATGCATTGACTTTTTCTGGGCCAGATCAGGATAGTTAAATAAGGTTGCAGCTTCTACTTTACTGTGTACATGTGAAAGGTTCCCTCAGGGAGCTCGAAGTCCATGAGCATTGCCTGGGATTCAGCTGCTCATGTGGCTGTGCTCCATCAAAAGTTCAAGGGCTGTGGGTAGTGGCAGGCCTTCTGGGAGTGCTTTGTTCTCCCTGTTTTCCATGAAACTAGAGCTACCCATCTTGTTGTCTCCACTGATAAAGACTTTCCTTTGGTAAGAAAGGAAGACACCTTTGTTCTTATTGTCACTCTCCTTTACATGCAGTATGGTCAAATCCTTACATCTATAAAGAGGCAATCCTAGTGCACACATCCAGCTCTGAAGATGGCAAAGCCACTAGCAGGAAGAACTTGCCCACAGCCATGTTCTCAGACAACCTTGAGTGCTGGCAAAAAAGACATCTCAGCTGGTACCACAGGGAGTCTGATGGGCTTGCTGGAGGAGAAGGAAGCCAGGCTTCCTTTGTGGTGCAAAATTGCTGTTCCCTTTTGTGACTCAGCTGGCTCTCACTTGGAAATGTCTGGCATACTTAGACAATGTGGGTGACAGTCCAGTGCAAGAATTTGTAATTTGGGAAAATGAAATTACGTACGTCCTGGGGTTTTTTAGCCATTTCTAAATGCCAAAGGTTCCTCAAACTATTTGAGCTCCTATGTCTAGTTATCTTGGAAATGACTTTGTATTTATTAATAAACAGGATGTTGAATTTTTAAATGTTGTTTATGAGGTCTTACATGGGATTAAGAGTGTCTTATGTTTTTATAGAAATCCTTAAATCAAAATTTATGGTTGAACAAACTAAACCTGTGGCAACCTGATGTGTTTTGTTTCCCTTTTGTCTAGTCTCAATCTAGACTCAGTATGATAACATATATTCATTGTATTTCTAGGTTTCCTAAAATACATAGTTGATTTCCATGTTTATTTGGAATTTAATGCCCAGCGTTTCAAAAAACTACATATTTATATGCTTTCTTTGCATTTCAGATTGAAAAGAACATTTCATCTGTCTCTGGGCTAGTGATTTGCTAATACTTAGTCAAACACGGGAGTTATATTTAGCTGATACTGCCAAACGTTCAGAGCATGATGCCTCCAACTGGCTAACCCCAAGGGATGTTTTCAAAGTTGAAAAGTCCTGATAGTGGCATCATGGCAGGCAGGTTGAAAAATCTTTATTGAGTTGAAGATTAAGAAATCCTTGTGAGGGGAAGGATTTGAGTGCAAATAACTCAGAGTTTGGCCTGGGATCTAAAAGTCAGTTCTTCCTCTGTGGAAGCAATCTGAGAAGATAATAGTAATACAATCCTCATTCATTTGATTGCAAAGCCTATGAAAAACACTAAAGAGAATATGGAGGAAACACTGAGCTGCCTGTCCAAACTGCTCTGTGTGTATTTTCATGTGATGCTTCTGTAAATGTCAGTGTAAGTGATGATCCTGAATTTCTACTGCTATAAAAGTTTCCTTCTCCATGAGTATCACAACTCATGTGGTCCCTAAGCAGATTAATGACTTGCAATAATGAGCCTCATTTGAGTTCCTGATAGCCTTGCAGAGCACTGGGAGCTGGAACAAGATTTCCAAAGAAGACATGATGGATGTGTGCTTTAGGACCTTTTCTGAGTTACAGATACATGTTACTTGGGCCTTTATGGGAAATTTACTGATCTACACTCTTCAAAAAACGTTACGGTTAGGGAGAAACTTTCATATGGGGACAGATTATAGAGACAGATGACCACTTTCTGCATTATTTTGCTATGCATAATTTCTTTTAGCTCCAAAGAAGAGGCATTACCTGCAAGTTAGAATGCCTTTTGGCCCAATATTTGTACTATTCAGAAAATATTAAGAGATACAAGAATGACAAACTTGTAAACTGAAGGGCAGCAATGTTTGAACACCTATATTCTACAAAACTGCTGGCTGATTGAAGAAACTGAGCTGTGGTCCACCCTGCCATGTGGTGTACAGATGTACAAGGCTGGCCTACCACACTTCCCCCGCTGCTGGGGTGGAAGGCTAAAAAGTCCCTCTTTACCCCATTGCACCTTGTCCCACCCTGAGTGTGTGGGGCTCTGTGGAGGATTCGTGGTCTGTGGCCTTGCCAGCGGTGCTTCGTCACCCTGGCAGGCAGGGGCAGGAGACAGTCTTCCTGTGGGCTGGGCTGTTCTAGCTCCTGCACTCCTAAAACGGGAAACCACATCTTGCCCAACATGTTGGTTTTCTCAGACTCATCTGCTTTTCACCTTTGTAGCATAAGTGAAACACTCTGCACAATACCCATTGCTTTGCATAATGTGGCCCAGCTTATGGAAACAGAAATCATAGCACAGGGGAAAATGGCAGATGGGTATGCTTTTGGTAAATGAACACTCATCTGTGCTTAAAATGGATTAAATACTTCTGTTACCACAGATACCTTGGCTGCTGGAGTAATACAGAATATTGATTCTGCCTAGTTAGAACAACTTATCTGCCTACTTTTTTGTATTATGAAGTGGTACCATCAGGTGTTGGGTGAAGCCAAATGCTAGAGACCATACCATGGTTAAGGGTTGGCATCAGCAAATGGCGAACTGCGGCAAGGAGACAGGCTGGGCATCCCTACAGAAACATGCAAGCCAGCACCTTCTGCTCAGCTTTCCATACCTGTGCCTCCCTCCCCAGGTGTGGCATAGGGTGAATCTGTACAATGTGGAGTTGCTCGTGGAAAAACATAGTGTCATGACTCCTCATGACACGCCATTGTGATGATAATAGCAGGAAAAGGGAGGTGAGGTCAAAGATGAGAAGGAAGAAGTAAAATCATCCTCTTCCATACCAGTCTGTCTGGTTCCTTGAAGTGTAAACTAATACACTGTTGTGAACCTGCCTCTAAATTTGTTGGGTTTTCTCTCTGTGCCTTTACAAGATACTGGGAAGCTGCTTATGCTGTTTCTGCCAGTGAGCTGATATATTTGTTCTGGCAAATTCTTTTTTTTAAGAGTTATAATTAGAATACATAAAACACTGATACACGTTGATCTCAAAGGAATGAATTTAAAGACAATGTTACTGTTTTAGAGCTAAGTACTTTGACTGAACTGGTATAGTCAGTTCTTCAAAGACAACCACTTTGAGTACAGCTTTGTTTGCAGGAAGGTTGGTGTTCTGCTGCGGTCTTGGCTACAAGGAGGCTCAGTCACAAGCATAAAAAGAGTTATCTGTTTCTACAGTCCTTCTTCCTTGTTTAGCTGTTGAGGTCATTGCAATGGATGACTGTGCTACGTCCCTCAATAGAAAGAAATACTTCTGAGACAGGGTAACCGAAAACAGACCAAAAGCTGAGAATAATAGAAAAGATAATTACAAGTAATAACACGATACAACTCTTTATCCAGGTTTGATTTCCCACCAACATTAAATCAGCTATTTCTTTTACCTTCTGCCATATCTATTTTTTGAAGCAGGCAAAACTTTCAGAAGTAATTGAAATGAAAAAGTTTGGAAAGCTTGAAAACTGGAAAACAAACTGCTTGTGACTTGTTTTCCTATGTCCATGTGGCTGCCTAGAAAAAAGCAGCAGCTGGACAGAAAAGAGAGGCAGTTTGTGAAACATAGAAGTAAAAAAATTAAGACTTGCCGGAGGAGGAGTGGAAACAAGCTCTCCCCATGGACTTCAGAGTTGCAAACACCAAGCATGTCTCTTTTTGGTGTGATTAATGGCACATTTTTAAAATACGCTCCATGAACTGGTCAAGAATTGGCAAGTGAAAAAATGTTATTTGGTGGCTTCTCAGAGCCACTGCCAAAACATAAGACTGTTAACGCAAGGCAGCTCTTGAGATAAATAACTAAGTGGCTGTCCGTGCTGCCTGGGGAGGACATGGGCATTCCTTCCTCATCAGCTTTGGCTTTTCAGAATAAGCTGCCAGCGTGGTCCTTGCTGAAGTCTCACTCCAGCTATGATGGCAGCGCTCTGCAGGATGTTCTCTGCCTCTTACTAGATGCTTTATTAGAATTATCTGGGACAAGGAAACTGCCTGAGCGCTGACTGTCACTGCTACTGCTCTGCCGGCCTTGCTGGATGCTGATCTGTACCATGGCAACAGTAATGTTGTCTCTATTGCTTTCAACCTTTTCATATTCTTGCTGTGCTTTCTTTTGGTTTTCTGACACATGCTGTCACTCACTAATAATAAAGCTGTCAATGTTATCAACAACTGATCTTTTAATATGAGATCAAGAAGCCTGACAAGAGCAAAGGGGATGCCAGATTTTTAGTGACGGGTTAATTTATTCAAAGTGCTCTGAAAATTATTTCCGTTCCTGTTATGCCCAGCAAGGCCAGTGCCTGCAAGATGGGATGCAGACTGCAGAAGAATTCAATGTGCAGGAATTCTGTTTAGTAAATGATTTAGCTACAAGCCAAGCTAATAGCTAAAAGCTGTTTGCTAAATATCCTGAGGCAGAGCCTGTAGGAATAAGTTGGAATTACTATTTATTTGAATAGGCTATGAATCAAATTTTCAATTCCTGACCTATATTCCTCGGTGGTCTCGCCAAATAGATAAGCTGTTACAGAAGAGCCTGCCGCAGCAGCAGGCTTTCTTGGGAAGGTTCATTTTCAGAGGATGCTGCGTGCCACTTTGTGCTGAAGCATACAACACTGGTTGTTTTAAGGAGTATTTTTTAGATGTGCTACCAGCAGATCTGTTACTAAGCAATCCCCAGGAAACTATTCACTGGAGATAATTATTCTGCTTCAGCACATTAGAACTGTAGCTCTAAATTTTGTTGTGTGTGTTTTGGTTTTTGTTTTTTTGGGTTTTTTTTATCTCTGTTTCATGTTTTCTTTTAAGTTATCAGCAATTTTAAGCCTGTCTTTTGTATTCAGCAAACACATACAGCACCTAGTTTACAGAGAGGGGGAAGGTTTGTTGGTGTCCAAAAGGGGAGCATCTTCAGACATCTTCAAAATAAGGCATTCAAATCCACTACTCACTTAAAATATCTAGAAAAGCATGCCTATGAGATGCCACATGGTTTGAAAACATTTTATATATCTCGTGAAGATTAATGGTATTTTTCCTGAGACTGGACAGCAGTCATCAGAAAAATAAAAGTAGTTATCTGTAATTTGTGGAGGGAGACCTGAGTATCCCACATTGACATTTCAACATCCTTTTGCTGAGATTTCTTTGTCACCAAGGAGGGCAAACACAGTAGACAGCAACGTTTTTCAACTGAAGTGAAAGGCAAAACATAGATTACATTTTGAAATACAGTAAATTTTGTTTATTTCTGTACATATTTTTAGAGTCGAAGGTACAAGAGTGCAAGAATAATATGGAAAATAAGGCCATCCACAAGCAAATTGGATAAGTTAAAAAAAAAAGTTAGTAATCTTTATGCTTCAATGCATAGGCCAGTGACAGGGCGTAGGAAGACTATTTCATCGTTCTGTTTCCTCTGAAGCATCAGGTAATTAATTAAATTGGACTGATTTGTTTCACTGTGTCAATCTGTATGTTCATGTGACAGATAAAGACCGTGCATAGCCACTCATGCATTTAAAAATCAACATAATGATTTAAAATAAATTATTTTCACCTTTTAGTCTCTTCTACCCTCTTGTGACTCTCTGAATAACATCCTGAACAATGTCAAGCATTTCCCAAGATTTTCTCCATGACCTAGTCCTTCCCAGAGATGTTTTGGTGTCTTGGCTAAGGTCAGCCACAGGATGTGCTGTGTCTTGGGAGCGCGGCTGGAGATAGGCACTGCGGCAGCACTGGTGAATCCAGATTCAACTTCAGCTCTGCTCATCCTGACCTTTCTTTATACTGTATCTTAAAAAAGCAGAATGACTGCTTGTTTCTGATTCCTGGTAGAGCCTTCTGACATTCAGAGGACCGTGGGTAGGGTATGCAGCAGCAGGGCTCAGGCTGTGCTGTCTGACCCTGTACATTTCTCGGTACGCTTTTCCCCATCTACCCACCATACTGTTAGACATGCCCTAGCTCTTATCCTACCAAATCCCGGCTGACACTGTTTTGCGTGCCTGCTGGCAGGGACATGGTTATTTTTGTTCTGTTTACAACAGTGAACAATTCTGCCTTTAATTACATTGTTTTTTGAGGATATTGACAATTAATTTCTCTTTTCACTTTAGGTATTCCTTGGGCTGAAAGCTGAGTTAAACCTTTAGTATAAGGAGAAGATTCAGATCCATGCCCTTGTCTCCTCTTATATCAGAGGAAATACTCCAGCTTTAATGCACATTCTCCCAGAGGCCTAATGTCAGTTTACTTCTCTGAGCGTATTAGTTCAGTTGTAGAGGACCAGCATTCCTCCTGGTTGGACAAACCATTTATTTCATAAATCCTGTAACTTCTGACTGGTCACAATGTGGTATTGCAAGGTGACAGCTTCTTCTCTGCATCCTTTCTGCTTCTGTTGTCAAAAACCTATGATGTGCAATCCACAGGACCATATCAATGCTTTTTTCATGAAAAAGAGTTACAGAGGAGTTAAAAAAAAAATCCCCAATCCACCAAAAGCTCAGGTTTTCAGAAGTGATTAAAAAACTTATAATCTAAGTCTTCCTGAAAGGTCTATAAAGGTCTAGGTCCTCTAGGTCAAGGACTTCAGCACTTGACTGGTACTTTTGAAAACTGTGTGCATCACAACAAAAAGGGAACGTGACCAGACAGGTGTTTTGCTACTAGCAATATTTTTTGCTTTGTGGTTAGCCATATATTTGTTTTAAGAACTGATAGATGATAGTGCCTGAGGAAGAACGAGTCTTCTGAACAAACATGAAGATCACTGATGTCCCATAGTCAAATAATCATGGAAGGCAATAATATTGTTTGGTTAAATAAGCTGTAAGAGGGTTTTAACTGGTAGATATTGCAAACTTAACACCAGTACTGTGTTGTTCAAAGCACACATATTAAAAATCTACTAAATTTGATGATAATTCCCAAAGCCATAATATGACAGACAGGAATTTAGCATGAAGTTGTGGTGAGCTGTTTGGGTTCTCCTGATGATACCCAGAGACTATGACAAGACAAGCCTTTCAGAAGAGATGGAAAGTAGCAGACAAGAGGTGGAGCTTTCGGGAACTGATATTTAATTTGTTTCTTCAAGATCAGACTTCCATGCCAGATATGAGCAAAGTGCTATTAAAAAGAAAAAGTGATCTCTAATTGCAGTGGCTTATTAAATTTAATGAAAAGTTATGCTTTATTTAACTGCTCCTACGAAGTTTATACTGCATTAATTCAAGGTAATTTTCCTATTGTCTCCTTGATCTGGGAAAAGACCTCTCTGAAATAGCAGGATAGTTAATCTGAAAGATAAACGATCAAAGCATTCCTTTTAATTGCTTTAAATGGACATGAGAAAACAATGAAATCTGTTCCTCCTCTTCCTTATTCTTTTAATCTGTCATTTTAAGGATTTTTGCACACTGTTTTCCATCTGATATGAGCCTGCAAATCCAGTTCATAATTATATTAATGGCTGGCAATCATTATGAGGAAAATACTCCTCTGTATTGTACACATACTGTTGGGTTCGTCTCCACTACCATCAACTTATCTGAAAGGTATGATATGGTTTAAGCTAGGCATCAAGGCTTTCTCATTCCCTGTGCTGGAGAGAGTGGGCACCTCCAAGGAGTGAATCATCCCATTGCAAGACAGGCCTTTGATTTTACCTGATTTCATTTTTTTCTTTGGTTTTCCACAAAAGGTAGTAGCACTTTAGCAGATGTATCAGGTCAGTTGGGTCAGGAGAGCTCCTACTTCATAACGCAGGAGGCTGCAGTAGGATCACGGACCTCAGTTTTCTGGGATCCTAGTTTAGAGCCTGCCTTTGGAGCAAGACGAATGAACTGTTTGGAATGAAAACTGATTTCTAGTTGCTTTCCACTGGAACAGAACTGAAATCCAGCCATTGCTGGGGATATTTTCATTTCAACACACTAGCAAAATCTGAAGCAAATTGTTCCACCAGGACTTTTTAAATGCATAGCTTTAAAGACATGAATGAATTGGAGTTCTGGAGATTTGGATTCAGCTTCCAACTTTGTGTCTGTGAGACTGGATGAGTAACAATACTTCTGTGTTTCATTGATCTTTCTGTTCTTTATCTGTGTTTTCCTCTATTTGGTGACCTCCTGCACTGTGTCTGCATGAGGTGCTATCACAGTAAAATTGGTAATAATATGCATTTATTAAGCCAGTCTGCTGCTACTTTGTATCATTTGTTATACAGGCTGATAAATACTTCTCCATTTCACACTTAATGAAGCATTAATTTAAAATAAAGTTCAGCGTAATTCAATACATTACTTCTTCATTAAAGAAGAGATATCCTTTTTATCCTGTTAATGTTGTCTGAATACTTAATCTAAACTTTCTTTTCTTCCAGTAACATTCATTTGCATCAGCAACATTATGATACCTAGTGATAGGTACCTAGTGAATGTGCATAGCTTTGAGCACGAGCGTAAATTTTATGCAGTCTGACCATCTTGCAACTCAGCTTTGTCCCTGGATCATTCCTGTGCACAAGCAGAAGTGATTTCTTTTCATGCCTTGATGAGAATCCTCCCCGTTAATATCATTATCTGTCTCATAGGTGAGGATGTGCCCTTTTGACACTGACTTTGTTCATGCTCCTTTAATGCTCTATTTGTGTAAAAATGCATGTATGTATCTGCGTATAAATATTATAATTTCAGAATTGTATGATAGACCCATAGTTCTGTTGCAAAGTAAAGGAAGGCAAAACTAATCTTGCTAGTAATGTCTGTGGTCTGATCCAACCCATTTCTCTATGGAAGTGTCTCTGGTCTCTCAGAGAGCCCTGTGGACAGCAGGGACTTTGTGCAGATGCATTAAGTTGTCTGATGCACCTGCACCTTTGCTTGCTGGAACTAATAGCAATGCAGCAATCCTGGTGATCAGGGTAGATAAGATTATCAGTTGCTTCATCTTGCCTTCACTGAAGCCAGATACATGAATGATTTTTCCCTTATCTGTGTTCCAGCCTATGGACCCATATAGACTGTTTGGGTTTTCCCAGGCAAATGCTCTGACATCAACAATGTATAAATTAAAGCCAGAAGGGGCCATTGTCTAGTCTGACCTTTTCACAGCATGAGCCACAGGGTTTTGTTGACTTCATGTATGTCTGATCTAGACCAACATTTTTGGAAAAGCAATCAATCCCTGTTTTCCAATATGCATAGAGGAGAGCTCCACTGTAACCCCTAGGGAGCCATTCTTATGGGTAATTGCTCATGCATTTAACTTCAGCTTCCACCCATTGGATCCTCACTACTTGTGTGTTTTTCAGCATAATGAATAAAGTAGAAGGAACTGTCAAAGAACCCCATTATGACATTTTCTGAGGTATTGAAAAAATGATGATCAAATCTCTCTAAAATATCCTTCTTGGAAAATTGAGAGATTATGCATTTATCAGTTTTGAAGCTTTTATTCCACATAATACATGCCATGTTGATATTGTGTCATTATATTTTGTTTAAAATATCATGCAGTCTTAAGTCAACTTGCTTACACAAGTCTGTTGTTATTACAACAACGCTAGTCTTTTTATCATCCAAATATATCATCCTGTGAAAAAATTTCATTCAGCTGTTTCACCAAATCTGTTTCCTATAAAACCACACTGATATTCAAATAGTACATTAACTTCAGTCATTCTGTTTTAACTGATTGTATGTCACATACATTCTTATTTTTCTGGGGATCAGCGTCAAGCTAACAAACTTGTGAGTGCACAGGTCACACTAGCTCAACACTATTTCTCTGAATGTCAAGACCCTTTAAAGGACCCTAGTCCTTTTAATGTCCACATTTCTGAAGGACCGAATCAAAAATCTCAGCATGAATGATCTGGAAAACTCCTGGTCTGGCTCCTTCTAACTCTCACATGCGGTTTAGGCAGATATGCTTAAATAAATGTTTAATTTTGATAACTGCTGATTGACATTATCACTTGTTGCTCTGTTGGTATTGAAGCATTTTGTCATTGTTTGATATCAATACTTTTTTTACCCAAAGAAGAATGGAAACATTTATTGAACACTTTTGCCTACTTTTTGTAATTGCCCAAGGCTAACATTTATATACAGCACAGGAATTTAATTATTTTTAAAGTTTGTGTTATACCTGAGATGCTTAAAACCCAGCCTATTATTCATAAATCTGAAGCTCATGGAAGTGTCTTTGCGGCTTTTCTTTTCTTCTAATTTTCTTAAAATTCTCATTTTTAATGTGAATATGCTTATTTGCATTGCTACCATTATCCCTGCTTTACTTTCCCGTTAAGCCAGGCTGATTTGCTAATCAGCCAGGCCTTATTTTTCATTAGGGCACCTCAGGAAGTGTTTTAAACTCCTCTCAATGGTCATTGATGTCTTTCTACTTAAATTCATTCTCATAACCAATTTAGTGTGTAGCAGTCTTTGGCTTTGTGGAACTAGCCCTTTCAAGATGCCAAGTTTAGTGGTCAAGACATTTGCTATATAAACTGTAATCAATGCACAAGCACTTTTTCTGGAGCATCCACTCCAATTGGAGCAACTTTTTCTATAATCAGCTTTATTTTTTCTGTGTCAAGATGAAGATTAATATAGATTTTTTTCCCCCCGCATTTTCCATGAGTTAGAAAAGTGAGATACGTATTTTTAGAAATTTTAGGCTTCACTTAGTACTGGCATCATAAAAAAACTGAGTGCATGTCATTCAAATCAAAGGGACTATCAGAACACTTTCATTCCCACTGTATGAATTATACTATTTCCTAAGGAGCTGCTATGTACCAGATATCAGCCATTGTCCTTTTATACATGCTTTATATAGCAGAATATGAATTTCTAATGTAATCTTAACCCTGTAGGTGTTTGCATCTGCTCTAGTTATTGCCACCTTGCTCATTTGTAGCCAGCAAACAGGCATATTCAAGCCACACTTTTTTCATCATAAATCTGAACTATGTGGGGGCAATCATGCCATCAAGGCAGCTGTGTCTCTGCCTTTTGCCACCAAAGCAGCTGAATTTGTCAGAGAGGAGTTTCACCTAGAATTTCACCATCATTCCCTGTTTGGAAAGCTCGGCCCATCCCCAAAACCATGGCAGGTTTTTTTTTTTTTTTACAATGCAGGTGCTTACCATAGAAATACACTGGTATAACTGAGTGTCGTGGTTTAACCCTGGCTGGCAACCAAGCCCCACGCAGCCGCTCGCTCACCCCCCTGCCCCCCAGAGGGGTGGGGAGGAGGATTGGAAAGGGATGTAAAACTCGAGGGTTAAAATAAGAACAATTTCATAGGTAAAGCAAAAGCCATGCACACAAGCAAAGCAAAGCAAGGAGTTCATTCCCCACTTCCCTGGGCGGGCAGGTGCTCAGCCATCCCCAGGAGAGCAGGGCTCCGTCATGGGTGACAGTTACTCGGGAAGACAAACGCCATAATGCCACATGTCCCCCCCTTCCTTCTTCTTCCCCCAGTTTATACACTCAGCATAATGTCATATGGTATGGAATACCTCTTTGGCCAGCTTGGGTCAGCTGTCCTGGCTGTGTCCCCTCCCAATGTCCTGTGCCCCCCCAGCCCTCTGGCTGGCAGGGCCCGAGAAACCAAAAAGTCCTTGACTTAGTACAAACATCAACCAGCAACAACCAAAAACATCCGTGTGCTATCAACATTGTTCTCACATCACAGCCAAAACACAGCACTGTACTAGCTACTAAGAAGAAAATTAACTCTATCCCAGCTGAAACCAGGACACTGAGCCATATCAGGAGGGATTTTTGCTGCTTTAACTTCACCAAGTTAGTTGATTCTAATTTCTGCACATGCACTGAAGTTTGGCAAGTTGTACTTTGGCACATGATGAAGTCTAGGCTTCTCCCAACACTGTAACTAACTACATCAGCATGGCCTGGTATTTCTTGGAGCTTTAATTACCAGTATTTCAGGCCATCTCTTACTCCTAAATAAGATGAGCTTGCTATAGAAGCTGTTAATGAGCAAGGACAGTCTACTATCATACAGGTGAATCCTCAGCCCTTACCCTTCTTTCTGGGAAAAGGACTCTTTTTAACTAGAATTAATTAACTTTATCTGGAATTTCTGTGAAGTCAGTTTGCAGTTTATATTGGCTAATCAGATTGAGACAGAGAGCTAGCCTCTTCTAATTACCCTCGATGGTAAAGGTAAGTTTTTCATTAGAAGAGGGTCTCTGTGTGTGGCTGGTTTGTAGAGCAGAGGGCTGGGAAGAATGTGTCTGCTTTCCCTACTGGAAAAAATGACAAGGAGATGTCACTGTCATCAGGAAAAACACCACTGTGAATATAAGGTGCCAGTAATCTCTACTACTGATACAGAATCCTTTCAGATTGACAGATGGTGATCCCTCATTTCCATGGGCTTTATAATTAATAGTTCACGAGCATTGTAGGGTTTGAAAGGCCCTCAAAATCTGAATCTTGACTCGCGATTATTAAGTTTTGAGTGAGGTTTCTCTTCTCTGTACCTGAATAAATCTACTAAATCTACCCAGAGACAGGCAGTATGTTTTACACAATGCTCCATTTGGTGTGGTTAAAAACTGTGCTTGTTTTCATATTCATTACTTTCCTTCTGCTGAATTGGCTATCCAAAGGTACAAGGCTGTGATTTTACTTCCTGAGTTGCTCCAGCCTTTTCTTTCCTCAAAGGGCATTTTCTTTGCCTAGTCCTTTTGTGAGTGGTGCTTTTCAATGCATTGTGTGGTTCTCTGTAGTGTTCTTGCTTCAAAGCACACAAGTCTGGTGAAAAAGCCCTGCTGTTAAATGTTAAAAACAAAGTTACAGTTAATCTTAATATTTCAGCTTCCCATATTGGCTGTTACCAGACAATAGAATCCCTCTTGTTCCTTTCACCTACTCTGACAAAGTGGGCTTTCATCTAACACCCAGAGCAGTAAATGAGTTAACTTGCCTTCCAAAATCCGCAGCCCTGTAGGTGGATTCTTTCTAAAGACTTTGATCTTTGTGGAGCAGCACAATCAGATGGTACAGCCTGTTCCTTACAGACTATTTGAGATAATAAATAATTCAGGGAGAGCTCAGGGCCTACAGTGTTACCAGCTTTCTGTATCCCATTGAAATCAGTGGGGCTTCTGACTGGAGAAAAGTTTGCTTCCTTTGGTAGACCATGATGGCTTTGATTAACGAAGGGTTGTCGCCTCTGGACTATATTTCTCCATATCCCCTACCATGCTCCTAGTCTCCATTTCCATTTGGCTTCTCCTGATCTGGATCATTGTACTATGTTCCTCATGCCCTGCGCTGTAATTGCTGCCTTATTTCTTTTTTCTTTCTCTTGACCTCCTTCCTGCCCCATAATTTGAATTTTCCTGCTGAAGCCCTTGCTGCAATGGTCAGCCAGATACCTGCCTCTCTGCCTCGTGCAAGGAGCCTGACCCATAATGGAGCTGGGAGAGTCATGTTGTGTGACTGTGATGCAGAGAAGGGGTCAAGGAGGGACAGGAAGAGACTATAGTAAATGACACATCTAAGCTGTGGGCATGTAACTTAGAAAATTTGGCCTAGCAGGTAAATGTTGGCCTCAGCAGCTGTGTATGCCCTGAAGAAAAGCATGGCACTGAGCAGTGCAGCAAGAGCCAAAGAGGGCAAAGCCTTCATCTCTCTGTTTGCTTCTATCTACTAAGTTGTTCTGGTAGGGACTGATGGAGCTTGATGTACACAAATTAGTAGTTGTGGTGTTCCTGAAAACAGGCTTACATGGCCAGTCCAGCTGTTTTGTTGATAATAAAAAGTTATTTTTTAACTGTTTGCATGGTCAGTTTGGCAGCAACTGCTAGTATTGTCTCAAGAAAGCCATGAAGATTGAATCACAAATTTGCTGTGGATGACTAATAACTTACTGATGTCTAGTTCTTATATAATTTTGTTTCTTCTTACGTTGAAAGTGCTTTACAGGAATGGTCACTTAAATCCTTTTTACAGAGAAGAGGTCCAAGACACAGGGGGATGAGGTGACTTTTGTTGAGCCCCCAAGCTGTCCAGAGGAAACCCACATCTCTGGGCTCTCAGCCCAGCATCCTGCTCACATCGCTCTTCCTTGCAGTCCATCTTTATTTATCTGGCAATCTTAGCAGACCTTTTTGCATTTTCTTGTACATTATCATAAATACCAGTCTTTTTCTTACCTTTTCTTTAGTGTTGCCTGTGCTGCTTTGGAGTCCAATTAAAGCAGTTGAAAGTGACTTCTTGTGGCTTTCTAGATCGTTGTCATCACCTCCTTGCCTTCCCAAACAGGGAACTGAAGGAAATGGCTTTAGATGTCCTATTCTTAGCAGCTATTGAAAAATGTCAGGAACACCACTGAGCTGTCTATGATAACACCATCCCACACATGGAGAAATTTTCAGTACTGTGATTTCTGTAAGAGTATAGCTGTTTAAGCAAATATCTCAGCTGGTATGAAGCTAACCTGGCTTGTGCAATATGGCATTTAACAACGGTAATAGCTGCAGCTATAACTGGGGTAATATTTCAGCTGAAAGCTTTCATTTTCCTAGAATTCAAGGCTGATTCAGCTGCACAGAAAAATTAGTAACCTTTATTCACATAAACAAGGAGCCTATTCTTAATGCAAGTGTATTTCTATTTTAGCAGTACTTGGATTTAAAAAATGTGACAGTATATCAGAACTATAACATTAATACTCACGGCATTGCCACTGACATAGGCAAGGCTTAGTATGAAAAGCAATTATTTGTTTCCTTAATGAATTAACTTTTGGGATGGAGCTCTCCAGTTGTAACCAGTGCATCACAGTTTGCGATAGGAAGTAAAAACAAGGAGATTGTAGGTATATGTAGGGAGGATCTGAGCTGGATAATTACACTGATTTGAGCTTGAAATCAGCCAAACATTGCCTTGCCTCCTTTGCCATGCAATGCTGTGCTGTGCTATGCCATGCTGTGCTAATTTCTCCACAGCACAGCACCTTCTAGGAGTGAATTCTTTGACTTGACTACTATGTAACGTGCTTTTTCTGTTCGTTTCACTTGAAGAAAATTTTTGAGGTGGTAGTTTAATTTTGAATGTCTAAAAAAGATACGTCAATATGCGTGGGTGTGGCTTCTTTTGGAGGAGACTGGGTCAGAGAAACGTGCTCTGCCCTGGGGGCAGCAGGCAGAGAGGTTGGGGACCACCTTTAGTTTCGATGCAAGTGCACCTCAACATTCAGTGCTGTATCCTGAGGATGTTTGGGGTTCTTTTTCCCTGTACAAAGAAGTTTTCATTCTTACCTTAGTAAGTTTTACTCTGCTGAAGACATGAAGTGTCAGCTGGAGACTTCATTTTGAAGTGGGTGCAGGCTGCAGTGTACCTTAGGGACCTCTCTGGGATCCCGATTTCAGATTTTTTACTCAGGGGAGGCCTAGGAGAGGCGGTATGGGAGAGTGAGGGTAGTTTGATTTGTTTCTTACTGCTGGTGTGGTTGAGGACATCTCAGATGTGAAGCTTGTGTGCTAACTGGAGTCTTCTGAGTCCTGAAAGTCACATCCAATGTGTTGTTTATTCAACACACCTCATTAACAATATTGTTAATATTGTTACTATTATACTGCAATCCAACAAGGAGGTAACAAAGCTGTGGAAGCCAATGGCCAGACCATAGCTTGCAGGGAGTGGAATCTTCTAAGCAGTCATGGAAAATTAAGTGATTTGGGACTTTCTTGTTTTCAGGAAGTCAAGTTTTCATTTCTTGCAGCACAAGATGATCATACTGAGTTTCTGGAAAAGTGAGAGTGGAATATATTTTAACTTACTATTTAATTTACTATTGGTATCACATGGTTTTCACCATAGAAACTGGAAAAATATGAACTGGATAGAACAACAAAAAAAGAACAATCATCCTTATATTTCATCATGAAAATACTTTATATGTATCAAATAACTTTGCTATTTGGATGGAGGTAAACAACTGCTTAAAAGAACTGTTAGTAGAAATGACAAATCCAGAGGAGCAGCCATGCCATTCTTGTTGGTACAAGTGCTACATTTGCAGTGCATAGTAGGACTGGACAATCTGGCACAGACTTCTTGTGTCTGGAAGGGTGTGTGCGGAAACATGCCGCAGAGAGCAAAGTGTCAAGCAGCACACTTTAGCTCAGTTTAAAGACTTCACATTTATAATTACTGCAGTGCATTCAAACTTCGGAGCTGAAAATACTGCTCATGCAGTACACAGATTTTTTTCCTCTAAAAGATGAAAAGCGAAGTTCAGGTTTGGGAAATTTATTGGATTAGTTTAAGTAGGTTTAAAACCTGAAATGATGAACCTCCAAAAGGATCTGCAGCAGTTAGATCTAATTCAGTCTTCTTAGATAAAACTAATTTTCACTGAGAGGGACAGATAGTAGAAATGGAAATGTTTTGCTCTGATGAATTAATCTACCAGATTGTCTTCTTGCCTGTAGCAGAGTTTTCCAAGTGCTTTCGTTCAACTGTATATTCAGTGCTATAAAAGAGAGATCTTCCGTAAGTTTCTCTGACATGCTATTTCAGTGTAATGAGCGTTCCAATTAGTTAATACTTGCTAATATTCAGGCTCCATTTTTCTTTCCAAATCCATATGGTTATGGTTTATGACCTACAGTCCAAGCTTAATGAGAACTTCAAGGTTGTTAATAGAGCTGGTCAAAATGCAGAATTCCTGTCCATGGGGCTTTTTCTCACTGTGGTATTTGTCTTTTTTCTGAGCTTGGAACTGCAGAAATTCTGAACTTACATTATTAGACATAACATGAAATAAAATATTAAATTAATTTTATATTGTTTTGAAACATCTTAATTTTTGTCTGTAAATCACATGGCTTTCCCTTCATATTTTAATGAAATGGTGCCATACTATGAATAAGAAAGAAAGGATAAGCACTGAGTAATATCAAGAGGTGGAACTGTTTTCAGCATTAATGTCTTGAAGCATTTTCCTCTGTTTGATCCTAGCACAGGATATGGTACTAAATGAACGAGATTTCATGAACAAATTTGGTTTCTTCAAAAATCTTTTTTTCCAGAAGAAGCCCCGAAATAGGACTCAGATCTCTCCACAAAGCATAGCAAGTGTAACCAGGCAGGACAGAGAAAAATTATCCAGGTTTCTTCACCAGAAATTGCAAATTTGAAGACAGCTCAGAAGCACTGTTTCTGTACATGTTTTTCTGTCTGTAGCTCTGAATCTGTAGGTAATCATAGCAGAAAATTGAAGCAAACTCTGTTTCCTCTGTCACTTACACTGCAGTTAATCAGTAATTAATGCCATTGAAACCAGAAGTGATTGGTGAAGTGAGGTCGGGGTCCTTAAAGCTAGAAGCTACATTAACTTACAAGGGTGCAATAATACCCTGAGCCATGAATTAGCAAAGGAGGTAGACCACAGCTTGGGGTAACGAAGGACATGCAGGTCTGGTATTTATCTCTGTGAAAGGCTGCTGGGGGTGATGGAGGTGTAAGAGTTGATTTCAGCTGAAATGAAAATTCTTTTACATTTCTATTATTTATATATTCTAGAGTGTGTATATAAATATATGATACCAGATATCTTCTGTTACATTGACAGCACATAGTTCATCCCTTTTGGCTAATTTCCAGTAGGTTAAACAATCTGTTACCATTGTCTCTAGAGTGTCTGATTACAATAAAAACCTGTTTGGTCCAGATGGGTGGCCAAAGGGAGAATCATTTCCAGTTCAGCAGCTAACATCTTAGTCAGCATTTTAAAATCCATGATGAAATAGGGGAAGGGCAGAATGAATACCACCTATCTCACATCTTTGCTTTCTGCTGTCTGAGAGGTACCCACTGATGATCAGTGTAGCAGCTCAGAAGCTGTACAATCTATGAAGTGAGATAAACAGCATCAGTGTTCAAGTACTGATACATTATCTTTAAAGATTTTAAAAATCACAAGGAAAGTGATAAGTATCTGGAGACTTCCTTATTGACCTAATAGTATTTTTGGAGAAGGGAATATTCACAGTGATTCCTGTGGGAAAAGAACCAAATCTGCCCCCCACTGCATTCAGTGACATTTTCACAATGGATGTCAGTAAGGCCAGGATTGACACCCACGGTGATTTGTATGGAAAACATCTACCTGTGAGGCCAGATTGACGTAGTGTGTAATAAATTCCCCAAGTCCCCTTTTAATTAATGAGTCCAACATTCATATGGAGATAATTGCATGTAACACATTATTTGTATTCCATTAAATTAGACTAGCTATTTTCATCTGAGAAAGGTTCCAAACATCTGCTTCTAGAAAGCATTATTATTGCTTGTTTGTACAGGACTAACCATGTGCCAGCTGCTTTACCAGCAGATAGGAGCCAGGTCCTGGCTCCAAAAAGTTTGCAAACTAAATAGCCTACTTGAGCACTAAGGGGGATTAAGGTGAATGAAAGACAGCAGCGCCATTGAGACAAAGAGTTTCCCTTGATCCCATCAGATCTCTGATTTTTACAGTGATAGTAAAAAACCTCATTCGGTGAACATACACTACCCCTACACAGGTTAAGAATGCCAGGAGTATCCTCATCCAGATTTAGCCACTTGGAGGAGAATCTAAGCACATGTGGTCTCCTCTAATCACTGGAGACAGGCAGGCACTTCCAGGGGATGATCCATCCTATTCTGAAACAGGGGAGGAAGCATCAGGCTCCTCTAGTCATCTCTCTCCATTAGCATAGCAGGATCCTAATGGCCAGCTTAGACTAGAGCCCAGCCTTCATACAGGTGAGGTTGGAGGAAACAAGTCCTTCCCTGAAACCTCACCCTGGGAGTAGTCCTCCTGCTCAGTCTGATCGCTGCTGTGTGTGCTTGGAATGACTCCACTACTCCTGATCAGAGGCTGGAAGAGATTCTGTTGGGAATTACCAGCAGACCCCGTGTCCCAGAACACACCACTTGTACCGCTGGCACTCTGTTTGCTGGTGTGGTGCGTGCTCTGCATGGTGCATCCATGCCCGGCCTGGCTGGAGAGGGAGGTCCTGGAGAGGGGTTCAGTTTGCATTGCACTTGCAGCAGTATGGATCACTGGAGCCTCCTATGTCTCTGCAGGCAGCTGCCTCTGACACATTTAATGTGTGAGCTTCTCCTCGAGCATGAACGTGTAGTGGAAGTGTGCCTCTGGCACCCACTGGCACCCACACAGAGGAAGCACAGCTCTTGCTTCGTGGTGACATACAGCAGAAAATATCACACGACGAGAACATTAGAATAAATGCATTGGGGACAAAAAAGAGCTATGAAAGAAACATGTGGGAGTGCAGCCATACTCCAGTGTGAAAGCGAATTTTGGATGGAACACAGAACAGGCACCCAAATCAAAAACATTTGGGATGCGTAGCCTGAGAACGCAGCTAGCCACCCCTGCAGGAGCTGAGCCTAGAGAAGGTTCTCACTGGAGCCAGGTGGGCCTTATTGTTGCGTTGTGAACGTGCAATGCAATGTATAGCCCATCTGTTTGTACTCAGGTGCTGATGGTGTGCATTTTTGTTAAGTTTGCAGATGACAACAAATGGGGGGACCTGTTTGTTTACTGACGTGGGCCAACAGAAGCTTCATGAAATTCAGCAAGGACTAGTGTGAAGTCCTGCCCCATGGGTGGAAGAGCCCTGTTCAATGACATAGGCTGGGACTAACTGCCTGGGGAGCAGCCCTATGGGGAAGGCCCCGGGGGTCCTGGTGGGCAGTGGGACATGGGCCAGCAGTGGGTCCTGGCGGCATAATGGCCAGCGGCAGCCTGGGCTGTGTGAACAGTGGCAGAGCCAGAGGTTGAGTGAAGTCGTTATCCCCCTCCACTCAGTGCTGATTAGAACACATCTGACCACCCAGTACAGGACAGACACAAATAAACCAGCTGTTGTTCAGGGGAGGCCCCTGAGATTGTGGGGCTGGAGCACCTGCCCTGTGAGGAGAGGCTGGGGGAGCCTGGAGCAGAGATGGCTTGGGTGAGGGATGGACCTTACAGAGGACCCCAGTGCCCATGGGGAGATCATTAAGGAGATGGTGCAGGGTGGAAGGATGTGTCCCCACGAGGACAGTCATCCAGAGGCACAGGCTGTGTGGAGAAGTTGTACAGTTTCTGTTGTTAAATGATTTCAAGACTTAACTGGTTGAACCTCTGAGCAGCATGGTCTGACCTCAGAGCTGACCTGCTGTGAGCAGGAGGCTGGACCAAAGCCTGACCTGCCAGAGCTGTGATCATAGTCTGTCAGACTTGCTGGCCTTGGGTGACTGGATGATCTGTCCCCCCTGAGACACCAGCACACTGCGTGCAGGCTGCCTGCCTTGGCCCAGGATGGCCACGTCTGTCTGGCTGAGACACAGGAGCTTTGTGTGGGACATCAGCTGACTGACGTCCATATACACTGTAGGTATCTTCCTGTAAAGGACAGGTTCCCAACTGGAAGGCGACCTCAGCTGATCCAATTAAATTGTTGAATATTTGAAGCAAAACTGAGTAAGGCCAAACACCGTTAGGGGAAGCCTTTGTTCTGGCACCCCATCTTTCTCCTTGAGGAGCTGTAGTGCCCTGTTGAGGTTCATTCCTGGGTAGCACCACAGCTAGTGAGAGGGAAATTAAACCTTTTGTACAAAAGTTTGTTAATCCTATATTTCTAAATACGCTGACCACCACGCTAGGGAAGCTCAGAGATGTGACATGACCCAGGTTAAGGGCAATCATAAAAATCCGCTGTTACTAGCTCATCAACACATCTCCTGCACTAACTGTGGCTGCCTGTAGCTCCTCTTCTGCAGATTGCTATGAGACGTGCTGGCCAGGGCAATGCTCTCGTGTGCTTGCTTAACTGCATCATGCACCTTTCACCTTTCTGCTGAGAGGACAGTTTCCCTCCTATAACCTCAGCTTCTATGCCTATGCCTGTAGGAAGCCTGAGGAAGATTTGATGTTCAAGGATTATTGCTGTGCAAGGAAAGTAAAAGCTTTTTTGTAAAGCATGAAAAGCCAGGGGAGCTTGAAGTTCCTTTTCAGGAACAGGCCAGTAGTATTTTGCTTCATATGATTCAAATACTAACAACCATTTTTCTTACATCTGGGCTGACATATGGCTTAGCAGTTTTCTTGGAGTCTGTTGCTAGAACACATCAAATATCAAATAGGTAACTGTGGGACAGGAGCACTGGAGGACCAGCACATTTTTTTTCAAAGTCTTTTTTTTTTGCCAAGGACTAATAATGCTCCTGTCTGAAGTCACTGTGACCATGGGGCTAATGGCAGAAGTAGCTGTACGTTAGTGGCAGAAAGCAGTTTTGGAGCTCAAAACCAGGCTGCAGTTAAGTGTAATACTCAGAAAACCTACAGATCTGGCTGAGAATGACCTGTAGTTCCTGGGTGTACTTAACCCTTACTGTCTAACACAAATGTTGGGGTTTTTTTCTGTAGGTAATACCCAGAGGCAGGCATTGTCCTGGCCGATGAGAAGAGTGGTCAGCACTGTATGTTGCCATTGCATCACATGCCAGGACACATAAGCCAGGCCAGGCATTGCTAATAAAGGAAAGAAAAGTTACATAGCTTACAGAGAAGAAATTTATTTCTCTCGGAGTTCTTTATCCTGAAAACTAACACAGAAGCATAGAATTGTAGAATAATTTAGGTTGGAAAAGACCTTTAAGATCAACAAATCCAACCATTAACCTAGGAGACTGCCAAGTCCATCACTAAACCGTGTCCCTAACCACTGAATCTACGCATTTTTTTAAGTGCCTCCAGGGATGGTGATTCCACCATGTCCCTGGGCAGCCTGTTCCAATGCTTGACCACCCTTTCAGTCAAGGTTCTGAGCCAACTGTTCTGAAGTTGGTTGTTGTTTTTTTTTTCAAGGAACAGGGCTTCAGCATTTCCCCTGAAATGAAAATTTGCCAAAATTTCCATTCAGGGACCATTAATATATTTTGTTTCAATAGTATCACTTTGATTCATTTGGGTTTGCATTTAATAGTGCCATTCAATATTAAGCACAGTGCAGCTGATTTAACATTTAAATGCCATGTACTGCATAACCAATTATTAGCTCACTGTTTTATTACAGTAAACAATCAAACTGAAATGCATCAAAACAACTTACTTGGAAGAAAAAAGTCACAGTGGCCACAGTGGAGCATTTGCCTTAGTCTAAATAAAACCTTCAGCCATTTTTCTGTTAAAAGACTTTATGGGAATGGGCATACTTCATTGAAATGCCCCACTTCCATGTGCAGCTTTCAACAGAAAGCAATCTAAACCAAATCAAAAATGTTCTGAGCAGCTCCTTTATAAAATATTAGAGCACATTGCTGACATGTACAGTAGCAACCTGGGTTAAAGAGAGAGGTTTTACCTACCCAGCACTGAAAAGGTCCAGCCTTATACAGAACTGAAATAAGTGACCGCATACACTGTCCTGACAGTGGTAGGTTTGTCTGTTCCCATGATGGGAGATGGTCTTCTGAGTTAGGCAGTGAAATGCCAACAAAGCACTGCACACAGTGTCAAACAACGGATTCACAGTCTTGATCAGTAGTTTCTGATCTAAAATCCATCTTCTTTGTCCTGATCGGTCCCAGAGGCAACCCTCCCCGGACTGGCACAGAAATTACATGAGAAGAGATATTTGAAAAGTTTCTAGTCTAGACTTAAATAAAATGTAAGATATCAAGTGGAATAAAGAGTGCTGGAGAAATCAAATTGGACTGCTACTTGAAGGCAAAATGCATTTTCTAGCTCAGGCCGGGGCTGAGTTTTTCTCCCTGTGACACAGCTTTGCACAGCAGTCTGGGTGCATTATGTGGGATGTTTTTACTCCTGATGCCAGAAGCAAGCGGCTGAACCAGATGAACTCCTGGTCTTTTTTGGTAGAGCAATTTCCATGTAAGCATGTAATTTGAAAAACAGTGCATTTTGTCTTTAAGGCTCCCTAGTAAATAAAATAATTTGCTGTTTATGAGGTACTTCTGCGTTTTGTTGAAAGGATATTTTTTGCCAAATGTGTAAATGTACAAATGCTAACAACTCTGTCTTTGTGACTAACCCTGCTATAACAGCTCTATGATTAAGAGATTGCTAAATTATTTTAATGTTTATTTATGCTTTCTGTCAGTTGCCTTTGGTCTGTATTTTCAGCTCATTCTTTTCTGTGTTCGGGCTAATCCCAGATGACCCAATTTGCACACACAAGTTATTATCTCTGTTTTGGTGACTTACAACAGCCTTTCCGTGGCCACATAAATTGAATGCTGTACCTTTGTAAATAATTGTTCATGGTAGAAGTTGTTTGGTGAAATTCTGAATCAGACTGGACCGTAAATTTTACTTCTGGCCCTAAAATCAACGAAGCATTTCATATGTAGCTGGCATTTCATCAGATATTGCTGGCTTTCTGTCCTCTGTGTAGGTTCTTGTAGCTGTTGCTCTGCTGAATTATTCTGGGTTTCTGCTGCCATTCAAATGTAGACTTAAAATTAAATTACTGTGGTCCTCTTTCAGTCCTCTTCACTTCTTATACACTGTAATGAGGCACCAAGTCAGCCAGAGCTTTGCAGTGAATTTGCATAATTTTCCATAAGGTAACCAATACATAAAAACCAGCTAGGACTTACCAACTCAAATGACTGGCTGATCTCCCCATATGCAGATTTCCTTTTGTTTCCTTCCAGTTATGCATTTCTCTCTTTTTTCACTGTTTCTCCACTAGCTCTGCAATTTTACCAGAGGCTAAAAGCCTAGTCCCCTCCTCCTCACCTTCCACCCACAGCTAGGCTACAGCCAGGCTATCCACAGCTGCTTTTACCTGTGCAAAATACATGGGTCTCTTTACCTGCTGACTGACAGGAAGAGTTTCAGAGTAGGATCCATTGTGTGTCAAGCACGATAACATACTATGAAACTGCAATAAAAAAGTGCAATGATTGAATCATGCTGAATTTAAACTCAGCAGCCTATCCCACCTATTAGTTTTGGCAAGTTTATATCCTTGGGACCAGTTCCAGAGATGAAAATAACTGAAGATTTTTGATGGAATATAGGTTATGGTTTAAACTTTGGCTTTCCAAATGACATTAAGAAGGTGCTAATTGTCAATCTTGTCTGAGCAGAAAAGAAGAAACATGTCACTATCTTTGTCAGATCTGCTCCTTACGAGAGTGCTCCCTGAAAATGTTTCTACATCACCACTATGAAGCCTAACCGCATTTACTGAGAACTTGCGTGATAAAAGGTAGGAATAGATTTTGTATTTTTCTGCTTCCCTTGGTAATTTTGGAACAAAACTCTTCAGCTTTCCATCTACACAGCTTTGAGATGCCATGAGATTTATTATAAAACCAATGGATGCTGACACCTTTTTCATTCAACTCTTACAAGTAGAAAGGTTACATTTGCATGAAAGTACATTTGCATTTTTCTATTTACAGAACAAATATAACTATATACGAAGCAGAAATAAAAATGCCTTGTTGGTTATTAACCTCTTCCATATGTGGCATGCGAGGCTTTAACATATATAAAGTTGCTTTTAATGGAACCCTTGCAATTAAAGCTCTGTGGAATGCTTGCAAAACATGAAGGTACATATGTAGAAACATGGGCAGGAGCATATGTAACAGCAGGGTAGGAGTAATAAGACACTTGTTTTTCACATTTTTTTAAAACATTGTTTACCTTTCTGTCTGCAGAATTCTCAGTCTGACCCTTAAATCTTAGCAGTGGAGCTCTGGTAAGGAATTCAGTTAATTAAGCTTGGGTGACTATCGCTGATGACAGGTGCCCTGTGGTATCCAAGAGAGTTGCATGGGGCTGGCAGATATTACAGAGGACCTGTGAAGGACCCTTGTCTTGTGGGGTAGCTGCTGGAGGTGGAATACTTAAGAGCAGATGGTTTTCTGTAGGCAAGAGTCAAGGTCCTGGTCAGCACAGTCAGCAGAGTCCAGATAACCATGGAGGTCCCTGTCTATCTTATGGTGAGCTGAATCTCTCTCTGGGCTCCTTGACTGACTTGTTTATATCTCCACTGACAACAAAGGGAGCAGAGATACCTGGTGTGCACGTAGGCTTCCAAACTTTGCCATATTGGTTTGTGAGCTGAATCCTACCTGAAGAGTTCAAATCATAGCTGTGCTAGTATTGGTATATTCAAATTTCTCTTGTCAGGTTTCATCAGCCAGCACTGGAATGACTTTCTTTGATGTATGATTGTATCCAGAGCAACAGGTGAGAAATGTACTGTGGGTCTCTACTAACTGCTGTCAATTCTACATTTGTTCTCAGCTGGGATACGGCTGCTTTTTTTTTTTTCTTTTTTTCTCTTTATTCTGGGAATTGACAGATTACTGCTGTTCTTCTTTCTCTTTTCCTCTGTCCTCCTCCAAATACAGAATCTTAAAATCATTTAGGTTAGAAAAGACTGGTAAGATCATTGGATCCAGCTGTAAACCTAGCACTGCCAAGTCCACCACTAAACTATGTCTCTAAGTGCCACACAATCAGAATCATTTAGATTGGAAAAGACCTTTAAGATCATCAGTTCCAGCTGTTAACCCAGGAGTCTGCCAAGTCCATCACTAAACCATGTCCCTAACCACTGCATCTACGCATTTTTTAAACACCTTCAGGGATGGTTATTCTACCACTTCCCTAGAAAGCCTGTTCCAGTGCTTGACAAGTCAAGAAATCTTTCTAATATCCAACCTAAACCTCTGTGGCACAACTCGTGGCCATTTCCTCTTGTTCTATCCCTTGTTACTTGGGAGTAGAGACCAACCCCACCTGCCTACACCCCCCTTTCAGGTAACTGTAGAGAGCGATAAGGTCTCCCCTGAGACACCTTTTCTCCAGGCTAAACAACCCCAGTTGCCTCAGGCACTCCTTGTGCCCCAGCCCCTTCCCCAGCCCCGCTGCCCTTCCCTGGACACGCTCCAGCCCCTCGACGTCCCTCCCGCAGCGAGGGGCCCGACACTGAACCCAGGGTTCGAGGTGCGGCCTCACCAGTGCCCAGTACAGGGGGCGGTCACTGCCCTGGCCCTGCTGGCCACACTGTTTCTGACACCAGCCAGGACGCTGCTGGCCCCTTGGCCACCTGGGCACACTGGGGGCTCATGCCCAGCCGGCTGTCAGCCAGCACCCCCAGGCCCTTTCCCACCGGGCAGTTCCCAGCCCCCTGCCCCAGCCTGTAGCGCTGCCTGGGGCTGGTGTGACCCACGGGCAGGGCCCGGCACTGAGCCTGGTTGAACCTCACACCACTGGCCTCGGCCCATCGGCCCAGCCTGCCCAGACCCCTCTGCAGAGCCTCCTGCCCTCCAGCAGACCAACACTCCCACCCAACCTGGTGTCATCTGCAAACTCACTGAGGGTGCACTCGATCCCCTCGTCCAGATGGCTGATAAAAGATACTAAACAGGACTGGCCCCAGTACTGAGCCCTGGGGAACACCACTTGTGACCGGCCACCAATTGCATATCATTCCATTCACCACCACTCTCTGGACTCAGCTAGCCAGCCAGTTTTTTACACAGCAAACAGTACACCCATGCAAGCCATGAGCAGCCAGTTTCTCCAGGAGAATGCTGTGGGAGACAGAGTCAAAGCTTTACTACAGTGTAGGTAAAGAACATCCGCAGCCTTTCCCTCATCCACTAGGTAGGTCACCTTGTCATAGAAGGAGATTGGGTTTGTCAAGCAGGACCTGCCTTTCATAGCCTGATCCCCTGGTTGTCCTGCATGTGCCGTGTGATGGCACTCAGGATGATCTGCTCCATAACCTTCCCTGGCACAACGTAATGGAAATCAATACTGCGATTTTGGCTCAAAGAAATACAAACCCATTGTGTTATGAAGAGTGGCTATGACAACTGTTAGGGTGATGGTGGGTGAAGGCAATTCTCCCATCACGCTGGATGAGACTATTTTTTGTTTACCCTTTCTCCATAAATAGTGTTTTTTCCTACTAATAGATTCTAATGCCCTTGGCTCTTTTTTTTTGTGTTTTGTTTTCTACAGAACCCAGCCCAGCCCATAATAGTGCTCTAATGTCCTAGGATAACTAATTACTGGTTTTGCTGCTGTAACTCAGAGTATCATCTCATATCTGTACATGTTTTATGCAGATTTGCACAACAAGATCTACTGTTCTGAGGTTGGTTGTTGTTTTTTTTTTTCAAGGAACAGGGCTTTAGCATTTCCCCTGAAATGAAAATTTGCCAAAATTTCCATTCAGGGACCATTAATATATTTTGTTTCAATAGTATCACTTTGATTCATTTGGGTTTGCATTTAATAGTGCCATTCAATATTAAGCACAGTGCAGCTGATTTAACATTTAAATGCCATGTACTGCATGACCAATTATTAGCTCACTGTTTTATTACAGTAAACAATCAAACTGAAATGCATCAAAACAACTTACTTGGAAGAAAAAAGTCACAGTGGCCACAGTGGAGCATTTGCCTTAGTCTAAATAAAACCTTCAGCCATTTTTCTGTTGAAAGACTTTATGGGAAAGGGCATACTTCATTGAAATGCCCCACTTCCACTCGATCCCCTCGCCCAGATCATTGATAAAGATATTAAACAGGACTGGCCCCAGTCCTGAGCCCTGGGGAACACCCCTTGTGACACATACTTCTCTTCTTTGGCTCTGTTATTTCCACTGTCTCTCATACGCATGAATGGATGGTATTTGTTTTAATTTGACACTATATGTTAATAATTACCAGATGCTCGTATTGACTGGGGCTATTGTTTGCCACCCTTAGCAGAGTGGCACCTAATGTTTTAAAATACCATTGGGCTGTCAGGGGAAGATGCTGGCTGACAAAGAGCAGGTTTGGTGAAGAAAAGTACATTGCAACATCTGACAGAGATCTGCAGAGACCATTAATCCACAGCCATTTTACTATAAGCTTCTTATTTCAAAATATGCCTTGTTCAGAGGAACAGTAGGACAGATGGAGAAGAAAGGCTAGAAAGGCCTGGGGTATTTACTGTAGTACTGTAGACACAGCCTCCTACCTGGTGATGCTGCCGTTGCACTACGTCTATTTTTCAGCTTAGTGTTTGTTAAACAAAAACAGAGGCTCTTTTATTTAGCAGCTCATTCCGTGGAGCTTTTTGTTCTCAAGGTCTAAGGATGCCGTTGATGTCCAGGACTGCATTTTCTCTGTCTTGCAGGAAATTGCTCTAATATGAAAGGCTGGTACAAGCTATTCCAGAGATCATAATAGCTGTTGTGCTGGCTCACACAGGCACAGCACTATCACTGTAATAGTCTTGAAAGCTTCTTAATAGGTAATGCTGACCAAACTCAAATGTGTTAGATCTCCCTGCATTATCATTACAGAATACTCTGCCATCAAAAAAGTTGGTTGTGGCAAGTGAGAATGGGATCAAAATACCATGTTCTGCTCTTTTATGCTCTGTCAGGTATTTTTTTTGCCTTTATACAAAATAATTCCCCTTGAATGTCATCTAGGCACATGAATATTGTGCATTTCATGCAGATTTATGAAGGCTCGATTAATTTCTATATAACTGAATTTCTTCTCAGCTGCTAATGTGAGGAGGGAATTGTGTTTGTTTACATAGACTCAGCTCAGCATATGGTCCACAGCCAGCAGCAGATAACACCTCCCAGCTGTTGTATAATCCAGGACTGCTCCCACAGATGATTCAGTCTCTTCAGGATCTATTTCCCACAAAGCTCACCCATAAAGGGGTGAAATACCTGGCTGTTTGCAGTGGACGCAGCAGTAGGTAGCGAGATTAAAAAAATACCTCTGTAATTTAACACACAGGTAGTTGTGTGTCAGTACCCTCTGTTACACCAGTGTGAATCTGAAGAAACTCTGTTGATCTCAGCAGCATCCATTTTAACCTTACTCCTGATTAGGGATGGCACGAAGAATTGTGTGTTTAGGGCTGGATTTGGAACTTGAAAAACAGTGTCCTTAGTCCACTGTAAGCAGTGGGAGTAAATTATTTTATTCCTCCCCTCCTTGTCAGTGTAACCCAGTTTTGACTTCTGTGAAAGGTGAGAGCATGGGTCAGTTTTCCAGTTTCTGTCTCTTTTCCCAGTTCACAATAACAGCTACCGGTAACCAGGATGGCCGTTTCTCTGCTGCATGCCTGTAGGAGCTGAAAAACTAAGTGAAGCTGCGACACAGTTTCTCATGTGTTACTGCCTGGTCAATGCATCAAAGCAAGTTGCAGACGCTACGGATGAGATTCAAAGTGGTGACTTGAAACCGTGCTTTCTTCTCCAGTATCTTCCTTCCAAGATCTAGCACATGATGTTATGTGTTATTTGTAGGTTCAGCAAAACAAGTTTGCCTTTCTTATTTATAATGCTTTTAATGGTCACCAGGGGTTGGGTAAATCTGCTGGCATCCCGTGTTCTGCAGCTGCCTATTATGACTAACTCAAGTTTGGTATGGCTCTTGCTGGCTTCCTTTGTACATTACTTTGTTTAACTTGGGGAGTTTTATTACTCCTTGTTGGCATAAGTGCCGCGATGAGAGACGGGACGCTGCTCGATGCAAGCAAATGTCGATTTATTGTATACAATCACAAGTTTATGTATGTTATCAGAGGCCCCGCGCTTTAAACAGATTGGTTCTTTAAGCTAAACATTACATACTAGGCAATCCCTAATTGGTTAACTTCAAACAAAGAACACTTTAAGTAAGTTTCTATAGTCATCAATTAGCACAAACTTGTTACTTCTCTTTTGGGTCATCTGTTCCTCATCTCCTTTTCTCAGCCTGACTCATCCTGTCGGTTGTTATCTAGTCACATTCCTTGTCCTCCTGAGGTTTGCAGCTGTCCTCCCAAGGTTTTATGGCCGTCCTCCCAAGGTTTATGGCCGATAAGCTCCAGCACATCCCCGCTTATCAGCTGGACCGTACTTGGAGACTTGCCTCTCAGGCCCTGTCCCACACATAAGTTTATATCTTCAGACCACCATACATTGGCTGAGACTAATCCACTTTATTCCTTGCTGACAGGAATATGGGAGGGACTGTCACTTGCTAGTTTCAGTATGAAATGTGATTTCATGCTGACTTTCCCCAAAAATGCAAACCCAAGTGAGTGTTGCAGAATAGAGGTATTTTAAAGATTATCTTAGTTGGGAAAGTTTTGCATTTTGCTTAGCTTTTTTCAGATTTTGATGGTATTGTTGTCTTTACAGTCTTAGTTGATTTATCATTCCTGTGGGATTTAGCTCTCTAGGACCTAACATTTGCAAGCTTGGGGACCCCATATACTTCAGTAATTGTTTTAATTGAAGGATGTTCAGCATGTGGTGACACTGGGGTAGCCTTTTTGTGGATCAAAACTTAGGTCAGGCTGTAAGTGAAAATTTGACTTGAAGTCTTCACCTTTATCATCAGACTGCATTTGTCTACCTCCTAGGTGCAGTGACACGCTTCCTAAGAAGGATACTTTCTAGATGAGCATCTCTTGTGTGGTCACGGGCATACTTGATTCTCTTAGGTGCCAGTTACTGCATGACTTAAATGGGAAAAGAGGGGTTGGGGAGGTTCTTCAGACCAGAAATGAGACTTAGATGCCAATTTAAAGAACTGCTGTGTTCTGGAAACAAGCAATACCTTCTTCTCTGCTACTAGGAAAATCACTCTTAGTAAAAAAATTAGTTGCCTGACTAATCTAGTGGCCTTCTACAATGGGGTGACTCCATCAATAGACAAGTGAAGAGCTAGAGTACCATCTACCTGGACTTGATAGAATCCCCCACAACATTTCTGCTGCTAAATTGGAGGGATTTGGGTTTGACAGATGGACCGTTAGATGCATAAGAAATTGACTGCATGGCCACATCCAAAGAGTTAGTCAATGGTTCAATGTCCAAGTGGACACCAGTGGCAAGTGATGTCCCTCAAAGATCCATACTGGGACCAGTGCTGTTTAATATCTTCATCAGTGGCCTAGGCAGGGGGGTTGAGTGTCCCCTCAGCAGGTCTGTAGATGACAGCAAGCTGTGTGGTGCAGTTGATATGCTAGAGGGAAGGGATGCCATCCAGAGTGACCTTGACTGACAGACTTGAGAAGTGAAGCCACGCAAACTTCATGAAGTTCAATGAGGCCAAGTGCTCTCTTTCACTGCTTTCTGATCACTCAGATATCCCAAAGATACTTTTCTGTCATCTGAAAATCACTTCTGTTTAACAGTTGAGAAGAGAATTTCTGTCTACTGAGAAATACAGGGCAGATGTTTAAGACTCAGTAACTGTATAAAGAAAAGTCACCTGAAATGAGATGAGGGAAGAAGAAAGAGTACACTTGTTTTTTACTTAAGTTTTTCACAAAAGCTTGGTGTTTTAAAATGTGTGACAAAATGCTAAATCTCTGGAGTGGAGTGTTGTCATGCAGATTCTCTACAAGACTGAAACAAATACTGATTCAAATTAATTTTCCCCCTCACTTTCACCTGTATAACTTATTTTAGGCATTGATTAAAGGCACTGTTCTTACTAGAAAGAGTGGAATTCAACAAAAGATGTATGTCAAAGTATTGAGTACAGTAACGTAGACAGGCTGAGTTCAGTTCTCTGCCCTGTGGTGATTTCCTGGCTGAGCAGGAGCAGGCTAAAACAGTTAAGATTTAGGGTCCTTGCTGCCTCCTGAGGTTCAACGCTCATCTGTGGGTACAAACCTGCATGCAGAGCCTGAAAGTTGTGCTGGGAGCTGCCTAAGCAGCTACTTATGTGAGGAGTGTGGTCTCAGATTATAGTACTGGCAAAGTTCATCTATGTGGATACCTTCAGTGTGGGCATCTCTGTTAGAGCCGGTTGTTCTCTGCTCTCTCACATTTCTGAGCACTTCCTAAGGGACTGAACTGTTCAGGAGATCTGGTGGGAATAAAGTGCCTCTCTGCCTTGCATCTGATTTGCAGAGCAGCTTTGGTGGGAGATAAACACTCTTCTACTATGTGCACTATGTAACTATATGTAACTATGGGAGTTACACTTGAGCATAGAGGGAACTCTGCTATGCAAAACAGAAAATCAAAGGCCTTTAGGAGCCCTATATTTTTAATGGTACTTCATTTCTTTGCAGTTTAAGGTACAGAGGTGCTGGGCTTTGTTGGACTGTGTTCCACCTCTGTGTTGTATGGATTTAAATTATGGTACATCTACACTGTCAATAGATTTGCTCTGTGGTTTTTTCCAGAGCTTTGCTTTTCTGTTTATCAAAAATGCCCACATGCTAACTAAGAATACTGCCTGGAGGAACAGGGTGGTTCTCTCTGTGAGGAAATCAACACACAGGTGAATCACAGGATATCTGAGCCTGGAAGGCACCTTGGAAGATCACCTCGTCCAACACTCTGCTCAAAGCACCATGTCGAGTCTAGTTTTGAATATCTCCAGGATGGGGACTCCACAGCCTCCTGGGGCAACCCTTGCCAGTGTTTGGCCATCTTCACAGTACACAAGTGTTTTCTTATGTTTAAACAGAATGTCTCCGGTCCTCTTATGGAGCAATACTGAGAAGACACTGACTCCATCTTCTTTTCATCCTCCTGTTGGATACACACTGATAAGTTTCTCCTGAGCATTCTCTTCTCTAGGCTGAACAGTCTCTAGTTGTCCACAAAAAAATGGACAACTTGTCTGCCAGGTCCTTGTCCACCAAGACCCCAAGGTCCTTTGCTGCCAAGTTGTTTTCCAGTCAGTGGAATCTCAGTCAGTACTGATGCCTGGAGTTATCCCTCCCCAGGTGCAGAACTTTACCTGTCCTTTGCCTCTCCCTTTGTTGAACTTCATGAGACTCCCACTTGCCCATTTCTCTAGCCTGTCAAGGTCCCTCTGAATGGCAACACAACCATCTTGTGCATCAACCACTCCTCCCAACTTTGTATCTGCAAATTTGCTGAGAGTGCACTCTGTGCCATCATCCAGGTCATTAACGAAGCTGTTAAACAATGTTGGCCCCAGCATCAGTCCCCAGGGTACACAGATTAGATACTGGCCTCCAGCTGGACTTCATGCTTCTGATCACAACCCTTAGAGTCTAGTAGCACAGCCAGTTTTCAATCCACTTCACAGTCCACTTGTGTTGTCCGTAATTCATCATTTTGTCTACAAGGATGTTACGGGAGACAGCACTGAATGCCTTGCTGAAGTCAAGATAAACAACAGCCATTGCTCTCCCCCCTTCCACTGAGCCAGTCATCTCCTTTTAAAAGGTATACACGCAGGCACTGTTGTGCATACTAGGTGCATACTACATCGTGTAGGTGCAGGGCCTTGTAGCTTTTTAAATGTGCATCTCCTAGATATTACAGAAGAGAAATAAGTAGGAACAGATCCAAATGATCTTTAAAAACCCTGAAGGCAACTGAGTTCTCTTCGCAAAATGAGGGGGTGGGTTTTAACTTCTATATTTTTCTTCATTTCCTGGGTGTTGGTGGAATAGATACAAGGAAGCCCAAATGTTTTTTCTGTGACATATTATAAAGACAGAGCTGAAGTTCCATTTTGTGTGAAGGATTTTGGTAAAGAATTAGGAGAACAGTTTTTTCCCCCTGTATTTTCAGTCCAAGAGCAGAAATTACAAGAAAACTCATGAAAAAAAGCTGTTTGGTGTGGTTTCTGAAACACTGAGAATGAATAAAACCAGAGGTGTTTAGGAGAAGATTTGCAGCTTTAGAAGATTTTTTTTCAATATCTGAACTCAGCCTAAATTATCTTCCTATTTTTTCCTAATACCAAAGTATAGGCAGGAGTCATTATTTTCCGGTGAGAGTTCCATGTTATGATAGAAAAGGATGTAATGGTTCTTTTTATTTTCCAGTGTCTTACAGAACTGTAAAATCACATCTAAATTGAGAAAATAGCTCGGTTTCTGAAAGAGGAAACCAGTGTAACTGCCAATTTTTAATCCACCAGTGTCACAAGCCAACAAAAGCTTTGCATAAAAATTCTTTTCATATTTACATTTATTGAATTGAGTATAACCAACCACTGACATACTAGGTCCTTCCCTAGAAGCCTGTATGAAAGGAAATCAGTGTATTTGTATTAGAATGGGGCTGGATTTGCAATCTGAAGAGCTTGGGTAGCTGGAGACTAATTTTTCTCGAAACAGTTAATTTCACAATGATTTTTGAGATTCCATTTTGCACATGGTTTGAGAAAGTGTGTTAGAGTGCTTTGGAACTTAGAGAGCAATTACTTTTGACACACTACAGAATGAATAGCGTACCCATTGGAATATAAAATCATTCTGTGCTTGGAAGCATACTTGGCCCATGATTCATAAAAATACCAATATGTTACTATGTGTTATGTGAAATTTGGAAATTACTATTGTATTGCCCCTACTTTTTGAGGAATGTTTCTTGCTTTTAAAGTACAAATAAGAATTACAGAGCTTTGAAACAATGATTGTACTAGTCTTGACAGTAGCCTAAGGAAGGCACAGAGACAAAAATCAAGAGTCTCTTGACCTTTATAAACATTTCTAATTGTGATAGGGCCAGTGTGGTTGCTTTTGATTCAGAAGACCACAGGATGCTCTCAGTTCACAAACATCCCTCTGATTGCTGGATACATTATGTGTACAAGGAAATCGTGGCCTTCTAGTGTTTTCAGGCTAAAGCCAGATCTACATAATGTTGTATAATGATCAAAACTGTTTTGTACACTGAAAGTCTCAAGATTACATTTTTGTGAAATACAGAATCTACTCCAGTTTATTGGTAATTGTTCCGAGAAGTATTGCCAAAGATCACTTAAAAATGGACCTAAACCTGAAACTTTCCCTCCATCTGAAGTCAGTCCATAACAGGACCTACTTCAATTAATTCAGAGAATTTATTTTTTTGCAACATGGTGTGGAAATTAGGTGTCAGTTTGGCCACAATAATGAAATACAGTGCATCCCTTCATGCAAAAGGCTTATGGATGAAATCAAACCTACATTTCAAAGAAATTAGAAGTTAGGATTTAAGTTGCTTGATCCACCAAAAGAGAAAGATTTTATAATAAAATACTTGGAAAAAATAATGGAAGGGGACTAAGCTGAAGTTACTGTGTTTATAAGCCCTGGGCTTTTCCTGCCATCTGCTTGGAACTGATGGAGTAAGACTTAAGCAAACCTAAGTAGCTCAGGAACTGACATGTGGATTAGGAAAAACATGAGACTAGATATACACACATTATTAAGAAATTTGCAGCATTGGGTAGATAGGGACATTCTCAGATAAAGTAATGTAGTGGCCAAAACTTGGCATTTCTGAAGTCCTGGAATCAAGTTTGCCTGGGAATTGTCCCAGTTTGTGCTGCCAGAGGACCTTGTCCCTGGGGTAGGCATTGTTGGAAGTCAGCGGGATTTTTTCACAATGTTTTTAGTAACAACATACCAAATATTATTCAGCAGAAACCTACGGATTGTACATAGGACACTGACAGGATTTAATCTGCTGCAGATAACTGCTTGCATTGCTGTAATGCTGTAAACAGTCTCTGGTTATCTGACTTCACTCTTGGCATACCAATACACATCCTGGTCACTGGGAATGTCAAAAAGGGATTCTCCTTCCGATGTGAGCCTCTATTCCAGGAGGTGAAGGAGAAGTGCCATTGCCTGTTGGACAGAGAAAGCCTATGACACAAAGCTGGGCAGCTCTGGCCTCATCCTGCGGACAGTGGTGGCACACACCAGACCATTGCAAGACACACCAGCTCATTGCAAGGTGCTTTATATTTCCTGGGAGGATCTCAAAGAGGTTTGGTGAAGTTGCCTGTTACTGCTCTTGTGCCTCTCAGGCTGCAGAGCTGCGCTGTGAAGGGGAGTGAAATAGTGAGCAGGTAGTCTGAAAGTGTGTCCCTCAGCTATCAGCCTTCTCTGGAGACTTCAGAGGCTGGATTTCAGAAAACATTGCTTAGTTCGCTCATCAGATTCCCTGAGCCTGGAAGTAATTGGCTTTTAATTCACTTTTCATAATAATCTTTGTTTTTATGAACCTTGTGTGGAGCATTCACTATGTAAATAAATTATATTTTCACTTTTTCCTCTTCTCCCCATACTGGGCTCATTTAATACTCACTTGGCTTGTATCTTAGAAGAAAACAATCACAAACCGGAAAGACCAGAGCTCTTTAGCTTAAACAAATCCCTTACTCTGGAGCTGAAAATTTAGTTTAGTCTCAGCAAAATAACAAGCATATGCAGTCTTTGGAGTAATTTTTATTAATATATTAAAAAGCTTATTAAAACATTACTGCCTGGCTGCTTTAGTGTCTAAAGGCTGCCTAAAGATAGGTTAACTCCATAATAAAGCAGTCAGGTATCTACAGTTTGACTTAAGTGCAATTTGAGGTATATCTCCAGGGAGCAGCAAAATACTGTGTGGAGCTGCCTCAGCTAATGATGATTGAGATGGTTTAATTACTGAAAGCAAGGCAGCAACACAAGCATGGCCATGTTATTATACGATGGAGTTCTCTAGTAGCAGGATTGCTCACTGCAGTCCCCTTGACAGGTTAGACTCAGTCCTGGTGAAGGACTGTGCCTGACAGGGAACCTTGTGATGCTGAAGTACATTGACCAAAATATCTGTCATTGTCAGCATAACTGTCTCATATCTACAAGTCATTGCACCTGCTGGATTTAGCTTTGCACCTGAAGTTAGCTGCTTCATACTCTCTACCCTACTGTTTTGCTGGCATTTTGAGCCCCTCTTGAGGAAATGGCACATAGTCCCTGTGTCCAGCCTTCTGGCATGACAGCTAGCCTAACCCTGTCCACGTCAGCATGCCGAGCTGAGAACGGCAGTGTCCCAGGTATAAACACAAGCCGTGTCCTCCCTCCTTACTCTGAGCAGTAATGTCCTAGTGACTGTGCAGGGTGTTGGTACCTTCAGCCAGCTGGGACCCATGCCCAGATGTCAAAATGCTTCATTGCAGGTGTATAGACTCTTTGGGGACCTGAGAGCTGCCCTCAAGGACCTGCCTCTTGGGACAGGTATCCCACACTCTGTTCTGACTTCCCACGTAGCCTTTGTATTTGATCCACTCTGGTGTTATTTCAGCATTATGGGGTATAAGTCCACCCAGCCCTTTGCTATCAGCAACAGGGATTTAGGGCCTTTGGACTGCCTTACCTTGGTCTGTAGGGGATACCTAGACAAGTGCTGCTAAATTCTCTCCAGGAATAGGTTCAAGTAATGCAGGTCTTCAAAAGACATCCAGCCTCCATGTACAAACCACCCAGGAGAGACTGCTCCTTAGCCTTTAGCTAGACATGACTGAAGTGTCCTTTTCTGCCCCCTCTGGAGCTAGAGTTTCAACCAATGATTCCAACATTTTCAAAAAGTATTTTAGTCCCTCGGCTACTAGACAAAGCTACACTTCTGAGAGTTTTGTCAATATTGTATCATCGGACTATTAAATATCCACAGTGTGAGAAACAGCCTTATGTTCAGAGTACTCACCTGGCAAATCCAAGAAATATTTGAGTGTTTCATACATTAAGTGAAGGACTTTCAAGCCTTTCAAGGACTTTTCAAGGACTTTCAATAAAGAGAAACCCCCCTTGCAGAATTTCTCAAACTCCCCAAGGAAAGTGGCAGGCAGTAAGCCAGACTCTGCTCTGAACACAGCGCTAGGAATGAGGTTTGAATTTGAGGCTAACGCTGCTCCCAGCCCCCTCCGTCTCCTCATTACCCTATGGGGTCTGCATCTCTACATTCATTAAAAATGACCCAAACCAAAATGAAGCAACTTGTTTCAGATCAAACAAAACACCTTGTTCAAATCAAATGGATTTATACTCCTTTTTTTTTTCCCCAAATCACATCTTAATTTTTACACGTCTTCCCCTGCCCCTACCCCAGTTCATTTCCTAAATCAAACCAGCAGTTGCTCACACAGCGCATACTTTTTTTTTTTTTTTTTCAGGTTTGATAGTGTACTGTTTTCACTGTTATTGCTGAGTAACTTTGCAGGGCTTCTGAAAGTAGGGGTTTGCAGTAGGCTGTGTGTTTATCCTTGCGATGCACAGGGGAAATGCTAAGATTTCTGCTATGGGATACATGTGGGTTAGAGGGATGGAGAGACAAAACAAGGTATTGCTCTCTGGCCTTCAGCTGGTTATGTGTCCAGTTTTTCCCTGGGCTCTCAGATGTTGCCTCTCAAATGCTCTGCACTGTGGACGGGCTTCAAACATTTCCCTTTCTTCAGTGACTGTGTGACAGATGGAGAGTGCCAGAAGGAGAGTCCTACAGCAGATGAGCTTTTCATTTTCACATGCTCCAATGCATGCAGAATAAGAGAGCCCAGGATTAAAATGATCCCATAACTATGGAGACTTAAAGAATCCTGTACCAGGAGTGATGTTCAGAAGGAATTAAGATTGCAAGGTTAAACACAAATTAGGAAACGTCAGAAAATAAGCTATTTGAGCAATCTGCACCCATTCATTCTGCCTGTACATTATGATACAGTATTTACTTACATTAAATAAGAAGAAGTTAAACAAAATGAAATTTTTGATTCTATGATTCTAACTCCTGCCTCATTTTGAAAATTTTCACAAAATGACAGAAAGCAGAAATTCCCCCTGTGGTATGATGTCTTGCACAGTTTACCAGCCAAGTGAAGCCATGTGTCTTAGAGGGAGGAGGTAGGAATCTGTTGCCGACTTCCCCATAGGAGAAGCCCAGGTGCTGGAAGTAGAGGAGCTCCAGGTTTTACCTGGATTTTACACCAGAATCACAGTGTGGGGAGCTGGGCAGCTGGGTTGTACTCCAGCTGTGGTAGACATGGTCTCTTTCACCCCACCGTCTTTGCGTGGTGGCCAAGGCAGACTGGCCTGTGAGGGGCACTGGGGTGATCCCAGAGGATGTCATGTTCAACCTTGGCAGCCCCACTTTCAGTTATGACAAATCTGGAGCTTTGGGGGAATTTAGCTGCCCGGGTGAATGGTGGTTTTCAGAGGCCCCAGATTCCGTGGGAGGTTTTTTAGTCTCAGCACAAGGCAACCCCCTTTCCAAACATCAAGGCTGTGCTCCAGGATAGGGGAGTGCTAAAACTCTGATGTGAAACATTTTAATGTGATGGGTGGGGTGGAGAAGTTCCTTAGCCTCTTTTTAAATGTGATGTTTTGGCTCGTAGTTTCTAAAGGAAATCAACCAAGCATAGAAAGATTCAAACTGGGTGAAAAAAGTTGGACAAAGTCATCAGCAACTGAAAATAAGGCCTTAAAACAGCAAATCTGAAGATATTTTTAACTGCATCTGTTGCTACCTGTGCTGCCTATCAAAACAAGTGCCTGTTTCATCCCCTCTGTGTTTCTGACGAGTTATGTGTGAGGTGTTCATGGACCAGTTCTGCAGTCAGAGGGAAATGCAGCTGCTTGTGAGTGAGATGGTCACAGCACTGGGGACCGCAACATCTCAGATCAGTGAAGGAAGACAGATGGATTAATTGAGTCTACCTTCAGAGTGAATTTTAAGTAGTCAGAAGTTAAATATTTAACTAGATTGTAGTCAGGATTCCAGCCTTCTTTGTAAAACAAATACAATAAACTTAAAATGCTGAAAAGAGATTTTTACTTATTGTTTCATGTTTTGTTCAAAACTATTAAAACATGAGAGAAAATAATTTGACTTGTAAAAACCTTCATTGTGAGAAAGGAAAATCTTGTAACAGCTGTAGCTGAGACAATACTTTTGACTTATCACATTTCTGAGATAATTAAGCTAAATATTCAGACTGTATATATGTCTCCAGGCAAATACTTAATCATCTGCTTTTTATTGTTGCTGTAAGGGTAGTTATTTATGGTAATTTGCCAGTGATGAGTGGAAAGCAATGTTTCTAATCTTCATCTTCCTTCACTGTTCTGCTGAGCATGCTGAACTGCAGGTAGCACACTGTGGTATATTAATCCTGTGAAGGCATTTATGGTCACTGTTCTCACTGATGCTAATGGAGATAATGTACATGTATAAATCCTGCAAGCTTCCAGATGACAGCATGCTTACTAACTAGAAGATCTGACTAGAAAATATTGAGAAATATACAATTATTGTCCTAATTTGCTTCAGGCTTGAGGTTCCCTGGAAAAAAAACCGTGTGAGCTGAAGATGCTTTGGTAAGTATAACCAAATCACAGAGTACATATGGCAAGTGGTTTCTGTCCATGGTTCGAATTCCATAATAGCAAGTCCTCTCCAATGGAAGGCTCAAATCCCAACCTGACACCCATTGCAAGTGTATTCTTTGTGAGATGGGCAATGGAAGAGCAATGGGGACAGTCAGATCTCCCTGGCAGCCATGCCACGAGCTCGCCCACATGTAAACTCATACACACCTTTCCTGCACTGCCAAAGATGCTCACAGGAGGTAAGGACTAAATGCTAATCTCAACAGAGATTTGAGTGATTGCCCTTGCAACCTGAAGAAGGTTAAAAAAGGGATGAAGACAGACTAGATAGCCCCAGGTGCAAGCAGAGCACTGATGCCCTGCAGCTTTGACCCTAAGCCCCTTGGCTGAAAGGAGATCTCATAGCATCAGATCTATTGCACACAGGTTGTGTAGTTAATTTCAGAAGTTCATAGCCTTACTGGTAGGAGGACACCCCAAGAGGTCTCGACTCCAGCCTCCCACTCACAGTAGTGCCACCAACAGCACTAGAAGAAGTCAATTGTGGCTTTGTCTAGCAAAGTCTGGTAAATGTCCAAAGATGGGGATTCCCAGTCTCCCAATACCTGGTTCCAGTTTTGCCCTACCCTTCAGGTGGATGCGTTTTTCCTAGTGCTCAGCCTGAACTTGCCAAGCTACAGTCTGTGACCTTATCCCTTGTTTGACATCTGCCACTACAAGAAGAGTTTGTCCATCCTCTTGCAACTGCTCCTTCAACAGAGGCGGCTAGATCCCCTTCTTAACCTTCCCTCTACCAGGCAAAACAAGCCCAAAGTCCTCAACCTTTCTTTGTAGACCATGAGCTCTAGCTCCCTTGACCATCTTGGCAGCACTCAAATACAGCCTCTGCAGTTTTGCAATTTCCTTCTTGAACTGGGCCCCAAAATTCCTCAAAAAGTGCAACAAGTCTAATCCACTGGTTTTACTGCAGAGGATTTACTGACACCTTGGAGTCCAGTATGAATACTCATGCAACACAAAATCTGAATCTGTTGTGTTTGTGCAGTAGAAGCCCTCTGTGCATGTACATGTTGGTTGTGCATGGAGGCAGATACTACTTAGGGCCTTCTAGGTTAAGACGGTCCTGAAGCAGTCCCAGCAGATGCCTGAGCCTTTAAAGCATCCTGGAGAATGGGAGTGCAGCTTGTTTCAACAAAAATGGATTGAGTGTAGATTACAACTGGCATACATGAACTGGCTGCATTACTGTGAAACCCACTGATTTTTTAACAAAAGCTTTAAGATTGCCCTTTCTTCAAGAAGATAAGCAGATCAACAAATATCTTTCGTCCAAGCACTAAACAATATCTTCATAGCAAGCCTTTTTGAAGTCTGTAAATTTTGTACAACTGAGCCTGATTAACTTCTTAAATATAAATATTTTCTTTGTTTTAACAAAAAATTGTGATCCAGAGTTGTCTTCAGAAAGAAAATAATTATGCTACAATTGCAAAGAGGGATGAAGAGTATTGTTTTAAATGTATGTATTAATTAACATTACTGTATCAATCTTCCTTCAACATCCAAACCTTTGGAGGCCTGAAATGATTTGCTAGAACTTGGGCAGATGTAGTAAGAAGAAGGTATTTTCATCATTTGATTCCAAGGCCAAGTTCTTCAGTGCTGCTGAAAATGCAGTTTTCTTGGCACAAATAAAGATATTTTCTTTGAACAAAATTGGGATTTTTTGGTGTACTCTGGCTGGCAGCTTTGAGAAACTTTGCAACATCCGAGGAAAAAAACTGAAATGGGAAAGGAAAATTGAGGCACTATGTCTGGCCTTTGCTTATGGGCTTTGTTTGGAGGATGCTGGACTTCTCCCCCAGCTCTGTTGCACAGTTCACATGTGTTATTCACACTGATTCTGTTAAGGCCAGATGTGACTAGGGGCAGCTCTGTACTTTTCCAGCAGCTCACCTGCATATATCCATCTCTCCACCTGCCAAGACACTACTGTAGGATATAAAAAGGCAGTCATGCACAACACTGTGGGATTCATGGTTTTTTGGGTAGTTCTGTCATCTCTGTGGCATACAATTCTTTCCCCATGATGCAAACTATGACAAGTGTGTGTATGTGCACTGCAGGTAACTTTTGGGTGGAATTACTTTCAAGTAAAGCTAGAAGTCCGAGAGTTGGCTAGATCTAAAGTTCACTGTATGAGTTACCTTTGTAGTCATGGGACAGAAATAGGCACCTTCAGAGGATGACTTACCCTCCCTGTTTTGTAGGCTCCTGCCTGTTCCTCCTGCCTGATTCCCAAGGGAGCATCACTAACCCTGTAAGGCTGACAGCTGAGCTACATGGCTTGTAAGGTCCACTGGACCTCACTTAGGGAGATTAAACCAAAATAGCATTCTCTTCTGATTCAGTATTCTGTCAGGGGTAAAATGTTGTGGCTGTTTCTTTGTACATGTTTTCACAAAGTGGTCTGGGTTTTGCCTTATTCCTCCTGAATCCAGGCACAGTCTTATTTTTGACAGGTTAGAGAGCGGAGCCAAGCAATTGTGGGTGACAATCGATAGGGATTATTGTTGAGGGTACAGTCACAAAACTGTATCGCTATGAAGAAAAAATAGAGGCTGTAGACTTTAAAATTAATATTTATGAAATATTTGCCAAAAAATAGTTTATTAGACAACTAACAGCGGTCCAGTTTTCCTGATAGTTCTTTGTTTACATCATCCAGCATTCCTTCGCTTATGTTCGTGATATATCACTTACTTCTTTAGGACTATTCCAGCAAATAAGAAGACCATATTAAGTCCTAACAGGACCTCTGGGACACAAAACCACAAAAGTATTCTCTAAATACTTTGAATTCATTCACCTTTAAAAATATAAAATAAATCATGAACTAATCAGATTCTTCCTTGAAACTCAACTGTAAACCATATGTATTTTTGAATCCAGTTTCTCAAAATGTCTTCCTTACGACTCCAACCTTTTCCAGTGATTATTTTCTAATCTTAGAGATGCAGCAACAAATCAAGCACAGTAACTGTATTTCTAAAATGCAGCAAAAAAAAATATAACAAATTCCTTAGAATGTTAAAACTATAAGCATACATCGTCACACGTGTTTTATTACCTGTGCATATTTGCAATAGGCAAAGCCATGCAACTAAAGAATATTATTAAGAGAAGAAAAAAAGCCCTCAGTGTCATTCATACATCTGGAGAACCAATTTTTCTTCCAACTGGTGATGTCATCTTCCTAGTACAAAGTGCTAAGGAGGGCCAAGGGATAATGCAATAACTCATCTCATAGCCTTTATAATTTTTCAGTGGTCTGATCTGTAAGATTGGTGATTGTTATTACTGTACATGTGCCTGAAACAGATGCAAAATCACATTTTAGGACAGAAAACCAAAACCTCTCGGAATTTCACAGGTTTCAGGTGGAAGTATTTGAGCAACTGTCCCTGACTCAGTTTGTCTGGGCACCAACAAAGCCCGGCTTTGGGTGTGAGTGTACCGCTCTGCACGTGGCCCCGTGAGCCAGGCGGCAGGGCTGAGTACATGGAGGTGTAACACACTGTTCAGTGAGGATATAGCGTGAGAATATAGAGGGTGTGGGGCCTCTAGAAGGTAAAACTATTATTGAAAAAGAAGTGTCCTCTCCATCCTGCATGCTGCCTGCACTCCTAAACCTACCAGCATACGTTGTCATGCAAAAAGATAATAAAGCCATCCAACAAAAACTGCGAGTGGCTCAACAGAAACAATAAGAAGGCTATGAAAGGGAAAAGACTGTAATTTACAGAGTGGAAAGATTACCCAAATGAGGGAACAGAGCACCCATAAATCATGGCAGGTCAAGTGTAAATAGAAAACTGAGAGAGCTACAGAAGAATTGAAGTGTGCCTTGCAAAGAGGGATAAGACAAAGATCTTCAAGCAGCTCAAAAGCAAGAATACAGTAAGGAAACTGGTAGGATCACTTGATGTGGAACATGTAAAAGGGGGACTCACAGATGATGAAGCCAGAGTAGCAAAGATCACTGAATTATTTACATCAGTCTTTGTCATAGAAGACCTTGGCTGGATTCTCTGGCAAATAGGTCAGAAGAGCTAGATCAGGTTGAGATGAAGATACAGTGCATAGCAGTCTAGACAAGTAAGCTACATGCTAACAAGTCATGAGAACCAGATGGCATTGATTTGGGAGCACTGAAGACCTGCCATACAAAACCAGGGGGCTGCGGGCCATAGTGTGTGAGATGTCATTACAAACAAACACTATGCCAGAGATTTTATGGATTTGCAGTGAAACTCCTATCCACAAAAGGGGACTATCAGACAGTGACTCTGACTTCCAGCCCCGATAAGGTGGCAAACTAATGTAGAAGAGGATCACTGAACAAACGGGTTAGCATGATCTCTTGAAAGTCAACAGAGCCTCTGCGGAGAAGTGAATACCTGATGGTGTTCTGGGAGGGTGGTAGGAAGCATGTGGATAAAGGGTGCACTCATAGCTGGGTATACTAAATCTGGATTTACAAAAAGCTTCTGATAAAGTTACACGCCAAAGGTTGTGAAAGAAGTTGTGTTGCTATGGGACTGGAGAACTGTCCTTTTTGGACTGGAAGCTGGTTGAAGCATTGGAAGCAAACTATAGGTTTGGAAAAGAGTCAGCAGTATGGTCCTCCAGGGATCACTGCTGGAACAGGTTTTATTCTGCATCTTCATCTGTGACTTAGTGAAAGAAATGTGCAGTGAAATGTCCAAGCTGAGAGATGATCTGAAAGTCTTCTGAGTGAAATGAAAAGTTGATGGTGAAAAATTCTAGAATGACCTCACAAAACTGCATTAACTAAGAAGTGGCAGAATGGCTTTGGTATACATAAGTTTGAGGTAACATATCTAAGAAGAAATAATTCAAGCCTGCATGTACAATGCTGGACTTGGAAATGGTGGAAATGGTTAAAAGGTGGGCAAAAGAATTTGGTATCCTCATGGTTAATTCTCCAAAATCACTGTCTCAGTGTTTAGTCACACCCAAAAAAGCCCAACAAATTGTATTCCAATCTACAGAAAGGGCGTGAGGGAAGACCCAGGGAACTACAGACCTGTTAGTCTAACCTCAGTTCCTGGAAAAATTATGGAGAAGATTATACTGGATACTGCTGAAAGGCATTAAAAGCATAATGCAATCATCAGGCACAATCAACATGGGTTCACAAAGGGAGAGTCCTGTTTAACTAATTTGATATCCTTCTATGATAAGATCACCTGCCTAGCGGATAAAGGGAGGTGGTGGATGTAGGTTTTCTTCATTTTAATAACACTTTTGATGCTGTGGCTTCTGGCACCCTTCTGGGCAAGTTGTCCCACTGGGCATGAGCAAGTCTGTGATGTGCTTGGGTAAAGAACTGGCTGAAGGGCAGAGTTGAAAGAGTTGTAGTGAATGGGGTTATATGTGGCTGGCAATCAGTCAGCAGCGCTGTTCCTCAGGGCTCAGTTCTAGAGCCAGTTCTGTTCAACATATTTGTAAACTATCTGGATGCAGGAGTTGAATGCACCATTAGCAAGTTTGCTGATGATACCAAACTGGGAGGTGCTGTTGACTCTCTTGAGGGACCAGATCCCTTGCAGAGGGATCTAGATAGACTAGAGCATTAGGCGATGATTAATGGGGTGACATTAACAAGTTGAAATGATGGGTTCTGCACCTAGGATGGAGTAACGCTGGGCACAAGTACGAACTGGGAGAGGAGTGGCTGGAGAGCAGCCCTGCAGGGGGTGATCTGGGGGTGCTGGTCAGCAGCAGGCTCAACACGAGTCACCTGTGTGCCCCAGCAGCCAAGGGGGCAAACTGCACCCTGGGGTGCATCAAACACACTATGACCACCCGGTCAAAAGAGATGACAATCCTGCTGGATTCAGCACTGGTGCAGCCTCACCTTGAGTACTGTGTGCAGTGCTGGGCCCCACAACTTCAGAAGGGTGTGAAGGTCCTTGAATGCCTCCAGAGGAGGGCAACAAAGCTGGTGAAAAGGCGGGAGGGAATGTCCTATGAGGGCGGCTAAGGACTTTGGGCTTGTCTAGTTTGGAGAAAAGGGGGCTGAGGGGCGGCCTCATTGCTCTGTACAGCCTCCTGAGGAGGGGAAGGGGAGAGGGAGGCGCTGAGCTCTTCTCCCCCACGTCCAGTGGCAGGACACATGGGAATGGGTCAAAGCTGCACCAGGGGAGGTTCAGACTGGACATTAGGAAGCATTTCTTTACCAAGAGGGTGGTCAAACAATGGAACAGGCTTCCTAGAGAGGTAGTTGAAGCCCCAAGCCAGTCAATGTTTAGGAGGCATTTGGACAATGCCCTTAGTAGCATGCTTTAACTTTTGCTCAGCCCTGAAGTAGTCAGGCTGTTGGACTAGATGATCGTTGTAGGTCCCTTCCAACTGAAATAATCTATTCCATTCTATTCTAAATCGGAAGTGTACTACTACTCCCAAGGTACTGCTCCTTCTCAGGAAGAGTATTAACAAAAAGACACCATTTTGCCACTATAGAAAACCTTTGTGAACCACTTGTGAAAAATACTTGCAGTTCTGGTCTCTGCATCTGAAGGAGGACATGATGGAATTGGAAGTACAGGGAAGGGAAACTAAAACATACAAGAGAGCAAGAGAGATGATGGTTCAATTTAGAGAGAACATGTCTGCAAGGAGATACAGTCAGGTTATAGTATCATAAAGGCAGAAGATAAAGATAATTTTTTAGTCAAGTTCCACAAGTATTTGGCGGACTCATTGAAACTAGTAGGAAATTGACTTAGACTAGATCTTAGTTTAGATTCTGAATATCAATTTTTTTCAAAACACGAAGTACCTTTTTACGAGTGAGTAGTGATTTTTTCAACTTTGTTGCCCCAGGAGGTTGCAGACCTAGTTAACTAGAGCAGATTCAAATAGGAATTAGGCAGATTCATAGATAACAGGTCCAAAACAAGTTGAAAAGACAGGTATGTACCCTTTGACATCCCGCATCTATATTAGTGATTGATAGCAGATGATAGGGAAGTAGGGTGGGAAAGAACCACAGAAAGTGTCCAGGTTTCTGTGCTCCTGAAATAGCTTCTCCTGTTCCCATTATTGTGGCCAGATACTGTTCTTATCCATGTCCTTGTATAAAACACAGGTATTTTTATTTATTAATATTTATTTTCACTATAAAACTCGTAGCGATGTTTGTCATCCCTAGAAAAGGTCAGAGTTCTGAAGAAGAAATACTGCTTGTTAAAAATATCCATGTTTCTAATCTCACCTAGGAGCAGAGGGCTATGTGGGGGAGAGTTTATTTTTTAATGACCATAAACATTCCAATCACATATAAATTAGCACAAGCAAAAAAGGGGGAAACCTGGTGCAAATCTAACCGTTCCTCAGGTACAAGCCCAAGACCTGAAGCCCACGATGAAAAAGGCAGTGCAGACTGCAGGCCAGCATCACAACATGTCAGCTGTGACTACAGCTGTCACACAGCCAGTGGAACAAAATATCCTTCAGTGTTTTGTGTTGGACAAAACATTTCTTTACCAGGACTGTGTCGTGACAAGAAAATGCAACCCAACCAAAGAGGAGCTTTGGCTTTGTCCCACCCATGTCCCTTCCTTCCCTGGCTTGGCTTCATCTCTGCTGTGTCCTGTGGGATCCTGTGCCCTGCTCTGTCCCAGTATTCCTCCACCCCAGGCACCCCTCAGGGCACAGCACTTCCAGGCAGCTCTAGGGAGTACCTGTGGAGATCAGGCTTGTGACTGAAAAGCATCTTGTCCAAGTCTAAGCCAAATGAATTCTTCTTGCCACCTGGACTTCTGCCATGGGCTGTGAGAGAGCAGCTCCTGTGTTAGCCACCTGTCTGACCCCCTCCCCCTCCATTCATCCCATCCACCCCAACAGACACTCCTCCAGGCATGATTTGTTTTCATCTGTACAAATCCCAAATCTGACCTGGCACCTACCTCCCACAAACTTACCCACTAGGTGTTTTAAATTTCGTAGTTGGTACTTGCTTCTGCCATTAGGTACATTTGAAAATCTTGCCTTAAAATATGTTTTAAAGTTAAGCTCTTTTTCTGTTTGTTGTTCCCACAGGATTTCTCCCATCCCAGGTGCCCTCTGATTTCTATTGGAAGAGGGATTAATGCTTGGACTAATGGCTGGATGGTGTCACGATGTAACGGTGTTGAGAACCAGATGTCATTTTCACACACTTATGCACTTTCAGTGCTGTATGTGTAGTGTTAACGTATGAAAGTTGTTCATATAGACATTTCCCAGTCTTCCAGACTCGGCATGGACTGAGTCATTTAACTCTGCTGGAAACCTCTAACTATTAGTATTAAATGATTTTCATACAGAGAAAAATGCAGGCACTAGTGCCTTGATCTGAGTTCTTCCACAGTGTCTGTGTGTGAGACTGTTCATTGCTACACACAAATTTACTGGGCAAAACAGGGTCACGAGGATTTACAGCAGATAAACATATGCCTTTGAATATGTTGATTTAATTTATATGTTATAATTTCTTTTTTTCTCTCTTTTTTTTCATATCTTGATCTGAGACTTATTAAATTCCTATTAGAAAACACTACATGGCAAACATTGTCTTTATGGCTCTGTGTCCAAGATGCTTTAATGATAAAGGAGAAAGAAAATGGAATGAAGGCATTCTGATAAAATTAGCTGCTTAGTTGCTATAAACCTCCATACACTGGGAGACCTGGTAAAAATCCCTAGAACACCACTAGGAACTCAGAAAATATTGGAATGAGTTTGTCCTCATAGGAGACCCCCCCTTCTTGTCCAGAAAAATCCTAAAATCTTAACAGAAGACTGTGCTTGACAGTTCCTGTTTTGGAGGTCAGCAGGGCTGGACATGGTTTGCTGGGTTAGAAGGTGCAGCAACAGCGTTAATGCAGAGCCTGGCTTAACTTCACAGCAACAGAGGCTGTCTGCAAAATCACACTATCAGCACCAGCATACAGATAACTTAGAAGAGCCTTGGATATTCTGGGGAAACCCCCCACCTTTAATTCATATTCTGAAGGAGTTGCTCCGCTGCTGATGTAAAGGATGGAGTTCACCATCTTTGGGGTGGTAACTGTGATGAAGGCTTTCCGAGATCATGTTTTCGTTTTTACAAGGGTTTTATGAGAGACTGCTGATTCTTGCAGATGCCCCAGGAATGCCAGCTGAAGATCTTTGCACCCTTCTTGGCTCTGTGTCATTTCTGAGCAACTCATGGGAACTATGGCTCAGAGCACCATGATGAGTCCCTGATGGCTCAGACTCCTTTCTTAAATGGCCAGAGACAGACTCTGTCTTTGTGTTGCTGAGATACTTGTGACAAATGTGTAGAGCTGATCCTGCCAGGCACAGAATGCTCTGGGTGGAATCAGCAATGAATATAAGCACAGAACTGGCTCCTTTGACAAAGTTATTCAGGTGTTCAAACCCACAATAAGCCCCTTTTCTGCACTAAGCCAATGTACCCTATTTTGGGCACCCCCACCCAAAGATCTCACAAGATGTGTCAGTGCCTCTAAAAAGCATAGTGGTTTTGCTGGGTCCAGCATGTTGTGGGGGGATATTTTGTAAAAGATGGGGTGGGAGGGAGATCTGGAGGATCAGGGCAGGGGAAGTGAGAGGGATGTGAATTCTGGGTCCTCCTAAGCTTGATGGGGGAATGAATTGAGAGCTCTTCTGAAGAGAAATCAAGTTGCTGGGCAGTAATCACCATAGCAGGGCATCCTCCACAGCCAGAAGTCCATCAGAAATTAGCTTGTCATTAGGGCACTTGGGAGAGGGGCAGGTCCCAGGGGCATAGGCCAGGTTTTTCTGATCACTCTTTACAGCCTGTGCACCTTGCTTGAGGAGAAGGTACCAAAGTGCTGTCCTGGATCTCATTCTTCATCCTGCTGCATGTCCAGGATGAGCAACACAAGTCACCCGAATAGCTTTCATATGGTCTTTTTCTTAGACCAGCAGTAGTAACAATGCTTATACTACATTACAGTTCTCTGCCTATCCATCGGGATGTTTTCCCTTCATCATGAAGGTGCTAATTAATCCTAGCTGGGAGAATCTCCTCTCCGAGAGCAGCATGTCCTCAGTGACAGTTACGTGCCAAGCTGGGGGAGGATCAGCCTCCACCAGCTTCCTTGACCTCTCCCAGTGGCAGGAGTCGGGTGCTGCCAAAGTGGACCTCTCCCAGCCCTCCCACGCCTCCTCTGCCAAGGAGTGGAGTGCCACATCCCCTTCCAGGGTTGTGCCAAGCCCCCCAAAGTGCCATACATCTCACTTGAACTCCTTTCAATCTGCTGTCCTAAAAGTTTAATAAAGTTAATGACAGTTGTCTGCCCCAGGCCATCCCTGGAAGTCAGCAAAGAATGCTCTGATCTTGTAAATCACGCTGTAAATTGCCTACATATCTCTCAGATTTTGTTAAGTTTATTTGTTTCAGTTTTCCGCTGCAGCTCTCAGCTGGTGCCGGTCGAGGGGGACCGGATCAGACCAGACCGACCACAGATTCGAGCCAGCATGGCAAATCTGGAACAATTTATCTTTTTTTTTTTTTTTTTTTTTTTTTCCCAGTACAGCAGCAGCAAGTTTGCTTTTGAGCCAGCACCTCACAGTCCCTTGTGACTATCACAGATATAAAAATCATGTGATGTTGCTTGGTAACACTCAAATGTAAAGTACTGTGCATGTCCCAAGGACTGTGCTGCATTTAGTCACAAGTAACAAATACTATACAAACACACTAAATTCAGGGGCATCTGCTTTTAATTCAACAGAGCAAGGGCAATAGTGCTGCTCATAAATCTGAAACTCTCTACATATCGAAGAGGAACTTCTGACAACATAGCACTTACCATACAATCTGTAAAATTGGGGAAAAATATGATTCACTGGCTGTTGATAAATCAAAGAAATTAAACCTATGGAGTAAGACCAAGGTACAGTGAAGGCAGTCTGTCAGAATCAAACAAAACGGCATCCAAATTAACCCGGGCAAGATCCAGACTCAGGCTATAGCCACAGATCAAAACATTCCTTTGCATATAAACATCCTGCCATGGGGGCTGATCAACATCTCACATTAGTAATACTATATTCCCCGAGAAGGGCTTTCAAGGCACACATCAGCACAAAAGATGTGAAGTTCAAAGCCAACAATAAGAAAACAATTAGAAACAGACATCTACTCAAGGACTCCACCAAGAATGGCAAGCTTTTTTATTAGCACAATAATCCCTGCAGTGGCAAAGGAGAGTGCTCAAAGAAGTCAGAGAAGAGACAAAATAGTCTGCAAAAATTAGAATAACAACATACTAGTGGACAATATTTCATACATGCGTAGCAGGAAACAAAGTTCTACCTCAGGAGCTCCTTCTCTCTACCGAGGTTTGCTTCAGCTCCTAAATTTTTGCTGCAGCTGTTAGGGAAAACATCCCATAGTTACCGCGATGGTGCTAATCACAAAGTGTTAAAATAAATGTTACTTTTACCTTTAAAATAAAACTACGCAATGGCTGTGCTGATGTTCTTCCCTCCTGTTTTCTGACTAGTGCTCCATCAAGTAAAGGGCTTTGCCTGCACCACCCCCAAACTGCCCCCGTTATGGCTGTTGCTGCAGCTACTTCAGGCCACTCTGGAATTACCTTGTCTTTTCCAGTATTTACTGTTCTTGTGACTTTTTTGTTTCCTTGGCAAATGGAATCTCAGTGAATTGACACTGAAAGACCACCAAAGGCGGATGCTTGCTCAGAGATTTCTCATGCAGTAACACAGTCCAGGAAGAGTCATGAGGCCACTGAAGATGCTTAACCACAGGTGAGACCTTCCCTGCAGGGAGGCCCCCGGAGAGCGGTTGCAGTGGGACATGGTTGCCCCATATGAGCAGCTGCCCTGGGTTCCCCCTACTAGTTCTTTTGCTGAAATGCAGTGTCCGCAGCACTTCTTTTAGGTAGGGAGGGCAATTACATGGGAAGGTTTATTCGGGGATGATCAATCATCCCTAAATGTTCCTTGTCTTTCCTATTGGCATTTTGATGTGCTGTGTCATAAAAATGTTGGGGAATTTTGGCTCCAATAGCAGATTTTTACTCTTCAAAACTCTTTCTTCAGAAATATTAAACAAGAGGAAACCAAGCTGGAGGAGGAGGTATTTATACCAGAGGAGTGAATTCCCATGGCATTTTCCCTGTGCGAGCACTGTCCGCTGCTGATGGCCAGTTACCTGCCCCTCTCCTCTCCCATGCTTAACAGCCTGGGAGGAAATGGAAGGGTGGGTGTTGGGGGACCACGCTGCCCTTCATTTTACATCATAAGCTTTTTCTTAATTTCATTTGAGAAAACGTAAATCTCCCTGGAGCAGCGGCCTGTCAGCATGGGCTGGTTTGGGGAGGGGGTTATAGAGAGATTGCCTCGGGGTAAAATCTGCCTCCCCTTCCCGATTTGCTCAAACCTTTGGCAGCTCCTAGGAACACAAACTAAGTAATCTGTAACTGTGCCTTATTAAAAACAAGTTATAGAGAAAAAAATAAGAACAAGTTTTAAAAGTGGATAAGGAGGGGTGATGAGTTCCAGACCTGGTCCTGAGTGGCAGGTGGTTAGCGGGAACCTTCCGAGGAGCTGTGCTCCGAAAGGTGCCCCAGGGACAGTCTCTGCAATTGTATCTGTTAGCAATAGTTTCTTCAGCAGTTCTCTGAGGTTGTGAAATAAATACAGGCTCCAGTAAAGTAGATGGTGCTTGTATTTAATGATGACTGTGCTCTTTCTGAGCTTGCTCTGTGTCAAGAGGGCTATAAGGTAAACAAAGAAAGTGAAACGTTACCTGAAGAATATTATACAGCTATGAAGCTACATTTTGGATTGATTAAATGGATGAGGAGAGGAAAAAATCAATGCAGGTCCTCCACTATGGGATATGATTGTGAATGTGTTACTCTTAAATTCTCCAAAGGCACGTGCCGAGAAAATTCTCATATGGGCATTTCCACCTTTCACTGACTGGCCTCAAAATGAAGCCCATTTGATGGGCTCAATCACAAGGCGAGATTTTTCCAGAGACCCTAGATCCAAGAAAATCAGCCTGCTATAACTTCCAAGTGCGAAGCACAGACGTCAGCTCTGGCTGCAGGTCTTGGGTTCATTCCCAGGGTTACTTGAGATGCTGGTTTCTGCACAGAGGTTGGGTGCTTCACCTGCTCTTCTGTGAAACAGTGGCCTATGAAAGGAACAGTGAATCTGGGACGTCGTGAACGAAGCATGTTTGGATGATAGTGCTAACCAGCGTGATCCCCTGGTAACACAAATGTTTAGACAAAGTCTGGTCTGCTAAAGGTTTTTTCTGTTAAGAGGAGAAAATGATCTTACCATGAGGTTTTTATGTTAAACTGTTATGTTTACTCATTGAGATTCATGAAGCTCTGTTTGTCTGAACACAGAGAAATCAAACAGCAATTAGCCATTTCTTTGCTTTTAGCTTCAGGCCTCTGCCAGTCAACCCACAGCCCCAGAGGTCTCCCTTTTAGCTTGCCCTGGGCCCTATAACTTTGCATCTTTTTTTCACATTGAGAGAAACCTTCAGGAAAAATAGCCAGTGACATCTCTTCATTAACATGACATTTTGGTTTAGGAAGTTGTGCTACAGAAGCTACTGTTATTTCTGTTACTTGAGTTCATAATGGTGCATAACTGTTCCTTGATGGTATCCTGAGTGGATGTCAGCAGTTTTTAGCCTATCCATAACGCTAGTCACTAGAAATGGTGAAATAACTGTAATGAATTAGCTATAAACCTTGTCACTAGACAAGGTGGATGTGCAGGGACACTAACACAGAAGAAGCACCGTAGCAATCACAGGAGTCAATCACTCCATCACGATGACAGCAATATCTGGTTAAATAAAACCAGTGAAATATTTTGGAATTCTCCTCAAGACAAGTCCCACTACACACAGGCTTCTGAACAATAGATTCCAACTGGATGAAGAGTCAAGTGTGTCCTGGTTTCAGCTGGGATAGGGTTAATTTTCTTCTTAGTAGCTGGTGCAGTGCTGAGTGTTGGATTTGGTGTGAGCACAATGTTGATAGCACACTGATGTTTTTAGTTGTTGCTGGGTGATGTTTATAGTAAGTCAAGGACTTTTCAGTTCCTTGGGCCCTGCCAGCCAGAGGGCTGGAGGGGCACGGGACATTGGGAGGGGACACAGCCAGGACAGCTGACCCAAGCTGGCCAAAGAGGTATTCCATACCATATGACATTATGCTGAGTGTATAAACTGGGGGAAGAAGGGGGAAGGTGGGTGACATCTGACATTATGGCGTTTGTCTTCCCGAGTAACCGTCACCCATGACGGAGCCCTGCTCTCCTGGGGATGGCTGAGCACCTGCCCGCCCAGGGAAGTGGGGAATGAATTCCTTGCTTTGCTTTGCTTGCGTGCACAGCTTTTGCTTTACCTATGAAATTGTTCTTATCTCAACCCTTGAGTTTTACATCCCTTTCTGATTCTCCTCTCCATCCCCCTGGGTGTGGGGGTGTGAGTGAGCAGCTGCGTGGTGCTTGGTTGCCACCAGGGTTAAACCACGACAGTGTTACAGATGGTCCTTTTTTTTTTTTTTTTTTTTCATGCCAGTGTACAAACGAAATTTTCAAAGTAGAGGCAGGACTAATTTTGTTAGTTTCTACCTTAGAACTTTGTCCAAATGCAGTACATTTCATTTTCAAGTGAATTTCATGATCCTGTAATTATTTTGCCAGTGATGCTCATTTCTCTTCTAGTTTGTAGAGCTGCTCCTTAGTGTTGGGATCATGGTATACAATAAAATGGAAGCATTAGCCTTCTTTTTCACTGTGCTCTCTCTTTTTCATCAAAGAGAAATTAAACTCTGTAAGGAGACCCATAATTTTTTTGCAGCCTTTTTCAGATGCTGTGCCTTTGTCAGTAATTTCAGTTGGAATAATGATTCTTTAGGAGAAGGCCTGATGTGTTTATGTGTTGTAGGATTTTAATTGGGGACTTTGAAGAAACTGCGGTGAATCACAGTGCCCCAGCTGTTGCGTGGGGGAGCAGCAGGCCCTCCAGCCAGGAGGTGGCCAGTATGAGACACACTGCCCAGGACTGACAACATGCGTTGTGGCTCCTGGAGGGCCACTGCAGGCTGCCTGGGGCTGTAACGCTATTTCATCTGTAACAGATGAAATGTAAAATTCCCTTTCGCAAGGAAGCCCTTATAGCTCAGGTCTGGTTTATTTATTTGTTGCTAAACTGCTCTGAAGGGTCAGCGCCTTATGGTTATGAGGGGCAGAGGAGGTTGGTTCGCAAGGCTGATTGACGGGGTTCATTGGCACCCACAAGTGACAGAAGCTCACACATGTCGCTGAAGCATTGGCATGACACATGTACCGAGGGCATCGCCATATCTATGGGAGTGCCAACTGCTGGCCCAACTATGTTCACATATTGTTGGGAATTTTAAAGCAAGTCATGTCCAAGGCAAGGTTCACCCCTTCAATAAAGTATCAGAAAGAGCCTTGAATTTTCAATAAACAAAGACAGAGTTTGTAGTGTGCGGAGGCCTTCTCTAAACCTTCAGAGCTCTCACCTTTTCCAGGTTCCCACCAAGCTACTCGCAAATGCTGGCACCTGTGCCCACATGTACGCCTGTGCAGCAGGTAGGGGCACGTGCTAGAGGCTAGCCTTAGAGCAGCACCGTAAATATTCTTGAAGAAATGGTAAATAAGGGGATGGCAGAAACCTGGCAAATGGAGACAGAAGAATAGTACTTGGGAGGGGATGCAGAATGGAAAACGGGGTCATTCACATGAAGAAAAAATGGTTTGGGGACAAAAGCATGAAGATGAGAAGGAACTGGAAGACGAGAGAGTCAGTCTGCTATGGGAAGCGATGGGGAGCTGGGGAAGGGCATGGACAGGCTGAATATCTTTGTTATGCATAGTAGTAAAGAAAGCCTGGCTATACCTGTCCTGGGAAATGAAACAGGCCAGGACACATCCCTGAGCACAGCACCTTGGCGGTCCGTTACAGCCCTAGCTATTTATCAAGGGTAGTTTGCAAATGGCTACAGTTTTGGAGGCTAAGAGATCTACCTGTAGGTCGCTCTGGGCCAGCTGGCCTTGTCTTCATTGACCAGTACACATACAGCCCTTTTGTATAGGATTTATAGGTCACGTGCCATCTCAAGAGGTCCTGGGCACAACTGCAGAGTATAAAGTGCTGTCCTGCTTAATTAGACAGACAATTAGAGTCTAGTCTCACAGCTCACGTGACATGGGTTGGGTTGATCTTTGTAACATGAAGGCAGGTCTCATGGAGCAGGCAACAAAGCCCTAGTCAGAGCATGCACAGCAGTTCTGGTCCTCGCTGCCTTTGCGGAGTGTTGCCTGGTGTGTATGCAGTAGATGCAGCATCGAAATGATGCTATATTGGCTCAGGGATTTGTCTAAAGAAGAAGTCCTGCTCCAAAGGGCTTAGATCTTACTGTTCAGAATAGATTGAAGAAGTCAGGTTGGAAAACAGAGGGACAAAGACTGCAAGATGATGGATAAGATAAAGCACAATGTAAAGGTGTGTTCAGAGAGATGAGAGAAGCCTCAGAATAGCCCAGAGCCGCTGAAGCATACACAGAGGAACTATCACATACGCTGAAGGTTCACTGATGAGAGAACAAGAATGCAAAGCCCACCAAAGACCCTGGAGGTGGCCAGCCTCAATCACGCAATGCTGACAAACATAGTCATTCAGGGTATCAGGAAAAAGCTGGTACAGGCACTAGGGGAACAGGTCTGGAAGAGTTTACAGATACAAGGAAAGGAGAAGGAAGGGTGTTCACTGCATATGCTTTGTGAGAGGTCATTAGAGGGATTCTGAGGAACGAGAAGATGCAAGATGTTGAAGAGGAAAGGCTTTCTCTGTAACAGCAGTTATCTGAAATAGCGGTGTGCTACTGCAGACACTATTCTGTCCCTACAGTAACACATAGCCATTTGTTTCTCCCTTCCTTTCTTCCTTCCTTCTTTCCCTCCCTCCCTCCCTCCTTCCTTCCTTCCTTCCCTGCAAACACATATAAACTGGAACACGGCATGTCTAAGGCAAGCAGATGGTCTGCAGGCAGAAAGAGATGTTCAAGCTGACTGGCCCAGAGGCATCACTACACATCTATTCCGACCAGGGTCTATTTTGGGCTTGGCCCCCTCCTTGGCACAGCCCTGAGCTCCTCCTGTGCCTGTGCCAAACTGAGCTGAGTCTCCTTTTTTGGCAGAACTGGCACATGTTGTTCTTCAGTCACAATCTGTTTTTTAGAGTAATTTTTACAGCAAATAGCCAAAGGAAACAACATTTTTTGCATAACAAGACAGCCCAGAGATAGTGAAATGAAGGCAAGAAATACATTATCAGGAATGAAATTAATCATCAAAAAAAGATGTTTTAGAGCAGGTTAGCTCATGCCTTTGTGCTATTTTTATGACACCTACTCTTGCATTGTCAGGTCCTGGCATAGCACTGTGTCTGGATCTCCTGCCTGTGCTGCTGACTGCAAAATACCCACTCACTTTGGAACAATTTTCTCATTTTGTAAATCATCTTTCCCTAAAGAAAATCAAGGAACATGTGACCCAGACAGTTGGATCGGCTCACTCTGACAGCGCTGCCAAGCCTGGGATGCCAAGGCCTGGCCGTACCTGACACTTGCTGCTTCTACCATGTGTTTGAACACCGGAGCAGGAACAAATGCACCTTCACCCAGCCTCTGAGGAAGGTGTACAGGTGAGGACTCCTCTCTAGGAAAGACACTTGCCATGCTGCCAGATTTGCAAGCCACAGCCACTCAGCCACTGACACCCTTATTTCCAGCACTGGGCTCTCCAGAGCCCTGCCCGAAATGCAAATGAACAGCAATGGTTCCTGAAGCGGATGCGTATCTTCTGTCAGTCTGCATTGCTCCCACACCTCAGAGATGCTCCTCCAGTGCCTCCTTGCAACAGCAGCTCTTCCTCAAACACATTGCTCTGTGAGCCCAGGGGCTGCGTCTCTGCTGGCCCATGGGACATGCCCACTGCTGGTGCTGAGGCCAGCACTGAAGCAACAGGATGCTTGCGCTGAAGTGGCTCATTGGCAATACCTCCTGCACCATGCCTCCAGTCCAGCAACTGGTTGAGGAAGGTTAGCTGTTCTGCTCCAAAATGGTGCTGGGATTGTGCTATCAACAGGTTAGACAGCCTGGGATGTTCCCAGGCACTCAGGTACAAGCCAGGTTGTGCAGCCAAGTGAAAGACACAGCTGTGCAATGTCCTCCCTGAGTAATGGGGTAACTGGCCCCTCTGAATTTGTGTAGGGCTAAGGCTCTGGGTGTCTCAGAGCAGCCCAGCCCCATGTTTCCTGGTCCTGGCCATCCTAAAGTTTTGCCCATCAGGAAACCGAAGGTGTCTACAGTGAAAGCAAGAATGGGCAGAAGAAGAGAACATTTTCCTGCCCCAGCTCATTCCTACCTACAGACCTTGTAATGCAATATAGAGCAGTGCTGGCATGGTGAAAGGAATTCTTTACTTGGGAGGTTGTGTGGATGGATTGATCAATGCATGGGTGGAGAGGATGAAGACCAAATATAAACATAAAAGAAAGATAAAGGTAAGGAAAAGACTGTCTTTCTAGGACCATCTTTTTATTTAGCCACCACCAAAGGATACAGTAACACCTTCTGACTGCAGGGACCCCCACCCCAGTCTCAGCAGTTCTGGCCTGGCTCCTCTGAGGTCCCACAGGGAAATGCCCACTTCCAGCTGCTGCCCTGCTTGTGGCATCCAGAGCAAGCACTGCACATTTTCATTTACTTGACCTGGCTAACACAGACAGAAACTGCTTTGCAGGAATCTCTCCAGCAGGGTTTCATGCCTACCTCTGTTAGAAGCATATTTGGTCTTGGTGCCTGTGTAGAGCACAGCTTGCAAGTGTCCAGCAGATGACATTTGGGGCAGTGTAATGCCCCTGGGCTTTGTAGGGTGGCTAAAGCTTGTTGCACGCAGCCAGGAGTTCCCTCTCACTGCTCTGTAGCAGCCATCAGCACACGCAGTTTGCCCATGGGAGGCATCTTCCTACCTGATAACCCTCTTCTAGGCACAGACTGCAGGTAATTTCCAGCTACAAACATGTAAAACCAGTACTAAATAGAAGCAACTGCCCCTAAAGTCATGGGAGCCATTTTACATGTAACAGCAATTATTTTTAGCTTAAAAATTATCTTCCCTGCCCTTATATGTCCATAAATGTTGTTCTTCATAAACGCAGACACAGACAAGTACTGGTTTTATGTAGGCCTCTTTTAACACATACATCAGGAGAACTAAAATTAAGGGCATACTTTTACCTTCACGTGTTTTGTGGGAAAGACCAACATAAAACAAAGTGAGCACTTTGCGCTGAGCACTGCACAGGTCAAACATAACGTGTTTTGTTACAAACTGGCCTTGGCTACACTGCAGGTTTTTAGAAGGTTTCACACCTCAATGAACTGAAGAATTGCAAAGACAGCTGGAGAAATTTTAGCTTCTATATTTTCCCTAGAAGTCTCCTTGATAGGAATTCAAAGTTCACATTTTTGCCCATGGACAGGGTGATATATGTGGGAATTCATGTGGCACATGATGTAGTTCATTAAAAGAGTAATAAAACTGAAATTTTTGTGCAGTTGTAAAAAACCACTCACCTGAATCACTGCTAAGGAAGGCTGTGAATGTTTTCAGATGAATTATACTTGAAATAGAAGATGTTATTAAATCAAAATAATTTTCAACCATGGTTGATGTGTACACCAATACATCAGCCTTAGTGCGTATGTCGTTAATTCCATCCATATGTTTCCTTTACTTCTCTTTCTTCTCTTTTTATTTCTATTATTAATTATTAAAAAGCACAAAATCCAAGAAAGTAGAAACAAATGTTTTGATTACTTGGGATATTTCTTACTTACCTGCAGTTCTTCCACAGCAGAAGGAATACACACACCTTGTCATCCTCCTCTTTTCTGGCTGTTACACGATGACTTAATCGGTGGTACCAGAACTATTCCAACAGATAAGTGCTATCCAGCACAACTTCTACATGGCAATCTACAGAAAAATATCCTGTGCTCAGTAGCTGGATTAAACTGAACTCTCCTCATTTAAGTTATTCAATGATAAAATCAATTAATGACCTTATTTACTACCTTAGGATATTGTAATTACGTCTTCTGTGGAACTACTCCAAACCGATAAAATGAATTTTAAAACATCTTTACTTGCATAATTCAAACCTGAAGAGATTTTTCCTTAACTTCAAACTCTGCATACATTTCTTGCTGGAAATCTTGCCAGACAAATCTCTTATTTGAGTGTTTTTCTTTATTATTGACTTAAACATTTCAGAAAGTAAGACAGTATATCTAAATGTTAATATAACCTTAACTCTAGGCTCCCACATGACATTACAATAGTTATTTCTGTGGAGAAAAAACAATACAGAAACATAGGAAAGAAGAAAGAACCAACATAATGGCTAACAACATGCATGTGCAATTTAAAAACCCAACAAACCAAGAGAAGATAAAGCATAAAATTACCTCTTTTTGCAACAGAAGCTGTCCTGTATCTCAGTGAGCCTGCCTGTGGTGGGACAGAGCCTTGCAGTCTTCCACTGAAGCAGTGCCATACTGGTGGGCCACCATAATGGTGTAAAGCATCCCTCATGTTGCTACTGAGTAGCTCATGGTCAGAAGTAGAGCAAGCTTTCCCTAGCTGACATGAACTATCATTGGAGTAAGTAACCCACGGCTGGTCTTTCCCCCAAACCCAAGAACCCTCTTGCTTCAGAGAGATGGTCCAACACGGGAGGACCTGAACCTGCCTGGTCCTTTGCAGCAGGCTGTGTCTGGGTTCCCACAGCCTCCAGACTGGGGAGGGCTTGTGAGCAGGCACAACACACCATGGCACAGCTTTGGGGCCCAGCTGATTTTACCGAGAATTTTGGGATTTGGGTAAGGGACCGAGCAGAGATTGCCCCACTGCTGACCTCTTCTACCGCTTTCCTTGGTGACACTTGAAGTGACTTGTATAACCCAGCTCACAAGCTAGACAAGGTGAAGGTGAGCACCCGCTTGGAAAGGTAGCCAGGAGGGGAAGGAAAAGCAACAGGGAGGAGGGTCTGGCTGTGGTTCAGGACCTGAAGAGAAGGTGGGGATGGTGTTAGCAGCAAAGGCACACTAAGGTAACAGTAAGAACTCCTGGCTTTGGTCAGTGTTGCTTTGAGGCAGGACTTACCCCTGGGGGAGCAATGCCTTCCCCTGCCAGAACTTTTGGCCAGAAAACTCCCCTAGTTGATAGAGAAGGTGGCAGCTTCCATGCCAGCAGTGGGGCTGGATGTGGTGGTGGGCAACCAAGTGCCACTCTTGTGCCAGACATACTTATCTGCACAGCAGGAACACATTGGGACATGATTATGTCCATATGCCTACAAGTCAAGCCCAGAGCATCTGCTTGTTTATCTCAACCCCTGGATGTTTTTGCTCCTTCTCAAGCATACACGACCACATCCACATCTTCCAGTGCATGCAATCATGCTGCACTCCCACTTTGTACATTGCTCTACAGAAATATCAGGGCTGGCATTGCTGGTTCAAGGCAGAGCTGTGGTGCCTAGTGTGCCTTGGTGCCAAGGCACTGTGCTTGGAAAAGACCAGGATATGAGAAGAAAAAAGGCATTGGCTGAATCCGGCAAACATCCCACTAATCGTTCACAAGGCTGCCTGGCAAAAACCCATTAATAACTTATAGTCGAAAAAGCCAGTTACTCTATATCTGTCTATATGCACAAGGGACAGCAAGAAGATCCAAGGTCTCACAAAAGATGAAGTTCTTACATTTTGTCTTTTGTCCTGGGAAATGCTGCTCCTGTCTCTGCCTTGCTCCTGAAGTGCTAAAGGCTTAGCTGATGCTTTCAGAGTCAGGCAGCTCCTCTTTCACCCCAGGACTGGATTGCTGTTCTCACGCCTCTGTGCGCTCTGATGAATTTCTTTGTTTTTATGAACACTTTTCATAAGTGCCATCATGCTGGGTCTTAGCATGTGGCTGGGCGTGCAGTGTAGCAGCCACAGCAAAGCTGAACAAGCGGCTTGGCAGCCAACAGGATCCCCAGGACTGTGTGCAACGGGCATCCCTGAAAGAATGGGACTGAAGCTTATTACCGGGTGAGTGGGAAAGTATTGAATTGCTGAGAAACAAGCTGAATTTAACGAATGAAAACGGCTCCTTCATTTGGATAGCACAGGCTGCCAGCTTTTCTCAGGATCTGCCTAACAATCAAGTCCTGCACCCAACATCTGACATTCCAGGTGTTCTCCAGTTCCTTGACTTTGACTCCAGCCTTTGACTGTGCTTCTTGGAGCCATCACTGCTTTCTCTGGCTTCTGCCTGCTGTTCTCCTTTGACTTGAGAGGTGGGTGCCATTTTCAAACCTACTGCCACAGACAGCTGGTGAAAGTGGAGCCTCTCTCAGACAAGCTTTACCAATAGCTTCCTACCAATATAGTAGGAGGTCAGGGTCTTGCATCAGCTGCAGAGTCTTCTCTCAAGTTGTCTGAAATGTCTCATCTCTCCTGAGCTGTGCTTGAGTTAAAACCTTGCACTTAGGAGGTTTTATGCAGAATGATGCTTTTGGACAAATATGTCAAAGGCATAAACCCATGATTTTTCCTACATCTTTTCCATGCGTTTTCCTTCAGGGTAGTGTTCATCTATCTCCTCATACAACCTGCTGTAGATCAACATCAGAATGGAAACTGAAATGTGTAACTTCTAACAGAGAAAAAAGCAACTTGCTTACATTAGTACTTGACATATCAATGTGCATATCATCCAGAGAAAACATCAATAATTGGGACCAGTAATTCCATCAGAGGGAACAAAATTAATGTGAGCAAATGTAATTGTAGTTTATTGCCATTCTCTGGAAGAACATGCTATTGAACATTGTCGTAGGTGAAAAAATGGCTTAAACTGTGAATGCTACCAGGCAGCAGATCATTGGGTATGTGTGTGGGCGCCTGACTGTCCAAAACTTCTGAACGCTGAAACAGAAACTTGCTCCTTGCTAGCTGTCACTGGGATGGTCTACTTGCAAATCTTGATAATACACGAGCTAAAGAAAAGCAGCATGGGCTCAACACTCCATTTAATAAAGAGCCATGAGACAGAGCCACCAGGTAGGAGGCTGATCGTGTGCTGGGCTTTTGCACATGGAACATTTAGGTTGGGAAAAGCAGGGGCTTGGGGTTCTGGAGAGAAGAGCTGGTCCCAAAAAAGAAGGGTCCCTGTCAAGAAGCGATCTTGGAAAGGAAAACAGCGGACAGAAGATCCTGGAATTGGAGGAAGATCCCAGAGATCAGGGAGATGTGTGGAGATGAATGCCAGAGGTGCCTGGGGAACTTGGCCGCTGGTGCCCAAGGCTGGTAGCAGGGAGCAGTGGCACAGCAGGACCTGGCCCAGCTTTCTGCTGAGCATCCTGGGGCAGCCAGGACCTGCCCGTGGCAGGGGACATGGAGGCTGGGGGGAAGTGGTGAAGCGAGTATGGGAGATAATTACAGAGGGCAAGAGCTTGAATCACGTCAGCTCTTAAATGAACCCCAGTACCCAGATCCGCTATGTGTTGTGATTTACTGTGTCCCACTCCTGTCAAAGCTGTAATTAAACCTTGAGCAAAGCAGAGCGGACTCCATAGATGAGTAATGCAAGGAGGTTTTATTTAAACAGGCATCTGCGGAACAGAAAGGGGAGAATGTCTGACCGGACATTTTCTTTTATAAATAAATGTTGGTTGTTTTTGAAATGGGAAACAGTTGGCCCAACAGCTGCTGGTTATTTGACTGCATAAGATTTGCAAAGCGGGATGAGCATATTTGGAATACAGTTTTGCTACACTATTAAAAATATGTTGGCAGGAGAAGACACACTTAAAACTATTTTTTAGAAGTGTACAGATTTTGTTTTGTACATCTGAAAACATTCTTATCCTGAAAAAGTCTATCTGAATCTGAAGAAAGTTGTATGGCAAGCAAATAAAGGCAAGGCAAAGAATGATAACTCTGTGTCAAATGAAATATAGGTGTGTGAAATGCAGTTTCCTTCTGACAGGTCAGACAAAGTGAGCTGCTGCCACAAAATGAGACATTCCTCTTTTTTTCTGACCACCTTTACAGTCAAAGCATGTCTAGAGTTTGGAAAAGATAATTACGCATTATTTTTTGCATTGAGAAGACTTGGGAAGACCATCTAAGAAGATACATAAGCCATGTAAGAAGATATTCCATGCCTCAGAAAACTCACAGATGTGGAAAAGGAGGCAGCCAGGGTAGCTAGCCACAGCAAGTAGGAGGGATGCTGACAATGACGCGATCATGGCTGGTGTGATGAATGGCATTTGCATTTCCCGGCTAAGGAAATTTCTTAACGAAGTGCTCCAGAATATCATTCCCAAGGTGGATTGATAGTGCCTAAAGCTGTACATATACTATGAAAAGGAAGAGGCTGGGGAAAAGGGCTGAGCACCAGCCCATATTTAGTGCACACCCTGGCATGGCACTAACCCATGACACTAGAGCTGTCCCCAGCAGTGTTTGGCAGCTCCTGGCAAGCACCTGGGACATGCTGGTCCTGTGCTCCTTGAGAAGCAGGTCAGCTAGAAGCTGTGAGACTGCAGAGGTGGAGGGTTGTTCAAGTGTAAACTTCTGGCAGCACAAAGTAAGAGCCCAGCCACGCAGCCAGCGTGCACCAGCTCTGCCACCCAGAGCTGGCAGGAGCCACTGGGAAAGGTTTCACTACGGTTCATAATAAATAAACATGAAGAGGTTCTCCAGGCTTGTGCCAATATTTGCTTTGTGCTGGATTACAGCATCTGTTTGCATGAACTCCTGGCACCTCCGCAGCAGTGAGCACAGCATCTCTGAGTTTTGGAGGTGTCTGTAGAAGGATGCGCTCCTGCGCTGCTGTGCCGTACCACCTCTGGTTTTTGTCCCTGAGGCATACTGGAGGGGTCTCAGGGGGAGTTACTGGGGCAAGTGTGAAGGGAGATTTGTACAGCCTGGGTCAAAGTCTGAGTAATGCTCAACTCTTGTTTACGGTCTCTGGTCCAAGTCCTCTTGCTGTAGTTGAGAAGATAGTGAAACAGTTGTTTTAATGTTTTTATCACCCTGTTTAACTACTTGCTTGATGGTTTCTTCTGTTATTTTCTTTAAGCCAGAAGGCTTGTACTTGTAAACGAGGAAAACTAGACCTGAGCACCAGAAAGCTCAGTTAAACTCGCCCAGGTTTTGAGGTGGCTCAGGCTGATGTTTTATTAGTGGCTCCAGAAATCTGCACTTCTCCCTTTTTGGTGTTAATTGTAGGGGCTGGAAAGAAGGGTTACCCAAACTAAAGACCTTGTTGCTGGCTTTATGTGTGATTTAGTCTTGCCATTCCTGATTTTCCGCTGGTGAAGTTCATCCACTCTCCACATGCTAGAAGCCCTGAGACACCCCTGAGAAGCTCCAGCTCAGCAGTGATGGGGTTAAGAATTTTCCCATTTTGGTCAATAATTTCTCCTCTCTCCTCCTCCATCATTTCCCATGGCAAGGCTTATGCCAGACACAAACAGCGCTACTTCTCAAATAACTCAACCTCATAGAAGGAGGTGAGCTGTCATTTATTTTTTATCTTGCTCAAATAACTCATAATCTGAATGACTAATTTACTCTGTGCTTGCAGAAGGACAGGAAATATCAGGGGAATGCAAATAAGCAGACAGATTTTGCAAAACCAACCTTCAGGCAGGCTAGCCTTCTCCATCGGAATGTCCTATCTCCCCTTCCCTCACTCCCTACATCCAGAGTATCCAGAGTTTCTCTCCAGTCTCAAAATGTTTTTGCACAGCTGTGTGCCAGAACAAGCCCTGTGTGTTGTGCTTCTCCCGAAAACACTGTTTAAATGCTACTAAACTGGTGCTTGGGCGCTGTACTGGCCCTCTCTTCCCCCTGCCCCAGTGCTGGGGAGCCCAGGCGACTCTGCTGAGCGTGTGCTCCCAGGGGCTTGGGAAACACGCACTGCTCACACGGCAGGATCCTGCAAATCTGCTGCTACCCATAGATGCTTTAATAAGCTGGATGAATGGCTGATTAAAGCTTTGCCCAGCCCTGCTGGAGGCTGGGTTTGTTACTCTGCTCTGGTGGTGCCTTGGCTGAAGGAAAGTGTCTCCTGCAGCTCCATGGGGAGCCCTGGCACAATCTGCTCTGCGAAGGTGTCACGTCCCGACATGTCAGCAGGGAAACGAGCAATGATTTTTCTGGCACTACAAAGACGGTTCTGAGTGTACTGCCGCATATCACAGCAGGACTGAGCAGATGATAGACAGGGCTGGTGGGAAAAGCTATTTCCTCCTGAAGCTCACAAGGCCAGAGAAAGCTCATGTCACTCCAGCCAGCTAGCGTCATGCCAACTCCTCCAATAAAAATCAGCTCCTTGATTGTAGGCTTTGAATAGCCCTTAAAAAAGGCATCACAAGGAGTAAGAAGATTAAGGTGCTTCATAGATTTCACTTGCTTGGAAAGCTCTTGGAGCAGGGAGTTTTCTCTCTTCAATAAGCTGTCCAGCATCCATGGTGGTATAACCTCTTCCCAGCAAGCAAATACATGGAGTATCATGGAACCATGCCTTCTAACAAACCCCACTGTATGTCTTCGCAGCCAGATTCGACACCAGTATCTGTCCTGAAGGCAAGATCTTGTTCCTCTTCTCACTTTGAGCTCAAAAATTAACTCCCTTCTTGATGCTAACTCTACAGAGCGTGCCAACCTGGTAAGAGATACTGGCTTTCTCTTTATGCAGATTTATAGTAGAGCAATTCTGTTGGACTCAGTTGTTCAAACTGATTTCCACTTTAATGAGAAAAAAGCTGCCCCTTCATTTGTGAAAATGCAGCATCTGTTTTGGGATTTAGCACTGCATATGGTAATTAACGTTATCAGGCATGTTACCTATCCATACAACTGTATCTAGGTGTGCACAGACACACGCATGTCTGTATTCAAGTGAGATTCTTTTACTCACATACTTGTGTACAAGTGAACCCCCCTTAGCATCCTTCCCTTCTTGCTGTCCCTCCCTCGGCACATAGGGAAAGTTATTTCCCAGATCCTTTGGCCATGCCACGAAGTAATCACAGAATCTTAGGATGGTTTGGATTGGAAGGGACCTTTAAGGTCATCTAGTCCGACCCCCCCGCAATGAGCAGGGACATCTTCACCTACATCAGGTTGCTCAGAGCCCTGTCTAACTTGAACTTGAATGTTTCCAGGGATGGGGCATCTACCAGCTCTCTGGGCAACCTGTGCCAGTGGTTCACCACCCTCATTGTAAAACATTTCTTCCTTAGATCTAGTCTAAATCTACCCTCTCTAAGTTTAAAACCATTACCCCTTGTCCTATCACTACATGCCCTACTAAAACGTCTGTCCCCATCTTTCCTATAAGCCCCCTTTAGGCACTGAAGGGCTGCAACAAGGTCTCCCTGGGGCCTTCTCTCCAGGCTGAACCACCCCAACTCTCTCTGCCTTTCTTCATTGGAGAGCTGCTCCAGCCCTCTGATCATTCCTGTGGCCCTGCTCTGGAGACACTCCAATAGGTCCATGACTTTCCTGTGCTAAGGAATCCCGAGCTGGATGCAGCACTCCAGGTGGGGTCTCACCAGAGCGGAGTAGAGGAGCAGAATCCCCTCCCTCAACCTGCTGGCCACACTTCTTCTGATGCAGCCCAGGACACGGTTGGCTTTCTGGGCTGCAAGCACACATTTCCTGGTCACGTCCAGCTTTTCATCCACCGGTACCCCCAGGTCCTTCTCTGCAGAGCTGCTCTCAAGCCCTTCATCCCCAGCCTGTGTTGATACCAGGGGTTGACCCAGCCCAGGTGCAGGACCCTGCACTTGGCCTGGTTGAACTTCATGAGGTTCACATGGGCCCACTTCTTGAGCTTGTGCAGGTCCCTCTAGATGACACCCCATTCCTCAGGTGTGTCAACTGCACCACTCAGCTTGGTGTTGTCTGCAGGCTTGCTGTGGGTGCACTCGATCCCACTGTCTATGTCACTGATGAAGATATTAAACAGTACTGGTCCCAATATGGACCCCTGAGGGACACCATGTCATTGATCTCCATCTGGACATTGAGACATTGACCACTACCCTCTGGATGCGACCATCCAACCAATTCGTAATGTGATAATGGAGTGAGGATTTTGCTCTGACCAAAGACTCATTTTCTGGAGGCTGTACACGCGCCCCGTGGCTGGTGTCTCAGGGCCATCCCACAGGTAGACACACTCTCCACTGCCTCTGAGGATGCTGTGGGTGAAAGGCGATGCCTGTTACAGGGGGCAGTATACCTGTTATGGGCACAGATGTTCGTCCTTCACAGGGAGGCTCCAACTGTGGGAGATACTTGCACATATATTTTTTAATTACAAGTGGTAATGTCTCCCACTGACAAGTCACAGTGTTTGTGGCCAGCACAATGGGGGTGATCCCAGTGTAACACTTCAAAGCAGTTTGTACCAGGATCTAGTTTTGCTTTAACACCCAGAAGGGTAAATTTGTTTTTTTAATATTGAAACAAAATATGGTTCATATTTACACATGCAGGTGCAGTTCTCTTAAGGCTTAAAACCATGCTAAAAAGGGAGAAAGTTGGTGCCTGAAGTGACAGCTTATGTCAGTGTCAAAACTGTAATTACAAAGATCACTGGAGGTGGTCTCAGAGTTCGAGCATAGTCTACCTGCACCTTCCCATAAAGATAGCAACTAAATTCACGACGGCTAATTTTCTCCCTAGGATAGTACTTTCCTTGGCGGAGCAAAATTAATTAGAACCAAAATCCCACCACAGCAGCCACACTGCCCTGTGCAGGAGGTTGCATATATTGTAGCAGATGTCTCCGATGCCCCCTAAGAGCATAAGGGCATGGTTATTTTCAGCAGAGCTGAATCCTTAATCAGAAAAGGAGAGCACAGCGCAGTGGCTGTGAGCTTCATGAGGTGGACAGAGCCAGCAACAGACTGGAAAAAAGGCAAATGTCACTCCCATCTTCGTGAAGGACAAGGAGGAGGCTGCAGGGGACTGCAGGCTGGGCAGCCTTGCTGCAGCTCCTGGCAAGATTATGGAGCAAACCCTCCTGGAAGCCGCATCCAGCATGTCAAGGAAAAGAAGGTGATGAGGATCCAGACCCACCAGGCTTACCAAGAGCAAATTGTGCCTGACCAAAGTGATTGCTTTCTACAGTGAGAACTCTGTGGTCAAGAGGGAGTTGTTGGAGATTTCAGAGGGATCAGCCTGGAGACATGGAGTGGCAGAGCCCTCATAAAATTCAGTAAAGACAAATGCAGAGTTCGTAGCTGGGAGGGAATAACCCTCTATCATAGTGCAGGCTGGGGGTCCACTGGCTGGAAAGAAGCTTTGCAGAGAAACCTGAGAAACCTGTGGATAAAAAGCTGAACATGAGCCAGCAGTGTGCCCTTGCAGCGAAGAAGTTCAACAGCACCCTAAGCTGCACTAGGTAGAGCCTTGCTAGCAGGTAGAGGGAGGTGGTCCTTCCCTTCCCCTCTGTTCAGTCCTGACAAGACACATCTGGAGTGCTCAGTCCAGTTCTGGGCTTTCCAGTACAAGACAGACATGGACACAAATAAGTGAGTCCAGAAGAGGCAACCAAGCCTGGTGGAGGACTGTGGCACATGGCTAATGAGGAGGTGCTGAGGGAGCTGGGCTTGTTCAGTCATCAGAAAAGAAAATTGAGGGGGACCTAACTGCATCATTAGCTACCTAATGGAGGTTGCAGAGAAGATGGAGCTGGACTTTTCTTGAAAGTGAAAAGAGAAAGGCAAAGGGCAATGGAGACAAGTTGCAACACAGGTAATTTCTCCTGCATAAGGAGAAAATCTTCGGAGTGAGGATGAAGATGAGAACAGGGGCCCAGAGAGGCAGTGAAAACTCGCCCTTGGGGGGCTTCAAAACTCACCTGGGTGACTTGCTGCAACTTTAAAGTGGACCTTGCCTTGAGCGGCTGGTGGTGAGCAAAGTTGAGAGATCTTCCAGCAAAGGGGAAAAAGATGTTTCAAGGTTTTTCAAGGAAGATACTATAGCAAATGGTTCCTGTCGTTCATCAACTGGAATGCTAATGATTTCACTGGTAATATTGTCTATCTCCATCTTCTCAGCAATGCAGAAATTGTTAGGGGCTGGTTGTGATTCACTTGGGAAATGCTGCCAACAGAAAGCAGAGTATAATGCTGTGACTATGTTGCATGGAGCTTTCTGGTTAGCTGTCAATCCTGCTTTGTTTTTAGGGCAAATCCCATTTCTTGAAAAACATGTTCCTTTATTTACTTTTCTTTCGCCACCTGAATGGGGTGACACAGGATCTTATGGAGTTTTACATGGTGTCTGTTGTCACTAATGGACAATACCCAAATAACACAAAAGGAAGGGCCATTTCTGCTTTGTATTTGGCTTGATCTCTGGTTTCCTCAGTAATTAGGATAACTGATGTATGAAGGAAGGATACATGCACCCAGTCCGGTGGAACTTCACACATGTCTGACACAACTAGGTTGCCAGATTTGCCCTTGCATTCAGAGAACAACTTGATGCTGGCTTTGAAAACACAAATCTAGCTGTGGTACAGCTTGAAAAATCCCGTATCACAGGGACATTTTGTACTTATGTCAAGTCTGCTCAACATCAGCGTGGGGGTGTGAATGCAATTGCGAAGCCTGTTGTCGCGAGCCAGGGATGCGTACCCAGAGCGTGATGGAGAGCCAGGGAGCAAACCTCTTTTGCCTCTGCTGCAGCAACGTTTCTGCGCTACTGCACTACTGGGGCTTGCTGCTAGCATGCTCTCAGCTGTCACCCTCCTGCCTCCTGCCCTCACCTCCAAAATTAAATTGACAAATCACCAAAACTAAACATGTGCAGCCTGACTTGCTTGTATGGAAATAATAAAGCATCTGGACAAAGGACTGCATTAACTCTCTGATGTCCAGGAGTGTTTGTTAAGTCCATCTCCTGCAGATGAGGATTTCCTGGGGACCTTCAGGCTGAGCATGGTGGTGCTGGGTTCTAACCCGTAGGGCTGAACACGAGCTTGAGCAAGACTGGACTCTGGGCCATCAGTTAACCCAATATATTCTCTTTTTCAAGTAACAGCTGAACACAGTCTCAGTTTCTTATTGCACCTTGGCCAAAGCAGAAGGGACAACTATCTTTTAAGAAGGGCCAATTTCCCAAAGGTGAAAATAGTTAGAGAAAATGTGACTGTAAGGAAAACTGACCAAGACAAATGTGAACAATGTTTGGAAGTTAAGGCCATGTTACTGTGTGTCCTAAAACCATGATGCCACGAACACACTAGAAATCTGTAAAGGTAGGTTAAAAAAGCAATGTGGTGTAGAAAGGAGAAAGACAGAATAAACAAGGAAGCATGGAAATTGATCTACTTAATTTAGATACATGACTGAAGGCAAATAACAGCAAAGCTTCCCTTGGGAAAACCTTGAAGCAACCACTGCTGACTCAGGGAGACACTTAGGCATCTTATTCAGGAGGGTTTGTTCATTCACTGCAAACCAGGGGCCCCAGCCAGGCACCCGGCTCCCTGTCACCACTGGAAAAACAGTAAATGGTCAAGCGGGAGGTTATAGCAGTGACGATATAAGCAGTGAGGAGAATGACAAGAGAAGTAAAAGGAACCAGTGAAGAACTGGTGCCCAGTTAAGGACAACAAGGAGGATGCCCTCATGAGGTCCCTTCCCAACTGAGTGGTCCTGTCATCCTCTGATCTTAAACTTAAACAGGCTCTGTGGAGGACCTCAGTGCAGCGCTAGACAACTGGAACAGATGGTCAATAACAACACAGACAGGATGCACATGCTTATTAAACATTTCTGTGCTTCATTTAGATGATATTTAGCACCATATAGTGATAGGGAGTGATTTGCTGTGCAGCAATAACTGAAAGGGGTGTTATAAAAAATCAAAAATCAGATATCAGTATTGCTTATAACCTACAGAATGTCTGAGGTGCGTTGGCACTGGGACAGCAGATGTTACCCTTTAATAAATCTTGGGCACTGAGGCAGGTTCCAGCACATGGACAGAAGGATGAGGATGTAGTGGTGTTTAAAAGGGGGAAATAAACAGCTGAAGTAAGGCAGGTTTGCTAACACCACATAGCCCTTGCACAAAATGATGGAATACCTGCCGCCTCCTTGCAGTCTCCAAGCACACAGTAAGGAATACAAAAGTACCAGGGAAAATCAAACAGACAAAATAATTTCTGTCCAACATCATTAGCCCTATTACTCACCCAGGAACTGGCCCCTTACTTAGCAAAACAAGGGTGTGAGAAAGTACTGCAGTTTTCTTTTTGGGATTTGTAATGGATCCAAGGGGATTCATAGCTATTTCAATCCTCTTTTTATAGGAGACCACTTTAAGCAAAAGCCATCACACAATATGACCTTAAAATAATCTTGATTTCACTTGTGTTTGTTAACATGCATGATTCTGTGCTGCTAGTGCCACAGTAGCTAAAGTGGCCGAAGCTCACTATTTTGGGGAGCATTCCTTCCTGGGTGCCCTTGGTAATAATTTCTTTCCAAACATTTTTTTCATCGGTTGTTTGTTAACTGCTTTTGTGTACGTGTGCATTTTCTGTGTGTTTTGTATACTTGGATCCTATTTTGTACTTTGCATCCATTTTTAGAAAGTAAATATACTGTTTAATCCAAACATTTCCATATTCTCAACAGGGACATTTTAATAAGCGATTTGAACAATTTTCTCAAGAGAAAGAACAGTGTTGTGGCTGTTTTATGTTAAAGCTTTCAAACAGAGTTGTTTAACTTCTTTTAAGTGTCAGAAATTTATTCTTTAAATAAGGGAGAGCTACAAAACCCTAATGGGGACTAGATAAGTACTGAAGTGTACTGTTTATTTTTCACCTGTTTCCATTACGCGTATCGTAAGGAATCTGCGCAGGCTCTCCAGTTGCTGTGGTTTATGTCTTGCGGTGCTGTGTACCGGTGCGGTACGGGCACAAAGGCTCCAGATTGCACAGGAGGTACCGCGATGTTTTCTAAAGAGAAGGACAACATGTCTTGCATGATGTGTACTTGAAGACTGCACTTGTGCATTTCAGGTATCTTCAGCAGGCAGCCTGATAGCAGGCTGCTAACAAAAAAAAAAAATAATGCAGAAAGTGCCTTTAAAGACAATGTATTTCAATGTATTTGGGTCTGGCTGACCTCTGTGCAGAAGCGACTGTCATTCCCTGCTGTCTGCTCTCCCTCCCAGAGCTTCAGGGGGGATGCTGCAGCCTTCTCGCAGGTTAGGGTAACTCCTAGGAGTTGTTCAACATCCTCCAGTTTGTAATAGTCCCTTGGATGTTGCTTCACGAGCTGGAGCAGGTAAGGCCACAGCTTATGATGGGGACAGAGTTTTTTGGACCTCACCAACATGCTACTTAGCCTCATGGCTGGGAGCAGTTCACAAAATCACTCTTCGCACCACTCAGTCCCAAAATCTGTGAGATGTGGGCGTGCTATGGGGAGGCAGAGACACAAGGTGGACCTTCATGAAAACCTGAAGAAGCAGGTGTTCAGGGACCTGTTGGGACACCACCAGGAACTGTTCCCACCCTGTCTGCCCCACCCACAGCCAAGAGGAACCAACCTACAGAGAAAGTCTAAAGTGATCAACCACCTAATTTCAGGTGTCCAAATTAAGTGCTTAAATGTAGGTGACATGACTCTGGGCAAGGGTATCCTTACTGCAGAACACAGGGAGGTATCTATATTTTGCTAGCAGACATTAAGAACATTTTGACAATAAACCCCATAGGAAGCATCACTTTCCTGTACTGCAGCTGAGGGCCAGGGTAGTGAGCTAGGCTCTCTGTAGGTCTTTGCTGGTCAGGGATCCCATCTCCAGACTGAAAGGCTGTGAATGGATGACTTCCAGCTCCTTTTGCACAGCACGTTGACTTAAGAGCAGATTCTTGTGCTTTTATTCTTCTTGAGAAATGTCATCCTTCCCAAGCAGCACCATGGAGTTACCTGAAATCATTTTTGTTTAACATCAGGCTCAGGAGGTATATTAAGTTTTCCCCATGCGGAAACTGCAATGAAATAAAGGGATGCTTATGTCTCCCAACTCTGTGGATACCTTCTCTGACACACACTTCAGCCTTGGAAGCTGATTTTGCTTTTCCGTGTTATCAGTGAGTTTTCTCTGGCTGTGGAAAAAAGGTACAGATTGTGATTCTGCGTCCATCCTCCCGCTGTTGGGGCCTGTGGGCAGGAGGCATGCAGGTCCTGGAGAAGGGGCTGCTGACCACATGTCCACCACAGCATCACCTGCCCCATACAGACCAAAACTTTGTGACTTCTGTAGCACGCTACAAACTCATTCTCTCCCAGTCCTGTCCCTTGGGAAGTAAAAAATGGGGCAGCAATGAGAGATGGGAAGTAAAAAATGGGGCAGCAATGAGAGATCCTGATTCCGCCCCTCCCTCCCCCTTTTTTTTTCTTTCAATCCATCCAGTCTTGTCTGTGATAGATTATTTTAAAGACACAGTTCTGGCAAACAGTAGATTTGCCAGAAAGTATGCCCCCACATCATCCTGTAATTAAGCATAAAGTTAAACTGAATTCACTAGAGGGTTTCACTTGGAAAAATATTTTTCTGGTTAGGACTTCTGTAATCAGAGGGCGAGATGCCACCATGCCTCCTGCATTGCAGGGCTCGCCACATTCCTCCAAAATTTGTAAAGTTTATATTTAGTGAACCCCTGCAGCCTGAGAGATTTCAACCCTGCCCAAAGGCAGCTGTCTGCAAAGTGTAAGGCAGGGAGTGTTCAGCCATGACCTGAGACAACGTGTTTGCTTTTGGTGTGGACCATACAGTGCTGGGAGTAGAAGACCAAAAGTCCATCTCTCTGAGCACTCTATTGTGGCATGGTGCCACTCAGGAGCTCCAGGGCTGGGTAGTAGGATGGAGCCCACTTGAGTATTCTGTGGCTGTGGGTCCTTGTGAAGGGTGGGAGCCCTTTGCTTCAAGCTGTAGCCTCAGCACCCAAGAGAGGGGCTGCCATGCTTGGCAAGATGTTCATCTCTCTGAACACATCATTTGTGGAACCCTACCTTGCCTCTGCTGGCCCACTGTGGGGTAAAGGGGTTTCAGAGTTACCTTGCTACAGCCAGAGTGTTACTCTTGAGCATTCACTCATCAGCCCAGGCAGAGGGGGCAGAGGTGGGAGAAGATGCATCCCTCACCAGGGTGGGAAAGGCTGTGCAAAGACAAGCAGTGAGGACTTGAGGAGGAGCACTGGTGGCCCTCAAACCCTCAGTGCGTGACAAGTGATGGACAGGTGGGACCTCACTACTGGTCTTTGCTTTAAAGAAGTTTTCTCATACTTACATGCATGTCAGGGCTGCTTTATTTAATTCCTGATGTTAGCTCAGGGGCAGGCAGCAGCTCTGGCTCAGCGGGGGCTCTTGACAACCTGTTTGGTACCTCCTGTGGCTTATTTCTCTTCCCCCCTGCCACTGCCCCACGTGGCTGAGCTGCCCACACAAAGCTGTGCCGGGGGTGCAGGGCAGCCCCCGGGAAGCCGCTGCACCATGCCTTGCCTACCTGGGATGCTTTGGAAAAGCCAGCAGAGCTGCTCTTTGTTAGCACTCTCCTCAGAGAATAACTTCTGTCCTTTCACCCAGCATGGTTTAATGGGCAAAGCAATGACACCTGCCTGAAAATAGCCGCTGGGATTGCAGCGAGGTAAGCGTGGCTGGCTGCAGCGAGTCACTCCTCACACCTGTGCAACACCACTGACTTTAGTGGAGAGCCTTCGGGTTTGTAGCTGTGTTGGTGGAACAAGAATCAGAGCTGGTATGTCTTTATTCCTTCCCTTTGGTCTGCTCCGGGTGTAATAGGTGCTAGCCACTGAAGTCCATGCAGCAAAACCTACGGCTGAGGTAAACCACACCGTGGTACCGGTGATGACCAGCAGTATCAGCTGGTGTAACTCTTTCTATGGAAACTGATTTTACCCACTCAACTCCCTACCCTGTTCCAAAGATACTCAAGAAACTATAAAACCTAAGGAGCTGGAATGGCAGAAAAAGCTACAGGCCCCAAAAAATTAATAAGTACCAACTCTTCCAAGGGCTTTGTGTCACCCACAGCTGCCACCACTGAAAGAGAGGGCTTTAAACCAAACACCTTCAGCAAAGCCCTGACACAGAACTGACCTAAGCAAGTGGCATAAACCCCTCTGGAACCTGCCTAAAAGAAACAAAGCTCCAGCTCTAATAACCACATAAACTTTTCATAAGCAATGTTAAAAATGTTCCCTTTCCTTGTTTTGTGGAGATGATGAGCTATAAAGCTGGCTGCTACAATAATTACTGTAAGATGGGCTATTATATTTTTGTCGGATATAAAATGACACACAGAAATAGGGTGGAGGTGATGAAGTCACCCACAGTTGGCCACAAACACATCCCCCATGCTGAATGAAGGAAGACTTGGGGATCCAGCAGCATCCTTCGCCTGGAGTCCACAGGGACACGTGGCTGCCAAAATGCCAAACAGTAAAAGAGCTCATTTAGCCCATGCTATAACATAACCAGGAGCACACGGCGCTCTAGGAGCAGAGAAATTGTCCCAGACCACACATTTTCCATGCACTGGGTGACCCATAAGCTGCTTCAAGTGGAATCAAATACAAAGGTAGATGTATTCTCACCAGAAAACAGCCAAGGAAGGAAGCACAGAATGCCAAGGAATGATCCCATTTTGTTTATGATTTTTAGGTTTATTAAATCAAACAGAGTCCTACTACAGGATCACTTCATTCCAGCAGCACCCTCGTCATGTGCATGTCATTAAAACTTACCAAGCAAAGATAAAGCCTGATGCCAAGGAGCCCTTTTAGCATGTGTTTCATGTAACCATATTCCTGGGAATGCCTTTCCATTTAGATCAAAGTCCTGCCTTGACCTGCCGAGGTGAATAATGAGGGGCAGGGAAGTATTTTTAACTTCGCAGCTGGAGCTGTAGGTCCATCCCTGAAGGGACATGTGGGGTGGCAGCGGCACCAGTCTATAAAAGGGACAGCCCAAACAGCCTGGCCTTGAGCTTGTGGCACTGGGGACAGTGACCTGGCTCTGCAGGACCCCCCCTCAGCCCACTCCCCAGACAGGGACACCACTGCAGATTAATGGGAAGGGGATGTTAATTTTCAGATGGACAGTTGATGCAAGGCCAAAGTCAGAGGGCACTGGGGAGGTGATGTACATTGTGTACCCTGGCAGAAGTGGTGGCACAGGGTCCCGGCTCCACTGCTGGCTGGGTATCAACTGCCCATGCAGCTAGCAGTGACCCACTCCTGGCACAGGAAAATTGAGGACCTAAACCCAAACTGCCAATTTCATGTTTAAACATCTGGATACGTGACCTGGAAAAGCTCCTTTGGAGCTGCCTGTTACTCAGCATCCCAGAAAAACAGATTTAAGTTCCGTTAGTATAAATTATGAAATTAGTGTGAATTTAAGGGTCTAATTCTTGGCACCCAAGTTATGAAAACCTAAGTTTTCTGATCTAATCCATTGTGGAGAATTCTCCTTTTCAGACTTTGCCAGCTTTCTTTCCCAGTGTGGCTACACCTGAGCAGTGTAATGTATTTCATTTTAATTTTATGAGACACGTTGCAGGGGGATGTGTGTGCTAGATGTTACTTGCTATTAATATTGAACTGAAACGCTAGCAGCGTTTTTTAAACAAATATTATGAATAGGCAAAGAGAAAATGGGGAGTGTGGGGAAAGAGTGGAGATGTGGCATCTTTAACAAAGCAGAAATGGAAACAGTGGAGTGTATATAGTTTGCACACTGCTTATTATTAATTGGACAAATCAAATTAAGTGCAAACCAGCTTTCCAAGGAGCCCACTGTGTGAGTCTAAGAGTGCTTACAAGTACATGCATTTCTCATTCCCTGACATCGTGGAGATTTGGGGATCAGTTGATTTACAGCCATTGACTCAAGCTAATTCTTTTTCACGGGCTTTATTTCAGTAATATGGGTAGCACTAAATTCCATCTTGTCATAAATCCCGTGCTGGTAATTCAGTTATAAGTGACAATGCTTTGTCAGCACTGTCTGCACACCCTCCCTGGTGCAGCCGGCGTGGTCCCCACACACACACCTGCACCTCCAGCCCTGGCAAAAGCAAGGGTCCTGGGGAGGAACCCCCAGCCTGCCACAGCAGGGAGGACACCGCTGTGCTCATAACTGAGCAATGTTTTAATAGGTAAATGTTTAATTACTATATTGTCCTCACCTAGCACAAGAAACGAAGTTCCTTAGATGGGAGCGATGTCCTGAGCGTAGCCCTCTAGCTGCTCCTGCTGGAGCAGGAGACAGCAATTTTATTGCAAGGGATCTGTCTGCAGTACACATTCAGGGAGTCTAAGTGAATTAAAACTGTTCTGTCTTTAGGAAAAGCTGCAACATCTTCCTTACCATACAAACACCACTCATCTACTCCCCAGCCCAATTCTTCCAGCGCCCTGTCAGAACAATCCCTGTCTAAAATAATGACAAAGCAAACGACTACGGCTGAAAGAGGAATCCCAGGCAGAGAGCATATCCTGAGGATGTGTTAAGGACTCCATGAGGTCTGCCCACCTTTCATGCTGAATTTCACATGAAAGACACTTAGCTGTGACAGTGGTGGGGGGCAGCAGCAGGCAGGGGAGCAGTGGTGTCTTGAAGGAGCTTTGCAGGAAACGGTGATGTAAAATGGGACTAAGCAACAGGGGCTCCTTCAGATGCCCAGTCTCTGATGAAGATGCCTCACCTAGCATTAGCCATCCCATATGCACATCTCATGGCTCCTGTTCCTGTTCTGCTGTGGTTGGTGTGGTGCTGCAGGTTCCCACACACCCCACCTGCCTGAGGCAGAGAGAAATTGCTCTCAGGAGACATCTCTCTCCCTCCGGCTAGCTTGGAAATATATCCTTAAATTTATTACCGTAACATTAATTAATTAATTGTCTTAAAGTTACCTTTACTAAAGAGGCAGCTAACTTTCTGAGAGTTCAGGTGAGTCAAATCTCTCCCTTGAAGTGTTTAGCTCAGATAAGGACACTGCAAGCCTTAAAGAGTTAATATTTACAGTAAGCTGAGGATAGGGGGTTCCAAGACGACAATCACTGCAAAAGTTTTAAGTGCAGTCACACAAAGAAACTAAGCCATAAATAGAGCAGCAGACTTTCCCATTTGAGGTTGGTTCAGGCTAGAAAATTTTAAGGGATAATCTTTCTTTTTTTCTTAAAAAAAAAAAAGACCAACACACAACAAATTTCTTCTCTTCGATGAAATGTGAGATTACATTCCTTTTAACTTCAAATTTTATGATATGCTGTCATGGCAAAGGGGTGATGAATCTTCTGCATACAAACTGTTCCCAGCTGTTGATAAAACTGTGATCACCAGCAGCTTGCGCTGGCCAAACGCCGTAGGCAGCCTCTGCAGCCAGATTTAGAGCAAAGCAGCTACTGCTTTTGTCCAGCTCAGGAGGCCTGTTTTACTGATGGGCTTTGCTGAGGCACATGGAGAACTAACCAAATTTATCCTAACCCACCAGCTTTCCGGAGCCGATTTGGGGTTCACCTAATTTTTAAGTCTTAATAGTTCCCATATTTCTTTGAACATTCTTCATTCATGTTTTCCTTTGAAGTTGCATGAGTACAATCAAAATGATGCTCTGCACCCCTTTCTCCTGATGGCTGCCATTTCCCAGAGTCACAGAGGAGATTAATTTTGCAGGCTCGTTTCATGCAACTGATGGAGGAGGAGTGGGATGGCCTTTTTCATGACATCCCCCTGTCGCACAGGGCTTGGTGAAGGAGCTGTGATGGGTGAGACAGAGCAGTGACACCACTGGGGACAACGGGCAGTGCTGGCTGGCTGGTTATCCAGGGGCTGGAGAGAAACTGTACTGCTGACACCCCGCCAACAATCGTACCTCTGCTCTCAGACAGGGCAGTGCCAAGAAATGCCATGACCGATCTGCATGGAAGAAGCTTCTCAGGCTGAAAGGGCATCCACATCCACAAGGGACAGGACAAGAAGTCCTGATGCCTTGAAAGGCATCAGGGGCAGTTTGGGCTAGACGTGCGGGGTCGGTTTCTAATGGCACAGGCATAAGCAGTGGAGTAGGCTGCCTGGGGAGGCACTGGTTTGTGCGTTGCTGGAAATTTTTAAATTAAACAGGCCAGAGGAATATATTGAGAACAGTGGTTGCTCTCCTAGGGCAGTAGGGTGGACTAGCAGGGAGTAGAGCCCACAGATACCCAGAAAATGTATCTCTATGAAATACATCTCATGGTCCAGAAAACAATGTTTCTGGGATCACTAATACATCTTTCTTCTCCACTGAGGCTATTGCAGCTGTGGGTAATAAATATGTCTACTTAAGTAAATGAGTGTGTTCAGTTTTATTAAGAATTGCAGAACTGGGAGGATGATGTGAGATGTAAGGGGCTGTAGTGTCTTCAGTGTAACTTTTCCCTTAAACTGCACCAGAACGCATTTATGCCGTTAACAGGAAAAAAAAAAAAGGCCAAATTATTTATTGCCCTTTGAATCTCTCTGCCAACAGTGACACCACGTTTCTTTTCCACCCTTTTGGAGCAATATTCTCTTTACTTCTTGCTCTAAAGTTCTACCAGTCGCAGCTGTTTTTCCAGGCAGTGCAGGACTCAGATGTCTATATGCAGGTCACATACATAACTGCTGGAGACATTTATTTTGAAGTGATAGACGGGTGAAATTCTGCAAATTAGTAGCTTGAGCAAGACTAACACATAGTACTGCCATAAGCTGATTCCTCTCATCAGTGGGAAACGAAAGCAGGCCGTATATTGAAATTACTACACTCATTTTTTAGTATTTTTGAACAGCACCCATATTTGCAAAACCTTTTGCTTGCATTTCATTAACAGAAACGTAACAGAAACAAAGTTGCTTGTGTTGTGAGTTGGTTGTGTCCTGACCATCCTGTACTGGACTTGACATCTCCATCAGTGGCTGCTGGAGATCTTTCACTTCTCCATTTTGATAAATGCTTTCTGACAGGGGGAATCTGAAATCGGTGTGTCAGAAATACACCCCCGGGTCTATTCTAAGGAATGGTGCCAGAGTGGGGAGTCCGAAGTGCATCTAAGTGATTGCTGCCTGCTGAAATTCAATCAGAGCTCTCTGGAAAAGAGGTTCGACATGTCATGAGAACAAGCTGTTCAGTTCTTACCGAGCTTTTGGCCAGGTCAGTAATAACATAAAAATTCTTTCATACTGTATATGACCTTATCTAGTCAAACTGCCAAGGCATGTATGCTGTGTTTATCACCCTGGTATTAAAAGTGTTTTGGCTGAGAAAATAATTGTGGTGGTGTCACCAGGAGAGCCTCAGAGTGCAGGGCAGGATATATTGGAAGAGATAGTATCTTTTATTAGACCCACAGACAGAGCTGATGAAAAGAAATGTGGACAGACCATCCCTACCTCAGAGCTGAAAAGGGGCTGGGGTCTTCCTGTCTCTTCTCTTGACATCCTCTGCTCTCCTGGATACTCTTCTCTGACCATCTGACAGATTAATATAGTCAGACTAAACCCAGAACAGTCATTCTGGACCTGCATTGGCTCCTTTTGCTGTGCCAGTGCTAAAGAAAGCTCTGGTTTCCTCTAGGCTTGTTTCCTTCAACTATGCCCATCTGCCTAAAGACAGTATTAACTCTCCCTTCGCTTGCCTTAGAGGGGAAAGCCACTTCAGGCCAGAGAGCAAACCAGGGCATAGAGAGGAACGGGAAACTAAAGTCACACTATGCGGCAATATTCTATTCAATGGCTTGACCTGATATACCATGATTTCATCCCCTGCCCCTACTTGCAGAGCTCTTGACCTTGCAGATAGCAGCAGGCAGCTCTTTAGAACGTGGCAGAGGCTAACCTCACCGGTGGGGAAATTTGGGATTTACCAGAGCACTTGATACAGCCCAAGCAGGGTCTTGCTGGATTCATCAACCCATGCTGCAGAAGTGGCTCCAGAGCATGCATGGGTCTGGGGTCACACCCTGCCATGCACCCGCATGCTCCCAGGGGGGGAGCAGCCCCCAGAGGGACATGAAGGCACAGATGTCCTGTTCCTGGGGGAGCTGGCTCCCGTCTGCAGGCAGCAGTGACAGCTGAGCGTCTCCATGAGTCACACCACCAAGCACCCAGATTCGTGGGTGCTTGCACTGGGAGTAATAGATGGGTTTATTTCAGTAACTAGGTTGTGCAAGTAATTCCTCTAAGAATTCATCTTCTTGTCAGTTTTTTCAGGGTGTTTATTTTTTCTCTCAGCTGCTCCTTAGACTTTATCTGCAGTTTTTCTTACTGGTTCAGACATGGATGCTAGGATGAGCTATTAGGAGATCATCAGGAGCTTTCATTTTGATATAGCTGTATGCATGTAAACGTAATAATAAAGCACAGCAGTGTAATGCAGCATAGTGTAGTGCAGTTACAGCAGCATGCAAAGCAGATGCCACCTAATTCTTCAGCCACAGATAGTCACTGCCGGCACAGCTGTAGAAGAAAGTCTTACCCCAGACTGATGGAGCTGAGACAGTAATGACAATTCCTATACAGCCTGCGCAGGCAGGGTTGTGCTTTCACAAGGACAGGTTATTTTATCGGGGCAGAACAGACAGCAAAGACAGGAGAGAGTCTAGACCCACCTGCTGTAGGTCCAGCATGCATACTGTTCGCAGTGCACGAGCAGGGCGCTTTTTACACTGGCCTGGCCAGAAAGTGATCCCCCTTTGAATGAATTTGCTTACAGCTTGATAAAGTTACAGTTCTTCAGGAAATACTGTCCTGAGCTCACACGCCCCAGGCGCAATGAGGGAGAAATGCCTGTGGGACCACGCTAGCACCCATTGCCTGGGGAGCAGCATCCAGCCCAATTTTTTGGGAAGCTCCAGCATGGCACAGACACCTCTGTGAGCAGTAGAACTTACTGGAAGGGCTCTGTTACCTTTATGCACATTAAATTTTATACATGTGTGTATCTGATGGCAATATATTTATTTACTGCAGTGGGTATTGCAGGCCTTACTGGTTCCTGTTATTATTCCTTTAGAGGTCTAAGTTCTGATCATCAGTGGTTAAGGCCAGAAAAATGTTTGTTTTTCTATTTCTTTATCCAGTTTGTCTATTTCTTTAAGTATCTGTTTCCCAAACGTACCCTTCTCGTTCTGCACTGGGAACTGGCTCAAAACTAGGTAGGAGGTTTGATAGATAGTTTACATCCAGGACTCTAATTTCAGAAAAAAAACTGAAGAGGCTTGAAGATGTGGGCTGCCTCTAATCAAAACAGTGTTTAGAGGAGATACAGCCAAATTCTTACGGTGCCCGTTTCTGGGAGAGGAAGGATGGTTCTAGTGAAGCTGTGGGAGCTGTGCAAGACAGGTTCACTTCCCTCTTGCACATGGGTTTTGTAAACTTAGCAGGATGCTTTGCCTCAGTTTCCCCATCTTTACATCCAATATTGCTGGGTGGGTCTTGGCATCAAATACACATTGCCCAGATACTGCAAGAGTTTGTTTCATTCATTGTGGCTAGCAAAGTACCTGGAGTAGAAAGTGCTCCAGGCATGCATAGACATGCATTGATGTCGGCTGATGTTTTAGGCAGAGAACGTAAACTGCACCACTCTTGGTACAAACCCTGGTGTACACTAAGCCCTCCTGCTTCCCCCTCCACATCGTTGCAGCCAGGCATGCCAAGATTCAGTGCAATTCTTTATGGACTGCCAAAGAAACAAATTATTATGCACTACAAAATGAAACTGGCATTTTAAATCTAAAACACATGACATCAGCATTACATGTGGAACCAGATACCATCAAATCACATGCCACCTCATAAATATTCAGGCTGGTGGGGCAAAAGAAATGAGCAGTGGTTTGCTGGCCAACAATGCTCCCCAGGGTCTACTGCTTCGTTAAAGACTTTTAAGCAATATGAGGAGTGTACATACAGTCCATTTTGAATAACCCACAAGGAGCTGACTCTACAGTGCTTGCAGGTTTGCTTGGGAGGCTGTAAGAGGGGGCCTTTATGGATCAGAGCACTGAGGTAGAGGTGTTCATCCAGCACAAAGGCCATGGAAGGGGACAAAGGCCAAGGAGCCAGTAGCAGGAACAAGAGTAATACAGAAAGCAAAGCCACTTGGCTTGAAATCCCGCGGGACTGTGTGGCTGTTCAGCATTGCACCACAGACCTGCCGGTACGTATGGAGGTGTGTGAAAGTGCCTGTTTGCTCCCCCTTCCCTAGAGCCTTCTTCAGAGCATGGAGGGGCTGCTCAGCTTGTCCCAAAAAGGAACACCTGTGGTACCTGCTGGAGGACAACAGGGCTTCACGTTTGCCTTGCCAACAGCCCAGGAAACTATGCACAAGTTGGAAGTTGTGGTTTGGTTTTCTGGAATCAGCCCCCAGTGCAATCCCCCTCCAAAGCAACTTCTGGCTATTTGAAAATGAACCTGAATAATCTTAGCATTGGACTAAAAGAAGGTTCAGCAATTTTTCTTTCTTTCTTTTTTTTTTTTTTTTTTAATGGCATTGGGAAAAAATTAATTTTCAGAGAAAGAACTCATCCAGACTCCAAAATAGCTTGGTACATTAGAAATGTGATCCTCCTATTATCTCTCTGCATAACCTCTGTGAGAAACTCTATTTAAATCCCATTTACATAATTCTAAGAATAGACTGTTCTGCTCTTAGTATCCATCCATCCTTAATTTATTATGAGTTCACCAAATATTTGCCCTTTTTTCTGAATGTAAAAAGGATATGAATTCAGACAAGTCTTGCAGCATAACTGGATGCTAAGCTTATGGAAGATTTGGAAAGCATACTTATTATAAGGCACTTAAAAACTGCTCCGAAGGGCGGTCAAGGGGGCTCTTCCAGCATTTCTGTAATAACCTGTATGCTGGAAGCAATATACTGTAGCAACAACTGTTTCCTGATTTTTATGCTTTACTTGTGAAGGACCATTCCCCAAACTCAGAGAAGATAAATAGAAATAGCAGAGTGCTCGGGAGAGACAGGATGAATTATGATTTTCTTTACTCTGCAAGATCTCTGTCGATCCACTGCTGCAAGCTGTGGAAGGGAACGACTCCCCACCAGCGCTTCTAGTCACCAAACAGAGGTATGGACAACATATGTTCACCCACTGGAAGATGGTAAAAGGGGGGCAGAGTACTTCAGCTGGGGGAACTCCCTGCAGAGACCTGGCAGAGCTGTCACAGCCATGGCACTCCCACGCTGGTTTTGGGTCCAAAGGGGAAGGCAGGAAAGCTTTGAGGGAGCCTTCTGATGAACGGAGCTGCATAGCCTCTGCAGCCCAGCATCTTCATGCTGGGTAGATGGCACGTTTCCAACACCTTGGATGTTGGAAGGCGAGCAGAGCTGGGAAAAAGTGTGGTTCAAACTAAGATTTAATGCCAGAAAAATCGCTTGATTTCATCTTGAATGACCTTGATGGGATTTTGCAGACACTCCTGCTGCCTCTGTGTGTGGTTAGAGGACAAGGAGTGGTGGGTACCTGATTCTGTAGTGGTGGGCAGGAGATCCCTGTATGAAGCCACTCTGCTTGGATAGGACCTTTATGTGGGTTTGAGGGACATGCTTATCTGTAGAGTTAAATAAATAGCGTCTGCAGCGGTATTGTGGGGCTGCAGGGGAAGCCAAGGTGGATACAATCCTTCTGGCATTGCCCACAAAACAAGTTTCCCAGGGGCTATTCACCAGAAAAGGGGTGTAGCACGCAGGAGATACCTTGGCTGGAAACACTGGAAGCACGAAGGGTGGCTCTGGTGGCCCAGAGGGGACTGCTGGTGGCCCTGGGCTGGGCTGAGCCATGCGTTTGCCGCCTCCTGCACAGGTACAGCCAGGAGAAAGGCAGTTTTTATTTCACTTGTCACAAACAGCAAATTGCCAACTGTAACGATTACCTGGAAAACGTGACCTGTGAAGGGTCAAACACCAGAAGGCAGGGAACAAGAGCCCGTTATTCATAACTTTTATGATATTTAGAGGCAGCCCATGGCTGGGTGTGAGACCCACGGTGTTTGGACAGCTGGGGCTGGGAGCGGGGCACGGGGCAGCTCACCACCTAGGGACGGGCAGCCACCCCCGGGCCTGGGGGGCTTGTGCCCCGCTGCAATAGCCACCTCTCCCTCTCTCTTTCTAGAAGTGCACACTCGTTCATAATTAATAAAAATACGGTGTTAAGGTGCACAGCAACAAACGGCAAAAAAGCAAGCAGCGAACTTGAACTCACTACTAGAAATCACAGCAAGGCAAAAAATTACGCTCTTTTCGCTTACGCTTTACTTTCCCATGTACATTCAGTCAGCTTACAAGTGGGGGACGTGCCTTTGTCTTGTTCCCAACCCGATACCATTTTTTAACTAAAAATGTTTTTCCGTCTGCTGCAACTGTACAACAAAGCTCTGAAGAGGCCGAGTGATTGTAAATACAAAGAAGCAATAGATGGCTGCCAAGAGATAGAGGGCTGTGTGAATGCACAAACTGGGGGGGGGGGGGGGGGGCGGGGTAGGGGAAGCAAAAGCAAAGAATAACAGTGACATTTACTTCTGCCTTGTTTTCATTTATACTGAGCTAAGGTTTTATTTGTAGCAAGGGACAGTAAGTAATTTCCAGGCAGAGACACGGTAATTTTTAAATTGACAGTGCCCTTGTGAATACTGAATTGTATTTCTAATAAATACATTTAATACAAATCAAGAGAATTGAGGTGATTCTTTCACAGATAAGGCTTTTTGCTGTTCCCACAGACCTCTGGCTTTTACCCTTTTCTCTGCAGAGCGAAGGACGTAGTTAGTGTCATATTTTCCCCTCTCCACTGGTAGAACAGACAGACACTGAAAATGAAGTTTTACTACAGAAAAGTACTAAATAGAAGGGGATAATAAAGAGTAAATTGCCACCACCTTTAACAAGCACAGAAAGGATTACAGAACTTAATAAGGACATGTCTTAGAATGCCTCCTTAGCCTGAGCGCCACTGGCTGTCATTTAGCCAGCGCAAACGTTGACTAATTCAAGTGGGAAGAGCATGGCCTATTATGATTGCACATGGTGAGAGGAAGCAGCAGGAGAAATGTAAGAAACCACAAGATACATGCTGTGCCACAACGGTTATGTTTACACTACTCCCTCTCACCAGCACTTTCCAGCGTTTATTTCTTAGGCCACATCTACAAACAAACTCGCTTAACTGTAGTTTAGACCAAGGCTTTCTCCTTTTCTCTGCCCGCGGGCACTCGGAGGCTGGTCCGTTCACGTATGCTGTGAGCCTATGGTTTATGGGGGCTTCCCAAGTCACTGCCTGCTGCCTCGGGCACTGAAGCGGACAAGCCACAACCAGCCAGCCCTGGCTGCACCGGTGTTACACTGCTGCTACCAAGCACTGAGCGCATCTCAGCCTGCCTCTGCCTAGGCGGGAGGAGAACATTTGGTGAGAGGACGCGTGCCCCAGAAGTGTCATTCCTACAGGAGCAGCTTTGGGTGAAGCTTCCTGCAGCATCCATACTGTGGCACACGGCTCATTTGGGAAGGGAAACATGCGTGAGTGTGGGTGATATCCGTGGGTACCACAGTGCTGACGAGGCTGTTGGCTGCTCAAGCCAGGACCTGGCTGACCCTGCCCTCAGCCGGCCAAGGGGTGAGGTGAGGGACAGGGACGGATGGCCTGGAAAATATTCCCACTTGCAGCAAGGGCAGTGAAGCTTGCATGCCACTTGGGAAACGTCAAATGAGCATACAACTGGAGGCTGGTGCCTGCACACTGTCACTGGGGAAGCCGGTAATTCATTATCCTGAGTTTAAACATTGTTATTATGTAAAGGGACACCATCAGTCTACCCGTCCCCCTCACATATGCGTGCACACGGTCTCTGTTCAGCACAGCTCTTTATTTCCACTGACTTCTGAAACAGCGTCTCTGCAAAAATCTGGGGACAGGGTGAGGCTGTGGCTTCACGCTATGGCTGAGCCTGTGCAACCTGATGACGAGAGGGACAGGGACCACCCCAGCCTGTTCCTTGCTGTGGGAGAGGCGAATGAGGAGGAGCAGAGGAGGAAACTGTTGGGCTATTAACAGCTGCCAGGTTTTCTATTTGAGCATATCCACAGCTTGGTAACACAGCATGGCAAGTGCTAGTAGAAATGAGGTCCACCTCTGTCTGTGGCAAAATTTACTGCAATACCTGTAATATTCCCATTTGGCAGTGGTGATGTCACACATACCTACTATGGAAAATGGGCTTTTTTTCCCAAATGATTCCATTGCACTTTGGTCCATGGACTGTCTGAGCAATTAATACTGGTGGGAAAAGACTGCAAGTTTCACTCAGAACCTCCTTGTTTATTAAGTTGCCATTAAGTTATTAATTAAAAAACCACACAAGTCTCTAGAAGGACATCTGACATAGAATTGTCACTGCTCCAAGGGGCCCACCTACACCTATCAAAGACTTAAATTGTTCACATCTTCTTCAAGACTTGTTTTTATTCATAACATCATAGAATGGTTTGGGTTGGAAGGGACCTTTAAGGTCATCTAGTCTAACCCCCCTGCAATGAGCAGGGACATCTTCAACTAGATGAGGTTGCTCAGGGCCCTGTCCAACCTGGCCTTGAATGTTTCCAGGGATGGCACATCCACAACCTCTCTGGTCTGTTTTTCACACAAGGTTTTCTTCCAGAGGATGACACAAGCACAGGGTGGGTCCTTCTCTGGACATGGCTCCCTGAAGTACAGGGGACCTGCCTTTTTGTTGTCAGAACAATTTAAACACTGTTAGTTTGAGGTAAAGGATCCTAATTAGAACTTGATCTTGTGGATGGGTCGTGCCCATTAGCCAGCTCCAGGAACTTGCTTCTCCTGTTCCTGGGATTAATACACCAAGAGGCACAATTCTTCTACATTACAGAATGTTTATTAGCTGGCTCTGCCTTTTTCCTTTTAATAAAAAGGGTTTAAAAAGCATAAGATAATCGGTTGAATGGTGCATTGCTGCTGACTCCAGTAGGGAAAATGGAGTACTTGGGATCTGGCAGCTTCAATAGGTGTTTTCCAGGTGTAAAGTGTTTTCAGAAGTGATGATGCCAGCCACCTGACTTACAAGGTTTTCACTCTTTTTTCATCAAGTGATGTGGCTGCTCATTGCCTCTGTGTCTCAGTGCACCAGACACCATCACATTTTTCATGGTAGAAGTGGATGTTTCACACTAGGATGCATACAAGATGAACCTCAAAATGAACTCTAGCAATGCTTGATTCATCCCAAAACATCTCATCAGCGAAGTGAATGATGAGAAACTTCTGGTATGAAAGAGCTCTCTTAGTGGTAGCACATTGCTCAGAAAGAGCATAATTTCCAAAACAGTTGTGGACCTTAAAAGAGTAGAGTGCTGATGCTCCGGAGAGATGTTAAATTAACTATGCATATGATAGTCCTTGCATCTCTTGATTTAGCTTCAACGTTGACCTCCACTTTGGAATAGGAGACCAGATGTACTAAGGGGTGAATGTTTTAATTCAGAATGGTCTACTCAGGGAAGAGCTGGGATTTTGAAATCCTGTGATTTGGTTAATGTTGCAGTAAATTATGAGCTAATATCCTTTGTTAAAGACCAATTCATCACCAATAAAAAATAATCAAAAGGAATTTAACTTTTTATGCTAATTTTCAAATCCAAGTTGGGTTGTGCTATTCCTAAATCAGTATGTTGCTTAGTCCCGAGCTAGATGAAGACACTTGGGGAATGGCATGAGCTTTTTGGAGGAGGCTGCTTCAAGTGTTTTAAAACTTTCAGATTCAAATCTCTGTGATTTTGGTAGCCGAGAAACAGTCATGCTTCAAATTGTGGTTATTTGTCTGAGTCTGAAAGCAGAGCAAGCATCCTAGATATAACACATTGATTCCCCAAAATTGTCATATTTTTTGGCATTAAAGCCTTAGCAATGAGCATACCTGTCACTGAACTACACTTCTCAGCTCCAGAAACTAGTTCAAAGCATCATTATTTAGTCCTGTTTTAATAAGAATGATTCAAATTTTCATAGTGGAACGTTGTACCTTGTCAGCCCAATCAACCAGAGACCAATGGTGGCTGAATGAGTGGCAGTCCATGACAGCCTGGTTTCCCTCCTTGCAGCTTTCAAACTTGTGTCTAATAGTTGTTTCTGCAAATAGCATCCCCATATATTTCCATTCATCCCATGTCCCACCCTGGCCTACTAGAGGGTTCCTCAGATTCTGTGGCTTCTGTTAGCTTCAATAGCTTCCCAATGCCCACATCAAGGTTCATGGTGTCACTCTTCAAGGTTGCAGAAGAGATGTCCAAACACGCTCTGTGACTGCTGGAATATTCCTAATTATTTATGAAAGACAGGGCTTAGGCCTGAGATCCTATGGGGACAAGTTAGACTGTTGGTTTCTAGGATTATTTTAATGAATAAATCCACAGTCTTTAAATTCAGACTACCAAAGTGTCAAAGTATGTACTTTATACATTTGCTGATATGCAAAGCCATCATTTCCTTAGCGAACCTGGCCACCTCCGAAACTCTTAATGAGCATGAGCCTGTGAAACAGGCTTTGGACATAAAATATTTTGAGGGAGACTGGTATATTTGCTCAATGGGCAGTGATATTGGTGGAGCAAAAAGATCCTGAGGACTAGCCAAAATCAGCTATCCATTTGCCAAATGCCCTTTCCTCCCCAGCTGAGTTCAGTAACTACTTTTGGGTAAGTGGCACACCTCCATGCCTGGTTGACCAGCGCATTGGGTGGAATGGGAAAGACAGGGGCCCTCAAGGCCAGGATGGAGCCACTGGAAGACAGAACAGTGTCTCTTTCTTGCCTAATTTCAGCTCTCCAAAGACGAGTCCAGAGGCTGCCTTTGCCTTGGGCCAGTCCTGTACTGTAGGGGCTGCTTAGGGCTGCACAGCTACAGTCATACCAATGTAGATGTGGTTTTGCTATCTTGTCCTTATTATATTGGTTTTGGCTGCTGGGTATTTGGGACTGCTGTGGAAGATATCTGTTACGATCCATTTTTATCTGAAGTGGCTTGCAATGTCCTTGCTTAGCTTGTTGGCTGGCACACTGGAAATCAGTTGAATATTCAGACTTCAGCACTCTCTGCTCAGGCCAATGGTTGCTTTATCCATCCATAGTCAGAGGTCAGCTAGGTAGGATCATTTTTGTTATGTCCTATGACATTTAGGACATTCTTATGATATTCTTACGTCCTATGGCATTTATGACATTTTCTAATGTCCTGTGACTCTTGTTCCTTTTGCTTCTGCATGGGGCTGCTTAGCCCTTGTGGTCTGTGCTTCCCTCTGAATTACGGGCATAGATGCAAGTAGCCTGGCTATCAGAAAAGACAGATCACTGCAAAGTTGATGAATATGAAATGTGAGTCAGACCAACTGATTTGATTTAGCCTGCTTATCACAGCGGCTGCTACTTTGGGGCTGACTTTAGACGTGACTCATGTTGTACTAGTGCAAAAAACCTGCCTTGAAAATATTTTGATAGGCTATCTCATGTAATTGGAAACATTTCTGTTAATGCTGTATCCTGTGAGTGCCAGCTAACCTTTGCAAACACAGTTCAGAGCAGGTAGAGAGGAAACAGAGAATTCAGATTAATTTTGGAAAAACTGAAACACATGACACCAGCTGACACAAAACTACTGCTCTACTTGACCGGCTCCATGTTGTGCCTCTCCTTGTGAGGACACCTTGCACGACAGAAATACAGTCTTTCATGAGGTGGGCATTTTGGTAGTTAACAAATTGCTGATTAACATGAGCTACCTACATAATTAATCATGAGCCTCAAATTAAATGACTGGGGAACTGATTCAGGTCAGAAGCTGTGAAGCTAAATGAAGGTTATTGGGGTTACGGGCATTGATCTGCAGTGGAAACTGCTCAGCACCAGAGGCTGGAAATCAGCTTGGTATGTGAGATCTGAACAGAGCACCTCTCCAGTCAGAACAATTTCCAGGCGAACATAGCTGAGATTTCAAAATGTGACGATGAGGGTGATCTGCAAGCAATTACCACCGATGTCCAGCGAACTGAGCTGCTGCACTGCGTCCCTGGTGCAATGCTGATGGGCGTTGCACCAAGATCTGATGCCCTGACCTTCAGTAATTTTCATCATCCCGTTTTACAATCTCAGCTGGCTTTTTGCAGCTCCTTGAACCTATTGAAATAACTACAATTGAAACAACTGAAAAACAGTTCAAGCTGTGCACGGCTGCGTGCAGGCAGCACAGCTGAGGGACACTGTGCCACAGCACAGTGCGGGACATGGCTGGCTAGCTGGCCACTTGTACTCTTCCAGGGCAGGTCCTTCTTTTGCTGGTATCTGAATTTAATAGACGAAAGCAGAAAAATAAAATATTGGTCTGATAGTTGGCAATCCATTGGCCATCCAGAAAATGACGAGGAGCTGAAAACAGTTCAATAAGCAGATCTTACCACAGTGTGTCTGCATGGCTGGAAAACTATTCCTAATTTCCATAATCGTTTCCCTGAAGTTGCCCAGCCTTCCAAGATCTCAGTTGTTTAGGAATCATAACATGTGAGTTGCTTGGGTAACCAAAATCTATCTGAACCCCTATATCCAGCTGCCTAGGAGACTCCATGTTCCATGGATCAGTCCTGGAAAGAAATGTTGGACAGATGTGATACAGTTTCTGTGTCACAGGCTCCAGCAAGGTGCTCACAGTGAGCTGAGAGCCGTGTACGCAGACTGCTCATGCCACTGCATGAGGTGACACTCACATGGTGTTTTCTGGCCGAGGTGAGCCTATGGGACAGCAGCATGTAACATCTGCACTCCTGCACACCCCAAAAAAGCGTGCTAGCTGTTTCCAGATGGTCACAAACCCACAGCAGGAGGGTCTCTCTTTCTCCTGTTGTGTTGTCTTTTGTTTAGGTTGATGGCTGGGGAGAGAAGAATAAGCAGGACCTGTCTGCCTTTCTGAAAGCATTCTGGGGAACAGCTGATATGTGCATCCCATCAGCTCAAATCCACTGGGATTTCCACAGAGTGCTGTCTCTGGTCACAGTTTCTTTTTACTCATGTTTTTGAATTCATTCAAGTTTTTGAACCTGTAAATGTGATTTTCAGTCTGGACTTCGGATGCTGTGCTAAGGATGCATGCTCAAGGTTGAACTGAACTACCACAGGACACACTGATTGGAGGGACTGAGACTTTTGACAATATTTGGTATCATTTCACTGTTTAAAATTACATAGGTCTCTACAGGCACTAGATGTGTCCTTGGAAACACTGAAGACTAAACCAGGTACACCAACAATCTGCGTACGACAGAAGTAACCATGGTCTGGAAGGGGATGGGAGACCACCTAGCAGATTTCCTCCCACAAAGTCACTGCTCCCTCCCTCTGGAAGTTTCATTACAGCTCAGCCAAACCTGCAGGAAAGGAGCCTCTCTGTGCTGCTGCCCAGTCCCTCTGCTTGTGGTGGTTTCAGTGGATGGGGCATTTTGCCCATCCTCTTTGAGAGCTCTTCTGGATTCAGCCTGGACCTACAGTTCTTTGCCCTGCTTCTATTTGTGAGTCCTGACTTCCATGCCACCCCCCACATACTTTCCTGTTTTGGTGAGGAAGAGTTATCCTGGTTTGAGACAGAGGAATGCAGATCCTGTATCTTTTGCAGAAGACACTGAAAAGTCTCTCACAGGGTAAGGAACTGAGTGCAGGGAAATACTCAGGGCTGACCTAAATCATTGGACTCTTCTTCTCTCAGCTTCTGGTTAGTGCTCAGAAATGAGACTTCTACAAACTCAGTGAGAAAAGGCATCAACCATTGGCTTCACTAAAGTCTCTAGGAGCTTTACTTAAGATTTCATTAGAACTATGGACTTGCCCAGCAGTATCAGCAATAACCAGTACCCCTGCATATAATGGATCCTAAAGATGGATGTATCACCTACAGTCATTGCATAATTTTCTTAATTTATGTTGGATTTTCAAGGCACAGCTGGATTTGTGAAAACAAAATTCTGCACAGTCCCTACATAGGGCAGTACAATGGCAGGTGGCACTGCTGACCCTGCAGCACATCCATGCAACCTAGTTAACCTTAAAATATACATCCCCAAATACATCACACACCATGTCAGACCTCTGTCTTATTATTCTGCCTCACAATCGTTGCTCTTTCATTACTGGTAGGTTGAATGCTCAAATAAATTTGGCATATAGTAGATAGCCTTTTTTCCTGACAGATGCGAAACTAGTTGCACATGTCCTGTCCCCATAAAGCGTGGGCTGTCTTACAAATACAAAAGCAAGTAGAAACATTATTTTTTAAAAAAATCTCTGCAATCTTTCCTGCCATGAACTGCTAAACTATAAGGTACCACAAATAGAAAGTTTAGTTTTGGGAGCAGAGGGCATGAGCTGCTCCCCTGGTGCTGGACCGGACCCTGGTGGTTTTCAGGACCCCTTTCCTGGTTCTTTCATGCATGTTTCAAGCTGTAAATTCTGATTTTGTGACTGTATGCGGGAAAGTTTCAGCCTGTGCCCTACAGATACTGCATGCAAATCTTCTCCTTTCTCTGAATTTCAGAATTGATGTCATTCTGATCCCTCTTAAATAATCTGATAACTTGTGCTGTGCTACTGCTTTCACAGTTATGCCTATAACCACTATTAAAGTATGATAAATCATTTGTCTTTTCCTGGAAGAGTACTTGAATCTTTTGCAGAATTGTTTCCAGTCCATCTTCTCCCTTCCTGTCCAAAAAACGACATATGTCTCTGCTGTGCTTCTCAGCTGGAAAGTGTTGCTGAGATCAGGACTGAGCTGGTCTGAGCATAAATTCTCAGAGCTGTTATTAACAAGATGTTCTTTCGAAAAATAATAGTTTCCCCCGCTTTCTCCAAAACGACATGCAGTGATAACAGGAAAAATGTAAGCTCCTTGCTCTGAGTGTTTGTCCTGCAGCAGTATTTCAGGCAGGCAGGCTGAGGGCCCGTTGCAGCAGGTATTGTATAAGCACGGTGCAGATGGTCCTAATCCAAAGCGCTTACAAGCTAATTGCCGCGTCTCTGTACTCATTAGCGTGTGGGCACTTTTCCCAGACCGTGGTGCAGGGCTGTATGTACGCCTGGCCACCTGGTCCAGCTAATCACACCGGTACTTCCCTGCTCTCCTTTCTCATCACAACCACTAGTGATGCTGGCCTCAAGCCGCCAAGCTCCAGAGCTGTGTCCACAGCTCCTCCATCATCCCAGGGTCACCTCCTGCACAGGGACCTGTGAAGCTGCCTCACAGAGCTTCTCCACCACTGACTGCTGCCATGATGCTCGTCAGATGGGTCTTCCTGGGACCGCGGAGGCAGGCAGCCACAGAGATGGACCTTGCTGCACTTGTTCAACCCTTCTTGTTATCAACAAGAGACACGTGACGGCTTACCTTATGGCATGCAGACTAGCCAGGGAAATGCTTTCTCCTGTTACTGATCCTAAAAACATGCATGTTACTGTAAGTGGTGGTAGCAGTAGATAGTAAGTGAACATGTGTTTACCAAAAAGGCCACTTCTTTGCCTGTTTGAGAAGAATTGTTTCCCAAGACTCACTTGCCCTCCTTTTGTGGTTTCCCCCTGCTACGAGGGCTGCCCTGTTTATCTCTTGTTTTTTCATACTTCTAATTTACTTTCTCTGAAAAATATCTGCAAGTAGTTAAATGGTGTTAATATATACCCACCAAGGGATACTGTAAAGTTTTTAAATGGTGATTGGGTGTTTGGCAAGCAGAAGGCGAATTGCTCTGCCTTTCCATGATCTCACACATCACATAAGGGTGAACAAGGGATTTTCTAAACTGCAAAGTCCCAGTGCTGCTGTCATTCAGCAAATACTGGAGCCATACATTGAACAGCTCCTATTTTTATTGGAAATATTTCACTACAGTAAAAGGGGGTTAAAAAACAGAATACCATCCAGTTTCTAAGCCCCAGAGGTGGTATTCTCCAGGTCACAGTTGAGTGACTCTGGATGCTATGGTTGGGGAAGTTTGCATTGCTGCGCTGGGTGGATGAAATTCACCCCTAAATAAAGGATTTAGTTAGAATATGATTAGCACTATGGTCTTATATTTTCCCTTTTTATTGAGCTGTCTTCCACCCTGCAGGGACAGAAGCTATCATTTTTCAGTGCCTTCATACTGGTACTTTAAGAAAAAAAGTCATAATAATAACATATAGAAATAACTAGCCTCTCCATGCTGCACGACCAGAAAGATATCGCCACACATCGTTGTGTCCCTGTGCTACTATCACATGCACACAAGCATCCCCAGGACCAATAAACAGGAAAATGTGATACACAGCAATCTTTCACAGGCTTTCTGGTTTTAGCTGCTTCCATGCAGAGTGATTTGTCTTCCTTTTTAACCTGAACTGAAATACACTAGCAAGGAGGTGGGGCAGAGTGGCTGTATTTCAGCAGTTGTAGCTGGAACATCTTTATGTTGATATTGAGCATATGTTTATGTCAATAATAATGACACATAAGACTCATTCCTACAGAGTCACATCCAAATTAGTCCCATGCATACAAAGCCAAGGGAACTACTCATCACGCACAGGGTTAAACACACATGTATCTGTGCAGAAGCAGGACCTTGGCTGGCAGACTGCAGGGTGCACTGCAGTTGCAGGCTGCATGGTGACGCTTAACCAGCACATCCCATCCCGTCCCTGTGCTGGCCCCACTGGAGCTCCTCAGGTGTGGTTTTGCTGCACAGAGAGCAACCTGCTCCAAGGGCCTCAGTGTGGGTTTCACACCCAGCATTGTGCGAGTGACAGCCCAGCCCAGATGATCTCCCGCTGGAGAGGGCTCCATCCCAGGAAGTATGGCTCTTCCATCGCCAAGGCCAAAGAAGAGCTTTCTACTGCTTCCAGAAACCCCTGCCTCAGGAGCACACCCAGCAACACCTTTATCATCTGGGTGGAGTTACACCTGCTTCACCGATTTCTGAGCTGGTGCTGTACAGAGCAGCAGCCTGGGCTACGGAAGCTTACTGAGAAACCTTTGCTGGCTGCAGGGGGGAGAGGGTGAGAAGGGGGAACCTCAGATCGCATGCTAATTCCTGAGTTTTGCCTAAAAGTGACTTCTCAGCAGGAGGGGGGAAAGAACTTGCTTTGTCTCTTGCTTTTTTTTTTTTTTTGAAATGTAATCCGGTACATAATGTTCCAAGTTACCAGCAGCATCTTGTATTGTGTGTTGCTTCATCCATTCTAAATATCATCTCTTTCTGCAGTCTGGCTTGACATATCCCTCTTAGATTTTCTCATTTTGCTGTGTGCAAATGCATCTGTGGCTTTACCCCACATTACAAAGGAAATATCACAAAAATGGGTTATCCAAGCCAGAGCAACCAGAAACTGAAGTTTTCTTTCACTGTTTAAACACAAATTTCCCCATAAATACTAAAAAAATTGGTATTATAAAGTTAATTTATTCAAGTAGAATACTAAATGTGGGTCATAATCCATCAAAAGACATTCTCAAATTTCAGTACACAGCTGTTTCTACAACATCTCGTGAAACACCTCTGGATGTGCCAAAACCGCATTGAAAACATCCAGAATACGGGGCTAAGCACCTTTGTGTCCTTGCTACTTGAGTCCAAAACAAAGGAAACAGATCACAGCCTTTAGCTTTGAAAATCGGTTGCTGCATAGGTACCTTTAGCAGGCAGGGTATAGAAAGCCTTGCAAGACTGGATGCACAGTTGCAGCAGACAGCAGCTATAGTAGCCCCGCACTATACAATCTGTAGTATCACCGACACATACTGCCAAACCCCACGCTGCAGTGTTTCCAAGGAGATAATACATCATCTTAGTGTCTTGTAGGAGTTTGAAACCTGCTCCATCTGACATGTTATTTAAATTCCCATTAACAGAGCTTTGTGAAACTACTGATTTCTGGTCAAACTTTTTCTCAGGTCAGAGATCAGTAACTGCCCTTGCACATGGATGGGAGTTTTGGTCTCTACATATTAAAGGACGGCAAAAACCTTGGGGGAAGTGGAGAGAGAGTTTCAAAATGCTTTGAGGTTAGAGAGGCAGCTTGTAGCGACAGTCTTGAGCCAACTCCTTGGTTTTTGAGGGGCAAGAATAAGAACAGAGGTGGTTAGAAAAATCAGGGAAACAAATCTGTTCTCCAAGAAGTTGTGTCCATCAAAAATGGAAATGTTTTGTGAAAGCAGCACTTTACTTAGCATCAGTTTTGGAGGGAAAATGGATAAAATGTTGGATTTTGCTGTATGAAATTCAGTTTTTTCTTTCTCAGCAATGATATCACATTGAATAGTGATGAGCACAGAACACAGAAGGAGCAGGCCCAGAGCAGGTTGGAGAAGCACGCTCCTCTCCTGAGCCCATGGGAGAGCGCAGCAGCGGTGCTCACCTTCACGCTCTGACATGCTCATTCATTTTCCTGCCTGTTCTCATCCTCCCAGATATGTTACTATGTCAATAACAGTTTCACTAGTCAGACAGTAATGAAATCCTTAATTTGGCCTGGATTTTGACCCTAAACCCCTACAAAATACCAATGAGCACTTACAGCTCCTCTTATCTGTCATTACCTTACCTCCCTGGGCACTAGTCTGGCACACAAGAGGTAATTAGCTAAATTTGCAACCAGAGACATTTAATTTTAAAACTTTCTAATTATAAGGATAATTAAAGATTTTTTAAGACAAGGTCAGAGAAACATCCATCAGGGACAGTCTGGATGTCTTGCAGCCTGTCTCAATGTAGGGTGTGATCTCCCAAGGTGCTTTCCAGCTCTCTGCTTTCATGCCTTCTGGTACGGTCGGACATCTGCAGCAGGCTCAGCTCTGAAGGCAGCACCCTGCCCCACCAGCTGTGCTGTGCAAGGCTTTTTCTGACAAGGAAGATGGGAGGCTCTCCAGGTGTGAGAATATTCAAAGCAAATAGCCTCAAATCGTAAATGACAGAGCCGAATCTCTTCCCATCTATGCCAGAACCACTTGCGTGTCACCCCACTGACTTTAATTTTACTCTCACTTCATGCTGGAGAGCAGGACTGGGTCACGGATGATGACTACAGGATTTGGCTGCCTTTAGTAAAGCTTTTGGGCTGCACACTTCTGTATTCCAGCCTTGCGAGAGGCTCCCATGTGAACTACTCTCACTCTCCAATGAGCAATGTAGGTCATACCTGATAAATTTGCTTACTGGATTAGTGGACAAGGGGGAAACAGTAGGCATGCTTCATCCAGCTGTCAGGGGTGCACTTAATACTGCACTGCATGATAGATTGATTTGCAAGGTCAGAAAACATGGCATAGAGTAGGCAGGAAAATGCTGAAAGGGATTAAAGAACAGCTTAAGGGTAGAGAAAAGGCAATGTCATTAATGTGAAAAATTTTAAGCAAGTTACCTTTATTATTGGACCTGGGGGTTTTTTTTGCTGCCACCAGCCTCCACGCTTGAGGAAGGTACTGGGAAAACAGTGAAGGGAGAGAATGGTCTAGCCTGGGACTATGGCAAAGGATGCAAATGGAGAGCTGAGGTGCCTTCCAGAACTCTCCTCTCTGTCCTGAGGAACTAGGCACCAGTTTACATCAGATGCTAATTTGACCCAAATAGCAGAAGTTGATGAGCAGAGAAGACTGCTTCTGCAGGAGCCCAGGGTCCTGCTTGCGCACAGGGAGCCACAGAAGAACTGAGGTCCCCCACTTGGCTCTCACATCTTCTCTCTGGTCTTCCCTGCTCTTTGAAAAAGATATATAAGCCCTTGGTTTCAATTCACCCAAATGAATAATTCTTCCTTCCAACGATGCCCAAGCGCTCGTCTTTGCCACCTGCATGGCCAGGCCAGGCAGCGCTGAAGCACCGAACAGTTTGGGAAGATCCTACAGAAGGACCCTACACAGCTCCAACTCCTCTGCTTTGTGAAGAGTCTTTGAAAAATTGGTTATAATGCACCACTTCAAACACACCTGGGCTATAGCTCCCTATCAGGAGTTCTGAGACCTTCTTGGCTTAAGCAAAGACACAGGCCCAAAAGGTGAAAATGTAGGTTGCCCGCAGTGCCATCTTGCCTCATTTTTACCTTTCCTGACACCGCTTTCAGACCAGTTTCTGCATGAAATGATTAGCAGGCCTGACATGGCTGAGGCAGCATTGCTTTTGGAAACTCAGGGCTTCCTACACCCCCCCACCCCACCCCCCCGGCTTCTTCCTGGTTAAGTTTAACACATTTTCACATTTTCTTCTTTCAGCTATACGTTAACTAACATCAGACTGCAATGAGAGTGAATAATTTAAAAGATAACTTAGAAAAACCAAGAGTTATAAAAATAACAAATTTTATGGGTAGCATGCAAAAGACTTTCTATCATGCTGACTGATTAGAAGTCTCATTTAATTGTCTGTATGCAAATTAGGTGTCACTAACTCCTAGCATTCAGAAATCTGGAGATTTTCAAATTAACGTGTTCACATCACTGGTATTTGCTGTTTGGCTGATTTGGGGAACTTTACACTGCAGGCTTATTGTCTCATTCTAAGGATTTTGCTTCTGAAAAGTGGCAGAAAATAAGCTTTTTTAATTCTTAAAAGCAAGCTGAGATTCACTGATGTTCTCAGTTTCAAGAACAGTGGTCTTAAAATATTGCAAGTGTTGGGTACGCCTCAAAGTCTATATAAGGAACCGTGGAAGTCGTCTGTTTTCAAAATAAAGAAAAGAGACAGGTTTCAGTTTCAAAACCTCCCTGGGTCAGTACTAACACATTTCCACCAGAAACCAGACTGACTGGCTGCTGCTGGGCTCTTACGTGGCCAGTGGTGCAGAGGGGAACTCAGCCTGGCAGGAAAGCCACACAACACGATTTTTAAAGGACTGCATTCTGCAGGACTTAAAAGTCTTGATTTCACACTCCTGTCACACACACCGAGAAGGTGCCCAATGTCTTTACAATAGACTTTTAGGTACTCAAAGGGTGTTTCCACCTCCACCCCTGTCCACTTTTCCTTTGAGCGCTTCCTGCAAGCCTGGGCTGGGCTCTCTCAGCTGCTATCCAGAGGGGCCAGGAGAGGGACCCCAGGGAGAGCTGGGTTCCCCGGGCAAGGGGACCCCAGGCCCACAGTGCTGCTGGAGCTACAGCGTGGGAGCAGGACTCCCATCGCAGCACTGGTTTCTGGGGCAGGGAACTGAAGCTCTGTGTGGCTTTTGACTTTGGGGAAAGGGACCTCAGGAACACTGACAGTGCAGTATACGTTTCTAGAGACCAGGTCTACCCAGGGTCCTGCTAGCTGCAACCAATATCTCTGGTATCAAGCAGAACTGGGTGCTGACCAGTTTACCTCCCAGTTTTTCCCCTGTAGCTGAAGACATGCATGTTAGCCTGTGCTGAAGAGCAGTTTACAGAAGCAGTCCCAGCAGCAGTTGAATTGTCCATAGCCAAGCTTTCTTTAAAAGTTCATCATCCCTATTTCGGAGGGTTTACTTAAGGCAGAGTCCCACTTAACCAGACAGGCAGTGTCTGAAAGCTCAAGCACCATGTAAAAGTGATGCAGGAGAGACAGAGATGTGTTATCAGCTCTGGTACCAAACACGGCCGTGGCCGTAACTGAGTTTTGCATATACTAGCATTGTTTAAAAACTGTGCTTAGGCCAGGCTCTCCTTGATTAAGAGCAGCCAGATGGACACCATAAATCAGCTGGAAAACCCTGGGCCAATCTCCATGCTCAGACTGATTCGAACAGCTCTGTTTAATGTCACAAATGGGATTTGTGCAAATGGAGCCCAGAGCAGAATTTGGCCTTTCATGTTTGTTTAGATTAAGAAATTTGGACAGTAAAAGCCCGCTTATATTCTGGCTAGCAGGCTGGGTATTAGAGCACTCAAATAGTGGGAAGCCCAGACAGATGGCTACATGAATCACAGGGAGGCAGGTCTGATTATCTTGATATTTTCCATGAGATAAAGTGGAGGGATGTGGTGCCATATGGTGGAATATGGCTGAGGGTCCCTCAGCAGCTGGGCGGGATGCAAGCTCTTTCCAAGGCAAGTGACAGTGCAACACCCACTCCTGCGATAAGGGGGACAGACAAGGAAGGGGTGGCTTTTGGGGACAGCCAGAGATGCTGAGCCACTGAAACAGCAGTGTCCTGATGGCAAATGGGAGAATAAAACAGCACAAATTGGTCAGGTCCCCCAGTGCAAAAGCATCACAGGATGCAGGGAAACAGGGAGAGGGGTGGGAGCTGTGTGAGCGTGAAGAAAGAAGGAGGAAAGAAGTTTTGCATGGAGAAGGGAAGCCAGTGGCTTTTGTGGGGCTGACTGTCTACAGGAAGGGCAAGGGGAGCAGGAGAGCAATGCTCCCAATGGGAAACATGGCTGCTGTTGTTTTGCTGGACCTCACAGTTACTTCTTACAGGCTACCCTGGAATAGAAACAACCTATGGTTTGCCACCCCATCGTATCCTGAGGGCTGCAGAAAAAAGGAAATTGCATTACAGGAGTGGATTTCCACAGATGTCTAAGAGCTGTTTTTAAAAGTGTACTCTTGCACAGAGATCATTTAGAGCCACTTCACTTTCATAAGCTGTTGGCTGGGGTTGTTGGTCCGAGGATTTCCATTTTGTGTGTAGCAAATCTATTTGCAGAACACTACGTTTTAAAAAATATGCTACCTAAAAGCAAGGAAATTTATTCTTCTAAGGTAAGCAAAGGATACAGTGGGTTTATTCTTTTGAACTCAAACAACAAGAACTCTCCAACAGACAGTGCCCGGTGCCAGTGGTGCCAGGGCAGGGGTGCCGATCATGTAGACAGCATCAAAAAGACGTCACAGTGCTGCAGGACTCATCAGAAATAGCTCTGCCCTCACACAGGCAGTGAATCCAGAGCACAGGACTGAAAAACACATTCATCAGTTAAAAAAGATTTTAGCAGTAATTTCTTGGTTAACTGAAGGAGCAAGGGGCTGGTCTCCAGGGCCTGGGCACCCAAGATGGGTGGTGGAGGTGCACAGTGCAGAGAGATGTGCAGTGCTGCATCTCAGCTTGACCAGTGTTTGCCTGAGAGGATGGTTTGGGGACTTTTTTGCCGCGGCTGGCATGAAAATCTCACATGTTTAAATTGGGGAAGTGTTGTGGATGTTGTTTGGGTCTGGTCAGGGAAATGAGGAATGAGTTCTCTTTTGTTTGGGTTCTGTGGTTTGCTTGCTGAAGCCTATGGCTGGCTATATATATAGCAGACGTCAAAAATAAGGTTAGATACATCAGTGAGCAAGTGGAAAAGTACTGAGGGGAAAGTGTGAGGGTTGTCTGGGAGATACCGCGTGAGCTGGCTGGACTGCAGAGAGGGTGCACTGATGCTCATGCCCTGCGGTCCTGGATCTGGCAGGGAACATGAACCCCACAGGACTAGGACAGAGTGCGTGAGCCCCCGTGACACTGTGTTGGTGGCCCTCTACCTCCAGGCCTTCCACTGCCAGGAGCCAACCCAGCCTGACAGGGCAAACTGGAAAGGCAGCGTTGGAAATGGCTTTAAGGGGCAAAGTATCTCTAACTTGAGCTGTATGGAAACAGCAAACCTGATGACTCTCGCTGGAAGTAACTGGGATGAACAGTTTCAAACCAGGTGCTGACCTTTACACACTCATGTGTAATCTGGCATGCAGGTAGCTGCTGTCATTTATTATCATTAACTGATGTTCAGCAGCACAATTCCACTGTGAAACCATAATTCCCACCTTTTTTATAACTGTAGGCTCATGCAGACAGTGCAGTGACAGTTTTTATTGTTTTCAGAGTGGAGTTACATGGTGCTGTTTCATTCTAAGAATAGAGGACTATACCTTATTGCTGTAAAGTCATTACCCCATGAAAGAGCTGATTGCCTCCTGCATGCTGAGGAAATAGAAAATGTCTCTCTTTTTTTGCCATTAGAAGATCAAATGGACAGATTGCACAACAGAGGAACTGGGCCCTTTGCAGGGAGAAGTAGCTGTGTGCAGTAAGTGATGGTCTTTCTAGTCAGCAGACAGCTTTGTGAAGAAATATGGGGTACATTTGCAAGGACATAAAAGTGCCAGTGCTTGGCTAACCTCTTACCAGAGGCAGTTAATAAGAGAGGCCCAAGGGAATGGAAGTGGTGAGGAGCAATCTTGCTATGCTCCCGAGCTGCAGCTCACATAACAGCACACAGTGTGAAAGGTAGGAATATCAACCATGGTTATCAAAAAAGCAGGATTAAGGGTGAGAAAAAGAATTTGATATCAGATTTAGTATCTGAGGCACTTCATGGAATTACTCTGGCAATTTGTTCACCAGATCAGCATATGATTTCTTACTTATAGAGGAAATGTTCATCTCTGCTTGACACTTCAATGCACAGATGGATATTAGTGGAGACAAGAAAAAGTCTGGTTTGCCTCATCTGGCCTGTTTTGCAAATGTCTTCACTTTCAGTACTTTATAGCTTCCATCTTCTCCACATAATTCAGAAATGCCTCCAGATAAACCCTGAATTCAGAGGCCAAGCCATGAAATCACATGCCAGCAGTGACCCAGTACATGGCAGAGTCAGGAACTGGTGGCCGGTCCTCTGCTGCTGCCATCGCCAGCAAGGGTGCAGTGAGAGGCGGAGGTCAGGGACAGGCATTTTGGGGATTTCAACACACTCCCAGCCAACGGGGTCTTCATGAAAACCAGCTGCCTGGATGGGCTGTGCAAAGCTGAGCTCTGGGAAGCAGGACTGCTATGTTTTCTTGGAAAGCGACGTGGACTTGCTGCTTCACTGGAGCTGCGGCTGCAGTACAACACGGCGCATGCTGTGAGCAAACGGCAATTATCCAGTTTCAAAGCAGAGGTCACTTTCATTACTGCCAGGGATCCTTTCTGGCCATGAATGATGCAGTAAGTAATAACGTCCATCCAGCCTGCGAGTCCAGCTTGCAAAGCACAGCTTCTGAAGTTTGATTTTTAAGATGCTCACCCTCATCCAGGGACTGTAGTAGCCATTTCCCGGTCAGGCTGCTCTCATGCCGACTCATGTGCTGGACTCATCTCAAACCTGTGGAGAGAAAGCTGTGTGGGTTTATGAAGATCACACCATTTGGATTTTATGACTGCAGACATCCCCTGTCTCTGCAAGCTGCAGGAGGGCTGGATGCACGGTCTCTTCCCGTCTGGAAATGAACAACACCTGTTTGGTTCCTGTTGTATCTGCCTGTGGTGCAGTTGAGAAGAAGGGACAGGCAAGGGCTTGCTGTGATAGTGGGTCAGGAACCTGCACACCAGGGCTGTGCTGCCTTGAACTGCCAGAGCCCTCAGCTGAAAATTGGAGGAGAAAACTGGATCAGGTGGTGGGCAGGAAAACAATGAAACTGTCTAGGCAGGTGTCTGAGCACATGAGTGTGTGTACATGCACGGGGCTGAGGGAGGTGCAGAGCCAGAAATTCATACAAGCAAACCCTCCAGGATGCGCAAAAGAGATTAAAGTGCCTTTGACTTACCCTAAAGAAGATTTTTCTGATATGTCCATGGGGAAAAGGAACACGTTGCTGTTGTTTTATGGCGATCAAGGTAAAAAATTGTTGATCTGCTGCTGTACTGATCCAGAAAGCCCAGGCTGATATAGCATGATACTGAGTTTTGACAGATGATGGGAGGCAAGACAAGAAATGCATGAACACGCTGTGCTAAGGATCAGTCACACTTAGAAAGGACAAGGGAAGTGGTCTCGTCTTTTCTCATGTTGGGAAGTGGGAAGCTCACCACAAACACAGGCAGAGATGTCATTTGCAATCGGTTTGCCCATGGATGACAGTAACCATAAATAACTGGAAAATATGTATTCCTTTAGTCTTGCACACAAATATTGTCTATTTTCTTTTCTGCATTTGCATATTCATCCCATATCCTTTCATTCCGAATTTCAACGCATAGGAAAGAAACCATGCCCCAAAATTAAGCCCCACTGTCAAAATCCTTCATTTTTACAGAAGTGATATAGTCAATAATAATCACCGTCTCCAAAGCCAGTTTAAGCAGCAGAAAGCTTGTGAAAAGGGGGTGAATTTACTTTATTGCTTGAAACACAGTCTTGACTAATAAAATCCAGTTTATAGAGTACCAGTTTTATAGAAATACATTTTAGTTGTTATCTGGTCAGATTGTTTCCTCCAACAGCTGAGATGAGAAGGGGCTGAGCCACAACGTCCCTTGCCCTGGCTATTCCTGCAGGTCTCCAGGGGCAGTGACTGCAGTGCTGCTGGGAAGGGTGCAAATCACAATTGAGACTCCCACCTATTGCAACACTTGTGAGATACTTTACCGGAATACTTAATGTTTTGATTCTTTCTGAAGATTAACCAAGACAAGCCATCAGAAGGTGCATGGAGTTCTGCAACTTCTACCTATGCAGCTGAATTTTATGAATTCAACTGTATTTTAGTAAGCTTCTTATATAAAGTGGTTTTTAGAACCCAAAACTTTTGGAACTTTGATATGCTTGTGCTGTTTGGTTTTTTTTGTTTTTAGTAATGGGCTTAGTGAGACATGTTTCCCTCAGACTTGAGCCTGATTCTCCCCAATTACTTCCCCTCCCCTGGACATCACCCCTTCATTTTTAGCTGGGTGCCACTGTTTCCCATTCTGCTGCTTCTGTCTGTACTACCGTGAGCTGGACTCATTTATCTGAATCTCATGATTTCAGAACAGGAAACAGTTTTGAGATAGTTTAGTGGCTGACTCAGCAGTTTTCAACAGAATAATTTACAGACAGGATCCGAATTCTCCATCCCCAAGGTATTGAAAAGTTGCAAGCCTCTCACAGGTGACTCACTGCACGTCTCAGCAAAGTCCAAAGTCTGGTCAGTGTGGCATGCAGCCTCTCTGCAAGTGCAGCAGGCTCAGTTTAAAATATTTCTGGGCCAAATTTACAAAAAGGTTGAATTGCAAACAGCTGCTGTCCTTGCCCACAGGACAACTGATGTAAAATACTGGTTAAGCACACACTTGTCTGTAGTGAAAATCCCACAATGACGAACAGAAATGAACCCTTTCTATCCTAATGTTTGGTGTGACTATTGCTGCAGTGCTCTACAGTGTGGCTCTCACCTCTCCTTGTCAAGTGGATGCCACAAACTCTAAATCAAGTAACATTATCTCTGACATCTTGGCTATTATAGTACCAGATCAAAAGATTTATATCTTGCTCAACTTAAAAGTAGTTACAGCTTGTCTCTGCTGAGGAGAAAGTCACAAGTGGAATTTGATGTCATTAAAAAAATTTATTTCTCCTTAAATCAAACTCTATTCATTATGGTGATTTAATTCAACCTATCTCCTGTCCTTACCACCAGCTGCTCAAAGATGCCTACTCAGCTTTCAGCTAGTAAAATAAATCTCTCTAGCAAGTGCCACCAGTGTTTTCATGTTATCAAGGCAAAAATAGAGACCCTATTTGAAGAAATTCAGCTTCAGACATATCAGAAATATGAGCCACCCCTTCCAAACAACTAGTTCGTTTTACATTATATACTGAGAGTATATATCTTTCATCTCCTCAAACATGTTTGTAAGATTTCCAAAGGCAAAACATGTATACTTATATACACTCCCCGAGGCTCACAGATACATGACATTATAACCTATTTACTTGTCCCTGTCAGTTCTCTATTATGTATATATGTTTATTTCCAAATCTGCTTTCCTTGCAGTCAGTAGTAAACTATGCAGAAGTAGCTGAATATACCCAAAGTGATCAAAAACTCTGCAGAGGGAAAATTCTTGAGTGGAGATAATATATTTAAACCTCAGAAACTTTCATGCTTATGTACTCTGCACTTTCAGGAATGTATATATACCTAAAAAAAGATCAGGGGGGTATACACATTAAGGTTGAAAATATAATTGACAAATTTGGACTAGTCTTTTCCAATTTGCCAACATCCAAATGTTTCCTGATTGTCACCCTTTTAATCCTTGCTGGGAATCTGTGGTAATAATTTTAAAAAATGGAAATAAATGCAAAAGCTGAAAGAAACCAGTGCAGCACATCTGTCCCAAATCTTCCCCCTCTCACCAAGCACTGTGTTTTCAAATTGGCCGAGACTTGGTTTTCTGATTAAAAGCTATTGCTCTCTGCTAAATTGTGGTAAGCTGTGGCATGGTGGTAAACCACAGCACTGCGTATAGAAAGCTCTTGAAACCATTACTGCATTGGCATCGCTCGTGCATTTTACAAGTATTAGATCTGCAGCACAAGTTATGAGAGAAATCTTTTTTGGTTTGCGAAAGTACTAAACATCTGGGGAAAGGATGACCTTCTCACTGGGAATTAATGTTAAAATAAACAGCCTAAATCACATGGAAAAATAACATAGCTCCCTTGCATATGTGCTCTGCATTATAGGACACGTGTAAGTGCATAAAAAATTATTGGTCAGGTATGAAACAAATGTGTGTGTGTCCCCTTCCCTTCACATTAATATAACATTAAGATAGAAAATATAATCATGAAACATCAAGAGGGCAGTGGAATTATGTGCAATAAGGCACATGTGTTTCTAAATAAAAGATCTTGCCAGACAGTCTTGATTACATTTTATGATGGAGTTTTACCATTACTGGACAAAGACAATGACGTAAAGGAAATATTCTGGGATTTTAGCAAAGCAAATGATAGGGTATCTCACACCAAAGAATAATAAACAAAATGGGCCTGGAAATGAACATTGTCACATGGACTGAAAATTGGCTGGAGAGCTACAAACACAGTGCTGTGAAGGATAACAAAACATCTAGTAGAGAATGAGGGACCAGGGCAACTGGCCTTTGATTCATTCTTACAGAAGAACTGGGTCTAACAACCAAGACCAGGGGTAGCCAACCTGCAGATCGGGGCAATATACTGTCCAGAACAAAGTATCTGGCCTACAGCCTGCTGCCAGTGATCCTCAAAGTCCTCCAAGCACAGGCAGGATGTGAGCACTGCTGAGAACAAATGACTAATGCTAGCAGCTATTCAGAAAGCTGAACAATTAATTGGGGTGAAAAAAGGGAAAATACTTAATTTTTTTTACGCATAGGAAAATATTCTTTGCTATAGGTAACTCTAGAAAGCAAAGAAAAAGAACTGATTATGTGGAAAGAAAACTTAACTTTGAGATCAAAAGCAAAAGAAAAGTTCTTGGAAGATTTTGGATACCACCATCCCCATCATCCCTCATGCAGGGCAGCTAAGACACTACTGACTTTCTATCAGCCACAATTACTCCACTGAGCTGCACTTCCTTTTTCATTTTATATTTATCACCATCCTGTGAAATTTTCTAGAGTATTGTGAGAATATGACTTTTTACTCTAATAACTCTTTGATACCACTGGAAATGAACATTGTAAATTTACTGGTCAACATGAAAATGCGCACCACAGCCTATATAATGCTATGGTCTGGGACCTGTGCATTTATAATGCTTTATGCAGGGAGCCAAGTGGCATTTGAGCCAAGAAAGCTCCTGCTTGGGCTCATTCCCACTTGACAACAGCAACAACCAGTAGGCAAAATGATACCCTCTCCACATCAATCAATATATAGGCCAGAAAGAAAATCAGTTTTAGAATGGAAATCCTTCCACGATGTCATTTAGGTATTAATTTAGCAGCAGGATACTATGATTCCCCGACACGCTATACTTTATAGTATTCAAAGCCCTGAGTAAAAGAAGGAGCTTTCAGTAATCAGACCGCTCTGATTGCTCGTGTTTTGGTGCGGCTCTCTGGAAAAGTAAATCATTGTTATCCCCATCGCCATGCACATAATTCCTTAGCTAACACTCATATGACAATTACATCTCAATCCATATATGCCAATTAAGCAATAAAGCAACGAAAGCCACGGACTGGCAAGTCAAGCTTACCTTAGTTCCCACAGTCTCTAGGACACGGAGCTTAAGGAAACACCTTCTTGGTTTGGGTTAGGCAGGAGATGAAGGCAGAGCTGAAAATACATGTCCCCCTTCTTCAGTGCCATTCAGTCTATAGTGAGAGCCACTGCTCCAAAACACAGGGTGGCCACCCCAGATTAGAAGGGGCTGGATGCAAGGGGAGATGGGGATGGGGCATGCTGGTATCGTGGGGTGGCCAGGGGTGGCTGCGGGGGTGAGGCACTGCCAGCAGCTCTCTGTTTTCAGTAGGTTTGAAAGGGGGACAGACAGGTGGGGACTGCAATATTCTGGCATATCTGGGTTAGGCAGGAGGTTAATGAGTCTGCAAGCGGCCGTGATATGCTGGATGATGTGAGGAGCTGGGGTTTAAGAAATGATTAGCTTTTATGTTACAACTTAAAGAGCTGACATTAATCCTTCAGGTCAAGGCTTACGAGGCACAGGAGCAGCTCCTGCGCCCTGCAAACTGCCACATTGCCTAGAAAAGCCCTCCCACCCCATTTCCCCACAGATGCCTGCAAGGCTGCAGCGTGGCTTTGCGTCTGCCCAGCCTCCTCCCAGTCACCCAGCACTGAAAAGGGTTCTTAAATGAAGAGCATCTTTCAGGTGCAGTAAGGAGCCTTTCACGTTGCTGGAGTGGTCTGAAGGGCCGGGCAGCAGACGGGAAGCAGCACGACTGCTGTGTTTTGGGACCCATACGGTGGAGCAGCCAGGGCTCTGGAATTTGCAGTGTAAACTATTCACGAGATGCGATGGGGGATTTTTACCATCCTGCCAATAGAAACTTTTGAACTAAAGAGAGGGGGAAAGATCTTGCACTGATGTAATTCTGAGGGTTTCCACTGATAACACTGGAGGTATGCAACCATACGTCCACCTCCTTCCTGGCGCCAGCTCCCTCTCAAACATGGTGCTGCCCTAGAGTATTCATTGACATCAGATTACAAACCCCTGTTAAAGAAGTACGATTTACAAGCATGTTGAGTGTGAATGCAGAGGTTTCTTGGAGCATTTTCAATAGGTTTGCATTCAGGTGGAGGAGAAGGAAAGGTAAGCTAGGAAAGCTGGTGCTGACTCGGTGTGTGAAATAACCCTCCTCTAGCAGCTTTTTACTTTTCCTCATTGATCCAGTGAGCTAACTGTAAAATTATGGCATCCAAATAACATTGCAAAGCATCAAATAAAGTGCAAGGCCAGACTACATTGTAGAATACATGGATAATACGACATCAATGTCAGCACAACCTTTCAAAACCGGCAGAATTGTTCTGAGGACATAAAAACATGTGCCATTATGTCATATGGCGAAGCACTAAAAATCCTGCAAAACCTAGACTGTGCATTTATACGCATTTTAATTTCAGTTCATTGAAATGGATTTTTTGCTGCCTTGGTTACTGAAATTGGCCTGGTAAGCACATGACTTGTCCAAACCCCATAATTCACTCGTTTCTCCTGACAGGCCTCTCAGGATCAACAGTTTCCACTGACCTGTAAGTCTTCGAGCCAACAGCAAATCTCTTTAGTGCAGAATTAAGCTGTGAACCTTGAACAGCAGCAGAATCAACATGATAGTCCTGTGATTACTATTTCAGGTTTCTTTTTAATAAATACCAGGGCTCTTCCTGACACTAATTTTAGCTTGTTTCTTTTATTTTTGTGGCCAAGTACACAGCTCCGCAGCCAATGACAATTTGACAACTGCAAATACATAAGATGTGAAGCTGGTAGGCTTGCGTGTTGTCCCAAGAAGATTGTCCCAAGGTAACTAATAGTGATTATCTGTACTACATCTTTTATTTCTCCTCAGGCCTGCCGTTAGTTTATATCCCAATTACATTAAAATAACTATAAGGTGTTCTTGAATACAAATTGTGGGCAAAGTACCGTCATATGTGGCAATGCTGTATCGGTGATGCTATACTTTATGGTGACCAGCTATCTGACCCCACGCTTGAGAGTCCTCCTGAGAGAAAAGCCCCCCTGAGAACTAGATCATCTAAGTGCAGTATTTAAAAGCATCAGGGAAAAAAATAGGTCATGTTCCTTTAAGAAGAAAGCATGGCTTTCAGTGAAGTCATTTGAACATGCCTCATATTAATAATTTTTTTTCCACACTCTACCTTTGTAACAGTTATAATTAATGCATACACAATATTTATGTTGCTGGGTTTAGGTTGAGGGAAGATCCAGTTGTTCCTTTGCCAAGGCGATGCGGCTCCCTGCTCATGGCAGGGGCCAGGCAAAGCAGCACAGAGGTGTCCTGTCCTCTCTGCCCAGGTCACCCACCTGCTGCACAACGATCTCCAATCTCGGTGATAGCAAGCCAGCAAAGCCCATGCTGCTGATGAGCAGACACTCAGGGCTGTGCCGACAACACACCTGCCGCCTCCTTGTCCCCTCTTGCTGCACGTGGCATTTCTTGACTTGGCAGCAGCACAGCTGCTAGCTCCGTGCCTCCTCTGCCCCCACATCTCCTTCCTACCCCTTCAAGTCCTCTCCTGCTGCCCCTCTGCCCAAAATCCTGTGCATTCACAGCAGTGAACTTTTTCACTCTCCCAGCACCCTGAAGGAGTTTTTTTGTCCCAGCATATGTTAAACTTTTTTCAGATTATTTTTTCCTTACTTTGTGTTCTAAAAAATTTTAATTTTTAACAAAGTTTACAAAATAGTTTTTATTTTGAAGGGTCTGGTAGTTATTACAGTAACAAGCCCTTGTTTTCTCAAGCTGGAATCCTGAAATAATTCAAGCCCACAATTATCCTATGGCTTAGGTTTCCATCCAAATGTGTGCATGCCAGTAGTGATCACCTTTCCGTTAATTCAAAAGCAATTACCATTTAGCATTGCTTGATAACCAGGACCCATATCCTGCTGATTCAGGAGAAATGCTGGGTCACAGCTTTCGTACTGAGAAATAGGAGTGATAGAAATATCTGCCGGAATCTTCTCTAAACTTAAACTATCCAAATGTATTAATACCTTTATTATATTTTCTGGCTTCAGCAGTTGTAATGACATTTAGGATATGTGAAACTAATACATTTTTCCTTGCTAAATGGCTTTCCACATCATGGGGCATAACAAATGCTTTTGTAAAATATTAAGGATGGACCACCTCCCCTCTCCATAGCTACACCTTTCTCCAGTTAATAAAAAACCACAGAAACATTTGATTTGGAGGTGGGGTGTGAAAGAAAGAGAAACATTTGCACGTTGTCCTTACAAACAAAATGTATCCTGCTTTGGAAATGATGATTTAGAAAGGAAATGTACCAAATGGAAAGGATTTGGAGAACAGGACTGGTAGAATGACCAGGTATCATCAACTGCAAGAAAAGCTGAAGGCTTGGCAAATAATGTTGTGAGGACATAGTGTCCAAATTTGTAGAAAGTAGCTCTAAGGAGGAAAGAATAAACTCTTTTCATATCCCCTGGGCTTAGGACAAGTTGTCATAGGTTTAAGTGAGGAGGAGGAGGTGGTTGCAGTCAGGCTTCAGGGAAAGCAGTTCCCAGTTGTGGGGATGATGCAGAGACAGACTTACACGGAAGGCTGCACATCCCCATCACCAGTTATTTCTAAGAACAAGTTACCCAAGACGCCTTTAGGAAAGACCTAGGTAAAGAGGCTTGATGATGAGGTTAGGTGATCTGAGGTCCTTCCTTAAATCTGCTTATTATGATTACTGTGTTGGAGTCAGGAACAGCTTGGATACACTCCAAAACCATTGTTTTTCCCCTTAAAATGTTAGCATTTGAGCGGCAGAGGGGCTGCAGTGGCAGCCTAGCAGGGACCTCGGGCACTCCTCTGCTGGCTCCTGCTGGCCACCCCTTTTTGGCAATTAAACCTTCTTGCACTGAAGCAAAAGCCAAACTGCATTTGGAGGATGACAGTCATCAGTGTCCATGCCACCCAGAAGATCCAGGAATTTCAGCTGCATTGTATTGGGTTTGCATGGCAAGATTTTGAGGTGGGGTTGGGGCGGCTACAGGGGTGGCTGCTGTGAGAAGCTGCTGGAAGCTCCCCCATGCCCGATGGGGCCGGTGCCAGCCGGCTCCAGGACAGACCCACCGCTGGCCGAGGCCGAGCCCCGCAGTGACAGCGGGAGCCCCTCTGGGATACTGTATTTAAGAAGCGGGGGAAATCGCTGCACAAGAGCAATTGCAGCCAGAGAGAAGAGTGGGAATACATGACAGCAACAGCCCTGCAGCCCCCCAGGCCAGGGCAGAAGGAGGGGCAGGGGGGGCTCCAGGCACCAGAGCAGAGATTCCCTGGCAGCCTGCAGTGCAGCCCATGGTGAGGCAGGCTGTGCCTTGCAGCCCATGGAGGTCATAGAGAACTGCAGCCTGTGGGAAGGACTCACACTGGAGAAGTTTATGGAGGACTGTCTCCCATGGGAGGGACCCCAGGCTGGAACAGGGGCAGACTGTGAGGACCCTCCCCCTGCAGGGCAGGAGCAGCAGGGACAGAGGGTGTGGGACTGACCGCAGCCTCGTTCCCCATCCCCTTGCTCTGCCGGTGGGGAGGAGGGAGGGAAAATCGGGAGTGAAGTTAAGCCCAAGAAGAAGGAAGGGGATGGGGGAAGCTGTTTTTAAGATGTGGTTGTATTACTCATTATCCTACTCTGATTTGATTGGTAATGAATTAAACTAATTTTTCCCCCGAGTCGAGCCAGTTCTGCCCGTGACGGTCACTGCAGAGCCATCTCTCCCTGCCCATACCTCCACCCAGGAGCCTTTCCTTATAGTTTCTCTCCACTGCCCAGCTGAGAAGGGAGTGATCGAGTGGCCTTGGTGGGCATCGGGCATCCAGCCAGGGTCAACCCACCACACTCATATAACAGGCCATTTAATCTGTACACTGCTAGCCATGTGGTTAGAGGCTGAGGCAGGCAGGAGAGCCAAGTCCTTGCTCGATGGAGTGCAGTGAAGTTTGGGCTCCCACCTTGGCTTACAGAAGCTGAAGATATGTACAGCAGGTTATAATGAGAAATTCAACACTGTGTACAAGAAAAATAGAGCTGTTTCCTCTTGGATCCCCAATCAGCGGGAGGATGTCTAGCTCATTTTTTATTCATCTGAGTCAGTTTTGTAAGCATCCCACACTTGCTGTGAAAAATTCTGTAGCATGTTATGAAAGGACAACTAAAAATCTAGCCCATCATTTTGTTAATGTCTGTTATTCACAGCATTATACATGACAGTCCCAGAAGCTATTAGGAAAAGGGAGTTCTTTATGGTGAATGGAAAATAGTAAATCCAGGGAGGGATCAGAAATACAGTACGATCCATCAGTACGTTAAAAACACAAACTGACAAAAAATATGGCCCTCTGGGTTCTTAAGCACACTCACAGTAAAAACTATCTAGGTTGTGAATTAGAGAGAGAAAGTGATGCCTGAACTGAATCCAGAGCAAGGATGATAATGTGATAACTTTTATGGATGAGTGCATGTTACAGTCAAAAGGGTTCCCTGTTCATGGGAGCCTCGTTCAAGTTTCCTAAAGAGCCAATGTCAACAGTGCACTTTCTGCTTGCAATAAATTTAAGTCCCATCAGCCATAAACCAAAGATGCTCTGTTCTTAATGCAACCCCAATAACTTCCCATTCTAGTTACCATAAATGTTCCTGTTATGAATGTAAATTCTCACTGGGCACATATATGCCAGCCTGACTCATGTTACCTAATTTATCACTCTGTACCTCAACCCACTGAAATGGGAGTTTGGCTGTCTATGTGGCCAGTGCTTTGTAGAGCTCCAGGGAGTCCATCAGCAACACCTGGCTATAATAAAAAAAATATTACACGTTATTTATGATCTGTATGCTGAGAACCGTGCTTCTCAATTGTAATTTTGGGACAAGCATCTGAAAACACCCCCTCATCAAATTGTAGGTGATAGCATGTCTTTTCTCAAGAATATGCTGATGAATAGAAACCAACCCTAGTACTGAACATCACTGTGGATGCTGTGGACTGTGGGTTTTCCAGGAGTCAAGTAGTGTGATGGGTACAGTCAGATCCAAGAAAATTAAAGTTTGTACTGAAGAGATGTGTGTCCTGCACATATGTTAACACTTAGTAGATGTTTCCTGAAGTCAGTTTTCCTTCTCTTAATGGTACCTGCATTTTGTACTCAGGATTATGCTGCAGATTTAGTTCTGTACGTTTCCATCACTACCCACCTAGCTGAGAGCAGAGTTAAACAGCTCCAGGCACGAGTGCTCGGATTTAGTTCAGAAATGTTGCTCACAAAGGAAAGAGATTATGCCTTATCTTAAATGAAACGCTATCCTTTCATGTCTAATACTTAGCTCCTACGTGAGGTCCCTCATGGATGAATATCCAGTTTACTGATTTTAAACTTAGCCTCAATCTGCAATTGAAAGGTTGAACTCTCGACAAATACCGTAAGAAAACTTCAGCACTGAGAAACCAAAAATAAACAATCTTATAAGCGTATTAATATGAACAAAAGAAATAATGCATAAAAATCAGAAGTAAGATATAGGAAAAACAGGGAGAATGTGAATGGTAGGAAAATTCGAATGTCACTTGCTTATGGGTGGTGTTGATATCAGGCCATATGCATGATGAGGCGCTTATGCCAGCCGTATTTGCTCACAAGCATCGTACTGGTTTAACTACACTGATTATAAAATCAAGCTTAATTAAATCAGAGCAACATTTAGCATGCAGGAAGCATGCAGCCCTTCAAAGGCAAATTTCCCTTTGATGCACTGGACTGAATTTCACACGGCATATGTAATAAGGCTGAAAGGGATATTAAGAATTAGTAGGGTCGTTGGTAGCTTCCTCTGTAAGGCTGGGTCATGAAAGTCTTCCCTTATACCGGGGCAGCAGGTGTGGCTGTGGGACAATGGCTCTAGGTGGCCATAGCAGTGATACCACATGCAGCACCCAATGTCCAGAGTTTCTCAGTAATTCCGCTTTCCCCATTCCTACATCAGAACTGTCAGCAAATACTGTGAAGATGAACAATGAAGGATTCACACTGTAGGGTAAATACCTGCCACTGGAGCTCCCGTACTGCGTCCCAGCATCTACTCCATCCATCTGTTCTCCTTCTCCAACCTTTCCTTTCAACTTGGCTTTTCTCCATCTTAGCTCCATATTTGTCCAGGATATGGCCCTATTTTTAGCTGCTCACAATGCATGAGCAGCGTAAGATTCTCTACCTATTGGGATATTAAACCAGAAAGTCATTGCATCAGATCTCATGGAAATACAACTACCTCTGGAGTTTCCAGTTCGGATCTACTGCTTTGCTTTAATTGCATGAGGCACTTGTGAAGTTCATGAAATTAGTGTTCAGGCAAATGTACTCTTTTGGGGCAGATTTGGTAGAATCACATTTATTCAGTGCAAGTCAAGTACAGCTCATTCATTTCTAGCCTCACATAGTTCCTTGGATATCATGATTTTCTTGGAAGGGAATGTCTGCTAGTGCTAACATGTTTGGAAAGCTCATAAAAAACTGGAGGTAGCTGCAGCCTGTGTATCTAGTATTTGCTAACAGTTCACTGTGGGTTTCCCTCAAGTGGCAGATTTACAGGGGTCATGTTTCCATCTGGATGGGTTTGCCCATGAATAATTCTCCTGTCTTGTGCACAAACATGATTTTTCTACAACACCCATATATTTCTCTGTCCCAATCCCCCCTCGGTCTCCCCGGTATTTTTCTTCACACAACACTGTGGCCAAGGCAACAGAAAGAAAATCTTTCTGCAGATGTGCATGTTATTTTCTGATCCTTGTACATCTCTTTTAGGGCAGGGCCAAGCAGGATTTTAGCTGGTGGTGATGATAGCTGGTGCAGCTTAAGGATGGTTTAGTGCAGCTACACACCTTGGCTTTTCACTGTTGAGACCAACATGGGTCAAAAAGACCCAGGCTGATGTCGAAACCCAGATAGCGTTGGTGTTATGAGAGGAAGCACCCAGCAGGTGCCCCATGGCCTGGCCAATGTCAGAGCATGACTACGCTGTGCTGTGGGGTGGCAGGGACCGGGGCAGTTTGGGAAGCAGCAGCCCCGTTCCTGTGGCTGGCTCCACACCAGACCATGTTTCTGCATCCCTGGACAAGCAGTGAGGGAGAGCCAGTGGTTTTCCCATTGGGAATCCCTGCACAGAGGCAGGTAACAGGCAGGCAGAGGCAGCACTGGGGATGCTGCACAGGCTGCAATTACATCCTGTCCCCAGCCTCCATCACGCCACCAATTTTCAAGGGTCTCTCAATCCAAACTCAAATCAATAAACAAAGTCCTGATCTGCCAGAAAGAAACTGCTGGTTAAGCTCTGAACAGTCCTTTGGGAAAACCTATTCTTCCTGTTTCCCGTTTTTTTTGGCAGTTCTCAGTGGGTTTGTTTATTTATTTTTACCCTTTGAAATTCATCACCATAAGGCATGGGACTCACTTGCTACCAGTGCCACGCCAGAGGTCTTTTTACAGACAGGGTACTCCAGGCTGCCTGTACATTGCTGCTGTACCCCAGATGCTCCCTCCGTACCTCCGTCACCTGTGCTGCAGTCAAGGGAAGCGAGGTTTGTAAAGCCCTGCTCCCTCAGAGTCACTCCTTCTAGCTCACGTCTCCTGTGCTAAACCTCCTGTCTGCTTTTCTGGCAGAGCAGGTTAAGGAAAGGTATAGGAAAGTTAGCACCAGGGAAGTATTGCAGCTAAAGAAAGCTTGATGGCTGTACCTTTGCGTATGCAAACATATTTGTGCTGCTGCAGAGAAGAAAGCTTCTCTGATCCTGCTCACCAAATGGCAAGATTTTAATCTATTTATCTCAGTGAGCAGGTGAAAGAGTCAGTATTCAATGAAGAGTGTAGGAAATGTGCTCATGGTAGTAGATAAAAGAACACCTCTAAGCATGTGCAAGCATTTTGGAAAGCTTATGTAATGTTTCCTTTGCAAAATAAACATATACTTACAGCCCCATTTCCAAAACGTCACCAAGAATATCATCACTTGCACATGTTTCTGGGGAGGAGGTTGCCAAATTGCTAAATATATTCCGGGCTTCAAATAGACATTTTGTACCGTTTCCTTTCTGCCCTGATAGATCTTTTCTTAGCCCTGTCACAGAAGCTGAGAGTCCTGCCTAGGGATGGCATCCCACTGGCTTGGGTGCTGGGCAGTAGTAATCGGAGACTCACCTCCCGGTTTTATAGAGGCTGGCACCGTGCCAGGGGAAGCCTACAACTCTGCTTTCCCTCCACTTGCTGCTCAACCCCCGCAGGACCGGCACCACAGTGGAAGGAAGGGAAACAGGAACGTGAGCAAGGGGATGGGAACGGAGGGATGGGAGAACCTGCGAGAACAGCGGGACAAGGCCTGCACGGCATGTGGGGATGGATGCTCCCCACCCGACCCAACGCGTAGCTTGTGCCAAGGCCCAGAGGTGCAAAAATCAGGTGACGTAATGATTTTTGAGACTCATGCTTTAAAAATTTAGAAGGTTTTTTATACGCTGGTTTGCCTTAGTGATGTATGGCCATCTGTCCGTAAATTAGCACAGAGAGCAAGAATACATCATTCAAAGGTTTTCACACTTCAGCTGAAAAGACCTTATAAATTCAATGAAGATGAAATGGTGTAACTCATGATACGTTTAATATATATAAAAAACACAAACCTCTGCTCTAACCATCCATTTCTCTTTCCCAAGGATACGGGAGGCAGCCTGGTGGGCTTTCTGAGGTGGGATGCACAGGTACAGCATTACCCAAGGGCTATCTCCTAGTGGCTATAGTTCTCTATGGCTTTTTTTTTTTTTTTTTTTTTTTTAATACTGGTTAAGCATAGGGTAGGGAGGAAAAGTTAACAGTCAGATCCAGAAAACCTCAGTGCTTCTGCCTAAAAGGAAGTCTTGTCTAAAGTGCTGCTGCATCTTTAATATTTCATCTTTCATTTACTTAACACTTACATGCTTCCACTGACTTGCAGAAAAGAGGGTGCAAGGAGAGGGCAGGTGCCCAGATCAATCTCAACAAAGAGTTCACTGAAGCACTATCACGTGGGCACGCTGGGCCTAAATAACCTATCCAGGTGGCTGCGGAACATGGAACCAAATTCATCATTTACTGCTATTTCAGTCATATGCCACCAGAGCAGCCACCAGCAAGTTATGGAAGCAGCACATACATTTCTGCTTCCAGGAGGAGAACCTACTTGGGTTCTCCAGATGAAAAATAACTGTGTTAAAGCTGTAACAATTCCCAATCCAGTTCATCACGGGAATGTAAAAACTCTTCTTGCACAAGGGAAGCGGTAGATATGAAAAGCTGCACATGAGATGGCAGGATCTCTCCTTTTCTGCTTTTTTTTGTGATCAGCATGGGAGAAAATGCACACAGAGCCTGTGGCAGCTGGAAAGGGGGGGGGGGGGGGGATAAAAATCTCCCTTGCAAAGTGTGGAAAGACAGGATTAGAAAGAGCCTCTTGGGTGATGAGGGGTAGCCCCTTTGCAGCTGAAGACACCTTAGTTAATGAGGGTACACCGTAATGCGCAAGCATGACAGCTGGTGCAAACCGCCACCATTCGTGCGGCTATGCCTCTCTCTAGCTGGCGTGGCTCCTCCACTCCTCACGATCAGTACGATCAGGACGCTTTGTTCCCCTCTCCAGCAGAGTTACTTACAGCTTATTTACACCCATTTGTTCTTGAGCCAACGCTACACATTAGCTTAACCAGGGGTTCCTCCTCCTTATTGTTCACAGCCCTCTGGAGCACAGCGGCGTCCCCTCAGCCCCCCCCCCGGCTGTCCCAGCGCACTCCGAGCCTGTGCTGCCACGGCCACCTCTCCCTCGCGCCAGGACCCTCACACCCGCACCTGCATCGCACCCAGCCTGCTGCTTGCTCCTCACACGGGGAGCTGGGGGGAGGGTAATTCCGGGCCGCTGCGGCCCGCCCCATCCCCCAGTGCCGTGTCCCTGCAGCGGCCACCCCAGTCCCGGGACCACCGCCGCCCCCGGGACCCCGCAGCTCCCCACGCGCCCCACGTCCCCCTCGCACCCGCCGCCACGCGGCACCCGCCGAGACCCGCCCCCCGCCCCTGCGGCGCGCGCCCCCTCCCCACCACGAACGCGCACCCCCCGCACCCAAAACCCCCGGCGGCGGCGGCGCATGCGCATCAGCTCCCTCCCCCCGCCCGCTCCCGTACCCCTTCCCCACCGAACGGGGCGCGGAACTTGCGGGGGGGCGTGGTCGTGTGAGGGGCGTGTACACCCGGGGCGTGTCCCGCGGGCGGGGGCGTGGCCGAGGGGGGCGTGGCGCGGCGCGGCGCGCCCTGTCCATGGTGCGGGCGGTGGCGGCGGCGCGGGTGTCCCCGCGGCGGGAGGGCGGCGGCGCGGGGCCGCATGGACGTGATGTCCCCGCAACAGGAGCACCTCGGGCCGGGCCGCTCGTCCTCGGTGAGCGGCGAGAGCAGGGTCTTCGCCGCCGCCGACAGCAAGAAGGTGAGGCCGCCCCCGGGAGACCCCGCGGGAAAGCGGCCCCCGGCCCCCGAGCACCCCGCGGGCTGCCGCGGGGCAGCGCCTGCCCGCCGGGCGCTCCGCAGGGCCCATCGCCCCGGGTCCTGCGCCGCCGCCGTCGGGACCGGGGCCGGGGGGAAGCTGCCGGGGGAGCTGGGGCTGGCGGCGGGAAGGGCTTGCGGCACGGCTGCCCGGGGAGCTGGGCGTGCGGCGGTGCCCGCCGGAGCGCGGGGGGCTCTGCCGGGTGGGTGACCCCGGGGACCTAAGGGGGGTTGCTGGGCGGATGTCCCGGGAGCAAAGGCAGGCGGCTGCCTGGCTGCCTGGGGTGGGCGAGGAGCGCTGCTGCGCCGGCGTCCCGGGGAGCTAGGGAAGGATTTGCTAGGTGGTGGTCGGTGCAGCCAAGGGGCTTTGCCGCATGGATTTCCTGCTGAGCTGCGGGCGGGGGGAGTGCTGCAGCGATGTGCTGGGAAGATAAGGAGGGGGGGTGTGTGCTGCATGGATGTCCTGGGGAGACCTGGAGGGGGGCTTTGCTGGATGGATGTCTGGAGGTTTTGCTGGATGAGTATCAGAGAGAGCGTGGGGGGAGATTTGCTGAATGATTATCCAGGGGATCTAGGAGGGCTCTGCTGCATGTGTGTCGGGGGGGCGAGGGAAGGCTTTGCTGGAGCTGAGGGGGTTTGCTGGCTGCTCTTACACGTGCTTTGTACAAGATAAATGTAAGAGCAGCTTCCCAAAGAAGCGCCTTGCACTCTCTAGGTATATCACAATTGATAGCAGAAGAGCGTCATCCCATCTTCAAAACTGCTTGTTAAATCTGTTTGATGTCTCAAATTGTTTTTCAGCATTTGACACAATCTAGTGCAAAATGCTCATCTCTGCGTACAGCCAAGTACTTGTTTCTGCCTTATACTTAGCTGTAACGAGCAAGCTGTGATAACCACATTCTTCTCACTGTGTATAACAAAAACTTTTTCTCTTTGGTTTTAGCAAGTGGTTTTCTACCCAAAGCAGAGCTGGTACCTTCCTGCCTTAATTTTGCCTCACAATGACATTTAAATCTATGCACTGCCTTGTCTTTAGAGGCGTACAATACTACTGACTGCCAAATAGGCTGGCAGGATTAGAATGACTGGCCAGGTTACAGTGTCCTTTACTAAATCTGTCCACCTGGTGACATGAATTTAGGATGCATGGTAGTAGAGGCTGAGCCTGTGTCCAGTCCTGCTGCTGAGCAGTGGCTGGGTCTTTGCTGGCTGTGGCACAGTGGTGTGGAGAGGACTCCTGGTCCCTCTCTTCCTGATGAAGTGTCTCTTTGAGCTGGGAAGCGATGCTGTGTGTTTCCATGGGCTGTGTCCATGTGCGCCATGTCCCACTAAGGCACAGAGTGCTCCAGCCTGACCACAGCCTGGGGACCTCTTCTCATGGCAGCTGCTGCCAGTGGTGAAATGGTTGCCTGGAAAGTATTTGGCTAAGACTTGCAACGCACTTTGCTGCATTTAATGCCTGATCAGCTTCTGAAGAGGGAGTGTGACATACCTACACAATGTGGTGGAGCACCTTCTGCTGTCTAGGTGGACAAACTGATGGAGTAGATACCTTCTCTAAGTACTGCAATCTATTTTAAGATAACAGCTTTTATTTTTCTTATATAATTTCTTTCATTTTTGCTGAAGACAAAGTACTGTGTACCTTCCAACCTGGCAGAGCCCTGATGCCAGGCATGCACCTGCCTAAAATGAGAAGGGATGCTCAAGTACTGTGAAGATGAAGATTTTTTTCTTACAAGTTCTACTTCATGATTCAGCATTCTGAGGACAAATATTAATGGTAGCACTTGTGTTTCCTATTCCTGCTCCAAAGAGCCCACAGTCGAAGGAACGCAGACCTTGTTTTTGCCAGTGCTGGCAAGGGAGCGGGGATATTACTTTTTACGGATCTTGGCAGCCCTTTTGGAATTCCTCAGTGTGGAGGCACATGCGACAAGGGTACAGATGGAGTTCCTCCTGTGGAGAAGCAGCTTGAGACCCTGGCTGGGCCATGCAGCATATGGCAGCTTTACATACCCTACACAGCCAACATAGGCAGCCACCAACATCCAGCCAACCGCCCAGCTGCTTGTCCATGGCTGTGGTGCTCCCTTGAGACCACTAACACGCTACCTCTTTGTGCCTGTCTGTAGGAGAAGATTCCTACCTTTATGCATGTGCAGCAATGGGCTAGTCCTAATTTTGCCTGAAGCTGGATCTCCGTGACAGTTCGAATATTTTTTCTACTACTTGGGTCCTATGGTTTCCAGATATACCTCTGCTTTGTTTTCCACTCAGTGCCAAAGCATCACATTTTTTTAAAATACTGGAAGTCTTTCTTACTACGGGGGAGATCACACTGCTTATATTGGTAAAGTACAGTTAAATGCAAGAATATGTTGGCCAAAAATCAGTTTTGGTACTGGTGACAGAGCATGTAAACTGGAACAATTTTGTTGCAAATAGGTATTTAACATCAACTATGTTACTTTCTGGCACAAATACCCCCAATATGGGATGTTAAGTGACCACTGAACCTTTTTCTTTTTATTATGGTGACTATACCTTTCTCAAATTATCTGAGATTTGCTACATCATTCTGTCGTTGTCTGAACTACTTTGTCTTCCACTTGGCTTCTCAAAACAAAGCTGAAGGATTACCTCGTAGGACCAAGAGACAGAAAATATCTAGGACTTTTTTCATGTCTTTTGTGTGACCCTTTCAGCTATTTTCCTGGAAATATTTCCTTTCCTTTTCTTGACGTGCAAAGTGGTTTGAACTGCTAACCTGCCTCACAAGACACTAGGAGGTTCTCCCAGTTAAATACTTACAAGGCATTAAAGACACCCTGATAAAAGGTGACATTGAAGTGCAGTGTGGTAGTTAATGCTTTGGAAAACTGTGGACTAGATTCCCTCCTTTACTGGACTTTTGGCGTTGCTGGACTATGTGTGGGTGACTTACAGAGAAGTTTTGTACTGAGTGTTTAGTAACCAATACCAGTAAATTGATACAACTCTGAAGTGGATTGAAGTAACATGAGTAAGAGTGATTATACTGATAGAGCTTATTTCTACAAATTTATCAAAACAAACTATGCAGCAGAGACGTCTTTTGTGCCAGTGTAACTGTGTCAACAGTAGCAGCTGCGGTCATTTGACCATATTTATAAGTTCCTGGAGTTTCACTTGTCTCATCTTAGAGGGGCTAACTTCCAACCAACCCCAAATATTTTATACAAGACAGTATTTGGTAACACAAGGAGTCACTCTTAGGAGTTTTTGCTGCCTCCTTGACAATTTCAAGTAACTACTTAAAATATTTTGGAGGCGCAGCATTTTTAATATTTACTCATACAATATGTGCAAAAGATTAACCATTTTGCACTAAGCAAATGGTTTGGGATTTGAAATATGGTATCCTATCACCATAAAAATGTGTTTCTTTGTGATTCTGATCACAAATACTGCAAGAGTTTACTGGCAAGAAACGGAGAGTTATAGTGTTCCACAGCAGTGTACTAAATAGATAAAATTCAACAGCATTGGAAGACTAGACGTAGTCATACATAATCTGCATCCTTTACTTGTCGTGCTCTGCAAAGGTGAATTAAGTATACATTTGCCATTATATTTGATGATATCTTGATCTCATGCCCTTATAGATATGTTTTTTAACATAAAGGTCCTTAAGCAGAGATTTAGTTTTCCTGCAAGTCCTCTGATCCTGGCTGGGGATCTGGGGGTTTCTTCCAAAATCACACCGGGTAGTGCTGGGAGTCTCAGCTGTCCAGGAACACTTCTGGCACTGGTTAGTGAAGTGATGGACAATTCCTGTCATCCTGCAGACATATTCTGTAGCAATGTTATCTCTGAGAGGACTGAAAAAGCCCTTCTTTTAATGAAGTAATCTGCGTGGTTGGTCCTTAGGTTGAAATCACCTTGGCAGGCTGCGCTGGCTTACGATAACTTACTGTTATGATGGGCCTCCTGACACTGCTTTAATTACAAACTAGCATTAGCAATCCTTCCTCTGTCTGTCCATGAGAGAAACTCAAAAATTATGCATAAAACAACATATTCTAGTTCTTGAGTTCCCTAGTTTTGGGGTTTGGTTGTTTTGTTTTGTTTTGTTTTTTCTGTCCCTCATAGTCACAGTAGGAAAGAGAAGGACTTGGCAGGCCATGTAGGACCTAATACTGAAGAACTGCATATATCACATTATTGCCTGTTTACTTAATGCTGCTTGAAGTATCCATGTGGAGTGGGAGGAATCTCCTCCCTCTGACATCTGTAAACTGCTCCTGAGAAAGCCTTGCTGCACAGAAACTGGGGCAGAGTTGTGTCCATGTGTTAACCTTTCTGCTTTGTGTCAGGCTTGAAACTTTGTGCTTCATCCCACCACCACAGGGCTGCTGGTGTGAGCACTGTGGGTGCGGTGCAGCTGCCAGCAGGACCCACAGGCAAAATATTTGACACTCCCCTCCTCCACACTTTTAGTAGTCTTCCACACCTCCATCTTTTGATGTAGATGGGTGAGATCTTTTGAACGTGTCCGTATCAGTGCTTCCGAAGATTCATATCCTTTGGTAGGTACTTCGTAGAACATCTTCTGCTCCTAGTTTCTTTCATCTGTTTTTCTTTCTACTCTGAGATGGCCTTTAGTCTCCATCTTTGCTGTGCTCTCTAGCAGCTGCTGTGCCACGGTGATGTGCTTTTGCTTCTGCTGCGCTGATTGATAGCTCTTTCCCCTTGTGCCCCTGCAATTGTTTTCTCCTCAGCTATCCATCCAAAAATGGCTTTCTTTTTAGGAAACTCCTTGTAAGTACAAGTATTCTGCCAGTATAAATAAAAGCACATAGTTTTGTCACCTGCTCTGCCTTTATGGTAAATGGGCTCCCTGTGGGACCTAGACATCTCTGCTGCTTGAGCCAGCAGTTCAAATGCAGTCATCTTCTCACCCTGTTTATAAGGGCTCGAGAATGTTATAGGTCAGTATAAAGCCATTTCTTGTTCTACCAAAGTATAAGAGATTCTTGTTATTTCTGGTATTTTCAGACAACCCTACACTGTAAGTCTAACAAATACTGGATTATAGTATATAGGAAAAAATGATTTATTGCCTCTCCTAAGTGGCCCAGTGATACATGGGAAAGAGTGATGCTCAACTGCCCTGGAAAACTAACTGCTGGGTGCTGAGGATTGTTTTGATTTTTCGATTCTTGGGCCGTTTGTTGAACTTTTGCCTTACAAGTTTTGGTAAGGATTTGTGTTCTGTGCTTTGGTTCATGTCTAGCCGAACCAGAAATGCCTGCCATAGATACGTTTTGTTGCTCAGACAACAGGAACACAGTTTGCATGGATGAAATCCCTCACAGTTATTAACTTAGATACTTTTAAAGAGAAGGCTTTGTTAAAATCAGACTTCATTTTATTAGAAAAAATAAAGCGGTGAGAGGGAGAGCATAGCCACTTGAGTGCAGTCCTCAGCTCAAGGTACTGGCACATCTGAGGGCTGTCCCCATCACCCAGTTAAATGACCCAGGCAGATGTCCCAGCCTTGACCCACTTCTGGGCCTGTAAATCAGGAGCCCCAAATACTTTCATGTCTGGGGAGGGTTTTACAAGGGTATCTGCACATTGCTGAGGAGGCATTTCTGTTGCACTTAGCTGTCCATCAGGAACTGAATACATTTTTCAATTATTTTGTATATCAATCTCTTAAACAGATATCATGTAATACAATTTTCTCATTCTAAGCTCAGACCACTCTCTGAGAAGACAATTGTTCCCTATGAGCTCACAAATTTGCCTGCTCCCTGTCCTTTGCTCAGACAGCAAGGAGAGGACTGAGCTGATTAACTCAATTTTCTTGGTCACCTTAGTTTTCTTTTACAGTCAGTGGAGGAAAACAGCACTTCTAGATGCGATGTACGGTAAATGTGTCCTTTTCCCTCTGTTGACTAAAAGAAGCACAGGGCAAACAGCTCAGGTGTGCAAGCTGGAGGCTGGGTGAAGGGAATCCTCCTGCACATGCCTGACCATCGTACTGGTCAGGCACCATAACCTGGCAGCACGGGCAGTGTGTTCCACAGCACAGTCCCTGCATTAGCCTGCCTGCTCTGACCTCCTACACATTTGCAGTAGCTGCAGCAGGGTATCTCCTTATTGCACAGATTTTCACTTCTCTAGATTCTTGTAAAATATTCTGAACACTGTATATCTGTTACTTAATTGTCATCACTAAAGAAATAGTAAGTACCATGAATTTTCTCACGCATTCTTTATTTAATTAATGCTCTGCCATTCTCTTTCTAAGCTTGATATAGTTGATACACACAAAGTACAAGAGACGGCTTTATCTTCAGTTCCTTTTATTTTGAGGACATCGTGCAGATGCTGCTGTATGTTCTCTTTTTCACAGAATGGGAATTAATATCATCATTCAGCAATATATTCTTTTACATAAATTCCATAAAATACCATTATCCACTTCAACTGTCAGGCAAAATTAGCTGAATACTGGCAGTCAGGAATAGATTTTTCCTCCAGCTGATGACTTGGGAGATACTTGTGGAAGTTTTACTGTAATCCTGTGGTCTGTAGGGGTTCTGGTTCCTGAGGACAGACTGCATATTTTCAGTGATGGTTTGCACATCCTCAGCATGGTGGGCTGATCTGCTCATAACGCACCTCCCGTCACAATTTACAAAACAGTATTTTAGAGTGTAGGTCAGTAGTTATCTGGTGTAAATTCATTCTTTTGAAATCTATAGCCCTATGTCTGTTTACACCAGATGAGAAACTGATCAAATACTACCACCAGTCCAACAACGGAAAAAGCAAACCTTTTTGTTACCATTAAAAAAGCAGTCAAGACAACCACCACCAGAAATGCAGAAAGTATGAAGTTAAACCTGAATCAGAGGGGAGGGGGCAGGAACCCAAGGTTTTGAACATGAGGAAGGCAAAAATAGCTCTAGTTTTTCCTGACTGATACAAGATTATCATCTTTGCATCTGGCACACTGTAAACATTCATTACAGATACTGATTTTATGATACATTTCACATGGGTGTGACTCAGCCAGCAAGTATGAGGATTTCTCTCTGTGTTGACCTTTCTAATATTTACATGAAAAAATGGGAGGTTATGATGTGGGACACATGCTGAGAAATGCTTCTTTGTGTCCCACGCTTAGATAATTGGTCATTGCATCTCCTTTTGCTCCCAAATATCTGCTCTCACTACAGCTGTCCAAGATGTTATCTCCTCTTGTCTGCATTGCCAGGGTGACAGCCTTGCACGTGTTAAATGGAGTGAAACCGAGGAGAACAGGCACCTGGGTCCAAGTTAGCCAAAAATGAATTTGTCCTCTGCCTTCCCAAAGTAAATCAATTCAAGTTATCATGATGATCACCTATTTTCTTTTCCAAACTCTGTACATAGCAAAATAAAAACAAAACCCCCCTTTCTGTCTGTAGTCAATGTCTCTGTGTAATGTTTTTATTTGCATACAGCTGATCTGACTCACTTCACTTTTGCTGTGAAAATTTTCCTTTTCCAGATCTCAGCAGTGATCTTTTAAGGCTCTTTTTTTGTTAAGCTTTGCTTTAAAGCAGTGTTAAGAGGTTGTCCAGAGAAGCTGTGGAATCTCATACTCGGAGATAACACAGACCTGGACTGGAGGTGGCCCGGAGCAGCCTGCTCAGATGGGTCCTGCGCTCAGCAAGTCCAGAGGTGCTGGACCAGAAACCTTCTGGGATCCCCTCCAACCTGAATTATTGTGGGACTCTTTGCCACTTGTTTTTAGCTCTAAACTTGCTGTAGTCCTACTCTTTTCCTTGGTCCTCAGATATTTCAGTCAAGACTAGAATCTCACTGCCACAAGCACTATTCAGTGCTACTAACCCAAGCATGAAAAAACCTGCCGTAATTGACAGAGATTTTAAAATGCTGCATTTTTTTCAGTGGCTTCCTTTTCAGACCTAAGAAGTCGAAGGAATTAAGATCTCTTTGAAAATGTAACCAAACCTCCACTGCATTGGCATGAGCTGAGATGCTCCTAGTTTTAACCACTCCCTGAAAGCCACCACCTGCCCAATAATGAGACGCAGTAAATTTCCAATTGGGAGTTGATGCTTTATATAAATTCCTAAAATCTGCTGGTTGTGTGAAATCTGTGGCTTGTCTTCTGTAGCATGTTGGACAGCATTGTTACACAGGTCTCTTTTTGCCTTCATATTTGTAGATATACTACTTTATAAACTGTGAACAGCTTTTCAGATTTGCTTGCAGTAAGGCAAACTGATTTCATTCACTAGAAGATTTTAGCAAAGTATTTTTTTTTCCTCAACCCTAGCAAAATATGGCATTTATATTGTTAGTAATCTATTAAATTATTATCCAGTTACAGTCCAACTGAAGACAGCTGAATATTCCCAGGCTTAATTTATCAGTCTTGAGAAGGTTATTTTCTGATAAAAGAAAGAGGGAGGAGGGGATAATTTTTAAAGGTAAATTGAAATTACACAGCTGAATTTATAACAGTTTCTGCACAATAGCTGTAACTGAGTATCTGACAAAACATACAAGCATGCTCTACATAAATAAAGGGGGAACCAAAAAAATGATACAATAAATGCACTGCAATGAGTGAAAGAAATGCATTTGTCAAAAGCAAGTAAAACATGGAGTACTGTAGACTTTAATTTCTTCAAGGGGAGCATGCTGTGCACCTGCCCAAACAAAATGCGTGCCACATCCAGCACATATATTGGCAGAAGAATCAGTTGTTCCCTAACATATTTGTTCCTGGTAGTCAGTGGTTATTTTTAGTACGAAGGAAGAAAGTCATGCTTTGCAATTAGCTGAGAACAGAGACTTCATGAATGTCAAAGGTTCACCTGTTTGTGGGCTGTCAGCAGTTACCAAGCTGGTGTAATGGACTGCTCCAGCATTGGATGCTGTCCTGTCAGGGTCTCAGGAGATGTTCAACCCCAGTCCTTTTGTTCACCCGTTTATTCTGAAAAATATTTGAGCTAAATAAGGTAACAACCACCCTTCTGGTGGAGGGTCAGGGAGAGGAGAGGTCATGCACCTTGGCAGCAGGCTGCACAACCGGTTCTAGAGAGCAGCTCCAAAATTAGGGCCAGGACTCCTTAGTCCTGCATCTGGCTGCAGGAGGGAGAGGATAAAGTGGTGAATGCCAATTTCTGTTCAGGGAAATGTGTGGTTTTGTCTCCTGTGGTTGCTTTTGAAAATTTCTGCCTCTGAGGAAAACAGTGTTGTTTATTTGCTCAGTATTTTAATTGTAGCATTCAACTTCAATGAATGGGAATCTATGCTCCCTTGATAGCTACTGACATTTGCATGTCTTCCCTATGCTTTGTCTTTTCTTTTTCCTGCTGCACTCTCTTGTCTTTGAATGTCTCCTTTTTTCCATTCCCTTCCGAATTCTGTGCTAAGAACTGCCGTGCCTCTCACTTTCCTGTTTTGTCCCATACATAGTCAGGAATGAAAAAAATGTCATTATTGACTACGGAGAGACAAGACATAATGCTCCAGCTAGATTAGTAGGGAAGGAAAATGCCCTCATCTCTAAAGATTTGGAAAAAAAAAAAGGTAGCCCAGTGTAGCACATGAGGTTAGGTGGGTAGAATTCAAACCTTCATTTATGGTAAATGTCAGGCCTGACACAGAAATGTATGAAACATTTGAAATTTGAAACACCATCTGGATAGTTGATAGATTTAAAGTACAAGATTGTTAAGGGACAAAAAACTATTGACGACAAGCTCTAGGTGTTTATTTCATGTGTGCAGTGTACCTCATGTATTTGTGTGTGGACACTAATTATCAGCTTTTCTTTATCACTGGCTTTCTGGTTGTGCTCCCATTTTTCTCAATATGTGGTATTTTACAACTATTTTTGCCCTCCAGGGTTGCTGATGGCAATAACTCAGCTTTTTTCCTATGGTCTGAAATTGGACTCTGGCTGCGACAAGTGTGTATCCATGAAGTTCTTGTTCCGATTCTCACCTGTGATTTCATTTTGTTTCTCTTTCCAATCAGAAAATGAAGAGTTTGGCCCAAAGACGCCAGTCTGCACCATCTTTGATCTTTGTCAAAGCACTTAACAGATCTAGATCGATCTCAAGGTGAGTCAGTGAGTTTTGCTGGATGTAGTGTTCTGCAGTTTCTCAGCCCAAAACCTGAAATGTTTTTCAGCTATTATCCACACAAGGTTTGTCACAATTCAGGCTGCTCAGTAGCTGCACAACTGCAAAGCCTGCTGAAAGATGTGATAGATCCAGCTGAGATGCTGGCTGATCTCCTGGAGGGGGTTTCCCCAGTGCTGCCATACTAAGCTGTTTATACCCAATTGAGCAAGCAGAGCTGCTCTGCAATGTGCAACTGGCTGTGCAACATTTGGGCTGCTCAGTTCTAATTAATTCGTGGCAGGCTATGATTGCCTGCGGGGGAGATGGCATGGGCAGAGGAAGATGAGTGTTTCCTACTTTTTGCTTTGTACACTCATGCCGTGCTAGGCATAACTTGGGAGTGGTTATTGTGGGATCGTACAATTTAATTCTAGTATCAGTCATGGACTGCTGCATGGTACAGGCTCTCCGGCATCTGCTTGTTTGGGACAATGCTGTGGGCCAGGATCTGGTGGTCACAGCCTCCTCCCATCCAGCATTAGCACTTGTGAGGCTGAGTATGTGGGGGTGGGTGGGTTTGAAGTATTCAGCATTTTTGTCTTCATCTTCTGCCGGGATCAGCTGTTCCTCCTCCATCCCTACCCCAATGTAAAACTACCATAAAAATGGTAGTTTCTGTGGAGCCAGTCCCCTTCCAGCCCCAGCTCTGACCTGCCACTTGAACCACTCTGCATACATAACTTTTGTCTTCCTGCACTACAGTTCATTAGACTTTAAACTTACAAAACATAAGTGTTTATTGAGAAGTGAACCATCTGGTAGGCTGTTAATGCTTCCAGCTGTGTAGAGCTCTTTACGAAGAAACGTTATTGAGGGAAATTAAAGTATGGCTTTGTAAGGAATATTTTTTCCTACTCTGGGGTGTGTTAAGTAATCAGTATGTGAGCTTTGGAAAGTTTTTTGTGTTTGATCTAACTAATACCTGGTTTCATATTTGTCATCATGAAGAATTCCACAGTATTTCTGAAACCTGTGAAAGTGTTCTGTGAAAACATCAGAGTTGCAAAATAGGAAAGGAAAATGAGTTGAAACGACTTGCAGGTCTTTTTGCTGGCTATGACATAAAAGGAAACTTAGAAATTAATTCCTAAAGGCGTTTGCACCTTTTTGTGTAGTCTAGTGGCCTGAGCCTAGGACTGAGAGCCAGCAACATGTCTTCTGGTTCTGTCTGTAAAATTTCTTCTGTGGCCTCTCTCTGACTTTGTTTTGAGGTCTTTAAAAGAAGAGAAATGGGTATTTTGTAACCCCTTAATGAGAATACTGAAATTGTTTAGATTGTCTGGACTATCATATTTATTCTTCATTTACTGTGATTTCTTGATTGTATTTGTAGCTATTGTTGTTGTGATACCACGTTTGGGCATAGAAGACACATTCATATGTGAAGTTGTGAAATTAGAGATGGACTATTACTATGGGGAGTAGCAATAACTGAAGATTACAGGGGACAAGATATGGGATGTCTCAGCCCTTGGGCTTCAGCGTCTCCTGCAGTTTATACACCTGTGTCTCCATAATGTCTTCCCTTCAAGCTATCTTAAGATTTGCTCCTTGATATTAAGAGAATGAACTATATTTGATGCTTATATTTCAGTCTTCTGTCATTTGCCTGCTGGGGTTCAGACATGAATATTTTTGTTCAATTCTACTTTTTTGTTGTTGTTTGTTTTATTGTCCGCTCCGTAAGTACCACAAATCAGACATAGCTGGAGAGACACCGAGTGGGGTACACACTCAGTATGTACGTTTTCACCTAAGAATTTTACACTTTCTTACATGTAAATATGTCTTGCTTGTATAGCCCAGATCAGAATTATTTCCAGATCTGATGTGTGGAAGGATTTTTTGGTAAGGCCAGTTGGCAGAAACTGTGTGATGGAGAGGACTGAAGAGGGGAAAATGTTGCCTTGTTCTGCAGTAAAGGCAACGCTTTGCCTCCCCGACAGACCCTGCCACTTTCACAGCTGATGGATGCTGCCTCAGTTATGTCTGTCCTCTGTCTGTGGCGTGCAACAACTTAGCTGGTCCGGTTGTTCTGAAGCATGTAGCCTTAGTGAGAGGTATCGGGTGAAGTCTGAGGACCCTAGGAACCAGAGCAGATGATTTTGTAGCTTCAGAGTCCATCATTCAGAGGGTAATGCTTTGAATGGTGTTTGTTATTGTTCATGGGAGCAGTAATTCTCACCTGTGCCTGACTTCCTTGTTTGGCTGTGCAAAACACATTCCTCTGCGTGACCAAACTGATGGATGGATTTAAACTTTCCACTCTGTTGTGTAAACGCTTACCTCTTCTAAGTGCTTTCACTTAAGGCAAACTGAAGAGTGAGAAAATGACTTCTCATGTTTTCTGATCTCCTCCAAATTCTTTATCTCAGACCTTTCTCAGCTCTTAGTTCCCCTTCTTGTAGACATAGTCAGGCAGCAAAATCCATTATTCTCCGCTGGCAGTGAACCTTAATACTGGAACTCCGTAACACTTACTTGTTAATGGTTGATTAATGATTTGTAGATAATAAAGCTCCTATCTGAAGTTAGCAAACATCTGTGAGGGATTTATATGAATCCTCTCACCTCAGCAGCTGGCTCACCTCAATATTTGTTGAAATAATGAACAAGTGCAAAGTTTAAAAGGGCAGGAAATACTTAGAAGCACAAGTCAGTTTGTATTTTTATACCACTTTATATGTCAGGTGTCCTTGGTTTATACACAGGGCACTTTCATAAAATGTGGTGGCACCCACTTCGGACAGACTTACTTTGGGGCATATTAAAGTTTGTTAGTGGTATTTATTCAAAGAAGCCATTGTGACATCTCAAGATGGCTATTTAGCAGTCAAAGGATTAAGTTTTTCTAATGGTAGAGTTGTTGTAGCTGTGATGGCACGAAGATATAAGTGAGCCAAGACGACCTAGCTGGAAAAAGCAGATGCTTGTTTGTGCCATTGTCCTCTTCTTCAATCCTGAAAGAGAAGCAAATCTGAAAGTCTTGTGTGCTTGAAAGCTTGTCTTCTTTTTCTCCAGCTGTATAATTTGGTTTAATGAGAGTTAAGCCTTCCTTACAAATCTTGCCTTGCCATGTCAGTCATATAAAAGAAGTTACAAGATATTTGGCCTAAAGAAGAATACGGGGGTGGCTATATGGCATGGTGGTGCAGAGATGTGCAACCATTCTGTAGTTCCTGCCTCACTTGACTGTAATTGCAGGCAGCAGAGGAACACAGTAAATAGTACAGATATTATAGTGGAATTCAGGTCCTTGCTGTCAAGAGATGAAAATATGCAGACTATTCATGGCCTCCTGTTCTTGCTTCTCTTCCTTCTTTCTGTACAGTTTTTCTTTCGTCACAAAATAGTGATGAATAGGCACGTAAGGACTGTTTCACATCATCAGATGTCCTCTTTGGAAGCGCTTTGAGCAAAGTTATTCTAGAAATACATTGGAAGAGTAAGCTTCTGATATTTTTCTTGGCTGATGCTGAGATGCAGGAAAAATATGTTTGATTGTTAACTCCATTAATGTGTATGAAATCAGCAAAGGATTCAGGTTAGTTATATTTGGCCCTGGACCTGTTCCGCAGCTGTAATTTTCCTCTTACTTTTTCTTTGTGTCCTTTAATGAAAACTGCACAACTTAATGATATACTTCAGTACAACACAAATTATGGGCTTGAAACAGAAATATTTGAGGCCTGGATTTTAGCATCAGGTCTTGTCATCTCAAAAGAACTGATACAGAATAATAAAGACTTGTTTCAAGCCAAATTGTCAGCCTTTGTTCTGCTGTCCTTCAAAACAATTTTCACATGTGACAAAGCCCAAGCTACCAAGTTCCTGTTCTGTGTTGGCAGACTTCTGCTCACATCTCAGATATTTCACAGGGACAGCCAAATTCTGTGTTGCCGTTGCTGGCAGCTTCCCCTTTCCTAATGCGTGCCTCACCAGATCTTTGAAAGTGATATTTTTACATGCTGAAACTTATTAATGTAAGTTCACAATTTCTGCATGACCATTTATAGATATGTGTCACTACACACTAAAGGTGTTAAAATATCGGTAATGAAACTACTCCTTATTACAGCATGAAGCATGGTTATGATGTTATTTTTGAGTAAGCTAGAAGCAGGGACTGTTTAAAAAAAAAAATTAAGCATAATTTTTAAAAGGTTTAATGAACAAATCTTTAAAGAACCTGAAAACAAAGCACCTAAAAAATCACTCCCAGTCAATTTTATTACGTGGCTTTTATGGTTGAAGAAGTTAAAGGTAAAACCCGAGGATTTTACATGTTTCTGAGGTGTTTTTTCCCCCTTCTGTAAGTGGAAGCAGTGTTACGCCTTGCGCAGAGGCTGCTCTTCCTTCTCCCAACACACAGTAAGTGATTCTGGCATGTTATCTTCCAGGGGTCCCATGCCAAATGCTAAATATCCCAGATAACGAAGATCATATGTGTAATCTAGTAATACATTCCACTTGGCGCTAGTCAAATACAGAGTGTTCCCAAAGTCTTGGACATTGTGTTTTCAGGGTTTTAGTCAGAAGATACGTGGATGATCCAAGCTATTTGACTAGATGAAGACAAAAATAGAGACTTTTAATAAATGTAAATTGCCAGAAGGCCTTAACTGTCTCTTTTTTACAGGGAAGAGTTGAGTATTTGGTGTTTCAGGCAAATCCGATTGCAGGGAGGAAGGGAATAGAAGTTCATTGCAAGAAACTAACTTGTTAAGTAGGTATTTCAGTTGCGATTGATTTGCTCGTTCTTCACTTGTTTCCACAGTAGCAAATAATTTCACCTAGCAAAATAATCTCCATGAGGTGCATTTGGTCAGTGAGGCTCAGCATCTTGGTCCGGTACGAGGGCATGGAGGGGGAGTGCCTGCCACCCTGTCGCACCCCACAGCCATTTTATTTGCCTGCTACAGCAGGGCGAGGCCTTTATAGGCAGCTGTGCCTGGAGCAGCTGCTGTCCCCTTGGTCATTGTGGTGGAGCCAGGTGTTGCTCTCACGCAGCCCCCAGGCACCATGACAGCATTTGCTGCAGTGTGGAGCCAGGGATGGTGCCCACCCGGCTGAGGCTACCCCACTGCCGGGACTCCTGTCCCTCTTGGTCACCACAGCAATACCTGTCAGGCAGAGGAGTGGCACCCTTGGCCAGGGCTGCCACAGCTGCTGGTGGCACGTGGGGCATGACTTAGGGCCACTCTGCCGCAGGGCACAGTCCTGGGATAGTGTGGGACAGGTAACACCTCGTGGCTAAGTGTGAGGGGCTTTGAGGGACAAAGGCCACCATATTGTGAGCCTGCCCATTGTTGCATGTGCCTTACACATACAGTCAGTGTGGGGTTTTGCCTCCAACACTGTCAAACATCACCAGCAGTGGTGGGGGGGGGGAGAGACAGGCTCAAAAGCAGGACGGGAGGGGGCATGGCCAGATACTGTTCCAGCTTCCTTCGTTTGAAATGCAGGTATCGCAGTCTGGGCAAGATGGGGTTCCCTTGAAGGCTGAAAAGGGGAGGTGAGGGTGGAGGATAATAGGGTAACAAGTCACTCAAAACTGGCACCGTTGGCAGTAGGGGAAGATTTACAGTGTGTGAGGCAGCTGTGGCTGCCAGGCAAGCCGAGGCCCTGCCTGGGGGATGCTCCATGGTGTGGCCCCCACCACCACCTCATGGCTTGTGGGAGGCTGAGGCGGGTGGCGGGGGGCCGGGTAGCGAACACCAGGCACGCATGTGCACAACTAAACCATCTCTACAGCCTCCCCCTGCGCCCTCAGCCACCGACCTGTGGTCACAAGAGGTGAGGGCCCTTGAATGCCTTCATTCACCCTTAGGAAGAGGCATGCTGTGGAAAGAAGCCCTTGCAAAGCAGCCTTTCCAAAGCTGCGTGGTTTTTTGGGAAGCAGAAGGGCTGTCGCTGTTCTCAGAGTGGCTCCCCCAGGTGAAAATCAAAGTGGCAGCACCTCAGGGGCAGCCCTGCATCCTCCACTCCTCATCTTGAAGTCCTTTGAGAGACTTCAATACACTTGAGAATACAGAGGAGCCATTTTATGAAAGGGGGAAAAAAGGCAAAATCCCCAGAACAATTTCCCAATGTGAAGGATTAAGTACAAGTACCGCTCATTTTATCTTGACTTGTGATATTTCGTAGCTTTTTCCATAAAGCTCCAGCTCCTGGAGTCATGTGTTTATAAAAATCCCAGTTTCATTAGCAGTCAAGTTTCTAGTCATCAAGATGGAGGGAAAATCCCATTCCTAAAGAGTCAGTCAGCAGAGCAAATGAAAAGTTCTTTGCTTCTGGGTTTGATTTTTAGATTTAGTTCAGCTTTGAAACTTCTGATCAGGATTTTTTCTGAGATTTTCCATTTCATTAAAAGTTTGGCATTTTAGCATTTTATGCTTAATTTCTGTATGAGAACTTCCCTAGATTTCTCCCCTCCATTATGTCATGTTTCCCTATGTAAGGTATGGATACATGAATTTGTAGAAAAACAGTGGTGGTGGGGGTTTTTTTCATACTATTTTGTATCAAATTGCTCTTCCTTTTTAATGGAATTGCACATAATTAAGATAACTTGTGATGATATTGTACAAGTTGTAATTTTTATACTATTTCTAATTCATGCTTGATTTAACCTAATTATGACACTGGAGTATTGTTTCCTTAAACCATGTGCTTGAGCGCAAAAGTTATTTTTATGTAGTAATAGCTGGGGATAAAATTTTATTAACTGTTAACAAGGAACAAAGTGAACTTTCTGAGGCCTCAAATGGCCTTTTAACTCCAAGATTGGCATTCCTGTCCCCCTGCTGTGTATTTTCTGTTTTGTTTTGTGTGTGAGCATGTGTGTGTATGTGTGCATATGTTTGTTTTTGATAAAACCCATCAGTTCTTCATTTATGACATACAAACTGGCTTATAGCAATGTTTGTACATCTGGAGATCGAAATGAGCTGTGGCTCTCAGAGATATGCTGCCTTTTTTATTAAAAGAAAAGGACTAGATGTAACAAGAAGGAAGGCTTGAAACGAGGTTTTGGAGGGATTGGAGTTTAAATGAGAGATTAATTTTACAATAAATTACTAATATTTTAACACTAGCACTTTAAGCCGATTCCCCTTTGGATAGAGTTGTGGCAGTTTTAATACAAAGACAGCGAGGGGCAGTGCTCATTGGGATGAGCACAGGGCTCTGCTTATCCAGATGTTTCACTGTCCACATGTGCTTTTGGCTACAGCACATTTTGGGGGCTTTTTGGATTAGGCCTTGAGGTCTGGCAGAATGCAGCTGTTGTCCAGCCATTGTGTATCCCTGATTTTAGACAGCAAAATCTCTGCCAAATGACAGTCTGGCCAAGCAGTATAGGCAGCGGCATACCTGAGGAAATCACAGACTGACTCGCTCAGACTGCTTTGTGATCATTTATCTTGTGTAAACAAGCAGAAAGCCTCTAATGATGTGCAGGCTGATGTGCAGCCTCTGGTGCTCTCTTCTCTGACAAGGGCCAACATTAAATATACGTTGAACTCTCCTCCTGGCTGATAGGGCATTGCTTCTCCTGGTCCAGTTGCTTCCTCATCATGCACAAAACTGCTGGTAGGGAGGTTTTAATCACATCATGAGAATAACATGATGCCTTTAGACTTCTTTTGTCCCCATGTCTGAAGTGTTTGAGTACTGGGGCCTAGATCTAATAAAGGATAATAAGCCTCAAGGGCAAGACATGGGAATAATATCAGTACCTGAATCTAAAACCATGACTTAAAAAAAATCATCTCGGTGGCTTCCTGACCTCCCAAGTGCCTCTGTTCTTTAGGCACTCTCCTACTGACCAGAGAGCTCCCAAAACACCTAGAGCTGCGCTTTTGCACATCCCAGTACAGCATGACTTTTGGTAGCGCTGAACCGGCCTCTGTCAAAGAACTAAACACTGCTTCGTGAGAGGCTCCTGAGAAGCTTCATCCACTAGTCCACAGACCCTATTTAACCTACCTGGGCAAAAGCAAGGCCCTCACTAAAACAGTTGCAAGTGTTGCTCTCTTTTAAACCTCTGGCTGAGTCCACTTTTCTGGAGTGCTTTTGAGTAATTGTTTAGGGCAGTGGTTTCCAAACATGCAATATCAGGGCAGAAGTGGGAAGGAGTCTGTCTCATTGGGTGTTTTGGCAGGGAGAGGCCATGGTCTGTGTTGCAGCCAAGGTTTGTGCCATCTAGAGAGCTTAGTGTGAGCTATGGTAGCTGTTTCTAGCCTGTGCATTAGGCACATCTCCACAGAAAACTACTGCTTTTTGCAAAACTGCTGGACTTTAAATTGGTGTGCTTTCCATGGAAATTAGTCATCCAGGTTCAGCTCTCTGACTCCTTAGGCAGTTTATCTTCTCCTACCCAGAAGTGTGATATAACTACTAAGGCAGAGGATATTTGGAGTGAGGGGAGTCTTTCCTTCTCCCTCCCACAGCTGAAGCTGGGCCACTGTGCAGAAGGACATGCAGCGTTCCTGGGACCAAAAATCTTATGTTCACAGGAGCGAGCTTGGCTCCATAAATGAATAGTAAAAGCACTTACCTGGGAGGGGATAGGCCTGTCTGTTCCCAGAATTATTTTTGCGTATCACCCACTGACACATCCACGTTCAGCCTATCCTGTCCCCTAACTGAAAGTGGTTGTAAGTACTGAGATGAGTGGACTGGTTTGGATCCTTGTGTGCTCTGTTGGGATCCTGTGCACTGAATGCTGACTGCGTTCAGTGGGAGTAGATATCTAAGTACATCCAGGTGCATCCTAGGTCTTCATGGCAGGATTATTCAGAAAATGCAGAAAAGAATGAAACAGACCTTCACCTGAATGAATAAGCAGAGCTGAGGTGTTTTCATCCACCTTCCTTCCCTCTCTTCCCCCTGCATGTTCTGGTTAGTGAAACCATATCCAATATTTTGCAAGGCATCTAATTTTATCAGAACTTCTTTGGAAACAACTTTGGTTGCTGAGCCCCTCGGACTAAGCAACCTCACACTCATGCCCCTCTGTATTGCTGTCCAAGTTCAGGACAGGTTTCCAGTGGGTGGCGTGTCAAGTGTGACATGCGTTTCTACAAGGAGGTCACTAATCAGACATGGGCAAGCTCTTCTGCTCTATCAAATTCTCAATTAAACATGGGGGAAAACATCGTAATGTGAAAGTCTTTTGTGTTTCCCCCTCCTCCGGGCTGCTGTTCTTTGCAGGTAACTGGCCTGTGCCCACTTCTTCCTCAAGTAAAGTAATTACCATCAGGTGCAGGGGTGTGGAGAATCCTCTAACAGCTTTTCTCCTCAGCTCAGATCACTATTCAGGCAGAATAGAAACCTCTGACTAACTTGCGTGGGTAGCTGTGCAAAAAACTTGTTGAATACATAGGCAGTTAGTTATAGGAGAGCAAACAGGTGCATGTGGCTGCAACTAATTTGTCTGTTGGCTGTTCATAAGGAATCTGGGTCATTACCCTTGCAATAGCTGGCAGCAGCAGGCATATCAAGTAATCTCTTCACTGTAATAGGATAATTCCTATGCTGTAGTACTAGTATGAAAATATGGTTTAAAGCCCTTGTGGCAAACCAAAGCCAGATTTGTTCCTGTTACAGCTGGGACACGTGCAGTGAGGTGACAATCCTGTCTTCCATACGGCAGCCATATCGGTCATCCCTCGCAGGGAAGCAGTCCTTAAAAACTTAAGCCAATACAAGAGCTGGGCAGATCTTCCCCTCATGTCTGTGGTGGAGCTTTGTGGAGTTCACTGCACAGCATCCCACAGCGGTGGGGATACACGCAAAGCCGGGCAGCTGCAGCTTCAATGAGAGCTGCAGTTTGTGGGAGGATAAAGTGTGGTGAAGGGGCTTATCTTTTAAAGGCAGTACTTGCAGTCATTTATAGGTCACTTTGTATGTGAATACTTTATTTATAATTTGCAAGTTTTCTCCTGAAAAAGGGCCATCAGGGAACAGCAGCTGGTGGATTGCAGGTTTGCTTTACCTGGCCACATATTTAAGTCTTGCTTTGTTTTGAATGCATTTATTTTTCTTAAAACTTGTTGCCTAACTGCAGACTATACCCAGGTGGCACAAGCTGAGCAGGGGAAGAGCCTAGCTGAATTACTTCTTGAAGGAGGGGAAAATCAGGGCTAAATGGGAATGACTGTTGAGCAATGAGACTTTGAGGAGACTGTGAGCAGCCCCCCTGGTATTACCTGATAGTTCAGTGAGGTAAACCTAGGCAGTCACCTCGAAAATGCTGTTTCCCTGTTGAAAGGACATGGTCACACGAGTGCCTCATTCCTGTCCATCTACAGCCTGTGTAACGTGTAGCTGCAGATGATAGGGCAGGCAAATACATGCAGGCTCACTAACAGCTGTACATGATGGTCCAGTTTCTAAAGATGCCTTCACCAATCTTTTCACCTCATGTGCACCTCAGCTTGAAATGACCTGTTTCTGCAGAGGTCTGCAGCATGTCCTGGCTATTTTTGGTAACCCAGAATTCCTGGCTGTTACATGACCTGTGCTGAACTCTTGTAATACAGTTTGCAAGAAGATATTTGAAACCCCCTTTTGAAGGGAGGTTAGTTTTGCCCGTGAGGTAACTCAAAATCAATGGAGTTGAGCTAGGCTTTTAAATGTCCCAATTGTGATTAAGTGGGATTAGATGTCCCAGTTGTGATTGCTGCTTCCTCAAAAAATTAAGGCAGGACAGAAACCTGAACCCTTCAGGCTACTAAAATAATACTGGATCCTCCTAGGGGGACATGGGTGAAACTGAGATCCCAGTGTGCTCCCCTGTACGGAATGGGTATGAAGGAACTGAGATGGAAGTGGCAAAGGTAACCTGTGCCTCCAGACTTCTTGTAGGCCAAGAGGAGCTCCAAAAAGCCCAGACAACCATGGTGCAGAACTGCAGTGCTGGAGTGTTAAGTTGTGGCCTATTCTTCACCCTCTGTTCACACTACTTTTTTCCTTTTTTTTTTTTGGTTTTTTTTTGTTTGTTTTTGTTTTTGTTTGTTTGTTTGTTTTCTTTTCTTCACACCCTCCCCCTCAGCAAGGGTCCTTTTTTTGCCCGACTTTTTCATCTGAACAATGAAATCTTTGTTTAGGTAGACAGTGCCTGGAATGGCATTGCCCTGGTGCAACTGGAATGGGAGACTAACTCACGGTGCTGCTGCTATGTCACTCAGTAAAAATGAGTGGGAACTGCAGTGGGGAACAGAGGATCAATTCTTCCAAAGGCCAAAAAAGGGTTTATTGACTTCTGCATGTGAATATGTCCTCCCGCAAACCTCTCCCCTGCTCAGGGGGACTTGGACCAAAACCTCTTGAGCATGTTGATTGCTAGCAGAGCTGTGTAGCAGGACTGGAGGACACCCACACTGCAAGAGCTTTTCAATAGGATTTAAGTAACTTGCACTAAATTATTTTCTGGTGGAAATGGGCAAAATATGACTGAAACGTGTGGTGCTAATTTATACCAATAGAGAATTTTGCCCTTGTGCTAAATTTTCAGAGTAAACACCTTGCAGCTGTTTGTTAAAACAAAAAACGTTGGAAGCAAACCAAGCCACAAGTGTGTTTCTTGTCTCCAGCCACCATCCTGTAGAACATAGTTGCTCTGCAGAGAATATTGTCCTTTTGGCTACGTAGAAATTACTTAAGTGCAGCTTGTTTTCAATTAAGCTGCCAAGCTTCCATCCTGAAATGTGTGAGGATTTTTTCTAATGATGCATTTTACCCTACAGCTATGTGATATTTTACTGCAAGTCTTAATTGTTTACGGATTTTTGGAAGACTACAGAAAAATAATACACTTACATGCCTCGACACCTGGAACATTTAGTGTAAACCAAATTATTCATCATAAAAAAATGTATTACTTTTAATAAGATTTTGACATCGTGCAAAGATTATTTAAGATACTTAGAAAACAATTTTTAGAATCCTAGAATAATATAAGTTGAAATATTTTCTCAATGTATTTTGAATTAAAATGTGTACACTGAGTTTTAGAAGCAGAGGAATGGTATTGGATATCCTAAATATAAGTAGTAGCCCTAGTTTCTACCCTAAAATGTAAATTTATCTATTCATTTGAGCAAAATTTACTCCCAATCTTTATTAATATTCATCTTCATTCCATTATCCAGGCTTGTGCTTGCCCCGCCTGTGCTGGAGAGAGGCTTGCAGTGAATTTTGATCCAAAGGCTCTGTGACCATGTTGGGACTCACTGCTTTATCTGGGGTACAGCACTTTCCACTGCAGCTTGCTGAGGTCCAGCTTCTTGCATGGGTAGAGTGAGGACAGCCTTGCGCTAGATGCTGTGATCTGGGGCTGAGGGATGCGTGCTCCAGGGCAGAGGGCCTTCTGTGAAATCCACAGGTGCAGCCCTTGAGGGAAAATGCAGAAGTGAGAGGTGACTGCCTCAGATTTGTTCAAATACAATGCTCATAAAAAAGAAGTTGCAGCCAGTAAAGCACAATTACGAAGTAGAAGCAGGCATTTTAATACTTAATAACTAATACTCTTTGAAAAACTGAGCGGATCTCACTTGTTTCATTGTACAAAATCTACTGTATGCGATGGTGATGGCCTAGGGGACTTTAACGGAGTGCTGCAGAAAATAGACTTGCTATTTCTGGAATGCTGCACTGTTTTCACAAAGTGCTGCTTGAACTGTGTAAGATTTATCATAGATAACAGCAAGCAAACATGCTCAGCATCCTCAGAAAGAAGCTCCCTTAGCATAGCAGGGATCAAGTTGACAGCAGACTTTCAGAAATGGGTTGGCAGCCCATGTGATTGAGAGAGTTTTATGCTTGTCTATCCAAGTCCCTTCTATAAATAGTCAGTGTAAGATTACAACAGCATACTAACTTTGTGTCGGCCTGTATCTTACCTACCACCTTCCTGGAAAACACTCCTACCATCCAGGCTGATACTTTTCATGCTTACTTTCACACTCTAGGTACAATTATTTATTAGAATAAAGTGCCTTATGAACTCAGATGAGATGCATATTTTGAATTATGAGAAGTTGAAATGGGAAGATCCTGAGCACATGGGTGACTCGCCGAGGTCATGGCTGGAAGACAGTGACAGTAGGGAGTAGTTAGCACCTTTAAAAATGCAGAGGATTTTTTTATGTATATACTCTGCCTGCGTAAATAGGGCTCTGAGCTGCAGATTGCTCTGTGTGGGTGAGCCTAGTCAGTGTGGAGCCTTGTTCATGGCAAAAGGAGTTGCAAGTGCTTGGCCCTGAAGACAGTGGGTCTTTGCATGACTGTGCCAAACAGGTAGTGGGGAGGGGGCAGGCTGGGCTGAGCAAGTCATGGGAACCAGGCTGTGGCACCCCTGTTTTCCACTCCTTAATGCATCTATACACCTGGTTTGTGCCAAGCCAGAAGCCATTTCACAAGGACATCTCCAGCTAAATAGCATTAATGTGCAGAACCATGTAATATCTCCCAATTTATGCCTCTTTCCATCTGCAGCTGGTTTGAGCAAATGGTCAAGTACCTGCACTGGGCTTTGCTTGTTCCACAACTGTTCTTCCGGGTCCTTTGCTGATAAATTTCGGAAGCAGATCTGCTGTGTGTAAAGCAGATGTAGCCTTCTTGCTCTCCACAGCCTTCCTGGCATGGGGAGTGACTTTTCAGCCATGTGCTTTAATGAGCCATCAGGGTGATAGAGGCTAAATTCACCAGGAGCATGAACAGGACCATCTCCATTGTCTTGTGTTCAGTCCCAAGCACGGACATTTGATTTCAGAGTACAAGAAAAGCTCTTCTTTCACTTCATTCTTCACTCTTTTTGCATACAGAACGGGATGATCTGCTATGATGATTTTGTCAGCTTGGCTAGGATACAGTACGAGTCATGTCCAAACTATCATTTATGATGATACTAGATACGTGCTGAAGTCCTGAAATGTTAATAGTGCACTTGAGTGCACTATAAGACTCTGCAAGGCAGATCAGTACTCACTGCTGTGTTACACGTTTGGGGTTAGGTTTGGGGTTTTATTTCTACCTTTTCTCAGGGGAGACAAGGAGCTCTTGCGCACCACGTTGGAGCTCTTTTCTTTTGGTTGGTTATTGTTCTCAATACCTTATTAAGTTAGTTACCTTGAATGCAAAACACCCTCTAGCTACATGATATGGGTAGTATGTCTTATGTGTTAAAGGATTGCCAGCAGTAAACCATCTTGCCTTGCAAGCTCCAGTTTGCAGGGCATGCCTCATTAGCAAAAATATGAAGCAAGCATTTGTTTAGCTGCTGTTGAAGTTCCTTCTCACAGGAATTTTTAGGCACCTAAGGGTCTGAGTAGGAGGCACAGAAAAAAAAGTGTAAATATTGTTACCTGATTTCTAATATAAGCTTTTTAAAGAAAATGAAGGAACTTGACTTCTAGACCAGACTTGTTTTGGGGAGTATCTTTGCTGGTCACAAATCACATATCCCCTCCCCTCCCCCCCGACTGATAAATCCATTTTGGCAAAAATCCATAATACAGGCTGGGCTGTAGACATTTCTTACTGTGCAGATAGCTTCTGTTTTCACTAGCCTTGAAAGGATGTGAATAGCTCCTGCTCCTCTCAGTGGGTTGCTCTAGCCCAGTGCTGTGACTCAGTGATGGTAAAGTAAATATGCTTTACTGAGAGACACTGAGGTTGAAAATTCATTGGCTTTATTTTTCCTAAAAGATAAATTGCTGGTTCCTTAGACCCATCAAAAACTGGCCTTTGAGATACACAAAATAAGTCTGTTGTCTTTGAACACCATGAGGGTTGGCAGGTGCTCTGCTTGGTGGCCTCTCTAGCCTGTAGCCAAAACAAGGTGAGGTTTATGCTGCAAGCTGCAAGCTCTATGTGTGTAGGCACAAAACTGGAAAGAGCTTCTGGTCCTTACCTGGGCTTCAGCACTGGCACAAGCATGCAGTGTTTTTACTTACAGTACCTATGTGTGAAATGAGTATAGACTATGTTGTTCACCGTGAGAGGAATTTGGAAAGGTATTATGTATGGGTGTTTGACAGACCAAGTACAGCCTCTCACTTGGAGGGGCTGACTCACATTTCAGCCTTTTGAATAGCTGCCGTTTTCTCACCTACCTCTCGTGAAGGACTTCAGAGGTTAAAAAGCAAAGTGGTATGTTATTTCAATAGGTATCACTCGTGTGGAGAGCAATGGTGTCAAATTGTAAGAGGAAATCAATTTCTGTGGGTGCAGAGATAACATCAGTGGAGAGAAGTTCTGGCAGAGAACAATAACCAAAACAATGGAATGAGATTTAGGGTGGAGCATGAGCAGTCTGTGAGAGTGATGTCATAGAGCTGAGATACCTGCAATAGCTCATTCCAGCTTAGGTACCTTGGCACAGATTGTTCCCCTGAGGCATCTTACAGTTTAACCTAATTCATAGGTAGGCTGAAGTCATCATCAACTGAAATCAAGAGAAAGCTTCCCATTGGCATAAATACCATTTGGATCATGAATTTAGTAACCATGAAACATGGGCTGTTAAATTCTCCTTTGGAAAATATAATTTCTTTCATTGTCTTTGCTACAAGTAGAGAATAAAGCTGACATCTCCATTACACCAAGAATAAACATTTTGGGGGTCATGCCATTCAGGTATCAGGTTTACTGAGAACCCCCAAGGAAGCTCTGCAGAGGGGGAGAAGAAGTAATTTTTGTGCTTATTTGGTTTCTGGTAAATACAGGGTTGACAAAGTGAGCAGTGATGTGTTTGCATTCACACTGAATGCAATGGGGATGTATTTTTCAGTGTTTGGCTGACTACTTTGGATTTCAACTTCATATGTTACACCTACAAAACTGATGACTTCTTTTATATCATTGTGTCTTTTGAATAGGCACAAAATGCCTATTTTGATTAATTTGAAAACTAATAGGTGTAAAAATTCAGGTTCTGGAACTGCCAGGAGAAAAATCAATTATTTTTCTACTATTTTCAACCAGTACAGTGATTTTAGTCTTTTCCTGAATAACTCAATAATATCTCTGTAGATATCCTCAAATTACAGAATTTACTCCTTAGTTAAAACCACACATGGAAATTTCAGATCCCCTTTTAGGAAGAAATGTCCATTTGAGACTGGAGCCTTACAACGGCAATGCCATCCAAGCATCAGTATCCGCCTTGCTTCTACACAAGGTGCAACAGGGCTGATGGCTGACTCTGCAACATATCCCATCTTTCAGGAATCAGTTCATAGTTCCTTCGTAACAAACCTGGATGATGGTGGGGTTTTTTTTCTGTCAGACTGGAAAGATGTTACTTTGTGGGGTTTTTACGTGTGTTAATCATAGAATGACTTTTAGGGGAACACAGAGAAGGCAGAGAAGGCCCTATATCACTGACTTCTACTTTTTAAATTTTATCAGAAATCACATTGACTTTAAGTACTGAGTTTTGCATAATTCTATTAAAAGAAATTTTGAAAGGGTCAGTATTTGAGCACTTAGTACTTTTTCAAAATTAGACCCGTTTAATGGCCAAAATAATCATTGAGCCATTAAAAACTGAACTCCAAAAATACCTCTCATATAAATCCCTGCGCCTGAAGGTATCACCAATCAGCATTTTCTTCGATGTAACAAAACTTGGGTTTCATTCATGTCTTGTAACAATGGAACATTAATTGAGAGGATCAAAAGCATGCTTTCCAAAAGACATTTTTGTTGCTGCTGGTGAATTTCCTCCATGTTGCTTTATCCTGGGGCTTTAGAAGGTTCCGGATAAATTAATGACTTTGGTTTTTTTCCACTTTGTTTCAAAGGAAGAAAATATTTTGGCCTTTTTTTTTTTTTATAAGGCTTATCAGCTAAACTCTATTAAAGTATGTGAGAATGCTTACTAGTGTTCAGATGATAGATATGTTTGAAAGGCACTAGGTTAAAAGGCAGATTTCATTAGAATAATTGATTTATATTATTGCATTTTCTTGTTCTAAAACCAAGTTCAATTTGCTTGACCCAGCTGACATTAATAAAACTATTACACCTTCATTTGCTTACCTATGTGACAAAGTTTTTACTTAATTTGGGAGGTTCCTGGGCTAACAAATCAAGATATAGAAAATGTACGAACAGGAATAATCAAATCGAGCTGCCTGTACGGAGACACAAGAGCGTGACCCTACAGGAACATTAGTAGGGGCAGGCACTTCAGTATGATTTTATGACTGTTTCTGCTGATTTGCTTACAGCAGCATAACACGAAAGTGTTTTTTCTAACTATTGTTGTTACTGGGTTCAAATATAAATGAGTGTTTCCCTGACTTAACCTTTGTGGTAAACGCCGTCCATGGCTTTCATGCAGGTGACTTGTCATCATTTCTGATTTGTGCTTAAGTTTCTGTGCCAAGTGCTGCTAGGGAGTTCATGAAATTGAGTCCTAGTAACCTATCAGTCACTGACGAACTGGTGAATTCCCAGTCTCATGGAAGTGGCAGGGTAGGAGAGATTCTTGCTGTTCCCCTGACTCGTATTGCTGGCCATATAGCGTGTATCACTGAACCAAATGTAGTAGACCAAAACTACTCTCTTTGCTTTAATGCTCACACTGCTGGATACCCCTTCTGCTTAGGAATGATCAACTAACTTAGGTTGGCATTATTCATTCTGAAATCTGTCTTCCCTGAAGAGGGAGGTAAAGAAAGACAAGATTAAGACACAGTTTAAGACAAATTAAGTTGAGGGATTCTTTCAAGAACTCAGGGTCCCAGCCAGAAAGGGGAATCCAAGGCCAAACTAGGCTCTCCCCAGCAAGTAGAGATCCTCAGCAGCTCCTTACAGGTCAGTGAAAGTGTGTCCTGCTAATCTAGGCCAATCTCAGAGTTTATCCTTTCTCTCCAGCTGTCAGGATTTCCTAAATAATTTCCTGAGTAATCCAGCCAAAGACATCAAGGAGAGGAGGGTTGGGAATCATCCAGGCTCTGAGAGATGTACAAGAAGGTTTATGACCTTCTTTGAAGGTTTTCACTGCTCACTCTTGTTTTCTTTCATATCTTTCCCATTTATTTTGTGACTTTCACTGTATAAGATCCATTTCTTCTCCCAGCAGAGTCATTAGGTGTTTGTTATCCATTCCAGCAGGACGGGAATAATCTATAATCGCAAAAATGCTCTCTTCAGCCTTCCTTGCCAAGCTAATCCTGCCAAGTGTTACCTTAATTTTTCTTTTTCTTTTTTTTGTTAACAAGAAAAAATTAGTAAATACATTTGAATAAAATTTAACTGATCTGTTCAACCAAAGGGAAATGATTCATTTGGAGGCACCTCTAGGGAAAGCAAATAATTGAGAAGCTGCATTTAAAAATCATGAGTTAAGATGCTGATGGGTCCTGGCTTTAATGCAGAAATTCATTATGTAAGGTACCAGGGTGTAGGAGACCCAGGTTCAGTTCTCTCACCTACTTGGGAGAATTTGAAGCCATTCTTCAGCTTTCCAAGGGAAAGCCTGACCTGCAGCTAGCTTCTAGAGAGCCCTAGAGGAGGAGTGTCCTTCCCTCAGACCCTCACATTCATTCAGTTCAGCTCTGTATAAATAGACATTTGTTGGGGCAAGGCTCAGAAACTAGGGATATCCTGTCTGGGTGAGTGAGCTGACCATTGTGCTAGAGAAACTCTCATTTCTGCTTCAATAGCTATTCAACTACTTTATGTAGAACAGTTAGGTCAGGAGCAGTTGAAGGAACCGTGTCTTCACCCTCGGTGACTTAGGACTGGAACGTACTTGATACCTCCTTAGAAAAGATCAGTGTCATCCAGGAGGGAGCCTGATCTTTCCCCCATAGACGAGGGTTTGGATTATCGAGCAGCCCCTACATAGCACAGCCACAGACGAGCATAGCTGTGCTCCAGTCATACAACCAAACCCTGCAACAGGAGCTCACTTCAGTGCTTGTGGGTTGCACGTTGGGAGAGGGAGGGGCTGAGCAGCCTTTTCTCCTGTTGAATCTAGTACATGATCTGTCTCTAGCAAGGTTCAATTGCACCTTATGTTTGTCCTTGGTTCTGAATAACTCCTATAAATTGTTTATAACCCTGAATACAAGTCCTGACAAAGGTGGGTGTGCAGTTATCCATTCATCATGCTTATGTCTCCCCTCTTTTTATCGAGAGTCTACAGAAGGTGCAGTATTTTCTCTAAGACTTCATACAGAAGGAGACAAATACAAATAGACAAAATGTAGAGGGCTATATTTAAATTATTGTCCTTTGCTAATTGCTATCCATGTATTTGGGCAGTAAAAGACTCAGCGAGGACAGTCTCTAACAGATTTTCTGTCAGAATCAGACTGCTGAATTATCTTTATTGTCCCTCCCACCTTTTGCTGAAATGTGATCAAATAAATTGCCCTTCGGCAGTGGATATGGGAAGCCACTGCCTGGTTCTCACTCACAGGCAATCAGCTGATTTTCTTTCCTTTATTCCATTTATTTCCTTTTGCAGGGAAGGCTGCTTCTCGCCCATCAGCCCAGAGGCATGTCCCCTTGTGCAGTCTTTCATGTGCCACAACCGAACATTCATCCTGGATGGCCATGTGCAACTGAAGACAGGTCTGCAAACCCAGGAGAGACACCTTTTCCTCTTCACAGACCTTCTGGTTGTTGCCAAGTCCAAGTGAGTATGACACTTCAGGCACTGCTCCTACAGAGCAACCCTTTTTCTTGGTGGAGCACAGCATAAGATTTCTATAATGCTTTTTTTAGTAGCAAATCTTCCCTGAATCATAAGGAAACTTTTTATTTGGTCAGTGTAAATTAGGTGCCTGACCTTTCCAGGCGCCTTTGAAAACCCCATAGCCATAGAGGAATTCCAGGATGCAGAGTTTTAAAGAAATATCAGATGTTCTTGAATATATTCCTTGCATTATATCATCTTCCCTGCTTTGGGAGCGCAGTGTCACAGAAAAAGACTCATTGGTGTTCAACTGTGTCCGTTGTGCTGCCTTCAGCTGACTGTTGTGTTTCAAACAGGTCATCTTCAGTCTTATGGGGGGGGTGTAACGCTACTGGCTGTGTCACAGAAGGGTTAGAGGTCTTAATGCTTACCTGGAAGCTGCTTTGATACACACCAGCAATGAGCAGCTGTATAAAAATAGCGATTGCAGGTGGCATTGCTGTGTCCATCTCTGTAGGTTGTGCTGTGCCAAGAGGAGCGTGGGGAAGGGGAAGGGGAAGGGAAGTGATGCTGAGCAGTCTGGGTAGCATTCATGTGTAATCAGGCTTGCTGCCGAGCTCTGATTATTCACTCTACCATTCACAATTAAATCAGATTTACAAGCTGTGTCTGACATGCCAGCTTCATGCAGCATTTGTGGTTTAAGGCAATTTTAGAGGGTGCTTTCACTTGTTGTTACGGGTTATGGGGAAATAATAATAAAAAATCTTGATTCAGCTTCATTCTGTTAGGCACTTTGTTTGTGGTTTCACAGGGTGGGTAATCTTGATGTGAATCCTGGGCTTTTGCAATGTGTCTTTTCACTTAAGCAATTGTTTCAGAGGCTTCTGGGAAAAGCCAGAATAAATCTATGTTTTCTGTAGAAATCTGAGCTGTGTCTGTTCGAATCACACATAGTAAACGTAACCCCCCCAGCTGAACTTCCTCACTTGATGTGGTGTGACAACATAGAGAATATTTCACACAAAACACATTCTAAGATGGCTGGGTGGTAAGCATAAGGATATTTAGGGGAAATTTTGCTGTTCTACCTGCAGTAGCAGGAATAACATTGTTGCTGTATTTACTTATGTTTATGTCTTGTTTAGAGTGAGATTCACCTTACCTAATTTAAGCTTTAAAATCTTAGATATGATTTACCTAGTCTTCTAGGCTCCTCTTATAGACACTGAGGGAAAACCAGCACCTTCCTGCAGCGAACTCACCGGGCCCTGAAAGAGTGTTCATGGTGGGTAAGGGGAGTCACGCTCTTGGGGGTCTCTCACTCTGTCCACTGACTATTCAGCAGGCATAGCCCACTAGCTTAGCTCCTAAACTTTAGAAGACTAAAATCAGGAGAGATGAATCCCTCTCTCCCTCCCTGGTCAATGTGCTGAGCAAAAGCAATGTTACAACCCCAGGCTGAGCTGCACATTACTGCAGGTTTGGCTGGGTCCCAATGGGAATATTTGCATAGGAAAGCACTACTCCATGTAACCACTCCAAAATCTGGTCCCCAGGGAGTAATAACAGCTCTTCCAGCATTTGATTTAATATGGTGAAGCATCTGCAATGTTTGAAGAAGGTGGAAGAGAACAAATTGTGCTTCTGCATGTGAAGGCGGGGGGCAAGTCTTTGCTAGAAATAGTAAAAATAGTATTTTGAGTGATATTATTTCATGTATTGTCAAGAACTAACTGGGATGTTCTCTCTACAGCTGCCCTGTCAGCAATTAAAGCATCAGAGCTGTCACTAATGAATACTACTTAAAAATCAGCATTTTTAAAGCTATCTCACACTAAAATACTCCTGCTGATTCCTAGAGGGAGAACCTCAATGGTGTGTATTGCTATGTGGCCCTGACTATTGAATGTTATTAACTTTTTAGTAGCTGATGCAGAGTCAAGGTAGCAGGTCACCAGGACAGAATTAATGTTACAGTTGAATCTGACTTGACTTCAGCATTATTCCTTGTGAAGGTGCTAAAAAATTGTAGTACTCTTTTGTGTTAAGTAGTTTTTCAACTTGGGGCATATGAACCTAATATGCCTCAGGTACAGCTCATTGGTGTACTAGTGTCAGCTCCACTGCAGGTAGCCAGCCACTGTACAAAGGGAGCTCATGTGTAATTAGGCTTTGTATGATCGGCAGACGGTACAAGTTTTTCCTAAAGAGTGCAACAAATATCTTGTGTCCTCTGAGCTTGCCGAGTAAACTCCTGTACAGCACTGAGCTCCTGCTTAAAGACAGCACATTGGCATTGCTCCCATAGAAATTTGTGAGGGATAAATCCTGTCCACAACCGATCCATGTATGACTTTGGGCAAGGTGCCTGTACATTTTCTGCTACTTTCTAATACTTTTTTAAATGTGGGCTGTTATCTTTTCAGATCATGCATTAGCCCAGCTTATTAAAAATAACAATAATACTCCCATGCTGTGCTCCTGTCTCTGCTGCCCTGTCCTTCACTGGCTTATAGTGAGGATTAAGTCACAAATTCATTTAAAGTGTTTTACTCACTAAACCAATATTAAGTATGTAAAATGTTATACTGTTTTGTATAGATTGATTAAATTTCTTACAGAGAGCGTGCATGTGGTTTTATTTGGCAGAGTAAATATTTCAAGGATCTGTCAGTTCAGTCATCTGAGGTTTCTCATGTAAGTTTGTGTGGGAGGCACAGAGAAATGGCTTCCTCTTTCACCTTTGTATACGTACATGCATATATACATATGCATATATATATGCATATATACATGCATTTTAAGGTTATTTTCCCAATGGGACTGGACATAGAAATTAATGGTTGAGTGCATACATGGAATTACAGTAGCAATCTCACAGTACATCCATTAATGCTTTTGTCAGAGGGTCCTATTAAGGAGATTAGCAAATCTAGTGAGAAGTTAATCTTCCATCTGTTAACAGCCGCAAGGTATCTTATTGCTGCTTACAGAAAGCCAAAGGAACTGTTTACTCTGCAGAGGTGGCATCATTTGGGGTGCATCAATACCTACACCATTGATGTTCATGATTTTTGCGTTGATTTCAGTGGACTTGCAAGAGGACTTACTTCCTTAAAAAAAAAAGCCAAAAAAATCTTCATTAGATTGTTACTCCTCCCATTTTTTCAAATGTTCAGTCATGCTGCTTCCTTCGTCAACGACAATATATTCATTTCTAGAGGTAATGCTTTGGCACTTAAATAGAAGACCAGCATTTCACAAATGCTGAGACCCCATGAATTGCATAAAGGACATAGCAGATACAGATGAAATTATACTTCAGGCTCTTTAGATGTTAATGGAGGCTACTGTTTCACCACCTCTGGAAACCAGGTCACTCGAATACTGATAATAGCTGAGAGCTGTGACTAGGCACGGCAAACGGGGTAAGAATATACATCAGGCATGATTGGAGATCATCTTTGTGCTTCTGCCAACACCCTGCTGACACCCACTACTGGCACTGTGGGGGTCTGGCTTTATGAACTCTAAATGTTAAAAAGGTGAAACAGCATGTAAAGAGTTCACTGTACTGGGTAATGGGAAAAAGAAACTGAGGGGAAAGGGAGAGTCAACAGCTTGATTTAATGGAGTCAGACCAGGCATCCATTTATCTATATTAGAATTCACAGCTGTATGTTTTTGTAAATCTACATTTTCACAGTTCATTCTGTGGTCAGTTACAGTAATTTCTGTATTCTTTACAGATCTTACTGGTTGCATCACAAACTGATTTGTTGATGAACATGTTGAAATGTTCTCCTGTACTTGTAAGTTTCTCTTTAATGGGGTAACAAAACATAACAGTAAAAAGAGGTGAAATGTACAGCTGACCAGGAAACACCATGGTCAGCTTAGTTTAGCTGACCATGGTGTTTAGCTTATAGTTTAAAAAAACCCATGAACTTAAGATGGTATTTTACAGTATTTTATGGCAATCTAATTGAAATGCAGCTTTTTGCCCCTTGTGATACACACTGATTGTCCTTTCTTGCCTACCACTGTAAATGCTGTTGGGTTATTAATGGTGCTCCACCCCACTACACCTGTTAGCACAAAGTCAGCTGGAAACCTCAGACCAGTCTGGGTACTGCAAGTTCATCTATGTTCTTGTTTAAAGTGGCAAGGTTCAAGTACTTTCATGTTTCAGACTGTATTAGTTCAGTCTGTCCTAAATCAGATACCTTGTAAATGTGATTAATCTCAGAGAAGGTAGTCCATGTGTATCAAAGCTCCAAGAAACTGTTTACCTGGCATATTTATTTATAGAGCACTAATCACCATGGTGCCTGGCACTGTCCCCATCCACATTTGCAACACAGTGATGAGCTGACATGCTCTTGCTTGGATTAGAAGGACGAAATGTTTTCAGGGAGGGGACACTTTTCCTCCAGCCTTCGCTTGCTGGAAAACCATAGCTCAGGTAACTCAGCCTGCAAGGCCTGAAGTGAGTGGCTGTTGCATTGCTACAGAGCAGACTGACTCTTGCGATTTTACTTGCTTCTCACATAGCACTGGTGCCCACCAATCCTACAAAGGAAGAAGACTTATAATGAGAAATTAAATGGAAGAGTTCAAATTAAAACATAAAGTTCTGTAAATTTGACCTTCACTGTACTCTAATGTTTAGTAGGATAAAATACAGGAAGGGCCAAATCTTAAAACATTGGGGAAATTTTGTATCTTCCTTGTGGATGAGTAGGTATTTTGAGAATGCACAAAGTTCTGGCTCATTCTCTAAGTGGTGTAGGCCTAAAGCTACCATGCAGCTAGTTCGTGGAGGCTGTATGTGACCTGTGCTGTAGTTAAAACAAATGGCAGTTTTCTGCTTGTTCTTTCTTCAGGATTGCTTCATTTGCTCTGGCCTAGTTGTCACTACTTAAACTCACTGTATTTGTTAACCCTGGGGCTAAGCAATCCAACTATACTGTAAGCTCCTCAGTGGCATTAAAGTCACTGAGAGTCTGACTCAAGCGCCAATCTGTGCCTCGTGGTGATATTTGAAGGGGAGCTCTAGACATAGGCAGAAGTTTTCCCCCAAGAAGGGGGATGTCCAGGGATACCACAAGCAACTTATTTGTCCTATAAGATACCTGTTGATCCCGTTTAGATGAGAAATTGATGTACTTTTACATGCAACTCTAATAAAACATTGCTTTCTTTAACTAGACCAGAAGTGCTTCTTCCATCAACTCCAATGGAAGCTTCAGATGTGCCTGAAGGAAAAAGAAACTCTGAAGTTTATAACTTGCCTTGCTATGTTTTCATGTGTGTGACATACCTGTGAATTTCTGCTGGCAGGTCTCACTCTCATTTCAAACTAAAGTGCCAAGCACGTCTCTGTGAGATGTGGACAGCATTTTGTACAGAAGAAGTCTGTGAAGGCAGCACAGACCCAGAGAGGTCCTTTGTTTTGGGCTGGCCCACCACAAACTGTGTGGCAAATTTCAGGTAAGAATTGAGACACATTTTATTTACCAAGTTAGTGAAATGTTTTTAAGCTGCCAGGTAACGAGATTATCATGAATTTATTTCAGCACCAGTGAATGTGGGAAGCAGGAACTTACTGGTGCTTAAACCAATTCCTTCTACTGCTGTATGCAAGACACCCTCCATACCTCATCTTCTGTCTCCCTGTAAATGTGGCAGTGATATTCTCTTATTGCTTAAAAATTTGATAAAATGTATGATTTGGCAAAGCACTGTCTGTGCTGAATCTTGCTCAGTTGAAATTCTCTTTTTTTGGGGTATAACTTGACAAACATCTTGCCTAATTAATAAGATGAACTACAAATAGTAAACAGTGAAGCTAATGAAGGGATCAAAGAGACTGTCGTGGGATACTTAGACAGAAGAGCTTGTATTGGAAGTAGCAGGAAACATAGAGTGGAATACTGACCTTGTCCTATTTCTCTTTTTAATTTAATTGTGCCAGAGAAAAAGTCAAAGTTCCTCTTACAGCAGAATCTCTGAATTTTAATAGAGAGAAAGATTTTTGGTCTGTCTTTGCGGCATTGACTGTAGGACACAAAGACTGTAGAGGTAATTTCAGTGATTAGGCTAATTTTATACTCAGCAGGAGGGCTCTGTCGTCACTTTGGGTAAGGGAGGGCACCATTCCCCTGAAATCCCAGCTGCTTAGCCACAGTAATTTGGCTGGGTCTTGGAAAATGCATTTTCCTCTTTACCAACAGTGAGCAAAAGCTGACGCATGCAGCTTAATTTGTATGTCACATTGTCTGTATCCAAAGAGAATGCTGTGCACAAACTGCTCTCTATTGAGCTGGTTGTGCTGTTTATGTTTTTTTTCACTTAATAGACCTGAAACAAAGCTGAATTTTTCTATTGATTTTCAATTGAGCTCTTGCCAATAAACATGAGCTTTGATCTAGAGACAGTATGTGATCCTTTAGAGCTACCAGAAAGTAGTTGAATAGGAAGGCAATAGCTTCAATCAAAACAGCTTCAGAGATTTTATAGAGGTGAAATTATTTTATGTCTGGAGGTGCACAGAAAAATCTAAAACACCATGCATGAGTCTGTAGATGCATATCCAACAGAATTGAAGCAGCCAAAGCAGAATCACATAGTTAATGTTTATAAAGTGCGTTCCCCTCACAGCATCATTCAGTAGGTTTGTAGTTCCCTAAATGCCTGCTCTGAAAATCTGAAGAACTTGATTTGCAGAAACAGCAGTGGGAATAGCAGTTACTCCATCTGGGGCAGAATTTAAATCAAGAAAGTTGAAGCAAAATTAAGTTAGATTCCTTGCCCAATCCTATTATTAGCTACATTTAACTGGACAATTTTGTGTCCTTGAAAGTGTATAAATGAGACAAAGATAAATGAGATAAGCCTTAAAATGTCCAAAGTTAAACCCTATTAAGTACAATGGGACCTTTTTTTCATTGTGGCTTATGCGTTCTTTGTGATGTGCTGATAACCCAAGTAATAAGAAGAGAATTGGAATAGTGGAAGTGGAAAGCAGTCTATATACCTGAGGAAATATCTTTAAACTTCTGAATTAACTCTTATTTTAAAATGTCCTCCTCTTCTATTTGGACGTTAGTTTAAGAACTCAACCCATTTCCTACTGAATTTACTGGTAAAGCTATACGTTTTGTGATAAAAACTGGTAACTGGGGGTTTTGATCTCCATGGCAGGCTTTTCAGTTGATTTTGCAGGGAAACAGATTTTTCATTCACATCTGGAAAAACCTTTTAGTTTTTGTAGGTATTTATGGAAATTGCAACCAATCCATTCCGCCATGGTTTGTACAAGGGCTATTTTGGTATTAGAATGATGGCTGATTTGTCCCTGTCTTTCTGAAATTCTTGCAGGTCTGCAGAACAAAAGGAAACGTGGCTGTCTTTTTTGCAAAGGTACTTTATTCTACGGTCTTTGAAGACACTGAAAAGAGTTCCAGTCACCTAGACCAGTGATTCCCAAGCTGTGGTGCCTATGCCATCATGATAGATAAGCTCTTTCAAAGTGATAATAAGACAATAAACACCTCATGTCTTCTCCCTGCAGAAGATGGTATGTGCCCTTCATGCAACGGTCACTGCGCAAGGAAGGAAATGCTTCCTTGTGCCTGAACATGGCTCAGCACAAAACTGGAACGATTCCTGTTGCATATGGTCCCTTCCCTACACAGTTGGTAGGAGCCTCTGCCACCATTGCTCTAGTTGAGCCTGGGACTCTTTCCATGGTGATGGCATCTAAGCAAGCCCAGCTCAGGAACCTCTGCTCTAAGCTATGTGCTGCTCATGGCTGGCTGTGCTTTGGTCTTACAAAGTGTATCCCAAGCTGGAGGGTATGGTGGGAGGGTTTGCATAAACAGAGCTGTCTTATTTCAGTCAGTGTTTGGACAGAAAATTATTAGTGACGGTTTTGTTTTCTGGTCACCTAGTTCTTTTGGTTGAGGGGTTTTTTTTTTCTGTGATTCTTCAGAGTTCCTGGGGTTGTTTAGATCATCTTTTCTAGGAATGATTTCTAATTCACTCTTCTCCTGTTTGGTCCTTTGAACTGGTCCATGCAATGGAATGTAACTGATTCCAGTAGGAGCCTGTTTGCAGACCTAGCCATCACAATGATGGGTAGTTTTAACTTGATTTTTTGAATGCAGTTTCTCTGCTGCTTACCCTGGTTTCTACAATGAAGTTTAATACAATAGGGCATTACTGAGGGTCACAGTCAGCATCCCTTCCAGATACTTCTGGATGCTTTCTTGTCCTTAGAGATCTTTCTGTTGCAGTACATCTGCAGACGGTCTGCTTCTTATCCAGCTACTGCTCAATTGCTATTTAAATCTCCATCTTGCTATTTATGTTTACAATATTAAAAATTTACTTGTTTTGTACTTGTTTTGTCAGTCAAATAAGAGAAGAGAAGGAAAAAGACTACCCTAAAAGCATTCCTCTGAAGATAATTGCAAAGGACGTGGGAACTTGTGCATATGTAAGTGCTCTTGAGCTAAATGGGGATCTAGATTCATGTCACCTATGAGTGCTAGTCACCTGTAAATCCTTTGGATATTGGGAGGGTTCTTTTAGTTTGCAGCCTTCTTTAAGGATCCAGTCCCTTGAAAAGGCTTGTCATATGCAGCCCTGAAATGCTTGTTTCCTGTGTTTAATACATGAGTTCCATTTTAAAGACATTGTGCTTGGTAAGAAATACTGATTCTGGCACACAAACTAAAGACTGTACAGTATGAAGTCCCAAGGAACACCTCTAGCGGAACTTATGCATAAGCATCTTCGGAAATGCCAGTACAATGTACCCTTTTTGTGCTTGTAAAACTGATCTAAACCCACAGCTGCCTTCATTCAGTTCTGCAAAGTTGCAGTGTGTTTTATTGCTTATAATGGTCATAAGTCAGTAAAGCTGTGTATATGAACACCCTGAAATTGCCTTAAGCATGATTTTCATCAACTAACTGATGCTGGTAAATTCATAGGCACAAAGTAAATTGGTAAAGAAAGGTCATCTACAAAGTGATTTGCACCTTTTTTACTAAGTCCTTTTTAACCATTTTAAACTAAATTCTTGTATAGAGCCAGTTCCGTAGGGATACCCTAGCATTCAGTGATAATCCATCCATTCTTCCTCTGTTTCTTATATATTTGTCTTCTTTTTCTGTGCTTGTAAGATCTGTATTTCATGCTCAGAAGCCTAAGAGCATTTGCAAGGACATGAGAAATTTTGACAGAAGTCAGACTTCATTGGAGGTCTTTGCCCAACAGTGAATCTTCACTTAGAATTCTGTATTTGCGTAGATGTAAGCATAAAGAAGTCTGCCTTTTTTTTTTTTTTTTTTTTTTTGAAAATCGTTATTGAGGTAAACGATAATAGTTAGAATTACCAGGTCACTAAGGCAAAGCTTAATAAACAGTAACAATATTTGTAGTAGTTCAAATCCAGAACTGCAGATCAAGATATGCTCAGGTATAAATGACTGTAAATCATACACACACTCAGGTGTTGTACTCTTGTACATCAGGGTTTGGGTTTTTTATAAAATGTCTTTTGTCCTTAGCTATAATTAGCTCATGTGCCAAATACTGTTTCCTGATCCTAACAGTCCTAGAAACGACACACTGTAGTCTAGCTATTATCAGTAATAAAACAGAGGAGGAACAGATGGAAACTTTGTGATGCAAATAGTTCTTATGGCACTGTGGTCCCTGTGCTGCAGCAGCTGGAGAAGCCCAAGAACTATTTCATTTTTGGAGGGTAAGGAAGGCTGAACACAAAGCACAAACCATTTTACTGTATTCTAGCCAAGAGCAAAACTTATGCAAATGCGCTGACCTACTCCTGAGAGCCAGATGTCATTGCTTCAGGCAAATGTTAAATTTTTTATGGTATGAGCGTTCAGATATGTCCTGAAGCAAGATATACTGAATTCTCACTACTTTCCTTTTATTGCCATGGCATCTTGTTACAGTCAGGGACTGTACAACTCAGATCTTTTCTAAATGCAAAATGTCAGAGGCTTGTTTCACCTGAACATCTATGGCCAGTATAAAATTGATATGCTACACAGGGTAGCAGGGTATAGCAAACTGTCTTGGGACTGGCAGTGAACATTTGCATCCTGCCTCTACCACCTTCCCTACCTTCCCTTCTTTGGGCCATTGGATGCACTTGGACAGTTTGTTGCAGTGGGCATGTGTTTGTCCTGCCAGGGCTTTAGGCTGGCCATGAACCAGCTGCAGTCCAAACTCTGTGTTGTCTTGTTAGCGGAGCCAAACCAGCATGCCTCTAAAGAGGGCTTAGTAACTTGGGCTTGATGTGTGGGAGCTGCCTGTCGGTTTGGAAGTGAGGCCAGTGTGGATGTTACAGTGCAAGCAAAAAACACTCTGGACACGCTCTCCCTGCTTGTTCTCGCCTTTGCAAGGCGATGGCATCAGTGCTGCCACATCCTGCCAAGGCTGAAGATGGAGGCATTAAACCTGGGGTGTTTGAAATGCGCTGCCCTGCATAAGAGCAGCCCATGATGCTGAGGTACCGAGCACTGCCCAGTTGTATGGGAATCCTACTGGTGCCAGGCAGCAGGTGCTGAAATCTGACTCTGGAAAGACTGCCTTGTGGAAAGCAACACTTCCTCTGACACAAAGCTTGGCACTTTGTGCTGGTCGCTGTAACTATTTAGAAAGTGGCATTTCTGCTGATCCATGCTTTTCCATACTGCCGATCAGCAGATTTTGGAGGATGCTGGAGAGGTAGCATTTTAACTGGATGAAAAATTACCAGGAGGAAGTGCTTCCGGTACTAAGCGAAATCAAGCTTTGAGAAACCTATATACAATGTGGCAAAGGATATAGAGATGAACAGTCTGTGTACAGTATTTTCTTGCCAGGGAGTTCTTCAGTAGAAAAAAACAGAAATTATTAATAATTGATATGAGAACCTCTTACTTCACTGAAAACACCCACTGAAATATTTCATTTTTTCAAAGGAAACTTGCATGCTTTTAGATTAAACCATTACAGTTCTCTTATGCAGTGTCTAAAGTGCAGTTAGTGGCGGTGTCTTTTTGCATATTTTAATGTGGAAGTCTTGTCCCCCAGTAATCATGGCACTCTGCCTTCTGATGGAGCTGTTGGGAAGGTGGGGAACATATACAGAGAGTATGTAACAAAGCAGAGGAGTCAAACGTTGGCCTCAGATAGCTGGATCTTTACCTATGTAGTATAACTTAATTATCAAGTGAAATTTTAACAGAATACTCTCAATTTTTCCAACAATTAATTACACAAAGCTATTGTACTTCAGATACTGCTCACAAATGCAAATTCTTAATGCCCTTTTCCTCTTCTCCTTTTTTCTGTTCACAGTCAAAAACTCTAAGTGTAACTAATGTTGATACAGCAAATGATGTAATTCTGATGGCTCTGCAGCAGCTGGGAATTAACGTAAGTCCTTGCACCAGTTTTAATGAGTCTTTTTGTAGTCACTTTTAATAACCAAATCTTTTCTTGCACTTTTTCCAAGTTTTAGGATATGAATATTAATGAAATCCTTTATCATAGCAATTCGGTGTTGTTGAAGGTAAGTAAAAGTCCATTGCTGTGTAGATTTCCAGAGGTCATCAAGTGCCTTAAAAGTTTTGAGTAAGTCTCTCATCCCTGTAAGGGATCCATCATGTTTGAAGTGGCTTTTAAATCTATTTTGCTGTTGCCTAGGAGGAGATATCTTGACACAAGAGGTGAGAGTTTGATACAGCTCCTTTTGCATACTTCAGTGTGAACATGAAACCTACTGACCTGATTGTTAGTTCATTTCAAAATGTGCAAACATTCATAATCAGACATGTCCTCAGATTACAAGTACAAGCACTGCTCTCAAGTGTCCACACTCTAAATATCCATGGACCTTTATTGCTAAGTGAGATACGAATGTAACTGAGCGATTGCACAGAATCTGAATGCACCCAATTTAAGCAATGTCCTGAAACAGTTTGGAAAAGCCTCTTACAGGACTTACAATAATGCAGGGTAGTGCACCAAGTAGCTGCAGTGATCCCTAGTAGATCAAGTAGTGCCTCAGGTGGCTTGCTTTGCCTTAAAACAGACAAGGTAGTGTTTCAGGTATAGTAGTGAATCAGTGCAAGGGACAAAAATTCTGGTTCCCTTATTCTGTTTCCTTCATTGTTTCACAGTGTGGCTCCAACCAACATCGATGGTCATAGAAGCTCCTGGATAATAGCTTCTTAACTTGCCTGTCAGTCTGCTATTTGGTTGACAAGATTTTTTTTAACGTCTTACTCCTGATGCATGTGTTGATCTCATTGTGTGGCATCTGACAAGTCTTTCCTTACCACAGCCCTGAGTGTGAAGAGTTAAATATGACCAAAATGCCACTCTTGTGCTTCTCTGGGGCTTCTGGAGACCCACAGCAAAAGTTGGAGTAACTTCAGAATTTGCCTTCCCTAACATTCATTATCCCTTACTTAACGGCTTTTAATGCATCCAGGGACCTATTCTGCTAGCTTGGTATTTCCCAGGCAGAGCAGTTTCTGTCTAGCCATCTTGTTATGGCTCAGACATCCCATTTACACCAGGGCTGAGGCTCTGGCCTGAGCTCAGGATCCAGCAGTCTGTCCCATTAAGGTAGCTCCGGAGTTGATGGAGGGGTAGCAAGGTGAAAAGGATAAGATATGAGTTAAAACTAGGATTTTAATTGCAGATTGTCTCCCACAGTCTGCACCAAAAATCAAGAGACTATGCTGTATTACAGCTGCAAGTCTTTATTATGATGTGCTTCAGTTTTACCCGTTTTATGGTTGTCATTTGCACTTCCTCATTTTGTGTGCAGAAAACCCAGGGAAATGGTAGTATTAGGAGAGAATATTTTGTTTGAGATGAGCAGGAGGAGGCTCAGAACACAAAACCAGCTTTGTGTTCTTTTGTATGTATCACAACCAATTCTTTCCTCCTTGTTATGTTTTTATTTCAAGTGGAAAAAGAATGAAAGCCATCCAAAAAATGTAAAATCTTGCCTGCAGAATTATCTGCCCAAGTAATATACAACTTTTTTTCACTGCATCTTCATGGCATAAAGCCTCTTTCATTAGAGGCATATCACAAGATTAGTAATAAAATCAAACAAGCTAAATAAATTAAGCTGTAGTCTGTGTATCACACAAACACCCAACCCCCTCTCAGGGTTGTTCTGACTGCAAGGAAGCTTTTCCTTATGTGCCGCTGCAAGTTTTTTTTATTTATGTCCAGAGAGAACCACTTGAAAGGAGCTCTATGACTTTTCAATGGCAATTATAAAAACTACATTTCACATGTTGTGTGATTAATGGGCTATTACGTTGGCTGAGTTCACTCTGGTTTAACACATCAGGGTTTTTCCCTCTGTGGTTGCTCTGGTAAAATGACAACTAGTTTGTGCAGAATGGCATTGATCATCTGTTCCAAATTATCAAGTGGGGCAGAAAGAAGGGCCTTGGGTTTCCAGCTCCATAAGTACACTTGCTGACTTTTCTGGGACAGTCACATTTATACTGACAAATGGCCTCATAAAGCCCATAAAGGACATTTGCAATTGAGAGATGAGCAGTCTGTCTCCTGAAACTGCGCTTACTAGCTCTTCCCCTTCCCTAGCTTCCTCTTCACTGCGACAAACCCTTTCATATATATATTTAAAAGGAAAAGTAAATACCCTTTCTTGTGCTCCTCAGCTGTATTTATTTGCTCCTGGCTGCTTGCCCTGAGGCATCAGAGATGTCTCCAAAGCCTATTTATTTTCCTTCTGCCCCCTGCTAGCTAACTTAACAGCAGTGCTAATATGGGCCAGAAAGCTCTGTCAGTCAGAGAGCAAACTGCGAAGGCTTTATTTGGTCTATTAGCATTACACTGGGTGAGTACAGGGAGTAGAAAGTCCAAGAGCTCTGGGGGCACTGGGTGAAGGTCCAGACAATGCAGTATAGTAGGCAAATCTGTTTAAAAGGAGGTAAGATTTAATTTTAGAGCTAAATACATACTATCACGAGGCATTTATCACCTTTTGTAGCCAGAAAACTTTTTATATTTTAATTATCCTGATTTAGCAGTGTCACTGAAAAGGGATTTAAAGTATAATAGATCACTTTTCATACGGTGTATTTATCCACTTGCTATTACCTTTTGTCTTGAAAAAATGGTTTCTATTAAATGCCATTCTTTTTATTTCTATTATCTCACTGTCATATCTGCAGTAATGTACCATTCTCCTGCTTCAATTAAACTGTAACATTGGGTTGTATATTTATGCTAAAGGCAATATTTAGAATTGGCTTTTAAATCAGCGGTTTTACGCAGCTTTTCCCAAAGATGTTCACAGTCTCCAGTCCTCTGGAAATTATCTCCTTTGATGTAAATTTATCCTCTCTGCTGTAAATTTTAAAAGAGGACTCAGCAATCTTAAAGCACCATTCAGCAATCCCAAGCTGTTCCACACAAAAGGGCTGCACAAAAGGGCTGATGGCAGCCCTACAAGGAGATTTTGGAGCAGTGCTGAGTGCCAGGAGCCCCTTGGGTATCATCCTCGCCTTAGCATCATCAATATGGGCTCAGGTCTCGGGCGATGATGCTCCTGCCCTGCTCTCCAGTGCAAGGCATGGGATGCTGTTGGCTGACAAGCCTCCACACCTGCCACTTGGCAAGGGCTGTAGAGGAACTGGGGAGACGGTGCAGCAGAGGTCTCAGGTATGAGGCTGGGGATCCCTGTGTGCCAGAGCATGTCCCAGAGGATGCAGTTACCCTGGTACTCAGGACGGAGCTGAAGGGTCACCTTAGCTCACATGAACTGCCCACAGCCTGCCACACACTCTGCAGCAGGCCTCTGCTTTGCGCTGCTTATCTGTAATCCCTCCAGCGGATCAGACTTGTCTCTCCTTGGGGATGAGTGCTGCTCAGCACCAGCAGGGAGAAGTGGGGCACAGATGTGCTGGGAACCAGGAGAAGCACCCGGAGCCAGAGGTCCCAATCATGCTGGGGGCTGCCTCATTTCCAGCCTCCTGGGAATGAGAAAACACATGAGCTGGGGACCAACTCAGCTACGTGACTGCGGGGTCTGGTGTGGCCAACATCTTAGTCTAGCCTCAACAGCAGTCCTGAGTCCTGGCAGGCTGTGACCTCCTCTGCTTCCAGGAACAGTGAAAGAACTGGTGCGAATCTTCCTCTTTTCCTTCAGAAATGAGATGGTGGGCTCCAGCCCCTCTCACTTCTGGGAGCTTGACCCTGGTCACATAAACCACATTGCACAGGACAGACACAATTCAGAAGCTTTGCTGGTGGCAAATTTGGGCACTGCAAAAGTAAGGGGGCTCCTTTGATCCCACTGACAACATGCAGATTATCTTTATTGTGAGAAACCTAACACGAACCTCTTGTTAATGGCTGTCAAACGTTCTTAATTTTGATTTTAAAGGGCTCTGAAAAAGACTACAAGCTGTGGGTGATTTCAGGAAGAGAAGATGCTCCTTACCCTCTTATTGGTAAGTTCTTAACATAGTTTTGTTTTTCAACGTTCACTCAGTTTTTAGTGCTGAAGGAAGCAAGAAATACAGAGAAGACTGAAACGCAATTTCCTCTTCTGTTTTGTTTTTCCTTTTTTTTCTCTTACTTCCCTGTCACGCAAGTTTGCCTATTTGGGAGCTAGTCAGATGCTGATCCTTTGTTTTGAAGAGCAATTGTCTGCTTGTGTCACTAAGAAGTTGAAAAAGTTCATTTTCTTCTGCTCCAATTTTGCTGCATGAGCCTCAGTCTTTCTACAGTCAGCCGCTCCACTCACTAACCTCCTTTACTGGAGCCGGTCCAGCTTTACCATATTTCTTCCTACACCTCCATAGCATTGTTTACTCCCCTCCTCAGCAAAACTCAGCAGAGTTTTGAGAAATCTTCCATTCTTCCACAACTCAGCTGATTCAAGAGGTCCTTGTCTAATGCTGTATTTCTCTTACTGGCTGACATCTCCCCTCTGATAAGGAGCAAATTACTGCTTATTCACTTTCTAAAATGCTTTTTGAAATATTTGCTTCCTGGGAATCAACCCAAATCTCAGAAGTGATTGGATGGAGTGATTTGATTTTGGCCCATGATTCAATGAGAACAAATCCCTTCCCATTACTAAGAACCTTCTGCTTTAGAAGCCCAGCATTACTTGTGCTGTATGAGTTCACAGATGATTAGAAAAGAAAAGTTTGTAGATTTTCTGGTTTCCTCCTGCAAATCTAACCCCAGTAAATCTTAGCATTCCTTCTTAAAGCAACTTTAGCTACAAATGCTTTGCTGGAGTCAGACAACATTAGTATTTATAAAATGTGCACCTTATAGACAGTCCAAACTATTTTGTCTTTGAAACATACCAGACTTTGTCTTTCTGACTATTACATGTAGCTTCTTCAGATAAAGTCACAGCCATGGTTTTATACATAGAACCAGAGAATTCAGAAATGGGAAAGGCCTTTGTAATTGACTGACTCTCTCTCACTGCAAATTCAAGTTACAATCCTTGGGAAGGAAGAGTCTGATATAAAATTGATGCTGTTCTTGATATTTATGCAAAGGTTTATTAGATATGGCTAGCTTTTATCATAGGTAGACATCAGAAGCAGAGTTTGAATATGCTTCTGCTTCACACTACCTATAACCTCAAATAATGTCTCTTCCACTATCAGAGTCTTAAGTGCCAAGTTAACTAAAACATCTTAACAATGCGTCCACATTTAATATATTTCAATGCCAGGTCTTCAGACAAGTCCGAAAAATATCTTTCTGGTGGCATTTTGAAAGCTTCTCCAGAAATGAATTGCCTCTGTGTAGTCCCCAAAGATGCTGGTTAATGCCAAGCCTAGCTCATTTGCATTAGCCCTGTGATTAATGTTTCCTTCCTGTTCCAGGCTCAGACAGGAACCATAATTGTGTCTCGTTTGACTGAGTTGATGGCTGTTGCACTTACCACAGAGAGGGAGGAAAGATCACTTTCACACTGGATTTTTTTGGTTTTGCATGCTCAGCAAAAATTTGATCGATGATTGCTCCCAAAATCTCATTTCTTACCAGAATAATATGAGCAACCAATACCTAACTTTCAGTGCCACAAGCAGAGCAGCAGAAAGAATAAACACTGAATTCAGAAATAGTCATGTGTATTTTTTCTGGTGGGCTTTTATGTGATACAGCTGTAATAGGTCTGATTTTACTTTTACATCTGTTTAATTACACCAAACACAATAACTCTATGTCTGCCAGTGTATGATTTATGCCCATGTAAATATGCAGAAAAGCATCAATTCTGAGATTACCGAGAGAGAAAATGCTGCAGGCCAGCATGCAAAATCTGCTTTTCCTCCAAGGCAGATGGAGTTTTGCAAGTCTCCAGTCAATCCAACACAGATTATTATGATTTCTCTTTGAACAGGACATGAATATCCCTTTGGAATTAAAATGAGCCACATTCGTGACGCTATGCCCCACGGATCAAAGCACTGTGCCTGCCCCAGGCAGCTTCAGGGGTCCTTCTTGACAGAGCAGCTGCCCCAGGAGCTGCAGTGCCAGTTTGTGCTGAAGCCAAGCCGCCTGGCTGTGTGCCAGCAGCTGAATGGTATGTTGCCCTGCTCACCCCAGCATCGTTCACCCACAGCCTGGCTATCTCTCTGGCTCTGCTATAGAAAGCAAACGTGCTGGGGTGGGGGCGTGGTGGAAAGCCAAGAGGAGCATGCAGATGTACCTTCCAGCTGCACCGGGGATTTTGCAATGTAGCTCTCCCTGATTTCAGTGTGCTGTTGTATGTGTGTCATCTTTGTTAAGTTACATTTTGACAAGCTGCCTGTCAAATGGTTGTTCTAAAACCAGGAAAAGAAAGACAAGATCTCTCCCCTGCAATTTTTTGTAAGTTTATTAGCTGAGCTTCTCTCTGCAGCCCTTGCTATGCTCTGTAGCAAGGCAGAGTGGTTTTGCGGTTCAGAAGTCAAGGCTTGACTTCAGCACAGAATTCCCATGCAATGTTTGGCAGCATCTTTTATCTCAACAAGGTACTTAGGACTGCACACCTGCCTTACAGGGACCCTCACGCGGCAAAGCCTAGGCATGTACTTGAGTATCTAGATGAGGTGAGCAAATGCAACTTCTTTATTTCAGTTCTTTTTGAGTAAATGAAGACAGTAATGTTTTCTTCTGCTTTTGGCCTTGGTGCTGCAAAAATAGGAGCACCAGCTCTCTGTTTTGCACTCTCTTGTCAATGACACAATGACTGCTCTTTGTTCATGAGTAAAATGAATGAGATATTTACAGGATTGGGCATTAGACTAAAAACTCTGTAGGCAAGGATGCATCCCATGGTATGTTTTTATTGTGCTTAACACACTGGCATACTGAGCTCAGTTAGGAACTCTGCCCTACTTCACCATTAATGACTGTATAATCAAAAATAACATGCACACTGTTATCCAGTGCACTCTCCAATAGCTAAGATTTCCCACAATATACAAATAGAATCCATTTGTAATGTTGTTAGAAATTAAATATAGTGAGGCTATACCAGTGTCTGTTACAAATTATTCCGGAAATTGATTGCATTTTATATAAATTAATTTCCTTTCCACACGCCTTCATCACCCCCTTCCCAGTAATTTGTATCATATATTACTTCATGGCATATTTTAAGAATGAGGCAATCTAGCAAAGGGGTGTAATTAGGTTTACAGGCCCCGGTTGGCAGCTGACGTTGACTGGCAAGAGAAAATATAAATGCAAATCAGGCCTGTAAAGTTCTAATGCAGATGTGTTGTCAGTGGTGCTGTGCAAGCCACAGGAGGGGAGGGGAGGCTGGCTCTGGGGCAGCGGAAGCCTGCGGCAGCCTGCATGTCATGCACAGGGACTGCACTAAGTGGAGAAAGAGCCTTTTAGGCCATTCACCTTTCCTACTTTCACCAGACAACACCTTTTAAAGTGATGTATAGGTCTGCCGGCTTGCAAAACAGAGTATCTTGCATACAGCTCTGTTCATTGTGCTCTTCCCAACTCCCCAACTCCTCACTTATTTTAGTTTCAGAAAATGATGAAGGGTACCTGTGTGCAAGCCAAGGCTATGATCTGGCTTTGGGCTCATCTTCAGATCAGCAAGCCCAAATCTATGTTCTTAGGTAACCACTAGACGCGCTACCACATACAGGGCAAATTGACAGGGAACAGCGTCTGTAACCCCACATTTCACTGCCAGACATGCTGTGCTATCCTCCCTCCCATCACTTCCCTGCACTGATACCACTGTGCTGGACATGCTGTCCCTTCTGGAGGCAGCAAGGAGTAGCTGCCCAGTTGTACCAGCATGCACCGTGGTTAGAAAGCATTGTAGGTGTTGACAGGCAGAAATGACTGATAACTGGCCATCATGTGAAGTAAGCAGCTGTGTGAACACTAACTGTAGCGGTGTAGTTGCAACAGCTGACCTGGCAGGATGGTTTAAAAAAGTACAGAAGAATTTACTGTGTGGAAGAACTGGAGCGTTCCTGTTGCCTCTCCTGCAGCCTTTCAGAACGTAATAGGAATACTAGGTCGCCTACCCGTTAAACACAGCCATTAAGTGATGCTTATGAGCATGTCTAAAAAGTATTGTAAATACTGATTTGTTTGAAGTTTAACTTGAAAGAGCCGACTGCTGTCATTGGCTAGCCTGTAATCCAAATTATTATTTAATTGTCTGTTAAAATAGAAAGCAAAATTTCAACAGGTTGGTCTCAATATAGAAAGGAGGTCTTTGAAAACTGTTTGGCAGTTAGGAGGTTGATCAGAAAGGATGTTACAAGTTAAATAGATCTCAGGCTTTATTTAGAAGTTTCTGCTTAGTTTGCAAGAAGTGGAAATGCCACTTGCACGCCTGGGACACTATCTATAAATAGAAATTCCCTGCATGTAAAATATAAGCAGAATAGATGGCTGCTGTGAGCTCTGAGCAAGATCTGCACCCAAGGAAGTATTGCTTTTTTTTCTGATTCTGGCCTAGAATAATCCGCCAGAGCAAGGCTCTTGTATGGAAGTACTTCTGCGGAGCAATAATTGGCATCTGTCTTGGCTGAGAGCAGGCCGGGCTTCTCCTAGTGGTGTACCTTTGCACAGATTCAAGAAAATAAAGTATACATCCTCCCCTTCTCATCTGCTCTTTACCTTAAGACTTTTCAAATCCTTAGAAAAGAGGATATGAAAATTCTGGATGAGTTTTCCTGTTGTTTCATGAATGTTAGTTTTGTAAGTGACATGGCATTTCATTGCCATACATCAGTTGTTGGTTTCGGCCCTGCTATGTTGAAGAACGCTGATTTCCTTCCTGTCCCAGGAGAGAGCTGCAGTTAATCACAGTTACCCCTTGCTCACGTTGTCAATTTGAGACATGGCTTTTAGGAGCGGAGCAAACAGTGAGAGACTAAGAAAAGTTCCTAATTTCAAAACCTTATTTTTTCTACTTCTGCTATTCCTTGTTCTCCAAAATAGCATTTCTTCTTAATTTTTATTTCCACTGAGATCTACAGGTTTGCCAGAAAAAATCACCAGTATTTGCCATTGTGTCAGTAGAGCTCCAAGTGAAGCAAACCATATTCTTGTGCTAATATCCAGTTCATCTTAAAGAAAAAAACCCAAACATTTGAAAGTTATAGGTTAGTTATATTCTCCCAAAACATGACGTGTCAAGTAAAGCTTTAGACACTGCCAAGCTTGTATTTCATGAATCTTTGGACTCCTTAAAATTTATATCCTCCTTAATTTTTTTTTGCAAAAAGAATTTTTCATCAGGCTTTCACATTCATATGTTCACATTTTGAGTTACACTGTAGCTTTTTATCCTGTAAGCCTCTAATAAAAAGTCTCCCGCCCATTCCCAAAGGGAGCATGATCTCCTAGAATGGAATGGCATATGATGAAAATCACTATTTGGGCTAAAAAGCAAGTGTAGTGAAGTACAGGAGAAAAATTCTGGTATTATACCACAATCCTTACTTCTGCAAACCTTTCTTCTACCCTCTGCCCTCTAAAACAGCAGAAAGCAAAATGTTTGGCTGAGGGAAGAACCACTAACAGAAAGGTGCATAGGGTAGGCAAACAACTAAATCAAAGCTGACTTTCTTTGAAAACATCTAGAAAAGGAAAAATATATCAGAGTAAGTTTTTCCCAGTTAGCACTTTCAACATAAACAGTCTCAACCCACCTTTAGCATTAGCCTGTGCTGTTAAGAAGACTTTATATTGGCTGATGTTGAGAAAGGTCATACAAAACCCCCTTTTTTGTATCCCAATACCATTATTTCCTTCTCTATACACTGCAAATAAGAGCTTCAATTAGTGGTGCTCTTTAGATAACTCATTAAATATGTTAAAATCAATGAAGACAAAAGGAGCCCATCAGTGTGTTGGCAGCATGCTGAAATGCCATCTGGAAGGCATTGATTAAAGGGCAAGCACCATCCCTGGGCCATGGTCAGTAAATGCTTAGAGCGAGGACACTAATGATACACTTGCTTTGTGGAGAAGAGAGCAAAGGTGGCGAATTTTCCTGGGCTGAAAATGTCTCACCCCATTAGCTGATTCTGTGGTGTTACTTGTGGGGAGAGTGGGTGCTCTGTCTCATTACCAGGGGAATTAGGATGCCTCCAGACAGCAAGCCAAGGTGAGGGTGGTGGTGTTTATGTATTATTTTTTTTCCAAATAAAATGTCTGTGGTTTTGCACCTGTGGGTAAGAAATGAGTTATTTAGCACAGTCCAGCTTGGTGTAAAGTCAGTGGGCTGAGGTTTGCCATCCTGCACTCAGTGCTGACACTGTGGTCCAGCAGTGCAGTGCAGATGCTGGTGATCCTCTTAAGAGCATGGGTAAGGCAGCACATTCTCCATACACACATGCACAGGTATGTGTATGGTGGTTTAGGCTTAGCTGGATGCCAGGGAGTTGGTTGAGTTCATGACATTTTTTCCTTTGAAACCATAGTAACCACCGCAAAACAAATACTGGAATTAGAATTGAAATGCATTTGCTCTAATAAATACCTTTCTCTTCCCGCAGACTTAAGCCAAAAGTCATTTAAAAGGAAAAGATCTATCATAAATTGGGCTTTTTGGCGTGGCCCAGGCACTCACTTGGACAATGCACCCCTCTCCTCAACATCTGCTGCTCCTGGGAAGCTCTTCGGCCTCTTGCTAACAGCCATCTGTGAGGATGACAACCTGCCCAAACCCCTCTTGGTGAGTCCCAGGCTCAGGGCTGGCTCTTACAGTGGTGGAAATTCTTTGTGTAGTGAATGAGAACATGGGGACACTTTGTAAACGGGACACTGAAATTACCCAAGCAGAGCAACCAGAAGGAAACCTCATTTGTGGTTCTCAGCAAGAACTTTGGTTTTTAACATATGCTGTGGTCAGGCCTGGTTAATAACAAACAGCTTGAGAAATGTATGTGATTTGTCTGCTGCTCTGAGCTGTTTCTTCTTTATAGCCCACACTGGAAGGCTGGTTCCCTAATCCTCACTTACTCAGTGTAAATAAATGCCACGTTCACACACACTTTTTAAACCACTCCAAAGATCTCTGTAAAATCCCCAACTCCATAAATGTGGCATCTACTGTCCCATACAGACAGCCTGCGTGTGCATACAAACGCTACCTGCCCTTAAGCAGACAGTTTCAGAGCCTTTCTTGAAGGCATCCCACAGCAGGCAAGCACTCTGGGTCCTCATTTTTGATCTGGCAGCACCACTGCAAAAATAGGTGGGAAGGTGGAGCCTGTAAGAGCATCTTTTCATCCTGTCTCAAGGGAGCACTAATGCTGTGGTTGCTCACAAAAACAGTTCAGGAACATGAAAAATGTTGACCTAAAGCCCATTCTTAGGCATAATTAAGGCAATTGTGTGGCATTTTTGGTCAGGACTGAGGGCTGCCCTGTTATCAGTGCAGCAATTGAAACATGTAGGGAGTGGGAGTGAGCCCTGCAGGATTGAGCCCCTCATCCTAACAACCCAACTTTCGGCTGGAACAACTTGCCAGAACCTCACTGAAATCAGTGGGTTTACACCAGTTTACAGGAAGAGATGGTTTATCTCCAAAGCTTGTGCTTGATGCGCTGCTTTAGCACTGCCTGGGTAGTGAATCATACCAGGAATTTTCAGGTCTTTTAATAGTGTGGGTTTGTTATTTTCTTTTGAGGGAGAGGTGTGCATTTTTATCATTTAGGTTATTTAAATAAGCCCTCCAGAGATGGACTCTGGAAGAACCTGGTCCCTTATTCACTCTATTTGAGAGATGAGCCAATGCTGCATTTCAGAAATTTCTCCAAAACATAAATATTAACGAATTTTTATCTGAAAAAAAACCCAAAGTTACTAAGCATAAAATCATAGCTTGGTAAAATTTGTGCCTTGAATCTCAAACACTCTGTTTATGCTACAAAATATAACTTACTTTTGATTTCATGCAGCAACTCTGGAGAATGGAATACTGCATCTGAGGGACTGTGTGGGATTTACCTGCAAAAGAAGGAACATATCAGGGATGAATGCTGCAGGCATATTTGATACCTCTGCTTCAGAGCTTCAAACTTGCTTTCACAGCTGAAGGGCTCTCTTTTAGCCATTGCCACACTGAATTGTCTTACACCGTTAGCTTAATTCATATAATTTTGTCTAGGTTTGCTACTTTAAGAGGGACTTCCCAGTTTTTTCTTGTGGGTATTTTATGTAAAATATATTTTCAAAGCATTTGCTTATATGCTAAGATCCTGTGCTGTTGAACTCAGCTTGTTTTGACAGCAGAGCTCTAAACTCCTGGAAAAAGATGGCAATGCTGGCATAAATCCTGCTGCCATGAAGGTGCTCCTCCAAGGTGTCTGCACTTACATGAATGCTTGGCTTTCAACTTCTGCAAGAGCAAGAAAGAAACATCAAAGAAAAGTAGAAATAATAGTTTCCATTAGACTTGTTTGCACTGCTGTGTGTCAGGAAGACCTACCTTACAGCCTTGACTAGGAAATTCATCAAATGCCACTGCTTAGCTATCACTGTTACAGTAACTTGGTTTAATGACAAGAAACTCTTCCCCAGTGTACCCTTTATTGCCGTCTCTTTTGGTAACTTGGTCCTCAGACCACTGCGTGCATGTACATAATCCCAGAGACTGCCTGCATGCTTTTCTCCCTCAGAAGAGACAAACTTGACAAATTTCACATCACTTGGACCAGGCCTGGGTAGAGGTAACCAGCATGTCTGAGAGGTGACCCACAGGAGACAGCAGAGAATTAAGCAGCTGGAAAATATTATGTACATATTACCTCAGGAGAGGCCTCTGATTTCAGCATTTCCTTTTCTGCTCGTTTTCCTCTCTTATTTAGCAGAAGAAATCAGCCTCTCCTGTTATTTTAAAAGCTAAGCAGGAATCTTCTTGTTTTCCCTTTCCTTTTAAATATTTAATGTAGTGAGCTGCCTACCTGTTTATTCCTTTGCAGCTTCATTGGCTTCAGAGGAGCCGTGAACCAAGCTTTATTCCTCTCTGGGTGACCTCCTAGGTGGGAGCACCTTGCCCCGGAGGTGGTCCCACTAACAGCCCTGAGCTGTTTGCAGAGTACGATACCACTCACAAGAAGCAAAGGGGGTAAAAATCTGACTCTGATCTGCTGTAGAAGTGCAGGTAGATATTAACAAAGCACTTTCCAGCTTAGATAAAATCTCATTTTTTTCAGACATCAGGCATGGAACAGAAGTCTTCATCTCTGGTCGGTGATAATATTGAACACACTGATGAGCAGTGAGGGTCTCATATCTTCCTGCAAAGCGGTGTCTGGCTGAAGCCGCTGTCAGATGCAGAGCTTTGGATTAGGTAGACCACTCTCCTTTTCCCATACCACAATGTTTATATATTTAAATGACTTGGCTAAAACTTGCATAGATCCTGGAAGATCATGGAGGAGGTTAGTGCTCAGCAGTGGCAGCACAGTATTTCTGAGGGGATGTTTTCCAAAATCAGTGCCCCAGACCACAGCTTTCCTGTGCAGTTTGGTTTGGCTTGGAGGGTGAGCTTTGACTTGCGTTCGCTTTGTGAGCTTTTTTAGGACTCAGAGCTTTTCACCTTCAGCAGAACTGGCAAAACTACATTTTAATGGCACTGGACATTAAAAGATATTTCTGAGAAAGCCTCTCTGCCTTTTAATGTTGTTTAGGACATGCTTTCCCTCCTTTACCAAGAAGGTCCGTCCACTGAGGGTATTTTCAGACGCTCTGGAAGTGCAAAAACCTGCAAAGAGCTCAAGGAGAAGCTTGATTCAGGTGCTGAGGTGGACCTAGCCTGTGAATCCATATTTGTGACAGCATCTTTGTTTAAGGTATGTGAAGAACATTCCTTTCCCCCTTTTTGAGAGCAGCGCAGATCCTAGGCACAAACAAGTAGGACTTCTCCCAGGGACAGGCCCAAAGAAGATTTGGTGGGCTCAATTAAGAAGAATGGACTGGCACAGTAACGTTGTGAGGATCTCCAAAGGGGGTTTCCATTGAATTAGGATGGAGGAGAGGTCTAGCCAGCTTATTTTGCTGCCAGCTTTCCTGAGGTCTCAGCTATAACCTGGTCTCTCTCTGTTATAACCTGTTACTCTCTCTGTCTCTGCTTAAAGTCAATGAAATACTAGAAAAGCAGATTTGCAGACCTGTCTCCTTACTCATTGGTAATACCCTACACTACATATCCTAGTGAGTGTATAGTGTTGCTCAAAATATTTGGGTTGATTTTCCCATGCATTACCTTTTCTTATAGACTTGTATGTTAAAAACAATGTTCCTTCTGCAAAAAGCACCCCAAGAGTTCATTAAAATTTCAGCTACAAGGAGGATCATCATATTTCTTTTTCTTGTTTTATTGCAGTGCATCTCTTTGTGTGTAGTTTTTGCTTAAAAGAAATAGTAATCTCCATTCTCAAGCAAGCAGTGGTTTGGTGGAATATTTTTATTGGAGAAAGCCATTCCTTTTGCTATGGGTGAGGAAGCACAATTACTTTCCTACTGGTGGATTTATAACATTCCTTTAGGTCAGGACAGCTGCACCATGCAAACTGCTGGGGTGCAATACTCATCCCATGGTAACGGTTTCACTGAGGGGGAACTGCTTAGTGTTTATAACAGTGAAGAGTTACCACATAAGAGCAAATGTGTTATTCATGGGCATCATAGCTTCCCTTACCCTAGCTTGTTTGGGAAGCTAGGATATGGGCTTCTTCCCAAGTTGCAACAACTTGCCTGCCAGTGCTTGAGGTATTTAGAAAAGGAGCAGCAAGACTACCCATGACCAGTGTAAGTACTCCATTACCGAAAGGGACTGATTAGAGGAAGGAAGGTGGGGGTGCCTTGGAATGCTTATGGTCTGGAGATATTGAAGCTTGTCACCTAAGGAGAAGAAACAGGGACTGAAGATGAGGTGAAGTGATAAGACAGATATGCAGCATCAAAATTATTGGTCCCACTGCAGATTTTTTAGTTCAGCAATAGCAGATGAAGTTTCCAAATGCCTCTATTTTGACAGGGAAGGGTGAGGAAGGGCAGGAAAATATTCACTCTAAGCATAATCCAAAGTACTTCTTTATCTCAGGTGATTTTCTGCTGGTTTTTGTTGCTGTGTGTAACAAGATGCTTGTCAGCCAGTGTTATCCTACTGATACATCCTCTTGTAACTGCGTTCTTATTCCTACTCCCTCCCTTGCTCCAGAACAGCTGTTCATGCGTTTTGTTCTTCTTTTCTCTTGGTAAGGATTTTCTTCGCAACATCCCAGGTAGCATTTTGTCATCCCAGCTCTGTGATAAGTGGGTCTCTGTGATGGATCAAGGAAATAATGAAGAGAAGATAAAAAGCATCCAAAGGTAGAGTTACTTATATTCTCTGTATTCTTTTCCTATGAATTTATATCCCAGAAGGCAGAATCCCAAATCTTGAACCTACAATTATTTTTTTCCTTTAAATAGATGCTAACAATATCTTCATGTATGACAGATCATTGAATATATACTTAAGCGATTGCCTCTATGGGACAATTTTCTGACTCTGTTTTGTCCTGCTTTTCTGCCTTTGTGGATATCAGTAAACAAATGAATATCCTCTCATGAAAAAATGGTATTTATAGTATTTATAAATACACTATTCAAGACCTGCATTTCTGCCTGATACCAAATCCAAAATAATCTGCAGGGAACTTTGAGATCCTAGGTGAAAGGGTAGTTGAAATCAATTCCTCATATATTCCCCCTCATTCATTTCAAATTTTAGTGACTTTTTTGAAGCCAAGATGGAACTGTGAATGAAATACAGGAGCATAGCGACAAGGGAAGCCTGCACCCTTGCAGGTGATACAAAACAGAAAGTGGGCAAAACTTATGTCATGGGAAACAGAGCTTGGTGCACTAGGTGACCTCACGTGTACTTACATACATATATACTTATGGCAAACTGAACTGTTTGGTTAAGTGAATAGTGAATTATGAGGCAACTTAGGTGAAATACAGTTTCATGTCATACATTGTACTTGGTTCATTAGTTTGACAGAGTGTGTTTTTCATTATGTGTTAGGGTGTTCTCTGTCCTTCCAGAAAACTGCTAGGAGAGGGAAAGCAGCTGAACAAGAACACCTCTTTGACACACTCCCTAATTTAATTGGTGGACCATGTTACGCTCTTTCTGTATTTTCACTGTCTTGACTTGTGTGTATCTATGGAAAATGGTTTTATTTTTGTCCAGTCACTAATTTGAAGAATTAAATTTGTGTATGTTTTCAGGTTAATAGAGCAGCTCCCCAGAGCTAATGTTGTTCTCTTACGTTACATCTTTGGAGTACTGCATGGTATAGAAAGGCGATCTGAAGAGAACCAGATGAATGCATTTAATCTGGCTATCTGCATTGCACCTAGCTTGCTCTGGCCTCCTGTTTCCTCCACTCCTGATATAGAAAGTGAATTTACAAAAAAGGTAAGAGACACTGCAGTGTAGTAAAAACCCAAACCAACCTTCATCCTGTTCAACCAGGCTGTTGATTATAAACACAAAAACAGTCAGTACCTCTTTACATCAGGACTTGTCCACTTATCAGGGTTCTAGAAACATTCGTTGATCCATATTCATAATCTGCCTGGAAGAAGGGGAGTGATATCATAAAGCTATACCGAGTGTATTAGCAAAGTGCTACTGTCATCAAAAAGATCTCTGGTTGTGGTAAACCTGGAACAGGACAGAGTAGAAATGGAAAAGATGTATACCGGGATGCATCCTGGGACATTTTACCTGGGCCTATCTGTTTTCCTCTCAGGCCCAGGAGATCAGGAGAGGAGTTCCTGGCTGTAAGGGAGCACATCATGGATGGGCAGTTTGCTCCTGTTCCTCATCTGTATGGTGAGCTTGCCCTGAGTGGAATAATGGAAGCTCTGACAAGACATCTCTTTCCCGTTGCTTTGTTGCAGATTTCTAGTCTGGTACAGTTCCTCACTGAGAACTGCTGCAGGATTTTTGGAGAGGAAATTACCTCCCTCTTTGGAGAAATACTGATGACATGCAAGAGAGAGAACAGCTCAGGTAACAGATGATGTTTCAATCCTGTTAGCTAAACTCGGCCAGGCAAAAGATCAGTATATTCCATGGAATAATGCTGTTCCCTCTTTATGTGGTGTTCCCAGATACTGCTGTTCACTGATTCAGCTTATCATAGACCTGGACCTTATCACAAAATGCTGTTCCAAAGAATCCATTTCTCCTATTCCAGTCATCTGAGGCACTGTGTTAAAAAAGGGTGGAGGGGAAACAAAGAAAAAAAAAAAAGAAAAAAATCTGGAGAAGGTTTCATCTCAAGTCTAGAATTTTTGCCCCAGCCTATGTTTTCCCCGAATAACTGGAAGTCAGTGATCAACAATATAATAATAATTATTGGTTATAATGGTTGCAGTCCAGCTGTCACACCGTTATATTAGGGTTGAAAGTGTCTATTCTTCATCATCAAAAGAGAGCTCTCCAGAGTTTCAATGGGACATCCAGATTTTGCTACTAGCACAGAAAAGTCATGGAACTGGTGACTGAAAATGTCTGACAGACTAGTTGGCAGAACATTCCAGAATATCATTAATGCTCTTTTTCTCTCCAACTATTCTGTGATAGTATTGATTTTTACAGGAGTTTTGGGCCTCTCCTTAAAATATTTCTAAAGCAGGGTTTCTGTAAAATAAAATTTGGCACAGCTGATCTATACTAAAAGTGGTAATGGCACTTGCTCTGGCATGCCAGACTGACTCAGTGTGGCTGTCCCAAACTCCTCATGCTCTGCCTCCAGTGAAATTGGTGAAATCCAGTGAAATTTGGCCTGCCTCCTCCCCAAGAGTGGAAGCACATGGGATCTGCAGTGCTAGGATGTGCTACAACTCAAGAGTTCAGACCCACAATAGCTTACAGCAACTGAACAAGTTTTCAGGCATGCACTGAGGCATGGGGACTGCCCATGCGTGAACTCTGCTGCAAATGTGAGATAAGTCAGCTTAGCACAGCCCAGAGCAAAAGAGATTTAATGTAATTCCAATTATCGCATATACAGAATAGGGCCCGAGTGTGCACTGCTCAGTGGAAATGAGGTGGCTGTTTAAACTGAGAGTAGAACTTTCTTCATAGTGTTGCTCTTAAAGATACTGTAATTCCTGGAAGACCCTAAAAGTACAAAGTATGCCCCATTTTCTTCATTTCTCTAAAAGAAGGAAAGAAAGGTTAAATGTTGCTTTCAATATTCATTAGCAAAAAGAAAAACATAAATTACTGGTTGAATATACTGTATATAAATTATTGTTTATAGCTGGATTGCCTAGCACTAAACATTCCACGCTTAAAAAAACCGCAAACAAACTACAAAAAAACCTAACCCTTATTTGTGCCTTTATCATACGTTTCTTGACTGAACTGCAACTTAGCATTCATTTCAGTTTTTCTACTTCAAAATAGGACAGTAACTTTTTCTGAAATTTTTGGCATTTCTGCCTGAAGAATCTTTAAAGGGCAAATACTCCTGAGAGTAAAGGATACTTAGAATCATAGAATGGTCTGGGTTGGAAGGGACCTTTAAAGATCACCTAGTCCACCCCCCTGCCATGGGCAGGGACACCTCCCACCAGACCAGGCTGCTCACAGCCCCATCCAGCCTGGCCTTGAGCACTGCCAGGGATGGGGCAGCCACAGCTGCTCTGGGCAGCCTGTGCCAGGGCCTCACCACCCTCACGGTAAAGAATTTCTTCTCAATATCTAATCTAAATCCGCCCTCTTTCAGTTTAAAGCCATTCCCCCTTGTCCTGTCACTACATGCCCTTGTAAAATGTCCCACTCCAGCTTTCTTGTAAGCCTACTTTTGGTACTGAAAGGCTGCTACGAGGTGACCCCAGAGCCTTCTCTTCTCCAGGCTGGACAACGCCAACTCTCTCAGCCTGTCCTCACAGGAGAGGTGCTCCAGCCCTCTGATCATCTGTGTGGCTGTCTTCTAGACTCACTCCAACAGGTCCATGTCCTTCTTGCGTTGGGGGCCTCAGAGCTGGATGCAGTACTCCAGATGGGTCTCATGAGAGTGGAATAGAGGAGGACAATCACCTCCCTTGACCTGCTGGTCACACTTCTTTTGATGCAGCCCAGGATACAGTTGGGCTTCCGGGCTGCAAGTGCACATTGCTGGGCCATGTTGAGCTTCTCACCCACCAACACTCCCAAGTCTTTTTCCTCAGGACTGCTCTCAATCCATTCTCTGCCCAGCCTGCATTTGTGCTTGGGATTGCCTCTAACCGTGTGTAGGACCTTGCTGAAAAAAAAATGCAGCTGCTTCTCAGCAGGGTGGTTCAGTCACTGGTATGTTAACACTTGATTTGTCCTTGCAGATGCTGTTTCTCTCCATCTGAATGACTCTTCGTATGACAGCCTGGAAAACGAGGCAAATGATGAAGCTGACTCTTCTTCTAGTGACTGGATTAAGAACCGAGATCAGGATAACAGGAGCAGGGAGTCTGTCTTCACTCTGAGTGATGGTGATTCGGAGCAGACAGAGGTAGATGAAATCCAAAGTAAAACCAAATCGAAACAGTTGACAATTTCTGTTGACGTACACCGTAAGTTTTCATCACAAGAAAACTCAGAGAATGAGTCTCTCTGCTCCAGTGCACTGGGCTGCTCTTCAGCAGCCACCTCAGATGCTCTCAAAACCTTGAGGAGGCACAGGCGCTCCTCAGAGCCTGCAATTGGCCTCCTCGCTTCCAACTTTGCCCGCATTGGTGATGGTCATGAGAAGGCAACACGCAAAGCCAGCTGTGATGTTGTCCTGTTTCATGAGGATGAAGACTATCTCCGTCAGCTTCGGTCATTGCAGATGGAAGGGCAAAAGCTTATCAATCAGAGCTTGATTATAGGGATTAACGTTGGTAAAAGTGACAACACAAACCAGAACGTTGAAAAGAAAGACTTGTCCCATTGCCTCCTGCCTCCAATGCCAGAGGGATTAAATATTTGCTCAGGATTTAGCTCTTCTAGCCTGTCTTCTCCTGGGACATCTCCATCTGTGTCATCAATGAGCTCTCTGGACAGTGCTTTCTCTCAGTTTTCAGACCAATCTGTGTTTACCCCAACTGAAACCTCCTCCCCTTTTGATAGCACTTTTCAGCCGCTAAAGAAACCTGAAGACACTGCCGCTGAAGCAGATGATGACTATTTGGTTACACCTACCAAGGTGCCACCATGTCCACAACCTACCGACGCTTTGGCTGAGAGGGGCTCAATGGAGCTCAACAGCAGGCCAGCACCCCTGAAGCCTACTGACGGAGTCGACGGCTATTTGATTAAGCCTGACATTCAGCCGTTACCTCTGAGAATCACAGGAAGAGACAGACTTCATGATCCAAGATCAAAGAGGAGGTCTAGAAGAGCATTACAACAATCCAAAGTTTGAAGAGACTGACCAAAGCTTTTTTGCGGAGGAATCTTAATGCTTAAAATAAACACCATAAAGAAAATGCCTTGGGTTTTAATGTGTGTTCATTTTAAGTTTAATATCCAGGTTGTTCAAATGTAATTGAGCAGTTCCCAGATTCACAGCTTTTCTTTTTTTAGGAAACTGTCTGAGTAATGTTCCCACATAAAGCTTTGCAAGAACATTGTAAGAATAATAAAAATTGCTAAAAAACAAGCAAACAGAAATCTCCCCAAAATCTGGATGGGTCCCAGAAGGAAATTAAGAGCAGCGCCCTGTTCTCTGAGCCTGCCAGGGCAGCAGGGTGCCTGCTGGGCCTCTCCCCTTGACCACTCGTGTGTTGAGCCTTGCGGATGTGAGTCCCAGTCCTTTGTGGTTTTGATGTAGTGTGCAAAGTCAGCATAGATCTGTGGTACTATACTACTGTTCTGAAACTGATAGGTATTACCTTCATTGTCCTCCAAGGAATAAGTGTATTGTTTTCTGTATGTTTATAAGGTATGTTCGATAGGTGTAGTTATTTCTTTCACACTGCAAAGGAAAGAAAAAAATAAGCTCAAAAATACGTAAAGAGAAATGCTGAAGCTTGTAACTAACACCTCGCAACTCTGTGTGTTTCATATCTTGTGCTTCGTTGGCTTGTTCTTTTTGTGTTTAAGTTGTGAATAGTTTCTTAACACTGCTGTAAATGGCATTATGTATTATTGCAAGCAGAACACATGTAATTTTATTATGCAGCATCTAAAACATCATATAATATATTAAAAGTAATGCATTATCTAAATGCTTTGAGTTTGTATAATATATCCTGATAAATTTTGCTATTATATATGTTCTGAAAAAAATGTGTATTTTTGTACTTGCAAAAAACTGCTGCTAATTTTACGAGTTCTGTTTTGTTGTTACAGCACTGATATTGATGTATATGCATTCAATGCTATATATTAAATATTATTTGTTATGTCATAAATTCAATTTATATTCTGTGTAAATTTTTTTAGGTCAGTTCTACAAGCTATTGCTGAAGCAAAAGTCCCAGTGATGCCACTGCAAATCTTGCATGAGGAAGGACTGCAGCATTTTTCCTCCACTTTGGGTGGCATCATTCATACTGTATGTCATCATCCTGTTGACTTTTATAAATTCTGATAATATTCAAACAATAGTTCCTACCCTTTTGCTCTTCATCTAGAAAGATGAGGGTGTTTTCAGTTAATGGGATGCAGTTAACGACATGGAGGTGCAAAGAGATCTTCTTAGGTAATAGGTATCAGGGTTGGAAGCAAGAAAAGGTGGGGAGCAAGACACTGGATGAGAGCAAGATTTATTCTTTAATACTGGCAGGTTATAGAAGAAGCTAGAAGGAATGGCAGGGCTAAACTAAATACATCTGGGCATGTGTGCATGCATACACTGCTTCTGAAATTGCATTGACTTATTCATTACCTTTCCATTTTCAAAAGCCCTCCCCCGCTGCAGTTTGGTAATGGCCAGTTGTGGAGTTTCAGATCCTATTCTGCTTAACTATGCTCTCGTAAAGGTGCTTATGCTCCTGAGTCACTACACATTTCTAAAAAATGTAAACGCTGTCCAGTACACTAACCCATTTCCAAGTATTATCAGCATTAAAGGTTTTTTTCTCTGTATCAGACAGAATGGATACTCTCCAGCAGATTGAGGAGGGGGTGGGTGAGGGTGGGGGTGTCTGTTTGCAAAGCAAGAAATACCCTTACTTGAAAATATGGAATCAGAAGGTTATTATTTTTGGCTCTAATCCTGCAAACGTCGTAGCTGTAAGCAGAGCTGCATTTGTGGAGACCCACGTAACGCAATAAACCATCATGGACTTAGAACTATACTAGCATGTATAATTCTGTGCAGGCTCAAAGACTTCAATTTGTTATTTTTTCATCTTTTTCATATTCAGCTATTTTAATAAAAATGGTAATACACAGAATCTGATCTGTAATAGTCACCTTCCAGAGGTAAACCCCTTTGTATGTATTTTGAGACCTGTCATCTAGCAGCCCTACATATGCACCTCCTTTATAAAAAAAAAAAAAAAAGATGCTATTTTGAAATAAAACAGCTACTCTAAATTTCTTTTCAAAATGGTAAAAAGGGTATTGCTGTGCTGCCAAGATTACATCAAGTAGCAAATGCTGATTCATTGCAACAGTAATAAAGCTTTAGAAAAAATCTCTAGTCTCTGCAATATAAACGTTCTGTCCTACAAATGGTATCTTCCAGCAAGTCATTTGTCTCTGCTAGTCTGGAGTAAAAGTATATCCAAGAGTGCTCCGATGTGAAACAAATTATGTGTCTGCTTTTGAGCTGTAGCTAATGCTAGAGTGCTTTCAGCTTTAAACATATGGTGAACAAGCTGGATGTAGACCCAGTACAATGTAAAATGCACTTCTGTCTTAAAAGACATATATACCCTGCTGCTGCACGAGGCATGTTCTGTGACAATCACAAAAAAGAGCGCTAACGGAGAAGATCACCGTCTGCAGCTTCTCACTGAAGGAATTAAATGCTGTTAAGATCCAAAATGGATTCTACTGAACCTTCTCAGAGCGTCAGATGCAACTGAAGACTGCAGTAAGCAGCAGCTTTAGGTACTTTATTGTTGGGAAGCCAACATTTAATGTACAGGGAGGCCTGCTACTCTGCTGCCCTGGGCACCCCTGCAGGCTGGCATGGGATCTCGGGGCCAGGGAATATTGAAAGGAAAGCTTTGTAACATTTTCTATGGCTCTGCTGATGGCCTGTGCGGTGGGTTGACCCTGGCTGGACCGGTGCCACCAAAGCCACTCATCACTCCCCCCTCAGCTGGGCCGGGGAGAGAAAATACAGCAAAAGGCTCCTGGGTGGAGGTACGGGCAGGGAGAGATGGCTCTGCAGTGACCGTCACGGGCAGAACTGGCTCGGCTCGAATCAGTCCAGTTTACCATCAAATCAGAGTAGGATAAGGAGACATAAACCTTCCCCGCACCCCTCCCTCCCTCCCGGGCTCGGCTTTGCTCCCCATTTTCCCTCCCCCCCGCCGTCCCGGCCGCTCCTGCCCCTCGGGGGAGGGTCCTCACCCCCTGCCCGGCCCCGGCGCGGGGTCCCCGCCACGGGAGGCGGCTCCCCCCCACGGGAGGCGGCTCCCCACGGGCTGCTCCAGCGGGAGCCCTGCCCAGGGGCTGCAGTTCCTCACCCCCGGCCCCAGCCCCTCAGGCCCGGCCGGCCCCGGCGCGGCCCCCGCGGGGTCCCCGGCCCTGCCCGCAGCCCGGCCCCGGCCCGGGCTCCTCCCCGCGGGGCCACGGGCCCTGCCCGGAGCCGGCCCCTCTGCACAGCCCGGGGCTGGGGGGCTGCTGCGCTCACACGGTCCCGCTCCCCTCTCGCCGCGGCGGCTCTTCATCCCAAGGGCACTACCACCATTGCTGATGGGCCTGGCCTTGGTCTCAGCCAGCAGCGGGTCCATCTTGGAGCCAGCTGGCGTTGCCTCCATCGGACATACGGGAAAGCGCCTGGCATCTCCTCACAGAAGCCACCCCTGTAGCCCCCCTGCTACCAAAATCTTGCCACACAAACCCAATACAGCCTGTGAGAAGGTGTTGGGGTAAGGGTGGCCCCAAAGGCTGAGCTTCCCCTTCCGCCCTGGCTCCAGCTGGGTGCCCCAAACACTGACCCCTGCTGAGGTCCTGCCCGGGTCGTGGTCGCTGTGGGATGCCGCATCTCCCCCAGCCACCTGCCTCCCTCGACTGGGGTGGCTGCTTTGGAGGAGGTGCCCAAGTTTTAGTTACAAATGGTAGCTGAGATGTTTCCAAAGTGTTTTCTTCTTTCCTGGAGTAGCAAAACCCCACAAAATAATAATAGAATAAAAAGGTGAGTCTCTTAGGGAAGAAACAGTGGCAATGGCTCCTCATGCACTGCTGTCAAGCACACAAAATGAAGCCAACTGACAAATCACCTCTCACTTGGACTTCCTGTCCCACAGGGGTTTGTGATCTCATCATCAATGAGCATCCTGCCTCTGTTTCACACGTACTACTCATCGTTTATTTCAGGTAATTTCAGAGATTAATATAATGTAAATATAAAGCAAAATGTTCTCAACCTGCATTGAAAGTTTTTGCTTTTTTTTTTTTAGCTATGTGTGCTTATGTGCCTGAAAGGTCATCATATGGTTTTTTTCAGGTGGTTTTTGTGGGCTTTTCCATTTTTCTCCGTCAGTCTCATAAATGCTACTGCTTCATCCCTGGATGATTTATCTCTCCAGCACAGCCCAATTCAGGAAGCAGGAAGGTATGTCTCATTTATTCTCTGCTTCAACTAGTTTGTAGAGTTCAAGCAAAATAGATCCTAGGTCCTGGGGCTGAACCATGACCTTTAAACTGAAGGCTAATATCTGCTGGATCAGCTCCTTTCCTGTTCTGGAGACGTTATATGGTTCCAGGACCTGGTGGTCAACATCTCATTTCCAGCTCTGCTCCTGATCTGCAGTATTGACATTTGGCAGACTTACTTGCTTCCTCTGTTCCCTGTTTCATGCCACCAATCTTTTCTTTAAATATCCCAGTGTGCTGGGACAGGCTGGAGGTTGCTGGTGTTTGCATAGTGCCCAGCACAGGGTGGGATGCTGCATGTGTGGGACCTGGACAACTGTGCTGCTGCACAACAGTGAAACCTACTGACAGCCCTGGTATTACTATGACTGTGGGGTCATCTGCGTTAGATGTGGAACATGTTAGATGTGGAGCATGGAGCTGTTACTCAATTTTCTATCACATCCACATCTTCTTCCCTTGCCTGTGCCCTAGGGCAAGGAGGGAGCAGAAGTTCCTGCTTCAGAGTGTGTCCTCCCATCTCCCATCCCAGTCATAACTATTTACCCATGTATAACCAGGCGTGAGAGATCGGGAGGGATGTAGTTAGCACTTGTAGGGATGACACATGCATGTGCACTCACACATATGCACACAGTGAGGCTACTGTGACCCATGCAAAAACAGACTTGCTTCACATGTCTTGCAGGCCAACTTGCAGCACCTACAGCACATCCGAGACAACCACAGTGAGGTGAACCTATCGACCTCCCCTATTTCCATCCACAAAAACACAAGGGCATGGAATAATTCAGGCTGGAAAACCTGAGAAGTCTCTGGTCCAACCTCCTGACATGGGTTTGCCCATCCATGTAGCTCATGCCTGGAGGAGGGATAACAATATCCCAGCAAACCACTGCTGTTCATCACGGCTGGGGAAATTTAGCAACAGGTAGCTGACTCAGACAGCTAGCTAAAATCTTTTGGAACAGATGATGTCAATGATATTTTAAAGAACACAGAAAATGTCTAAGAAACCAGAAAAAGCTGTAGTATTACATCAAATCTTCAGGTTACCCCAATAACCTGAATAATTAGGAGCAGAGTCTATGATACATGTTTTCCCTCAGTATTTAACGTCTCCTCATATCCTGGGTCCAAAATACCTGAATATGCCTAAGGAGATAGCCTCTGTGACACCACTGGCCAATGTCATGCACTCACAGCATTTTGAGGAATCATCTAGAGGAGGACGCAAGGCATCAGCCACACTGGAGCCTTTTTCCTCACCAAGGGCTGATGCAGGAAGGGGCTGAGTGAGCGGCCGCGTTGTGCCTCGCCTTTGGCATTTGTGCAAGGCTGCTTCCCCTTGGAAGAGTCCTTTGCTCCTGCCAAGTGTAAAAGGCAGTGGAGCATGATGTCTGCTGGCTAAGCAGAGCCCTACATAAACATCAAAGGAAGTGAGCCAGCTCTCTCATTCACCGAAGCGCTTGCATGATTTCACCTACTCTCAAGATTAGTTACCAATGTCTCTGTATTAAGGCCACTGTCAAGTTAAACTAATCGACCCACTAGTGTCCAAAGGGGAAGACTGGTTAAAAGTGTTGAATATTTCTGTTAGGACACGGTCGCCACACAGGGCCTAAAGGATTTAGGCATCACTTGCGTTTTATAAATATGTACAATGCACTCTGTAGTGATTTTTCCTCGACACTAGGTTTTCTCCAGGCCTTATTTTGTAGTGGCTTCACCGCAAATGTCAGCAGTTCCTCGAGGACAAGTACTCCGGTAGCTGCTGCCAGTTGCATTAAGTTAAATATTTCAGAATTTAGCCGTTCTATGACCCTCCATGGGAGAGGTGTTTTCAATGCAGAAATTATTTCTCTACACTCGATTCTCTTGTCACAAACTATTTCCATCAATCTGCTGCAAATCTGCTTTCAGACGCAGCCATAATTCTGATGTGACCACTGAAGGCTAAGCTGTCCTCCTCCTCCTCCTCCTCCTCCTGGGTATGGAGAGCTTCTGCAGGGTTGCTTGCTGCCCTGGGGGCTGCACCAGGCAGGAGGTGGTGGGTGGTCTGCTGGCCAGGGAAGGGGCGGGGGGAGGGCAGCACCACCCTGCTGATGTCTGCAGCTGAGGCTACACGATCCCAGCAGAGGGTTTAGACGATGAAGCCCCCCACAGCAAGGGCTAGTGAAGCAAGAGTGACCTGCGGAGGGCACGCGCTGGTGGTTAGTGCCTGGGCTCGAGAGGGGACCCAGGATTAGAGGGCAATGCCGGGTGCGGGAGCCCAACCTCACCTGCACCAGAGGAACCCCAACCCAATCCCTTGGGCCACTGAAGGAAAGTGGTCAGCTCATGGTCCCTGGGTGAACCCCACCGAGGCGTTAGCGGGGCCACCCCCCATCCCCCAAGGCTGGCAGGGGGTAGCGCCTGCAGGGGCGTGGGGACTCACAGGGAGCTGTGGAGGAAAAACATTTGGGGATGTTGTACAATATATGAGGTGTTGTAAGGGGTCTGTGGGAATGTGCAAGGCTTGTTATGGGACATTTAGGGGACGATCAATGGCAGGGAAAGGGAGGGATCATGGTGGACTGGGGAGGAACCGGTGTGAGAAAATAGCGGGAAAAGGGGATAAAAGGGGCTGGTCGGGGTAACAGCTGGCTGGTCCGTACGCTCGTCTGACCGAGCCCTGCACCTCATCACCACAGCCTGCCCTACAGTCTTACTAAATAAATATTCTTCTGTAAGAATATTTATTACTGCTGCTACTATTGAAAACAGCTCTTCTGTCCTTTCCATCGACTTTCTGTGCGGGCACAGTCCCTATTCAGAGCCCGGGTGAGCGCCCACCACCCAACCCTCCAGCCAGGCTGGTGGGCAGCAGCACGAGCGCTGAGTGTCGGCAACTGGAGTGGGACCACGACCCTCAGAGGCTGGGGAAACCGGGGCCTGGGGCGGCTCTGGGACAGACGGAGTAGCAAATGGAGAGATCCATTTTCCACGTGTGGGTCCGTATTTCACTAGTGGACGTTAATCTGACCAGCCAGAGAGGAACAGTACCTGCTGCCCGTGCTGCTCACATATGTGCAAGCACTGTGTGTGAGTGGCTACCTCACAGCATAGCAGTTTTGAAGAAGAAGGGTTTTCTTAAATGTCAAGTGCTCCATGGACAGCTTGCATGAAAGATGTAGTATAAGATGTTTTGAAAGGACTTAGGACAGGAGAGGTGTTTCCCCCACCCCGATCCAGCTGGAGCCACCAAGGGATCAGTTGCCATTTGCTACATGTGGACCCCCAACCTCACAGCAGGCAATAGCAGCTTTGTTAACGCGATCAGCCTACTTAAAATGTTTTACCTGAACAAACTGGTTGTATTTGAAACACCACTGCAAGTTCCTATAGCAGAGCTGGGGGGCTGGCTTGGTGGGGGTGGTAGGAAGGAGGTAGGGCTGTGCTCAGGTGTTTTATTGGCACATCTGCTTGGGAAAGGGACATCTGACACCACATCCGCAAGCACCTTTGACTCAAGGAACCTGAGGTGACCAGGCAGCCAGGGAAGTTCATGCCCCAGAAGTCACCTTTTCGAACAGGACTTGGTCTCCATGGATGGTTGGCATTGAAAGATGCTCTTCATTTCTCAGGCCCATCGGAATACTTCCATGGCATTACTATCCCTCTACTAAATATCCAAATACTTGCAGAAATGTGCGGCACCTAAATGTCATCAGGCTTTTCATGCAGAGATAGCCTGAGGAGTCTGGAAGGTCCACTTCAGCCTGGGCTTGGGCTTAGCTTGAATGTGTAAATAGTCCCAGAGAAGTTCAGTAAGATTGTTCATGTGCTTAAATTCCTTACTGGGCTGGAGCCTGCGGGCCTGTTTTGTAAATAAATTAGAAACCATACCAGATGTTCCTGCATTGCTGGAAAAATTGATCCCTAACAAGTTTCCATTTACAATTTTAATTTCTATTACAGAGATCTGCCTATCATTTTATGAAGGAGAGACTTTGAAAATATTCTTTCATTGTGTAAAACTAAGGAAAAGTATTCAGTACTTATGTATCCTGTCTAGATTAAAAAAAAAAAAGAAAAAAAAAAAAGAAAAAGGAGAATTTGACCAATAAAATGTTTGGCAAAGCCAAAGTCTGAATTTTTTGCATTTTTTTACCTTGGGATATGAGTTTACAGTACACTTCTCTGAGGTGTATAAATTCAATGACATAGTAATTGGTTTATTACACAGAAACTGGAGGCTCCAACTTTGCCAAGTATTTTTATTATGTAAATTCTTCACTTCTCTCACCTTCAAAAAGGCCATAAAAGCCATAACTCTGAAAACAGGTCTCTGTGAACAAAATCGCAGCCCTGCCTCACAGTCAGGAGACCCACACGATGCGGGTGCGGAGCACGTCCCATTGTAAAACAGGTTGTTAGTTCATGTCCATCACTCCAAGGTATTTATAGCCTCAATACAGTCGCCATGTGTAGCTTTCTGTTAGGAATGCATAGCTCTCGTCTCATAAAGGGATGGATGCCCTCAAATCTGATTTTCTTCTGTGGCTGGTGCATAATCAGGCCCTGAAACCTATTTATTTTAAAATAAATCTATTTTATCGGGGTTCATTGCAATGAAGGGGAGGAGGTGGGACTGGCTGCTGAACTCCCAAATGCAGGGGACAACACCTCTCTGCTCCTCAGATCTGTGTCCCCAGCTGGGCTGTGAAATACCTCCCAGGGAGGAACAGGGAGAGGACAGCACTCCAGAGCAGGACAGGGACAGAGGTGGCCAGGGACACTTGGATCTTGGAACCAGGTCCAGAATGAACATTGGTCTGCTTCTAAGTCCTTGAAGCATCCCAGACCTTTCGCTGCTTGTTTGCAAGAGAGACATTTCAAAAGCATCTTCTGAATTGTTTTCTGAAAAAAAAGGAAATAATCTTATAGCAGGCCAGAGAGTCAGACCAAGGAGCTGGCACATGGGTGGGCTGCATCTATGCCTCTGTTTGACCCTGCTGCAAGACCTTGGGTGGTCGAAACCCTTCCCTGGTGCTGTTTTCTGGCTGTAATTTAGATGTATGAGACATGCAGGATGTAAGGGAGAACTGGTCTACCGTACCCCAGACTGGCAATCTGGTAATGGACAAGGAGAAGGCTGAGGTACTCAACAACTTTTTTGCCCTGGTCTTCACAGGAAACCTCTCTTCCCACACCTCTCAAGTGGATTGACTGTAAGATGGAGACTGGGGAAGCACAGTCCCTCCCACCGTAAGGGAAGATTAGGTTCATGACCCCCTGAGGAACCTGAACATACATAAGTCTGTAGGACCCGACAAGATGCATCCCAGAGTCCTGAAGGAATTGCTTGATGAAGTTGCCAAGCCACTCTCCATGACGTTTCAAAAGTCATAGTAGACAGGTGAAGTCTCTGGTGACTGGAAAAAAGGCAACACTGCACCCACTTTAAAAATGAGTAGAGAGTAGGACCCCGGGAACTACTGACCTGTCAGCCTCACCTCTGTGCCTGGGAACATCATGGAACAGATCATCCTAGAAGCTATGCTGAGGCACATGGAGGACAGGGAGGTGATTCAAGACAGCCAGCATGGTTTCACCAAGGGCAAGGCCTGCCTGACCAACATAGTGGCCTTCTACGATGGAGTGACTGCATCAGTAGACAAGGGAAGAGCTATGGATGTCATCTGTCTGAGCTTCTGTGAGGCCTTGGACACGATTCCCCACATCCTTTTCTCCAAATGGAAGAGATAATGGATTTGATGGGTGAACTGTTCAGTGGATGAGGAATTGGTTGGATGGTCGCATCCAGAGGGTAGTGGTCTATAGCTCAATGTCTGGATGGACATCGGTGGCAAGTGGTGTCCCTCAGGGGTCCATATTGGGACCAGTACTGTTTAATATCTTCATCAGTGACATAGACAGTGGGATCGAGTGCACCCACAGCAAGCCTGCAGACAACACCAAGCTGAGTGGTGCAGTTGACACACCTGAGGGATGGGGTGTCATCTAGAGGGACCTGCACAAGCTCAAAAAAGTGGGCCCATGTGAACCTCATGAAGTTCAACCAGGCCAAGTGCAGGGTCCTGCACCTGGGCTGGGTCAGCCCCTGGTATCAACACAGGCTGGGGATGAAGGGCTTGAGAGCAGCTCTGCAGAGAAGGACCTGGGGGTACCGGTGGATGAAAAGCTGGACGTGACCAGGCAATGTGTGCTTGCAGCCCAGAAAGCCAACCGTGTCCTGGGCTGCATCAAAAGAAGTGTGGCCAGCAGGTCGAGGGAAGGGATTCTGCTCCTCTACTCCACTCTGGTGAGACCCCACCTGGAGTGCTGCATCCAGCTCTGGAGTCCCCAGCACAGGAAAGATGTAGACCTGTTGGAGCAGCTCCAGAGCAGGGCCACAGGAATGATCAGAGGGCTGGAGCAGCTCTCCAATGAAGAAAGGCAGAGAGAGTTGGGGTGGTTCAGTGTGGAGAAGAGAAGGTTCCAGGGAGACCTTGTTGCAGCCTTTTGGTACCTAAAGGGGGCTTACAGGAAAGATGGGGACAGACTTTTTAGTAGGGCCTGTTGTGATAGAACAAGGAGTAATGGTTTTAAATTTGAAGAGTGTAGATTTAGACTAGATCTAAGGAAGACATTTTTTACAGTGAGGGTGGTGAACCACTGGCACGGGTTGCCCGGAGAGCTGGTAGATGCCCCATCCATGGAAACATTGAAGTTCAGGCTGGATGGGGCTTTGAGCAACCTGATCTAGTTAAAGACGTCCCTGCTTATTGCAGGGGGGCTGGACCCCATAACCCTTAAAGGTGCCTTCCAACCCCCAACTGTTCTGTGATTCTACCGTGGTCTACAGTCTCCACTTATATTTAGACATCTAAATTCAGCATGGGCTCTCTCCAAGGAGATTTAAGACCACTTTCTTCTCTCCATGCCTATAGAGGGAACATTGGCCCTGCCTATGGGAGAAGTGATTCATTAGTCTCCCAAAGTCACAAATGAAGAATATGCCTAATCTGTGGGAGGGACTAGATCCTACCCTTGGAGGGAGAACCTGCCTCTTGACTTGCAGATCATCTACCTCATAGGAATGTCCGTCACATCTGGACTCATCAGCTAATAGCAGTGTAAGCCACCAGTCCCTGATACTTCTTGTACTTCCAGTGACAAAGTGGCCCCTACATCACGCTTGTCACCTTCACTGGAAGAACTCACCATCCTTTTGTTGCAAGCACCCTGATGGTTTTGTTTCCACCAGCCTCTCCTCCTTTGATCGTCCTACCCAGGTGATGCTGGAATAACTCAACCGTACAACACGGCTGTGTGTGCCAGACCCAGCAGGTCAGAGTGGGCTCCTGCAGGCAAGCCTGTGGGGAGAAACACAGCCATTTTACCATGAATTTCCATACATCTGCAAGTCAAAACAAAAATGAAAATGTCTCACATCCTACATGGGTGTACTGAAAAGGGACTTCAGGAATGGAGCATACTTAGGAGGCTCCGGGGATGGGGAACCTGGCTCTTGCATCCCCTGAGCACCACGCCCCTGCTGGGCACCAGCCAAGGTGTCTGTGTGCTTTCCTCACTCGGCGCTTGGAAGGTGTTCAGGCAAACACCCAAGAAACCCAGGATAATGCATCAGGTTTGAGGCAGGAGGCTGGATAACTTTGATTTATTTTCCTCTTAGCAAATGTAATTGCAAAATAGGTCAGCGCAGCTGTTATGGATTCAGCCTGTTCCCTTGCTGATGCTTGATTTCAGCTTTTTTTGTGTGGGTGTTATTGGTTACAAGGAACTGACAAAAACATGCACCTAAGACCTGTCTGGCTGTCAGCTTAGCTATTTCCAAAGGAAAAAAAATGCATAGAACGATCTTTTTAAACAGAAAAACAAGGCCTTCTTACAAAGGTGAACTTATTCTTGAAAAGAAATAAACAGACAGAACAACAACAAAAAACACCAGGCAAAAGTTTTGTGTTAAAAGCTTGGAAATTCATGATTTTCATTCACGGTTCATTTACCATGGGACGTCAACTAGAGATTTAGGGGCACACTGCCATGTGCCCAGTGTTCTGGCTGTTGGCTAGGGAATGCCCGTGTCCAGCCAGGCTCTAACATCCCCCACAGGGAGCCGTCCTTGAAAGGCTCCCCAGTAGCCACCAGATCTGGGTGCTTCATTGCTCATGAACACAGAGAAACAAATCAAATACTGGTGAAACAAATGTTTTTGAGAAAATTGACGAGAGCAGCAACTCTTTCTGGAGGTGGGAAGGTGAGGACCAGGCTGTCCTGTGCACCTGCTCAGTGATGGGACCATCCACGTGGGAAGAGCCTCCCTTCAGCATCAGAGCTGGAGGCAGTCCACTCAGGGATGTGGGAGAGGGGGACTAGCTGCCATGGCATTTGCTTCCTTGCACAGGTGACACCCTGTGCATTTCCATCTAGGTGAATTAGGCAAAAAAGCTTTTTGGGTCCATGTCAGCTTTTGGCACCTCAAACCTGCTGGTAGCAGTGAGTTCACGGCTGAGCTCTGCCCACATGGAAATGGCATCCTAGGGCTTCGTTTCAAACCTGCCACGCTCAGCAAAGTGCTGATGGAAGGCTGTCTGAAATTGCAACTACGGTGTACCCTGGTCCAGGGCATCCTGCTGCCTTTTCTGAAGCAATGGAGTTCATGCTTGCTTGGAGTTATGAAATCTCTGCTTTTCAATACAGAGCTTTTTACTGGTTGAGGATGTGGAGGAGAGGTTTTTATTTGCCTAATTATCTGGAATTCTTGGTATCATGGAATCATAGAATGGTTTGAGTTGGATGGGACCTTAAAGATCACCACCTAGTCCCACCCCCCTGCCACGGGCAGGGACACCTCCCACCAGACCAGGCTGCTCACAGCCCCATCCAGCCTGGCCTTGAGCACTGCCAGGGATGGGGCAGCCACAGCTGCTCTGGGCAGCCTGTGCCAGGGCCTCACTATGCTTGCACTGAAGAATGAGGATGTGTTTTGTAGGTAACATTGAGCCTTATACCAAAATCAGTCTAGAAGGATTTAATCCACAAATTCCTAATTTGTAGACTTACCATAAGCAGTTGGCCTTAACTGGAGTCTGGGCGCTCCATGAACACTAACACATGTGTCTGAAAAGCTCTATATACATATGCATATGCGTGTATTCATCTGTGTGCACAAATGAGGGACATGCTCAGCATTGCTTATTTCTTTCTCTCCCATTCAAAGGTTTGCTCAGACCATTAGTGAGACCTGGAGGCTGCCCCCCCCCCTCCTGCCACCCCCGACACGTGCGCACACACTCTCGCAATGAGCAAACAGCACAAGCCATGCGCTGTGGGTTCATTGCTGAAATTGTTGCAGAGACACTGCTGGCTATGGAAAAGGGCATCAAAGAAAGCAGGCAGGGCTCACAAACAGAAAAAAAAAAAAAAAAAAGGACTGTATTCTTCAGATAATTTATTTGCAATGAATAATTCAGCTAGCTTTTGCTGTGAAGCTGAATTAAATACAGAGCATTAAGCACACTGAGATCCCCAAATAAAAGGCACTATTCATTCCTAGCACAAAGGAATATTATTTACTATCATTAATTAACTTCCACACAAAGCCGCAGCCATTTCTTTACGTTGTGAGAAAGAGCGAGAGGAGAACGTGAGCACAGAGCTGCTGTAATTTCCCTTTGATTTTCTCTCCTTCCGCAGACACACACTGGCTGCAGGCTGAGCTTGGCTTGCCGTGGTGTTTTTGGCAGCGCCGTCCCTGTGCTGGAGCGCAGGCAGGTTGCTTGTTATAGCAGGGAGGGGTGCACCCCTGAGCCCCCCGCCCCTCGCCCCTGGCAGCGGGCTGTGCCCGAGTCCTGCCCCAGGCTGCCGCAGCACTGGGCTTCAACAGTGATGGCCCCAGGGCAGCACCCAGACCTCCCAGTATGGGTGCAAAAAGCCAGTAGATGGTGTAAACTGGCATTCCCTGAGCATATGCAGCTTAAAGGATTCAGATTGCTCTGAATAAAACCTAAGGAGACAGAGATGTGTTTGCCTTTGGGAAATGGGTTAACAGCCTGGATGCTCCATCTACCTAGTGAGAAGCATTTTTTAGCATTTAATGAGCCTGTGTGCTAATTAGTTCACTGAAGTCTCTCATTTGAAATACCAAGCTTTAGAATAACCAGAAATGCAAATTCTTGGCAATATTGGCAATTATTGTTACTGCTGGTGTAGTGACTAGAGAACAGCTCTTTGCAAGCAAAAAGGGAGATGCGAGGCTTGTGTCGGGTGGTTACGGAGCTGTCTTAAGCAGTTACGTTGTGCTCTGTGTAAGTGATGTAGATCGCAAAAAAAGCTGGGTGGAGACTTTTTGGCCAAAATATTTTTCTGTTGGAAGGCAGGGGTTTCAGTTATATTGAAACATTTCATAAATACACATCACCTTTGCTGAATCATTTCTTTTTAAAAAGTGCATCCACCTGCCTGCCAGGTGAATGGAGGTACATCAGAAGGTACTCCCAAGTACAACCAAGTGGTACCATGACACCAAGGCTTCCACACAGTTTGTGGGGACTGTTTCTGGAGACCAGTTCAGGAGAAATGCAGCTAAGCCTCTCCTTCTCCCTGTTCACCATACACTGAGCTCAGGTGCCTCCAGAGAGCAATTTAGATCAGCTACATGAGGTGCTGCCCCTTCTTGTCCACTGTGCAGGGAATGAATAGCAAAACACCTCCTTGGGATTCACTCCCCCTACCCCTTAAAGAAAATAGCGGACCTCTGTTAAAGAAGTGAGAGGCTTTTTCACAACTACAGGCAACCCTGTGGACTGCAGTGAACTTAGGTGAGAGAGGACCAGCCCCTTCCCCCAGAGCAGGGCATCCCAGCGTTCAACCACCCCCAACTTCAGGCATGAGGAAACTGAAGTTCAGTCAAGGAGACATCTTCTGAAACAGGTGTCATGCTGCATATGACTAAACAGGAGGCTAAGTGCATCTCTAAGATTCAGGGGGAGTTTAGGTGCCTTTAGGTGAAATTCAGGTTAAACCCCATTTTAGGTGGGATTTAGAAGGACCAGCTCTAATGATGGTTACCTCTGTTTTACTGTCTGAAGTACACTGGAGGGCAGACACAAACCCTTTTGACATGACCTAGGTGTAGTGAGGTGAAATAGGAGGGGGTTTGTGCATTGCACATCCCAGAGGCTGCCTAAAGGCAGTGGCGCCTTTGGCAGAAGCGCTGCAGCCCACTCATTGGCAGCAGCAGCCATCACCAACCACGCAAAGCCTGCTTTGAACTACCAAGGTGGCTGCTGTGTGTGCAGGTGCCCCTTGAACCTCTCAAGCTGCCTAGGGGTGACCTTCTCTTGGTCTTGTAGAGGTAAGAGCAAGGCGCAGGTGGGTAGAGGGAATTTCACAGGGAGAAACCTGGCACAGAGCAAGGGTCAGGTTTTCTCACGTTCCTCCTTTTTGGCTCCATGAAGAGCTCCATCGTCAAACTTCTGAGCTTCTGACACAGGGGACAAACCGTGATTTTTAAGAGTAATTGCCTGGTGGAGATATTAATTCTGTTTTTATCCTTCCCTGTAACAAAAGCTTTCCAATAATGTCATCACCACTCATCAGCATTACCCACTAAATAAATTTAAATAACACAATTAATGTATTACCCCTTTTACTCTTTGCTTGATGTATGGCCCAATAAATAAATGTCACATTTCTATTTCCAACTCTATCATATTTATATGCTCTCAGGACACTTTCCAAAGATCATTTCCCAAGACAGAAAGAGTCTCTGCTGTGAAGGGGACTGTCCTGACCTGGAAAACAAGTAGGCAGCACACACACACTCACCTCACAAATGAATTGAAAATGCACAAAATACAGAACAACAGATTACAGGTCAATTTGGGTGGAGCTTCGAATTCCATGTGAACAGCAAAGATTAAGCAGAGAGCATGTATTAAGGGACCTGGTTGCATAGTCTCTGATAAAGCTGGGATCAGTAAATATTTTGAGCATAGGGATCCATCAAACATAAGCTGTAAAACTGCCTTAAACCACACCCAGGCACAGCAAACCCTCAGGAAGCAGAAAGAGCTGCTGTAAAGTACTGAGCTGGACTTAAGGTGATTATTACCCTTTCTTAATGCCCACCCCCCCCCAAAAAAAAATAAAGGGAGGGGGGGGAAATGGGTGCCACCAGAGATTACAGGGAAAGAAATGAACTGTAAAGGCTCCTCAGATCACCCCTCATCCCGCATCACTGTTACGGACTTTGCCAGACAGGAGGTGTTGGAGGAACACATGTACCGTATCTTGTATCAGTGCCTTAGTGGTCACGAGGCTGTTGTCGTGCCCGCACACCGTCCCTGAGCTGCAGCCTCCCACGACGGGCAGGGCAAGGCAGGGCAGTGCAGGCAGGGAGGTGTTACACAGCCCTGGGAGCAGAGGTGCACCATGTCAGACTCTCCACATGCAGACAACTAAACCAGCCTAAGATCCCCAAATGGAGGTATTGAGTCAACCCTTCAGCAGTGGCACATGGACCTAACTGCAACGACGTAGCCACGGATGGGGAGCTCGTACCCTCTGAGGCCCAGAAGAGGAGTTCCTTGCCCATGATGAAGATGAATCATGAAAAAAATCCTTGGATGCAGAGCCAGGGGTGATTAAAAGCGTCTTTAATCCTCCCACTCTAATTTCCTTAATTTCCCAAGACAAATGATAGCATCTGAATATTTACATACTTCATGCAGACTGACAGAAAAACAAAGAGACCCATCTTCCCACTGGAGATCTTACGTTTTCTCCTCCTTCTGGGTATATCTTGAAAAATGTTGGATAATTACAACTTAGCTGAAAGATCATACCTTGAAATAAATTTTCTTACAACTACCTTTTTTACCCCTCTGGCCGTCCAGGCACTTCCCACCCATTCCAGTCTCATCACCAGAAGCAAGATACCTCTTGTCCAAGAAGCACCAAATGAAGACAGATCTTGCCAAAGCACATACAAAACAGGCTGATACAGCTCTGCAGTGTGTCATTATAGAAACACCTAAAGCTATGAGTGATAGTCATGCTCAACCAAAATGCATTTGTGGAAATTACTTGGGCAAAACCTAAATGGCCATTAGTTGTCAAAACTGACTAACTGGGAGAGCTGATAAAGACCCAGAACTATCCAGTTACTCACAAGAGACGTGCATTCACAGCATTCCTTTTCTGGCTTTTGGCTTCTGATTCTCAAGGGGTACAAGCACCTTCAAAAGGTAAAACTTGGAAGAGAAATTCATAATTTCTTCAGACACTAAATATCATGGACTTCATGAACATGGCTATTTTTCCAGCTGAGTGGTTCCCTAACAATTATTATTGCTCTTTCTCAGTCTTGATCTCTGAAGAGCTTTTCAGATTTTTTTTCTTTCACTAGGACGACAGTTTTGCCTCCTAATGCAACATGTGCCCATGGTGGACACTGAGCTCACATCAGATCAGAAGCTCTGTGCTAAGAATTAGCCTTGAACTAACTCTTCAACTGAATCCTTGCTCCTGGGAATTATATCTGTAAAAAACAGCAACAAAACAACTTTCATAGCCCAAGATCCTCCAAGTTAACCAAGCAGCTGGGGGAAAAATTACTGAGTATAGTTTAGGGTAAATTTTAGATCTATTGGTGTTTTGACTCTTCATGAACAAGTACCATTGAGAAGTGACAATCTGATCCACACTCAGCTGGGACTGGGCTGTTTTCTCCATGAATTGCCTGAATGCTGACTGCCTTGCTGGTAGACTTCAGACTGACAGCTCTTTCCTTTAAACCTATTCTTAACATTTTAATTTCCAATACTTTTTACTGCTTCACTGCTCAAGCCATCCTGTATCGAGCCCCTTCAAGTCTGTGGGTACCAACAAGTCCCTGTGGTGGCTCATGCCCTCAAGGGCACTGGAGACACCATCCAACGTGCTGCTAAATCTGTCATCCTACAGACAAGTCAAGGGTTGTCTAGTGGCCACCTGCCACGGATTCACAATCACTTTGCCCTGGATCTCCAGCCAAAACAAGCCCTTGGCTGGGAAGATGGGATCTACACTTCAAGTTCTTTTTGGTTTGCTGGTTATACTTCTTGGGTTTTTCGATGGAAAAAAAGTGTAATTTTTTTCCCCTACAGATCAAACTGAGAAAATGTCACATATGAGCAATACTCCTGGTACTGTAGTTTTAAAAAAATGTTAATGACAACTGTTTTACAATGTACCAGAAATTATTTAACAGATTAAACCAATGAAGTTTGTGAAACACAGCAAATTTCAAAAACTCTGGACAAGTTCCCCAATAAACTTATTGGATACACTAGAAATCTTACACAATAAAATTATCAGATGCACAAAGTTTACGCAGTTGTCTAGTCAAGTCTGTACGGGACTGGAGTAGGTGATCTCTGAAGGTCCCTTCTAACCCAAACCCTTCTGTGATTGTGTGACTCCCCAGCCAAATATCCAGGTCTTATAGACCTGTGTCCATAATTTTGGAAAATAATGTAATGTTAGAAAAGATCTTTCAGAGCCTGTGCTATTGGGAGACTTAAAGACAATTTCAGTAATTATTGGTTTTGGAAAACATTATGAACAATCTTACCAGAATTAAATGTTATCATGTGCAAACCAACAGAATTGATTTTCTGCACATGCCTTTTAAATGAACAGCTTTAACTGTATGAAGAGCAATACAAAAGCAATACAAAAAGAAAAATATTCAGATTTCACATTTATTCCAGAAAAAAAAATTATTTTATTTAGCAGTTTATTTCATATTTTCCATGAGAAAATAAAAGTGGCAATTGTGAAAACGCTGTAGCCTGAAATTCAATTTGAAAATAAAAAAGCTCCCAGCCACGACCTGAAGTTATCAGCAATGGGGATTTTTTTTTTCAAAAGCACTAATATCAAGACTATGAAATTAGAAAAAGCACATTCATTGACTTTACAGATGGCATCAGTGCCATGGAAAACCTGGGAAAAGACAGGGAAGCAGGCTTGAGACTGCTGCTGCTTTGTCTCTTCAGAAGCAATTATCACATTATTTTTTTTAAGGAGGATATCAAAGTTAATAGCAATAGAGAGCGAGCTCTGCCTGGCAGAGACAGCATATGAAGTACGCAGCGCCAGATGAAGCTGTTCAGACATGAGGCTTCTAAGCAGTCACTAATTAAATTGTCTCTTGCTATACGCTCAGCTACACCATGTATCTTCAGCACTGCGCAGGAGCAGCTTTGGCAAAAGCCACGCAGCAGGAGCGTGAGGTTTTCTGGCGCTGCGTGGCCCTGAGAACATTTGTGCTCTGCAAACTCATCCTGGCTGCTCCTCTACAGCCCTGTGCACTGACTGAACCTCAGCGCTGTGCTGGGATCAGGCCCTGAGCTCCCCCCTACAGCTCCTGGGGATGGAAGAGGGGCCACAGCCAGTACTGAAACACAAGGATGTGGCACTGGAGCCAGCAGCTGCTCCTGTGCCCGTTCCCTCTTTCCTCTGCCAGGGCCTGGAGGGGGTTTTATTTTCAACAGCAGTTTACCCTGCCAGGATTCCAGGCATCGCAGTTACTCAGAAAGTAAGAGAAAGCTGAAGAATTTCACAACCATGGAAACGAGCAGTTTGCTTTTAATGCAAATATTGTCTCGTGTGTTAAAAAGGAAATTTTTGCAGGATATCTGATGTCTCTGTGACAAAGAAACATCATAAAAAGGACATAAACGGGGCAGGGAAAAAAACCCAAAACCAGAGGTACCCACTGAGCGAGTGGAAGTCATGAAGAGTTGCAGGTGATGGAGCAGGAGAGAAACAGACCATAAATCAGCTCTCTGGCAGAGGCAGCATGGGAAGTACAAGAGGAGAGGACTGGCAGCTCAGTGCATGCACCAGCAGAGCCTGGCTAGGTGGTTTATTTTTATATCTAAATATTCAGCGTGGTCTGGAAGGAATACTGCTGTTTTCACTTCTGAAATAGTACTGTGACTTGTATCAAGTGTAATTTGTTTCAACATTTTTGCTGAACCAAGACATACCAGCCTGTTTATTTTGGAGAGGTGGAGAGCAAGTGGCGGGGATCAGCTAAAGGGTCCTTTTCTTCCCTCAGTTGATTTGGGTCAAGTGTTTACAGATTCGGACCTGCTGTCAGAGCAGCAGCCACCCAAATCTGCTGCCAAGAATGAACTCCTTAAATAACACAGGTCTCCTTCCACGCTTAAAGGTGACCATGAATTTTCACCAAGTGGACCTTCCTGTATATTTTTGAATGCACTCCAGATCTGAAGGAGCAAAATAAGCCCTATCGGTTTGGTAAACAATATCTCATTCCAGAAACCATGAACCGCTGGCTGTGTCTGCATCGTGCAATAGGGCAGGTGCCGAGGCAGGTTGTACTCGCGCTGATTATACTGCAGCTCAAACTCACTTCGGGCTTGGGGATGGGATTCATTTTTCACTTGCTAGCGAAAAGATTTGGGGAAATTATTTTGCCGGAGTAAGAATTTCTGGCACCTGACCCTCAGAGGAAGGTTAACGTTACAAAATTCCTGGGATCTAGAGCCATTATAAAGGCTCTTCAGCTGAAAGGAAATAGAAAGGGATTAAATACATTATTTATGGTGAAGACAGGGCTTTATGGTAAGGAGCAGCCTGGTGCTGGGCAGTTGACAGCACTGATTAACCGATTATAAAAGCAGTGAAATACCATAGCAAATATGCTGCGGTTACTTTACTTTTATTCTAAGAATTAACTCGTGTTCCCTGGTAATTGGTTTCCCCCCTTCATTTCTGTGTGCTGTTGTAAAGGTCTCTGATAGCTTGTGCCTCCTTTAGGCATTTTTACCTCCAAAAGTAAGTAATGTAACAGGCAAAATAGAAGCTAAACCTTTCCCATCCTTCTTACCCAGAGACAATTATTTAATAAAATGCAAAACTGGTAGATAATAAAGATCAGCAATGAGGCCTCTAATTAAGGTCATTTTTAACGTGATGCTTGCATTTGGTGCTCAAACACGGGCTGTTCGAGTTGGAAATACAACATTTAGTGTACACAACACTCAGCGGAGGGAGGGAGCGGTCTCCTGAGCGTCCCTGCTAGGACAACATTCACCCTCGGGGCAGCTCTGCTCTTTGTCCCCGGACCTTTGCCACGGAGGCTCCTGCGCTGCTCTGCTCCTTGAAGGACAGCCCCAGACGGGCAGAAAACTTCAAGGCAAGAGACATTGATTGTTTTTTCTTCTCCGTGCAAGGCAGAATATGTTTTTCCTGATTTTCTGATGAAAATCCAATGGCTATGATGATCATAACAACTCAATTAGGCTGGAAGGAGAAAAAAAAAAGTGCTGAAATCTGAAGCAGAGAATTTCCTGCCCTGGCCATCCCCTGCTGTGCTCCCTCCTGACAGTCATCAGTCCCCTGAAACTGAACCGCAGCCTGAACGAGCTTCCCCGTCACTCTGAGCTACCATATGCCCTGTCTCTGTGACACCATTTGTTTTCTTTTGCAGCTATTTTCATCTGTTGTTAAACATTCCTCTGAGATGAGACCTTCTACCTTTATCCTCAGCCAAAACCCGTTGCTGGCTCCCTGGGTGGTATGTGTCTGCCTCTCTCTCCTGGATCCAAGAGCCTGCAGCTGCATCGCCGTCTTCTTGCATCAGCTCTCCCTCGCTCTTTCTCCCCTCCAGTCAGAGTTTTCTAGGAAGGCAATGCCCTTCTGCTTCCAAACCGTTACCGGTAAAGACTGTGAGCGCTCGCCAGATAAAAAGTTAGGGCTGGCTTACCTGTGCAAAGCAGGGCTGTTACCTGAGGAAGGATAAAATGAGAGTGAGCTGCTAACCTGCCTCTGAACCTGCTCAGATGCGCTTGGATGGAGTAAGAACATCCAACTTACCTAGCTATTTGTTTGATCCAAAACTAGATTCTTAACTAGAGACATTTTTGATCAAACACAGCCTGAAGGAAAAAAGCCATCTACTGCCTGGCATTTCCTTCAGTGAGACGGGACAGACTTCTCCAAACCTAGAGATTTCAGCTCATCAGCTGCTAGTGGCAGTTCGCTGCCAGTGGGACAAAGTCCTACTCAGCCGTAGCTGCAACCCGGTGCTGATGCACAGACTTCTCCAGAGTATCTGGAAGCAGATACTTACTTGGCACCAGTGTCCCATGTCATTATCAGTTCTCAGATGTTACACGTCCTCTCTTGGCTGCCACAGCACTGCAGAAACCAGGAGCACAGGTGTCCCACCCCAACATGGAACAGCGTGAACCGCAATCAATGGCTCGTCCCCGCAAACACAAAGGAGCAGAGGCACCCTGACCGGCAGGAGAACCCCCACAACCTCACCAGGGCCAGCAGAGCCCCTGACGGGGCTGCGCCCAGGGCTGCCACGGGAAGCCACCAGCCCACACGGTCAATGGCAGCGGCTGCCCACCAGCTCACTGGCGGAGGGAGCTGCTGCCTGCAGGAGCTGGGAGCTCACGGGCCAGGTGGTTTGTGTCTGCATTGATGGGCCTGGCTGATGCACGTGTGTCCGTGTGTCCGTCTGTCTCTGGCACCGCATGCTCAGCCTCGCTGCCGGCCAGGTGCAGGTACCCGAGGCTGTGGCAGCCTGGCCTGATCCCGCAATAGCTCTTTTCCACTGTAACGCTGAGCCTACGTTTCTTTCACAGCTCTAGACATCTCAGCCAGCTCCGCAGGGACCAGCTCCCTCTGAACGCAGCGGCCGGGCCAGGCGCACAGGCACAGCTGCTCGAACCTGCTGCGCTGCTCCCAGGCCCAAGTTCTAACCCCGACTAGCGCTGCGCTGCGGGGTTTACATCTGGGGTCAGCCCTGGCTGAGAGGATTTCAGGTCCTGTTCTCTAGCACAGACGTGCTCTAAAAGAGCCAGAAAAGGGAAGGCGAAAGCTCCGCTATACCTGAGGAAGGTTGTACTGGGTCTGTTCAACCCCCTTTTTTTTAATCCTTCCTCACCTCTAGCAGATATGAGATGTACCCCGGCGCCTGTTTGGGGAAGCAAGTGCTGTGCTGTGGAAGGGGTCAGGCATAAAGGGGATGCCGCCAGCCAGACCGAGGTAGCACCACTCACGGAAGCACATGGTGCTAAACAGGGCTTAAAACGTTTCTGCTGCTGGGCTGAGGTCAAGGGAGCTTCCAGAACTGTGGAGGGGGACCCCAGAGGTTTTTCTCCGAGCACAATGGGGCCACAGCTTTAGGTGAAGAGTTTGCTCCGGTTGCAAATGCTAAATCACTGCTGGCCAGAAGTTACTTTTAAGGCGTTTTTAAATTTGGAACAGGTCACCAAAAAAAAAAAAAAATTAACTTCATAAAAAAAGAAGTGGTGGTGAGTAGATTAGAAATGAAATCTCAGGGTTACTCGTAACACCTGTTGGTTTATGTACAGACTGTGCAGCTTCTACTGTCCTGGCAGCGCAACAGGGAGAGAAAGAGGACAGAGGCACGCCAGCCCGCAGCAGCTGCACGCACACCTACACGGCCACCCACAGTGGCAACAGCCCCCCCAGGCGCAGGAAATCCCTGTTCCCCTTCCACATCTTTTCAGATCATTTGAGGAAGAATCACCTACGGCAGCCGCAGCCTCTTCCCAAACCTTTGTTTGATAGCTCAGTGACTCAGCTCGAGCATTACTGGAGATTTATTTCTCCTTTTTCCTCCCGAGAAATAAGGATTTTTTTTTTTCTTTTTTTCTGTATACCATGTTACCCTCTGTGAGGGCAAAAGGAAGTCAGGCTGTAGGGAATGTCCATGCCCTAGCCCAGACCTGTAAGCAGGGGAAGCACTGCCACTTTCACTGCAGCCGTTTATGGACATGGCCTTTTCAGCTTGCCTCCAGATGGGATGTGAATTAAGTTGGGACACAACTGCTTTAAATCTTTTGGAGCCCTGTAGTCAAAACTGGGGAACTTCGGATTCAGGTTGTTTTCTGCCCAAGAAGTAACAAACTGCCTGGAGAACTTCCCTTCTCCTCTCCCCAGTGACAGCTCGCACTCCAGTGATGGCCATTTCCCCCAGCAGAACGAGATGTAGCCATGTGGGAGCACGAGGCACCTCCTTTCCCCTTCAGCCACCACACAAACACAGAACATGACAGAAACAGGGATGGGGACTGCAACCTCCTGTGGTCAGCTTCCCTGCCCAGAACAGAAGCCAACAGGATCCCAAACCCAACGCAGTTAAGGGGGTGGAGGGAAGGGACGTGACCTAGAGCCACAGACATGCTCCCCCCCACTCTCAAAGAGAGGAAACCTTTCCTTTCACCAGAGGATGGTTTTCTCCTGCCTTCCTCACAAAACCAAGGAAATCCAAAGCACCGTTCCACCCCCAAGAATCAGAAGGCAGCACCCCCCCGCCCCCCCCCCAGTGCTTGTGAATTAAAAGCACGTGCCTGCCCCACACTGTGAGCACATGCCGTGAACTGAAGTTTAAAACCACAGGGAACAAAGTCAGTTGTGATTTTCTTCTCATTTTTGAGGGGTGAGAGACAGAAGATACTTTACCAGAGAAAGGAAATGCTTTTAGAAAGCAGGTTACCTGTAATCTTTATTTGGACAAGGAAGTAAATACACATTTAACTAGGTTTGATGTTTTAATTGTGTGCCATTGCACAACAGTTCATACTTACACTTGAACGTGTATCATTAACTGTTAAGTTCCATTTCACACCCAGAAATACACTCACTGCTTAGAGAAAAAGGGAAGAAAAATCAATACAAACAAGGTGTGTCAGAAAGTGATATAAAACAAGATTTATTTGCAAATGATTTTGACAACAAGGAAGCAAGTATCTCCGAGCTGTGTATTTCAGGGATTACACATCAGTTCCTTTGCCTTCTGAGATTTCCATTTGCATGCAATATGGGATACCTCTAGGATTCAAAATGAACTTTGAAGTGTCCTTTTTTGCCTTGCTGTGCTAAGTAATTCCTTCCACAGGCACACTACAGGAGAGTCAAAGTCTTTGTAATGAGCAGCTGTCACAGGAAGTGCTCAATGAAACCTTGGCTTAGAAAGAAAACTGTCGCAAGAGCCGTTTCACATTTGTTTAACACAGTGTTAAGTGCTTCAAGATTCCCCCAAGGAGAAGTGCCTGGTGCTGTACATAAAACAAAAAAAAAACCAATAGCCAGACCCAAACCAAAATCCAAGAAACCCCCGAAACCCAAACACCAACATCCACCCCTAAACCCAACAGCTATACCGAAACCTCAGATTTCTTTCCAATGTAAGAATGCACAGTACATCTGGTTATAACCTGAGTTCCCTCTCTTGGAAGCTAAAGAGCTGTATCTCATGTTAAAAAAAAAAAAAGTTCAAGATTTAGTAATAATTACTATATACAGATGAATTCAGGACAAAGGCAATGCAAAGTGAGAACTGATTTACCTTAGTGCCCGATTGTGGGAGGGTAACCTCTAAATTATGGTTAGTCACAGCAGTTGAAGAGAAAGACAGCAGCATCTTCAGAACATTTCTTCAATTTATTTCCACCCTTCTACCCAGCATCGCTCTTTGTCTTTCAAAAGGCCAGGAAATTTCAACTCTGAAGTCGTACTTTGAGTTAGATGAGATAGGAAATGTATTCTGAAAGCCCTGTATGATTAAGTTCTCAGCAGACCGCATTAAGCATGTCTTGGTTTAGGGGAAAGTCCAAAGGGAACACCAGGAAACAAAGTAATAGCTACTCAAGATGGGAAATGAAAGAATCTGAACCAGATCTACTTTCAATACAGTTCTAGAAAACATTTCTTTTTATAACAAAGAAGGACTTATTTTTTCTCCTCTTCATGAAGCTCAGAATAATCCAAATATCAACACCAGAAAAATATTATTTTTCCCTCCTCTCCATAAATACAATAATGCAAGGAAAGATGTCTAGATGTTATTGTCATCAGTTCAAATAAGGCATTAATGAATGAATTAGATCATCCAAATGTAAATAAACATATTTATATATATATATTTATCTATAAAAATACACCAAAAAATTAAAATAACTTTATAAGGGTAACAATTATTGTGTTGGTGACGACCATTTCATTTAAGTATTTAGGCAACAAAAACTGGAGAGAATAATAGGAAGTCTTAGCAATATTATTTTATTTTGGTCTACTTCAGAAAGATTAAAACAAGATCCAGCTGAAAGCTCTTCATCATCAGCCCACACACTATGCCACCATGGAGGTCTCCCTACATCTTCTGGGGAACCTAGTCCATCTTTATGGAATAACTATACTTGATCATTTCACATCAACTGTTACTGAAATGATCCTCAGAGCAAGGCCCAGAATCTGCAAATCTCTTTAAGCTGAATACCCTAGCTAACACCAGACTGCCTCCTGAACAAGCTCAGAACTCAAAATGCAATAAAGATTTCAGAACAAATGTTGTATTGGCAAACACTGCCTTCTTCAATCCCAACTCGGCCATCTCCAGAGAATGCCAATAATTCACAATTACCTCCAGTGGTTATGTTCTCCCATTAGACAGCTCCAAGGCTTTACTCTTCTAAGTCATGCGTATCCCCAAATTTGTAGTGTAGTCAAACAAATACGGTTGAGGTTTTTTGACTTCTGATTTGGGCAACAGAGGTGCACTGCAGCAATTAAGCTGCAGGTGCCAACATTCCCATTTGGCCCCTAGATTTCATGGTTTTAATGGTATTTTTGCAAGACAAAAGTGGCTACATCTCATTAAGATTCCAAAGTTTGTAAAATCCCTACCCTGAAAACCCAGTATTTGCTGAGAAAGTATCATATTTACTAAGAGCGTGAATTAGCTCCAAGCACACCATGTTTAATGACAACACTTTAAAAAGACCTCACGCACTCTCGTTCTCTTACATATCCAGGTCTGAAACAGAGAAATGCCATGGGGTTTTTAGGAGAAGTCTTGTAGAAGTGATCCAGTTTTCAAACATCGTTAAAGGTTTTGGCATAACATTATATGAAATCTGTAATGCAGTTGCTAACATTTATAATCCAGTAATCATTTATAAGAAGTATTATTGCATTTTAAGCGTAAAAATATAGGAGGTTCTATAAAGAAAATTAAAATAGCATTAATCTAATATTGATAGTCATATAAAATAACTCACAATTATGTAAGTTTCCATATTTAATTATACATTTAAAAATAAGTTATAAAAATAATTAAGCTTCTTTAAAACCCCTAAGATGTTTTCTTTTAGGAGTTTTTACTCATATCTACTGATTGTCTAGCATCGGCAACAGCTTCTGGTACTCGAACAGTCATATTATCCATCGATTTCTTCAAGCAAATTTGGCAGCCTAAACGTGATCTGTAGGGAAATACGACATTGTCGTTAGTTTTAGCCAATCATATCTAACAGCATTTACCCCCTTATGCCTCCAACATTCAGCCATCCTGAACGTATTATGATCTAGAAACAGCCACTCTTGTACATGGTCTTAATCAAGATCAGTAGTGAACTGCATGCATCAATGCAAAGATATACGTGGCAATAATAATGATTTACATTAAATAACAGAGTTCATTGCTATCATCATTAAATAACAAGTACGTTGGAAAGGTATACACTGAGTACTTCCTATTGCTGAGACAACATATAGTAAGGGTGACCCTTCCACTTTCAATGGGTCACCAATAGTTAGGTCAAGTGCAGCGAGTGACATTTGATCTCCCAAAGGACATTTGGCATCTCTGAAGAGATGAAGGCAATGAATTTGAGTGAAAGCCTCATAAAAAGCATAACCTATCCTATCCAGGGTCCAATGTCTTCAAACTAAACGACTCCAGATTGAGTCATTAAGACAGAAAAGTAAGAGTGAAAAGACAAGAAACGTAGAAAAGAGAAGGCTAAAATACTCATGGCACCTGAGGAGATGTAATCCTTCACTTTTCTACCTATCATTTATTCAACATGAAAAAATGTTGTATGTAAGCAACTAAAAAATATTTAATACCACAACAAAATTCTGCAGACATTATAAGCCACTTTTATTACTGAGATATCTTTAATTCAGTGTCTATGCCTTGGTACTGAAGTACAGAATACTTAAAACATTGGCAAGGACGGGCAATATCCTGTAGCACTAGTTGAAGGATTTAATCAGTACAGGAATGTTGGCAGAGATATTATTAAAAAATGGTACTACATTAACATCTACACAGAACTCTTTCAAGCATGTAGTGATCAATTAAAGCCCCCAATTCAGTACTATACCCAAAAGTAACACTTTATGTAAGTGACTGTATACCACAAATTACTGGATTGTCCATATTAATACATACATTAACCAGAAGATTTAATCTCATTAATATGTACCCATAAAAATAGCTTTAGAAATGGAATCTTATAGATATGACTTCTGGTATTTATATGCAGCATTGCTCATACGGCTTAATTTTACTAAAGTATGTTTTTTCACTACAGACCAATGCTGACTGCATACATACTCTGTAGCGTGGCAATGGATTCACTTCATGTGAAATCACACTGCCCTTTGTTTTGAGACTGCTACACAGCAGTACAAAAACTAGGCAGCACTAAATAACACTGTGAGAAACAAACTACCTTCTCCTATTCAAATTCTTCCACAGCATTTACAGTTTTAGAGATATTTAACCAGATTCCTCCACCCCTTAAAGGTGAAGAAGCTTGGACCCCGAAAAAGATCATTTAGTCAATCCCCGCAAGCAAGCTATTTTTTTTTAAAACCAATTACTTATCCTTTACAGGGTCTCCACTCTTATCCCACTGCAACACAAAACTTAGTAAAGGATTTAAGTACGCTACATGAACTGTAATATTTTCTTCATACTCAGTGACTCAACTGAAGAATTCCCGTACCTGTTACATCCCTCTACAAAAGCTCTGTTGAATTCTTTGCTTACCATCATGTAGTACAAACTATAAAAAAGCAGCAGCCCACAGACACACGATTAACATGTCCAGTATGCAATCAGACTCACTGTTCTTCAGTTCCGATGATCTCATTTTAAAAGTTGGGGTGCTACCGTCCATTCCTTGGATGTGGAAGCAGTTTTAAACCAACTAATTAAGCCGTACAGACAGTAGTTGAGAAGTGTCATAGCTCCTGTAGAACGCCTGGGTGAATGCTACCTAGTCATCACCATTTGTCACTACCCATTTTACTTATTTGCTGTAATATTAATTCTATGGACTCATCCAGTTTGAGACAGACACTCCAAGAAGCCCTCTGCAAAGGAATCTTCCAGTGCACAGACATGGCGTAACATCTCTGGAAACAGCAATGCAAAAGAAACTTGACTTATGTTATCTTTTTATATTTTAAGTGCACCTTCTACATCACCCACAGGCTCTTCACGCAGACAAGCTTCCTGCTTCTGATAGGTTAGAAACAAAAATATTTTTCTACTTTTTAGCAAGCTGTTTCTCTGCATATTTTTTTTCCTTCGGTATTCTCTTTAAACATTTAACTTGCCAGGGCTTGCCTCTCCCCTATCTTACTACTTTTAATAATCCCTACTGTTCGACAGTTTGTCAAAACAATTTCATTTTAACCTTTCTAATTAGTCCTTCATTTACAAAAAAAAAAAAAAGCTCTCATGGCAGCTGCTAGCTGAAGCTTTCCCAAATACAGTCACTGACAAGAAAAACCTTTTATCCTTACACTTATGATAGAGCATAGTAGTGCATCTCCATTACACAAGTTTGTATTAGCACATGAGACCAGGTAAACTCTGGCAAGTATCAGTCACTCAAAACTCCACCTTCCAGAAGAAGTCATCCTCTCACACATATAAAAGATCCCTGGCCATAGGAAGAACACATCATGTTAGGAAAACCTGACAGCAGTACAAGTGTTTTCAGAGGGCCTAAAACTTAAATTCAGTTTGAAGAACTCTAGGAGAACATAGAAATATTTAAACAGAAAGCTCTGGCTTTCTACTGTTTGTCAGTAAAAGCTCCTTGCTTTAAATCTTTAATTAAAAGACAGCCAAAGAAAAAAATTTATTAGATCACTGGCCTCCAGAGCTATTTAGGATTTGGTTTGGCCCAGAATCTAAAAGGTTACTTTTAGAATTATGGTAGATGGTAAGAGTGAAGTAAACTCACCCTTAATAGGCTTATGATTTTTTTCAAAATTGAAAATGATTTTTGGGGAGACAGGAAAAAGGATAAAACAAAAGAAGCTAAAAAAAGTTTATCATAGCTTGACTTCTTTGCCTTTACAACCTCTCAGAAAGTTAAGATTTGGCTGAACTGAGAAAGTGTACTGTCACATAGAAACAATTACTATGGGATTCCCATTACTGATATAAGGAGATAAATGAGTTAACTCAGTAATTCTTCACACAGACATAAAAACTCAATGCTATATAGGCCAGGTATAAAGCCCTCCGACATCACTGGAAAAATTCTGCAAGAACAACTGGAACAAGCAGTTACCTTGAAGCGTGACAGAAAGGGCTTATGAAACCTTGTAAGGTGGAGCTGTCTACTGTTCATACAGGTATGTTCTATGATACAGGCTACATGTACACCAGCAAGTAGCGCAGCCCACTAGGAATGAGCCTGCGATGAAGATGCGATACCCTAATGACACGGTACATGATGGTGGGAGAGATGTAGAAAAGAGGGTTACTTCAGAATACCACTAGTCTGATCCTACGCACCGAAATGCCCATTAGCAGTCAGGGCACATTTTGGGATTAGTTTCACCCAAAGGGGAATCTGGCTTGTGTGCACCAAGAGCACTCTGACACGAGTCAAAGCATGACAAGCGGGGACACTGCCATGCAGACACTGTTTATCCTAGAGAAGGCTCAGGGTGAAGATCTTATCAAAGTACATAAACAACAGTGGAGTCTCCATCTCTGGAGATACTCAAAAGCTAACTGGACATGGTCCTGGGCATTGGCTCTAGGTGGCCCTGTTTGAGCAGGGGGTTGCACCAGAACACCTCAAGAAGTCCCCTCCAACCTCAGCCCTTCTGTGATTCTGCAAAAAGATCTGACCAAAACTAAAATACCAGTGTAAACACATTCATAAAATACATTAACTAGCTACAGGCTAAGAAAGACAGAAAAGAGAAGGGAAACAAGAACATAAAAATTCACACACATGACAGCAGCAACAAAGTTTTTGTTGAAGGAAGTGGGTTTTTGGTCTTTTTTTCAGCATCTGACACTTCCACATCAGACACCTCTGAAGAGCAAGTACTGGTAACTGCCACTCTTCAGTTACAAAAACTGAAGTTACTACTTCTACTACTACTACTACCATCTTTTTAACATGAATTCGGATAAACAATATTTAAATTTGACAGTCCCATTTGTGTAACAGAATTCAGCTATTCATTAAAAGCCCATTAAGGCATTTAAGAATACTGGACTGCCCCATCTGCAAACTCATCTTTCCATTCTTTGATGTACTGAAGTGTTATGCTGCCTTACGTTTCTGTGAGGCCGTATGCCAGGTCCAGCATGTCCATCTCTTCATCAGTAATTGCATCTAGTTTCTCAAATATGTGGTCTTCAAAGATTAAATGGCAAGTTGAACAGGCTAGTGTTCCTTCACATGCACCTAAAGAAAAAAATAATTCAAGATAACAGAAAATCCAAGTTTCAAATTACAGCACAATTTCAGAAGAAACCTTTTATATGTCTCATACAAGAAGTATCTCTGTTGATTAATAAAATTAATGTTTCATATATTCCCACATTCATGTATCTACTCTGCATTCAACTGCCAATGGTATTTCTACAGTCCCTGCAACATTAAGATTTACTTGAATGCTGTAGTTAATTAAAATACTTAACTAATTCTCTTTCTACCATTTAAAGAGAGAAAAGTTTTCTACTGTAAGAATGCAAAAGCAAACAATGCTGCTATCAACCAGCTCTTCTTAATTTATCTCCAAGGTTGATTCTTCTATCCTTCTCTTTCCCATCATTTTGGGGCTTCCTCAAAAAGTTCAACAGAGGACACTTGCTATACAAAAAATTCCCCCGATGTACAGAAAGGAGGGATTTTTGTACTTGTTATTTTTTCTCATTCAACAGAACACAAATTCACAGCAACACAAGTAGTCAGGCATCAGCAGAGATCGTTTTCTCTGTGTCAGAGGCCTACATGTATTACTAGGTAATGCAGCCCAAGCCAAGGATCTAGGAATTTGCTATGGTTGAACAGAATAAGCATCAACTACACCTGCTTGCTAGAGCAATCAAGTCATCACAGAACAGTGAAAGTTTGAACACTAACAAATTTGTCTCTGCCACTGTATAGGGTTAGCACACAGTTCTCCCCTTTGCTGAAAAACAAACATGCAATTTCAAAAGGAGGAGAAAGCTGAACTCTTCATACTTGCGTAGAGACTGGAGTTGGGGGACACAAACCCCCACCTCTGACTTAAACTGGTAAAAGAGAAGCAGGTAGTACTCTTGATTTTGCTTTCCCTGGAAATGAGTAAATAAGTGAAACTTGGCTAATGTATCACGACTACACCACCTCTGTACCCATACAGAAACAAAGGGAAGCAAGGCTGTGAGTATAACCACTGCTATGAAAAGCAGTGGGATTCACCATCAGACCACAAGAACCACACAGAAAGTACCATGCTGTTACATATAGTAACGGTATCAACAGCATATATTCAAAGTGAGCATGACACTGTACTAGAAGACTTGAAATATATCATGTATTCAAGTACCTACAAATGCATGTGAAAAAGTTGAGTTTAAATAAAGTGTCAAATAATGTAAAGTTTGTCATTCAGCAGTTTAAGTGTTTTAATGTTGGCGGAGGTGAGGGAGAAAGGAGGGGAAGAAAGAACACTAATCAATCTATTTGAATAGTGAAAGGTCTTTCTGCAACTACAAAGCCAGGAGCAGCAAACAAATCGAGTGCAGCTGAATCAGTCAAAAGTTTTCGAAGTCCTTATAAAGATTATTATTACTGCACTTGGGATGCCCCCTAGTGACAGAAGTGAACAGGTAAGATATACATTTTTCCCCTCACTTTTTTCTAAACACAGAACATGCATTTTTACATTACTTATACTGCATTATTTCTCTGCCCTCGTATGATGTTTCATTAACAAATGATTATTGAAATGGGACTAGCATATTACAATTGAAGATTGTTAGAGTATTTCCAATTTTTAGTTTGGCTTCTGTTTAACAGCATTATCTGTTATTTCCCGCCCCCACCCTTACCACAGCGCTTTAACATGGCTGATGCTTACACAAACTAAGAGAATATTTACTGTAGAATATAAGCAGACTAGCCATATTTAATAAGTGACACAGAGCTAGTTACCCCAACCCGTAATGCAAAAGATTTTTTAAAGAGCTAATTCTTCTTCCCCAGATGTATGCAAATCTAGACATAAGAGTGGTCTCAGACATAAGTCTGAGATTTAAAACCTTATCAAGGATTTTATTCTAGCAGTGAAATTTATTTGCACTTAAATAAAACACACCTCAGATTTCCAACAGTGCTATACTACCCTACTTTCCCGCCCCTCCCCCCCCCCCTCCCGGCTAATTGCTCCAGGCTATGCGCATGCACTCATGCAAACTGTACTTTCACTTCCTGCTTTATTTTGTACTATTAATTCTTAAGCTAACGTTCACATAAATACTGGTCTGGAGGTATTTAATCGCCATTAACAAACATCCCTGCTTTGCACGGGCAGAATTCTACAACTTCAATGGAACTAAGTACAGAAAGTGCAAAAGCTTGAAGGAATACAGAGGTGTTGTAACTTCCTCCCATTTTGATTTTAAGCAGAACTTGCACCGAGTTAGAATTTCACCAGGGCACTGGTCTCCTTTACCCCAGTCTTAATAAGAATTAAAATTCTCGCTCTTCCCTTCCAACCGACATGGATTTGGTTGTTTCTTTCGCTTAGCACACAAATACTACATCAATTTGTGCTACGAAAAGCCCAACAATGAACTGAGACAGCATAGCAACACCGACGTAACCAGACACTGTTAAAAACACACCAGTTTTGTGTTGTCTCCAGAACCTTTCAGCTCACAAGAGTCTGCAGGTGGCATCTTTCAGACTCCACCTTGACAGCACTCTGTCCACATTCCCCTCCTTGAACATTCAAGCAAGGCTCACCCCAAATATTTTTTTGGTACTTAACCCAAAATATTCTATGCACCTGCAGGAAAGAACGAATGGGGAGAAAATCCAAATAAAGTACAGCTAGGTTTTATAAATAAATTCATAAGTAAATATTCATTTATAGTTGGGCTGAATGATCTTAAGGGTCTTTTCCAACCTAAATGATTCTACAATTCTATTAATATTTATAAATAAACTGGTAACATAACGATGTCTAGACACTGAATAGAGTATTCAGTGAATCTACTTACCAAAACCGTCTATGTCTAGATTATTATCAACAACAACATCCAACAGTGAATCCCCAGGTTTTCCTTTGGCTGTTAATTTGTCACCATCACGATTTATGAAATGAACAGTTATTTTATCTTCTGAGCTGAAAAAGAAAAGTATGTAATGGAATTAAAGAAAGAATTATACAATTTTTTAGCTCTTTAACATTGACTGAATACTATTAAAGCAGTAATCAACTCTAGCAGCACAGAGACCTAACTGACTGGCTTTTAAAAGCTGTAACAGGTACAGCCATTTATTGCTGTACATTGAACAAAGGCCATGAAAAATAAGAAGAAAAACTTGGTTTGTGTTTTGTCACTAGGAACTATACAGAATCCTGATGTTTTACCTTTCACCAAGTCAGAGCTATCAGAGCTATTTTATTTTAGGCACAATAGTCGTACTTTTATCAAAGCAAAGAGCTTATGTAAAATGCTTCTCTCCACAGCTTTCTGTGGACCTCTGCTTTGGATTTATGAAATTTTAATTGTTCTCATCATTAACATTTAGGATGAATTTTAAATTTTCCCATTCCTGCTTAAAGTCCAAGACATTTTACTTTTTAGTTCAAAATTTGATTCTCCTCTCCTCCCAAACATGGAAATACTCCAAAAGCAGAATGCTTTTATTGACCACAGGTTCTCTTAGGATTTCACCTTGTAAATACCAATTCCAGTGAAGTTCAAAGTTTGGACATTGCCTTCAAAGAAAGGTGGCTTTGTATTTTCCTGCTTTGCTTTTCAGGCAATTAATATTTATTTAAGAAAGAAATCTCTCGCAGTCTGCATACACGTTTAAGACTAAAGCTTTTAATATGCACAAAACCCCAAGATTCTTTTTGTGTTCCATATTATGTTATTTGACATGCAAATTAAAGGAAAGCTTTTAATATACTAACAAATAAAATACAGTTTGTTTGCTTCTAAACAGACTATTTTCTTTCCTACAGAAAGTGAGCAAAACAAAAAAACCTTGTTGGATGGACAGCAAAAAATCCTACCAAGCGATAACAGATACAAATAGAACAACTGAAAGCTAATGCAAAAATGTGTTTCAATGTGAAATCCACGTTTAAGAACAGCATGCTTAATATTACTTCTGATCTTTTTTAGTAACTGTGGGCTTTGGGTGATCTATCATATGGAAAACACACACGCTTGAAAAATCAAGTTGCCCCTAGGAAAACTCTTAACTGTAGAGCTGAATATTAAAGCAAAAATTTAAAAATAGCCATAATGAAGCATCAGTGAACAGATTATTTTTTGAACTGGTAAAAGAAAAGGTGTTTTTAGTATTTTTAACCCTAGCTTGTTTTTCAAAACAACAAATGTTTGTTGCTCTAGACTTAATACACTTGCCGCAACTGTAAGCTCAGTTGGCAGCAGTATGCACCGTGATTCACTATGATGTCATGTTCAGTTCTTGTCATATCATCACTCAGTCCATTCTCCAGAAGGAGAACACAAGCTACTATTAACTACAAATTCATTCCAAAATTATAATCGATAATGAAGGATTGACCTTGCTGAGCTGCAGAATGCAACTGAAGTGTGCACTATAATAAAATGCAGGTATCTTAAGATATATCTTCACAAAATGCAATCAGTGTTGCACAGTCACCCATGATATCAAAGAACCACCTCAAGCAAACTGTTCTGTGAGGGTTTAAGTTACCAGTTTGCTTTTCGTTTTGCTCCTTTGCTGTGCTAACAATTCTCACAGCACAACCAAGGAAACAAGAACCCACTTCTTAAACATACTAGCACAAAGTTCACCACCTCCATTGGTAGTTTAAGACTTGCAATCTAAACCCATCATCTGGAAAGGTATAAAGTCACATTCTGACAGCCAAAGTAAACCACTACCGCGTCATTCTGACAGCCAAAGTAAACCACTACCGCGTAATGTTAAACTGGTTGACAAAGCCCTTCCAGAGCTCACGGAAATACACTCTCATTTACAGAAATACTTCTGTCAACACAACCCTGACAGGACACACAATGCAAGATGTACTTACACTTAGGGGCATCCTCTGCCCACAGCAGAGACTTGGCAAGTACTAAGTATTTCTTCCAATATCCGAAACATACCCCCATCCACTATTACAGGATGAGGTGATCACAAGTAACATGGACCAAACAGCAAGATTGGAACCTTTGTAACAGACAAGTCAATCTCACTCCCAGTTTTCAAAACACACCTGAAACTTGTCTTCACCTGTGATTACACTTTCACCTGGCATAATACCACAGTGTCACAAGAAGAATGGTCCTGCCCTCCCTGCTTTGTTCCTTTCGCCCCCAGAAACAAAACTGGCCCAAACACAACCTTCACAGGTCAATGTCCATACAAATGTCTGAACCAGCACACAGTCAGATCTGCCACTTATGTGGCATTTACATCAACTTACCGCCATTGTGTTACTTCAACTTTGTGATGTAATAACACAATCTAAGCTTAATGATCAGCTAAACCTGATCTCTTTAATATAAAAAAGAAAAGTGGGTTTGGGTGGTCCTCACTCCAAACTGCCCTGCCATCATCCTTACACCTGTACTACAGCAAGTCAACTCATTTTGCTAATCTGGCTGAAAATCAACCATAGTAACACAGTAGCCCCAGCTGAACCAGCAAGCAAAACTGACAGAAGTGCCACTGCCCACAACAAAAATGAGTAAACAGGAATGGGATCCTCTTCTCAGCAGTAACAATCTTACATTAGCTTCAGCCAGTTGTGGAACTGCACCATGGCTGTGCACGCCTAACTGGTGTGGCATGCAGCAACAGGACAAACTAAAGTACCACCACTAAGTTAATGACTTTTGTTAAAAGATCACTAGAGTAACTAGTCTTTTCTACAGGATCTAATCCACCATGGTTGATAAATTTTAGTTTCACTTATTTGTAATAAACTTAGAGACAGCCTTCTTAAGTCTTCCAGTAGGATGTTTTTCTGCTATTGCCATCTTTACCACTCTTCATATAGCCAAAACGTGTAATTTTAAAAAAATCACTGAGGCTTTATTATGCATGAGCATGAGTGGTGAAAATACTTTCAGAAGTGTGTGTACATAATAATCAGACTAGTCAGACATTCAAAACACACAGTGCTGATCTTTTAAATGACTATGAGATATCATTAAAAAATAATAATCACACCTGCATGAAACAATATTTAGACTTCATAAATTTCAAGTAACATGGCTTTTGTCTACCCATACATTGTTTGCGTGAAGAAAAAAACCCTAACCAAACACTACCATACTGTGAACTAGTCACAGGCAACGCACATGAAACGTGCTAGGTCTATGCAAGTATAAATAGCCTCAGGATTATCAGGAATGCTGATTCTTCATTCTCCCATCCCTGCCTTTGCCTTCGGCAACTTGGGTGCCACAGCTGGAGCACCTGCCAGTGCAGACAACAAAAAACAACAACAAAAATAATTGAGCACCACAGCCTTCTCCACATGCTAGATAACCAGGTCTTCCGGAGAGGGCCTGCATTTTCCCTAGTCTTCCTTTTATCAGACATACCAATAGAAGCTTTTCTTCTTGCCATTGATGCTCCTGGCCAGATTTAATTATACCAGGGCTTTAGCCTGAACCCTGGCTGCTTGGACAATTTCTCAGCATCCGTTCCAGGATACCTGTCCTTGCTTCCACCCTCTGTAGGCTTCCTTTTTGTGTTTGAGTTTCTTCAGGAGCTCCTTGTTCATCCATGCCAGACTCCTGGTACTTCTGCCTGACGTGCTCTTTGTTGGGATGCCTCACTCCTGAGCTTGGAGGAGGTGATCCTTGAGTATCAACCAGCTTTCTTGGGCCCCTCTTCCCTACAAGGCTTTATCCCACAGTACTCCACCAAGCAGGTCCCTGAAGAGACCAAAGTGTGCTCTCCTGAAGTCCAGAGTAGCGAGCTTGCTGTGTGCCCTCCTTGCCACCCTAAGGATCTTGAACTCCACCATGTCATGGTCACTGCACCAAGGCTACCCTTGAGCTTCACACTGCCCACCGGGCCCTCCTTGTTGGTGAGAACAAAGTCCAGCATAGCACCTCTCCTTGTTGGCTCCTCTATCACTTGGAGAAAGAAGTTATTACCCACACATTCCAGAAACCTCCTGGATTACTTATGCCCTGCTGTGTGGTCCCTCCAAGAGATTATCCGGTCGCTGAAGAGCCCCATGAGAATCAGGGCTTGTGAACATGAGGCTGCTCCTGTCTGTCTATAGAGGGCCTCATCCACTCAGTCTTCTTGATTGGGTAGCCTGTAGCAGACCCTCACTATCATGTCACCTGTCCTTGCTCTCCCTTTAATCCTGACCCATGAGCTCTTGTTTGGCTCCTCATACATCCCGAGGTGGAACTCTGTGCACTCCAGCTGATCATCGACATAGAGGGTGACACCACCTCCTCATACTGTCTGTCCTTCCTAAAGAGCCTGTATCCTTACATTCCAACACTCAAGTCATAGGAGCCATCCCACCATGTCCCAGTGATGCCAGTAAGATCACAGCCCTGCTGCAGATGTGCACCCACCTCTTAATTCCTCTTATTACCCATGCTAAATGCATTGCACAGAGGCATTTAAGTTGGGCCTGCAATAAAGCTGGCTTACTGGCTGGCAATGGTAAATTTAACAGCCCCACCTAACTGTCGGAAGAGTTTCATGAATGAAACTATTATACAGGCCTCAAAATAAAGAGGTTAATCTGAACTAATCCTTAAAACATGTAGTAATTATGTTGTGCATCAAAAATATTGTACGGCTACCTACACAGGTATAAAAGAATTCTGAGATAACTACTATTCGCTATGAAATGAAAAGGAAGGATAATGGATAAAAATGGAGCAAGACAAAGAATGAAATGGAAATGAACACATAACACCTGATGCTTCACTGAAACACCTGGGAACCTCTGCTCACAAGAGTCACCTCAGGTAATGATTTTGTATAGCTAGGTCTTCATCCTCTAGACACAAATACAGCTGATTTTACATATACAAAGAGTGAAGCATCTTTTTATCTCTTTACACTGACTGTATATTTGAACAGCATAAAGTTCAAGAACTGGATCTCAAATAATACAACATCCAGAAATGGCAGGACTAGAGAAAATAACTTGCACATAAAAGGAGAGCACACTAATATAGATCATATAGAAAGAAGTGTTTTCTTTTTCTCCCAACTCATTTACTCATTCAGCCAAGCGATTACATGGAATATATAAACAATACATTTGAAATACTTGCTTAAGAGAGCTTTTTTGCTGGTATGCTTGCACAATGAATGTGAATAAATTCCAATCTGTATTCAGTCTGTTTGTTAAAGACCTGAGGGATTACTATTATGTAAGGAAAGGTTTTCCCTTTTTAGTATTCTTTTTCCTCCTATTTTTACCCTGTTCAATAATTTCAATAACTTTTAAAAAACTTGACAATATTTTACAATGGCATTTTTCTATTTTGAATTAAAAGCTGCGAATCAGGGACCTCAGTATAATTATCGTCAGGGCACTCAGACTTGTAAGACGCTCAGCTGGGTCACTCAACTATCAACTGCCCCACCTCATACGGCAGTACTAGAATAAAAAGTTACTTTTAATATGGAAAGAGGCTATCTGCTAGAAGTAAGTAAAAGAGCACCTACAGGAATGTTTAAAAGCAAACTACTGAAACAGCTTTGATGGTGAGGGTGCTACCCAACCCTGTGGAAACAGGCTAGGCTATGCCCCTGATGTTGGGCAGCTGACTGTGGGTCCTGTTCTGAGTCAAAGAAACTTCTCTGACAATCAAGTAAATTAGGCTTTTAGGACTTCTGTATATTAAATACAGACAGCTAACTGTAGGCTCTGACCTATCTTTAAATATACAAGCTGCAAGCCAGAAGGCCATGCATAAATACAGTCTTTGACTACATGCAGTAAGCTGCAAATCTATCGTTGTGGGCTGTGGAATATTAAATGTCTACAGGCATAATGCATTTTGCAACACCTACTCATACATAGTGGTGAAAAGAGGAGGTGTTCTGCACACTTAGACGCAGAAGAGCTCTTTAGTAATGAAAAACTATACCAAAGGCCGAAGATATCTTTAGTATTGGGCTCTGATGGGTGCTGTACTTCCACCACAAGCCTAGCCAGTCACAGCCGTTTAGAAAACGAGTTTGAACACAGGAACCCTAGTTTAGCTTTCCGTAACATTGTAAGCTCTTTCAGCGGGGCTCCAGGTCACATAGAGCGTGGTGGCTTAACCGCAACGTGCGGTCCCTCGGCCCGGGCCGACCCTCCGGCACCTCCAGCTAACAACCCCCGGCACGGCTCGGCCTACCCGCCGTGGGCGCCCGGTCGACACCCCGGGGGCAGCCCGCCGTCAGGCTCCCCCGCAGCGCGCTTCGGTGCCACCGCCACGGCGAGAGCCGGGGCGCGGAGGCGGCCGGGACCTGGCCCGAGGGGGCCAGGCGGCGGCGGGGCCGGGACGGCGGGGCCCTGCGGCCCACGACGCGGCGAGCGACCGGGGAAAGGTCACGCCGCGGCAGCACAGCTCGGCCGCCCCCACCCGGGCGGCCCGTGCCACAGACGGCCGCCGGCCGCCGGCCCCCGGTGCCCTCAGCACCGAGGCCCAGGCGGCGGCGCGGCGCGGCACGCACGGCACTGCCGCGGCGCGAAGGCGGCCGCCACCGTGAGGAGCCAACCCGGCGCCTCGCGGCTCCGGCCCTCTTACCTGAGCACCGCCCGGGCAGAGAGGCTGAACAGCCGGGCTGCCCTCACGGCAGCGCTACCGCAGCCCGGCCCCGTCCCGGCTGCCGGCGAGGCGGAGAAGAGCCAGCGGCGGGAGGAAGCGGCAGCAGCCCGCAGCAGCCGGGCCGGCCCCGGGGCAGCCATGGCGGCAGCAGGTCGGGAACGCTGGGCCTCCGCGCCGGCACCGCGGGAGGGCGGGGGCAAAGTCCCACCGCTTACGCCTCTGGCGCGAGCAGCGGCGATTCTCGCAGCTGCCTACGCAGCGCGCTTCCCGCCCCCCTTTGCGGGGAAAGAGCGGCGTTACGCAAAGTGCGCAGCGATGCGCTGAGGGAAGGGGCCGGGCCTTACGAACACCGCTCGCCCCAGGGGCCGCCTTTCCGTCAGCTTCCCTCTTACTCCCTCAGAGCGCGCTGCGGGCCGGTGGACGCTCTTTGGTTCCCAAATCCAACAGCTAGCCTTAGTCTTCCCGGGAGGGCGGTCCCGCGGAGCTCGGCCCCTTGCCGCCCTGCCTGGTTGGGTCTGTGAGGGATTTCTTGTCACAGCTTGGGCCAGGGCCAGGGCTTAGCGCTGCCTGGGCCCTGGCGGGGTCCCTGACACCGTGGAGGTGACACCCAAGGAGCTGTCACTACATCCCAGATGGCTCCTCCATCTCTGGGAGGCCAGGCCTGCGAGGGACTGGGCTCCCTGGCTGCAGGCAGGGCAAGAAACATGGCCCCAGGGAAGCAGAGCTGGCAGCTCGGGAGTCTCAGCTGTCCACCGGGCTGTCCAGGCAGGACCACTGAGAAATTCCCAGTTCCTCATTACTATTTCTTACAACAGAAGATCAGCTTCTAAAACCCAGGCATCAGCAAAGTGACAGCAGTGCTATCAGAGGTTTTAACAGGAGGTGAGCATTCATGGTGAATGGTTGAAATACCAGTACATGCAATAGGAAATTCTGAGATTTTCTGAGCAATTACAGACTGCACTTGTAGACTTAATTTGGCTCTCTGCAATGTACACGTTGCTCTACAAGCCTGGTTAGGTTAGATGGTTATGTGCATCCCCTTCACTCTGCTGTATCCAGACCGGAGAGTGTTGAGTGAATGAGGAAGAAATGGAGCATTTACTTTGAAATGATTCAAACAGGAGGAGAAATAAATGGGGAAAAGGAGGAAATGTTGTTTATTTCTATTGCACTTGAGGTAGCTGATGCTATTCCTGATGTCTTAACGATTTTACAAGTTTTTTGTCACATTAAAGTAAGATCAGAGAGGGAGATAAAATTATACTATATAACTTTAACTGGTGTATTTTCTTTAAGGAGAGGAGAGAGTTGTGGTGAAAATGTCAAGGGCCTCCAGACTGGCCATAAACCAAGTGACTTGAATGTGGCATTTTTCTCCGCTTCAGGTATATAGCTCCTACCCTCTTATGTTAGATTCAATGTTGTTAGAGTGATTCCCTTTACCTGTTACAAATATGGCGAATGTCAGATTTTAATAGTCTGAATCTTGTCTTTTAAGCTTTATTTCAATTATTGCTATGTCAAAGTAGCCTTTATAGCACCTACACTTTATGAATCTCATTATAGCAAATCTGTTTCAAATAATCATCCTTTACAATCCAGTATTCTTCCCATGAAAACAAATTCAATGTTCTCCCCATCTAGGTTTAGCATAGGCTTTTTAAAGAGTTACAGTTATCTAGATGCACAGTATATCTCTGCATTTCAGCTGACATGAGACTGACCATTTTTCCTGTACCTGTCACAGATGCTGCCAGTAACTTTACACAGGTTGCCACTGTGTAATACAGGCAGGACAGCTTTCAGTTGTTCTTTGATTACTAGCAAAATAATTGCATTTGTTCAAATACACTGTTCGTAGAGTAACATCTTTTAAACGTAACTGAAGTAAATGCACTCAGTATGTTTATTAAATCATATATTAATATAAATGCAGATAATATATGTGAATATAGCATAGAGCAGTCACTGAAATAAATACTCCGAGGGCCAGATCCTCAGCTAGTATACTGGTATCCATTCACCCATACTGTGCTCTTTTTCATTAGGTTCCACTCTTTTTCAACACAAAGGAATGAGGCCACAAAAAATAGTTTATTTCAATATTGTCACTACAGTATAGGGTTATATATGCAGTACTGCTAAGGCAGTATGTGACTAGATACATACAGCTTTATGTGCATTTTTAATACTCTAAAATGAAAAAAGCACATCAGATAATCTAGTCTGACTTTAACCAGAAGGCTGCTTGTCATAAATTAATGGTTAATGCAGGAAATAAGCCTGAAAGGGACCCTCTGGACCTTCTAATGTAAACATTTGCTGCCACATGCAACTCAAGTAACTAAATACAGAAGTATTTATCCATTTCTTAAAGGTTTCTTGCTGGTATTAACTGCACTGAAAAACAGTCCCAAAATGTCATTACTTGAAAGGGTAGAAGGCTTAATTATTTATAAATTTTCAAGTAATTTCTTTTATTAATTTTATTCTTATTGTAGGATTATTTATACCGATTTGTGTCTGGTCAGGGCTGCCCATGAGTTTAAATAGTTTTTGTTCTTTGTGATGTCCACCCATCATTTGTTGTACCCTGTCCAGCCGTTTTATTTTACTGTTGCTACTAGTTTCCTTTCATAAGATTGGAAATGCTTACTGTTCTCCTGATTATCCCACTTAGCTATTTGTGCATATGTTAGTTTGAATTCACCCTTGTTAAACATGGGTGACTAGTTAGTACACTCACTTCAGGTCTTGTACAGGGTCTTTAATAGAAATGTATGGCCCTGACACATCCTAGGATTGCATTTGATTATTTTTTTTTCATGTACAAATCAAATTAATAGCCTCAAATCAGTTTGTCATCAGTTAATATCCCGTATGTCCCTTGTTGCTTCTTATTAATGAAGCCGTCATTGACAGCAAGAGTTCTTGGTTCCCCCAAACTGAATGTAAGTTCTTTGAGCTTTGCTTCAATCTACTTTGATACAGGATTTTCATTCATACACCATTTTATTGAAGAAGGTCATTTCCACTAATCAGCTTTACCCCATGTTGGACATGTTTCATAGCTCTGTTCCAGCCCTCAGACTGCCATGGCCCTGAGCACATTACCCCTTTGCAGAAGTTTAGTTGGCAGAGTCCAAGGTCAGCTCTTTCACTGATAAGAGCAGTTGTGAAAAAAAGCTAGTAGTGAGGGCCTGCCTCTCCCTTCCTTTGAGAGCCACTTACAAGCTGAGGCTTTGCACTGGCCCCTGCCTGTGCCACCATGCAGCTGCGCAGCAGCCCTATTTGTACTGTCTTGCATCTCTGCAAGCCTGCCCCTGATCCAGACTCGCTGACTTGGCATTCTGGCTTGGCCCAGAACCTGCCTTGTCACTGTAGGCCTGCTGGGTAACCACTGGAACGTGTCTGACCCTGACCACTGTCTCTCAACCAAGCCTTGACTCTGGCTTGCTGCTCCACATCCTGGCTCTTTGTGGGTGAGGTGACTGCTTTCACCTGCCTTGGCATTGTGCTTATCTCTTGGCACACCTTCTGTTGCAGAGCAGCCACCACTTGCTGCTCTCTAACACCCCACGCCACCCCCCCCACCAAACACAGAACCCTCCTAATTCCCTCATAATTTCTATATAATGTGTGCTTTTGGGTGGGCAAGCTTGAAGAGAATGGTAGAGCAGATTAGGTCAGGACACCTCAATGAAGTAAGTGTAGCAAAGTGAAGTAAGAGAAAAATTACAGACTGTGTACCTAACATCTCTCTGAATCTCATGTTGCTTGTGTGCAAGTTTTTGTTGTTTGTCTCCATGGCATGTTCATTGTAATAGTAAACACTTTTCAAGAAGCGCTTTCCTATGTATTTGTATATGTTCTTGCACATTGGCAAAGAGATGTAATACAAATACTTTTTATAATTATGCCCTCCAATTCTTTACTATTTTTTAAGTTTATATTTGTAGGAGGCCAACAAACCACTAGATGGCAAACAATTTCAGCGGGATAATCGACAGATATTCACCCAATATTCTGTCATCAGCTTCATCATTGAGGCCACAGAGTGTAGTCCCATGGCAATTTATAGAAACCTGGGGTGAAGCTGACATGGTCCTTCTATTCCCTGCCTTTCCCTTCCTTTTGCTGTTTTAGTGTTCATGAACCAGGTGTGGGGTGGATTCATACAGGTCATCTGTGGAAAAACTAACTGGGAAGGGGCAGGGGGGGGGATGGGGGGAGAGAGGAAAAAGAAGAAAGTAAGTGGTTTCCAGCCATTTCAGTTCCATGAACCAGCCTATAGACCCCCAGTGCAAAACAAGTATTCTGGGAAAACAACAATCCTGTCTTGGATTGTTTTATGGTACTGTGTAAAGGTACTACATATTCTTCTATTTGGAATAAAATTCCAACGTTCAGGATGATGAAAACATTACATATATATACACCAATCATCAGCAGATGATTTCTGTAAGTTACTACAGATAATCTCTCCGAGTCCTGGTTTTCTATCTACAAGAGATATGGCATGGAAGCATATTTACAAAATGCAAATCCAGATGTTTTACAGTTTTTCAAAATAACAAATCTACCAATTAATCAGGCTTATACCAGACTGTATATGATTACCTTTTTTGGTCATTATCAAAGTTTTGTGTGAATATGTGTTTTAACCTGGATTTTCTTGGAAGTAGAATTCTGTCAAATTATCCCTTTCAGTTGAAATGCTCAAGGAGATCCAGAGAAAGGAAAGGATCCATGTGGATCTTTGTTTTTTGTATACCATCTCCTGCTAACCAGCATGGGAGCAGAACCATCTCATCAAAGTTTCTTCTCTAACGTAGTATGATTTGTGATACCCTAGGATTCCCTACTCTTTTTTGGCATGAGTCTTTCGGTTCAGTTCTCTGACTACAGTTTCTCTATGATTACAAGAGTGCAACTAAGACCTCACAAAAAACCACGGGAGAGCAGCAGGTTGCATTACTGCACCTTGGCAACCTTCATGTGACTGTGGGCAGGAGCTGTCATGTGAACTGCTGACACAGAACATTTTCTCCCTGCTTTTTTCTGCAAGCTATGCCACCTCCAACCTGATTTTTCTGAGACCCATGTAAAAGACAGAGGTCTTCACCTGTCCCTGACAGTTTAGTAGCACAGACCTTCATCTAATGTTCAGCAATCAAACTTAAATAAAATGTAGTCATTAATCATAGGAAGATCCAGCCAGTAAGAAACTGGTGGAGATTCAATCTATAGCTGAGCAAGAGGGACACGCAGGTCGGGCACTTTGTTGTTACCTTCAGCCCAGAGGCACAGGGTTTGAGAGCAGTCAGGTATGAAGTAACCTGTGCTTGAAATAAGGCAGGAATGTGAAAGAGAAGTCATCAAACATGAAGGATTAATGGATATGTAAAATACTCATGGGGTGGTTGTTTTTATTTGGGGAACTAAAGTGGTTTGTAAGTCTTTCTGTAAAAGGCAGGTCATCTGAATACCATCAAAGTGTGTGTGTGGCTGCCAAGTGATTCTGCAGCTAAAGGGGGATTTGGGAACTTTGGGACTTTGTTGGTGAGTATCTGGTAGCTGCAGTGTAGCAGGACAGGAAGGTCTTTATTTGCAATTGCTTCGTCTTTGCTGGTTTCACTGTAGCACCTGAAATACAGTGGGAAACAGATGGAAATGTTTGGGGTTTTGTCACTCAAAAAGGTGGTGCTTTGGAAATAAGCCAGAGCCTGGTGATACCCACTCAGAGAGGAAAGCTTAAGAAGGGGATCTGTCTTATGACAGGAAGGTGAATAACTGCCATGGAATTCTGCTAAACCATAAATGATTTGTTGCTTCGAAGGCATGGTTCTGTCATACATAAGGGACTGCAAAATCTGTGTGAGAATTTGCATCTCTGAGTAGGAGATTTTAAAGTTAGTTGTCTAGAAGTCTTTATACTCTGTAATAGAAAGGTACGCGAGGTTTTCCACAGGAAAACTTTTCTTACTCTTCTGAATTTCTGAAATTCTTCTACTTCATGTTATGCATAGCATTTCATAGCAACAGCTCCTTCCGATGATAAGCTGGAAAAGTGCATGGACAGTTTAATGTGGAATTTTGAAAACAAAACAGAATTTGTCATCACTGAGTTAGAGCCAGATTTCCATTGTGAATATTTGTCTCCATCAACAGGGGATCTTAAAGTGTGTTCAAAATACAACTGTACAATGTCATGAAATGGAAATCCACTGCAGACTATTAAATACAAAGATACCATGTCCAGCTCATGGCTGAAGTCCTTGATCTGCAAGTTTTTGGAAGATGGGCAGATATTCTGGGAAAGTTAGTGCTGGTGCCATTCTCACATTTTTTCCCATATGTCAACTTCCACACTTGCTGGAGCCAAAATACTGAGCTTGAGGGATCTTTGGTCTAACATGAAATGGACTTTTCTTTGGTCTCATTCCTTCCTAATTTTCATGCATATAATAACACCCTGAAGTTGAAGTTGTGGAGTTCTTATTGGTGGAGAGGAGCTGAGGACCAAAATCCACCACACCTTTCCTAGTATATTTGGGCTGGGGCAATCTTTTTCACTACTACCAGTGTCCCAACTCCTGAGCAACACAGCAATTAGTCGCCAATTAAACTAAAAAGCCATTTTCCTACCGCTCAAGATTTGTGCTGACAATGAATTACAGCCTGATACCCACTCCTGTTGCCTACTGGTGCCCACTTCTCTTCTCTGGATAATGCTGATATGAATTTTCAGTAACACATTTTTACTCTCTTCCCAGGAATCTTCCAGTTGTTCTCTAAAAAAACATGCAACAAAGTGTAAGCAAAATCTCCCCATTAAGCAAAGATGTTAATTGCTGTAGAAGTTGAAAGTCCTGCTGTCCTGTCAGTGGCAAGTGTGAGTGATGTATGAGATCCAGCATGCTGGTTGTTACTACCTTTGGAAAATACATCTTCGTATAGCCCACTGGGAATGAATGCATTTACTTTTAGTGGTAGCCTATTGGTTTGTAATGAGAAGCAGCACATGAGAAAGGCCTTAGTATAAGATTTTTAGCGAAAGTGTGATGCACAAAGGTAGCATACCAAGGCAGGAGGTTTGTGTGTCCACCAGGAGGCATAGCAAGCTAGGGCTCCATCTTGCTCAGGCCCCAACACGCTGCACGTACCGGCAAGTGAACGGAGGAAAAAGCTTTCACCTATTTCTAGAATAAGAATAAAAAGTGGAGAACTGGCAAGAAGTAATAAAATGCGTAGATGTCAAAATGTCCTCTTGTAAAAGGCTATAATTTCAAATAAATTTTGTTGATGTTGTTCAGAGTCATTGGAAGTCATACTTGATATGACTGAAAATAAAAATGCTAATCAGCATACAAAGAAATACTGGGGCTCAGCTTCTTAAGGTATACATCAGCAGTTGTTTAAGAGGCCAAATTAGATACCTCCATGTACATATGGAAAAGGACAACGTTTTAATTCTGCAAACATTTATGCATGTCAGTGATCATATCTGTTGTATCTTAACAATATAAAAGAGATTAAAAAACAGCCAGAGGCTTACCAATAAGTACTTGCATATTTGGGACTCCATGGGAATTCAGGCTGTAATAAGCTTATTGGTTATGCATGTCCTCTGACAGCGTAACTGGAGTTAGAAACAATGATCTTTCTCTTTGACACCCCAGGAGCAGGTAGATCACTCTCTCTCTATATATATATCATATATACATATATATATATATATCACTCTACATAAACTATATATGTTTTTAATGTGAACAGTGGTGTTTTAAAAGCTGCTAAATTTTGTAAATTCTGAAGTATTGGAATCAAAGCCTTCTTTTCTGTCATGTCAAAATTAGGTAGTCAGCTAGGAATTTAAAATCTAAACCCAAGCAAACAAAAAGTTATCTTCCCACGCTTGAAGACAAACCTGAATATAAGAGCACAAAAAGGAAATAAAGAGAGCCCCAAACTATTATTAAGGCCTCATGAGTTTTGGGTTTTTTTTAATGCCAGTCTCATGACTTTCTGGGAACTAATTTATTGAAAGCCTTGCTTTGGCAATTCTGTGCTTGGCTAGCTTGGGCTTGACCCAAGTCCCCTTTCTTCTTGGCAGCACTTAAAACAGTTGAGATGTAGCCTATGCTCCTTCATAATCCAAGATTGCTGTGTGCAGTCAAGAACCCTTAAGCATGGGAAATGAAAAAAGTGACCCAAAGCCATGGGACCCAGCTGGTAGTGTGGGCTGTGGGGCTGAGGTGAGGAGCCAAGGGCCCACTCTGCCTCCCTGGGACCAGCTTCTACATGGGTTTAGTGCAGCTGACAGACTCTGACTGGTGTAGAAATTCTGGTTTACTTTTACATTTTGCTAGTTTAGCTGGCAATAATCCAGCTGCTGGAAACTCAGCTGTGTAGAGAGAACGCATCTGACATTTCCAGTTTTTCAGCATTTACACACGCTGCTGCTGCACACCAAACAGACACAGTGCGCGGCCATCTCCGGCAGCAGGTCATGTCCTGCTGGAACAGTGCAGCACCAGCGCCAGGCATTTTTGTGACTGTTCAGCACTTTCAGCAGTAAGGCAGCAATAAAACAATGCTTCCAATGTATTGCACTGGCTTTGTGTGTCGGCTCTTATTTCAAGGCAGAGCACTCTGCTGGTGTATATATATCATATAGTACATTTCTCTTGCACTGCTCCTAGGACTCTTAGCCAAACTACTGGCACAAGGCTGGAGTTAGTAACCCACAGTAGAACCACGGTCGTTCCAAACTGCTGAGGTAGCGCTCTACACTATTGCTTTTTTTTTAATGCACTTCTGTTTTCTGTATAGAAACAAGGGAAACAGAATCATGCAGCTCTCAAGTCTTAAAACAGGCCAAATTCTTTGTTTTAAACTGGCACAGCTGTGAAGTTAGCAGAGTCCTGCTGCATTACACCAGCACAGAGCTGGGCTGTCACTGTGCAGAGGCCTGTGCAAAGACAACTAAATGAATGTCTAGCTCCAGTGTTTATGCCCTATGTGATTAAGCATGATACTTCTTTTAGAAACCTTGAAAGCAAATGTCTTTTAAAGTGTCCTTGTAACATCATGGTCTCACTGACTTGCCTGCAGTTGGGATTTCAGGGCTGGTATTTGTTGTGCTTGACGGCTTTTATCTGTAGGCTGGTGTCTTACTAAGGTGGAAGAAACTTGAACTATTCAGTTATATAACAGAAAAGCAAATGCTTTTCCAGAAATTACTGTTTGTTTATCAAGGGAGGATGGGGGTGTGGGGGCTGTTTCCTGAGCCACCATTGTTGCAGTCCTTGCAGACCTGCTTGTGTCTTTGCCATTTGCTAGCTGGGACATCCAATTAATTAGACTGAACTTGTTTCCTTTTGTATCTACCCATCCTGGGTTAATAGTTTAGAGAATGTGTATAAAAGACTGAAGTTCCTGGCACTGCAAACATATGAATAGTTTTATTCAAAAGACTAGTCTCACTGTGTGAAAGACCAAGATGTCATCACACAGCAGCTAAAGCAAAAACACTTGACTTTTTACATCTGTATTATTACAAAATGCTCATATTTTACTGAAGCAAAAATACTCCAGTTAAAACACAAGGTCAAAGAGTTCCATGCTTTTATTTGAGTGTATTATTTTTTAATAGATGTACAACAGAAGTTAGTAGTTGTAACAGCATGCCATTATATTCCAGAGCACAACCTGTGTCAGGGTGTGCCTGTCCCTCATGCAGATGTCAGCCTTTCAAGCAGCCCATGTGACACCTGCAGAAATGCTAACAGGCAGCCCATGGGCATCCTGTCTTTATACTGATGTAGTGTGGTGCCCAAAACTGAGCTGTACTTACTGTAAACCAGCCTCTGAGGTGTGCTTAGTTGCTCTCAGATCCCCATGCTCTAGCAGGTGGCTTGATGTTGCACAGCTAGGTTTATGCTTGACAGAGTGCATCTATTCTAGAGGAAGAGTGTGGAGCATCCCTTGGAAAGCAGCTGAGATACACCCACTTAGACCAAATACGAAATCAGGATTACCCACATCTTTCTCTGCAGTATCAATGTCTCAAGCACATCTTCCTCTGCTTCACAAGAAAAAAATCTGGGGGAAATCCTGTTTTCTCTTTTCCTAGATTTTTCTTAGAGCTCTGACATCTTGTGTGAAGATGTATAATGGTCCCAGCTTAATTTAGGCTAAACAGTATCTTGTAATCCATCTTTGTTTGATATGCTATATCATCTTTCTTGTCCCATGGATTTGTTAGTGGCCTTGCCTACTGTATAGGAAAAATACCAGGCCAGTGGTTTAGATTTCACTGAATCTGGAAAAAGTTAGCTTGCCAGTTCTGCAAACTAAAATGCATATGAGAAGTTCTTTGACTAAGATGATCAAGACTACTAATGAGACTCATAGGTCTTGTGAGACTGACTTTACTCTGTATTTCAACTTACTGCAATAGAATGTACTAAGCCTTTGAGTAAATAGATTATGTTAGGTACTACACAAATAGTTTTGTAACTGATTTCTGAATATATTAAGAAGCAGATTAGCAGGTAGAGTGTCTTAAACTGATGAAGAAAAATGTTAGCAATTAAAAATCTCTTTCATAGGTTTTTAAAACCTGATGAGAAGCAAATGTCATCTGGTTATACTAACATCTTGAAGAAGGCCTGAACTTTCTATATAGCATTGCTCTGAAGGCTCTAGTTTTGATGAAGAAATTTCAGCAGCAGTTCTCATGTGGCAAGGTGAAGAAGTGAACACAGAATGCACCTACATCACTGTGCAGGTGGCAATGCAGTTGCTGGTTTTACTCAAAATATCTGAATTAAAAGCCCCTATGCAGACTTCGGGTATATCTTGATTTTTCTTGTAAAACCACCTTAACAATACAGCCTCCCTTGCTGTGTTTTCCAGGATGTGGTGTTTCAGTGTTATCATAAAACTACTAATGAAAAAGACACACAAGCAAAAATGTATTCTGCTCTACTCTGCTATTGAAAGGTAAGCAGGTTCCAGTGAGAGCTGGATTCTCTTCTTCCATACAGAGTTGCATAGTGGGACTACTGCCATCAGATTTTGTATATGTGTGAGAATGAATATCAAAACAAGCCTTTGCAAATACAGTGAACTTTAAAGAATCTTGGGTGGAACCGTGACAGACCCTTCCATAGGGAATGGTAGCGCTTCCGAGGATCTTAACAGTTGGCAATTGCATTTTAAGTTAGAAATTTTAATTGCTAAGCAGAGGTATAAACAGGAATCTAACTCACCATTTTCATGGTGTGTTGCATTTGTGAAGAAGGGTTTCAGAGCCCCAGCAGTTGTGCAGTAACATCTGAAATGGATCTCTGCATAAATGAATTTACTTAAAGCCTAAGTTGCCTAGAACAACTGACTTCCTACAGTAACAAAGGATTTTCTGAACAGTTGTGTAACATGTATTTCTTACATTCTCATAAAGAGAACTAAAAATTGACCTTTCAAAAAGAGGGAGTTTGGAGCAATCGCTTGCTTTTCTGTAGTCTCTTTGAAACTTTCCTTTACAGAATTAAACCTTAGAGATTCCTTCCCCTGTTTTTCCTCAAGGCATGTGTAGTTTGATCACTGACATGCTCTCTCTGTGGGCTAAACCTAGTTTTATTTCTAAGAAAATGTTGAGCTCACTGGAGCATATAACGTGCCATAATGCATTATGTTCATTTAGCCCAGTTGTGTATATATAACTGTTGTTGATTCCCCATGCTTCTGAGAAGATGCAAAACCAAAACAAACCCAAACATATTTTCGACAGAATTGGGGTGATGAAGACTTCATCCTAATTACTAACTTGTTTAAATTCTGTGTTTCAAGCTGTTTTTTTCTTTTAATACCTCTTATATAAATAACAAGAATATCCAGAAATACAGTAATTGAGGACAAGAGAATATTGCCCTCCCTCTTATACTCTTTTGGCGTGTTTTGACTTCAATAACATTCTGGAGCAGTGAGTTTCACAGTCTATTTTGTTCTTTGATGAAAAGACAACACTTGGTTCCAAATATGTGAGTTGTCAGCTACACAGTCTGCCTCCTCTTGTACTGCAAGACGGAGAAAATGAAAGCTAACAAACCACATTCTCTATTCTACTTTTATGTTTGCAAGCCTTTTGCTAGATCTTGACCCAGAATTTCTAGGGAATATTTACTAAAAAGTGACCTAAATAATACTGTACTTCCCATTTACAAACAGCTTAAGAAAACAGAACTTAGAAAGGAGGAAAGTAAAGGAAGGGAAATGGGACAGCAACTACACTTTTCCTAAAGGACAGTAGTTATAATTTAGAGTTGTCCTCTGATTTCTTAGGGCAGGTGACAGATACTTACCTCCTTAGGCAGTACTGTATTCACTGGTACTTAGTGTCAAATCCAGTGGACTGACCACTTGCCTCAGTTTAGGCTGCTGAATGCTGCAGTGTCACCATCTAATTTGGGTTAGTCAGTCCCAATCACCTGCTGTTCTTCCCTACTGACCATCCTGCTGGCTGGTTTTTTTGTTAGTCACTCCTTAGTGATGCTGTGCTTTTTCATAGGAGATCACATATAAAAAGGCAAGTAATCCTCATTGCCCCAGGAAGATTGTTTTTTTTACAGAGCTTTTTGTTTCCCTTCTAGGAGCTGCTGCAACCCCAGGCTGAAAAGGAAGTTTTAGATTAGGGTGACTGCTAGAGCTGAGCACATTTATGCTGAGTTAGTTTGCCCAGACTTTTCTCATATTATTGTAATTACATCACTGTTTCAAATTTATGCTATGCTTTTTCTCAGTGGCTGACTTGTTAACAAAAATACAACGAAGCATGAACTTCCAACAGAAAGTTTCAAGCCTGCCCATTTCTGTCCAGCTCCTTTTCTATCAACAAGATGCCAATGGAGCACTGACCCCTGCTTGGTTTTTTTTCCTCTATAATGCTCAGGAAAGGGCTGTTGGTTTGGGTTTTTTTCCCCCCTCCTAAGCCTCAGGCTTACATATTTGAATCTCTTCTTGTTTATTTCATTTTTTAGGCAAAAAGTTCTAATTCAGTTAGAGGCCTTTTTTTCATGCCCCTTCAGTGTCTCCAAATGTCTCTTAATTCTGTAGTCTTTTAGGCTGCAACAATCAGAACTGTACACAGATTTCAGCTGAAATTGTATGATCTGTACATAAATGAATCTTAAAACATTTTGTTGAACATAGCCACATACTGTACTGTCTACATTGACAGCTCTGTCTTTTTCTGGAAACAGCATTGCTAACATATAATATGCCAGATAAATTTTTTACTTTCTCTACCTTATGCAAACTTCATTTGCCATTGTGCTCCCTGTACACCAACACTGATGAAATTCCCCTGGTCTTTTGTAAGTTGAAAATAGAAATGCAGTTTGCAGGGCTCAGCTGAAGCAATGAGGAAAAATATTCTCAGCTGTACTTACACGATAGGAAATTATGTAAATAAGCAAGAAAGGGCAGATCTTCAAGCTCTGTTTCCATGCAAAGCCTCAGTGGTTTTGTCTGGCTCCATGTAGAAGAAACTCCATACGGAAGATGATGAGCAATCAGCAGGACAACCAGAGTAATCCTCCTCTTGATCTGTTAAGTGGGAGCAAGGAACATACTTTGTTTAAAAAAAAACAAAAAATGATTAAATCAGAGGTCTTAGCAGAAAGAATGCTTCGTCCCATCTAACTAAACTCAGAAGATGAGCTATGGAGATGCACGCAGTAGACAGATGTTCAAACTACTCCCAGAATTCATCAACTTCAGGACGTAACAAAATTTTGAACTTTCAGATGGAAAAAGTAGTAAGCAAACCTGCTGGCTTCAGCGTAGGCTGTGAGTAGCATTTAATGCCAAATGTTGAACTTAAAAATGCAGTCTGCAGTGTAATCTGAACATTACTTCAGGTTATAGGAAAAAAAAATTGTTTAACAAGATAAATAACTTGGACTGCTACTTCTGCTTTAATAGTGGTACACAGTTTTATAACTATTTTCAGCCCAGCTTTTGTCATCAAACTAGGTCCCTCTGCAAGTTTTCTTGGTAACTTTAAAACCTATTAGCCAACTTCCACCAAATGCAACAAAAATAGAAGCCTTGGAAGAAAATAATATCCTACAAATTTCATGTAAGTAGCCATCAGGAAAGAAGAAAAAAAAAACCTGAGGCATCCCCAGCTGGGAAAGATTAACTGAGTGATCTAACTTCTTGGTTAATAGGGAATCCACACCAGGCAGAGCTCTCAAGTTAGCCTCAGTCACGGGAAAGAATTACAGCTACACCAAGGCAGGCAGTTACAGGGCTCTGTTTCCAAGCACACATAACCTCAGTCAATCTAGTTCCATGAAGTATTTTGTAATTTCATCTTCAACAGCATCTGAAATATTAAGACTGTCTTTATATGCCATCCTTCCAATCTCTGTTCACCAGTGAACTTCATGAATGGCATGTAATACAAAACCATTAACAGAATTTAGGCCCTTAAGGGGACTAACTCAAACTAATTTCCCATTTCAATTTAATCATATTTCACTGTTTTGGTACTCTTGTATATTCTATCCCACCTTGTTCAACTGCCTTTGAGGTATCCTTACGGGTAGCCAGACTGTGTCTTTTTAAGTATTTTTTCTAAAAGGAAATAAATAGTCTCAAATCTTTCAGACCTTCTTCATACACAGTGAAATGAAAAAGGAGCAGCCTTTAAAAATATACTTGGAGACATAGCACACTGAAGTTCTTAGCATCCTAGAATTATCTTGCCTTTCTCCCTTTCCTGCCTTACATTTCTCTTTGCTGAGCTTTAATGGAGGGTGACTTGTTCTGATAAGGTTCATATTGCAGCATATTAACTGCTACAGAAGCCTTTCAGGGCTAAATTACCTACCAGACTCAAATTTGCATCTTTCTATCTATGTGTACTGATGATAAAGCCTTGATATTAATCTAGTTCTGTAAATGAAGTGCCTTAATACATTCCTCGCTTGCTATGTTTGAGATGAAAAAAAAAAAAAAAAAGAATCTGTGGGGGTATCCACTTCAGCAATAGAGCTGTAGCTGGCTTTAATGACACATGCTTTTGCTACTACCAGCTCAGCCTTTTTGTTCTTAAATTCCTTCAGAACCCCAGTCTATGTGACTTATGACCTTGTACTCAGTACTAGCAGATTAACTCTGAAACGAGCCAGTGATTTCAGTGGAGGCACAACATTTAAAATCAGAAAGCAACTGTATCCAGTCTCTACCTCTTTACAGAATGTTAATGCTGGGACAATTTTTTTCCCTATTTTTCCAGTAGTTTCATGATTAAGGGCTACACAGGATTTAGCTTAAAACAACTTTGCCAAAAATTGCCATCAGTTTTCTTCTAACTAAAACATTTTCTTAATAAAAGTCGGTTGGGGAGACTGCTGTAGAATACCCCTTTAAAGAGGTGATGGGGCGTTTCCTTTGGGTCTGCAGGCATTTTTTCACCTTTTGTGATGCTGCTGGCATGCTATCAAAAATGTCCCATACCTGAAAAACACAAAACTGAACAGTCTACTTCAATCAATTTTCACTCTTTTTTTTCCTAAATATATACAAATATTCCAGGAAATTCCCCTGTTAAAAAAAGGAGTCTTAGCCACCCTATTTGGCTAGAGTTCAGGGGGAAGGCAGATTTCTGTTTTGAGGTTTTGACATGTCCATTTTGGTAGAACAGGGAGATGACACAAAGTCTTGAGAATATATTTTGCCTGAAAAGTTGTAACTCTTCCTTCCACAGTTTTCCTGGTTGTTAATAAGGAAGCAAGTAAATGCAGTAAAATTAGAGGGAGTCAGGACCTAAAAATATTTCAGTGACTGATTCCTAGTAAAAAGCTCTACTTTTTAATATGATTTTGTTTATTCATGAAGTTGTATGGCTGAATCTCAGAAGAGTGTATATGTGCCTTATGAAAAAAAAAACAACCCAAAGCATTTGCTTTCGCTTTAACAGTTGTATATATTTTTCAAGCTTGCAAACACTTGTATCCAATTCTTTGGTAACCATATTCCTTCCCCGCCCCCCACCCCCCGAAATAGTTTCATAAAAAAAGTTGTCTGGATTGGTACCTTTAACTCTGCCTAGTACCTTACATCCTATTTTATTTTATTATAAATACTTAACAGTATTTCGCTGAAGTGAATGCCTCCATGATTATCAATGACTTTGATTTCCAGTGCCGTGGACATGACCCAGCCACAGCCACATGAAAACTAAGATAAATGCGGTCACTAAAGAAACAAGGCTGTCACTGTGGAACAACTCGCACTTGCCATAATAATTATAACTATGAATGAGATAAAAACATTAAGTGGCCAGAAGCCAAAACTGCAGCTAAATGTCAGCTGTTACATGACAACCTTATGTATTAGTGAAGGCACGTTAGGGTGACATGACACAAGAGCAGTGACATGAGCAGGTATGTCCTATCTTGGGTACAGGAAATCAGATAGCTTGCCCCAGCCTTAATTGCAAAGTAGCTTGATTTGTTCACTTGCCCCTTGTGTAATTACCAACAGTTACAAAAATAATCATAAAATGATAACGGTGGTTGAAGTAATAGATGGAACATAAGGACTACATAATAAATAGTGTACAAAAATTAAATTGGTGAATTATTACCACAGAGATGCAAATACTGATTCACTTAGCCTGAATTGTTAAGAACCATATTTCACACTGCTAAATAACCACACTCCTCTACAAGTGATTTTGCTACTTCCCACGCTGAGCAGAAAAGGTATTAAAATTTGGCCCTGGGAACAGCTGACACCACTGTGGTATCTTTGCTGTAGTACCAGAGACTAAACACCTAAGAGAAAAACAAAGATGTGTCATTGCACGAGGTCATCATGTGTGAGAGATGGTTAGCGGTAAAGCCTTCAGGCCTGTCCCTCACCCAGGCCCTAGGCCAGTGTGACATGTTTGCTTCTGGTGGGCACAGTCACCAAAAGGAGCAATATTGTCCTTAAGTCTTTCACCAGGAATTCATTTGGCCTCAGGGCAAAACTTTTGCAAAGAACCTTACAGATAGTGAAGGTGTCTCCTGGCCAGCCAAGTTTCAATTGTCAGTGTTTGAGGCTAAGCCTCTTCAGCTAGGTTACTAAAACAAAAGCTAGAATGGCCTGACAGCAAGCCAGCTGCCAACACAGCAGTTCATTAGCAGATTATCCTGACTGCTGTTTTTCAGATGTTTTGATCAGGCTTTTGGGTGCTGATTTATCCTTTCTGTTTCCTGCATGTTCCTGAAGAGAAGGGAGAATCCCCCTTCCATACAATCTTTTGCAGGCTGGGTCTGTCCTCCCTCATCACAACGCTTGTGCAGGGGAATATCCAGCTGAAGAATCCTGGACCTGGACTCCCTGACATCTTCCCTGGAGCTGAGGCTTGTGGAAGTGCTGCCAATTGCAGGATCATGGCACTGAAGGACACCCAAGTGAGCTTCACAGAACTACGGTATTTCAGAACAGAAAAGGACAAATCCGTGCAGTGTTGTACCATATTTTGCCTTTTGAACTTAATCAAAGCTGAGACTACATAAAACCTGTTACTTTAGACGCTTATTGTAATTTCACCAAATATTTAAAATATCTGTGAACTGGATTCATCTAACGACCACAAAATTCTTTCAATTCCATTTGTTTCTAGCGAAGGCTTTAAAAGGCAATCTAACATACTTGTTGGAAAAATCAATGTGATTAGTGTTCATTAAGGCAACTTATCCTATTATTGTTATTTAAATACTAACAAAAGAACAAACTATTTGGTTTTAGACCATATAATTATTAATAGTAAGATTACCCTGCAATAATTTTAGACTATGTGAGGTCTGCTTCTGTAAACATATTAATAGATTATATGTCTGTGTTGAGTCATATGCATAAATATTCCCAGGCAGAGTGGCTAGCTTCCAGGCTTGTAGACTAACTCCATCTATAATTCTTCATATTAAGGGCATGGTATAGGCACGACTACACTTCTATCCTAGCTGATGGCATCCATCTTCATTGAATTACAGGATAAAGTAAAGGTATGTTACACATCATTTAAGATGCCGAAAAAACCAGAAATTCCTCAAGGTTGTTTTTTGGTTTTTTTTTTTAGTTCTCCTTTCCAAAACGTTTTCTCCAGTAAATGCCTCTTGGATTGTACACTTAGCTTTAATAAAAGTGGGTGCTAACCCACAACTGGGTCTTCACTGGCTAATACTTTATGCCTTTGCAGGTGCACTGAAAAAGAAGAGAAGCATTGGCCCAGAATTCTTTACTTTCAAAAGCAAATCTAGGATGGATTCCTCAGATTGGGGAATGAAAGTTTAAAAATCTGTATTTTAATGAAGAGCTGTATTTCGGCATTACTGCAGGAAGACAAACTTCTATATCTTGCAGTTACGGTATTCTTATCATTAACTTTATCTTTATAATCTACCTCTTAAAGAACTGTGTAATTCAAGTTGATATGGCTATCTGAAAGCTCTCTTTATTGCCTCTAAGTTCCTTCTGTAGTTTCAGTTTCACAGCTGAAAAGAAAATGATCTCTTAACTACACTTTTGTTTTTACTGCCCTGTTTTATCAGACAAACTGCCATTTTACTCCTTGTTAAGGAAGCAAGGTGAGAAGAAAAACACATTATACTGTTGACAAGGAAGATAAGACTATTATTTACCTTGACATTTTTAAGCAATAATATTTTTCATGTAACAGGGTAAGAGATAAAGCATATCCTGACAGTGATAATGCACAAATTGAAAGGAACTTTCTTCCACACACTATCAACACAAACTATGCCCTAGTACAATAATCCTATATTTGAACCAGTTCACAATGGACTATTCGGGAAGAAAAGCGAGACTCTAATTCAGTCAGTCAACTGAAGTAAACACATTTTATCTGTGTGGTGCACTGATAGGTAGACAATTTATTTAGGTGACTGAATGAAACGGGGTTTGATTTTCCGTGGCTGGTTTTTTGTTTTGTTTTTCATTTCCCTTGGATCTTACTGTGATCTGCAGGAAAAAGCTGCCTGAACAGGGAAGAGCATGTTGCAATACTCATGGCAGCTGGTCAGTGGGACTATGTTATCTGCAGAGACTGCAAGACACTTCAGAAGTTTAATGTACTGCAAAATACCCTGTTTCAAGCCAGAATGGAGAGGAAGAATTAGGTGCCATCACTTTTTCCTTGGAGCAAAATGTTATAAACAAAGCTGGAACTCAAGTTTTAGACCATGGGAGAAAACTGAATGTACTTTTAACAGACTGAGATGTTCAGGTTCTGTGGTGATGACTGCGAGAGAGATGCCTCTTTGAAACATACAATGCAATGCATAAAATCATCACAGATTAAACTCATTAAATGCCTCTAGAAGCAGCAATTAAACTCAAGCTTGTACAATTCAATTTAATTTCTTCATAGTTTGTCTTATGTAGTCATCTACTTTATTGGAATATTCTTTAAGTTTTGTCCAAACAAATTAAAAAAGATTTAGTCATTAAGGCTCCCACAGATTCTCTGGGACATGATTCCTTGTTGTTTGCCAGGCTGCTCTCCTCTTCCTCCCCTTCTCCCTACCTCTGATTCATCCTAAAATGTTCTTATTATTCTTTTTGAAGCAGCTTTAATTGAAAATTCCTCTTAGCTTTTCCCCCAACCTTTCTTTCTTTATCAGACAGCCAGAGGGCGAGGTGTATTAATAGCAGCTGCATGACTCAGAGGGTAGCTCAAGTGGATCCCTTTGCACCGAGCTTCGCTGCTTGACCTCCTTGGCTATGGTGCCACCAAGCTCAGGGTGCACCTTCACTTTCTTGCAAACAAAAATAAACTGCAAAAGCGCACGGGGGGCTGGGACTGCCTCAAGGCTTCTGTCCTTAGCAGGATTCTCTCTACTGCTGTCTTGTCCATTCCTGTTGGGATTGTATGCGAAAAAAAGAAAAGAAGGGTGATCTCATCCCCCAGTGTGACTCCTTCCTCCACCCGAGGGATGAAAAAGGAGCGAGGGTCCCATCCCTGCAGCGAGATGAACGAGGGGCACGGGGTCCGCGCTCTGCACTCGAGCTGCATTCTGCGCTGCTTCCCTGCCTGAGGGGCCCCGCCCCGAGCCCCGCTCCCGCCCGCCGCGGCCGCTGGCGCCGCCGGCCCCGTGCCACCCGCCTGCCTTCCCGGGCACCCGGGCTCCCCCGCACCACGCGCCTGCCGCCTCCTCCCCAGCGCGACGGGCTTCCTCGCGGGGCTTCGAACGGGAGACATCCACGCTGCCCGCCGCGCGCTGCCCGCCTCACTGGCGTTTTCCGTCCCCGGCCGCCCAGCTGGAAGCGCTCGCTCTCTGCTCATCTTCCCCTCGCTTACTCCAGCGGAGTTTCAGGAGGGCGGCTTTACCGCTAAGCGCCCGTTAGGAGCAACCGCGCGGGCAGAGCCGGGCTCGGGCGGTGTCCGCGGGGCACTCGCGTCTCCCGGAGCCGGCTGAGCCCCAGCCCGCAGGGCGCCGCGGAGTCCCCGCAGAGAAGCCGCAGCGCGGTAGCGGCCCTCGGGGCAGCCTCACGGGGTGGGTGCTCGCCACCATCCCCTCACGGGAGCTACAACTCTCGCCCCCGCCGTCCCCCCCGTGACCGCCCCAGCCCCTCGCCCTCCCCGTTCCGGCAGCGGGAGCCCCGGCCGGCACCGCCTCACCGCGGCCACGCACGGCTCCTTCCGCGCCCGGGGGCCGCCCGCGCACCCCCAGCCCCCGCGCCCCTCCGCCAGCCCCGGCACTACGGGCAGCGGCTTCGCGCCGCCTGTTGCGCATGCCCGGCCGCGCCGCGCATGCCCAGAGCGGGCGCAGGAGCAACATCTGATAGGGGGGAAAATCCGAACGGCGGCGGCCTCCGCCATATTGCGGAGCTGTCAGCGGCGGCCGCGCTTGGCACCTCGTCCCCGGCGGCGCCGCGAGCAGCGCGGGGCGGCCCCGCAGCGCCTCCTGCCCCGCTGCCAGCGGGGGACTGCGCGGTGGCGGGGGGGACACACACCGCCCTGCCCCGCGAGGAGCGGACACCGCCGCGCCCAGCGCCCTACCCCGGGGTCCCGTTCCCCCCCTCCGCCCGGCACCGGGAGCGCGGGGGAGCGGAGCCGCAGGTGAGGCGGGGGAGCGGGCCGGGCCGCGCCGGCCCCGCGGGGCGCTGAGGCGAGGGGAGCGCGGGCGGCTGTCAGCCGGCGCGGGGGCGGGGTCTCCCCTGCCCGGGAGGGCAGTGCGGGGGCGGCAGGCCGCGGCCGTGGGGGCCGGTTCCCCCGCCGGGCTCTGAGGCGGGAGCCCGCCCGCAGCCCGGGGCCGGGGTGGCGGGGGGCACCGGCGCGCAGCGGGGCGACTTGTTGCGGCGGCACTGCAACGCGCCGCTCGTGTGCGGGGCGCCGCCGCCGCCCGGGGGGCCCGGCTCGCCCACCCCGCTGCCGCTGAGGGGGCGGCGGGCGCTTTGTTGGGGAAGCCCCGGGAGCGCGCCCTCGGCGTGCCCGTGCCGCGCAGCCCCCTCTGCATTATTCATGTCCCCCGGCGCCGCGGCTCTTGAGGTTACCGTAGACATGTGGCAGTCGGGTCGGCCAGCTGACTGTGGCGGTGTGGAAGAATAATAAGGAATTACTTCATAAACGAGTGCTGTGAAGCATCTGTTGCTGTCTATTGTTTTCAACAAACGCACATTTTGAGAGTCCTTAAATACTGAGCGACGTAATGGGCACAGCGGCCCTGAATGAGCCTTTGTGCATTGTTTCTTTTTTGAATGGGTTAATGTTTTGTGCAAGTCGTGGGCATTTGTGATTAACCTTGCTGCTTAACGTCGAGCTCAGATAAGGAGGTTTTAGTTTCAACTTTTTGGAATTCGTGTCTCTTGTCAGTTTTCTTAAGTTGAACGTGAAAAAAAAGCCCAACTCTTTGGACTCTAGGCCAACGCAACTAATCACATTAGTTGTAAGGTGCTATTAAGCTGTATTTTGCAGTCAGTGTAACACCCTAGACAAGTATTTCATGTTCTTTCTGGTGCAGGCTTTTAAAAGATTCCATTTTTTTTAACCGAGTTATGGGAGTGGCAGTTCTGAGTTTTAATTAATTCTGCCTTTGTGCCTGGTTTTTGTCAGGCCTCAGACATCTGCCTGCATCTTTTACCCTGTTTTGTTTTCATCAGGGATGCTTGTCATCGTGTATATGTCGCAGAAGCGTTTTGAGAGCTCATCTGCCTGCACAGCACTTCGCATATTCAGAAGATCATAGAAATACTGTTGTTGCTGTCAGTTCTTATATAGTGCATTGGCACAATGCTGCTGGGCAGCGTGTGTTGAGAGGGAAGACATGGAGCTGGTATATAGTAACATTATGGCTACTGCGATGAGGTAGTTTTTTGATCGTTAAAGATAAGAGACAGGTAGTAACTGTGTGTTAGATTATAAGACTTACCTCTATTGATTTATCGATTTAGCATAAGATGGGCTGTGAGAAAAATAAACTACAAGCCTGTGCAATGTTCCCAGATAAGCAGCCTTCCAGCAAATGGCAATTGCAAGGCAGTGGCGCATTTCCAAGCTTTGTGCCAAAGTGACACTGCTCTTCTATCGGGGAGGGAGACTAGAGAGCAAAAGTGCAACAAACAGCTTTAGAAAACACATGGAAAATGACATAATGTGACATGTCAGGAGCTGTCCAGAGACTTTTCCTTCAGTGCTGACTGAAAGAAACAGTGTAAAAGTGTTCGTAGAGGTGACAAAAAGAATTCTGGTCTGACTATTTCTGCCATTGCAGTAGAGAGCATTGCGGGGCTTGATGATAATAGAACTGCCGGAAAAATGTTGGTTCACGGAAAATCAGGTAAAGCCATAAAGAGAGTGAGAATATGGATCCATCTACAAGATGCAGAATTAAGGGGGTAAGAAGTGCAGAGGTTATGATACTAGAAGGCAGTTCTTGGTAAAGAAAGTTACTTTAGCTGTTGCCAGAATAGGTATATGGCCTTTCTTCTTCGACAGTCTTGCCCTGATTTTTGAGAGAGGGTACTTCTGTTGGCAAAGGTGAAGAAGGAAGTTGTTGAAGGTATTACTTTATTCTATGGGATGTGTTAAATACATCAAAGCTGTCTTGTCTCTTTGTATTGCATTTAGAAGTCTGTGGGAGTAGAGGAAGGGGAGGATTTTCAAGTCTGTAAATGTAAACAAAGCTTTATACAAACTTCTGAAGAAAGTCCTGATTGTTGAAAGATATTGATCTATTAAAGCAGCACTCAATGTATCTTGCATGCTCAGCGAGTTTACTCCAGAGCTGAAGGGGCCTAGGTAAACTCTTTCCTTTCAACACTGAAGGACTGCATCTGGGGGCTAGCTTTACCAGTAGACTGATTCCCAGCTGTGCTTTGAATTTAAACAACCTTTTTTCCTTTCTGCTTTAGACATTTATCAATCACTCTGTGAAATGAAACTTTCAAGTCACATAGTATAAGGAAAACCAAGTATTACGTTGGCCCAAAAAGGGATTTAATAATCTTTACTCTGGAACATTTCAATTTAAGAACCCTAGGTAGTGTGTATGGAGACTGATGCAAGTGGCTGGTTCATATTCATAAGTTTATTTTATGGAACTCATTCTAAAAGACTTAACAGCATCATTCAAAAAATATAATACCTGGTTTTGAAATAGGATATACCCAGAATTTCAGTTATGTTATAATTCTTGCTAACTGTATTTCTAGAGAAGGGTTTATTTCACTTTGAAACAACAGAGTACCTGCATCAGTCACGCTTCTTAAATTCCATTTTTGCTGGTACGTCAGATGTACATGGGAAGACTAGCCACCCTGGCAGAGTAGTCCAGGATCTTCAAAATCTTCACGTTATTTCAAATAGTGCAGTTGTGAGTACTTTGAAGCTAAATTTTGAAGTTAAGGTTACTAAACTATTAACTGTACATAAATTACATAATACACCTATAGCATACCAGTTTATTAACTGTCAAACTGCAAGTATTGCACGAGTATTCTTTGGCTGGTCTGTGTTGCTTTTTATTTAACTACTGTCTTGGCAACTGCCAAGTTTTCATTTGTACTTTTGGAGTTCTCGGGAACTGCAGTTTAGAAGAAACACTTCACTCTTCAAAATATATTGAATTGTAAATACATTTAATGCATAACGATTGTGCTGGTTATATTGCAATTATTTTTCATGGCGGCAGCAAGCCCATCTCAAGTATTTCAGGGAAGGTAGGGTTGGGGAAAGTGGTGGTTTTAAGAAGGTAAAGATACAGTACTAAAATAAAAAAAGTTGGTATATAAAACTCTGCATGTGATACCTAGTGCTGGTCAAGTCTCAATTATTACTTTGGCTGTAGAATTCAGCTCTTTATTTTTCTTACTTGCCTTTTCTTGTGAGATAGATGGTTTGTTTTGTTTTCCCCCTTGGCTTGCTTACATCGCAGACAGTTGTGTAATGACTTCTCTGTCTGTCTGAAAAAGATGTATGCAGAAGTAAAGTCTGTGGCGAATGAACTTCTTTATTGGACTGCAGCAAGTGTGTCGTTAGGGAGCTGTTAGTGGAAAAGATTACCTGCCCTGCAGGCATTCACAAGCTGCTTTGGAGTAGGGAGGTGTTTCTGTAGAAAGCTGAGACCAGTTAGTCAGGTACCGTGGCCTGTAAGTTCCCTGTTGCTGCCTCCCCAAAGATGTAAAACTTTTAGGTATCACAAAAAATGGAACGGAGTAAGACTTTGAAAAGAAAAAAGGTATGTAAATTTTAAGTAAGTTCCTGTGAATAAGTGAGTTAATTATATTGCTGTGGCTAAAGCTCTGTGGTCCTTGCCATCTGTATGTAGGAAAACAGATGGTGAACCTCTTGCTAGAGCTTAGGCGGCACACTGCTGAAGAGACTGCTTCTGAGAGAGGGTCCTAAGCTGTCAGATAAGGTCCTGCTTTTGAGGGCTAGTTCTCTGACAGCCAGGCGTCCTGCTCAAGCCTTCTGCCTCCTATCCCATCCTCACCTGACCTCAGACCCATGGCTGTATGTATGAATGTTTCTTTTGAAAGCAGCTGCTGCATGAATTATTTGACAGAATTTTGGCATCAAGCATTTTGTGCACCATCATTTTCTGAAGAACGCTTTCTTTGTCATCTTTCAACAATTGCTTTATTTGTTGGTTTCTGTGGCATAACTGGAAACATGGATGATACTGATTTAAAAATACTAACTGCTTTGTTGTGAAATTAATTGAAATCACAGCTCTTCGTTTCAAGAGAATTCTTGAAGTTTTGGACGATTTTTTTGCTTGTTTATGGTGTGGAGCCTGCTGATACTTTGGTGGTTTAGTCCAGGGTCCAGATTACTGTGTATGCTGTGAAGGTCTTGAGCGTTGGATGTTGTAGCAGTAGAAGCTCTGCAAAGTTACAGCGCTGCTAATACTGACTTGAAAGAAGCACCTTTGTGAATTGGAATGCCAAAGTGATGAGCCTTTATGTCCAGTAGGTCACAAGCTCATTTCAGAATGCAGGAAATGACAGGAATATATCATTCCCAATCCCAGGTGGCTAGTTTTTTTCCTCTTATTTGCAATTCCATGTCACATGAGTGTTAAGATAAAACCACATAGAAGTAATCAGTTGTTTCAAAGATAAAGATTTAGTAAAACTGATAATAATTGCATCCACTAAATGTAAATTCATTGGAAACTCCTAAGCAGCACAAGTGTATTACCACTCCAGTAATAATAGTAGAATATTTTGCCTGGCAGTGATTTTTGGTTTCTTTTGGCCAAATATTTTCCTTGTATTTAATTTGGTTTTAATGTTATATGGTGCCAATAATTGGGAAAGATAGGGTGATATTTTCCTGTTCAGTGTTTATTTGATTTTATTTTTTGCAGTTTTAAGATCTATGAACTTCTTTATTTTTACATATGTATAATATTTAGTTGCAATGCTTTTGTGTCAACAAACTGATTTGAAATGATATGATATTGAGTATGAAAGTATAGACACAGGCTGTTTTTTGCATTTGTGTATAAAATGGAAACAATGGTCCATGAATTTAAGTTGTAGACCCTATCACTCAAGTTTGATTATTCCCTTCCCCCCTTATTATATGGCACAAGTCTTTATGATCTGAAATAGAAACAAGTCCAGCATAGTTGGCTGTAAATTTATTAAATTTCATTCTTTTTTTTTTTTTAAGAAATGATAGATTATTTTTTTTACTCTAGTAAAAGATACTACAGCAAACACTTCAACAAAAAATACCTGGGTGTTATTTGTTTTGCATAGATTATTTTTTTTTTCTGCTGCGTGTGTATTGTGAAAGTCAGGCCCATGAGATCTGTGACTCTTGACAGTGAGACTTCATTTGTATTGAGTTTTGCGCAAGAGCTTTCTGATAGCTTTGTTTTCTTGCGTGTGAACAATAAATGTTAATTCTGTAAACTCACTTAAATTGCATGTCTACTAATTGTGATTTGATGACATAGAATTATCCTCAAAAACTTTGTAGTCATGTTTCCGATTTTAAAAATTACATTGAGATTTTCAAATATGTTTCCAAAGAAGTAATTTAGAAAAATGTTTGGGTAAAACCAAAAGCAAAAAGTCAGGACGTGTTTATGTTTATGGCAGAATTTGCAATGATAAAATGTGTGAGGGTATGACAGTCATTTCAGGTGATAGACATGGTCTCTCTTAGCAAGACCTCTTGATAGAAAGTTGATAACGCAGATCTCGGCCTCTTGCCATGTGTTCTCATTTGTCTCCTGGAGACTGGACTTATCAGTCATCTTACCATACTCCTCCTTTTCAATGCTAATGTAATGATAGGCACATAAAAATGGTTGTGCTACTTTCTATTACTTTTAGTACTGTTGAGTTGGCACGCTTATAAAATGGTAGATGAGAATCTAATTTAGTTTTTGCATTGTTAATTAACTGAGTTTAGGGCTTCTGTCTACCTTCAGTTTTGCAAGCAATGAGCCTCTGCAGGCAGGAAGGTGAACACAAGTATTAGTACACCTTGGAATCCTGCCTACTGTTAGCAGGTCTTAGAGCCAAGCTTATTTTGCTTTTTGCTACTCTTGAATTTTTCTGAGGAGTATATTGGGGAAAGGGGGGAAGAAGACAAGGTAATCTCTTCTGTGAACTGGAAGCATGCTGTTGAATTTTATCAAAAGCCAGTGCTGTAAGCACCCAAAACCCCATTTTATTTTATTTTTCCTCTGAAAGCTTTTGTGGCTAAAAGAAAAGGGGTGTGTGTGTGTGTAGGAAATTGTGTAAAAGTATATTCATTCTTTTCAGGAATATATTGAATAATATCTTAGAACATTAGTCTTACTGATACTGCCTAATACTTCATAATATTCTCTGCGATTAAAAAAAAATAAATCTACTGGAATGTAATTGTCTTTATGCTAGGTAAATGTAGTATTATACATTTATAGCTGTGCTACATTAATTATATCATAATGAATATAACTTAAAGATTCTGTTTTAATTTTGCCAAACAAAATTTGCTCCATATCTGCATTATACCATTAGATCCCTCTTTCTGTAATCGTTAGTCTTGAGATTAACTTTTCTTTACCAGCTATCAACATTGATGCTTCTTGAATCCTGTTTTCATCCTTTATCTCTCTTTCCAGTCCCACTTTTGAAACGTATCTCCAGAGATTAGAAAAAGAAATAAAAATGAACTGCTGGTGCACCTTAGGTTGCTGTTCAAATGTTTCTAGTATTTACTGTATTTTTTTATTGCCAAGAGGCAAGAAAAAGATACGTTTTTATAAATATATGTAACAGCACTTTATATTTGCCTTTTCTGTTTATGAATGAAAAATCATTTATGCAAAAGATTGTTTTTGATAAATTAATTACTCCAAACATTTTGGGTTTTTTCCTTGGTGTTTTTTTTTTTAGCACTTCTGAAAATTTTGTTCTTCTGATGCAGGCATGGAGTTATAATACTGGAATCTTGAATTATTCTGAGTAGTATGTCACTTTCACTTTTATTAGTGTAAATGTAATTCCAGTTAATATTATTTTTGAAGGCAGTGCCATCTTCGGTACTCTTTGGAGACCAGCAGCAGGACTGATTCATGGAAGTCATTACTTTAAATGTGTGTGAGAAGGTGACTAGCTGCTTGATCATTCTGAGTTAGAATGAATCGAAAAGGCTGCAGGATGCTGTCTACAAATAACATTGCAAGTATTTTTTTCAAGGCATAAAAACTTTTTTTGAACAGAACACAATAGTGAATACTTTCATTACCACATAGTCATAACTTACAGCCTTTCTGCTTAAAGTAAAAAAAGCCCTTTTTTAAGCAGAGCAGATTTTCTTCCTTTTTTTACTGTGGTGGTATACTTGCATTTCATTTCTTGTGGGAAAAATGACCATGTCATTCCTTCACTGAGAGAAATGGATGCTGTTATAGAGATGAAATGGAGTTTTGATGCTTTAAAATTATGTTAGTTTGTTTTTTCATGGTGTTTCAAGTTTGACGAGAGTTGACAGATTAAATTGCAGCTTTGGAGTTCCTTGTACAAATTCTACTTCCTCGTAAATAATGTTAAAGCTTTTAATACTAGAAGGTGTCTGATATCAAAAATTTTAAAAAGAATTTGTAGCACTCATGGAGCTGTTGTCTCTTTATTCTAACATTAGTGGATTAACATTCTACAAAAACTGGAAAAGAGGTTACTACTTAGAGACCTGTAGATTCTGGTTCCGGCTAACTTAATTGCTTTTTATTTTTATAAACTATTGAAAAGTGTATTTTGTATGTGTAGAGCACTTGTTTACCTGCTTTGGAATTTGTACTATTTGCTGTGACATACATGAGCTCTGTTTTGATTAATTAAAAAACAACCCCTTTAATTTTGTTGTTGACAGGAGAGAAAGAGTTTGTAGAAGATCTAAGTGAACAGGAGACTAAAGAAAACAAGAAAAATGCCAAAACCAGTAAGTAGCTGTTTTCTTACTCATCTAAAATCCAATAGGGTTTTCACGTTTGAGTGGTGGTCTTGTAACAGTTCTAGCTGTTTTGACTCTGCTCTTTCTAGATTTCCTAAGATCTGATAATGTGCCATTGGAGTTGAGATAGTTTAATAACAACAGGAAAAAAGATCAAGAAAGCTCGGTACTGCAAGTTGCATGAAGCATGCTTGGAGATTGGGTCAGTACTTAGAAACCACAATGAACTTAAGAGTCCATTTGGCTGGCAGGAGGAATGACTTCTCAGGAATTGTTGACTTTGGGATGAGATGACATACAGTAGTTAATGGAGGCATAATTTGAGCCTTGTCCGATGTCTGAGAATCTGTGGAAGGATTTGCTGCAGGTTTTGGCAGGGAAGACAGAAAATGTGTCTGTGACAGCAACAGCGCTAGGTTAGGTGGTAGTTTTACCATGGTAGAGGATATAACCTAGAAAGGTAAGCGTTGAAGGGAGGGAAGAAGCAATGTTTGTTGTCTCCTATTCATCTTGGCTCAGCTGAGAAAAGGGTTCATCCATTTTCTGTCCAGGGGAAAAGAAAAAATCTCCAACTTTAGTTTCGATAATAGTTCTAGAATTCTTTGAGGAGATAATTATTCAGCAGCTTGATTCTTTTGCTACTGATGTAAAAGTAGTTGCTTAGGATTTCCTCCGCCTTGTGTTAAATGACTTTTGGTTGTCTCTTCCCCTTATATCCAGTGAGCAAAGCATTCATAAAGGGAGCTGAATTGTCAGGGGAGATTATTTCTATTAAACTCAATTGGTTTATGTAATAGCCTTCAGGCTTGCTTTGTTTACTGATATTTTCATTGAAGTAGTAGATTAGGAGCAGGGCAGATACATTACTAAGAATAAATATGTCTGTGTGCATGCATGTACATATATACATACCTATACATAGATCTATGAAAGGTTTTTGCTATTTATCAGAAGTTACCAGTGTAAACAGTCTATATTGCATGCCAGTATTTGGAACTGGTACAACTTAATGAATAGTGTGAGCGTGGGAATGTCCAAGGGCTAGAAGTTCTGTTCTGAGCTTTGCTGTTGGTCTAATGACCAACTGGCCATATCATATTATTTCTGTAATTTCTTCTTTTCCTTGCTGTGGATTGGGGATTGTATTTTAGCACTTTCTGAAGTTGAAAGTTGTTACTCGTATCCTACCCCTTTCTTACAAGAAAGCTGCACTATTATAGGCTGGAAAATGAATTAGTAGCATACTGTTTTCTGACCTTTGTGAGTCCTGGCTGTGATAATGTAGTAGTGTGTTGACAGAGTTCTCAATTGGAAAACTGTATTTTAAGAATGAGACAAAAAGTCACTGTGAGCTCATGTGGTTCCTGAGACCCCCAACTCCATGCAGCTACAGAGGAATGAAGTCATAGAAGTGATGACTACAAAAAAAAAGACAGCCTGAGTGAGTGGTATTGGAACCATGAAATTTAGGCAGGCTGGGTTCCCACTATTTTAAGGGCCTGAGAAAATTGTAGGAAATACAGTTACAGGGTTGTTCACAAGAAAAGCAGTATCTTTAGAACTGAGATTGCAGAGGTGTTAGAAGAGCTCGCTATCCACCCTAGGAATGGAAATCAGCTAGCAGATCTTAGGAAAGAAGCTGGACTCATGCCAAAGATGAGATATTTTTTTTTTTTTTCCCCTTTGATAAGGGGATTTATATAAAGAGTTCTCATATGCTGGGATATTCTCTTTGGTCTCCTGACGATGCAGGCACATGTGAGATCTTAGAAGGAAGCCAAGTGAGAGGAGCTGTTCAGAAATGAAATGAAATTTATTAGATTTCTTGAAAAATGTCTTATGGATTTCTTCCTGTGAACTCTAGGTTGCTGTAATTGTAATTAGTAATCAGTGGATGAAGAAGTAGCACACATGCCAAAGATTAAGTAATTTTACCTATAAAAATCAGACCTCAGATTTTGCCCTGGTTGCTGCTTAAGTGATAGATTGCTTTGGAGCGCTTCATGTTTTTTCTTCTTCTTCCCTTTCCCTCCCGCCGCCCCCCCCCCCCCCCCCCCCCCCCCCCCCCTTCTTCTTTGGAGACTATAAGAGCCTGATCATTGGTTATGTTTAATGAATACGACATTGTTCTTTGAAGAGTCTTGCTGTTCAGCTAGGGTTTGATAGTACTGGACTGTAGAAGGTCCCTTGCTCTGAACATTCACTGTAGCTCTTACCAGTTGTCTTTTAAAGACAATCCACAATAATCAAATGTACTTCTAGCCTGCAAACTATTTGTGCTTCAACTCCTTGTTCTTTATTTTTGACAGTTGTTGCAGTAAGACTGTCAGTGTTCAGTAGTTTTATTATTGGAGGTCTTTTAACCTGACAACTAATGAAATAATCATGGATAAAACTAAGAAATCCAGTTAACATAATCGGTGAGAATGAAAAATGTTGACGGTGTTATTTTATAGCTCTCTTCTCTGTATTATTGTGACCTATTTAGGCATATTTTTATTTCCAGATTCTGCTGTAGTGATCCAATTGATACTTTTCAGAAAACCTGGTCATCTTCTAAATATGTGAACCAGTGCAGTACAAGTAAATTTTCTCCATGTTTTCTGAATGAATTACATTTTTTTCTTAGGTATAACAAATAATTAAGCTATAGATTTGTTTAAATGCAATCAGTAAACACTAAATCACAGAAAATACAATGGAATAGATTTCAGTTTCACTTCTGCTTTCACGTTGAAAAGTTTCGTAGTATTCCAGGCAAAATTAAGTAAATGAAAACCAGTGACTGGTCTTGGCATAATTGAATTTCAAAGCAACGATCTTTCATTTTTCCTGGAAGTCTCAGTGTAAAATAAGGTTCGTGCCACTGTGAATGATCTTCTTACATGTGGTAGTAAAAGGTCATTGTTCTTAGGCGTTTGGGATTTTCTGTCTTGGGCTACTAGGTTAAATAGCTTGAGTGAAAAGGCTACTTTGACTTTAATATAATGTCCTGAGGTATGAAGGCAATATGTGTCTGGAAAATACACATTATTGAAACACTTCCTTGTTTGATTGCTTCTCTGTTCACTTTGTAACAAAGTGGCTTTCCATTCTTTCAAGTAGTTTACTCGGGATCTCCTCTACTTTTAAAACAAAATAGTTCTGAGACTTAATATTCTCAGTTCTGCCTAGCAGTGAAAAATTAAGTTTCACTTAGCTTCTGTTGTGATCCATCTAAAAAAAAGAAATGTGAGTGACTTCATTTAATTAGGTCTTTGCTGCTGTAATCAAAATTGGAGCTGTTAATAGGCTGTTTTCAGCGTGCTTAGTTCTCTTGCTTACTAAAGAACAGAATATTTGTTGAATCTTATTTTCAGTGCTTTCTTCCTAAAGGAACAGATTCAAAATGTTTCTCAGATTCTCCCAGATCTTTACCAAAAATAGAAACATAGAAACTAAAATTAGACATCATTAGTTACATAACTGTTAATCATTTCATAGGCTAAGAAGATTAGATTTAATTGACTGAAATATTAGTTTCATGTATCGGGTGTAAGAGGAATTAAAACTATCAGCTTTTTTTTGTTGGTACTTTGCAGCATTTCTATATAAGACTATCTTTGTCTTTCTGTACAAGACAAGGCATGAAGGAGAAAGCATGCTAGATAGGAATGGGGTAGATGTCAAAATTACTAAGATTAAAAAAAGAATTGTTTTTTTAAACTTCAACATTTTACAATATTGTGTATTCAAAAGGAGTAGATAACAGATTCTGGAATAATATGGATGTTTAGAATTTGAATATTTATAAGATCAAGTTAATTTCTGCAAAATGGTTGAATGGAAATAGTCTATAAATTCATTGTTGACTGGAGTGTTCTTTTACAGGAAAATCTTTGAGATGTCTAGTGCAGTATTTTAATTATGGTTTGAATATGTGATTTATTTCTGGAGCAGAAATAGGTAACTGATATCAGTTTGGGGGACTGCTTTCTTTTTATTTGTCTGTTAGTAAAATCTATTTACCATTTTTTCTGTACCCTCCTGTTCCTAATGCTGTTTAACTCTTACCTTTTTACCTTATTCATCTTGCATCTCTTCCTGTGTCTGCTTTGAGGTTGATATGGAGAGTGTGCTGTGTATATTTGTAGTGGGACTAATACTGCTATTCCTTAACACAAATAATTTAATATGCAAACTTAATACAGTAATTGACCAAACTAGTGTGAAAAAAACGTTTTTACTATATGCAATATTCTTTATTTGTAAGATTTGAACTGATTTCTTGGCTTTTACATGTGATTAATTCATATTGCATTTATTAAAACAAAGCAAAACTATTGCAGCCTTTTTAATGTAATTTTAAATGGCTTTCTTGCTAAATATTGGTACCTACTCAGTTTCGGTTCCTGATGAAAGCTGAAGTGCTACGACTAATTATCTGTAAACGATGGCTCAAGTACAGTAATAAGAAGTATTAAGACTATTAAGCTGACAAGTGTTGTGCATATTCTGTGGACAGTCCGTGTTTGAGGAGAGGTCCAAAGATTAATGTGGTAACTGTAATATCCCAATAAACTGTGGAGGATTGAGGTGAGATACTACAAAGGAAGTATAGAAAAATATTTGCTGTGTCCTTAAAGTAGTGAAGGAATACAACAACAAATGTAATTCCCATATGAAATGCATGCTTTTAATATGTGCACATGGGTGTTCCAGGTATGTTCATTGACTGTGTTCTGTATTGGTTTTGATAAATTCTTTCATATACGTATTGCTTTAGATTGCCACAGCTTGCAAAATAGTTCTTATAAAAAGCAATTCTCTTCATAACCCATTAGCAACACTTGTATCTATTGTATGTATCTATATGTTCTTACCTTTCCCTTGACTGTTTAATTCATTTTGGAGCCCGTCTGGTAAAATACGGATGAACTAGTCTGCTAGTTCTGGTGCCAAGGACCTGCACAAGCTCAAGAAGTGGGCCCATGTGAACCTCATGAAGTTCAACCAGGCCGAGTGCAGGGTCCTGCACCTGGGCTGGGTCAACCCCTGGTATCAACACAGGCTGGGGACGAAGGGCTTGAGAGCAGCTCTGCAGAGAAGGACCTGGGGGTACCGGTGGATGAAAAGCTGGACGTGACCAGGCAATGTGTGCTTGCAGCCCAGAAAGCCAACCGTGTCCTGGGCTGCATCAAAAGAAGTGTGGCCAGCAGGTCGAGGGAGGGGATTCTGCTCCTCTACTCCACTCTGGTGAGACCCCACCTGGAGTGCTGCATCCAGCTCTGGAGTCCCCAGCACAGGAAAGATGTAGACCTGTTGGAGCAGCTCCAGAGCAGGGCCACAGGAATGATCAGAGAGCTGGAGCAGCTCTCCGATGAAGAAAGGCAGAGAGAGTTGGGGTGGTTCAGTGTGGAGAAGAGAAGGTTCCGGGGAGACCTTGTTGCAGCCTTTTGGTACCTAAAGGGGGCTTACAGGAAAGATGGGGACAGACTTTTTAGTAGGGCCTGTTGTGATAGAACAAGGAGTAATGGTTTTAAATTTGAAGAGTGTAGATTTAGACTAGATCTAAGGAAGACATTTTTTACAGTGAGGGTGGTGAACCACTGGCACGGGTTGCCCGGAGAGCTGGTAGATGCCCCATCCCTGGAAACATTGAAGTTGAGGTTGGACAGGGCTCTGAGCAGCCTGATCTAGTTGAAGACGTTCCTGCTCATTGTGGGGCTGGGGGATTGGAGGCGATGACTGTTAATGGTGCCTTCCAACCCCAACTATTCTATGATTCTATGAAGTGAAGAAGGTGACTTCTACAGTGCATGGTTGGAAGCATTTTTATCTGAGAAAAGTTTACAAATAAATTAAAAAGCTATGTAGGTGCACCCAGATATTGGGACAAAGGGGTTTTGTCAGAAATGAGGAAAACCCGTAGTTTATGTAGCAGTGTTCCCTAAATGTTTGGTGATCCTTTTATGGTAGAAGGTTTCTGTCCCTGGCTACCATACATAAATCAGTCAAGCTAAATAATCACTTTAAATGCTGTGAGGTAGGTTTTGGTATTCTACACAGAGATTTGGTGCTCTAGAATAGAGCTTTTGCAGTGGCATTTTCCTAAATGTCCAGCATACTTTTTTCTGTGCTATGCTAAACTTCACTGTGTTCTTTATACCCTCTTACAGCAGCTTTATTTATAAAATGCACTCCTAAAGGTAGCCAGATGAAGAAAACTTTGTGCTAAGCATATTCTTCCTCTTAGACTTCTTAAAAAAAATTCAAATAACTGATTAACCTGCCATTGTATCTTGTCCATTATGGCATTTTATATACAGGCTGTGCTTATCTAGATGCTTGGCTTATGTACTTTAATGTACAGTTGCATAAAGGCAACATATTCAGGATGAAATTCTGCCAGAAAGAAGCGAGCCCTAAAGGTGTTTGCATTTTGCCTATAGGTTGTGAGTTTCCTTTTTAAATGCCACCTTCTTTCCAGCATATGAGTGCCCTTGTCCTGGTTTTACTGGATGAACATCAGTATAGGCATATATCTAAATTGGGACCTGAGAAGCTGTCCTATGTCCCCTGCATGAAAACCTCCTATAGCTCTGTGGGTTAGGTGTTGGAAGCATTGGAGGTTTTTTTTTGGTTGGTTGTTGAGGGGTTTTTGGTGGTATGTTGTTTTGGTTTGGTTGGTTGGTTTTTTTACTGTGTACATTGCAGTGGCCTAAGTCGGTGATTTCTGGTGTTGATGTGTGGGGGCTGGTCTAGGAGTGCTGTATTGCTGAGTGTCAATTCTGTCATCGCAGAGCTGCCATTCAGGTATGATGGTGCCTGATCTGTGGAGGAGGAGGGGGGGAGTATCTTTCACCACATGGATCTTGCCACAAAGTCTTCAGTTACCCAGTTGCTAAGACTAGAATAACATTTTTTAAGTATTTCCCAGACATGACCACCATGATATTTTAGTATTTGGTATTTGTGTGGAGATCTCAGAGTCAGTAATAAGTGATATAAATTATGGCACCAAAAATAATGTTTGTGTATAGAGGCTTTTTAACCTTTTTTTTTTTTAAAAAAAAAAAAATGTTTGCTAAGGCATACTCCTGTGAATTGCAGAACCACCTAGAGAGTTCCTTGGTTAGTTTACTGGAGTAGGATCCTTAGAAAGCATCTACTCAGAGTTCAGTCAAAATCACATATGAACAAACCAAAATAGACTTGCCGTAGCTCTTACCCTGAGCCTGTGCACAGCAGAACAGGATTTGTCTAAGTCTCACAACTGAGCAGCTGAAGTAATTGGTTAAGTCTTGTGTAGTGCTTTGTCATAGGTTCTGAAGTTTGCAGGAAGAGGTGTAATCCTGGTGAGGGCAAGACTGAAAAGCAGGCATTCAATGGGTCCTGTGGTATGAGTAGTGAGTGGTTGCCTTCCAACACTTGCTGCAGGAAACCTTCATACATTTCTCTTGTCACCATTGCCAGAGCTCCTTCCTGTTTCTGTGTTTCTGTGGCAAAGTCAGTTCAGAGTAATTTTGTTCAGATTAGTGTCTGTCTTCATAATTTGTGGTTCATGTAATTTTCCTCTGTCACCAGTGCCTTGTTATGAGTGTTGCTTCAAAGTAGCTGGATTCCCAACAGCAGATGACGTGAGTGGAAGTCTGTTGTTGAGTTTACTGGGCCTTCTTTCTCTGCCTGTGTTTTCCCAGTGTTATTTAAAATGTGGAAACTTCCCCCATGACTCTTCTTAATGTGTTGGTTAGCTGTGTTTTACAGACAATGCAACTGACACCAGAGGTTTGATTTTTGTTGAGAGCATGCTGTGTGGCGGAGGTTTGGATTAGATACGTAAACCTTCTAGGCTCAGTCTCAGGTTTTGCCAAAAGTAACATTATTTTCCATGCCTAGAAATAACTGAAGCTGTGAAACAGTGTTATAAGCTTGGTACTTGTATGCCAAAAATCTAAGTCAGTTCAAATGCCTTCAGAGGTAAAATGATCAAGTGTAGTGTTAGCTTTGAAAGTCTGAAGTATCGTATATCATAAAAGGTAACATTTTAATATTACTATAATTTTCAACTTCTAGTAGAACTGAAAGTGTAAATTTTAATTAGCAGTTGAGTGATCTGATAATCAGAAATTCAGAGAAAAAGAAAACTTCTGAAGACTTAAATGGTTACTGTAATGCATGTAGGTGACCAGGTACTCCTAATGTGTGTTTGTATTTATCACAGATGTAGCAGCTGTGTACTCCTAGAGCACTTAGGTTTTATTTGAGGTGGTAACATCTAGATGCGAACAGAATCTGTCAGCTGTGTTGAGTTTGCCTCTGTGTTACATCTACTATTTTACTATTTGAGTATTTTAGTTCTTGTGAGGGATATAGACTTTCAGGTAGTAATTCTTGCATTTGTAGTAGATGACATTTGTTACAAGGATATTTATGTAAGAAGTTTCTGCTGCAACTCTTTAAGTCTGCTGCAATTAGCTGAACTTGCTGTGCTTTGTAGATCTTCTGTGACACTTCTTGCCTTGGCAGTGCTGCTGTTACATAACAGAGTGCTGTGGCATTTAATAAAGTTGCATTTTAGCTTTTACATTTATCCTTTGTAACTTGCTTACTTGGAGCTGCCCTGAAGCAGCCTTCATTTTCAAAACTGAAGAACTGCTTTAAAAAATTAACTTCTGCTTAAGGGTCAACCCCTCACACTTAAACCACTGCAACTGGCAGTGAGTTAGAGCTACCATTTAAAATGGGTTGTTCTGTTGGAGAATAAGCAATTATTTTTTTTTTCCTTTTGAAACAGGCAGAGTGGTGCAATATACAGAAAACACCTCTTCTTTTCCCTCCTCTTGACACACACCCTCTGAATTTTTTTCAGTAAAAACTTACTATCTTTTACTCCAAAGCTTTCAACTCTTGTTTTTTATCAGTGCTTGCACACACAAAAAAGTGTGCTAACCCCTTGATACCTTCCTTGTTTGCAGGACTATAGCCTAGAGGTCTTCAAACTCCCACTACTGGCTACTGTTGTCTTGTGTATCCAGCTCGTGCCTAAAGTTGTTTACCGTGACACTAAAGAAAGGAGTGAACAAGCTTTATCTGTTGTATGGGGACAAACTTTATCCACTTTTCTCTTTCACACTTTAGATCTCCCTTTTGTGTTGTCTTGAGGAGACTTTTTCCAGGCTCTTACTTCTCAAAGTATTCCACCTGGTGGCAAAATCAGGGAAATAGTTAATGGAAATGGTTTACACAGGCACAGATCAAGTAGTGCAAGAACCTGTAATACAAGTCCTAAGTTATTCCTGTTCCATATTTTATGGTAGAGAGAGAAAAATTAGAATATATTTGTGTGCCTTAAGTTTCATGTTTCTGGATTTTGCATTTCTAGTGAAGATGATTTGATTTAACACTTTATATTTGTATTCACTAAAGATAAATAAAATGTGATCCTCTGGCAGGGCAGTAGGAATGGAGGACATTCTAACAATGAGAGGACAGTACTGTGCATATAGTACTTCATTCTGTTTCATGAAAATTTTCACTTCTCTGTGTACCAGTCAAAGAGAAATTGAGACACTGTTGTACTTCCAAGTAAGGTAGGCTTCCAGATATTTTCTGGAATATTTGACTGCTTGTTTTAGAACAAATGAAAACAGTGACTGTCAGGAGTCATCTGGAAAATGGCCCTCTCTTTCAGGGGAAGGAAGAAGTTCATAATAGTGATTTTCGGTCTTGTAGTAAGGGAATTGAATGGGATCATTCAATTATTAAGTGTTAAGGGAATCTAACTTCTATTGTTCCTCCTTCCATTGATGAAAACTCTGCTATTAGTCTGTCCTGAGGCGCACAAGCTCTAGTCCTATATACTTTAAGACTGCCAATTCTCTTAATTTTAGAAATTGCAAGGCAGGAGACTGCTTGTCTTTTTATATTGCCAAGTATAAATACCTTTAAATGATATGTCTATGACTAGGAACTTACTCTTTCATACGCATTTGGGAAGCCCTCTGAATGATAATGCCCAGTAGCTGAATGTCCCAGTGTTCTTTGAGTGTTCAGTAGTCAGTCAGCTATCACGTTAAATTGATTTTGCGCTTTCTTCCCTGGTTTGACTTTCAAACCTAGTCTTAAATATTATCCTGAATACGCTTTTTATACTAAATGAAAGATCAGATTTTTATGATTCAAGTTTTCCATTTTTATATCTTCTGTGTTCTCTGTGTATACAACATGATTAAAATTGCTGAATTTACTTACCATATATTGTTTCTTACAGGCTAATCACAGAATATAGAAGCGTGACACTATTACAGTATGATTTAAATGATGCTTTATTTTCTGTAGATCAATGTCAGAGTAACCACAATGGATGCAGAGTTGGAATTTGCCATCCAGCCCAATACAACAGGCAAGCAGCTCTTTGATCAGGTAACTTATATATATTTCTGTGTATGTATGTGTACAGACACATAAAACTATTCTGGTTATTAAGGCATAGTTTAAGAAAGTGGAAGTATTCTTCTGTATAGATTATGTTTTTCCTTATGTTACCTAAACTGTGGTCTCAGTTTAAACTTCCTCATTACTTCTCATGGAATGTATTAAATTCAAAGACTACTCTGTGTAAACAGATTAACAGTGAGGCTTCAACTGAATGGTGAATAGAACTGCTTTGAAATTAATTTTTTTTTATGTCTAATGTTACAGTTGTAGCTGCAATATAATAGAACTATGCATATAAGAAATTTATATAGCCTTTACTATTGAATAATGAATGTAACAATTAAAGTTTAAGGAAAACTAACATATTTTCTTTTTTTCCAAGAACAGAAGCTGTAGATACTTTTTTCACTTCCCAAATATTAGAAAAGTAATGTTTTCCTATGATTCAGTTTGAAATTTAAGTTAAAAAACTCCGTAAGTGGAAAAGTTAAAACGATGGCTTTAATGTGCTTATGGATTGCAGACCCATCAGAACTACAGATTCTCACTTGTCTGTTGTACACCAAATGGGCTAAATGAATGATTTCTTAAAAAGGACTGTTCTCATATTTATTTCATGTGATGTTAGCCATCAGAATCTTGAAAACAATTTTTTGATCTAGGTTGTGGTGTTTTGTAGAAAATGTTAAGAATAGGAGCTTGTTAATGTGCTTTTTTGTTTTTTCTCAAGAAACCAATAAATATATATCTAAATCCAAGATGTAAGCATTTAGATAAAAATGCAGATGTATTTGAATTACTCTTCAAAAACACTTTAACTGTATCAGCAGTTATGTCTGGTAGAACTGTTGTGTCTGTCCACTATAGATGCATAAAGTATGTAATGATTGGGTATTAAGAGAAAGTAATGCATTGAAAGAGTTTTTCAAGAACTCCTTAAAACTTTTAATTGACCTTTAAGAGTCTATTAAATGTGTTAGTATATAAGTTGAAAGGAGGATAACGTTTATTGGTTTGTAACACTGAGCTTTTTCTTTTAGATAATTTGCTGGTTTTGTTTGAAATGACTGACTGACCTTCAGTGCTTTTACCTCTTGCCCAGTTCTCTTAACATCGGTAGCAATGTATCTTCAGTTTCTACATAGGAATAGACTTAATGATTCTTAAAAACTTAGAGAGGGGCTGTCCTGCTTTTTGCCTAACCCATACTATCATCAAATAAAAAGTCCAGTATTCTGTGGCACAGAAACCTGAAGCTGTTAACTTGTCTTTTGCCAACCTTTGCTATCATCTGCCATGCAGTATTGGGTGGGGTGACATTCTGCTGTGTAACCTCTTGTGCCCAGGTAATCGGGTTCTTGGACATTCACAAACGGGGAACAAAGATACAGGTCAGAACGCTTTTTCATGCTCTCTTCAGCTTTGTTCCTCAGTTCACTGTGTCGCGTTTGACCGATCTCACCAGCTCTTGCAATCAGCTTCTGCAAGTTTAAATTGAAGAATTGTTAGATCATGCAAAATCAACCAGCATAGTTGTGTGCGAAGGATTTTGAGCATGATGTTAGAATCATATGTGAGTTTGATAGAGTAATGTCAAGAGCTGAACTGTATTGCAAAATCAGCGTTAAATTTTTGGACAAAAGTTATGCTGTTCCTCTGTAGAAAGAGGATTGAATAGCACTGTTATTGAGGGGATTTGTCTTCAAAGTTTATGCAGAAATGGTGGACGTGACAGCAGACTACTTGATTATTGCTCTCAGAAAATAACCTCTCTGTGAATTTAGCTGTTGTCTAGTGTTCCCCTATGGTTTTGGTGAACAACTTGTCCTTTTTTTCTGTCAGTGGTTCTTTCAAGCTTTTAATTGGTGTTTTCTGGAGTTGTTGATTTGTTTCCCATTCCGTAAGTATATTTTCATCATCTTCATCGGCTAGCAGACATGAATTCAGGATATGACATCTATGGCGTTCCCTTTTGCTGTTGTGAAAGTCGGTAAAGTTCTTACTAATTGCATAAACCCTTTTTTTTAACTACTCGTATTTCAGAAGGTGTCTTAACATACTTATCATTAGTCCTTCTGTCTATCCTGTCAGTGGTTAGAATAGGCAAGAGGAGATCTATCCTCTTTTAGTCAACCAATTTAGCACCTCTAACTTTCCTAGGAGAGGAGGAACCCTGAGGTATGTTTCCACACACGGCTGTTAACGGTGGGGGTTGTTTTGTTTTGTTTTCAATAAGATGTTAGCACTGAGCATCAGTGCCTCTGGTTTACTGTAGTTGCCATTCAGAAAGAATGAGAAGGTTGTCTCCTATTTCGGGTTGTACTCCACTGTCCTTTCCAGGTATCTCAGAAGCCTCCCTTATGATCTTCAGAAGCTGACTCAATGAAATTCTTGCTACGTTGTCTTTGTGTGTCTGTTTTAATTTGCCAAAACACGTCTATTTCTCTAGTTGCTTTTCTTCTCCAAGAAGTTTTTATTGACTTATATAGTCAAATTGTAGGATGTGATGGTGGATAAATCTGGTTTACAAATGCAATGAAGACTTGCCTTAAGCCGCTTAATGAAGAGTCAGAATCAAACTCATAAGTTTCTCATTCTGTACTTAACTTTTCATGTCATGCTACTGCAGCACATAAGTGCTTATATTATCTTGGTATAAAGTTGCAGAGAATTTGTTTCCGTTGAGCTGAGAGGCGGTGATAGATTATACTCTTTCCTTATTTGTGGAGTCTGAAGTAAAAAAGGCTAATGTATAAGCTGGTTTTAGTGTTGATTTGCAAGCATGTGTAACTGCATTGCAGTAGACAAGTTGTCTGTATTGAATGTGCAGTGTGCTTCTCAGTGGAAGGGCTGTAGTTAGCAGGTGAGAGCAAAATGTTCTGACGTGAGCATAAGCACTTGTCTCCTTGTGCCTTATGGGCAGAGTTGTTGAGCATCTGCAGTTCTTACTACTTTTGCATCTTGGAGAGCTGATGAGGTACAAAGGCTCAGCTTGCACAGCTGCAAAGTAAAGAGCATTCTCAATCTGATAAAGCCATAAGTAGTTTGATCAGCATTGTATGGATTGTGCCAAAAGTAGTAGCAGGTCTGAAGTTTCTGTGTTGGGACACCAAATTCAATGTTACTCAGGTCTATACTATAACATAAACTTGTTTTGAACATTTCTGATGTTCTAAGGTAAATGATGTAGGAATTCTAGAGAAGATAACTGAGGTCACTAAAGGAATCAGGTTAGATCAATGAACATTCTTCATTCTGTGCTTTGGAGCTGGAAAGGTGAAAGGGTAGAGGAAGAAAAAAAGGTGCACTCTTGAATGATTGTTAAATAATAATACAAATGCAAGGCAACAGAAGTAAGTTTGCACAGCTATCTTGTGACATTTTCTAATTTTCAAAATCTTA